>NC_136433.1:115378925-116659573 GCF_052849685.1 Lactuca virosa
GGAGAAAGTGTTCTTGGTCTCTTCTTGAAATTGGGTTTGGCTTTGAGCAAGAGAAGTGATGAGTTCTTGAAGGCTCATTTGATGGTTACCACTTGATTGGCCTTGTTGTGGAGGTTTTTGGTAATTTGGAGGGTTATAAGAAGTTTGTGGATATGGAGGTTTTTGGGAAGGATATTGCGGATGATGGGGTCTCATCAAAATGTTTGGTGGATTTTACTTTGGTGGGTATGGGTTGTTTGGGTTATTCTGCCAATTTGGATTGAAGTTGTTTTGAAATCCCATGGGTCTTGGTTGACCTTGATATCCGCCCATTGCATTCACATCCTCCGGTTCACTTCCAAGTGTGGGGCATTTATCTGTATAATAGCCCGTCATGGCACAAATACTGCATACCATCAATTGTTGACCACTTCCCACCACCATTTGACTTAATACATTAGTCAAATCTAAAAGCTTTGATTCCAAGTGTTGAGTGTTGCTAACTTCACCAACCACTTGTGGAGAATTTCTATTCATTTCATTTTGAGTCCCAAAGTTCCTTTGATTTTGAGAATTGGTTCCAAAAAATGATCTTATCTCTTGAGGGGTTTTGTTGAAGATGTCACCACCACTTGAAGCATCAATCATCCTTTGATCTTTTTCATTCATACCCTCATAAAATTGTTGAAGAAGTAGTTGTTCGGGAATGTTGTGTTGAGGACAACTTGTACACAAGTTGTTGAATCGCTCCCAAAAATCATGAAAAGTCTCATTCTCCCCTTGACGAATCCCCAAAATGTCACTTCTTTGGCTTGAAATTCGGGAGGTGGGATAGAACTTGCTATTGAAGGCTTTGAGTAACTCTTCCCATGTGTGAATAGATCCCGGTGGTAAGTTGAATAACCACTCTCTAGCTTTATCTTCCAAGGTGAGCGGGAAGGCGGTTAACTTGAAATCATCCAATGTCACATTTTCGGGCAACATGCTAACACATATCATATGAAAGGACTTCAAATGATTTTGAGGATCTTCTCTATCCAATCCATGGAACTTGGTAAGTTGATGTATGAAACTTGACTTCAATTCAATCCATCGGCGGTTTGCGGGATAAACAATACCAAGAGGTGTCTGAGTAACATCCGTCTCCATCATTTGTCGAAGTGTCAACTCTTGAGGGGGATTGGGTGGATTGGGGTTATTGGGATATTGTTGCATGTAATTGGGTGGTTGTTGGTAAGGTGGATATGGGTATTGTTGGGGATTGTAGATTGGTGGTGGATAAGGTTGGTAGTTAGGATATTGGTTGTAGGGGGTTGTTGTTGTGGGTACATTGGGTTTTGGTACATTGGAGGGTGTTGGTAATTGGGTTGATTTGGGTAATGTACTTGTTGTTGAACTTGAAAAGCATTGATTTGAGGTTGGTTGTTTTGGTGGAATTGTTGGTTTTGTAGTTGTGGTGGTTGATAATTGGGTTGGTTTTGAGGAGGGGCTTGATTCCAAGGTGGCATATCAATGAGAGATTCTTGTTGTTGTTGTCTTGGTTGTTGGGGTGGGGTATTGGCATCTTGATTGTTTGGGTTTGGGTTGGGATTGTGAGGTGGAGTGTGATTCATGGCTATGTAGTTTTCAAACGGAATGTCTTCAAAGGAATGACCAACAATTGGAGAACTCAGCTCGGTGTCGGTATCACTTGAAGTATGAACTTGATCTTCTATGTTGATTAGTGGAGAAGAGGAAGAAGCTTGAACTAGTTGTTGTTGCTTTGCTTGTTTGGCTAACTTTTTCAACCTTTTTTCTTCTTTTTCAATTTGCGGATTGTAGAGTAGTTCACCGGTTCTTGTAGACCTAGGCATAAACAATCAAATAACAATAACCAATTTCCCCGGCAACGGCGCCAAAACTTGGTGGGATGTCAAGTCCACCAAGCAAATTACACCCTTTGTTTGCAAATAAAACGTAATATAATGGTAAAAGGGGTATCGATCCTCGGGGAAATGGTTGTATTCAATCACCAATGCAATCCAATAGAACTAGTGAAAATAAACTAACTAACTACAATTAAACTAAAAGGGGGGTGTTATGATTGCTTGAAAACTAAAAGACTTGAATAACTAAAACTTGCAATTAAGCAAGAAAGTGAGATGCTCAAATATTGGAGAGAATTGGTAAGCCAAGACAATTCAACACAATGAACATTTGTGTGTTTATCATTAGGATTTAACATGAAGCTTATAATTCACCCAAAATTGGTTATAGCAATCATGAAGCATGATATTCCAAGATTTCTCATAGGTAGTATGGAGGTTGGGGAAGCCCACAACACACCTTCTTAATCAAAATCAAAGATCCAATTGAAGCAATTGAACCCAAGAAGTTGATTAGCCTTAAGAATGAAGAAATCCCCAATTCCTAGAGGATGTCAATGCTTACACATCCATAAAGGAGTTATGATTCATAAGCTAGAGATGATTTCTACCATCATAAAGCCCTTGTTCTAAGTAAATTCAATGATTCAATGCCAAACCAAAGAAATGTTGGGTTTTAGTATACTACAACATCCTATGGTGCACATACAACCCTAAATACCTTGGATCTATGTTTTCTATATTATACATGCAAATGGTTTCCAAGGCATTAAACCTATAACTAGCATGCATTTGACATAAACCATATAATATACTAGTTAGGGAAACATACCTTTTATGTGGCTTGAAGTCTTGATGTATTTGGCCTTAAGAGCTTAGCACCAATAGTATGAAATGCCTCAAATGGAATCACAACACACCTAGGACAAAGGTGGCTCTTGAGAGAGAATTCCATGCACCAAAACACCTCCATATTTCTCTAAGAAAAGAAGTGGTGATTTTGGCTATGGAGTAACCTATTTATATGTAGGATTCCAAGGGGCATGGGTATAACCCATAATCCATACCCATGGGTTTTATGATCCATGGTTCATGTGGCCCAACTCTTTATGTATCCATACATAAACTTGGTCCAACATGGATCATAAGCCCAACACATATAAATATAACTAATTATCATAATTAGTCCCCATAGATTTAATTAGTCTCTTTTGATCACTAAATTAATTCCAAATTAATTCTTGATCGATACTAATTAAAACATATGATTTCATATTAATATATTATAACTTATAATATATTAATAAACCATAAATAACCTTCTCTCAAAAGTCCATCCTAACAAATTGTCCTGATGATATGCAACCCAAATGGACCATGCTACTCTCGGGTCAAGTACATACCAATAATAGTTATGGGCTTAGACATCTAATCCAACAGTCTCCCACTTGGATAAGTCTAAAACTATTATTGCAAGTACGACTTCATAACCCGACTAGCAATCGTAGCTCTTAAAGCCGCTATCGAACTCTGAACAAATCAATGACGCGTCCATTAGATAAGGGATCATATATTCCTCCATTCTAGATATCATATGGACTGAGACATGGATTATATCATTCTCTCTGTCTATTTGTTGTTTCCTGATTTTCGATTTATGATGACTGACTGATTGAACAAATCAAATCAGTCCTGGATTGGCCAAGCACTCACATGTGTCATCGCTAAATCATCGAGGGGCCCACATATATCGCTTTTATCCCGAAGGTAAAAGGAATGGATAAACTTCGACTCATATGGCTTGTTCTACTACTTGTTGAATCATACACAAAGGCACGTTTTATAACATCGAGTTACCAAATGCGTTTTCGTGCAATCAATGTATAACCAACTCATAGTAACAACTCATATCTCTAGGTTTGAAGAATATAAGATATTATCGTCTCATGATCACTCGTGATAAAATCCATGAAAGTGATTCAAATGAGCGCGGGTTGAATCCAATACTCAGAACTTATGAGCACTCATGAGTGTTGTAGCACCACTTTGTCCACCAACTTGGACCTCTACAAACCAACCCATGACAGTCTTGATTCATATCTACTTCCAACATATGACCGACTGTAGATGGTTTGAATAACTTAATCATTCAGGAAGAGCGACTTAGTTATTCTGGAAGTCAAAACATGCAAAGTGAAACACAAGAATAAATGAATCAAATATGGTATCAAACCCTATGAATATAAATAAACACTTTTATTTATCACCATACTAATTACTCATTACTCATTGTTTCGGTTTTATCAACTTTATACTTGAATTAAAAACACTAGTTGTCCCATGCTCCAAGCATGTACACTATGTTTTTCTTAAACAATAGCTTTGCCATACACCAAGTATGCACTCTATCTTTGTCTATGATCCTTACTTTGTGAAATAAACCAATTGAATATAATTTCAATGATTCTAATTTCACACTCCCAAATCCTTATCGAAAAATGTGAGAATTTCAAATTCCTATCATTTATCGAAATCTGTTTAGATTTTAAACTTATATGCACAGACCCTCCTATAATGAATATGTACAAAGTCACAAAGACTTGTCAAAAGTCATTATAAGGTATTCCAATGGAGATCAAATCCATGGAAACTAAGTCTCATATTCAAAGTACATTGCTTTGGACATGCTTCTTGCATTAAGTCTTCTAATCTTACACAGATAACTTCCACCTATAGAGACAACTCCATATTCTCATTTTGACTATCACTTCTGAATAAGAGATGCCTCTTTTCAGAATATGTCAATATGGTCCTTCCAAAATTAGCACTATACTTCCAACTGTCCCTGAGCAACCAATCTTTGGTAACCTCAGATTGTCCTCGACAATTGCTTAATCATTTTAGTCATATCCAATTCTAGACCTTTTCCCTTCTTAATGCCTCTGGGCATTTGGAAAAATTTAGAAATGACAAATATTATAGCAAATGGTACACGATTCATGATGTCTCACATAAAGACATGATTCTAGACCAGTCTTTTGCTACAATATTTTTATTTGCCATGTTTTCAAAATTTGACTATGAAGAGGGATGCTGTAATCATAATCGAATTTTGAGAACGCAATATATAGAATTTCCTTAAGTTGAACCAATCCAACATGAAATTCATATATATATTCTTGACTAAAGATGATTAAGGTCTCAATCTAAGCCTTTAGAACTGAAATGAAGTATATCCTCTCCCTTAATTATAGCAAAACAACTTTTTCAATCCCTGCAGCCTCACGAATTGAACTTTTGTTTTCTATAATTAACATTGCTAACTTGCAACACTAACAATAATTATCATGCTCCCACTAACATGATGATTATTAGCATAACACTTATGCTCCCACTAGCTTTGACATGTACTCAGAAATCAGCTGGACTTCTAGAAATCAATACTTTATTGACTTTCTTACCAAAGTTCAGATTTCTGATACGAGATGATTTGATAAAACTTTATCAAAATCATACACCTTTCCTTAGATAGCATGCATGTGTGTCTAAACAATTTCAGAACTATGAAAAGGGATGCCGTAATCATAGTCTCAATTGTTTAGACCTTTTGCCATCTGCTTCAAATCTACTTGGTGGAAGTGTTTCCTCACCATCATTTTCATGAATCGGAGAGAAACCTTATGACCCTTAGATTTTATGGTGTATGTGTTCTTATCCATGTGAATCGTCAAAACCATAGTCACAAGACAAGGATAATGACAAATCCAAACTCATATGGACTGAACTTATGCAATCTTAACTTCTTGCCACCTGGCAGTACAGGGCCTGTCATTGCTTCCAAGTTGTTATGCAACCAATTGAGAACTTTCAGAACTCCTATGCAAAGCCAACTTTAACTGGAATGGGCACAGAATATGTCAACACGATAGGTTATAAACCTCAAGTCGTGTGCTAGTGAAGAACCTCAGGTTTTATTCTTGATTAGTTCTTGAAATTCTTTTTAGGATCTTTAAGACTCCCACTATCCTCTTGACATATAAGACTATCTTGCCAAATATTCAAGAGATAGTGCGGATTCTTTATCAAGACAAACACTTCACACAATTGGCCTTAGTTGGTCTTTGTTTTATCCAAAACATCACAACTTACCAATTTCAAATGTACAAGAGTAGGACACTTTTACTCTTACATTTGACAAGTGTTTTAAACCTTTCTTTAAGATATGTCACTCAAGTTACAATCTTGGAGTATGACTCTAAGAATTGTTTTGGAACGAAGTATGACTCATCTTCCTGATCTAACCATTTCAACAATTCATGACTCCTCTTCTTAGTCATAAGAATGCACTAAGATGACCTTTAGAGGACTAATTGTGATATGATTTCTAAATCATTAAGATGATCACAAACATGATACTAAAGTACTCTCCCATCTTTTCAGATTTGAGAAACTTTTATCTTTCTGCCTAATTTGATTCTTCCCATTCGTTCTGCCATACATTGAGACTTTTCCAATGTTTCAGAATTATACTTAAACTTGTAAGTATAACCATATTTACTAAACTTTAGTAAATCAAATAGTCTTAACGAGCTTTGTGGTGGACATGACCAGTGCACAAGAATGTGTACTCGATCCCTTTAGTCCCTCACTTGACTCACACATCCATGTGAACAAGTAATTAGTCTTGATTTTCCAATGCTTGAAAGTTCTCATTCATCACACTATTCAACTTGCATGATTCCAAGTTTCGGTCGAATTGAAACTTGGGTGATGAGGAACTTTCCTGATTTGGTAAATTTAGACACTACCACAAATGAAAGAATCAAATCCATTTTCCAATATTGCTGTCAATGGAATCATATAAGCAACAATTTTCCACAAATGCCATTGTAAGGATACTTCAAATAAATAAAATTAAACAATTTTCTTTTATTTTAAAACTTTGCGGAAAAACTTATCCTTACAATCCACATGGAAAATTGTTCTTATCTATTCCTTAGCAATATATCATAACTTCTTAAGCAACTGCTCAAAATTCTGATGCGATCGAAATCCACCTTCGCGATCAGAATCAACATATACTTCCTTTAAGATTTCTCTCTATTCTTTGATTCTTAAAACATCAACATGTGACCCAGTCACATCATGTAATGAGGATCTCAGAATAGAACTTAACAGAGTTAGATAATGGGCTCTACCTGATGTAGAGTCAAAGTTATTGACTTTAACATCCTTAGGTAAATTTGGCAGCTTTGCAATCAACGCCCCTTCCTTTGGCAAAATAAACATATGGACCCTTTGGTAATGGGACTATCTCAGACTTAGCCTTTCTCTTTACCATTTGGTCAACCAGGTTGACTATGGCCAATCCCTTTCCATTGGGAAGAGAATGCTTTTTCTGGATTTCCAGTGTCACCATTGTCACTGTCCATAAATTTTTTTGGAAGTTGTTCTTCTAATCAAATTTGCTTTACTATCGTTCCAAATCATTGCTGATTCAGCAGCACCAAGCAAATAGATATGATCATTAAGGTTCATGTCATAGTCTGTTTCATAGTAGTCCCAAAGGAACTCACTATGTGACTTAGAAAGTGATTGAACATCCAACTTTCTCAAGACTTTGACACCCAACTCTCCCGGCTTGTCAATATGTGACTTCATCTCTAAGATGTGATCACACATAGACCTTGCTTGCCATTAGGGCTTGAGTGACCTTGAACTTGTGGGTTAGGGAGAATAATTAGAGGAGGTGGAGGAAGAGAAGTACGAATTCCATGAGCCAAACTCGGGAAGTCATATTCATTAGGAAAGCTTGGTTTGGGAAGATCATTGTTGTCTAAACCAGACATCAACAATGGGAGAAATTCACGTAAAGTTGATTTAAGTCCTTAATATAACACCCAATATGATATATTAAGGCTAGGACCCAACAAACTATTTTATAACTTGGAAGAGGGATGCCGTAATCCAAGCTATAAAATATTTGAAGGTAGGTGAATGACGATTCACCAATTTCCACCAAGATAAACGAAATGTATTATTAGGTTTTAATTGGTTTTGAAACTCCTAGGTTCTTTTGAGATTCATTGAACTTTTCAATGGCATGTTTCAATCTCGAGTGTGCCCTTCAGGTTTTGTGACTGGGATGCCGAGGATCACAAAACAAGGTGTGAAGTAACCATGCAAATATACTTGGTACCCTTAATATTTACCCCTCAATCGATGTGCCGGTTAACCACACATGCTCCAACGATACTATGATAAACATTAAGTTACCCTTTGCCTACCTTGTTAAGTCCAGGTTAGTGTGCCGGTTAACCACACACGCTCCACTAACAGCTTAAACAAAGTGCAAAGTGTAATTTCATGGAAGCGGTGACTGAGAGTAGACACCCATTAAACTGCCATTTTATAGGCAGTAACCTTATACCCCCCTTATAGACCGGCTTCGTGAATGAGGCCTACTAATGGTAAGACGACTTTATCTTATACATATCTATATAATTAAAATTATAATAATAGTATAAGGGTTGAATTTTAAACTTTTAAAATTCTAAGGTCTAGTTTGGAATTAAAGTATACATGGGGGGGGGGGTAACTTTACAAATTCCAAAACTTGAGGACAAGTTTTGAAACCTTTCAAAACTCTTGGATTTTTCATAACTTATGAGTTTAATTAAGGTTTAATGAAAAAAAAAATTCAAGTTCCATAACTTGAGGACAAGTTATGGAAGACATTAAATCATTTAATGATGACATTAAAAATAATGACTCTTCTATTTTCATAACCTATGAGACTTAATGACACTTTAAAAAGAAAAACTCTTCACTTTCCATAACTTGAGGACAAGTTATGGAGTTCATAAAAACCATTAAGATCAAATATTCCAATTAATACAATAATCAAATAATTTTTCTATGATCTAGATTAAACTCATAAGTAAAGATAATTCACATCAACAATTTTCAAGAAATTAGATAATCATATAAACTAATACAAATCTTGAAACTTTGACAATTATCCTTTGAAGACTCTTGGAATTCATAACCTAAAGAGTTAATAAATGAGACATTTCACATCCATAACTTATGGAAGTTTCAAAACTCTTAAGATCATAACTTTAAAAAAAACTTTTGAGTTCCAAAATTTTATGACAAAATTTGTAACTCCTTAAAACCATTTAGATCAAACTTTTAAAACAAATAAAATAATCATATTATTCTATCTTTTAATAAATTGACCTAATTCAACTCTTGTAGTAAAGTGACTCAAGTTTTATAAATAATTAGTTTTTCATAAAATCAAGTAATTATCATAAAATTTGACAAACTTCATGTTTTTTTTTCCTTCAACTTGAAAAAAAAATATATTTGCATCAAATATAATAGAAAACAACCCATGGCTCTGATACCACTGTTGGGTTTTAGTATACTACAACATCCTATGGTGCACATACAACCCTAAATACCTTGGATCTATGTTTTCTCTATTATACATGCAAATGGTTTCCAAGGCATTAAACCTATAACTAGCATGCATTTGACATAAACCATATAATATACTAGTTAGGGAAACATACCTTTTATGTGGCTTGAAGTCTTGATGTATTTGGCCTTAAGAGCTTAGCACCAATAGTATGAAATGCCTCAAATGGAATCACAACACACCTAGGACAAAGGTGGCTCTTGAGAGAGAATTCCATGCACCAAAACACCTCCATATTTCTCTAAGAAAAGAAGTGGTGATTTTGGCTATGGAGTAACCTATTTATATGTAGGATTCCAAGGGTCATGGGTATAACCCATAATCCATACCCATGGGTTTTATGATCCATGGTTCATGTGGCCCAACTCTTTATGTATCCATACATAAACTTGGTCCAACATGGATCATAAGCCCAACACATATAAATATAACTAATTATCATAATTAGTCCCCATAGATTTAATTAATCTCTTTTGATCACTAAATTAATTCCAAATTAATTCTTGATCGATACTAATTAAAACATATGATTTCATATTAAT
Source organism: Lactuca virosa (assembly GCF_052849685.1). NCBI lineage: Eukaryota > Viridiplantae > Streptophyta > Magnoliopsida > Asterales > Asteraceae > Lactuca > Lactuca virosa. Next base: position 115,388,798 of record NC_136433.1, read on the forward strand.
ATATTATAACTTATAATATATTAATAAACCATAAATAACCTTCTCTCAAAAGTCCATCCTAACAAATTGTCCTGATGATATGTAACCTAAATGGACCATGCTACTCTCGGGTCAAGTACATACCAATAATAGTTATGGGCTTAGACATCTAATCCAACAAGAAATAAACCAACAATTGCTTATTAAAGTACCAAGCTCATGATCAAAGCACTAAAAAAGCATAGGAAATATGAACTAAAATGATAGACATAAGATAAATGATAAATAAGCATAAATCCTTTAAAAACCCACAAACATTCAGAGGTTTTAGCCAAGGTCTACCAAAATAGAGAGTTTAGCCACTCATGGCAATAGAACAACAATCACAAAAGTCTAATTGCATAACGAAACTACCAATAACTTGGAAAGATGAAAAGAAATGAGTCTTGAGCTTCAAAATCGCCTTCTTTAGCTCTCCAATGGTGTCAAATCGAAGTTATGGCTGTTAGATCTGATCCCCCAAGGTTATGGTGTGCCAAATGACCAAAATGCCCAAACTGGGCAGTTGTGCGGGTACCCGCGCGACGAAAATTCCACCCGCGCAAATGTTACTGCAATGCTATTGGTCCTTCATTCCTCCACTCCACCCTTCCACTACCAAAGATTCTTTTGGTCCCCTCCATATCCATGTGATTTAAACCAACCAATCATCTTTTAGCTTCAAGGAATGGATGCTCCAAGCCCAAATTAAAAGTTTATGACCCATCTTTACAAGCCCAAAATATCCAAGTCTTTAACTCTTATGGTCCAAATCTCCTTTGGTGGATCCGCCAAGCCCAATAATGCATCGGAAAGCCCACTAAGCCCAACTCCAGTCAAACCACAACCGCAATGAGCTCCAAAACCCTGCAAAATTCCTCATGCAAAATAAAAAGTCCCCGATACGATCCATGATAAAGAAAATAAAGAATGTACAATGCAATACTAATAAAAAGAGCTAAAAATCTAAAATAAACTAATAAAAATAAGGAAATAAAATAAACTATCAATAGGTCAGGACTTAAAGTCGTACTTAGATAAGTACACCGTTAAGAGTCTCACAAATTTATTGTTTCAACGAGATTTACAATGTATTATTACCCCGTGATTGTTAACCCTGGTACTCTGTATTGTACCTTTGTTAATGCAAACCCGGTATAATGTATTATTACCCCGTGTTTGCTAACCCTGGTACGTTGTATTTGTACCTTTGTTAATGAAAACCCTGTATGATGTATTATTACCCCGTGATTGCTAACCCTGGTACGTTGTATTTGTACATTTGTTAATGCAATCCCGGTATGATGTATTATTACCCCGTGATTGCTAACCCTGGTACGTTGTATTTGTACCTTTGTTAATGCAATCCCGGTATGATGTATTATTACTTCTTTAATATGTTGTTCATATATTAAAGGTATTATACATATCCTGGTATAGTTAAATAAATTTTTGGTAATTTCCTTGGAAAGTATACAATCGTGAATCATACTTGTGTATTTAGTTCTGAATCATAAATTATACCTATTATAATTTATATGTTCTATCTGATTAGCATGATTTCTCATGGATGAACACCTTTGCTCAGCATGATACAAAGGTAATGATACCGGAAGGAGTAACCTTTTATACTCATATATGTATAATATATATAATTAAGAAGGAAACGACCTTCGGACAAATAACACAACCTTAATTCCACATCCAAACAAGGAAAAGAAAATAAGATAATTCATTAGTCTTAAGCCCTTCAAATCTTATTTATATATTTATACATATATAAACATGATTTTGGCATTTATAATTTGAAATAGTTTTAAAAACCTTTTTCAAAGAATTTTAACGGAGTTTACATGACTTTAAAGATTTAACATGGATTTAAGTCATTTTGGAAGTATTTGGTAATCCTTGAAAGCACAAGGAAACCTTTTGTGTGATTATTATCACATACAGTTATTAACACAATTTAATATTGTGTTAAACTTGTATTCCCCCCTAAAAAGCATTTAAAAACCATTAAAAAGGTAAATTATAGGGGTATGAACTCACTTTGATAAGTGGTGATTCGGGTAGCGTTTCGTTTCTATAGATGATCTTTCTCAAAGAAACCGCGAGTTTTTGAGTAAAAACCGGGCTTTATGCGGGCAACACTTCGACTGGAAAGAGGTTAGCTTCTCGAGAATTCCGGGGCTTGCTTCGGGTTTTAGACACGATACCGGGGCCTTGGGGGGTCGTGAGAAAGTCTAGGGGTGAAAAGGTGAAAAAGGGTGAATTTTGGGGTTAAAAACCTCTCAAATCCGAGAAGTCTCGCACCCTTTATATAGGGGTGCGAGGGTTCGGCCGAAGTAGGTAGTCATCGGACAGCTGGCGAGGGCGAGGAGTCAGCAGGACACGCGGCAGGTTCGCATGCGAGGCGGAGGAGGACTCAGCAGCCACGCGTCAGAAGGAGAAGCAAAGTTGGAGGCGGTCTCGGAAGCTTCCTCGGTGGTGTTGGATCAGGATTGGACTGAGCCTCGGTCCAATCAGGAGATGTCACGAGTGTACGAGGGGTGTCCGAGGGGTGTCTCCTGCGAGGGTGTCCGAAGGTAAGTGGACTGCGACTTTGGTCGAATCAGAAGGCGCCACGCGAGACTGCGGTCCAATCAGAAGCTAACACGTGGAGGCCTCGCATGCGAGGTGACGTGGCCGAAGAGGGTCCTTGCGAAATTTCCCAGTTTTCTAAATTTTTCGATTTTCGTGCCAAAACTTGCGAAATTCATAACTTTCGCATACGAGCTCCGTTTTTGGAGTTCTTTATATGCACGCATAGGTAAAATCATACTCTACGACTTTCGTTTAGACTTCGTCGGCTAGTATTGACTTTATTTTTAATATTATTATTTTTAACAGACCGGGACAAGAAATCCGTTAAAAATTCATAACTTCTTCATCCGACGTCCGTTTTCGTCTGTCTTTTTACCGTTGTGCTACTTTTGACGAGACCTTCGATTCTCGTTTAAGTTGCATCGGCTAAATATCGATCGATTTATATTTCGAATTTTAGCTGTCTACTGCTAAAACCGAAACTTAGAAAAATCATAACTTCCTCATACGAAGTCAGATTTTTACGTTCTTTGTATGGACGTTCTCGGTTTAACATATTCTACAATTTTCATTTAGATTGTTAAGGCTAAAAAGCTTTTTATCGAAAATTCACTTTTTACACTGAACAGTGTTTTGCGGGTTTTGTCGCGGATTTTCGATTGGTCATAACTTCTTCGTTATAACTCGGATTTCAGTGTTCTTTATATTTTTTTTGGAAACCTTGTTACAATCTCTACAACTTGGTTCATCCCAATTACGATTATTGATCAATTTATTTTTGACCTAAATTTGACTGGTGTCACATTATGGTAACCTTAATTTTTCATTTCTATAATTTATTTTCTATACTTTTCATTCTCAGTTCATTGCACTCCGTTATGACCTTACTCATAAAACGTGATATTTATACTACAGTGCATTACGCGTTCCAATTTAAGTTTAATTTTAATCTTTCATTCATTCTATTTTATCACTTAGGTCCCACTAATACTTTTACTCCACTTGCCATAGGTCTTACTCTAAAGTCACAAAAATGACACTTTACCCTCAACAAGATCTGCAATTCAATTCATACCTATGATGCTTTCTTCCGATGTTATCCACAAGATAACCCAATCATGTATACCATTCTTTTTCTACTACCCGTGTACCAACGAGTACCATTCCATCCAAGTATAAATTTACTTCCTAAACCTTGTCCATATCCATTTTCATTCACTTTATTTGACGAGTCAAACAAAAATCTCCTTTCATGAGTTAACACATTTCTTAGGCTTGCAATCACAACATACCATGACAAGGAGCTTTAAATCAAATGGAGTTGTTTCAAATTGGCATTCAAAATCTTGTTGGTTCCAATTGATCTTGTTACTTGTAACTTGTTTATTTACAATTATCTACCCCTTAAAAGTAATGAACACATTTCTTTTAAGGTTTAAATCACAAGAAGATCCTTATCACATAATAATATGTTTCATTTGTTTCTTCACGGAAAATTGTTGCTTCACATTTACCCCTTTTTGAACTCAACTGCAACCTTTTCTTTTCACCATTGATCACGGGTAGCTCCTATCATAATCTCATCATTGTTGTTTCCTTCAACATTATTGCTTGAGTGCTTGACTCTTCAATTCAACACTTTGTCAGTTTAACTTCTCATGCATCATACTTTACTTCTTTCTATTTTTTCCCTTTTTTATGATTAAACATCCAACTTTTATATCAGTTGATTCATGTGTCCTTTAGTCACATTCAAGTGATCCATAATACTCTAAGTCAAGGTTCTATTTCCTATATGAATTCATAGCAGAAGATCTCATTATCATACATCTATCCGCTCTTTGTCTGGTTGTCGATTCCAATTAGCAGCAATACTCAATCCTAGTACTAAATTATACTTGAGTGTGCTTGGTCTATGTCATCAGGTTGCACGACTTAGAAGATCTAAATATCGTATACTTGGTTCGTTCGCGTCACTCATAATTCCAAGCACCACATGTTGTTCCTACTCAACCTCCAGAGTGTTCTGAGCTCTTGTACATCATATCATCACACTTTTTGTATCCTTATTACCATCTAACCCTTAAAAGAAATGAGGGAATTTCTTTTAGGGTCCAAGTCACCATATGATTCTCACATGGTAGTAATTCGTCTCACTGACTCATTCATGGAAATTTTGAAAATTTCCTTTAGTAGGTATCATCCTTTTGATAGACCTTTTCAACAAACTTCAAGTGTTTATTCTTGTCCACACATTGTTAGTTCTATAAAATCCTTGATGTTCAACTTGCATACTTCTATATTCCATCATGTGAAATCGTCTTCCTACTTTATGGATCACATATCACCTTCCAAAAACTGCTTATTCATCATCAACCTATCATACCTTGGAATCTTATTTCTTCTGTCACCCTCATCACGTTCCCTATGTAATCTTAACCTTTTATCACAATTCATAGAGCTTGTAAGAAGGTCTTACAAAGTTCCTACCATTAACTTGTTCATCAGAATAGTTTCCATTATCTTTACAATCCGAGGCATTCTTCATGTTGTTTGTCTTCTTTGAAGCTCAAGAAATACCTTCATGTATTTCACACTATCTCTTTTTTGGTGACATCACTTATCAGTCTAGTGCATTAGTTTAATGCACATTTGCTTTCCTTTACTAGTGTCTTGTTTTCGCAAGGACACATTTCTTCCACGTCTGCTATCTCACTCGACGCCTGATACTATTGTCACTTGGTTGCCAACTCCTTAGGATCCCAAAAGATCTCAGTATTATGCTCCTTTCCAAGTAATTTCTCATTTTCATACTAGTTGTTTGACTTTGATAGAAAGGTCAAAGTTGTCAAACATTTCCCATTGTCCATTAATTATGTTTTAAACTCCTTCATGACTCTTATTTAACACAAGATATGCATTCACTAAGTCCTCGAATCACTCGAATCCTTACCACATTTCACAAAACCCCTTCATGTTTCCACCAAGTTCGTATATGTATCATGTGTGTATAATAGTACGGGCCCTATACTATTATACCCACATCATACATAATCGACCTTGACTTTACCACTAAAAGGTTTTGATCCACTGGTTTAGATTATCCATACACTATTCTTACTTCCATTAGTCACTATAGAATCACTCAATGTAGCATTCTATGATTTCATCTAGACTTATCTAAAGTGCCATAAGCATCTAACTAAGGCAATTCTTATCATCATTTATTGCACAGGACACTACCTATATTAGCGCATAACAATCCTATGTATCATTCATACTTTTCATAACCAAAGTCTAAGCCTAGGAGTGGAATGATCCAATCCTAATTCTCTTAAACTATGGCTCTGGTACCAAACTGTAACACCCCAAATTTTTCAAAACTTTTTCAAATGCTATGGTTATAAAAATATTTGGGTATTAACTCCCATTTAACATAAAACCGGTCCCATAAAAATAATTACAGTTAAAACCTTGGGTGTTACGATTAAGCATCATACAACCATAACCATCAAATACGAATTACATCAATAACATTAAATAAGGAACTTAACAAGTTCCACTCCATTCTCTATCTCTTAATCTTCTAACTTCCATCTATCAATTTTTCTCCTTAATTGCAACCTGGAATACATGACATTAAAAAGAGATACGTAAGACAAAAATGTCTCGTGAGCTACGTGGGTTTGTGACCCAAAACATTTATCACTTTTCATCAAAAACGTTTAATCTTTGCAAAACATAGTTTTAGACCATAAATCAGTTTCAAGCATTTTCAAGGAAAACTCATTTCGTACCCATCATAAATATCATTTCATCTCATTTCATATCTTATCATTTCATTTCAAAAGACATATTTCCATATTCCATTTTCTTTTATCATTAATGGCTAATTCCGGTATTAAACCGTTGCCATTTTTATACTTAGGGTCTACGTCCAATAAAGGAACCACTCCCAAGTCTAGACCAAGGTGGAAAGAACAAATCAATCCACCAAGGCATCATTTCCATTAGGACATCTATCTCGCGAAGGGGAGGCGCCACCCCGATAGATTCCTCCAGTGCCTCTTACGAGGTATCATGGCCCGGGCAGTTTTCATTTCATTACTTTCCAATTCCTTTCATTACTTTCCATTCCTTTTCATTACTTTACATTTCTTTTCATTACTTTCCATGCTTTACACATTTCATACATTAGTATCATAAAATCATTTCAAAAGTAAAGCATCTATATTTCAAAACATTTCAATCATATTTTCAAAACATTTGATCTTCCAAAACGTTCTTTTCTTTCAAAAACATTCTTGCCTTTAAGGCACTCTTTCAAAATACCCTTTCCAAAAACATTTGACACTTTCGTTTCAAAACATTTCATATATCAAAGCATTGCATTTCAATATCATAAAATCATTTTTCCATGTACCCCAAAGTGGGAAAAATGCCAACATGTACTCACCTTAATCACACATAGGTTAGCTAGTGCTCTTCTAGTTCCTTTCCCTATAGCAATCCTCTTCAAACACTACATACGCCATATATGGACATAAGGCATTAAAATGACCAAAATACCCCTCAAAGGTTCAAATACTAAATTTTATTGTTTCAAATCATTCCTCATCCAAAAATATGAATGTAGGCGAAAACCGTGCGTAAATCTGAGTTCGTATGAAAAAGTTATGAAGAAAACAAGAAAATCTCCAAATCAGAGATTTACACGGGCCGTGTAAATTAAAACTTGCATTTACACAGGCCGTATTTCATGTCTGGACACACCCAAAACTCTATTTTTCTCATAATAACACCCTACTTTGCATAGTTCTTGAAGACCCTTTTCCCGTTCACTTTGTACCATTTATTTAGGTTCTCACACGTGTTTAGGAGGTGTTTTATCATCTTAAAACACTCCACTTAATCCATTAAGTGTTCATTGAAACCTTTAGATCATGATGATCCTAAAGTGTTTAAAAGAAGGGTAAACTAGTCCATTTTTCACATGAACATTCCAAAGCTCACAAGGCTTGTTCCTAACTTATTGAACACTCAAATAAATGTTGTCAAGCACATAAACCCTCATTAATCTCATTGGAAATACATAAACTAACAATGGAATCCTCAATTCCATTCCATGTTTCCAATTTGCCCCTTATAGTCAAACAATCACTAGAACCACTTATAGATCAAGAGATCCTTCATGTTTATGTTTGAATATCATCTCTAGAGTGTCAATTCATGTTCATGAATGTCATTCACTTCTTATATGTCAATCAACATATAATTATCCCTAGATTTCCCAAAATGCCCTTATGGCCAATTATTCCATAAATTCAACTATAGATCACTCAAGCCTTCATGTTATTGCATTCAAATCATATTGTTAGTATCAAATCATGATTATGAGTATCATATACTCATCAAATGCTCACATTCCAACAATTTCATTGTATTATTCATCACAGTTTCTCACATAACCATCTAAAACCCACCTTTATGCTTGATTCTACCATCATGGATGAATTTGAGCATTACAATTGGTTTTATTGCTATAAAATGTCATCTAGGTCATAGAATCCTATCTCATTTCATCATCAATTGCAATATCCCCAATTTGGGTTTTCTAGGGTTCATGAAGCTTTTTACCTAAATCCCCAAATCCATCAATGGGATGATTGGATTGAGATTATGATCATCAAAACAACTCAAGAGAGGTTAGAAACCAAAACCCCAATCATTAAACCCAATCAAATTCGACATTGGGGATTATACCCACTTCACAAATTCGAATTCTAAGCTAAAGGATGAGATGATTTTTACCTTTCAAGCCTTGATTCCTTCTCTCCTTTGTTTGATTGTTTCATTCTTCACTTGGATTGAACCCTAGATTGAAAGGAGAAGAAAATGGTCATTTGAAGCTCTCTAGCATGCTCAATACGTAACTGGAAGAGAAAGAAGCGAGTGTTCATCTTATTTCCCATTTGTTCACATTTAGTCCCTCTAATTTCTCGTTTTTGTCAAATATGGCCCATTCTTCCAATATAAGTGACTTTTCTTTGAGAATAGACATCCTAAGTCCCTCTCCATCCATTACATAACTTTTTTAATCACTTCCATTAGTTGAGTCAACCCTTGGTCAAACACACTTTGCCAAATTGGCACTTTTGGTCCCTTGACTCTGAAATGTTAACATTTCAACCTTTAACTTTCTAAGCTTTATATCAATTAATGATATAGTTATCATTTAAATAACTTAATTACATAAATCATGCTTTATTTAATTACTTAATTAATTTAAGAAACTTATCTTAATATTTAGGATGTTACAGTTATGATAGATTGCTAGGAAATATGTAATAGCATAAGTTTTCATTTAAAGTTGCATTGTAAGGAAAATTTTTTCCGCATTTTATAAATAAATAAAAATTTTGTTTTACTTTATTTTATTTCTCCTTGCAATGGCATTTATGGAAAATTGATGTTTGTATGTTTCTAGCAATATTGGAAATATGAATTTGATTCTTTCATTTGTGGTAGTGTCTAAAATTTCCAAATAAGGAAAGATTCTCATCACCCAAGTTTCAATTGGACCGAAACTTGGAATCATGCAAGTTGTTTAGTATGATGAATGAGAATTTTTCATCTTTGGAAAATTAAGACTGATTCCTTGTTCACATGTATATGCAAGTCAAGTGAAGGACTAGGGGATCGAGTACACATTCTTGTGCACTGGTCAAGTCTACCACAAAAGATCGATAAGACTATTCGTCATGATTTACTAAAGTTTAGTAAATATGGTTATACTTACAAGGTTAAGTAGAATTCTGAAGCATTGGAAAAGTTTCGATGTATGGCAGAATAAATGAGAAGAATCAAATTTGGCAGGAAGATAAAAAGTTTCTCAAATCTGAAAAGATGGGAGAGTACTTTAGTATCATGTTTTATGATCATCTTAATGATTGTGAGACCATATCACAATTCATCCTCTAAGGACATCTTAGTGCATTCTTATGGCTAAGAAGAGGAGCCATGAATTGTTGAAGTGGTTAAATCAAGAAGATGAGTCATACTTCGTTCAGAAACAATTCTTAGAGTCATACTCCAAGATTGTAACTTGAGTGACATATATTAAAGAAGGTTTATAACACTTGTCAAATGTAAGAGTAAAATGTTTTCTGCTCTTGTACATTTGAAATTGGTAAGTTGTGATGTTTTGGATAAAACAAAGACCAACTAAGGCCAATTGTGTGAAGTGTTTGTCTTGATAAGAATCCGCACTATTTCTTGAATATTTGTTTGTCAAGGAATGGGTCTTTGTGACAACCCGAAAAATTTTTGTTTTAAAAGCTCAGTCAGTCAACTCAACTGAGTGTCAGACTAGTACACTTAAGGAATGAGTGTTAAGCCTAGTACACTTAAGGAATGAGTGTTAGAATGAACCTGCTAAAGACACTGTGCAACAAATCAAGCCTTAACCCCTTCATTTAGAGTTCACGGCCACAACACTTGAGTTTACGGCCGTAAACTCAAGGTGGGCCGTAAACTCCCCTTTTTAGACTCATATCCTTCATATTCTTCATTATTCTCATTTCCAAGTCAAGAAAGTCCCATTCTCTCTCAAGTATCATCCAACTTTTCATCTTAGATCTTCAAAAATCGTAAGTATTCTTTCTCTAGTTTGTTGTTAATCCTTCTTAACTAGCTTCATCCTCATGATTCATCCATGGAAATCATGTTTTCTTAGATCTTCAAGAAACACCAAGAACACCAAGAACACACACTAGTGTTCTTGGCCAAAATGAACCATTTCAAGCCTCCATATCGTAAGTATTCCTTCATTATACTTCGTATCTACTAGGAAGCCTTGAATCACACCCTTGAAACATACATTTTCCCAAGAACATCTTGAGTTTACGGCCCAAGATCTTCCTTGGCCGTAAACTCAATGTTATAGCTGTTGCAGATAGTGTCTAAGTCCATAACTATATTTGGTATGTACTTGACCCGACCCGACATGGTCCATTTGGGTTGCACTTCACCCGAACAATTTACGGATAATCTTTTGAGAATAGTATAAGTTATGATTTATTAATATATTATAAGTTCTAATATATTAATATAAAATCATATTATTTAATTAGTGTTGATCTATAATTAATTTAGAATTAATTTAGAGATCAAAAGTATGACTAATTAAATATGGGCTCTTGTATTTATATAGTGTGGGCTAATGCTTATTTGGAATGGGCTAGGCTTGCATGGAAAGTCCATGGATACTCCATGGAGCTTTAACCCATGGATCTCATGGAAATGAAAAGACATGGGTATTAGGGTTTACATGGATGTAACCCTAATCCACAACACTATATAAAGGAGGCTTTGGTTCTTGAAATAACACTAGTTGATGTGTGTAAACTAAGAGGGCCGATTTCAAGAAGTTTGTGACTATTCTCTCAAGTTTCCAAGTTTGTGGTGATTTGTGACTTCCATTTGAGGCATCCACATTATTGGTGCTAGGCTCTCAAACTCCAAGCAATCAACTACTACTACAAAGTAAGTAATTCTACTAGTTTTATTTGATTCAAGTACCCCATGCCATGCTAGTTAGGATAAGAACCTTGAAAAAATAATTATTTGCATGTATCTTAGTCAAACATAGATCCAAGGTTTCTAGGGTTGCATGTACACCATAGGAGTGTTAGAATGCTCAAAACCCATCAGTGGTATCAGAGCCAGGTTTGTTTATTTGATACTTGATGCAAAAAAAAAAAAAAAAAAAAACTTAAAAATCGAAGTTTTGTTCAAAAGCTCGTATCAAAATTTCAAGTTTTGTATATGTACTTACGATTCTTGAAATTTTTTATATGAACATTCATAAACATATGAGTTTAGAAGATCATAGAAATTATGTGCTAATAATTGATTAGATTAATTCTTGATCTTTATGTCTTTTAATGGAGTCCATAACTAGTTCTTAAGTTATGGATAACCAAAAGTCACATTTATAAATAACCATTAAAAGAACACATAGGTTACAAAAAATGAAGAGTCTTCATTTTTAATAACCATTAACTCATAAGTTATGAGAAATGAAAAGTTTTGAAAGTTTACAAAACTTGCCCTCAAGTTTTGGAACATGTAAAGTCATATTAAAAACTTTAGTTCAAACCCCTAGAATTTTAAAAGTTAAAATTCAACCCTTATACTTTATAATATTATAAGTTTAATAATATTTATATATGTATAAGATCAAGTCGTCTTACCGCTAGTACGCCTCATTCACGAAGTCGGTCTATAAGGGGGGTATAAGGTTGCTGCCTATAAAATGGCAACTTAATGGGTGTCCATTCTCACCCACCGCTTCCTTGATCGGTGGAGGGTCGTTAGCCGAACGGGTCGGACAAGGACTTATAAATTCTCATTAAAAGTATAATGATAATACTAAAGTAACTAAACTTTATTGAATTCCCAATCTTAGTCATTTTAGGAAAATGTGAATAAGGTGCTAATCCATGAAATTACACTTTACACTTTGTTTAAGTCGTTAGTGGAGCGTGTGTGGTTAACCGGCACACTAACTTGAACTTAACAAGGTAGGTAAAGGGTGACTTAATGTTTATCATAGTATCGATGGAGCGTGTGTGGTTAACCGGCACATCGATTGAGGGGTAATACATTAAGGGTACCAAGTAATTTGCATGGTTACTTCACACCTTGTTTTGTGATCCTCGGCATCCTAGTCACAAAACTTGAAGGGCACACTCGAGATTGAAACATGCCATTGAAGAAAGTTCAATGAATCTCAAAGAATCTAGGAGTTTCTAAACCAATTAAAACCTAATTAAATATTTCGTTTTTCATGGTGGAAATTGGTGAATCGTCATTCACCTACCTTCAAATATCTTATAGCTTAGATTACAGCATCCCTCTTCCAAGTTATAAAATATTGTGTTGGGTCCTAGCCTTAATATTACATTTGGGTGTTTTGTTAAGGACTATCTCTATATCTAATCTAATATATTCCCTCTTCTTTTCAGATGTCTTCCAATAACAATGCTTCTGGCTCAAACCCTAATAGCTCCTTCTCTCCCATGAATCTTTGTGGGAGAGTCATCTTTGATGGGTCCAACTTTACAGATTGGATCAGAAACATCAGGATGGTCACTCGGTATGAGAACAAAGAATATGTTATCGACAAGGAGCTGAAGGTACCCGAGCCAACTGCTACTCCTGAAGAGCTTGCTGAATATGAGGTACATGAAAGAGATGCTACAATAGTGGCATGCATCATGATGGCCACCATGACAGCCGACCTCCAAAATTCCTATGAGGACTATTATCCTTTTGAGATGCACCAGGACTTGATGGACCGCTACCATCAAAGTGCTCGTCAAGAGCGATATGAAATAATCTCCTCCATGATAACAACCCGAATGAAGGATGGTGAACCCATCACGAGCCACATGCAGAAAATGCAAAGGTATGTGGACCGTTTACTGAAGCTGAATGTGAACTTCCCTGAGGAGTTAGAAATAGACATCATTTTGCACTCCTTGCCATCGTGTTATGATCAATTCCGCATGACATATCACATGAACAAGGAAGAAGTCACCCTCAGCAAACTTCAAGGACTCTTGAAGACCGCCGAAAGTGGTCTAAAGGGTAAGTCGGTTGTTACTACTCCTACTCCTACTCCAATTGCGGCCAATGTCTTGGCAATCGGGCATCGCAAAGGGAAGAAGAGAAAGAACCCTTCTAAGGGTACCAAGGGTAAGACCCTTGAAGGCTCCTCTTCAAGCAAAACCAAGAAAGGTTTTGTCACTCCTTCTGCTAACCCTAATGAGGCTGAATGCTTCTATTACCATGAAAAGTCGCACTGGAAGCGAAACTGCCCAAAGTACCAGCAAGATTTGAAGGATGGGAAAGTAAAACCCAACCATGCAGGTATATACACTATATTGTCTAATAACTCACCTCATTCTAAGTCTTGGGTCCTTGATACAGGTTGTGGTATTCACATATGTTGTGATTTGCAGGGACTAAGAAGAAGTGAGAATGTGGAGCAAGGAAAGATAAACTTGATCATGGGAAACAGGAAAGCTTCACCTGTCACCAAGATAGGAGTTTATTCCTTAGTGCTAAATAGTGGGTTTACAATAGATTTGAATAAATGTTATTATTCGCCAGAAATGGCAAGAAATGTTATTTCCTTTCATGCATTGTATAAACAAGGTTTTACCTTTTATTTTGATAATAATAATGGTAGTATTGATGCTTTCTTTAATAATGTTCTTTATTTTAAAGCATTACCTTGTGATGGTGTGTATAAAACTGTATCTGTTGTAGATAATCTAGGAAATAATGTATTGTGTATTGACTCTTCCACTAGCTTAGATAAAGCATCTTTATGGCATTTTCGTCTTGGACATCTAAGCAAGAAACGCATAGGCCAACTCCAAAAGGATGGAGTCTTGGAGTCATTTGACCTAAAGTCAGATGATAGTTGTGAATCTTGTTTGCTTGGTAAAATGACAAAGTCACCTTTTACTGGCACTTGTGCTAGGGGTGAAGGTTTGTTGGACCTCATACACACGGATGTGTGTGGACCCTTCAAAACTGCCACAAGAGATGCTAATCGTTTCTATGTGACTTTTACTGATGATTTTAGTAGATATGGATATGTCTACTTAATCAAGCATAAGTCAGAAACCTTTGAGATATTCAAAGAGTTTAAGCAAGAAGTGGAGAATCAGTTGGGCAGGAACATTAAGATGCTTCGATCCGATCGTGGTGGTGAGTATCTTAGTACTGAGTTCCTTGACCATCTTAAGGAATGTGGGATTGTCTCACAATTGACACCTCCTAGGACACCACAGTTGAATGGTGTAGCTGAGAGGCGCAATCGGACCTTGTTGGACATGATTCGTTCCATGATGAGTCGAGCTTCGCTACCAATCTCATTTTGGGGGTATGCCTTAGAGACTGCCGCCCATATCCTTAATCTAGTCCCTAGAAAGAAGGTTTCCAAAACACCTCACGAGTTGTGGACTGGAAAAGTTCCCAATCTAGACCACATCGAGATTTGGGGTTGCGAGGCTTTCGTGAGACGCGAGACTCACGATAAGCTCGAACCCCGAAGTGAAAGGTGTATTTTCATGGGCTACCCACAGAAATCCTTTGGTTACATCTTCTACAGACCCAGTGATAATGTGGTCTTTGTAGCAAGAAGAGGATTCTTTCGAGAGAGAGAATTCATGAGCCAAGGAGACAGTGGGACGCAAATTGACCTTGAGGAAATTCAAGAGTCAAGTGGTGAAGGAACCTCATGTTGGATTAATGTCTAAGTCCATAACTATATTTGGTATGTACTTGACCCGACCCGGCATGGTCCATTTGGGTTGCACTTCACCGGCACAATTTATATGGATAGTCTTTTGAGAATAGTATATTTATGATTTATATTAATATATTATAAGTTCTAATATATTAATATGGAATCATATTATTTAATTAGTATTGATCAAGAATTAATTTAGAATTAATTAAGTGATCAAGAAGAACTAATTAAATATGGACTCTTATATATATGGAATGGGCCAAGTTCATTTAGGTTGGGCTAAGCTTTCATGGATGGTCCATGGAGCTTTTAACCCATGGATCTTATGTAAATGAAAGGTCATGGGTATTAGGGTTTACATGGATGTAACCCTAATCCTCCATAATATATAAAGGGGTCCTTGGCTCACAAAATTGGCACAAGTGTGTGAAAATAAGAGTGGGCCGATTTTAGTGTGCATACATATTCTCTCAAGTTCTTCCAAGGTGTTTTGGTGATTTGTGATTCCATTTGAGGCTTCCACACTATTGGGGCTAAGCTCTTAAAGCTTGAAGACATCAAGCTACATCAAAAGGTATGTCATCTAACTAGAACTTTGTAGTATAGGTGCTTCATAATATGCTAGTTAGGATGAAACCTTGGAATAGTTAATATTTGCATGTATAATAGAGAGAACATAGATCCAAGGTTTATAGGGTTGCATGTACACCATAGGAGTGTTAGAATGCTCAAAACCCAACAGTGGTATCAGAGCCTAGGCTTGTTTTCTTGTTATACTTGCAAAAGTAGCTGAAAAATCGAGTTGGATGCATATATTCGATTGTTTTGGCTGGAATTGGACTAGGAACATTACCCTAAGATGTTTTTGGACTTATAAACTTGTTTTTGATGTGGTAATGTTCATGCTAATCCAATTTCTAAGATAATTGTCATAATTTCAAGATTTGTATTAGTTTGTATGTTCATGCTAATTTCTTGAAGATTGATGATTTGAATTATCTTGTTCTTATGAGGTTCTTAGATTAATAGAAAAGTTGTGTGAAATAGTTGTTTTCAATCCATTTTAATCTAAGAGTTGATTCCAAAGTGTGTTTTTGTAACTTGTCCTCAAGTTATATGAAAAGTCACATTTAAGAATCATAAAACTCATAAAAGTTGGCAAAGGTTACAAAATGAAGAGTCTCTTCATTAAATTAAAAAAAAAGTGTAACCTTAATTAGTTCCGTAAGTTACAATAAAAAAAAGTTATTTTTTTTATTAATTAGTTTAAAGTCTTCCATAACTTGTCCTCAAGTTATGGAACTTGAAGAGTTTTTTTTTTTTTTTTTAATTAAAACTACTTTAAACTCATAAGTTATGGAATTAATTAGTTTTGAATAGTTTCAAAACTTGCCCTCAAGTTTTGGAATTTGAAAAGTTTTCACTTATGAATACTTTAATTCCAAGTTAGCCCTTAGAATTTTAAAAGTTAAAATTCAACTCTTATACTTTATAATATTATAAGTTAATAATATTTATATATATGTATAAGAGTAAAGTCAGTCTTACCGTTAGTAGGCCTCATTCACGAAGCCGGTCTATAAGGGGGGTATAAGGTTACTGCCTATAAAATGGCACTTTAATGGGTGTCCACTCTCACCCACCGCTTCCTTGACTGGTGGAGGGTCGTTAGCCGAACGGGTAGGACAAGGACTATAATTCTCCTTTCATTAAAAGTATTAATGATAAATACTAAGTAACTAAACTCTTATTAATACCCAATCTTAGTTACTTAGGAAAATGTGAATTTGGTGCTAACCCATGAAATTACACTTTGCACTTTGCTTAAGTCGTTAGTGGAGCGTGTGTGGTTAACCGGCACACTAACCTGGACTTAACAAGGTAGGAAAAGGGTAACTTAATATTTATCATAGTATCGGTGGAGCGTGTGTGGTTAACCGGCACACTGATTAAGGGGTAAATATTAAGGGTACCAAGTATATTTGCATGGTTATTCACACCTTGTTTTGTGATCCTCGGCATCCCAGTCACAAAACCTGAAGGGCACACTCGAGATTGAAACATGCCTTTGAACAGTTCAATGAATCTCAAAGATCTAGGACTTTCAAATCCAATCAAAACCTAATAAATTATTTCGTTTTTCATGGTGGAAATTGGTGAATCGTCATTCACCTACCTTCAAATATTTTATAGCTTGGATTACGGCATCCCTCTTCTAAGTTATAAAATAGTTTGTTGGGTCCTAGCCTTAATATTTCATATTGGGTGTCATATTAAGGACTTTAAATCAACTGTCTTGAATATCTCCCAAAAAGATGTGTGGTCTAGACATTTATGATCTTCCCAAATCTCTTGAAACAAGCTTTCCTAAATGAAGATGATGTCCCATGGATATCATACTTCTTTCACCTCCTCCAATTATTCTCCCTAACCCACAAGTTCCTAAAAAGTTTAAGGTCACTCAAGCCCTATTGGCAAGGCAAGGTCTAGGTGTGATCACATCTTGGAGATGTAGTCACATATTGACAAGCCGGGAGAGTTGGGTGTCAAAGTCTTGAGAAAGTTGGTGGCTCAACTACTTTCTAAGTCACATAGTGAGTTCTTTTGGGAATCCTATGAAACAGACTAAGACAAGACCCTTAATGATCTTATCTATTTGCTAAGATCAACTTCCTAAAACGCTATGGATATTGACAATGATGACATTGGATATCCAGTAAAGCTCTCTCTTCCTAATGGAAAGGGATCGGCCATAGTCAACTCGGTTGACTCAATGGTAAAGAGAGAGGCGAAGTCTGAGATAGTCCCATTATCAAGGGTCCATAGGTAACTATTGCCAAAGGAAGGGGCATTGGTTACGAAGCTGCCAAATTTACCTAAGGATGTTAAAGTCAATAAGTTTGGCTCTACTTCAGGTAAAGTTCATTGTCTAACTCTATTAAGTACATGCTGATTCTGATCGCGAAGATGGATTTCAATCGCATGGTTCGGTGATCAGAATTTTGAGCTATTACTTAAGAGTTATGATATTTATATTGCTTAGGAATAGATAACAACAAGGTTTTCATATGGATTGTAAGGATAAGTTTTTCCGCAAAGTTTTAAAATAAAAGAAAAAGGTTTTGATTTTATTTATTTTAAGTATCCTTACAATGGCATTTGTGAAAAGTTGTTGCTTATAAGATTCCATTGATAGCAATATTGGAAAATGGATTTGATTCTTTCGGTTGTGGTAGTGTCTAATATTACCAAATAAGGAAAGATTCTCATCACCCAAGGTTCAATTGGATCGAAACTTGGAATCATGCAAGTTGTATAGTATGATGAATGAGAACTTTCAGCTTGGAAAATTAAGACTAATCCTTATGTGAATAAGGAAAGGACTAAGGGATCGAGTACACATTCTTGTGCACTGGTCAAGTCCACCACAAAAGATCAAGAAGACTATTCGTCATGATTTACTTAAGTTCAGTAAATATGGTTATACTTATAAGTTTAAGTATAAGTCTGTAGCATTGGAGAAGTTTCAATGTGAGACAGAACGAATAAGAAGAATCAAAGTATGGCAGAAAGATAAAAGTTTCTCAAATCTGAAAAGATGGGAGAGTACTTTAGTATCATGTTTATGATCATCTTAATGATTAAGATACCATATCACAATTGGTCCTCTAAAGTCATCTTAGTGCATTCTTATGACTAAGAAGAGGAGTCATGAATTGTTGAAATGGTTAAATCAAAAAGATGAGTCATACTTCGTTCCAAAACAATTCTTAGAGTCATACTCCAAGATTGTAACTTGAGTGACATATCTTAAAGAGGGTTTGTTAACACTAGTCAAATGTAAGAGTAAAAGGTTATCTACTCTTGTACATTTGAAATTGGTAAGTTGTGATGTTTTGGATAAAACAGAGACCAACTTAGGCCAATTGTGTAAAGTGTTAGTCTTGATAAAGAATCCGCACTATCTCTTGAATATTTGACAAGGGAGTCTTATATGTCAAGAGGACAGTGGGAGTCTTAAAGCTCTTGAAAGTTTCAAGACTTAATCAAGAATAAAACCTAAAGTCCTTCACTAGCACACGACTTGAGGTTTATAACCTATCGTGTTGAAATTTTTGTGCCTATTCAAGTTGGCTTTGCATAGGAGTTCTGAGAGTTCTCAATTGGTTGCACAACTACTTGGAAGCAATGGCAGGCACCTGAGCTGCCAAATGGCAAGAATTTAAGATTGCACAAGTTTAATCAATATGAGTTTGGATTTGTCACTAACCTTGTCTTGTGATTATGGTTTTGACAAATTCACATGGATAAGAACACATACACTATTAAATCTAAGTGTCATAAGGTTTCTCTTCGATTCATGAAAATGATGGTGAGGAAACACTTTTACTAAGTAGATTTTAGCTAGATAGCAATTGTGATATTTGCATTCTCAAAGTCGTTAGTGGAGCGTGTGTGGTTTACCGGCACACTAACATGGACTTGTGAGAAGTGGCAAAGGTCTAAACAATTGAGACTATGATTACGGCATACCTTTTCATAGTTCTAAAATTGTTTAGACACACATGTGAACTATCTAAGAGAGGTGTATGATTTTGATAAAGTTTTATCAAAACAATCTAGTATCAGAAATCTGAACTTTGGTAAGAAAGTCAGCTGATTTCTGAGTACATGTCAAAGCTAGTGGGAGCATAAGTGTTATGCTAATAATCATCATGTTAGTGGGAGCATGATAATTATGACAAAGGTTGCAAGTTAGCAATGTTAATTATAGAAAACAAAAGTTTCAATTCGTGAGGTTGCAGGGGTTGAAAAAGTTGTTTTGCTATAATTAAGGGAGAGGAAATTATACTTCATTTCAATTCTAAAAGCTTAGATTGAGATTTTAATCGTATTTAATCAAGGATATATATATGAATTTCATGTTGGAATGGCTCAACATAAGGAAATTCTATATATGGGTCCATTATTTGCGTTCTAAAATTCGATTATGATTACGGCATCCCTTTTCATAATCTGAATTTTGAGAACTTGGCAAATTGAAATGGAAATATTATAGCAAAAGACTGGTTTAGTCTTTATGTGAGACATCATGAATCGTGTCCCATATGCTTCAGATATAGGATCGATTACATGTGCTATATTCATCCTTTCTAAAATTTTCCAAATGCCTGGGGCATTATGAAGGGAAAAGGTCTAGAATTGGATATGACTAAAATGATTAAGCAATTGTCGAGGACAATCTAAAGTTTACCAAAGATTGGTTGCTCAAGGACAGTTGGAAGTATAATGTTAATTCTGGAAGGACCATATTGACATAATCTGTAAGGAGGCAACTCTTGTTCAGAAGTGATAGTCAAAATGGAATATGGAAATGTTTCAAAGTTAGAAATTATTCAATCTATGTAAGATTAGGAAACTTAATGAAAGAAGGATGTTTCCAAGGAGCTGATCTCCTTTGGAATGCTCTGTAATGATTGTTGTCAAGTCTTTCTGACTTCGTGCATAATCATTAAGAGGATCAATGCATATAAGTTTAGAATCTAACAGATTTCAGTAAATGGCATGAATTTGGAATTCTTGCATTTGCAGTAAGGATTTGGGACTGTGAAAAGAGGATCATTGGAGTGATGTTCAATTGATCTATTTTACAAAGTAAAGATCATAGACAAACATAGTATGCATACTTGGTGTATGGCATGACTAGTGTTTAGAAAACATAGTGTACATGCTTGGAGCATGGGACAACTATTGTTTTAAATTCAAGTATAAAGTTGATAAAACCGAAACAATGAATAATGAGTAATCAGTATGGTGATAAATAAAAGTGTTTATTTATATTCATAGGGTTTGATACCATATTTGATTCATTTATTCTTGTGTTTCACTTTGCATGTTTTGACTTCCAGAATAACTAAGTCGCTCTTCCTGAATGATTAAGTTATTCAAACCATCCACAGTCGGTCATATGTTGGAAGTAGATATGAATCAAGATTGTCATGGGTTGGTTTGTAGAGGTCCAAGTTGGTGGACAAAACTGGTGCTACAACACTCATGAGTGCTCATAAGTTCTGAGTATTGGATTCAACCCGCGCTCATTTGAATCACTTCATGGATTTTATCACGAGTGATCATGAGACGATAATAACTTATATTCTTCAAACCTAGAGATATGAGTTGTTACTATGAGTTGGTTATACATTGATTGCACGAAAACGCATTTGGTAACTCAATGTTATAAAACGTGCCTTTGTGTATGATTCAACAAGTAGTAGAACAAGCCATATGAGTCGAAGTTTATCCATTCCTTTTACCTTCGGGATAAAAGCGATATATGTGGGCCCCTCGATGATTTAGCGATGACATATGTGAGTGCTTGGCCAAGCCAGGACTGATTTGATTTGTTCAATCAGTCAGTCATCATAAATCGAAAATCGGGAAACAACAAATGGACAGAGAGAATGATTATAATCCATGTCTCAGTCCATATGATATCTAGAATGGAGGAATATATGATCCCTTATCTAATGGACAAGTCATTGACAAGGTCAGAGTTCGACAGCGGCTTTAAGAGCTACGATTGCCAGTTAGGTTTTGAAGTCATACTCAATAATAGTTTTAGACTTATCCAAGTGGGAGACTGTTGGATTAATGTCTAAGTCCATAACTATATTTGGTATGTACTTGACCCGACCCGGCATGGTCCATTTGGGTTGCACTTCACCGGCACAATTTATATGGATAGTCTTTTGAGAATAGTATATTTATGATTTATATTAATATATTATAAGTTCTAATATATTAATATGGAATCATATTAGTTAATTAGTATTGATCAAGAATTAATTTAGAATTAATTAAGTGATCAAGAAGAACTAATTAAATATGGACTCTTATATATATGGAATGGGCCAAGTTCATTTAGGTTGGGCTAAGCTTTCATGGATAGTCCATGGAGCTTTTAACCCATGGATCCTATGTAAATGAAAGGTCATGGGTATTAGGGTTTACATGGATGTAACCCTAATCCTCCATAATATATAAAGGGGTCCTTGGCTCACAAAATTGGCACAAGTGTGTGAAAATAAGAGTGGGCCGATTTTAGTGTGCATACATATTCTCTCAAGTTCTTCCAAGGTGTTTTGGTGATTTGTGATTCCATTTGAGGCTTCCACACTATTGGGGCTAAGCTCTTAAAGCTTGAAGACATCAAGCTACATCAAAAGGTATGTCATCTAACTAGAACTTTGTAGTATAGGTGCTTCATAATATGCTAGTTAGGATGAAACCTTGGAATAGTTAATATTTGCATGTATAATAGAGAAAACATAGATCCAAGGTTTATAGGGTTGCATGTACACCATAGGAGTGTTAGAATGCTCAAAACCCAACACCTCAAACCCTAGACCTCAACCTGAGGAGGAAACTCCTGTTGAGCCGACTGAAGAATCAGTACAGAGTACCCCAGTAGAGTGTGTAAGCTCGAGAAATCCATTTATGGATTAAAACAGGCACCTCGCAGATGGAATCTTTGCTTTGATGAGAAAGTCAAAGAATTTGGCTTTTCAAGGAGTGAAGATGAATCTTGTGTCTATATCAAGGCTAGTGGGAGTATAGTCAGCTTTTTGGTACTGTATGTGGATGACATACTACTCATAGGAAATGACATCCCAACTCTGCAGGAAGTAAAGTCCTGGCTTGGGAAGTGTTTCGCTATGAAGGACCTTGGAGAAGCTGCCTATATCCTAGGGATAAGGATTTTGAGAAACAGGAGTAAAAGACTAATTGGACTTAGTCAAAGCACCTATATGGACAAAGTGTTGAAAAGGTTCAACATGCATAACTCCAAGAAAGGAGAGTTACCCATCCAGAGTAACGCCAGATTGAGTAAGACACAAAGCCCTAGTACTGAGGCTGAGATAGCATAAATGAGTCGAATACCTTATGCTTCAGCTGTAGGATCGATCATGTATGCTATGACGTGTACTCGACCTGATGTAGCCTTTGCTTTGAGCATGGTTAGCAGGTATCAGGGGAACCCTGGCAAGGCACACTGGACTGCGATAAAGAATATCCTCAAGTACCTACGGAGGACTAAGGACTGGGTCCTTACCCTCGGTGGCAGTGAGGACTTGAGAGTTGTAGGGTACAGTGATGCTAGCTTTCAGACTGACAGGGATAATTTCCGCTCTCAGTCGGGGTGGGTCTTTACTCTAAACGGAGGGGCAATTACTTGGAAAAGTTCCAAGCAGGAGACAGTGGCTGATTCCACTTGTGAATCAGAGTATATAGCAGCAAACGAGGCAGCAAAGGAGGCTATATGGCTAAAGAACTTCATCGGAGACCTTGGAGTTGTACCAACTATAAAGGAGCCAATGGAGATTTTCTGTGACAGAAATAGTGCGGTTGCCTTAGCCAAGGAACCAAGAGATCATGGGAGATCCAGACACATTGACAGAAAATATCACTTCATCAGACATCGAATAGAAGAAGGAATCCTCGTGGCAAAGAGGGTATCATCGGATGAGAACCCAGCAGATCCCCTCACGAAGGGACCGACTCGGGCTAAGCATCTCCAGCATGCTCGGAGCATAGGGCTGAAGGATGATATTAGTTTTAGTAGTTAGATAATCTTGAAATTTGTAAAATGTAATTGACATTTGATGATAAATAAAAGCTGTTATTTATGAGTAAAGTGTTGCTATCTCTTGTCAATCGTTTACTATTATTTCTTTTTGCATGTTTTGACTTCCAGAATAATTATGTTATGGTTTATATCATATTATTAAAACTCTCCACAGTCGGTCATATGTTGGAAGTAGATATGAATTAAGATTGTCATGGGTTGGCTTGTAGAGGTCTAAGATGTTAGACAAAGCGGGGCTACAGCACTCATGAGTGCTCATAAGTTCTGAGTATTTGATTCAACCCACGCTCACTTGTATCACTTCATGGAATTTATCTCGAGTGATCATGAGACGGTAATATCATATAAGTCTTCAAACCTAGAGATATGATTTGTTGCCTATGAGTTGGTTATGCATTGATTGCACGAAAACGTATTGGTAACTCGATGTTATAAACCGTGCTTTTGTGTGTAATTCAACAAGTAGTAGAGCAAACATATGAGTCGAAGTTTATCTGTTCCTTCTAGAATTAGAAGCGATATCTAGGCCCCTCGATGATTTTGTTTTGACCTATGTACCGGGCCCGGTCAGAACTAAATTGATGTGTTCAGTTAAGTTCTATGTCAAACAAATCGGAAATCGGGAAAAAAATGCTGGACAATAAGCAAGACCATGTTCCATGTATTTGTCTGGCTGATATCTAGAACAGAGGATTATATGATCACTTATCTAAAATGGCGCTTCATAGTTCAACAGAGTTTTAAGAGCTACGATTGCTGATCGGTTCCTGAAGTCATACTTGCAACTATATTTATTAGACTTATCCAAGTGGGAGACTTTTGGAGATAGTGTCAAAGTCCATAACTATATTTGGTATGTAATTGACCCGACCCGACATGGTCCATTTGGGTTGCACTTCACCCGAACAATTTACGGATAATCTTTTGAGAATAGTATAAGTTATGATTTATTAATATATTATAAGTTCTAATATATTAATATAAAATCATATTATTTAATTAGTGTTGATCTATAATTAATTTAGAATTAATTTAGAGATCAAAAGTATGACTAATTAAATATGGGCTCTTGTATTTATATAGTGTGGGCTAATGCTTATTTGGAATGGGCTAGGCTTGCATGGAAAGTCCATGGATACTCCATGGAGCTTTAACCCATGGATCTCATGGAAATGAAAAGACATGGGTATTAGGGTTTACATGGATGTAACCCTAATCCACCACACTATATAAAGGAGGCTTTGGTTCTTGAAATAACACTAGTTGAGGTGATTTGTGACTATTCTCTCAAGTTTCCAAGTTTGTGGTGATTTGTGACTTCCATTTGAGGCATCCACATTATTGGTGCTAGGCTCTCAAACTCCAAGCAATCAACTACTACTACAAGGTAAGTAATTCTACTAGTTTTATTTGATTCAAGTACCCCATGCCATGCTAGTTAGGATAAGAACCTTGGAAAAATAATTATTTGCATGTATCTTAGTCAAACATAGATCTAAGGGTTCTAGGGTTGCATGTACACCATAGGAGTGTTAGAATGCTCAAAACCCATCAATAGCATGTATGGACCATAAACCCTTCTAGGTGTAAAGCTGGTGACCTAGAACCATTCATAGATGAGTATAGGACCTGAAACCACACTCACTTCATAATGTCCATGAGTTTACGGTCGTAAGCTCCTTGCTTGGCCGTAAACTCATCAAAAGCCTTCCTTATGATGGTCTTTATCATCCTTGTGTAGAGCAATGGTCCTTCAAGTTTCCCTAGCCTTCAAAAACCCATTTATACATGTTTGACCATGAGTTTACGACCGTAAACTCCCTTTGGCCGTAAACCCATGGTAGTAAACTCATATTAGTACCATTCCACTCTCCTTTGATGAATCACATGTGATTCCAACACTTCGTCAAAGTGTTTCCTAGTCCCGGAAGGTGTTTCCTTTCATATAGTTGCTTATAAACACTATATTCATGCCAATATATGTCAATATATGTCATTTAGGACTTGTTGTGTCTCGGGACTTCATTCGTGGAACTTCTCATCCTTACACGCGTATTCATTGAATCACCCACATCAGGTGAGTTCATACCCCGTAATGAATCTTTTAAACTGTTTTAAATGCTTTTAAGGGGGGGGGGAATACAAGTTGAACACAATGATAATTGTGTAATTGTTTGCGATAACATCTTTCAAAATGTTGCTTATGTCTTTTATAAGTGATCAAAACATTTCAAAAACTCTTTTAAAGTTATGTTACTTTATAGTTAATCAAACTCCGTTTTTAAAGTACCAGCATAACTTAGTAGTAAAATGAATCTTTTCAATAACAGTTCAAGTAAAAACATTTGTAAACTATAATAGGCATAGTTTAGGAAGATACTATTCATTACTTCTAGTACAATGAAGCATACAAAGAGTCAGTTCATACATGAGTCAAACATACTATGATGAGAAACAAACATAACATACATACATACTAGACAGAGAGAACATACAATACAGCTAGTACATACAGAACATATACAAGTATACAATAACATAAATGTGAACCATCGTTCGGGGCATGGCATCACCTGTCATGGCTCGATTTGTAGCCAGAATCTCCTAAAGGGAGAGCGTGAATTTGTGTATAGATCTATACTGGATTGACTATCCTACACCTTGCTGTTAGCTACAGTGGGACTTGCAAGTCTACGGGTGCCAAATGTCATTTCTTCCGACGTCTTTCATCGTCGTGTTATTAGTCGATAGTATGGTACAATCAGGTCACATCATACCTTAAATATCAATTGGTTTAAGGTAGAAAGTACAGCAGTAGTTACTATAATACAACACTACAGTACTTTATTATTTCCCCATTTCATTCACATTGTGATCTACTCACAATAAAAAGTAATATAAAAACTATATTTTTGGTTAATGATAGTCTCATTTGGGAAATTACACAACTCATGCAAGAAGCACACATAGATAACATTAGATGCCTTGGTAGAAGGCTACGTTTAGTAGAGAGCACCATAATGCTAACCTTATGATTTCTTAATGTATACATCAAAGGATATATATATCAATAGGGTCCGACAGGTAATAGGATGTGTGCTCTCCGCTTCATTTCCTGTTCCTTGTTTGGTTGTGGGCTTGGAACGAACTCCCCCAGTCTATTTTCTATTCGATTCTAGATATACATATGCTCAGTATACATTAAGTCATCATAAGGGTACCAGGTATGGGTCAAGTTATAGAACACATAGTCAATGCACAGTTTTTTAGTACAAAACATACTTTCCAAATCAGAACTTTTGGTATACAAAACTAGAAACTTACTAGTTAAAGGTTTAATCCATTTTATTAAACCAGTATAAACTTAAAGGACCTTAGGTGATTAACTCTATAATACTTTAGTTTATACATCATGGTTATATATAACTAATACCCAATAGGTAGTTGGATGTGTGTTTTCCGCCTTACTTCCTGTTCCTTGTTTGGTTGTGGGCTTAGGGCAGATTCA
Source organism: Lactuca virosa (assembly GCF_052849685.1). NCBI lineage: Eukaryota > Viridiplantae > Streptophyta > Magnoliopsida > Asterales > Asteraceae > Lactuca > Lactuca virosa. The sequence goes on from NC_136433.1 coordinate 115,415,882, forward strand.
CCCAATTAACTTTCTATCCGATATTAGATCATATATATCCAGTATAAACTAAGTTATTATAGAAGTGATCACTGTGGTTACCATTTTATTATAAGAAATAAGGGTTTTCTTAAAGAATCTTATCATTAAATATAAAGGGACCACTACAATTAACTCCATGAGTAACAGGTGAATACCCTAGGGTTATATACCACAATGATCAAACAAACAATGGGATGTGTGCTTTCCGCCTTAGGGAAGATGCGCACAATCGATTGTTTGTTTACTCTGAGTCTTATATAACTTGTATCCATTTAGTACTCATAGAAGGGATTGTAGAGTCATTTTTACTTATCTTTCAGTAAAGTAGGAAATATATGATTTTCTAGAGGATCAGGCGAACTTTTCTAAACAGAACTTACAACTTATAACATTTTACAACTTACTTACATCACTAAAATCTTATGAACTCACCAGCTTAATTGCTGATCAACTCTTTCAAATAACTTGTATTCTCAGGAGACTAATAGTCAGGTACTCGTGCTGGGAAAGCAGAAGATGGAGCATAGTAGCTTCAAGTCTTGTTTGTTATTTGCTTATGTATTCCATGTTTTGTGAACACACACATTGTAAACACTTTCTTTCTAATGAAATGGTTGTTCATTACTTTGCTTACTATAATGCATATCTTGTGATACTAAACATGACATCCTCCACCCCCGAACGTTTCCGCCGTTCCGGTTTTGGGGTGTGACAGATTGGTATCAGAGCATTGTTTATAGTGAACTAAGTATATCAACCGATAAAAGATATACAACTATAAATACAATGGGGCTTAAGTGCTCTGGATAATGATATATTTTAAGAGTATAACGATAAGTTATAAAAATATACCTACTTGCTTATACATGTACATACTAGACCAAGTATCACAAGAAGAACAGAACTAAAGTATTTAAAGGTTGAACACTGTCGTCAAACCTGAACAGTTATGTAATCATAGCTAGGATCAATATAGCCTGATCAACTATATTCATTCGAGATGTGACCGATATGTGTTTAGGAGTGATGTGGTGTTGCAACAGTGTTAAAACTTATCTAACATCAGTCAAGAGAACACTAGATCAAGTACATTAGATTTAGAATACTATAGGAGTATTCTATGATACTATAACACGATAACAAGTTTGAAACATACCAAGAAGATTACATTTAAAATACTATAGGAGTATTTTAGGTTCTATATAAACAACTTACCTGATAACATAAAAGACCCTTGCGGATAGGTCTATGATTTCACAATGTATACTTCCAAGGTTATATATAATTGAGAATTTATAGACTTAGAATTTGTGATCTATGCTTCACTACATGTTCCTTGTTTGGTTGTGGTTTTGGAGTAGGATCACTTATTCGAAGGTCTATTTAATCTTAAGTTATATACAACTTGTATACATTGTGAAATTATAGGAGGACTCTGTAAGGATCACCCCATAAAGTTACCTTAAACCTCATAGATTCTTAGTCACATCCATTCTCCCACGACGAACCCAGATAGATGTAACCACTTCCTCATAGTAGACAACAAAAGAGTCCAGGAGGAACAAGAACAAGTTCATGAGAAGCTTTCAAATAAGGATCAACAGAAGTAACCAAAACGTCATACACGTCACACTAATAAATAATAATCTTGTTAACTTAATGAGCGAGTGGAGACACTACTCACATTATATGTTAGGATTATTTTCTTACATGCAGCTGGTAACAGTTATTCAGGCAACAGATATTCATTCGAGGATAGCCATTTCAAATTCATAGAGTTTATTAGGTATAAACTCTTTTATGAATTGTTTCTAGAACCATGTGGAAGTCAGGACCCGATACACCCAGAACTAGGATAACCTTGTCTTTTTAGCTTTCGGCTTGTGTCCATTGCTTTAGACTTATTCCGTCTCATCTTTGTATTCTTTTAGAAAAGATGCCTCCTCGCAGATCAAACAGACGCACTACTCCGATAACTCCAATACCTTCTCCACAAATCGATGCAGCAACTCTGAATGCTGCAGTAGCTGCGGTTGTGGCAACAGCCATCGCTCAATATCATCCTACTTGTTCCAGCAGAGGTGGAACACCTGTTCATCCTACTCAAGGTGAGGTCCCTGTGCGCTCGAGAGAGTGCTCCTACAAGGACTTCACCAACTGCAAACCCCTTTCCTTTAATGGAAATGGTGGAGTCATCGCTCTGATGCGATGGTTCGAGAAAACAGATTTAGTCTTCGAAATCTGTTCGTGCCCAGAAGGGAGCAAAGTGAAGTTTGTTGCCTGCACCTTCTCCAACAAAGCCCTGACATGGTGGAACAGCCATGTTAAGTCACTAACCCTATCAGTGGCTAACTCAATAGGTTGGGAAAACCTAAAAGAGTTAATGCTGGAAGAATACTGCCCGAGGGGCGAAGTTCAAAAGCTGGAACAAGAACTATGGGAGCTCGCTATGGTCGGCTCAGACATAGTGACCTACACTGACCGGTTCAGCGACCAAGCAGCTCTATGCCCCGGGATGGTTACCCCGGAGAGCAAGAAGATAGAAAGATACATCTGGGGTCTGACTGCTCCGACCCAAGGAGATGTGTTGTCTTCTAACCCAGCCACATTCGATAGCGCCAAACGCCTGGCCCAACGACTCATCGACCATGGAGTCCGCCATGGTATAGAAGTCCCTGTTCCCGAGCCATTGAGGGAAGAGGACTATAAACGGAAGTCGGGGAACAAGAGGAAGAAGAAGAAAACAACACAGGACACCCCGAAAGAGCAACAAGCGAGTACTATGTACGCCGCAACAACACCTGCTGCTCCAGCACCTGCCAGTCGATATGCTGGAACCCTCCCAAAGTATGGAAAGTGCAACTATCACCACACTGGAGTATTCCGGGAAATGCAGTGTCTGAACTGCCACAGAAAGGGACACACAGTCCGTTTCTGCAGGGCACCAGCTCAACCGATCTCCCAAGTCCCCGAAGCTGAAGAAAACCAAGCCTGTTATGGTTGTGGTGAGACTGGACACTATCAGAGGGACTTCCCGATAACAAATAACTCAGGAGCGGATGGACGCATTCTGATGATCACCGCAGGAGAATCTACCCCGGAGTCGTCGACGAGCAGCGGTACATTTTCGAAATAGTAATTACTTTGAAAATTAATTTATATTCATATATGATTAAAACTTGGGGAAAACACTTAAAAAGTAATTATAATAACTCACATATTGAAATAGATCACAGTATCCAAGGGAACTAAAAGATCCGTTTAGAGAAGCTATGATGGCTTAGCATATACATCAGGGTTGTGCATAACTAAGATATTGCAGACTTAGAGTGAGTGATTCCGCCTTAATTCCTGTTCCTTGTTTGGTTGTGGATTTGAGGCAGAGTTACTCAGTCGACTGTCTTATTCATCTTAAATATTCATAACTTGTATATGACAGGCGATCGTAGTGGTACCAAGGAGGATCATGATATAAGTATCATCACCAGCTATCAAAGCACTTTCATTGGTATGTATGCGCACATAGCGGTACGATACGTAGAAGTGTTAACAACAAAGGAAAACAGAAAGTACTAGAACATTTACAAGGAGTACATTTTCGAACACACTAGGAGTACATTATCGAACACACTGGGGATACATCAGCGTATAACAGACGTTTCTTTCAAATTAGCCAAAACGTTATTCAGTAAAGGTTCCGTTACTATCATTCGTCATGAGTTGGTGTGGTCCTCACCATACTAAGTTCATATGTTTCTATCGCCTCGATCGGCAAGTTCTCGAAACTTTCGTCATTCGTATCGACGGTCCGACCTAAACCTCAGTTTTATCTTTCGTATTCTAAACCCCGAGGTACTCGTGTGAAGAGTACTTTGTCCTCCAAAGCCTTATCGTCAGATGTCCGCAGACTGTCACGAAATACCACTCGTCCAACAGACCAAGTTCGAGCACAGAGGCTATGGACGAATACAGCCCACCTATCACTATTCAGTGTATACGCGAGGGTGGTATATGATTATGATTACGCAGATTTAGTATGTGTGTTTCCGCCCTATCTCTTGTTCCTTGTTTGGTTGTGGACCTAGGGCAGAGTCGCACATCCGACCGTCATACTAATCCTAATTTTATACGACTTGTATACACGAGGTAATGATAGAGGGACCAAGTACGAATACTATCATGAACACCAGGGCAAAGTTGCAAGGTCTGCGAGTAGGTATTCTGTAAATCAGAGGAGCGCAACCCCAGTAGTGCTGCTAACAAAGCTAATTTCGGGACGAAATTCCATCTAACGGGGGGATGATGTGACCACCTGAAAAATTTTTGTTTTAAAAGCTCAGTCAGTCAACTCAACTGAGTGTCAGACTCATTGGTAATGAGTTCTAGCCTGGTCAAAAGTCATTCTAAGGAGTTTTAAGCCTAGTACACTTAAGGAATGAGTGTTAGAATGAACCTGCTAAAGACACTGTGCAACAAATCAAGCCTTAACCCCTTCATTTAGAGTTCACAGCCACAACACTTGAGTTTACGGCCGTAAACTCAAGGTGGGCCATAAACTCCCCCTTTTAGACTCATATCCTTCATATTCTTCATTATTCTCATTTCCAAGTCAAGAAAGTCCCATTCTCTCTCAAGTATCATCTAACTTTTCATCTTAGATCTTCAAAAATCGTAAGTATTCTTTCTCAAGTTTGTTGTTAATCCTTCTTAACTAGCTTCATCCTCATGATTCATCCATGGAAATCATGTTTTCTTAGATCTTCAAGAAACACCAAGAACACCAAGAACACACACTAGTGTTCTTGGCCAAAATGAACCATTTCAAGCCTCCATATCGTAAGTATTCCTTCATTATACTTCGTATCTACTAGGAAGCCTTGAATCACACCCTTGAAACATACATTTTCCCAAGAACATCTTGAGTTTACGGCCCAAGATCTTCCTTGGCCGTAAACTCAATGTTATAGCATGTATGGACCATAAACCCTTCTAGGTGTAAAGCTGGTGACCTAGAACCATTCATTGATGAGTATAGGACCTGAAACCACACTCACTTCATAATGTCCATGAGTTTACGGCCGTAAGCTCCTTGCTTGGCCGTAAACTCATCAAAAGCCTTCCTTATGATGGTCTTTATCATCCTTGTGTAGAGCAATGGTCCTTCAAGTTTCCCTAGCCTTCAAACACCCACTTATACATGTTTGACCATGAGTTTACGGCCGTAAACTCCCTTTGGACGTAAACCCATGGTAGTAAACTCATATTAGTACCATTCCACTCTCCTTTGATGAATCACATGTGATTCCAACACTTGGTCAAAGTGTTTCCTAGTCCCGGAAGGTGTTTCCTTTCATATAGTTGCTTACAAACACTATATTCATGCCAATATATGTCAATATATGTCATTTAGGACTTGTTGTGCCTCGGGACTTCATTCGTGGAACTTCTCATCCTTACCCGCGTATTCATTGAATCACCCACATCAGGTGAGTTCATACCCCGTAATGAATCTTTTAAACTGTTTTAAATGCTTTTAAGGGGGGGAATACAAGTTGAACACAATGATAATTGTGTAATTGTTTGCGATAAACATCTTTCAAAATGTTGCTTATGTCTTTTATAAGTGATCAAAACATTTCAAAAACTCTTTTAAAGTTATGTTACTTTATAGTTAATCAAACTCCGTTTTTAAAGTACCAGCATAACTTAGTAGTAAAATGAATCTTTTCAATAACAGTTCAAGTAAAAACATTAGTAAACTATAATCGGTATAGTTTAGGAAGATACTATTCATTACTTCTAGTACAATGAAGCATACAAAGAGTCAGTTCATACATGAGTCAAACATAATATGATGAGAAACAAACATAACATACATACATACTAGACAGAGAGAATATACAATACAGCTAGTACATACAAAACATATACAAGTATACAATAACATAAATGTGAACCATCGTTCGGGGCATGGCATCACCTGTCATGGCTCGATTTGTAGCCAGAATCTCCTAGAGGGAGAGCGTGAATTTGTGTATAGATCTATACTGGATTGACTATCCTACACCTTGCTGTTAGCTACAGTGGGACTTGCAAGTCTACGGGTGCCAAATGTCATTTCTTCCGACGTCTTTCATCGTCGTGTTATTAGTCGATAGTATGGTACAATCATCCTTGTGTAGAGCAATGGTCCTTCAAGTTTCCCTAGCCTTCAAACACCCACTTATACATGTTTGACCATGAGTTTACGGCCGTAAACTCCCTTTGGACGTAAACCCATGGTAGTAAACTCATATTAGTACCATTCCACTCTCCTTTGATGAATCACATGTGATTCCAACACTTGGTCAAAGTGTTTCCTAGTCCCGGAAGGTGTTTCCTTTCATATAGTTGCTTATAAACACTATATTCATGCCAATATATGTCAATATATGTCATTTAGGACTTGTTGTGCCTCGGGACTTCATTCGTGGAACTTCTCATCCTTACCCGCGTATTCATTGAATCACCCACATCAGGTGAGTTCATACCCCGTAATGAATCTTTTAAACTGTTTTAAATGCTTCTAAGGGGGGGAATACAAGTTGAACACAATGATAATTGTGTAATTGTTTGCGATAAACATCTTTCAAAATGTTGCTTATGTCTTTTATAAGTGATCAAAACATTTCAAAAACTCTTTTAAAGTTATGTTACTTTATAGTTAATCAAACTCCGTTTTTAAAGTACCAGCATAACTTAGTAGTAAAATGAATCTTTTCAATAACAGTTCAAGTAAAAACATTAGTAAACTATAATCGGTATAGTTTAGGAAGATACTATTCATTACTTCTAGTACAATGAAGCATACAAAGAGTCAGTTCATACATGAGTCAAACATACTATGATGAGAAACAAACATAACATACATACATACTAGACAGAGAGAACATACAATACAGCTAGTACATACAGAACATATACAAGTATACAATAACATAAATGTGAACCATCGTTCGGGGCATGGCATCACCTGTCATGGCTCGATTTGTAGCCAGAATCTCCTAGAGGGAGAGCGTGAATTTGTGTATAGATCTATACTGGATTGACTATCCTACACCTTGCTGTTAGCTACAGTGGGACTTGCAAGTCTACGGGTGCCAAATGTCATTTCTTCCGACGTCTTTCATCGTCGTGTTATTAGTCGATAGTATGGTACAATCAGGTCACATCATACCTTAAATATCAATTGGTTTAAGGTAGAAAGTACAGCAGTAGTTACTATAATACAACACTACAGTACTTTATTATTTCCCCATTTCATTCACATTGTGATCTACTCACAATAAACAGTAATGTAAAAACTATATTTTTGGTTAATGATAGTCTCATTTGGGAAATTACACAACTCATGCAAGAAGCACGCATAGATAACATTAGATGCCTTGGTAGAAGGCTACGTTTAGTAGAGAGGACCATAATGCTAACCTTATGATTTCTTAATGTATACATCAAAGGATATATATATATCAATAGGGTCCGACAGGTAATAGGATGTGTGCTCTCCGCTTCATTTCCTGTTCCTTGTTTGGTTGTGGGCTTGGAACGAACTCCCCCAGTCTATTTTCTATTCGATTCTAGATATATATATATATATATATATATATATATATATATATATATATATATATATATATATATGCTCAGTATACATTAAGTCGTCATAAGGGTACCAGGTATGGGTCAAGTTATAGAACACAGAGTCAATGCACAGTTTTCTAGTACAAAACATACTTTCCAAATCAGAACTTTTGGTATACAAAACTAGAAACTTACCAGTTAAAGGTTTAATCCATTTTATTAAACCAGTATAAACTTAAAGGACCTTAGGTGATTAACTCTATAATACTTTAGTTTATACATCAGGGTTATATATAACTAATACCCAATAGGTAGTTGGATGTGTGTTTTCCGCCTTACTTCCTGTTCCTTGTTTGGTTGTGGGCTTAGGGCAGATTCACCCAATTAACTTTCTATCCGATATTAGATCATATATATCCAGTATAAACTAAGTTATTATAGAAGTGATCACTGTGGTTACCATTTTATTATAAGAAATAAGGGTTTTCTTAAAGAATCTTATCATTAAATATAAAGGGACCACTACAATTAACTCCATGAGTAACAGGTGAATACCCTAGGGTTATATACCACAATGATCAAACAAACAATGGGATGTGTGCTTTCCGCCTTAGGGCAGATGCGCACAATCGATTGTTTGTTTACTCTGAGTCTTATATAACTTGTATCCATTTAGTACTCATAGAAGGGATTGTAGAGTCATTTTTACTTATCTTTCAGTAAAGTAGGAAATATATGATTTTCTAGAGGATCAGGCGAACTTTTCTAAACAGAACTTACAACTTACAACATTTTACAACTTACTACAACTTACTACAACTTACTACATTTTCAACTACATTTTCAACTATATTTTACAACTTACTTACATCACTAAAATCTTATGAACTCACCAGCTTAATTGCTGATCAACTCTTTCAAATAACTTGTATTCTCAGGAGACTAATAGTCAGGTACTCGTGCTGGGAAATCAGAAGATGGAGCATAGTAGCTTCAAGTCTTGTTTGTTATTTGCTTATGTATTCCATGTTTTGTGAACACACACATTGTAAACACTTTCTTTCTAATGAAATGGTTGTTCATTACTTTGCTTACTATAATGCATATCTTGTGATACTAAACATGACGTCCTCCACCCCCGAACGTTTCCGCCGTTCCGGTTTTGGGGTGTGACAGATTGGTATCAGAGCATTGTTTATAGTGAACTAAGTATATCAACCGATAAAAGATATACAACTATAAATACAATGGGGCTTAAGTGCTCTGGATAATGATATATTTTAAGAGTATAACGATAAGTTATAAAAATATACCTACTTGCTTATACATGTACATACTAGACCAAGTATCACAAGAAGAACAGAACTAAAGTATTTAAAGGTTGAACACTGTCGTCAAACCTGAACAGTTATGTAATCATAGCTAGGATCAATATAGCCTGATCAACTATATTCATTCGAGATGTGACCGATATGTGTTTAGGAGTGATGTGGTGTTGCAACAGTGTTAAAACTTATCTAACATCAGTCAAGAGAACACTAGATCAAGTACATTAGATTTAGAATACTATAGGAGTATTCTATGATACTATAACGCGATAACAAGTTTGAAACATACCAAGAAGATTACATTTAAAATACTATAGGAGTATTTTAGGTTCTATATAAACAACTTACCTGATAACATAAAAGACCCTTGCGGATAGGTCTATGATTTCACAATGTATACTTCCAAGGTTATATATAATTGAGAATTTATAGACTTAGAATTTGTGATCTATGCTTCACTACATGTTCCTTGTTTGGTTGTGGTTTTGGAGTAGGATCACTTATTCGAAGGTCTATTTAATCTTAAGTTATATACAACTTGTATACATTGTGAAATTATAGGAGGACTCTGTAAGGATCACCCCATAAAGTTACCTTAAACCTCATAGATTCTTAGTCACATCCATTCTCGCACGACGAACCCAGATAGATGTAACCACTTCCTCATAGTAGACAACAAAAGAGTCCAGGAGGAACAAGAACAAGTTCATGAGAAGCTTTCAAAGAAGGATCAACATAAGTAACCAAAACGTCATACACGTCACACTAATAAATAATAATCTTGTTAACTCAATGAGCGAGTGGAGACACTGCTCACATTATATGTTAGGATTATTTTCTTACATGCAGCTGGTAACAGTTATTCGGGCAACAGATATTCATTCGAGGATAGCCATTTCAAATTCATAGAGTTTATTAGGTATAAACTCTTTTATGAATTGTTTCTAGAACCATGTTGAAGTCAGGACCCGATACACCCAGAACTAGGATTTTCAACTACATTTTCAACTTACAACATTTTACAACTTACTACATTTTACAACTTACTACATTTTACAACTTACTTACATCACTAAAATCTTATGAACTCACCAGCTTAATTGCTGATCAACTCTTTCAAATAACTTGTATTCTCAGGAGACTAATAGTTAGGTACTCGTGCTGGGAAATCAGAAGATGGAACATAGTAGCTTCAAGTCTTGTTTGTTATTTGCTTATGTATTCCATGTTTTGTGAACACACACATTGTAAACACTTTCTTTCTAATGAAATGGTTGTTCATTACTTTGCTTACTATAATGCATATCTTGTGATACTAAACATGACGTCCTCCACCCCCGAACGTTTCCGCCGTTCCGGTTTTGGGGTGTGACAGTCTTGGCAAGAGAGTCTTATATGTCAAGAGGACAGTGGGAGTCTAAAAGATCCTGAAAGAGTTTCAATATCTAATCAAGAATAAAATCTGTAGTTTATCACTAGCGCGCGACTTGAGGTTTATAGCCTATCGTGTTGACGTATTCTTATTCATGTGCCCATTCCAGTTAAAGTTGGCTTTGCATCTGAGTTCTACAAGTTCTCAGTTGTTTGCATAACTACTTGGAAGCAATGGCAGGCCCTTGTGTTGCCAGGTGGCAAGAAGTTAAGGTTGCATAAGTTCGGTTCATATGAGTTTGGATTTGTCAAATTCACATGGATAAGAATACATACTGTAACACCCATAAAACTCATGCCAAATTAAAACATTTTATTTCATTTCAAAACCATTAAGTTCATACATCTTGTTTTCAAAATAGTTTAAACATCAGAGTATCCCCAGAACCACATCACATAAATCATAAAACATGAGGAGCGGTACGATCACGTCTTCGCCTTGCCACGATCTACTGAAGTACCTAAAACAATAAACTGCAACTGTAAGCCCGAAAGCTTAGTGAGTTCCCCTAAAGTACCCATACACACATAAACATACATACAGCAAAGAACAACATACTATGGGTCCAATCAACCTTCCGGTTGGAATACCCCTGGCCCTCAACCATCGGGTTGGAATGCCTACATACTACGAGCCCAATCATCCTGCCGGGATGGAATAATCTCGGCCCACAACCATCGGGTTGGAATGCACATACACTTATACGTACAACAATAACTACTATGTGTCCAATCATCTCGCAAGATGGAATACCCCAGGCCCCTCAACCATCGGGTTGGAATGCCAACATACTATGAGCCCAATCATCCTACCGGGATGGAATACTCCTGGCCCACAACCATCGGGTTGGAATGCCCCACTTCCTATACATACAATAACTACTACTATGGGTCCAATCATCCCTCAGGATGGAATGCCCCAGGCCCCTCAACCATCGGGTTGGAATGCCAACCTACTACGAGTCCAATCATCCTACCTGGATGGAATACTCCTGGCCCACAACCATCGGGTTGGAATTCCCCTATACTAGCAACATGCATATATAACAGGCAACCACATAACATTCTACATAATCAACATACTAGGGACCTATCATCCTACCGGGATGGAATACCCTCTGCTACGGCTCAACATGCATATCCCACGGGTAACCTCCTACCAGCGTACATAAGGCAAGACCAACTACAGGTCTATACTCATAACCACTACCCAACTACCAGGGTGTTGATCCAACAGAACTAGCCATCACTTAGCTATCCTATCCTCTAGGATACTAAGCTAACAAAGCATATCCTCATATCATTATCCTGTCTACCAGGATAATAGCAAGCATATCATCACAAAACATAACAAACTCTAAACAACAATTCAAAGGGTCGGCCTTGGTGCCTTAGACCCTTGAGTACAGTGAGGATAACTCACCTGAAACGTAGAACCGAACCACGAAAGCACACTCCCGAAGGACTGATCCAAACCCCAACACCTATTGCCATCAATGGACCATTGACATAAATAACCAATTACCATAACACCCATGAAGGTCAAAGTCAAAGTCCAGGCCAAAGTCAAACTTCATGACTGACTCTACTCGCCGAGTCAACCCGTTGACTCGTCGAGTCCTTATACTCTGAAAACTCTTAGAACACGACTCAACTCGCCGAGTCACCCCAAGACTCGTCGAGTCCAACGATCTCCGAGTCCCATCCTGCTCGACTCACCGAGTCACCTCCCAACTCACTGCTTCAAGGTTTAACCAGAAGAGATTGGGGTTCTGCGACCAGACTCGCCGAGTCCAAGAACAGACGCGCCGAGTCCAAGGCAATCTTCAACAGACTCGCCGAGTTGTTCTTCCAACTCGCCGAGTCCATGCACATGTTCATACAACTCGTCGAGTATACCCATGTGACTCGCCGAGTCTCTCCAGTTCTCAATCCATACAGTGGCTTTTCGAACCATGCAGGGGCTCCAATCCATAGATCCACTCTTCTACAATCTAACCCTTACATAAAGTGGCAAACTTTACGTGAAACCAAGGAGATATAGGTCCAAAACACTCTAGGGCTAGGGTTTATGACAAAGGGGCTTCACCAACAACTCATTGACAAATACTTTATGACATTCTGGACCAGATCAAGTCTAGATCTGAGGTAGCAACCTCAGATCTATCCTCCAAACCCGAAATAACTCTCAATCATACAAAAAATGCCCCAAATCTCAAACAATAATAGATTTAGATGCAAAAGAGCCCAAGCAATAGATTATTACCTCAAAGATATGCTCCAACTTCAGTAGATCCCGGATCTACACCACTCCCTTGCAGCAAGCCTCTTGATCTTCAAGTCTCTTTCAAGATTTCCTCCTCCAAGCTCTATTCTCTCTATCAATGGAAGCTCACTCGATTTCTAGGGTTTACAGGCTCTCAAGAGTGGTAAGGAGGCTGAGGAAGGGATATAACATTATTTATATAGGGCACAACCCCCGGGATTAGGGTTTTCTCCCTTCAGCACCAACTCGTCGAGTCCCAGCCTCCGACTCGGCGAGTTGGCCACTTATTCCGCGACCCAAAACCCGCTCCAACTCGGCGAGTAAGAAGGCCTACTCGTCGAGTCTCTTCCTTCAATTACACTTTGAGCCCTTTGATGATACTTCTGAAATTTGGGATGTTACAACTCTCCCCCACTTATATTAGGCTTCGTCCTCGAAGCCTACTGCAGTATACGCTTCAGAACAAACCCCTTTGCACTGCAGACTCCGATTAATCAATTAACTCTAGGTCTTACAAACTCTACTACTTCATTTCTCTTAAAATGACTTCTTCTCGCGTGGCATCCTTGCCACTATTCCAAGCCGACCATCGGCCTTTCAACTCAATAGTACCACATATCAACCACGTATCGCCCGTTGATACTATCCCTTCATATCAGGGACACTTCCGCGCCCTGCAAACGCTAGATTCTACAAACACCCACTGAGCTCTGCTAAGACACTAATCCATCTTCCTTCGCCCAAGATTGGCGATAACCCTGATAACTTGCAACCTGGAACGAACCTTGTTCCCTTTTCTGATTCTATCCCTTACGCGCTGACAGGATACTGCATCCTTCATCTCCCATAACCCATCAACCAACCATATTGTGTAACCACTCGTACCTGGCCCAATCAGCCTCGGGCTGGAATACCAGGCACGCCTATAACGGGTCCAGTCATCCCCAGGATGGTATACCCATGCATCCTCATGTATGTTTGGCCCAATCAACCCTCGGGTTGGAATACCAAACACACCAGGTCCAATCAATCATAGGGTCCGGTCATCCTCATGATGGAATACCCTAGATTGGAATACCTCCACATACATGACCCAAACCTACAACCATGCTCGGGACCCAAGGACCTTGTCCTTGCGTCACCCTCGAACCCTTCGATTCGACACAACTGAGTGTAACCCACTCATACCTCCTTATCACGATCTCTAGGTCCTCGCCCTCCGACTGCAATATCCTTATACAGTCCTCATCACTGGTCCAGACTACTCCCGAGTCTGTCAACCTGCCATCTCACTTTCCTCTGTCCAAATCTCCAATCTGGAATTACTATCCTTCTCCTCTTCCAAGGAGACTGAAATCATGTCTACATATCAGCCAATCATTGTCACAACGACAGCACCTCACTATACATCACCCCTTAGCGGCGCACACCGCTATCTCATAACATGCATACATACCCAGAGACTGATCGCATAACCAGCAATCCATACATAGCCTGTCGCATTTCCTCAGCATTTCCACCATTCGGCGACAACCCCACCAGCCGCTATCACATAGCAGCATCCTCCCTACTTGCTCCAAGATCCATGATACATGCCAAGCCCTTACTACAACTGAACCGCCTCATTGCACCACTCCAATGATCAACATTCAAACCGTGACAGGTAACACTCTACACCCAGCAACTCATCCGAGAATTTCCAATTCTCCCCCACTTAGAGCACTAGCTATTATACACAGGCGGCGAGGCTGACATGCTGCTCAATCGAACCCTACTAATACACCGAACTTCAAGGAACCTAAGTTCCTGCTGAAAGTTTCCAATTCCCCGAATCATGACCTTCCTTTCTCACGAATTCCACACCGGATACTATCTCTGTAAAAACTCTCAATACTAACTCTTCTCTAACACATACAACACTTTATATCTCATGCAAGAAGCAACAACACATAACATAAACGAGATAAAGCAGAAAAACATACCGGCTGACACCTCTGGCGCTGACCTGATCTCCTCAGTCACAAGCTGATAAGCATGCCCTGGAGCCTTCGGAGGCTCTGCTCGAACCTGACTCCCGTCAGTAAGTCTCAAAGTGGCTAGCGCTGGGGCCTGCACTGACCTGGCAGCCAGCAGAGGACACTGGGCCTTCATATGGCCCACCTGATCACAATGATAACAAAGTCGGACTCCTGCAGCTGGAGTCGACTGCTTACAATCTCTGGCGATGTGGCCCTCCTTGCCACACTTGTGGCACCTCGAAGAAGAACGACAACTTCCCTCGTGCACCTTGCCGCACTTCCCGTAAGTGCGACTCCTCTGACCTCCCTGTCGATAATCAGCGGGCCTCATCCGCTTCGGTGCAGGCTGCGACTGAACCGGGGCCTGCCTCTGCTCTCTCAACTGGAGCTCGATCTCTAACTCGAGCCGCCTAGCGGCCTCCTGCAACTCCAACAAGGTACTACACCTCTGCGTGGACACAAACTATTGGATATCCCTCTTGAGCATACTCAGATATCGGAACATCTGAGCCTGCTCCGAAGCAAACTCGGGCAAAACATCGCCGTCTCAGTAAACATCCTGGTGATCTCTGTCACCGACTCTGAATCCTGCTTCAGCTCCAGGAACTCCTGAGCCAACCTCTCTCTCTCAACCCGGGGAACATAACGAGTACTGAACATGTCTCGGAACTGGTCCCAAGTAACCGCAGCTCTCTGTGCATCAGAATACGATCCCGTGGTCAACCTCCACCAATCCTTCGCCCCGAGCCTTAACAGGTTCAGAGCACACCTCACCCTCTGATCAGCAGGGCATGAACATGTGAAGAAACATCCCTCCACATCTGACAACCATCTCATAGCTACAATCAAATCCTGAACTCCATCAAAAGTAGGGGGCTTCGTATTGTCGAAATCCCGATACTGGAAGCCCCGACCGGCTCCTCCCCCTGCCGTTGTTACAGCCGCTGTAACTGCTGTGGCAGCCGTCTCAGTAAGAGCTGCATAACGATCATCGAAGTACTCCCTCATAGCGGACTTAATAGTCCCAAACAACTCCGGAATCTGGCCCCAGACAATCTCGACCACCTCCTCGCGGATGATCTCCCTGACCCGATCCTCTGTCAACATTGGCCCCTCCTGACCGATAATCTCAGGTGCCGCTGGGGCCCCCTGATCACCCTGACCTGATCCCGATCTGGATCCAGTCACAACACACCTCGTAACCACCATACTGAAACGAAGAGGAAAAATATCAGACAATCCGCCTAGATAACCGGGGACCAACTCCCTTCTAAACCCTAGGAGTTGTGACTTCCTTGCTACGCGTATGGGTCCTGTGCTTTCAGTAGTACGGGCCCATACTACCTTCCACACCTACCCATATTTGTCTCAAGTATCACCACAACACCCTAATAATATACATAACATAACGAACATTCAATCCCCACTCCTAGAGGAATGCTAATTATCTCATACTGGCCTCCCGGCCTTACACAACCCACCCATCCATGAAACTTTCACCAACCCTGCAGCACTAGTGTATGCTAGTCATACATAACGCTGGACCCTATAGACTTTCGAATATCCAATCCTACCCTAAGCTCCCAATCAGACAAGAACAGAACATAAGGCCAAATCAAACATTCTCAGGCTATAAGATCCTAGTTATGTATAACCGTGATGCCTACACTAAATAACTACAGTAATGATGTCAATTTAATATAAGGAAAACCCTAGGCTAACAGGCATCATGTAATCAGGCAATTCTATCATGCAATTCCTGAAGATCCATAGCCTAGTACTAGCATGTTGTTCTAACATATCACAATATAAAATAACTTGTATGGTATTTTGGGGTCTACTTACTGGCTCCGGCTGATCATACCCTCTGCATCCTCCTTTACTTATTTTGAAAACCATTTGAAAATCCTTCCTTTATTTGAGACTGGATTCACACGAATGTTCCTCCAATTCACTCAAACCAAGGCTCTGATACCAACTTGTAACACTCATAAAATTCATGCCAAATTAAAACATTTTATTTCATTTCAAAACCATTAAGTTCATACATCTTGTTTTCAAAATAGTTTAAACATCAGAGTATCCCCAGAACCACATCACATAAATCATAAAACATGAGGAGCGGTACGATCACGCCTTCGCCTTGCCACGATCTCCTGAAGTACCTGAAACAATAAACTGCAACTGTAAGCCCGAAAGCTTAGTGATTTCCCCCAAAGTACCCATACACACATAAACATACATACAGCAAAGAACAACATACTATGGGTCCAATCAACCTTCCGGTTGGAATACCCTTGGCCCTCAACCATCGGGTTGGAATGCCTACATACTACGAGCCCAATCATCCTGCCGGGATGGAATACTCTCGGCCCACAACCATCGGGTTGGAATGCCCATACACTTATACGTACAACAATAACTACTATGGGTCCAATCATCTCGCAAGATGGAATACCCCAGGCCCCTCAACCATCGGGTTGGAATGCCAACATACTATGAGCCCAATCATCCTACCGGGATGGAATACTCCTGGCCCACAAACATCAGGTTGGAATGCCCCACTTCCTATACATACAATAACTACTACTATGGGTCCAATCATCCCTCAGGATGGAATGCCCCAGGCCCCTCAACCATCGGGTTGGAATGCCAACCTACTACGAGTCCAATCATCCTACCTGGATGGAATACTCCTGGCCCACAACCATCGGGTTGGAATGCCCCTATACTAGCAACATGCATACATAACAGGCAACCACATAACATTCTACAGAATCAACATACTAGGGCCCTATCATCCAACCGGGATGGAATACCCTCTGCTACGGCTCAACATGCATATCCCACGAGTAACCTCCTACCAGCGTACATAAGGCAAGACCAACTACAGGTCTATACTCATAACCACTACCCAACTACCAGGGTGCTGATCCAACAGAACTAGCCATCACTTAGCTATCCTATCCTCTAGGATACTAAGCTAACAAAGCATATCCTCATATCATTATCCTGTCTACCAGGATACTAGCAAGCATATCATCACAAAACATAACAAACTCTAAACAACAATTCAAAGGGCCGGCCTTGGTGCCTTAGACCCTTGAGTACAGTGAGGATAACTCACCTGAAACGTAGAACCGAACCACGAAAGCACACTCCCGAAGCACTGATCCAAACCCCAACACCTATTGCCATTAATGGACCATTGACATAAATAACCAATTACCATAACACCCATGAAGGTCAAAGTCAAAGTCCAGGCCAAAGTCAAACTTCATGACTGACTCTACTCGCCGAGTCAACCCGTTGACTCGTCGAGTCCTTATACTCTGAAAACTCTTAGAACACGACTCAACTCGCTGAGTCACCCCAAGACTCGTCGAGTCCAACGTTCTTCGAGTCCCATCCTGCTCGACTTACCGAGTCACCTCCCGACTCACTGCTTCAAGGTTTAACCAGAAGAGATTGGGGTTCTGCGACCAGACTCGCCGAGTCCAAGAACAGACTCGCCGAGTCCAAGGCAATCTTCAACAGACTCGCCGAGTTGTTCTTCCAACTCGCCGAGTCCATGCACATGTTCATACAACTCGTCGAGTACACCCATGTGACTCGCCGAGTCTCTCCAGTTCTCAATCCATACAATGGCTTTTCGAACCATGCAGGGGATCCAATCCATAGATCCACTCTTCTACAGTCTAACCCTTACATAAAGTGGCAAACTTTACGTGAAACCAAGGAGATATAGGTCCAAAACACTCTAGGGCTAGGGTTTATGACAAAGGGGCTTCACCAACAACTCATTGGTAGATACTTTATGACATTCTGGACCAGCTCAAATCTAGATCTGAGGTAGCAACCTCAGATCTATCCTCCAAACCCGAAATAACTCTCAATCATACCAAAAATGCTCTAAATCTCAAACAATAATAGATCTGGATGCAAAAGAGCCCAAGCAACAGATTATTACCTCCAAGATATGCTCCAACTGCAGTAGATCCCGGATCTACACCACTCCCTTGCAGCAAGCCTCTTGATCTTCAAGTCTCTTTCAAGATTTCCTCCTCCAAGCTCTATTTTCTCTATCAATGGAAGCTTACTCGATTTCTAGGGTTTACAGGCTCTCAAGAGTGGTAAGGAGGATGAGGAAGGGATATAACATTCTTTATATAGGGCACAACCCCCGGGATGAGGGTTTTCTCCCTTCAGCACCAACTCGTCGAGTCCCAGCCTCCGACTCGGCGAGTTGGCCACTTATTCCGCGACCCAAAACCCGCTCCGACTCGGCGAGTAAGAAGGCCTACTCGTCGAGTCTCTTCCTTCAATTACACTTTGAGCCCTTTGATGATACTTCTAAAATTTGGGATGTTACACATACACCATAAAATCTAAGTGTCATAAGGTTTCTCTCCGGTTCATGAAAATGATGGTGAGGAAACGCTTTCACTATGTAGATTTTAAGTAGATAACAATTGTGATATTTGCATTCTCAAAGTCGTTAGTGGAGAGTGTGTGGTTAACCGGCACACTAACATAGACTTGTGAGGAATGGAAAAAGTATAAACAATTGAGACTATGATTACGGCATCCCTTTTCATAGTTCTGAAAATTGTTTAGACACACATATGAGCTGTCTAAGGAAAGGTGTATGATTTTGATAAAGTCTTATGAAAGCATCTCGTATCAGAGTTCTTAACTTTGGTAAGAAAGTCAATAAAGTATTGATTTCTAGAAGTCCAGCTAATTTCTGGATACATGTCAAAGCTAGTGGGAGCATAAGTGTTATGCTAATAATCATCATGCAAGTGGGAGCATGATAATTATGTTAAGTGTTGCAAGTAAGCAATGTTAATTATAGAAAACAAAAGTTTCAATTGGGAAAAGTTGTTTTGCTATAATTAAGGGAGAGGAAATTATACTTCATTTCAATTCTGAAAAGCTTAGATTGAGATTTTAATCATCTTTAGTCAGGGATATATATATATATATATATATATATATATATATATATATATATATATATATATATATATATATATGAATTTTATGTTGGAATGGATCAACTTAAGGAAATTCTATATATATTGCGTTCTCAAAATTCGATTATGATTATAGCATCCCTCTTCATAGTCGAATTTTGAAAACATGGCAAATAAATATATTGTAGCAAAAGACTGGTCTAGAATCATGTCTTTATGTGAGACATCATGAATCATGTCCCATATACTTCGGGTATAGGATTGATTGCATGTGCTATAATATTTATCCTTTCTAAATTTTCCAAATGCCTGGGAGCATTAAGAGGGGAAAAGGTCTAGAACTGGATATGACTAAAATGATTAAGCAATTATCGAGGACAATCTAAAGTTTACCAATGATTGGTTGCTCAGTGACAGTTGGAAGTATAGTGTTAATTTTGGAAGGACCATATTGACATATTCTGAAAGGAGGCAACTCTTGTTCAGAAGTGATAGTCAAAATGGGAATATGGAAATGTTTCCATAGGTGGAAGTTATTCAATCTGTGTAAGATTAGAAAACTTAATGCAAGAAGGATGTTCAAAGCAATGTACTTTGAATATGAGACTTCGTTTTCATGGAGTTGATCTCCATTGGGATACTCTGTAATGACTGTTGACAAGTCTTTATGACTTTGTCATTACAAGAGGATCAGTGCATATAAGTTTAAAATCTAACAGATTTCGGTAAAAGGTAGGAATTTGGAATTCTTACATTTACAGTAAGGATTTGGGATTGTGAAATGAGAATCATTGGAATTATGTTCAATCGATCTATTCCACAAAGTAAAGATCATGGACAAACATAGTGTGCATACTTGGGGTATGGCATGACTATTATTTGGATAAACATAGTGTGCATGCTTAGAGCATGGCATGACTATTGTTTTGATTCAAGTATAAAGTTGATTAATTGAAACATTATACAATGAATAATGTGTAATCAATATGGTGATAAATAAAAGGTGTTCTATTTATATTCATAAGTTCTGAGACCATATTGGATTCGATTATTATTGTGTTTCACTTTGCATGTTTTGAATTCCAGAATAACTAGGTCATTCTTCCCGAATGACTAAGTTATTCAAACCATCCACAGTCGTTAATACGTTGGAAGTAGGTATTAAGGCAAGACTGTCATGAAGTTGGCTTGTAGATGTCTAAGATGTTGGACATAGAAAAAGTTGCTACAACATTCATGAGTGCTCATAAGTTCTGAGTATTGGATTAAACCCACGCTCATTTGAATCACTTCATGGATTTTATCACGAGTGATCATGAAACGATAATATCTTATATTCTTCAAACCTAGAGATATGAGTTGTTGACTATGAGTTGGTTATACATTGATTGCACGAAAACGCATTGGTAACTCGATGTTATAAAACGTGCCTTTGTGTATGATTCAACAAGTAGTAGGACAAGCATATGAGTCGAAGTTTATCCATTCCTTTTACCCTTGGAGGGATAAAAGCGATATCTGTGGGCCCCTCGATGATTTAGTGATGACACCCCTAAGTGCTTGGCCAGGCCTGGACTGATTTGATTTGTTCAATTAGTCAGTCGTCATAAATCAGAAATCGGGAAACAACAAATGGACAGAGAGAATGATTATAATCCATGTCTCAGTCCATATGATATCTAGAATTGAGGAATATATGATCCCTTATCTAATGGACAAGTCGTTTGACTAGGTCAGAGTTCGGCAGCGGATTTAAGAGCTACAATTGCTAGTCGGGATCTTGGAGTCATATACAACAATAGTTTTAGACTTATCCAAGTGGGAGACTGTTGGATTAGATGTCTAAGCCAATAACTATTATTGGTATGTACTCGACCCGAGAGTAGCATGGTCCATTTAGGTTGCACTTCACTAGAACAATTTATATGGATAGTCTTTTGAGAATAGTATGTTTATGATTTATATTAATATATTATAAGTTCAAATATATTAATATAAAATCATATTATTTAATTAGTATTGATCAAGAATTAATTTAGAATTAATTTAGTGATAAAAAAGGAACTAATTAAATATGGACTCTTTTATATATAGCATGGGCCAAGTTCAATTAGGTTGGGCTAAGCTTGCATGGATAGTCCATGGACTTTTTAACCCATGGATCCTATGGAAATGAAAGGTTATGGGCATCAGGGTTTACATGGATGTAACCCTAATCCTCCATACTATATAAAGAGGTCTTTGGCACATGAAATGGAACTAGTGTGTGTAAAAACTAGAGTGGGCCAATTTCTAGTGTGCTTACTATTCTCTCAAGTTTTCCAAGGTGTTTTTGGTGATTTGTGATTCCACTTGAGGCTTCCACACTATTGGGGCTAAGCTCTTAAAGTTCAATACTTCAAGCTCAATCAAAAGGTATGTCATCTAACTAGGTTTTTGTAGTATAGTTGCTTCATATTATGCTTGTTAGGATAAAACCTTGTAATATTGAATATTTGCATGTATAATAGAGAAAACATAGATCCAATGTTTATAGGGTTGCATGTACACCATAGGAGTGTTAGAATGCTCAAAACCCTTCACCAATATAGTCGAATTGGTGATTTATTGGTCCCTTAGGCCCAATAAGAGAATCCTAGTCCATAATGAACTTGTACCGGGATTTCTAGGGTTTCCAACCCTTATTTGAACACATGAGATGTATTTGAATGAGCGTAGAGTATGATATTCATTTATAGTACAAGTCATTACACTAGATGAATGTTTACATAAGAATAGAACTTCCTAGCAAAATTCCAGTTGTGACAGTATGAACTCACCTTTTGTGAGTGATTTGATTGGAGGTTCAATATAGGATGTTATTTCCACGAGTTATATCCCGAGTCCTATAAGCATTTCATGTAATATATGTATATTTTTAGTGAATATAATCACAAATATGATAAGGAAATGAACTAATTTGTAAGTTTAACTTAAAAATAAGAGTGTTAGAAGCAAAAATGGAAGCTGATTGGAGTTCACGACCAGAAGAGGGGTTCACGGCCCAAGAACAGTTGGTGTTCTTGAGTTTACGGTCCAAATGTAGGAAGATTAGAAGTGTTTGTAGGCTGATTACGAGATCAAAGTGTGCTTCTTACAAGATTCTAAGTTGAATTCAAGAGAATTTTTCATGTTCTTGAGGAGAGATGGGGTTTTCGGTTGAATATCTAGAGAGAAAATGGTGTGTTTTCAGCTGATATGTGAAGAATGAGAGAAATTTTCGGACTTCATCTATATATAGAGAGATAGTTCACGGCAGCAAACCATTTACGGTTGGGTTCATGGCCGAGAACACATCCCAAGACGATAAGATGCGAGATTGCGGTCGTACACCCTTCCCGAGGAGATAGAATCTGAAGGTTTGCGGTCCGAGGAATGGTTCACGGCCGCAAACTGTTCACGGCTCACGTGAGGTTTGCGGCTCAGAATTCGTTTGCGGCCCGAAGGAAAGAAAGAAGAAAAAGATGCGAGGGTTCTCGGTTCTAAAAGTTTTCCTTCTTAAACACACAACACCTTTGAATTAAAGGCTTTTAAGCCAAATTTTTAGATCTAAATCTACTTAATATAAGATAGATCAAAATGAGAAGTTTGACTTTTGTTGACTAATATTGACTTTTACAAGAATGAAAATTGCGGGTTGTCACATCATCCCCCCGTCAGAGGGAATTTCGTCCCAAAATTTAGGATTATACAGATACAGAAGACTAGGGAAAGAGATGGGGATATTTCTGTTTCATCTGATCATGCATGGGCTCATATCCACCATCAAGATGACATTTTTATGCATCTATAACAACAAATGGACAACGATCTAACACCTCTAACTCCTAGAGTTTCCCAAACTTGCCAAGAGAACAATGGGACCAAATAACGCTCATTTTCAAGCCCTAAACTCTAACTATCAGACTAATCATCAAGGTAAGAACTTTTTACCTCCAAAAGCTCCCAAAGTTGATGAAGACTCTGGATCTAGAAGCTCAACCTCAACAAATGCTTGGTCTCCAAGTTCCTTCTTTTTGAAAACACACCAAAATGCTACAAAGGTAACTTCAAAGCTCAAGAACACTCAAAATGATGAACTAGGGTTAAATGGGACGAAATGAACAGTGGAGGCTGATAAGGGTGAGTGTCCAAAGGCCATAATGTTGTTTAAATATGGCTCGTGCCCTAAAAATTGGGGTTTGGTCTTGGTTGTCGTACGCCCTACGTACACCACGTATGCCCAACGTACGTGGTTAAGTTCCCCGATTCCATGCGCGCATGTATGCTAAGTGTACCAAACGTAAGCCCAGCGTATGAGGGGACCATTTTCACAAAAATTTCAAACTTAAAGGACCAAACAAGAACATACCTAGAATCGGATGCTACAAATATATATATATATATATATATATATATATATATATATATATATATATATATATATATATATACATACATACATACATACATACATACACACATACATACCGGTTAAGGCGAGTACCCATCGGGTAGCGATTCCATAAAAATGAAAATCAGAACTGGAACCGGCGGTTCCAAGATAGTTCTGGTTCCGAAAGTAGGTACGTTGTTCCGCTGCTCATTCTTTCATACAAATTGAATATTGTAACGTCCCGTTTTACCACAAAATTTTCCATTTTTCATTTAAGTAAACATACTTCTTTAATAAAAACCCCAAGTCTAGAAAAATGATAATGTCAAGTATAATCATCCCAAAATTCGAGTATCATAATAATGTTAAATCACAAAGTTGCCAATGGATGTGTATAATCAAGCCTTCGCCTTTCCGCGATCATCTGAAGTACATGAAACACATTTAAATCCACAACTGTAAGCACAAAGCTTAATGAGTTCCCCGAAATATCACATACAACACAACATAATAAACAACTATAGGTTATCAACAACCCTAGGAAATATAACGGTCCTATGGGCTCACAGCAGCCCTATAGGCTATTAGCAACCTTGCGCACTATCATCAGTCTTGGAATTATCAACAACTCAATAATACACATAACAAAAACCAACAAACAAAACTTAGATAGTCACCTAAACAACCATATAGAAGTACTCTCTCAGTCTACACCCTAAAACCCTCAAGTGACTGAAAGTTAACTAGGTCAAAAGGTCAATGGTCAAAGTCAACGATCAAAGTCATCCCCAACTGACCTCCACATCGTGGCCACCCATAGGTCATGTCATGGCATCTTCACGACAAAACATTCGCGATGACACCAACCACCACGTCGCGGGAACTGGATTTCACAGCTTAATGGATTAAGCTCTTAACCCTAAATCTCAAGAGCTCCAAAGCCTAGATCTGAACCTTCCTAAGGTTTTGATGGATAAAGTTTCCAACATTATCCATTAAGACATCCTAATAAGCTAAGATCTTTAATCCTAAGCTCTTATTGGTTGCACCTATTGCATGGACACAAAAACTAAGTCATGCAAGTCCCCTTTCTAACCACCATCATGGTCCAGCAATCAAATAAGGCAATCAAAGGTTCTAGAGTCCACTCAAACTCCAAGAACAAGAAGATACGGACTAAAAAGCTCATAAAATGACCTAGAACTAGATCTAGAGAAATAATGAGAAATGGGAGGACTTTATACCTCTAGAAGACTAGAAATGTGGTGAAGATGCAATATCTAAGTTGGAACCAAGCACACAAGCACCAAAGGGGACTCCTCCTTCCTTCAACCTTCATAAAAGTGGCTTCACACACCCAAAACACACACATTAAGGCTAGGGTTTGGGAGGGATAGGATATCAGAGGGTGGAGGCTACCAAAATGATGCAACCCTATAAGTTAGTGCCTTTAAATCGGGCAAAAAACCTAAAAATCTAGGGTTTTGGACCAAAGCAACCACCACGTCATGGCCAGCACCCTGCCACATCATGGTGCTTTGCAGATGTGCGTTCCTCCAACAACTAATGCCACATCGTGGCCCTCAAACACCACGTAATGGCCAAGCCAAAATTTATAAAAATAAATAATTAAATTCGAAAAAGCGTACCTGGGACACGGATGTTACAAATATCAATCTCAACTAGGAGTATTTAAAAAATAACCGATCAATCCAATTGAATATACACTATTATCCATTATATATCTTGATTGGATATCCAGTTAGGCAGTTAAATTATTCAATTAAAAATCAATTTAGATATTTACAACAACAATTAAAAGGCACAATTTACGATTGAAATTTGGACATAATAATTCATGAACCTTACTCGTGGTATTATGAATTGTTATTGTGTATTGATTAGAAATTTACATTTATGAACTTTTGATATATTAGACAGTTGAATCTTTGAAATGTATACCTTGAAGTTCATATTTTATTTAAAACTCTTTATGATATTTTGGTTGATTGTAATTGAATATAAAATTGATTGCGCATTAGATAACCGTAGTAAATATGTGATCGATAAAACTATGACAATCCAATGTTTAATTGAATCAATTCAGTTCGGCGGAGTATAGCCATGATGGTAGACCGCAAAGACATTGTCACAATATACAACTATTGTTCAACATGGTACTCAAATTCATCACAAGATCTTGAAACTTTGGATTTTCGTTTAAATTTATAGAAGACCAAATTTTCACCTAAAAATACAAAATAAATGGATTTTAACCGAAATAAGTATGGACATGTCCCCAGAGAGCATCGAAATATGCAGTGATAGCAAGGGATATGATGTGATAAATGGAGTATGTAAGCAAGTGTTCCATTAATATAACGTAGAATACGTTTAAGAAAGTTAAAATGAGATACACCTGGGGAGTATATTAATAAACACAGCTTGTGAATGAAATATGTAATATTAGGACTCATTATATTAGAAAGCAACAACAAGTATGAAATATAAGGTATGTTCATAAATAATAGGATCGTCAATCGTGATAAATTTATGGCTTACGTCCATCGGGGAAGTCGAGTAATTGTAGTTTGCCATGTTTGTTCATTCCAATATATATTTGACAAATCAGGATTTAGAAAGAAAACTTATTTTGCAGATCTAGCAACCAAAAACCCAAGAAAATTATGAATATGTCCAAGATAGTCATGCAAGCTCTATCGATCATAAAGAAATAATTCATTGGATTAGTGTTTTATGGGTTTCGAGTCTGCTTAAAGACCACGAACAAGGGCAACAGAAACAACAATTCTGATTTAATGACTCGAAACTAACAAATCTAACTCAACAAGTCTATGCAACTTATAGGACACGATAGATCGAAACATACCTTAGATTTATTGGTGGGTTTCTTATTTTGATGAGCCAGTTGATTGGACTAGAGAACCCAACGAAGAGTTCTTATTCTGTAGTCGCACCCAAGAAACAAAACTCTAGCAGAACCAAGCAATCCTCGAGCAAGAATAGCTAACAGAAATGAAGAACTTAGATATGTTGTGGTCCATGACGTGGTGATCAGGCTATCATAACGTGTGCACTGTACTTTGGGAATTCTAGGGTTAATGAGGGTTCCGAACTTTGATGACCGAAAGGTATATTTCACATCTGTCAAAACCAGATTTGGAGCCCTCTATATATAGGGAGGTGATTTGAAACCATAAGGATAATTACCAAAATAATAATAATTATCTGTGGAATTCAAATCATTCTGGAATATTCCATATTCCTTTATTTTCTAATTAATTAATTAAATTAGTAATTAATTAACAAAACAAGTCTCTCATATAAACATCTTTTCAGTTCTGTTTTATTTTTTATTGCCTGTAACCCCAAAGGCACTACTATTTATAGTAATACTATCGGGTTTGTTATGGCTATGGGCACTAATCTCCATTAGTGTTATCAAAGAGGTGTCGTGACAATATCATCTACATGTACTAAAACTAGTGTAGTATGAGGTATGTGTGAATAAATAAGTAATGATGATCCGTAAATACTACTTTCGAATCGATAAAATATAAAAGGAAAACCTATATATCACGTATGCGGGGGTATTTAAGACCATAATTGGATTTACATAAGCAACATACACGATGGGTAGATGTCATCTACAGGTGAAAGAGGTTGGTGTAATATCCAATTTTAGGGGCTATAATTTTTAGGAAATTTTAAAAAATATATTTTTTAAATAAATAAGTGAAATAAATGTAATTAAACAAATATAAAAATTCATTGAAATGTATTAAGTAAATACAAATTGGAGGATTTTAAATTTTAAGCCATTAGAAAGATCCATTATGGAAAATTAACGAGCATGGGTTAAAAGACTAACGGTGACAAGTTGTAGAAACTTGTGGAAGCCTAGATCTAGTTAGTTAAACTAAATATATAAAACTAAAAGGTGATGAAATATTACTTAGAAGCTTAAGAATTAGTTGTTAATTTGGGAAGATTAAGACATTTAGGGTTTGAGGGTTAAAAGTATCAAATCGGTGAAAGTGTGTTAGACCAAGTGTTGACCCATTTTTGTGAAGTTGAACTATGGAATTCATAAAATAAACAAGGAAATACTAAATGTGTCAATATCAAAATTTAATGTTGCTAGGGTGTGTCATGGGATAATTTTAGCCAAACTATGGGTAGTGGAGGGTAGAAATAAAAAATATGGAAAGAAATCATTCCATCATATCACGATTTTAAGAGGTACGGAGCTATTAGGTGGCAATTTCATGAGATCATTTCATGTAGAGTTGGATCCAATCAAGTATTGATCCTTTGGAGCTAAAAGTGCAATTAATCTAGTAATAGCAAGGTATGTTTTAGACACAAACTATGCCAAACTCAAGTTGTAGACTGGGGAAAACCCCAAATTCATTTTGTGATCAAATCGACAATTAGGTTTTGGTTTTTCTAACCCTTCTAGTGTTTTTGATGAGGTTCTAAGCTCAAAACCTCACTCTCACGAGTGGATTTGAGTTTGGTAAAATCTAACCATAAACCCTAGAATTAAATTTGTGATTGTGAAGTTGTTAAGCCATAAATAGATGAATTCTATGATCATATTTGGATTTTGTTAAATTAAATCCATTTGGGATGCACAACTCAGTGAATGAGAGAATCTAAGGTTTGTTTGTTGGATTACGGAATTCCATAATGTGATTATGGTTTTCCAATAGGTTTAAGTAGCTAATATGAGTAAATGATATTCAAGGATCACGAGTTAATACTTCGGTTATGATTTGGATCCAAAACACGAAGAATTACTTAAAGCAAAAAGTGATTCTAATGATTTTTTAGCCTAAAGGGCATTTTGGGAAAGTATGGAATTAGATTGGTAACTCATGGTTGAATTAAGAGTCTATAATCCTATAGAATGTAATCGAGCATGGCATTATGCACTCTGTGGCATTCATATGACTACTAAATGGTGTTGAATGTATCACTTCTGTCATTGTTAAGCTCTTGTTTAAAATAAGATCATACCCGCTCTAATTGGAGTTTGGTGAAACTTATGACCTTAAGACTTTTAACCATGTATTTATTATGTAAATGGAATGTATTTGAGCGTTAAATGAGTTTTGGAGACTTATTGGGTTCATAAAGGTCATTTGGTAAAGTTGTAGGATGATTAGATGCATTGGGGTCGAAGTAAGATGTCTAAAAGTGGAAAATTGGCCGTTTTGGCTTGTTGGGCGTGGCATGGGCCACCCTATGGTTTGGAAGCCTTTTGTCAACCAAACTTGTTTTTCTCATAACTTTTTCATATGGACTCAAAATCATGCACAGTTTTCGCTTACATACATGTTTTAACATGAGTAACACCTTGAATTAATAAAATTCCATATTTAAGATTAATATCTTAATAAATGACTTAATAGGCCACTTCATTGGATTTTGACACATATTATGATGCTCTTAGGTGACATGAATTTCCAAATCATTCTTTAAGAAGAAGGGAGGTATTGGAAGCTTTTCCTTTCCCATGACGACAAGGGGTATAAAATTAGACTGGGATGAGTTTACCAGGAGTACAAGTCCCAATCTTATTCTCACACTTGATTTTTGAATCAATACTTGAGTTATGTTTTCCTACTTGGAGTTTGATAGTACACACACACACATATATATATATATATATATATATATATATATATATATATATATATATACACTGAAGTTTGATTTCAATTGATATTATTATTGTTTCCTTAATTTCTATGTGTGTACCATTGGTATGTATGTGCATTCATGAAATCAGTTTGGTGATATCTATTGTTTTGAGAAAATCTATGCATAGTTTTGGGAAACTTTTTTGGAGCATCCTTATTTTTATACATATATGATGGAAGTATGTGGGTGTCCCTCATTATATCCATGAAGGATTTGACAATTAGTTGTCGTTAATTCGGTGTGTGATTAGATTTCAAGATAATCCCCATGTGCATAAGTAGATGCTTGTTGCCCCTTTTGTAGCTTAGTGTGATGTCTTCCTAATGCCTAGTTTTTATTTTGAGTTGGTAAAAAAGGGGGATGATGGTTTTCATTTTTAGCACCATCCATGAGTTTAAAGTATCGTCCATCAAAATTTTGGAAAGGTGGACTCTATGAGAATGACAATGGTAGGAATAGTTGAATGCATTGCATACATATTTATGAATTATTCCATTACTTCCCTTTTTGGTGTTTTCTGATGAAATGTAAATCTTGTTAATGAAAGTTTATCTTGGTGTTTTGAGGTGATTTGTAAATTTTGTCAACCAATGTTTAACGTTGCATTGTATTGATTTATGGGTCATCTTACCCTATTATATTTTAAAAAGATTTTACTAAAGATTTAGCTGTTTGGATATGTTCCGTAAGTATAAGTTTTACAATACCTTTTTTTTGGATTATTAAATCCTAGTTTTTTATTATTTACTCAGGTTTTGGATTATTAAAAGATTAAGTATTTTATTTGAAATTATGATTTATTTAACCTATTGTTTGAATTATGGATTATTATTTCCCTTGTGATAAATTATGGGTTAATAAGCCCTTGATATTGGATTTGGTTAATACCTTCTTTGGATAAAAACAATTAAGTTATTAAACTCTCTTGATTTTGATTTATGGATTTAATATCCTTGGATTCAAATATGGGTGCATATACCCTTACTCTTGGTTGTTTGAATCTTATTACTCTACCTTTTGGATTATTAATGCTTTCGATAATTTTTTATTTTATATTGATTTTGGTGGTTAGTGTAACACCTGCCCTTTTTAAGAAAAAAATTATTATGGTTTTAAAACATTTTCTAATATTTAAGTCATATTTATCAAAAACTAGGCCCAAAATTTTCTATTACAAAGTCATTTTACAATGATTTCTAAGTTATATAAACTAGGTGTTACAACCGATAAATACAAAACCATAGTCAAGTAGTGAATATGTTGTCTTTATAGAAACTATGTCCAACTTTTATGCTTCAATAGTTCACTGTTGTTAATACATGCATAATCCTCTAATGCTTCGTACCTAAACCTAGAACATATGACATTTAACAACAATCATCATATAACATTTCTGATGAGCTATATGGTTAACACATATACACAAATTGCATAATCATAACCATATATGATTTACATAAAATCCCTTAATTATATTCCAATCAATTCCTCGTTAAAAATTTAATAAAATGTTTACACTTTCTATCAATGTCATGTCATATAACTTATATATTTAGAGATATATAAGTATGATCACAATCATTAGGTCCTTCCGGTATCATATAAAAATAATTTATAGATAATCCTTCGGTTACATATGATCAATCATTAAGGTTTATCACAGAAGTGATACCTTATCAAGCTTTATCAAATGAGAAAACAAATCAACTCATTAAGGTATACCTCGACTAGACCTTGCAAAGGATGTACAGTTACAGGTAGAATCGCCCATTATCCCTTCTCGGGATATCACTAATTCCTTATACCTTCGTGGGATATCATAATTTCTCTTATTATCTCATATGGGCTTGGTCATAATCTATGTCCCCAAACGTTGACCATTGTTGGATAATAAATCAATTTACAAAGCCCCATAAATAGAATGCTAACCACTATTGGAGAATAAATCAGCCGACCAGGTCCCGTAAATAGATAGCTTACCACTATCAAAGAGTAAATCACCCAACAAGGCCTCGTAACACCCCATATAGGATCGACCATATTATATGACCTAGGATACTGACCATTCCGGGAGAACAAATCATCCGAACAAGGCCCTGAATTTGAGACTCCTACTTCACGATGAGAGGTACCCTCCTAGTAGAGTCTCTTTGGTCCTTATATAGAACCTTAGGCAATGGTCTCTGTTTGAGTGTCAAAGAAACAAATAAAAGGGGTATAAATAACATAAAAGTCACTGCTACAATATACTATGAAATAGTATAGAGTAAACAGGGACGAACCACTGATATATGAGACTAAATATTTGGCCATATTTTCACATGATACACGATAATTCATTAGAATCGGGCAGGGGGTGTTTATTTCAAATTAAACTTCATAAATGAACAACAAACAAGATAATGACTAAAATTCATAAATTAAAATGATTTGTGATTCTAAATTATGTTCAAGTACTATGTTGTTGGATGTGATGCAATATCAATTCTCATTTCATTTACATTTGTAATTAAAATACTAAAATGCTCTAGTATTTTAGAATTGCCAAAAGCGTTTTATTCAAAATATAATCTTCAAGTGAAATCTCATCTACTTAATCTAATTTAAATAAGTTCTAAAACTAAATTACTAAATGACTTTATAATTCATGCAATTATTACCAGAAATACCTATCTTGGGAATGTAAAAGTATTTGATATTTGACTACACTTACTTTGATTCATTCTTCAAAACAAATTAAGTGTTTATTACTATTTCCAAAATACAAAAAATTTACAAATCTCATAATTTGAATAACAAGAATAATTTCAACCCTAACTCTATTGATCAAGTTAAAAGATCATAAATTAAACATATAACAAGACTAATTAAAAGATCACTAGATAAAACATAAATCAACTTTACGTGACAATCCAAACAACAAGTATCTTATAATTCAGGAATCAAAAATCGAAAAGAAGTTAGCCACACATGACTAATTTGAAACACAAGTTTCATGAAATTCAAATCTTAAATTAACTTACAAATTCAAAGACAAAATATTTCCAAAGTGCTAAATGATGGTAAGATCTTCTAAAATCGACTCTCCTATGTCTCTGGTCGAAGTTCTCTGGAAAATGAAGGCCTATATTTGTTTTATCGAAGGTTAAGAAAATAGAAAAGTGTCAAAATCACAAAACACGACTATGAAATATTTGGCTTTGAGAAAACACGATCGTGGAATGATAAAAGTACATTGCCATGACAAGTTTTTGATCCAAAGTACATTGATCAAATTTGAGTGCTTCATGCAAAACACGACCGTGGAATATTTTTTCCTTGAGAAAACACGGTCGTGAAATCTTATTTTGTTATGTTGGATCCATCAAAACATGGTCGTGGAGTGGCTATTGATAATAAAACACGACCATGTTTTCTTCTGAGAAATGTCCACCTTTTGAAATTTTGGCTTCTTCGTTCTTGATCCAAAAATTTTGAAACTTTGCAAAGGGCTTTGTAACATCTCGGGAATTATAAGATTCATATGGCATGCATAAGCTTGAATCAATTAAGTATGGAAGTTTTTCATCCCGTAAGACTTTAATTGCTAGATTGATGTTGGAGGCAAGGCTCGAACGCGGGGCGTTCATATCTTGAACGCTCAACATTCAGTGCATGAAGTTGGACGCGGAGGCCAACATGAAAGCGGGGCGTTCCAGGGAGGAATGCAACGCGTTCGCTGTCTGCACTCAAAAACCCTAAGTGTGCACTATTTAAACAACTTAAGACCCAAGGATCTTCATTCTCTCAACCTCCACTGCACCTTAATCCTCTTTTCGAAACCCTAACCCCAATTGTGAGTGTGTGAGCTTGGAAGACCATCTTTGAGTGTATTTTGGTGTTCTTGAAGAATAGTGATCACCTTGGAGTCTCATTGATCAAGGAAGAACTTTTGGATCCAGGTTCTCCAGCTCATTTGCAAGTCTCAGAAGGTATAAAGTTTCTATCTTGCTATCTTACAGCTTAAGATCTAGATTAGGGCTTGGTTTGGGCTTCTTATGATCATGTGGATGCTCTTTAGGAGTTTGAGCCACTCCAAGTGTAACGCCCCGTTCCTGGTACGTATTTAATTTGATTAAATGTTTCTTTTTGTAAGAGCTACTCGGCGAGTTGTATCCCTAACTCGCCGAGTAGATGTCGAATTGGACGCAGGCTTTAAGTGATCTACTCGGCGAGTCCACGCCTGGACTCGGCGAGTAGGCCAGTCAGGAGGAAACCCTAATCCTTAGGGTTTGCACCCTATTTAAACGTCCTTATAGCCCCATCTCAGCCTCCATCACCCTCAGAGCATTCCTTATCGAAACCCTAGTCTCCATTGGTGAGTTTGAGTGATTGTTGCCTTGTGAAGGGACTTTTGGTGCACATTGGAGCAAGTGGAAGAAGGAAGGGGTTGAAGAGCTCAAGGAAGGGGACTTAGATCCAGAACACATTCATTTGTGATCACCCATTCTGGTAATAAAGTTTCCATCTTGATTATTGATCTATTAGATCTTGTTTGTCCCTAAATTGTTGCTTTTAAGCCCTAAAACCCCAAATCCTTGGTAGAGAAACCTTATGGTTGGGCTATACTTCAGATCTGGACCTTCATTACCTTCTAGAGTTGTAAAGTCTTAGTTATGTTCGTGATTGAGGTCCCTCTTGAGCTTAGACCCCATTAAGAGCTTAGTTTTGACATTTGGAGCCCTTAAAGCTATGCATGCATGTAAAGTTTGCAACTTTACGTGATAAGCATGCCCTAGAAGCCTAGATCTATGGTTTGGAGCTGCTGCATGGCTCAAACCAGGTCTGTATGGAAAAAGGACTGAATGAACTCGGCGAGTAGAACGCTGGACTCGGCGAGTCCTATGAACATAGCCGTGAACTCGGCGAGTTGGTTGAGCAACTCGGCGAGTTAGTTGAAGATTGCCTTGAACTCGGCGAGTTGGTTGAGCAACTCGGCGAGTTAGTTGAAGATTGCCTTGAACTCGGCGAGTTGTTAGAAGACTCAGCGAGTTGGCTAGGGTTTCTTCCAAATCTTGGCCACGTATGAACTCGACGAGTTAAAAAGGGAACTCGACGAGCCAATCAAGGATTTCACGACTTCTCGAGTTCAGGAAGGACTCGACGAGTCGGTGATCTGCACTCGACGAGTCGAGTCAACATAGACTGTTGACTTTGACTGTGGACTTTGACTTGGACCAAGGGTTGACCGGTTGACTTCTGATGGTTTCTGATAATTGGGAGATTTATGAAAAAGGTTTGTATGGTACCTATAGGTGGTGGAGTTCGTGTTGGACCCAGGAGTTTAGCCTTCTTATTTCCGACGACAGTTGCGAGGTGAGTTATCCTCACTATACTAAGGGGTCTAAGGCACCAAGGCCGGCCCATTGGATATGATATCCTAGTAGTTGTATTATGTTGAGTACGAGTTAGTTATGCATGCTAGTTTGATACGCTAGAGGGTAGGTCTGTAGGACTACCTGTGATACTGATTGATTGTCTGTATGTGCATTATCTGTTACATGTTGATATGTTATGTGGGATGGGTTGAGGTTGTACTGCTCCGTGCGGTAGCCAACAAACCCTAGAGTATCCCAGATATGAGCTGAGGGCCCGATAGGCATTCCAGACTCATACTGAGGACTTGGGAGCATTCCAGATACGAGCTGAGGGCCCGGTAGGCATTCCAGACTCGTACTGAGGGCTCGGTGGCAATCCAGATGTGAGCTGAGGGCCCGGTAGGCATTCCAGACTCACACTGTGGGCCCAGGGGTATTCCAGTCTGTAAAGTTGTGGACCCGTTATGTGCTGTTCTGCTGAGTTTGTTATGACATGTCATGGTGTGACATGGTTATGTGGACTGTATGTGTATCGGTATTTTGGGGGTAACTCACTAAGCTTTCGGGCTTACAGTTTCAGTTTATTGTTTCAGGTACATCAGGGGATCGCGGCAAGGCGAAGGCATGATCGTACAGCTCCTCCTATTATGTTATGTTTCTGGGAAAACTCTGATATAAATGTATTTTGAAAACAAAGTTGTAATGTTTTGATAAATTCGACATGTTTGAAAGTTTAAATTTGGCTTGAATTTTTGGGTGTTACAAGTTGGTATCAGAGCCTTGGTTTGAGTGAATTGGAGGAACACTCGTGTGACTCCAGTCTCAAATCAAGGAAAGGATTTTCAAAATGATTTTTCAAAAAGGTTTTCAAAATAAATAAAGGAGGATGCAGGGCGTACGATCAGCCGGAGCCAGTAAGTAGACCCCAAAATACCATACAAGTTATTTGATTATACGATATGATAGAACAGCATGTTAGTGCTAGGCTAGGGATCTTCAGGAATTGCATGATAGAATTGCCTAAATACATGATGCCTGCTAGCCTAGGGTTTCCTTTATGTGAGATTGACATCATTACTGTAGTTGTCTAATGTATGCATCCCAGTTGTACATAATTAAGATCTTATAGCTTGAGAATGTTTGATTTGGCCTTATGTTCTGTTCTTGTTTGATTGGGGGCTTTGGGTAGGATTGGATATTCGAAAGTCTATAGGGTCCAGCGTTATGCATGGCTAGCATACATTAGTGCTGCAGGGTTGGTGGAAGTTTCATGGATAGGAGGGATTGAGTGAGACGGGGAGGTCAGTTATAAGATATTTAGCATTCCTCTAGGAGTGAGGATTGAGCGCTCGCCATGTTGTGCATATTGTTAGGGTGTTGTGGTGATACTTGGGGCAAATATGGGTAGGTGTGGAAGGTAGTAGGGGCCCATGCTACTGAAAGCACAGGACCTATACGCGTGTCAAGTAAGTCGCAATCCCTAGGGTTAGTAGGGAGTTGGCTCCCAGTGATTTATATGAATTATCTGATAACTGGTGATATGTTTCAGAATGGTGATGACGAGGCGCTTCGTGGCTGGATCCGGTTCGGGATCAGGATCAGGGGACAGAGGCCAGGAGGGGCCGACAGCACCTGAGCCAGTGGTGCAGATGGGTACAGAGGAGTTGGATGCCAGGATTCGAGAGATCCTGCATGATGAGGTTGATGCTGCATTCCGGGCTCAGTTACCGGAGATGTTCGGGTCGATCAAGACCGCCATGGTGGAGTATTTTGATGAGCGTTATGCAGCCCTTGCAGAGACAGCCGCCGCAGCAGCTGTATCAGCTGTATCAGCGACGGGAGGAGGAGTTGGTAGAGGTTTTCAGTACAGGGACTTCGATAACACGAAGCCCCCTACTTTTGATGGGACGCAGGATCCCATCAAGGCTATGAGGTGGATTTCAGATGTGGAGGGGTGTTTCTTCACCTGCCCGTGTCCTGCTGACCAGAAGGTCAGGTGTGCTCTGAACCTGCTTAGGTCTGGGGCCAAGGACTGGTGGAGACTTGCGACTGGGTCGTACTCTGATGATCAGAGAGCTGCTGTTACTTGGGAGCAGTTCAGGGATATGTTCCGCGCCCGTTACATTCCACGGGTTGAGCGGGAGCGATTGGCACAGGAGTTTTTGAGTTTGAGACAGGATGGGGAGTCGGTGACGAAGATCACCCGGATGTTCACTGAGAGGGCGATGTTTTGCCCGGAGTTTGCTTCAGAGCAGGCCCAGATGACCCGTTATCTGAGCATGCTCAAGACGGATATCCGTCAGTTTGTGTCTACCCAGCGATGTGATACTCTTCTAGAGTTGCAGGAGGCCGCCAGACGGCGTGAGTTGGAGATTGAGCAGCAGTTGAGAGAGCAGCGGCAGGCCCCGACACATTCTCAGCCGGCGCCGAAGCGGTCTAAGACCGCTGATACTAGGACCGGGGGTCAGCAGAGCCGCACATGTGGGAAGTGTGGCAAGGGTCATTCTGGTGTGTGTCGAGCTGGTAGTGGATGCCACAAGTGTGGCAAGGAGGGGCATTACGCGAAAGACTGTCGCCAGACCGCTCCAGTTCAGAGTATGAGGTTATGTTACCATTGTGATCAGGTTGGCCATTTGAAGGCCAACTGCCCGTTACTCGCAGCCAAACCGGCGCAGGCTCCAGCGCCGGCTACTTTGAGGATTACGGATGGGAGACCAGTCAGGGCAGAGCCTCCAAAGGCTCAGGGTCGTGCCTTCCAGCTTACAGCGGAGGAGGCCAGAGCAGCACCAGATGTGGTTGCTGGTATGTTTCTATCCTTATCTCGTTTTCCTATATCTGTGGTATGCTTATCTGTTGCACCTGTGGTTAGGTACGTTTTTAGTGAACTCCTTGCCTGCTTTGGTCTTATTTGACTCAGGGGCGAGTCGGTCCTTCGTATCTCAGACATTTAGTAGGGAGTTCAGTGCGCCAGTGGGCGAGTTAGAGTGTCCGTTGCGAGTGTCTATCGCCAACGAACACGGGGTTTCTGCTTCTTCAGTTTATCAAGGGTGTGACTTGGAGATTTTTGGGGTGTCATTTCCGATAGATTTGATTCCGATTCCCATGGGGGAGGTATGCGTGATTGTAGGCATGGATTGGCTTAGTCGATTCGGTGCCATGATCGACTGTGAGGGGCAGCGAGTAGTAGTTCGAACCCCAAGTGGGGGAGAACTGATTGTATATGGCGAGGGCACAAGAGTGGGATCAGGGTTTTGTTCAGCTGCCAGGCACGACAGTACATTCAGCACGGGTGTGCAGGTTATCTAGCGTATGTGGTAGATACGCGAGCCAGGGATCAGATTTCGGTTTCCGACTTACCGGTGGTCAGGGAGTTCGCAGACGTATTCCCGGCGGAGTTACCAGGGATACCTCCGGAGAGGCAGGTCGAATTCAGGATCGACCTGGTGCCAGGTGCGGCCCCTATTGCTAAGGCGCCGTACCGATTGGCACCGCCAGAGATGCAGGAGCTGTCATCGCAGCTGCAGGAACTGTTGGGCAAGCAGTTCATTCGACCTAGCAGTTCTCCATGGGGAGCACCGATACTTTTCGTCCGGAAGAAGGATGGTTCGCACCGGATGTGTATCGATTACCGGGAGTTGAATAAGTTGACAGTGAAGAACCGTTATCCACTCCCGAGGATAGACGATCTCTTCGACCAGTTACAGGGTGCATCTTGGTTTTCCAAGATAGACTTGAGGTCTGGGTATCCTCAGGTCAGGGTCAGAGAGGAGGACGTGGAGAAGACCGCGTTCCGAACTCGTTATGGACATTACGAGTTCGTGGTGATGCCGTTTGGGCTCACCAACGCGTCAGCAGTGTTCATGGACCTGATGAATCAGGTCTGTAGACCGATGCTTGATCGCTCGGTCATAGTGTTTATAGATGATATCTTGGTGTATTCCAAGACCCGAGAGCAGCATGAGGAACATCTGCGAGAGCTGTTGGGAGTTCTGAGACGGGGACGGCTGTACGCCAAGTTCTCGAAGTGTGAGTTTTGGTTACGGGAGGTCCAGTTCCTCGGACATCTCATTAACTAGGAGGGGATTTTGGTCTATCCGGCCAAAATCGAGGCGGTTATGCAGTGGGAGGTTCCGAAATCTCCCTCAGATATTAGGAGTTTTCTTGGGTTAGGCAGACGGTTATGGAGGAGGCTCATAAGTCTCATTTCTCTATTCACCCGGGGGCTACCAAGATGTATCGGGATTTGAGTTTGAGCTATTGGTGGCCGTGCATGAAGCGGGAAATCGCTTGGTACGTTGAGAGGTGCTTGACCTGTAGGATGGTCAAGGCCGAGCATCAGTGGCCGCATGGAAAGTTGCAGCCCCTAGAGATTCCCATGTGGAAATGGGAACAGATCACGATGGATTTTATTACCAAATTGCCGAAGACGGCAAAGAGGTTTGATGCTATATGGGTCATCGTGGATCGATTGACCAAGAGCGCCCATTTCTTGGCTATACGAGAGGGCTCATCGGCCGAGAAATTGGCCGAATTGTACGTTCGGGAGATCGTGTCTCGCCATGGGGTTCCTGTCTCCATTATCTCTGATCGGGATGTCAAGTTTACCTCCCGCTTCTGGCAAAAGTTTCACGAGGAGCTGGGCACGCGATTGCACTTCAGCACAGCATTCCACCCGCAGACAGACGGCCAGAGCGAGCGGACTATTCAGACCCTCGAGGACATGTTGCGGGCATGTGTCATTGATTTCGGTGGGAGCTGGGATTCTCACCTACCGCTTGCGGAGTTCGCCTACAACAACAGCTATCATTCTAGCCTTGGCGCCCCGCCATTCGAGATGTTGTACGGGCAGAGATGTCGCACCCCGGTTTGTTGGGGGGAAGTTGGGCACAGGGTGATGGGTAGTACGGAGGTAGTCTTGCAGACTACCGAAAAGATCCAGCAGGTTAGACAACGTTTGCAGACCGCTCAGAGTCGGCAGAAGAGTTATGCCGACAAACGCCGATCCGAGTTGGAGTTTCAGGTGGGTGACATGGTCCTCCTGAAGGTATCACCCTGGAAGGGTGTCATCAGATTCCGAAAGAGGGGCAAGCTGGGCCCCAGGTTCATTGGTCCTTTTAGGGTTTTGGCCCGGGTGGGTCGGGTCGCCTATCGATTGGATCTCCCGGCAGAGCTTAGCCAGATCCACAACACTTTCCATGTTTCTCAGTTGAGGAAGTGTTTGGTGGACGAGTCAGCAGTAGTACCCATGGAGGATATTCAGGTTGATAGCAGCCTGAATTATATCGAGAAACCAGTTGCGATCTTAGATCGAAAGGCGAAGACCTTGAGGAACAAGGTGGTTCAGTTAGTGAAGGTGCAGTGGCAGCACCGGAAGGGTTCAGAGTGGACGTGGGAGTCCGAAGAGGAGATGCGGGGGCATTACCCGGAGTTGTTTTCAAATGCAGCAGCAGCAGACTTCGAGGACGAAGTCTAAGACAAGTGGGGGAGAATTGTAACGCCCCATTCCTGGTACGTATTTAATTTGATTAAATGTTTCTTTTTGTAAGAGCTACTCGGCGAGTTGTAGCCCTAACTCGCCGAGTAGATGTCGAATTGGACGCGGGCTTTAAGTGATCTACTCGGCGAGTCCACGCCTGGACTCGGCGAGTAGGCCAGTCAGGAGGAAACCCTAATCCTTAGGATTTGCACCCTATTTAAACGTCCTTGTAGCCCCATCTCAGCCTCCATCACCCTCAGAGCATTCCTTATTGAAACCCTAGTCTCCATTGGTGAGTTTGAGTGATTGTTGCCTTGTGAAGGGACTTTTGGTGCATATTGGAGCAAGTGGAAGAAGGAAGGGGTTGAAGAGCTCAAGGAAGGGGACTTAGATCCAGAACACATTCATTTGTGGTCACCCATTCTGGTAATAAAGTTTCCATCTTGATTATTGATCTATTAGATCTTGTTTGTCCCTAAATTGTTGCTTTTAAGCCCTAAAACCCCAAATCATTGGTAGAGAAACCTTATGGTTGGGCTATACTTCAGATCTGGACCTTCATTACCTTCTAGAGTTGTAAAGTCTCAGTTATGTTCGTGATTGAGGTCCCTCTTGAGCTTAGAACCCCATTAAGATCTTAGTTTTGACATTTAGAGCCCTTAAAGCTATGCATGCATGTAAAGTTTGCAACTTTACGTGATAATCATGCCCTAGAAGCCTAGATCTGTGGTTTGGAGCAGCTGCATGGCTCAAACCAGGTCTGTATGGAAAAAGGACTGAATGAACTTGGCGAGTAGAACGCTGGACTCGGCGAGTCCTATGAACATAGCCGTGAACTCGGCGAGTTGGTTGAGCAACTCGGCGAGTTAGTTGAAGATTGCCTTGAACTCGGCGAGTTGGTTGAGCAACTCGGCGAGTTAGTTGAAGATTGCCTTGAACTCGGCGAGTTGTTAGAAGACTCAGCGAGTTGGCTAGGGTTTCTTCCAAATCATGGCCACGTATGAACTCGACGAGTTAAAAAGGGAACTCGACGAGCCAATCAAGGATTTCACGACTTCTCGAGTTCAGGAAGGACTCGACGAGTCGGTGATCTGCACTCGACGAGTCGAGTCAACATAGACTGTTGACTTTGACTGTGGACTTTGACTTGGACCAAGGGTTGAACGGTTGACTTCTGATGGTTTCTGGTAATTAGGAGATTTATGAAAAAGGTTTGTATGGTACCTATAGGTGGTGGAGTTCGTGTTGGACCCAGGAGTTTAGGCTTCTTATTTCCGACGACAGTTACGAGGTGAGTTATCCTCACTATACTAAGGGGTCTAAGGCACCAAGGCCGACCCATTGGATATGATATCCTAGTAGTTGTATTATGTTGAGTACGAGTTAGTTATGCATGCTAGTTTGATACGCTAGAGGGTAGGTCTGTAGGACTACCTGTGATACTGATTGATTGTCTGTATGTGCATTATCTGTTACATGTTGATATGTTATGTG
Organism: Lactuca virosa; assembly: GCF_052849685.1. Taxonomy (NCBI): domain Eukaryota; kingdom Viridiplantae; phylum Streptophyta; class Magnoliopsida; order Asterales; family Asteraceae; genus Lactuca; species Lactuca virosa. The sequence continues at coordinate 115,458,016 of NC_136433.1, forward strand.
GGATGGGTTGAGGTTGTACTGCTCCGTGCGGTAGCCAACAAACGCTAGAGTATTCCAGATATGAGCTGAGGGCCCGATAGGCATTCCAGACTCATACTGAGGACTTGGGAGCATTCTAGATACGAGCTAAGGGCCCGGTAGGCATTCCAGACTCGTACTGAGGGCTCGGTGGCAATCCAGATGTGAGCTGAGGGCCCGGTAGGCATTCCAGACTCACACTGTGGGCCCAGGGGTATTCCATTCTGTAAAGCTGTGGACCCGTTATGTGCTGTTCTGCTCAGTTTGTTATGACATGTCATGGTGTGACATGGTTATGTGGACTGTATGTGTATCGGTATTTTGGGGGTAACTCACTAAGCTTTCGGGCTTACAGTTTCAGTTTATTGTTTCAGGTACATCAGGGGATCGCGGCAAGGCGAAGGCATGATCGTACAGCTCCTCCTATTATGTTATGTTTCTGGGAAAACTCTGATATAAATGTATTTTGAAAACAAAGTTGTAATGTTTTGATAAATTCAACATGTTTGAAAGTTTAAATTTTGCTTGAATTTTTGGGTGTTACACCAAGAGCCTAGGATTGAAGATCCTCACGTTTCTGAGTTGTTGTAACTTGATGGTTGAGGACCAACCATGCAAAGGTTTTGGGTCTTGGTTTGTGGATTGGAACCTTTAATGGATGTTTGGGTCCTTTTTGGCCATGCAAATGTGTCAAGTCAAGGACTTTATGTATTAAGACTTTAATAGGAAGCTATTTTGAAGATTTGAGCTTTGGACTTAAAGTATTAAGACATGAAGGTGATTTTTGGTTTCTGGACGGGAACGTCATGCGTAAGGATGGGGAACGCCGCGCGTTCCGGCCTGGTGTCCTGATGGATGGTCCGGTGATGAACACCCAATGTTCCACAAGGGAACGCCCAGCGTTCGTGTCACCATAGGACTTTTGGGTTTTGGTCTTGGACTTGGTTTTGGGGTTGGGCTTTCTGTTTTGGGCCACGTATGGACTAATCTGATTGAATTTCCCAGTTTGGGCCTAAAGAGTTGGGGTTGGGCCCAATTTAGAAAATTGGGCCATTAGTGGGCTTGGGAAGTCTACCTGGTATTGGGCCTTTCATGTTATGGTTTTGGGCTTTAGGTATGGACCAAATTATATCAGGGGTAAAATGGTCATTTTACCCTAGGAAGGATTATTGGGTCTTGATTAAGTGTTATTTTGGTGCTGATAGCTCTAGGAGTAGAAGGATCAGCAGTTCGGGGATTTGCCAGTTAGCAGCCAGAGGATTATCTGGGGGACTTCAGCAGGGCGAGGTGAGTTTCCTCCTGTTTGAACGGGTCGAAGGCACCAATGCCGACCCGTATATACATGTTTATATGTTTTCCGGATTACGATCCGATGTCGGGAGGTGCCCGAGGAATGTTTTTTATGCTTGAGGTCTTTGTGATTCTTGCATGTGTCGGTATTTGTATGTTTCCGGATTACGATCCGATATCGGGTGGTGCCTGAGGAATGTTTATATGTATGCTTTCCGGACTAAGGGTCCGATGTCGGGCGGTGCCCGAGGAATGTTTATATGTGTGTTTCCAGACTACGGTTCGATGTCGTGTGGTACCCGATGACTATGTGCATGTTAGATTATACTTTTGGTTTGTGTGATACTTGTATGTGCCTGGTAGGGAGGTGAGTGTGAGTGAGGTCCCGTATCTCATCACTAGCTGAGTGTGGACGGGGTTCCATATCTCATCATTAGCAGAGTAGGGGTGAGGCCCATGATAGACGAGGCCTTAGGACTGGAGCAATTAGTACTGTGTATGATTCTTTATGTGCTAGCATGATTATATGATATTGTTTGTATGTGTATAGCGGGCGAGGACCAGTGACAGGCGGGGCCTAGAAGAAACAGATCTGTATACCGAGCGGGGCTCGATGCCAGGCGGGGCCTGATGCCAGGCAGCGCCTGATGCCGAGCGGGACCCGAGGAAGGTCGGGTGGGGCCCCAGTATATGTGATTATGTGTATGGTATGTGGTAGTATGGGGAACTCACTAAGCTTCGTGCTTACGGTTTTCAGTTTTGGTTTCAAGTACTTCCAGTTGCAAAGGGAAGAGCTCGGGATGACTGCATTGCACACACCATGATGTTTAGCCTGGGATGTTTACTCTGATATACTGACATATGTTTTTGGAAACTCTGATTATAATGTTTTGAAATACTTTGACTCATGTTTTGATGGAATGGTTTGATGGCTATGGTTTTATTAATGATTTAAAACAAAGTTTTTGGTCATGAATTTTATGAGTGTTACAAGCTTCCTTTGACCATCCTAAGTATGTCCTGGTCTTCAACAGATCTGGAATAGTCATAGAAACTGTGAAAGTAGATGAATCCTCAAAATTTTCTTGAAAATGCAAAATGCATGTAAAATTACACTAAAACGCAATGTAATGCATAAAATAAACGTGAAATGGATATGCAAAAAGGTCTGTCATGCACCTAATAGTCCCCATGCGAACTTTTTGGCAAACGAATAATTACTTTCACTTATCTATTATTATGTAAACTTCAAACCCTACACATAATCCTAGGTAAATAAATATTTATCTATACATTTCAATTAACAATGCATGACTCATGTCATGCCATACCTTCCAACTATCTATAACAATTTGCATAGTATAGGGCATTTTCGCTTATCACATTTTACTCAATGTTATACACGTACAGATATAAACATGTCATTATTTTACCCATGACAACAACATTGAGTACATTTCACATAACATATAACCACATTAAGAAGTGCAAATTGCACTTTATCAATACTCAACTCATTAAGTATTTAGTCATATACTCCTAAACGTAAACCACATATAACTCATTCTTGTCATTTGAATTAAAATATACTCTTTAAAAAGAGTCCATATAACCAACACGGGACATTCTTCCCTTTTGTAATACGGAATCCGTTAAGGTTCGTATCACATAATGTGTCTTATCACTAAGCCATAACTAATCATTGAGAAACACTATATAGCATCATATTTTTTCCATTTAAACAATCATCTAAACACGACAAATACTCACTCTTGTAAAAGGTACTTTAAATCATAATTATTAACACATTAAGCCATGTATTTTTTACGTGAAAGTTCCATAGAACTCACATTCTTAGTTAGTGAAGACTAACTACCACTTTGTCCTATTAGTCTCCACTTAATGAACTTGATCAATATCCTTTGCCAAGGCCTATTCAAATAACATACCAATCCCATAGAACTTGTCTTAAATCACTAAGAGCTTAATTACAATCCATTTTCAAAATAATCACTTAATTGATCATTAAATTTCACATGTCAAATTTTTCTCTCAAAAATAATTAAGCTTCTATATGACTTAATTCATTAATTTGTATGCTCAATTAAATGATTCTAACAATTTCATCAATTAGGGTTTATAATCCTAATTTCTTAATTCAAGAATTTAACTGTGGAATTCAATTAGGGTTTATAATCCTACTAGCAACATTATATCATGAATTCAAGCTTTAATTCGATTTCTAACAACTCTTTCAAGATTCATTATTTTTTAACACATAAGCTACATAATAGGAGAAAGGATACCTTAATTCATTTCTATGATTCAATCTTGTATCTCCTTGTATTGGTTCCTTAAAATCGACCTTAGAACCTCCAAAATCACCATGGGAGCATTCGGGTACGAACAAGGGAAGAAAATAAGGCATGTGAATATATTTCCATAACTTATAATCTAAGGCCAACGTTGAAGCTCGTGTCACGCTATTGAATGCATTGCATGAACTAGACATGTTGTGTCCCTTAATTGGATGCTCTATGTCGCATCATGCATTTTAGGAGATTCCTTTGCTAATTCCATTCTGGCTTTCACCATTTGTCATTTCAACTTCAAATGGTCATAAATTACTCATCTTAAGTCAAATTTTAATGAACTTTATATCGACACAAAGGTGGGAAGGAGCTTAGCAACGATATTAAGTCACTTTGACTGAATACTTACAGGTCTTAACCTATTAAGACACGAAGTTGGCACCCTAAAACTACAAAAAAAAAATCCCATTTTTTTTCCTATATGGTTATTTTCACAATTTCATGACTTAATTCACTTAAACGAACTTTATATCACATCATAAAATTGCTATAACACATTTCAACTAATTCATGAGACTAAATATTCATGATTTCATAAAATTCATAAAAATAACCAAATTGCCCTTTTGGTCAAACTATTCACATATAGTCAAATCTTTCAAAATTCTAGAGATGTTACAGTTAGTCTCGAGTATGATGATTTTAATCATCATTACTCTAAATGAGTTAACCCTGGGTTATTCTCAATAGGCATTCCATTGTCTACCTTATTTTTACTTGTTCTAAGATTGAAGAATTAGGATTTGCTTAGAAGAAAACAGGGATATTTTGAAGTCCTCGGTTTGTGAGGTTGCATTGAAACTTGTAATGATTATCAAATTGATTAATACCTTGTGCTTTTAACCAAAACTCAACATTTTTTGTACTTTGGGACCTTATTCTGTGCAAAAATATTCTAAAGTGTTTTTAAAACATGTTTATAAATATGGGACCGTATGTTTTTTTCAAACTAAAACTCTAAACTTGATTTATCAAAAATCAAATGATTTTTGAAAGGTGTTTTAAAACTACATGGACGAGAGGTGTTTCAATTAGTGAATAAACATTGTTTCGTGGAGATCTCCATGTAAGAACACAAGTTTCGTGCATACTTAGTATATTGGTAATGAATGTTAGACTACAAAACTCATAATTATGTGAATGGTAGTGGATTTTCATCTAAACTTACCAAATCCAAAGTATGATTGTTTTTAAAGTTTTAAAATCATTATCCATGCCAGTATTCTAATTTGGCTCATTGCAAGCGGTCATAAGAGGTTTAAAAGTATGAGAAATAAGGTTTTTTTAGAAAAGATGTGCAAGCTAATAATTTAGTGGGGCTTAAAGATGATGTGTTTAGAGTAAGTGGTCAAAGATTGATGCAATATGGATGGGGGAGGTGAAGTGTATGTGATATTGATATGGTAGGGATGGTAGTATACAATAGGGTTTAGTTGGTTTAGAGTTTTTACATGGTTGACATGGGATGGGACTCGATGGTGGAAAGACGGGTTAGAGGTATTCTGGTGGGGACAACATGTTATGGTACTGTAACGTCCCATTTTCACAACCAAATTTTTTTTGTTTTATTAAGGTAAAACTTCGTAGTATAAAATCCATATTCAGAAAATTGTTCCAATTTACATTTGTTAAAAATCAGAGTAATATAATAACACAAAATCTTCATTGCTTTTGATAAATGTGTACAGTCACTCCTTCGCTTTCTCACGATAACCGACATAACCTTAAAACATAAATAACCGGGTAAGCACAAAGCTTAGTGAGTTCCCCCAAAATACCCCATACAACAAACATACTAGCGTACATATCGGATCCATAATCATCAGATTGGATTACCCTGGGTATGTTGGTCTGCCACCTCAACCCAACCGCTCTTACCAAGCCTTCGTGCCTACGACATTCAGCCAACCCGCACTTGGTCTCTTGGCTTACAGCACACAGCAGCACCGCCTCAACCTCATCCGCTGCCATATGTTGACATATAACAATCAAGGATCAAGTAGGCACATAAATACAAACAATTATCAATCATACAACTCACTACTGCCTACTAGACTCCTCACAACACACTACTCCACTACCAGTTAACCTCCATGGAATGCGTAACCATAAGTACCCAGAGGTGAGATAGCCACCCGAACAGATGAACCTACTCTAGAGCCCCAACCAAACAAGGAACAGGAAAGAAAGCCTAGATCAAGAGTTCTCAAGCTATCCTACATAACTACATACAACCCATAGGGCACTCCACTAGACGATAACCAGCCTACTGATACTCTAACCAATATACCCGGGAAATCTCCATGGAGCTGATCGAGTCGAGGTATTGGATGTGTTCTTCGTTGCCGTTAGCGAGCCCCAATGTGATTCCTGTTACACTCATAAACGAGATCGTTAGATTCGCCCCATGACTTACGTCCCGGGAGCGGCCTCCGACGGTCAAGTTAGTATCGATACGAAATGAGGTCGGGTCCTTCGAGTGGAAGGAACTCGATTGTATGTAGAGAGAGAGAGAGAGAGAGTTGGAACTTACTTATTGTGTGTTCTGAGAGGTCTATTTATACATAGTTGAATGTACCTTTTCTTGGAGAAGAAGCTCAACAGCTGGATATGAGAAGGTTGAGGTGACTGGTGTACTTTTCGCCTTAGACAGGAGCAAACCGAAAATGGTCGAACTGTCAGGGAATGGCCAAACCATAGGTAAATGGCCGAACCATATGGAAATGACCAAACCGTCTGGAAATGGCTGAACCATAGGGAAATGGACAAACTGTCATTAAATGGCCGAACCATAGGGAAACGGCCGAACCGTCGGAAAATGGCCGAATTGTCAGGAAATGGCCTGTGATATATATATATATATATATATATATATATATATCAACAAACAACATCCTATACACAAGGATACATAACCAACACTCCAAGGAATGCATAACCATATGCACCCAAAGGTGAGATAGACACTAAAACAGATGATCTTACTTTAAAGCCACAACCAAACAAGGAGCAGGAAATAAATCCTAGATCAAGAGTCATCAGCCTATCCTACGTGACTACATACAATCCCTATAACATCCTTTTACTAAATTATAACCAAAATTAGTGGGTTGGCATTGGTTCCTTCGACCTACAGATACAGTGAGGAAAACTCACCCGAAATGAAGAACCTAGAAACATTGCGACGCGCTTCCCTTTCTGCACTGCTTGCTCCCATGAGTCGTCTAGCACCAAAACATGGCAGAATCTTAATCAATAACCCAAATCCTTCAAGTTTGACCCAAAGTAAACTGGTCAAAAGTCAACAATCAACGGTTAACGAAAGCCAACTGTTAATTTCCCCTCACGACATGACTATCTATAGCTCACGACGTGAGCCACCAATAGACAAAATAACCGAGTCTCATGATCTTCACGACGTGACAGGCATAGCCTCACGTCGTGAGATCAATCTGAATGACATTTTGATACATAAACTTCTTAATCCATTAAGCCTTCATTCCATCTTCTCCAGAAGGCTTCCTAACACCCCAAAGACCATAAAAATCGATGCTTTAAGGTTTTGCATGTCCAATGAAAAACTTGAGCTCAAACTAGGGCATTTATGAAGAAAACGATATCAAAACCTCAAGCATGAGCTCAAACATCATCCAAACTTCAGATCCATCACATATAATTACCAAGGGACTCTAAGGACCCATAAAGTTGATAACTTTATGGAGTCCCAACACTCCAACTCATCTAACCATGGATAAACATGCATAAAACCTTAGATCTAGCAACAAGGAGTCAAAAAAGTTAGAATCGTGGTTACTCATAATGGTCCATAATGTTGCTAGGAGATGTAAATGAAGCTTCCAAGATGAAACTATGCTCCAATGGTGATCTCTTCTTCTTCTTCAAGCCAGAAAAATACCACCAAAAGCTAAAAAAATCACAAGAAGAGGCTAGGGTTAGGGTTTTTCTGTGTTTGAGGACGAAGGAGGCTGTTAAGGAACCCTAAAAATGAAGTTTATGGGGTTTAAATACGAAGGAAACCCTAAAAGATCATGGGATTGGGTTGCAGCGCATCTTACATCGTGAGCTCCTATGGCTCACGTCGTGAGCTCAGTTTAAATCAGCAGTTTTTTCATTTAATCTCTTTTCACGTCGTGGCCTCTCTATGGTCACGTTGTGACACCTAGTTTTACCCAAGAACCATGGCTTTGACTCCTTGAAGCCCTAAACCAATCCATTCTGGAAACTGGGTGTTACAGGTACACTAGTGGTGTTGGATCAAAAGGTGTTCTTCATGTTCTCAACAAACAGATAATCAAACAAAATAACAACATAATTCATTCAAAACTATAAAACTTATGATTAAACCACGAATCATGATTCTTTCTATTAATAACACAATTTTCTTTGGGTGTGATTGTCTTTCTGCTACCAAAACATGCACAAGAGGGACCAAAAATCCATGTTCATCGTGGTTCTTTTCCTTTATCCAAAGAAACATGTGTTGATGATGGAAGAGACGTATAGGGCCCACTGAGGGACAAGCTCTGTTCACCCCCTTCTCAAAATTATTTGAAGAACAATCTTCTCATCCCTTTCTTACCTGATGATTTGGCATTGACAATGATTAAATAAGCTTGAATTAACAATATTTTCCTTGTTAATGTTATTGTTAAAGATCCCACTCATGTAAAAATTGAGGAACATAGGCAACACTTTGGCATTAACAAGGAGCAACTAGGCTCAAATTAACAATTTGTTCGCCTCCCTTTGTTTGCAAGGAACAGGCAGATGTTAGTGCCCTCAGTGCGTGTAATTGTTCGTGTGTCATTAAATTGTTGTTTTCTAGTAGCGACCTCAGAATCAATTCCAACATTCTACTTCAAGTCGTAAATTCACATAATTTATTTTGAACTATATCTTTTGATTATCTAGACTGGCAACAATTTAGAACTGTCGCTGTTTGATTTTGTTTTTGTTGAGAAGATTGTTAATCAAAAAGATGTGGGGGGGGGGGGGGGGGGTTAGCATATTTCATTTGAAAATTGAATTTCAGATGGTTAATAGAGATGATAAACAAAGATCATTAATAGTTGCATAATATTGTTAATTTAATCATAGTACTGATATCGATTCGAGACTACCCCCACATCGATCTTTAACAGCTTCCACCAGACTTTACCTTAAGTTTTATGTTTATACATTTGGCTCAGGGCTTAGGCATCAATTTCCATGACTTTGGCATTAACTATCACTTTTAGATAAATAATGATTTGGCAGCCAAGTTGGTAGAGAAAACTTAGTCAACACTGATGTAGCAACAACATGGGTTATTATGTGACATGGTAGCTTGGAATTTTTTTAACAAGTTAGTGTTTTAATGGTAAAAATATTGATGTTAGGATAAAACTATTAAAATTATCTAAATTTCAAGGCTTTTATGTCATAGTGATAGTTGGTCCTGACTGTTGGTTCTAGACTAATTGAGTACAACAATTTACATAGGTTTGGCTCATCCGATATATCCACTCGACCGTAATTTCGGTTAAACCATGGTGTATTATTAGGTTTTATGCAGAAAAGTCTCATTATTTTGGAAATTTTTTGACAAAGTCTTAAATCTTTTTTTCCTTGAACAGAAAATTCCCGATTATTTAACATTTTGTCACAATTAACGAAAAAAAATCATTTTTTGTATTTTAGCAGAAAATGATAGATTATGTGATTTTTCCAAAATAATGAGATTTTTCTACATAAAACTTGCGTATTATTAATATAAATATTAGTAATATAAATAATATTAACAGTACTTGATTTGACTAAGCGAGTTGACCCGGTTTAACTTGTCGATTTGACTAAGCGAGTTGACTCGGTTTAGTTTGTGGATTCGGCCTGACTTCCGACTCTTGCTTGTCGGTTCAGTTTGTCTTTACCGACTCAGGCTTGTCGGTCCGGCCTACCTAATTCGATATTTTTAAGAATCAACCTTTAAGAACATATATGACATATGTTATAAGTTTATCATCGAATAAAATACTTTTTTTTTTGAAAGGCTATTTGAAGAAAATACCCTATTACCTAATATAAAACTTGGTTTAATTAATAACTAAATTGATTATAATGTATTATCATATATATATATATATATATATATATATATATATATATATATATATATATATATATTGAACGGCAAATCTACAGTACTCCTAAACTACTCCTAATACCACCTATGTCTCCAATGAGACTTGAACCCTCAACATCTAGGAGGGAGGGCAACACCCGGTACCGTTGGGCTAGAAGCCCATATATATATATATATATATATATATATATATATATATATATATATATATATATATATATATATATATATATATATATATATATATATATATAGGCCTAGGTTATTTTATTCAAAGTAATTATTGTGTTATTGTATGCATAAATATAGGCCAATCATTTTACTTATTTTAAGAAATGGATTAATATATATTATTGAATTAAAAATAATCGAAAAATATCATCTAGTTTAACTAGAAGGGTATTTTAGTCAATTAACATAGATTTAATAAAGGAAAATTGCATTTTTAAGGGATCATAGATTCTATTAATTTTAAAAATCCGATTTTAAGAATTATAATTATTTTAATTCGGACATTCTGACAGAATATGTTTATGAGTATATTCAAAATTAAAAATATTCTTGAACCATAAATAATAAAAATATTGTTGAACCTATTTCTTGATCATGAATTTAAAAACTTCTTGCAGAATAACAAATTCTTGAACAATCACTAGAAGAATAAAAACAAAAATACATTATTTCTTATAGAATACGGGTAAAACTTGTTAATAATTACATTTATTGTTAAAGAATAAAACTTAAAAAACAATCAAAACCGGAAAGAAAACATCAAAATCTAACAACGACTAATACATTCTAAAAGAATATTGTGGTCCGTTTCAATTTTGTGGTCCGTTCTTCAAGCATCAACTTCTGTGATTCCAACAGAATTGGAATTCGTCATTCCATTCCAACAGAATTGGAATTCGTGATTCCATTCCAATAGAATTGGAATCTCACCAATATCATCCATTGAATCAAGAGAGCAAACAACCCATTATGAATTAGTAGATGACGAAAAAGAGATCTTGAACGATCAGCCATTGTCATTCACCAAGCTTTTAACTTATGCAGATGCACTGGATTACACTCTAATGGCTCTTGCATCCTTGGGCTCCATCATCCATGGGCTTGCTTTCATCCTCCTTCATTAGCAAAAGGAGTATCAAACCTCCTTTGTTCTTCCCTCTCCTTCTCCTATCAAAAATCAAAGCCAAACACATCAGTGGATCGTTTTTTTTACCTGCTTTCATCCTCCTTCATTAGCTTTTGTCAAAACAAAAAGAAAAGAGTGAACAAGAAACGACAAGGCACTTACCTGTTATCGATTCAGAGCAACACCTCTCGCACATCTGTTTTTCTCCCGTCGAGCAGCTGCCACCGAACCCCTTACCGAAGCTGTTGTGGCTTATCGTCCAACCCCACGCACCTTTCTCTTCCCCCTCGCTTCTCACTCCCTTTCCCCAACCCCATAGAAGCGTCTCTGCTTCTTTCCCCTTCCTCTTCTTCGGCCTAAGTCGAACCCTGGAGGCCATCACCGACTGCGAATCGATAAGATCAGCAGCCATCGGACCTCCTTCCTTCGCATCTCACAGCCAGCGAAGAACAGTTGAACCTTCGTTGATTCTACACGTCATCGATGCTTCGGCCTTGTCAAGCCCCGGAGACGGCGATAGCGTCGCAGCAGGTGAATGGGGCGAAGGAGAAGGAGGGGTTTCTGATTCCTTCGATCTTGTTCCCTTTCGATCGAATCCGTAAGGTTTTACAAAGTGACGTCGATGGTAATTAAAAGGGAATAAATTATGTTAAAATCAACTAGCATAATTATAGGAAATTATTTAGGGAAATTGTTTATAAAATTACCTAATTACCCTTATTTATTTATTTAATTATTTATTTATATTTTAAATTTTGATTGGCCAACATTTATGCATACAATAACACAATACTTAGTTTAAACAAATGAACCTAGCTCTCTCTCTCTCTCTCTCTATATATATATATATATATATATATATATATATATATATATATATATATATATATATATATATATATATATATATATATATATATATATATATATATATCTTTAAATGTAGCTCTTTAGAAAAAACATATTTAATGAAAATTAATGTAACAAGGATGCATACCGTGGCTGGTCGATAACAATCAATAAAAAGCATCCGACGGCTGCAAAACGTGCTCGACATTTAACGGACGGTTCTTAGTAAGTTGAGTGCCGTTTTTTTTCTTGAGGTTCAAACTTTTATACCCCTTAACTTTTAACGTTAACAGAAACCGTCACTGACCGTTAACTCCGGCTAAGGTTTTAAATGCGTTTTACCCATTAACTCCGGCTAACGTCGTTAAACGGCGACGTCAGTCATCCATTATATTCGTTAGAATACAAACCAAAATTTATACGTTTTCTGTTCTCTTTCTCTCTCTCCCCTTCTCTCTATATCTCGATCTTTCAACGGGCAAAGGTTTCTCCTTTCGAAACGAAAACCATCTCTCTCTACTGATGGTTTCTATTGGGCTTTGAGAGGGGTTCTTCGTTAGCTTCACTTCTCTGCTATCAACGGTATGTTTAATTTAGTTTATGTGAATGGATTATTAGTCAAAACTCATGTAACTTTCAAGACGTTTTTACCTGTATCAATTCGTCGACTCTTCTCTTCTCCTTCTGTTTGATGAATCGCTTCCTGCTTGTTGATTTCAACTAGTTCTGTTTCTTTGGATTTTTGTTCTATAGGGTTTTTGTGTGGTTGAATTGTGATTGTTTGAATCGTTTTTATAGAAAGTGGAATTGAATTGGGTTTGGCCAGTTACTTCATCTTTGATCTGATTTGTCTTTACTTCTTAGATCTGATTCTATCTAGTCGATATTTATTGTTGAAAACTAAAGGAGTTTTTATGGTAATTAGGGATTCTGATATATCCGTTGCGAGGGTTTTAGTTTTATTACAATTAATTGTTCCTGTACTTTTAAAGGATTGTATCTACGAAGAAATATATATATATATATATATATATATATATATATATATATATATATATATATATATATATATATATATATGGGGAAGGTGGAGTTGGAGGAACGATGCCTTGAGAACAAGCAATCGGCAGCTGCTTCTAGCTCATCCATCTCTGAAGGTAGTAGCGGCATTGTCTTGCCAAAATCCCCACGAACTTCTAGTCCAACTGCTACATCTCCACCTCATCGGTATGCTTCTGTTGATTTACTTTAATGTTGATGCATGGTTTATGCACTTGCATTATAGTGTACCCATTGAATATCAGATTTATCATATCTGAAATTGAACTCCTTCTGAAGATATATATGAAAATGATATGATATATGACTTACAACTTACCATTCGTGTCTAGTATGGTAATATTATTACAGAAGGATGCAAAAACATTGAAAGAACTTTTATCACTATGTGAGATATATAGTCAATTAGCCTATGTTTATTTATTCTTTGTCTGTTTTAATTTCATCTTTGAATTGGTACTACCGTTTGGTTTCTTGCACTAAGAATATGATTTGGAATTATAGAAGGACAAGTGGACCTATCAGAAGAGCAAAAGGGGGATGGACCCCAGAGGAGGTATGTAGTTTGTTTGATCTTTGTGCAATATGGTGGCGTTTAACATGCAAAATTTTGTAAAAAAATTATGTTTTATGAAGTTTCTGTGGTTTTTTACAGGATGAGACTCTAAAAAAAGCTGTTGGTGTTTTCAAGGGCAAATGCTGGAAGAAAATAGGTGTGAGACTCTTTATTTTATGTTTCCAGTAGCGTCTAATGTTAATTTATGCTTAGAATGTTACATAGATTTATTAGAGCTCTTTATAACATAAAAGGATTCTTAATATACCCTAATGTTGATAATTTTGGGGGTTCACTTAAGAATGTTGCTGTTTTGCAGCTGAATATTTTCCTGATAGATCAGAAGTCCAGTGTTTGCATCGGTGGCAAAAGGTTCTTAATCCAGAACTTATTAAAGGTCCATGGACTCAAGAGGTTTGCACCTAATTTGATTTATACTTTTTTATGCATATATTCTTTGAAACAATTGATTAAAAAAGTATCTTGGCCTCTGTTTTCTGGCTGCAGGAGGATGAAAAAATTGTTGAACTTGTAAAAAGATATGGGCCCACAAAATGGTCTCTGATTGCAAAGTCTCTCCCAGGTCGTATTGGGAAACAGTGTCGCGAAAGGTATAATGAAAGAATTACATTCTTGAATGTATTTTTCCTGACTTTCTTTACAAAAATTGTTTAAATTTGTAATCTTTCAGGTGGCATAATCATTTGAATCCAGATATAAAAAAGGATGCTTGGACCCTTCAAGAGGAATTAGCCCTCATGAATGCACATCGTGTGCATGGGAACAAATGGGCTGAAATAGCAAAGGCATTGCCTGGGAGGTGATTCCTTATAAAATTTACACTTTACACCTTATAGTTTTACCAAAGCACATTCCTTTACAAAGTTCTTGTTCCCTTGTAGGACTGATAATGCAATAAAGAATCATTGGAATAGTTCTTTAAAGAAAAAGTTAGATTTTTATTTAGCCACTGGAAACCTTCCAACTGTTTCCAAGAACGATGGAGACATGAGCAAAACAAGTTCAACCGGAAAACTGATAACTTGTTCGGTTACAACCGCCAGGTCATCACCGGGACCCGCAGAACAACGCAAGGTAGAACCAGATTCCATGGATGATGATAATAACATAGAATGCTCAACCCCTTCACAAGACATAGACGCCTCATCAACTTTTCTCCAATCCGGATCCACTGATTCCGAAGCCGTTGGAATCAGGTCACACCCTTCAAAGATTGATCTAAGTCACCTTAGTCGGAATCTTGTTCCAAAGTTCGAGAGTTGCAGTACGATTCCGATTCCGATGCCAGTCCGGGATGGAATCAATCAGGAGACGTTAAATGCGACTCCGATTCAATCCGTGATTCCGACGTATGGTTCTTTGTATTACGAGCCACCACAAATTGGAAGTTTCATGCCAACGGAATTGGGTGTTCTTTATATGCCATGGAATTCCCGTGACTACAATTCAATTCCAATGATATCACCTCGGTGTTCTTCAACTCCGCCTTACGCCGACAAGTGTGGTGGTGGCGGCTTACATGGTCAAACCCCGGAATCAATCTTGAAAATTGCCGCCAAGAGTTTTCCAAATACGCCCTCGATATTAAGAAAGAGAAAAGATCAGTCATCTCTTTCGTTTCACAAGATTCCGAAGGGTGATGATGTGGCAAGGGTTTTGAGCGCTGATAATTCAAGGAAAGGTAACAATGATTTGGAGGAATCGGAATCGGAATCACATGGTGTAGGTACTGTTAATACGACATATAATGCATCCCCCCCTTACCGATTAAGGTATAAACGAAAGTCAACTTCAAAGTCAGTGGAAAAACAGCTTGAGTTCAGATTTGATGAGGAGTTGTGTAAAAGTGAAACAAGATCTGCAGATTTGGGTGTGAAAGACAACTCTATGACCAATGCCTGTTCGAATGCATCATAACATGTAAGTTTCTTTTGAGGACTTTGTCTAAATACTCCATGTTCACTATCAATCTTTTACTTGTGATTTTGTTGCAAACTAACTGTTAATACTTGTAAAATGCAAAATAAAGACTAAATTTTGTTGAAATGAGAGTGTTTAGATGATTTCAGATGGTTATTTTGCAACAAGACTACTATGCTGTTTAATTTGCAAATGAAGTTACAAATATGGCTGTTAAAAGAACTTGCTCTGTTGTTTTTGTTTTGTTGAAGTTATGCAGCTATTTTTAGATGATATGTATTTGGTGTAGAGCCATATATTATTTATAGGATCTTGTGAGAACCAATCTAGGCCGTCGTATAGTGAAGATCAATGGCTGAAAAAACACGGTGGCGTTTTTATAAATAGTGTGCACAATAACTACACTGATTCCCACTACAACGAGGGAAGAGGGATGTTAGATGTAGACAACCATACCTCCATCCTAAATAGAAGATAATCAAATAAAAGAAAACTTACTAGAATTAGGATTAAAAGAAATCGACATAAATAAGTAAATATATACTAACATGCACATAACATAAGATTCTCCCACTTCCTCCTAAGTTTGCCTTTCCTCCTTGCTCCATATACCATAATAACATTGTCCACCCTCTTACCAAAGTTGTTGGTTGCCATCCTTTGGACATGCAGAAACCACCTCAATCTTCCTTTCCTCAATTTTACCATTGTTGATTACCACATTTGGTATCCCATCCAAAATAGTTTTACTGCAAGCCCATGAGAGTGTATCGTCATTTTTAGAGCTTCCATCTTTCTCTGATGTGCCTTCTTTATCGGTCAAGCATTCGGAACAATAGAATATAGCATTCAAAGGCGTCTGACAATCGTCAAGCTCTTGACATGGATTCGAATCGATTCTTTGTGACGCATGTTTCAAACTGCAACTTGGCTTCTAACACACTCTCCCATAATTTCATGTCTAATAAATTGATAGTTGTTGCAACTTTTGACAACACCACCTTTGTTCTTATAAATTGGTATCATATAACTAAGTTTACGTTCATCAATCAATTGCAATCCTGCCTCTACCAATAGGGATTTGGTCCGGGCCTACAACTTTGTCCCTAACCATCCCTGTAATGCCCTCTTCACTTCCTCATTCTTAAGCAATCATTTAACATGTGTCGTCGCCCTTTATTGTCCTCCACGTCCCTGTCCCCTTCGTGCACTCTTGCTTTAGAGTATTAAAGTAAGCACTCCATCTCCTTTTAATATCACCGCCTTTCACTCATGGTTAAAGTTCACTTATTTAATATGCACTTCCATTTTAGTAAAAAGTAGAACAGTCATGCAATATTTAAGCAACTTACCTCCAATGGCAGATTCACATAGTATTCAACCAAAGCATGTATTACTAGCTGTTAATTAGGTAGGTAACACTGCCAAATGCTACTAAATATATCCATACATAGATACACACATACAGCATACATGATACATGTGTCAATATGCAGATACATCATTGCATGTGCATGCATCTATGCATGTGTCAATATGCACAGATACATCCATGCATACATGATAATATGATCAACAAGGTAGCAAGTTTCTCTCTAGCCTTTCAATTATGAAGTCTATGCTATAACAAGTCTTTTGTTTTTGTTGTTCTTGATTGCTTTTATCGTTTCTGATTATGTTTGTTTTGTTCAATTTTAGATATTATTGGATCACTCTTGAACTTCTGAAATTGTCTACAAAGGATTGCTGCCACGTTGTACTTAAGGAGGGATGCTCTCAAACACATATCTCATCTTGCACAAAGCAATTAAAGAGATCTTAGATCTCCGCAAATATTACCAAGACTGAATGCTTCAAAATAGAGAAAAATATATTTAATGATCTTTTTTTTTTTTTTTGAAGAGCAGATTGGAATTTAGGTAGCTTAAAGAGGTTTTGATGAGTCACAAAGACTTGTGGTTAGATTAGCTACCCATGCCACTTTTTTAGTAAGATTTAAGATTTTGAAAATGTGTTCATGTACAACAAAGGTTCATCAAAATGTGAAAAGTTATGGTGAGGCCATGTTTTGTGATGTGTTGTTTGGTATTTAGGGAATATGACACCATTGGCAATTATGCATATACACATATGAAATTCTTTGCTTTTATAATCACTCAACAGTCTTTCAATATTATTTGCAGTTCACCACAATTTTTAAAGTTGGTTTGAACATATGATATATAAACTTGGTTTTTTTTTTTTTTTTATCTTTGACTATTAACACCAGGACGATACTCTCCAATACCTAGCAGGTCCTGCAAACAAAAAGAATAGAACTATTTTTTTTATTCCGAAATTGACCCCGAAAGTAGCAAGAAGGAGAAATAGAAATCCACCTGGCATGCTTTATTTTTTGCCCTGGTTTCAGCAGTGCTTGGAACATCATGATTTGGTTTCATAAATTTCTTCTCACGTCTTTCACATGATCCCCATCCATCAGAGAACCTACCCCCTCTACATTATAATCAATATTAACAAAAAATAGCAACCAACTTTTCAATTTTAATAAACAAAAACTCAAGGAAACATACTGCATGTGTGCCCGAACTATGAATTCAGCACGCTGCACATTATGATTATCATCAAATTCTATACTCTTTTCTTTAATTTCATATGATATGTTGAAATAAAACGATATCTTTCTCCACCCTGTTTTGTTTTTTTTCCATGTAGATGAGTTAGCAACATTATGAGGACTTAAATAAATTAGGAGGTGGAAACTAATTAATTTTTACCAGATTTTTTGATGAAAGGGTTCCCAGAGATCATAGTATAGTCGCCCTTCTCTAAAATCTGCAAAGATGTCAATTTCTGTTACAACAATACACCAATACACTAAATGCCACTAAAAGTAATAGTGATAAGCAACATGAGTAGGAAAGTTACTACTTTATTTAATGTAGTCTTTTGCAACCCCCAAACCACGAATTTAGGGATCACGTGCAACAAGAAAGTGGGAATGATGCATTTGTCACTCAAGGCTTTAATGGGTTGGAACAATGTACACTCTTACCTTTTGTTATTTTGTTTCCTAGATTTACCATCAAATGCTTTTTGTTTTCTGTTGATGGATAAGATGTGATAATAAGTTACCCCTTGCAAAACTTCCTTGGTTGGATCTTCTGTATAAGTTGCAAGCTTTACTGTTCTTGTGGAACAATGTGAGTAAGATGTACACTTTTACTTTTGAGGTTGACATTATACCCTTTTCACTACATTTGACGATTTTTTCATATACAAATTGAAGCAAAAAAAGGTACTAATCATAGTACTCTTTTACACTTTTATGTAAGGTATTAACTTTTTCAGTTATCACAGCTCTTATAGAATGTATATCAGGTTACCAACATGAAAACTAGTTCACCCTACATCAACTCTAAAAAAAAACTATTTCATGTTTTGGAACCGAATGGAATATTTTTATATGAATATGTATATGAAGCAATAACCAAAACAAACCAAAAACGAGAGGAAGGTTATTATAATATGTACCTACCGCCATAGCAGCATTCTGATATTCTTTGAAGAGAGCAACTGTAGGAAATCGACCAGACAAGCTATGTGTCATCACCGAGCAATCGGAGGAACAATCTACAGGACTTTGAATCTGAGACTCCGAACAATACGAGGATGGCGTGGTAGGCGTGCGCTGCACGTGCTTCACCATAACAAGAGGAGCGGGAGGAGAAGTTGTTTCACAGAGAGAAAACCTGGCGATCTTATTCTTCGGGGGTCGGTCGATGGAACTCTCCACTTGCAATACCTCTCCGTCGGTCATTGAGTGACCTCTAGGTTTTGTGTTGCTGGATGACGGGGATGGAGAGGTGACTTTCGAGATGATCGGAAATGTGATTTTGGGAGAATGAAATCGACTACTATTATTGTTTTGAGGTTTGAGAGGTTTGGAGGCGGAGGGCAGAGACGACAAGGCGGCAGCAGAGTCAATTAAGGCCCACAGAGCTTCGTCGTCGAGGTCGTTGTCATCTAGGGTTTGGCATATCGGAGAGGTCATCTCTCGGAGACGGAAGAGAGAACTCTGTAGCAAAAGCCCGCCACCTGAGAATTCAAAATTTTCAAACTTGGACGCATCCTTCCGTTTGACATAAACTATAGTCAAAATTGCAAAAATGTCCCTGTGGTATGTCAAAACTAGCATGTTTGGACCAAAACGGTTTGGGCTAGCATTAAATGGTCCAAAAGTTTTATTTTCTTGCAAGTTTGGTCCAATTTTGTTTGAATTTTTTTGTAAAGACGATTTTGCCCTTATTATTTAATTTTTCATTTTTGTTTTATTACCATCAATTTAAAAACAATTAAAATAAACAAAAATAAATTCTCTCTCTCTCTCTCTCTCTCTCTCTCTCTCTCTCTCTCTCTCTCTCTCTCTCTCTCTCTCTCTCTCTCTCTCTTCAACATGGAAACATAACCATTGTTAACAAGGGTTCGGTTTTGTCTGGGTTTTCTACTTTAAAATAGCTTCATAACTCATCCTTGATTGTTAGAGATGAGGGGGGGGGTGGTATTGACAGGCCCTTCAACTGGCTTTTCACAAACAAACAAGTAACAGAGCAAGGAATTAACAGAGATTAGGCAAATGTTTTTCTGTGCTCACTTCAACAGAGGATACAATCAACGTACACATTGCCTGGAATTTAAAGAAAGGAAATTGCAGAAAAATAGGAACTACCAGCTACTTGCTAAAGACCAGGGGCATATCTGTCACGTGGCCTTGAATTATTCTTCCTACTCAATTTTAAACATGCAACAAATTAATTAAAAGACTTCTGAATTATTTTAACACTTTCCCCCTTAATTCAGAAGTTGGTGATTTCCTTCACTCCAATCAGCTCTCTCATTTCTTCATGCTTCACTCTTGCCATTGTCTTTGTGAGAATGTACGCTTTCTGCTTCGTGCCACACACATGACTTACTATTATCTCCCCATTTCAACACATTCTCTAATAAAGTGATACCTTATGTCGATGTGTTTGCTACGTCCATGGAACACCGGGTTCTTCATCAATTCAAGAGCTGAGCGGTTATCAACAAACAGAGCTACAGGTGGCACTTTTTGCCCAGTTATTTCAGTGAGAAGTATCCGAAGCCAAATACCTTGGCAAGCTGCCATGGTTGTTGCCATAAACTCTGTTTCACAAGAAGACAAAGCTACACTGCATTGCTTTTGTGAGGCCCATGTCACTAGATTGCCATTCATGTAGAATGTTGTCCCACCTGTGCTCTTTCCATCATTCATATCTTTTCCAAAATCACTGTCAGAGTACCCTGTGATAATAACTCTGCTTTCTCCTTTGGTATAAGTCAAACCATAGTTGAGAGTGCTCTTTATGTATCTAAGTATCCCTTTTACTGCTTGTAGATGTTTGACAGTTGGTCTCTCCATAAACCGACTAACTACCCCTACTGTGAATGAGAGGTCAGGGCGTGTATGTGTGAGATACCTGAGTGCACCAACAATGCTTCTGTAGTCAGTGGGATCAACCAATTCTCCTTCTTCATCCTTAGTCAATTTCAGCTTATGTTCCATTGGACATCTTGTGGCATTGCAATCCATCATTCGAGTTTTGTTTAGGATGTTCTTAGCGTAGGCTTCTTGCTTGAGTGTTATTCCAGCATCATGTTGATTGACTTTAATTCCTAGATAGTATGTTAACAAACCAAGATCACTCATTTCGAACTTAACTCTCATCTCATACATGAATTCTTTCACGTCATCAGGGCAACTACCAGTGACCAGCAAATCATCAACATAAACACCTATTATCAAGATCCTTCCTTGTCTCTTTCTTGTGTATACCGAGTACTCTAGAGAACATCTCATGAATCCCAGCCTCTTCAAGTATTGGTCTAGACAAGCATTCCATGCTCTGGGTGCTTGTTTTAGTCCATACAGGGCCTTTGAGAGTTTGTAAACTTTGCCTACTTCATTCCCTTTTTCGAAGCCTTCAGGTTGCATTACATACACTTCATCTTCTAGACTTCCATTCAAGAAAGCCGATTTCACATCAAGGTGATGTATCCACCATCCACTCGAGCCTGCAAGGGCTAAGATTATTCGAATCGTCTTAATTCTTGCCACCGGAGCAAAAACTTCATCATAATCGACCCTCTGTTTCTGCACATAACCTTTTGCCACAATTCTCGCCTTATACTTCAAAATTTTCCCATTTAGGTCTCTTTTCACCTTGTAGACCCACTTTAACCCAATTGCTTTTCGTCCTTTTGGAAGATCAACCAGCTTCTAAGTGTTATTCTTTTCGATTGAGGTCAACTCTTCTTTCATTGCATTGACCCATTCAGTCTTCTCTTTTGCTTCTCGATATGAGCTAGGTTCTTCTTCATCTTGGACCATTAACAGCTCTTCAGGGAGTTCGATTTCTTCATTTTGATCGTACATGTCTGTGAGAAGTCAGTGTCGTTTTGGGGCTCCTCCGCCTGTAGAGCTTAAAGTTGTGCTTGGTGTTCCGACTTGCGCACTGATAGATTATTTTATTTCCTTATTTTTATTAGTTTATTATAGTATTTTTAGCTCTTTTTATTAGTATTGCATTGTATATTCTTTATTTTTCTTTATCATGGATCGTATCGGGGACTTTCTATGTTGCATGAGGTATTTTACAGGGTTTTGGAGCTTGTTGCGGTTATGGATTAGCTTGGAAATGGGCTTTGTGGGCTTACGAGGCATTATTGGGCTTTGCGGATCCATTAAAGGAGATTTGGGCTTAAAAAGGCTAAAGACTTGGATGAAGTGGGCTTGTGAAGATGGGTCATGGATTGTTATTTTGGGCTTGGAGCATCCATATTTGAAGCTAAAAGATGATTGGTTAATTTGAATCATGTGGGATATGGAGGGGGCCAAGGGAATATTTGGTAGTGGGATGGTTAGTGGAGAAAAAAATGAGCCAATAGCATTCCAGCAACACTTGCGCGGGTGGAATCTCCGTCGCGCGGGTACCCGCGCAACTGCCCAGATTTGGGCATTTTGGTCATTTGGCTTGCCATTACCTTGGGGGATTGGATCTATCAGCCATCACTTCGATTTTACACCATTGGAGACCAGAAGAAGGCGATTTTGGAGCTTGAGACTCATTTCTTTTCATCTTTCCAAGTTATTGGTAGTTTCTTTATGCAATTATACTTTTGTGATTGTTATTCTATTGCCATGAATGGCTAAATTCTCTGTTTTGGTTAGCCTTGGCTAAGACCTTTAAATGTTTGTGGGGTTTTTGAAGGATTCATGTTTATTTATCATTTATCTTATGTCTATGATTCTAGTTCATATTTCCTATGCTTGTTTAATGCTTTGATCATGAGCTTGGTACTTGAATAAGCAATTGTTGGTTTATTTCTTTGGTTTAGCATTGAATCATTGAATTTACTTAGAACAAGGGCTTTATGATGGTAGAAATCATCTCTAGCTTATGAATCATAACTCCTTTATGGATGTGTAGCATTGACATCCTCTAAGAATTGAGGATTCCTTCATTCTTAAGGCTAATCAACTTCTTGGGTTCAATTGCTTCAATTGGATCTTTGATTTTGATTAAGAAGGTGTGTTGTGGGCTTCCCCAACCTCCATACTACCTATGAGGAATCTTGGCATATCATGCTTCATGATTGCTATAACCAATTTGGGATGAATGATAAGCTTCATGTTGAATCCTAATGATAAACACACAAATGTTCATTGTGTTGAATTGCCTTGGTTAACCAATTCTCTCCAATATTTGAGCAACTCATCATCTTGCTTAATTGCAAGCTTTTTAGTTATTCAAGTCTTTTAGTTTTCAAGAAATCACAACACCCCCCCCCCCTTTTAGTTTAATTGTAGTTAGTTAGTTTATTTACACTAGTTCTATTGGATTGCTTTGGTGATTGAATACAACCATTTCCCCGAGGATCGATACCCCTTTTTACCATTATATTACGTTTTATTGCAAACAAAGGGTGAAATTTGCTTGGTCGACTTGACATTCCACCAAGTTTTGGCGTCGTTGTCGGGGAAATTGGTTATTGTTAGTTGATTGTTTATGCCTAGGTCTACAAGAACCGGTGAACTACTCTACAATCCGGAGATTGCAAAAGAAGCAAAAAGGTTGAAATAGTTAGCCAAACAAGCAAAGCAACAACAACTAGTTCAAGCTTCTTCCTCTTCTCTACTAATCAACATAAAAGACCAAATTCATACTTCAAGTGATACCGACACCGAGCCGAGTTCTCCAATTGTTGGTCATTCCTTTAAAGACATTCCGTTTGAAAACTACATAGCCATGAATCACACTCCACCTCACAATCCCAACCCAAACCCAAACAATCAAGATGCCAATACTCTATCCCAACAACCAAGACAACAACAAAACCAATAACCTCTCATAGATATGCCACCTTGGAATCAAGCCCCTCCTCCAAATCAACCCAATTATCAACAACCACAACCACAAAACCAAAACTTTCATCAAAACAACCAACCTCAAAACAATACTTTTCAAGTTCAACAACCACAAGCACATCAACCAAATCAACCTCGTTACCCACAACCTCTAATGTACCAACAACCAATGTACCCCCAACAACAACCTCCCTACAACCAATACCCTAACTACCAACCTTATCCACCACAAATGTACAATCACCAACAATACTCATACCCACCTTACCAATAACATCCCAATTACATGCAACAATATCCCAATAACCCCAATCCACCCAATCCCCCTCAAGAGTTGACACTTCTACAAATGATGGAGACGGATGTTACTCACACACCCCTTGGTATTGTTTATCCCACAAACCACCGAGGGATCGAATTGAAGTCAAGTTTCATACATCAACTCACCAAGTTCCATGGTTTGGATATAGAATATCCTCAGAGGCATTTGAAGTCCTTTCATATGATATGTGTTAGTATGTTGCTCGAACATGTGACATTGGATGATTTCAAGTTAACCGCCTTCCCTCTCACCTTGGAATATAAAGCTAGAGAGTGGTTATTCAACTTACCACCGGGATCTATTCACACATGGGAAGAGTTACTCAAAGCCTTCAATAGCAAGTTCTATCCCACCTCCCGGATATCAAGTCAAAGAAGTGACATTTTGGGGATTCGTCAAGGGGAGAACGAGACTTCTCACGATTTTTGGGAGCGATTCAACAACTTGTGTACAAGTTGTCCTCAACACAATATACCCGAACAACTACTTCTTCAACAATTTTATGAGGGTATGAATGAAAAAGATTGAAGGATGATTGATGCTTCGAGTGGTGGTGACATCTTCAACAAGACACCTCAAGAGATAAGATCACTTTTTGGTACCATTTCTCAAAATCAAAGAAACTTCGGGACTCGAAATGACATGAAGAGAAATTCCCCACAAGTGGTTGGTGAAGTTAGCAACACCCAACACTTGGAATCAAAGCTCTTGGATTTGACTAATGTGTTAAGTCAAATGGTGGTGGGAAGTGGTCAACAATTAATAGTGTGTGGTATTTGTGCCATGACGGGCCATTATACGGATAAGTGTCCCACTCTTGGAAGTGAATCGGAGGATGTGAATGCAATGGGAGGATATCAAGGTCAACCAAGACCCATGGGACTTCAAAACAACTTCAACCCAAATTGGCGGAATAACCCAAACAACCCATACCCACCAAAGAAAAATCCACCAAACATTTTGATGAGACCCCAACATCCACAATATCCTTCCCAAAAACCTCCATATCCACAAACTTCTTATAACCCTTCCAATTACCAACAACCTCCACAACAAGGCCAATCAAGTGGTAACCATCAAATGAGCCTTCAAGAACTCGCCGCCTCTCTTGCTCAAAGCCAAACCCAATTTCAACAAGAGACCAAGAACACTTTCTCCAACATTCAAGCACAAATTGGATATTTGGCCACCACTCTCAACAAGATAGAACAAAGGGGTAAAATTCTTTCTCAAATCGAGAAGAACCCCAATGTGAGTGCAATAACCTTGAGAAGTGGAAAAACACTTGGAGAAAGCAACCCACCCTAAAAGAGTTTCAAGAGAAGAAGAAGAAGAAGTTATTATCGTTGAACCTCCGAAACGTGTAGCTACTCAAAAGGACCCGATTGTGCCAAACATTGACCAACCCGACTCTTCCAACAAACCCATCAAGCCATTGGTCATACCACCACCTTTTCCCTCCCGGTTAACAATCTCAAAGAAACAAGAAGTAGAGAAAAAGTTTATTGAGACTTTCCGCAAGGTCCAAATCAACATCCCACTATCGGATGCCATAAAGCAAATTCTGTGCTATGCCAAATTTCTTAAGGATTTGTGCACCAATAAGAGGAAATTTAAGGCGAATGAGAAGATTCAAGTCAATAAAAATGTGTCTGCGGTTATCCAAAAGAAGTTACCACCCAAATGCAAGGACCCAGGAATGTTTGCTATCCCTTGCACTATCGGTGATTTGCATGTTGAAAGTGCCATGCTAGATCTTGGAGCCTCGATCAATGTGATTCCATACTCAGTTTTTCAATCTCTCAATGTTGGACCTTTGGAAGAAACTGGAGTAATCATTCAATTAGAGTACAAGTCAAGTGTATTTCCAAGAGGCATGTTGGAGGATGTACTAGTGCAAGTCAATTAACTAGTATTTCCCGCGGACTTCTATGTCATTGACCTTGAAGAGAAGACTCCTTCCAAGTCATCTATGATTCTTCTTGGAAGACCCTTCATGAATACCGCTCACACGATTATTGATGTTCATAATGGGAAAATCACCATGGAGTTTGATGGAGAGACCATTCACTTCAACATCTTTGAAGCAATGAGATATCCTAGCAACATTTCTCCATTGTATCGAGTTGATGTGATTGAGCTAATCACCCAAGAACTATTCGCGTTATCACATGGATATATTTTGAAGATGGTGCTCAACATGAGTCTTGATTGTGAAAGTTTGAAGAAAACATTAGATATGTATACATTGGACTCCGAAGTTGAAGAGATTGTGAAGACTTTAGAAGTTAATAATTCAACAAAGAAGGATGTCTCTCAAGTTTCCTTATCTCATTCTCCAAACAATATGCCCCCTTCCATAATCCAACCACCCACACTTGAATTGAAAGTCTTACCTAGCCATTTGAAGTATGTTTATCTAGGTCAAGACGAAACTTTCCCGGTGATCATATCTTCTCAATTGAAAGACTTTGAAGAAGATCACTTGGTTGAAGTCTTGAAAGATCATTAAGAGGCCATGGGGTGGACAATAGCGGGCATCAAGGGGATAAGTGATGGGTTTTGAGCATTCTAACACTCCTACGGTGTACATGCAACCCTAGAAACCTTGGATCTATGTTTTCTCTAATATACATGCAAATTTGATTTTTCCAAGGTTCTCATCCTAACTAGCATGGCATGGGGTACTTGTAATATAAAACTAGTAGAATGACATACCTTTCTTGTAGCTTGGATTCCTTAAGACCTTGTGAGCCTAGCACCCCAAATGTGATGCCTCAAATGTTTCACACAACACCACAACTCTTGGAATAACTTGAGAGAATAACACTTTCACTCAAAATCGGCTAGCCCTCATTGTTCTTGTCTTAGTGGCCGATTTTGCTTACAATGAGGTTCTTTATATAGTGTGTCACATGTAGGGTTACACCATGCAAACCCTAATGTGCATGACTTTTCATTTCCTCCATGATCCATGGGTTTTAACCTCCATGGAGCATATCCATGGAGCACCCTATGGGTTTTAGCCCAATCCAATGAACCATGGATCATAAGCCCACTATATAAGAATGAATGATTTACAAATCAATCCCCATATATTTAATTAGTCCATTTTGATCATAAAATTAATTCCAAATTAATTCTTGATCAATACTAATTAAATAATATGATTTCATATTAATATATTAGAACTTATAATATATTAACAAACCATAAGTGTCATTTTCTCATTTTGTCTATCCAATTGTTATGATGCCATGCAACCCAAATGGACCATGCCAAATCGAGTCAAGTACATACCATATATAGTTATGGACTTAGACACCTTATCCAACAGTAAGTCCTAATGTATGCACTCACAAAATCCTTATGGAAGACGATTGTAAGCCCAAAAGGGAAGCTCAAAGAAGATTAAATCCTCTAATGATGGAAGTGGTTAAGAAAGAGATAATCAAGCTCCTTGATGCGAACATGATTTACCCCATTTCTGACTCCAAATGGGTTAGTCCGGTCCAAGTGGTTCCCAAGAAAACGGGAATCATAGTTATTGAGAATACCAAATGAGTAATGGTACCCACTCGAGTTCAAAATGGATGGAGGGTGTGCATTGATTACAGAAAGTTGAATTCAAGCACACGAAAAGACCATTTTCCTCTTCCTTTCATCGACCAAATGCTCGAAAGATTGGCGGGCAAATCGCATTATTGTTGCCTCGATGGATACTCGGGTTTTCACCAAATACCCATTGCCCCCGAAGATCAAGACAAGATGACTTTTACATGCCCTTTCAGAACGTTTGCCTACAAGCGGATGCCATTTGGATTATTCAATGCCCCCGCCACATTCCAACGATGTATGGTGAGCATTTTTTTCCGAGTATATAGAGAATATAATTGAGGTGTTCATGGACGACTTCACAGTGTATGGAAATTCATTTGATAAATGCTTGGAAAACCTTAAGAAGATTTTGAAAAGGTGCATTGAGAAGAAGTTGGTGTTAAACTTTGAGAAGTGTCACTTCATGGTCAATAAAGGCATCATCTTAGGACACATTGTCTCCAAAAAGGGAATTGAAGTTGATAAAGCCAAAATTGATGTCATACAAACCCTTCCTTACCTAACATGTATTAGACAAGTGAGATCTTTCTTGGGCCATGCGGGATTCTATAGAAGATTTATCAAAGATTTCTCGAAGATCACGAGACCGATGTGCCTCCTTCTCCAAAAAGATGTTGACTTTGACTTCAATGTAGCATGTCAAGAGGCCTTTGACAAACTTAAAGACTTGCTCACCTCCGCTCCAATAATCCAACCTCCAAATTGGGAGCTTCCTTTTGAAATCATGTGCGATGCAAGCAGTTTCGCCATTGGAGCGGTTTTAGGTCAAAATGAAGGCAAAGCATCACACGTCATCTACTATGCCTCCAAAACCTTGGATAACGCTCAAGCCAATTATTCCACCACCGCGAAGGAACTTCTAGCCATTGTTTTCGCATTGGAGAAATTTCAACAATACCTTCTCGAGAC
Organism: Lactuca virosa; assembly: GCF_052849685.1. Classification (NCBI taxonomy): domain Eukaryota; kingdom Viridiplantae; phylum Streptophyta; class Magnoliopsida; order Asterales; family Asteraceae; genus Lactuca; species Lactuca virosa. Next base: position 115,486,679 of record NC_136433.1, read on the forward strand.
AAAAGTGATTGTATACTCCGACCATGCGACCTTGAAGTATCTAATGACCAAGAAAGATGCCAAGCCACAGTTAATTCGGTGGATTCTTCTTCTACAGTAGTTCGATCTTGAGATAAAGGACAAAAGTGGTGCCGAAAACCTAGTTGCGGATCACTTAAGTCGGTTGAATATTGGTGGTTCTTCTTCTTCCATTCTTGATGAATTTCCGGATGAACACCTCTTCTACATTTCAAACATCATTCCTTGGTATGCGGATATTGTAAATTACTTGGTTACTAAAGAAATTCCACACGCATTTACCAAGTATCAAAAGGCCAAATTGAAGAGTGATTCCAAATACTACGTGTGAGACGACCCTTATCTTTGGAAACACTGTCCGGATCAATTAATACAGAGGTGTGTTCATCAAAATAAGGTCGAGTCAATTTTGAAGTTTTGCCATGAGTATGCATGCGAAGGACATTTTGGTCAAAACAAAACCATGCGAAAGGTGCTAGAATGTAGACTCTATTGGCCAACAATGTCAAAAGATACTTATCTATTTTGTAAGAGTTGTGATAGATGTCAAAGAATGGGAACCATATCCATGAAACACGAAATGATTCAAAGCCATATCCTCATTTGTGAGATCTTTGATGTATGGGAAATCGACTTCATGGGCCCATTCCCCGTTTCTTTTGGTTATACTTATATACTCTTGAAGGTTGACTACATCTCAAAGTGGGTGGAAGCAAAGGCCACAAGGCATGATGATTCTAAAACTATAATTGACTTCTTGAAGTCAAACATTTTCGCAAGATATGGTGTACCGAGAGCCTTGGTGAGTGATAGGGGAACTCATTTTTGCAACAAAATGATGGAAGCCATGATGAAGAGATATGGTGTCACACACCGGATATCAAACGCTTATCATCCACAAACAAACGGCCAAGCCGAAGTGTCAAATCGAGAAGTCAAACAAATTCTTGAAAAGACGGTCAACACCACACGAAAATATTGGAGCTTGAAGTTAGAAGATGCATTGTGGGCGTATCAGACCGCCTATAAAACTCCAATTGGCATGTCTCCATTCCGCTTCGTCTATGGGAAGTCTTGTCATTTACCGGTGGAATTGGAACACAAGGCATATTGGGCGGTTAAAAAGTGTAACTTCAATATTGAAGAAACCGGGAAGCACCGAAAGATGCAACTTCAAGAAATCGAAGAGTTGAGGAATGAGTCTTATGAAAATGCAAGCATTTACAAAAACAAGACAAAAGCATTTCACGACAAGCATATCACTCGAAAGCATTTTATTCCGGGCCAAAAAGTTCTTCTTTATCATTCACGCTTAAAGCTATTCCCGGGAAAGTTGCGATCTCGATGGCACGAACCTTTTATTGTTATAAAAGTGTTTGAACACAGTGTGGTTGAAATTAAGAGTTTGGAAACAAATCAAATATTTAAAGTGAATGGGCATCGCTTGAAGCCATTTTATGAAGGCTTTGACACGGAAGAATTCGACAACGTCACATTGGAAACTTCGATTTACGAAGGTTGACGGAAGCGGGGCTATGTCTTGGCAAAGACGTTAAATAAATTCATTGTAAATAAATAATCTCCGCTTGAAGTTTTGGGCGTATCTAAGCTTGAAGTTGGTCAAAAATAAGCATATTGAAGCCTAGCAATGGTCTTGGTAAAGTTTGAAAAAAATGCCAAAAATCTGCAAATTGCGCGGGTATCCGCGCAGCCATTGCGCGACCGACCCCCAGCCGCGCAGATTCCGAGCTCAAAAATTACCCCCACATGGGGTGCGCTCTGATTGTTGCGCGCAGCCAAACTCCACCCTTGCAGCCCCTCACGCGGCCAAGAACAAAATTCCATATCCATTACGCGACTACCCACCAAGCTATACCTAAACCCGTGACCCACCCAATCACCTGACCCAAACCCATGCCCGACCCGACCCACACTTAACCCAAACTTATAGCTCCATTACCTATCAGATTCACCACCCCTAACCCCCTTCACCCTTGTGCCTCCCGTCAACAACCCCGACGAACGCAGCGCTCCATCTCCTAACTTCGCCGCCGATCCCGACTGCCGCCGACGAAAGAGCCGCTGCCGCTGCTTCCGCCACCGATTGGCGCTGCCTTCTCGCCTGGCGACTCCACCGTCACTTGTTCCTCCTCTTCTCCAGCCGACGACAACCACCACAGACCCAATTTCGCACACCTCCCTAACTCGCCGGAAAAACGAGCACATCAACCCCCGCCTTCCAGCTTGCTGCTATCGCCGGTGCTTCCTTACCACCCTAACCCCCACCCAATTCCGACCACCCTCCACCCTTTCTCACTTGGAACAGCTCGCTCTACCGCCATCAACCATAACTCGCCGAAAAATCGTCAAACCTCAATAACTCCACCACCTTCCATCAAATTCAAATTCTTCTTGGGGAATTCTTCACCAAATACACCCGCACATGCCGATCTACTTTTAATTTGGGAAAATCAGTTCACCAGAAAACCCTAGCTCGGCCACCGGCTGCCGCCACTCATTTTGACCAAAATTTTCAAAATTTTTGTTTCTCACCGGAGACTCAAAAGGTTCAATCTTGCGGGTCAAATTCAAGCTTGGGGTGCGGTTTTAGCGGTTTTCTTTTTGGGTTTCGACACTCGAATTTGGTAAATTCCTTTTAATTTCATTGCATTCAATTTCTAATTTGGATAGAATTATGCTATGCACTAGGTTGCTAAGAATTGAGTTGCTTTGAATTTATTGGATTACATTACTTTGAATTGTGCCAAATTGCAAGTTTGGAGTATTTGCCCGGTTTATATTTTATTGTTATTTGGTTTGATTGGATTAGTGTGAGGCGAGTGTGAGGGATAATTTTGGCCAAGTTTCTGTCCTTGCTAGGTTCTATTAACAGGTACAATGCGCAAGAACAAAACCATTCACGCATCTCATGGTTCTTCCCGTGAAGCTCAATCATCGTGCCCACCCAAAAAAAGTATCAACTGAACATGTCGATCGTGATGGCAACCTTGTCCTCACTAGTGCACAAATCAAGCAATTTAAGTCCAACCTCCAAAAACGTGCAATCCGAGCCACCAAATTTTACCACCGGGAGTCAATGATGCACCTTGGCCTTGATGATTGCTTGCAACAACTGTTCTTCAACATAGGTTGGTACGGGTACCTAGCTCTTTCCGTGCATACATAAAAGCAACCCACACTTGAGTTCCTCTCCACTTATGCACGGGATGACACGGCAGAGGTGCTCGCATTTAAACTACAGGGTCGGCAGCACCGACTCACATACGACAACCTCAACACTATCATGGGCATATACGATATGCACAACACCGACATCTATAGTTATCAATGGACTCAATTCAAGAGCGTACCCAACGTAGAGTTTTGGACTCAAATCACTAGTATTCCATACTTCAATCCAAGTCGACAAAAAGATCCTTACATCATCCATCCTTGTTGGAGAATCGCACACCAGATTCTTTCAACTTCCATCTTTGGTCGTCATGAGCCGGGACAAATAAACACCGTCGAGCTATACTTCCTTTATTACATGACTAGCCGTCGTTAGTCATGCCCCGGTTTCGCCACCTTTTTCTTGGATAAATGTGACAGCATACGCACGAAGACCACTGGAGACATTTTCATTGGAGGTCTCGTTACCCTTATTGGTTTGGGTGTGGGCCTTCAATTTCCCGAGTATGATTATGTGCCAGTGGATGACCCACCTCTCTATATCCTTGACTGCTTCGCTCTCACTCGGATGGAATTATTGGTACCTATCAACAATCGTCAGTAATCTTGGCTCAATCATGCCAATGATTCAGTTTACACCTTACCTAATATCAGCATATCCGCCTTTACCACCAACGACCCCGAAACCTGGTTCTTGCCCGAAGAGTTACATGATGATGATGTCGGTGATACTGATAAGATGCAGGTAGACACTGGCCATGCTGGTAGCCCATTTGAGGTCAAAGACCATTATGACCTCCCAATCCAACAACTGCCACCACCCTTTTATGGTCAGCCTTCGGGAGCACATTTTGAGCCACAACATGAGTACTAGTCTTATCAACAACACAACAAGCCAGAACCCGAGTTTCCTCTTGATATATACAGTCAGCTTGCCGCCTTGCGCCTCCAGGGCAACCGAAATACATCATCCATTCGGCACATCGAGGAGCAGGAAGCTCGCACCAACACCTACATGGAGGATCTCTGGCATCATTTTCGGCCCGAAGGCGGTTACCGTCCTCGCGGGCCTCCTCCACCTTGATCCCGGTATGATCTTTCCTTACTCTCATCCTAAGCATTGAGGACAATGCTTAATTTTAAGCTTGGGGTGAGGTATTCTTTATCTTTTATTTTTTATTGCATTTAGGTTGTATATTGTTGCATTTAGAGTAAGTCATTTAGGACATTCATAAAAATTGCATAAAAAATCCAAAAATATTGCATATTTTCTTTCTTTCTTTTCTAATTTTCATACTTTTTAGATGCATTCTAGTTTACGCTTCATGCATTTTTGTTCTCTCTTGTCTTCTCATCCCTACAAGTACCATAACGTCGAGTCATAAGTATTGAATCATAGATTGGTCCCGGGTCTTGATATGGAATTCCTTGTATTGGATAAATGAGACACGTTTTAAGCCTCACAGACCACTTTGAGACCGCTTGTGTGGGGGTCAGATGCAGGTAGCTTGATTGGGTCTAGGTGCGGAGGGATGTGGTTGGTCAAACCGATGTGTGCGAGCAAAGATTAGCCCGGTAAGGTATTTTGAAAACATTGAAGACTCGCATCTTGGTTTTGGGGGGAGTACCCCTTAGTATTCCCGAGTCTCATCCGAGCCTTACTTAGTTAGATTCTCACCACATTTTTAAGATAGGTCATCATTTTTCTAGGGGTCTAGAGTAGATAGTTAGATAGATTTTGTTTATCACACCTTGCATTGAGGTGCTTGATGAACTTTGAAGTGGGTCCCCCAATTCACATCTTTTGGGACCAAGTTTTTTCGGTAACACCCATTTTTGAGTCATATCCCACCCTTTTTAGTTGATCTTGGCACATTGTCAATGATCATTAGGTGTTCATGTTAGCCTCCATCCTATGTTACATGGTGAAATTCCTTAGACCTTCCAAGAAGAAAACACAAAAAAATGAAGAAATTAGAAAAGTGAAGACAAAAAGAAACAATGAAGAAGATTAAAGAAAAGCAACAAAAACAAAGAAGAAAAATGAAGAAAAAGAGCAACACAAAAAGAAGAACAAGAATCCAAGTTCAAGACTTTATCAAAAAAAAAGGAAGAGAAATAAGAAGACAAAAGATCAAACAACAAAGAGGCTAAAAATCCAAATAACAGAAGTTCAAGATTGAAGATTTAAGTTGTTAGGTTTAAGTTTAGGTTAAGTAGAATTTTCTTTTTTTATTTTATTTTTTTATTTTGGTGAGAAAAGGCTATGACGATGAGACGGTAAACTGTAAAGGACAGTACAAGGGAGAAGCCTCTGAAACCGGATGTTTGCCCGGAGGCCGCGCTGGAAAACCCTACTTCGTACTATACACTTTATCCTGACAAATGTAGGAATCATAGTGTGTGAAGAGGCGCCTTTCCTTCGTGCACTATGGTCTACATTGGTGATTTAAAGTGCCCCCACTGGGCGCATCCTCTGTTTCCTTTGTCTTGCACACCGCAATTACATCCAACCGTGATCTATTCGCCCATCAAGTGGTTGAGAATGTGGTTTATGGTTCTAAAGCGAGGAACATTTTGAAGATGCGTAAGGTTCATGAAGGACTGATTCTGACCATGTTGACTGATGTTGACCAAGTTCTATGGTATCTTTCTTTTTTCCTTTGTAGTTTAGTTCATCCCGAGCTCATTTTAGTATTGTTCTAACTTGAGGACAAGTTAGGTTTAAGCTTGGGGTGATTTGATAGCTTATTTTATTTCCTTATTTTTATTAGTTTATTATAGTATTTTTAGCTCTTTTTATTAGTATTGTATTGTATATTCTTTATTTTTCTTTATCATGGATCGTATTAGGGACTTTCTATGTTGCATGAGGCATTTTGCAGGGTTTTGGAGCTTGTTGCGGTTGTGGATTAGCTTGGAAATGGGCTTTGTGGGCTTACGAGGCATTATTGGGCTTTGTGGATCTATTAAAGGAGATTTGGGCTTAAAAAGGCTAAAGACTTGGATGAAGTGGGCTTGTGAAGATGGGTCATGGAATGTTATTTTGGGCTTGGAGCATCCATATTTGAAGCTAAAAGATGATTGGTTAATTTGAATCATGTGGGATATGGAGGGGACCAAGGGAATCTTTGGTAGTGGGATGGTTAGTGGAGAAAAAAAAATGAGCCAATAGCATTCCAGCAGCACTCACGCGGGTGGAATCTCCGTCGCGTGGGTACCCGCATAACTGCCCAGTTTTGGGCATTTTGGTCATTTGGCTTGCCATTACCTTGGGGGATTGGATCTATCAGGCATCACTTCGATTTTACACCATTAGAGACCAGAAGAAGGCGATTTTGGAGCTTGAGACTCATTTCTTTTCATCTTTCCAAGTTATTGGTAGTTTCTTTATGCAATTAGACTTTTGTGATTGTTATTCTATTGTCATGAGTGGCTAAATTCTCTATTTTGGTTAGCCTTGGCTAAAACCTTTGAATGTTTGTGGGTTTTTGAAGGATTCATGTTTATTTATCATTTATCTTATGTCTATGATTCTAGTTCATATTTCCTATGCTTGTTTAAGGCTTTGATCATGAGCTTGGTACTTGAATAAGAAATTGTTGGTTTATTTCTTTTGGTTTAGCATTGAATCATCGAACTTACATAGAACAAGGGCTTTATGATGGTAGAAATCATCTCTAGCTTATGAATCATAACTCCTTTATGGATGTTTAGCATTGACATCCTCTAGGAATTGGGGATTCCTTCATTCTTAAGGCTAATCAACTTCTTAGGTTCAATTGCTTCAATTGGATCTTTGATTTTGATTAAGAAGGTGTGTTGTGGGCTTCCCCAACCTCCATAATACCTATGAGGAATCTTGGCATATCATGCTTCATGATTGCTATAACCAATTTGGGATGAATGATAAGCTTCATGTTGAATCCTAATGATAAACACACAAATGTTCATTGTGTTGAATTGCCTTGGTTAACCAATTCTCTCCAATATTTGAGCAACTCATCATCTTGCTTAATTGCAAGCTTTTTAGTTATTCAAGTCTTTTAGTTTTCAAGCAATCACAACACCCCCCCTTTTAGTTTAATTGTAGTTAGTTAGTTTATTTACACTAGTTCTATTGGATGGCTTTGGTGATTGAATACAACCATTTCCCCGAGGATCGATACCCCTTTTTACCATTATATTACATTTTATTGCAAACAAAGGGTGAAATTTGCTTGGTGGACTTGACATCCCACCACGCACTTGGTGTAACAGGTGACTCAGGTGAGACGGGTAAATTGGGCGTACCCGGTTGATTTATAGGTATCCTATGTGTGCTTCCATGGGAGTCTAATGGAGAATTGTTGGGCTCACCACCTACGACCCAATCACTATCACCATATGGTGAGTCGGACTCAGATCGTGGAGACCCAAATTCACGTTGGGGAGTATGTGATTCTGGCTCAAAGTCATCGCCTTGAAATTCTTCCAAATTAAAACCTTCGATTGTAAAGCTCATACCTGGTATCGACTTAATCTTGGATGACTTCTCCCATGCCCATGTTTTATCTTCTGCAAACACTACATCTCTGCTCACATATATCATTCCTATGTCATGATCTAAAAGTCGATGAGCTTTTGATCCCTTTTCAGTTCCAAGATACACAACTTGCTTGCTTCTATCATCCAGTTTCTTCAAATGACTCTTGGCTATTTTCATGTGTGCAGTACACCCAAACACTCTTATGTGACCCACATGTGGCTTTCGACCGGTCCACATCTCATAAGGCATGGTGGACTTTAGAGCTTTTGTGCTTATTCTGTTTAAGATGTAGACCGCATGATTCACAGCTTCTCCCCACAACACATCTGGGACACTCATCGTCTTCAAGGAGCTTCTAACCATTTCAAGCACTGTTCTGTTTCGTCTCTCCACAACACCATTCTATTGTGGAGAGTAAGGTGAAGTAAAGTGTCGATCTATCCCAGTTTCACTGCAGTACGTGGTGAATTGGTTTGAGAGGAACTCCCCTCCTCGGTCTGTTCTAAGCACCTTCATCTTCTCTCTTGTTTCTATTTCAACTTTTGTTCTAAAATTCTTGAACATTTGAAATGCATCTTCTTTCGATTTCAGCAGGTACACCCACATGACCCTGCTGAAGTCATCTACGAGCAGCATAAAATACTTATTACCTGCAGGTGTTGGTGGTGAAACTGGTCCACACAGATCGCCATGGACAAGCTCTAACCTTCTCTTTGCCCTGAAGCTTGTACTTGTTGGGAATGGATGTCGGGTTTGCTTCCCTATGAGACACCCTTCACATGGCTTAGATGGAACCACCATTTTCGGAATTCCTTCTATTAGAGCCTTTTCAGACATCGCTTTTAGTGAGGTAAAGTTCACATGACCTAACCTTGTATGCCACAACCATGTTGGGTCACTGATTTCTGATGGGTTTTGAGCATTCTAACACTCCTAAGGTGTACATGCAACCCTGGAAACCTTGGATCTATGTTTTCTCTAATATTCATGCAAATAAGAATTTTCCAAGGTTTACATCCTAACTAGCATGGCATGGGGTACTTGTAATATAAAAACTAGTAGAATGACATACCTTTGTAGTTGCTTGGATTCCTTAAGACTTTGTGAACCTAGCACCTCAAATGTGATGCCTCAAATGTTTCACACAACACCACAACTCTTAGAATAACTTGAGAGAAGAACACTTTGATCACAAAATCGGCTAGCCCTCCTTGTCTTGTAATAGTGTCGATTTTGCTAGCTATGTAGCTCTTTATATAGTGTGCCACATGTAGGGTTACACCATGTAAACCCTAATGTGCATGGCTTTTCATTTCCTCCATGATCCATGGGTTATAACCTCCATGGAGCATCCATGGAGCACCCAATGGGTCCTAGCCCAATCTAGTGAATCATGAACCATAAGCCTACTATATAAGAAAGAATGATTTACAAATCAATCCCCATATATTTAATTAGTCTCTTTTTTATCACAAAATTAATTCCAAATTAATTCTTGATCAATACTAATTAAATAATATGATTTCATATTAATATATTAGAACTTATAATATATTAACAAATCGTAAGTGTCCTTTTTCTCATTTTGTCTATCCAACAGTTGAGATGTCGATGCAACCCAAATGGACCATGCCAAGCCGGGTCAAGTACATACTAAATATAGTTATGGACTTAGACACCTTGTCCAACAATTTCAACTGCCAAGCACTTTGAATTGACTTCTTCAAGTTCTATTTTGTAGAGACGGTTTGGAGACCTCAGGGCCTTCATCAATAATCTTCCAGCCTTGTCATGTATCCATAAAAATGGCTCCTTTATTTTGATCTCATCTCCACTCTCCGATAGTTAGCCAAGACTTATAATGTTGCTACACAAGTCGGGTATGTAATATACTTCTTGGAGTTTGCGTTGCTCTCCGTTCTTACACTGGAAGATTATTGAGCCTTTTCCTTCTATTCTGACTTTGGAATCATTTCTAAATTTTACATATCCTTGCACTTCCCTGTTCAGATCACAAAATTTCTCTTTGTCACCGGTCATGTGATTGCTTGCTCCGGTATCGAGATACCATACTTTTGGCCGACTTGTTTCTCCGCCTCCTGTTTTCAACTTTGGATTTACGCTTTCTTCATTCAGAAATACTTCACCCGTTTCTTCTTTGTCCTCAAAAGATGACAATAGAAGTGCAGGCTCATTGTCCTCTTTTATCAAATTATTTTCAAGATTTCTCTCACGTCTTGGATTCGGGCCATCTGCTGCATAGTGACCATGCTTCTTCACCACGCAGGATTCTTCTACTGTGTCCCCAAGGTACGCATAATGCTTACAATATTGATCACCTTTGCAACAAACTCATCAACACCCTATGTCTCCATCATATTCAGTGCCTCGAATTCTGTTTTCAAGGTCTGAATTCTTGCAGTCTTTACTCTATCTGCTCCCATGAACATTATTTTCAAAGCCTCCCAGACCTCTTTAGCTGTTTTCTTCTCAGCCAAGGATAATAACAGGTCTCATGGTATCCCTTGATAGATGGCTGCTAGTGTCATTTTGTCCTTCTTCACCTCAACAACTGTGTTTGTTGTTCTGGGTTCCACTGCATCCCACACTCCATGGGCTTGCATGAAGACTCTCATCTTGATGGCCCATGCAGAGTAATTGCTTCTTGACAACATAGGGTAATGGAGGGTGACCATACTTTCTTTTTCACCATTGCTATTGTTTCCTATCATCTCTTCACAAGATTGATACTTTGGCATGCACCAGGTTATGCTCTAATACCACAATGTTGGTATTGACAAGCCCTTCAACTGGCTTTTCACAAACAAACAAATAACAGAGCAAGGAATTAACAGAGATTAGGCAAAGGTTTTTCTGTGTTATTCACTTCAACAGAGGATACAATCAACGTACACATTGCCTAGAATTTAAAGAAAGGAAATTGCAGAAAAATAGGAACTACTAGCTACTTGCTAAAGACCAGGGGCATATCTCTCACGTGGCCTTGAATTATTCTTCCTACTCAATTTTAAACATGCAACAAATTAATTAAAAGACTTCTGAATTATTTTAACAGGGGGTGGAGGATCTGTGAGATCTGCAGGTGGAGGTTGTGGATCTGTGACAATCAAAGTATAGAGGGTTGTTGATGGGTGATTTCAAAAGGTGGTGAGAGGGGAGGTAAATCGAAGATGAAGACCAACATACAAATTGATTTCTTTGATGAACAAAGGGTTGTTCTGTTTGTCGAGGTAGGGGTTGTAGAGGCGAAGACGACGGTGTTGGTGGTAGATTCGGGTTTCCTACGGATCTTCTTGTGTCTTCTTCTCCTCAACCATCATTTTTTTCGAACAAGAAAATGATTTATACAACTTTCGATCTAGGGAATAAAGAACTAGAAAAAACGATTTCTAGAAATGTGTGTATATTTTTTTTGGAGGCAAGAACATACCCTTCATCCTCATGGTTTTTGTTTCAAGACTAACAACAAACCCATTTCTGGAGATCGATATTCAGATCTCGAGTTTGGGGATGAACACAAATCGATTTTTAACATCACACAAATACACATTGGATATGTTGGAGAGATCCGTTTAGGTGAAGATCAACCTTACATCTACAAAAATCGATTTAGGTTTATGGTTCACATTAGAAATCGATTCAAATTAAGATTAGGTTTTAGAAATCATTTTTAGAGGATGTTTGTTGAGAAGGAGATATGGAGATAGAGGTGGGAGTTCGTTGAAGAAGAAGACGGAATCACGATGATTTTTTTTAGAGATGAGTGGTGATTTTTTTTTGGTTTCTTATCTATTACAATGCCAGATCTGCAGATGGAGATGGAGGTGGCAGACGATGGTGGTGACAGATGGTGGTGGAACGGTGGTGGTGGCGGAAGACGTTCTTGAGTTCAAGAAAATGTTCTTGAGTTTATGAAGATGTTCTTGGGTGTTTATCAAAGACAAACTCAGAGAGAGAGAGAGCGAGGTAAAGGTAGAGGTATTTTATTTTTAATTGTTTTTATTTATCGTAATAAAAGAAAAATAGAAAATAAAATAATAAGGGGCAAAATCGTCTTTACAAAAAAATTCAAACCAAATTGGACCAAACTTGCAAGAAAATGAAACTTTTGGACCATTAATGCTAGCCCAAACCGTTTTGGCCCAAACATGCTAGTTTTGACACACCACATGGACCATTGTTGCAATTTTGTCTAAACTATAATAAAAAGAGTAAATTACTCATTTGGTCCATGTATCTTTCCAAAACTCGCACTTTTAGTTATACTATTAGATTTTTAACATGGATGGTCCATATGGTTTGCATTTGGTAAACGCATGTAGAATAATGAAAATGCGCAGTTTTTTTTGGTTTGGTTTGAATTTGAAGGAGCATTTTTGTCATTTATATGAAAATAAAACAAACAACCTTAAAATAAGGGTGAGCCTTTGGACAAAACCGGATCAGATCGGTTTTACATTAATTTGTGGAACTTGGACCGGGCCTGTTGAGGCTTACTAAGTCCAGGTTCAGTTCCTTGTTCTCGGAAGTAAAAGTGAGCATTTGGACCGGACCGAACCAGACCGACTCTTGGACCGGACCTGTTGAGGCTTACCAGGTCCAGATCCAAGTTCGGTCTAGTATAGTTGTAACATTCCGTTTCAAATTAAATAAAATAAGTAAATAAATAATAAATTCTAAAACCCCGAGATGTAAATTATATTTTATTATAGTAACCAAAATCCATAATATTTAGCGGGGTGTTGGTTTCGGGGAGCTAAACGATATAATTTGGACTTTCAGGGGTTAAAGTGTAATTTCTGGGACTTATTTTGTAAAGATTTTCAGAAGTCAGGGGGTGTTTGGTATCTTTTGGACTTATATTGAATAGATTTTGGAGGTTAAGGGGCTGCATGGTAATTATTGAGACTTAAGTTTAAAAGAATGAGAGGATGAGGGACTAAAAACGTTAATATGGCTGAAGTTTGATTTTTTGGATGGGAGTATATAAACCCGTCACCTTGTTCCTTAAACCCTAACCCTAGTGGCATCTTCCAGCCATCATCCTCACATCCCCTATCTCCGGCCGGCGTCGCTACCCCCTGCTGTCGAAGTTGCAAACCACCGCTGAGCTCCTGTTGCCGGCGACAACGAGGACCACCGGGAAGGAGCCATTGAAGACAGTAGATGAAGCTGTGAACGTCCGCTGCCACCCTCCTCTGTTATCTTCTTCTTTTGCCTTCTGCCGCTGTTGCTGCGGTCGTTCGCTTCATCCCTTCTTCTCCATCGCTTCAGTGTTACACCACAGCCACGACCCGTCGCCGCCGTATGACTCGTTCTTGCCGCTCAGATCAACATCCACCACCCCGAGGGAAGTTGCGGCGTGCATTCCAGCTTCTGTGTCGCAAGTATGTATATATTCCGATGTTGTTGTTCGTTGTGTGGGTGTATCTCGGCTGGAAAACCGAAGAAAAACCATTACCACCACCGTGAGGTGGTGGCTTTCACCCTCTACCATCACCTGCCGCCACAAGGGTGGCTGAGTGTGTGTGTATTTTGGATATTATGTTGTATGTATGTTGTTAATTTGGCCGGAAAAACCCGTCGCCACCACCGTGAGGTGGTGGCTGCCCCCTCACGCCGCCATTCTGCCACCACCAGCCGCCACCTTGGGTGGCGGTGTGCTCTTGTGTGTGATTGGATTGCTTTTTCAGATGTTTTGATGTGTTTTGATTTAGAATCGTAACCAACACCACCACGAGGTGGTGGCTGCCGCCGTGAGCCGTCGTTGACCACCACTACCCGAGGTGGTAGTGGGTGGTGCCCGACTTATTTAACCCTAATTGACCTAATGAAGCCCTAATTGACCTAATGAAGCCCTAATTGACCTAAAAACCTAACCATGTGACTAATTGGCACGTAATTGGGTTGGGAACCCTAATTAGGGTTTAGAAAACCCTAATTTTGGAAATGTGAGTTTTGGACTTGTCGGGACCCGCGTTTGGACCATTGGATTTGGAATTTTGAATTACGCCCGACCACATTGTATGTTTGGTCTAGTAGAGTGATGGACTTAATGGATTAAGTCCTTAATGGGTTAAGTAGGAACACTTAACCCTAATCGTCATTTTATATGAAAACCCCTAATTAGGTTTGGGTTCTTGTTGGGCCATTTCTTGGACTAAGTTGCCGTGGGCCTTCGTGGGCCAATTGGGAACATGTTTATGGACTAAGGAAGTTATTGGGCTTTAGGATAAGGCCCATTGGAAAAGCTTGGGTCCAATTACACAGTCTCCTGCTCTGATACCAATTGATGAGAATATTGCGCTATTAGATCGACAGATTCTAAACAGACAAACAGATATAAAGTGACAAAGGAACACAAGAATGAATCAAACGGATGTCGAATGATTAAAATATGCTCCACCTCAGAAGAGCTCGATGAAGAACTTCGACTGTAGAGGGGTGCTAGGGTTACAGTGCAATGATAGCAAAACAATTAATTAGCAGCGTATCTAATCTAAGCATGCATGCACTATATATACTAACCCTAAAGACTAAAGACGGTTGGACAGGCCCAAACCGTGAATACAAAATGGACTATAACACGAGCCCAAAGACGCAACACCCTAGACCCAACAATCTCCCCTTTGCGTCAATAGAGGCGAGAGGTCAAATGGGTTGGGCAACAACACCCTTCTTTATTGTCTTGAAGAGCTTCAGTATGATGGCAAGAAGAGTATGACGAAAGTCTATATACCACCGAAGCATATCCGTGAAGTTCTTCTTATCTACTGCTCCGTTCTGTTTACACCTGTGGATGATATCCAAAATATGCTCCAAGCAAGCCGTGGAAAACAGGTGTTTATCATCAAGACAGAACACAAACTTCTGATTGTCTTGTCTCGTGAACATAACAGCACGATACACAAAATCAATATTGCCCATCTTCATCTTGGTAGCATCGCATGAAGTTCCAATGGTTTAACTGTAGGCTTTTTCCTCATGACAATAGCAATCTCCTGATCCATCTTAGCAACCTCATTAATGTAGGAAGCTAGCATTCTCTTGATATGATCAATAATGGGCTCGTACTGTTGTGGATTGGAAAGCAGAATGTTGTTTAGAAGAATCCAATCATGGGGATTCAGGTTCGGTAGATCAGCCAGTGTAAACATATGAACTGAATCATCTGACCCTCGGGTCACCCTGAAACCTACATTAACAAAAGGTCCAGCCGAAGTAGGTTTCAATACTTTGACGGATGTAATCTTCTGTGCACTCCACATCAAGTATTGTGGTTGTGAATACTTAAGATAAAAATCAATAAGATCCCGATCAACCTTCGGGTCTGGAGAAGGAATATTTACAGTTGCATCAAAACTGTGAAATACAAATGCCTTTCGGGTTATAGACATATCAAACTGGGAGTCCTTGGTGTTTTCACAATCAAACGAAGTAACTGGTTCCAGCCAATGAGTGCTTGGAAACTCAATTGCTTCTTTTATCAACTTCTCCTTGGTCCATAAAGGAAATAGAGCTTTCTTACATTCCAGCGTATCATGTGCCTCTTTTTCCCTTTTCTCTCTCTCTCTTCTTCTTCTCTGGCCACTTTCAGAGTTTCATCAAGCTCTTTATCACGTTTTTTTTTTCTTTTTAGAGCATCTTCCTCAGTTTCCTTTTCCTCATCACTTTCACCCATAATGCCCTTCTTTTTGTCCAACACACCAGAACCCGAAGCTTCATTACCCTTCGGTTTAGTGGTGACCTTCGGCTGACTTGGTTGTTTAGGAGGATTTTGAGAATCTTCTCCCCCTTGTTGCAGAATAGCAACCGGCTCCGTAACACCCTCTATCCGACTTAGCATTTCCAAAGCAGGAAGAAGTTTTTCTTTTAAGTGCTGTCGGACAGTGATTGTAAGAACCGAATCGTGAGCATCTAAAATGTTTGAAAGAAGCAGATGCACATCACTCACACAACTTTTAATCACTGTGCGTTAGGTCTTGAGGGCATCAATCTCATTCTGTGCTTCACTAAGTCCCAAAGTGATATTGGCAATTTGAGATTGAGAGAGAGCAATATCTTCCCTCACTTGGTTATCCAGTGCAAGGTCTGCTTGAAATTTGGCAAGACGTGTATCAACAGAAGAAAGAATATTAGCACTATCAGCTTAAAGACCTTGACGAACTGCTTCAAATTTTTCTCTTTCAGCCTTAAGAGATTTGGACAGAGAGACAATGGCTTCATTTGCTTTAACAGTATTGGCCTCTGCAGTGCTTTGATGAGATTCCATGAATGCCTTGGAATCAGAAATAAGGGCTTTGACCTCACCAATCGCATTGTTGGAAGAGAGAGTAGCAGCGTCAATAGCTTGAGTAGCTTTATCAATCGATTGATCATGTTGTTTGATCAAGGTCTCAACCAAAGCCTTTATAGCAACATCAGAGTATGCTGACGTGGAGGAAGTAGCAGAAGATCCCAGTAACTGATCAAGTTTGTCATTGAGATCCTTCAAGTGACGCTTGGTAAGAGGAACATCATCATCATCTTCGTCACATTGAATTCGATACAGACTATAATAAACTGAGTCAAAGTCCATTTCAGCTCCACCAAGAGTATTAACAGAGTCATTAGAGGGTGATGGAGATGGAGGTGGGTTTGTAATAATGGTTTCGGTTCCTGAGGTAAGTGCCCCCGTATCAGATACATTGACCCGAACCTGAGTTTCGGTTGTGGTTGTAGTTGTTGAAGTTGCTTGAGTAATGATGGGTGGTGGTAAAGGTATAGTAGAAGTGGGTACAGAAGAAACAGGTGGTGGAAGTAGTGCAATGGTAATAGGAACAGAAGTATGATTTGGAGAAGTAGGAGGGGTTGGAACTGATTCAGTGAGTGGTACCTTTGGAGTTGGAGAACGTGAAGGTGTGTTTCCCCTTGGTGATTCTTCATGGTGAACATCTTCACCTTCGGTTGTCTTTTCTTGATCTTCATCAGAAGGAACATAATCTGAGTCATCAGGCGAGGAAGCCTTCGGTTTCTTTGCCATCTTCTTAACCTTTTTCGCCTTTGGAGCCGAATGAGCTGCTTTGTCAGCTTTACGCTTTTTGGTCGTTTCAGCTTGTGATGAAGGACCTTCGGTTTCTTTCTTCTTGGAATCTGGTTTCTTCCCCCTCTTTGTTGGTTTTTCAACCGCATCTAGAGCGAGTTGCATCTCCGGAGTCAATTGTCTTGGTCCCGTAGGAGGAATTTTTATGTATTCATCCAAGACATTGCTAACTGTAGCAACACTTTGGTACATTGATTCAGGAATGGACCCAATGAAGAAGAACTTGGTTGAATCAGTGACTATAATCTTCTTTGTGTGAAAGGTCGCAATTGAGGAGCGCAGTGCATCCGCCATAACTGGAACCTGAAAAGTCTCAATCGCTCTGTGAGTGATGAGCGTCCAGAATCGACCACAAGAAATCTCTGAGTCACTCGAAGATGAATTGAGACTCTGTACTACTTGAACCCAAATAAGCGTTCCATAGTCGAGGTTTAGACCATGGTAGAGACCATAGAGAACAGTCATAAACCCTTTGTTCGACCCGTCTGAACCTGCAACCCTTTCTGATAATCCCTTAACAAGAAGGGTTAAAATTCCGTTCCATTGTGGTGGAAGGCAGGATTTCTTGAACTTCGTAATAGTGGTGAGAACGTCAGTATACCCCATATCGTAGAACATTGTGAACAGTTGAGTTGTGGTGATGGAATCAGGATTTACCAAGGAATCACCAGTAGGAAGCCCTATCAACGAACAAAATTGAGCTTTGGAAACGGAGGTCTTGTGATTGAAGATGTCGAAAAAGATCCTGTCTTTGCGTTTGTCATAAAAGGCAGAGGTATACACCTGGGAAAGTAGAGACATCGGTACAGATTCCACTTTGGTGAGAGCAGTTACGAGTGGTGAATATTTTAGACATTCAACCACTTGTAGCATATAAGAATCATAGAGGAATGGATTTAATTCTATTATGAGATTCTAGTTAGGTTTGATGACCAGCAAAGTCGATGAGGCAGTTTGATCATGAACTGAAGAAGATTCAGCCATGTGTTCTTGAGAGAGTTGTAGTAAATGGTAAAAAGGTGAGAGAGGAAATTCTAAACCTTTTATACAGTTACCATGAGAGAGAAGATCTTGTGTAATCATTCCCTGATCTTCGGAAACGTCGCTTGAAAAAGCGCGATTTGACAACTGTGTTTCCCTATGAAGACGTCATCAGGCGTGATGATAAAAACCGTTTCAAATTCACGCGCCCAAATCAATTCTTATCCAGTTACCGCCTCTTCAAATTCAAAGACTCTTCAAATTCATTGACTAGTAATGACCCATCGTATCGATTCAAGTCTGAAAATAGCCATTAGTAATCCGAACTAGACTTGTAAGAATCACATGGATTCTTGTGCAAGAGTGTGCCAATAAAAAGAAATAAAGCAAAATGATTTGTGGGAAACTAAGTGATGTCAATATAAACACGAAACTGTTGATCCCGGGCACGAATCTCTTACTTCAAAGTCAAGAGAGACTCAGAAGTGTCTGTGTGGTTTCCCGTTAAAATACGATCACATGTTTGTAAAGAAACATTGAAAGGCTTCTTTTCAAAATAAGGCTTTAAAGGGTGGTTCAACTTCAACCGAACTTCAGTGCTTGAAATAAGACCGAAAGTTGGATAAAGTACTTGTGAGACCGATGTGGCCTGTTGAACAAGTAGGTGTGATAAAATATTCAGTGACAGGATGTATTTTAGAAATCTCAAAAAAAAAAAAAAAACTGGATCCTATGGGAAGAAACGTCTTGATGTTAGACAATTTCATAAAGATCACACAAAAATAAAAAGAGATTTCTTAAGGTAACAAGTAATAACTTGAACATTAGAGCGTTCACCGTCAATTCATGTATGGTATTGGATATTGGGTTTCACTTAGCACGTGGTGAACAAAACGAAGATCATCAACACAGATGTTTTGTAACCATAAACCTCAGTGGTAATTGTTGAGAGTCTCAAGGGTTACGTTCATGGAATGAAGCATAATGGAGAAATGAATGGAGGTGGTTAAGGAACCGAAAGTACCTCTGATATTCAAAAATGACAAAGCAAACAACTCTTGACTCAATATGAGAAGAGTAAGGTAGCTCATGACTTGAGAGATTTTAGCAGCCTAATTTGGAAGAAACGATTGGTGTATATCGAATCATTAAGGCTTCACTCAAAGTCTTGGAGGCTACGGTCTACATGCAGCATCATGCTTCTAGGGACACCTATCTAGTACATAGAGAAGAAAGTTATACCTGTCCCAACATCATTTTGCGTCGCTCCTGGAAACTTGAAACAAGACAAGAATTGAAAAGAAAAAAAAATATTTTTGCAGTTTTGAGTTTTTGTGATTTCTGAAAAATAATAAAAACAGAAAATAAAATGTTTTTGGATTTTTGTAATTTCTGAAAAATATTAAAAACAGAAAATAAAATATTTTTGGACTTTTGTAATTTCTGAAAAATAATAAAAACAGAAAATAAATACCATAGTAAAGCAAGCGAAAGGATAAACAAGATATACAAAAATATACAATCGAACCCAATTCTGAGATAAGATGAAGCGGAATGGACCGAGCGTTCGGTTCAATTTGGTTCCCAAAAATTCCATAGCCGAAATAGACCGAGCGTTCGGTTCATTTCGGTTCCTGAAAAAATCTAGAGCCGAAACAGACCGAGCGATCGGTTCATTTCGGTTCCTGAAAAATTATGGAGCCGAAATAGACCGAGCGTTCGCTCTATTTCGCTTGTACAATATTAATGAGAAGAAAGGGGTTTCGGTACTGACTCAGCTTCCATCATTCCCAAGCCTTGGAGTATCTTATTAAAACTTGCTTCAGGTAAGGCCTTGGTGAATATATCAGCCAGTTGATCAGCATATCTAATGAAATGGACTTCGATATTACCATCTTCTTCATGCTTAGGCCATAATCCCTTAGTTGGATTTGTATCCATACAACTTGTGAAGTACAGGATGCTGCGGCGATGTACTCAGCTTCGGCTGTAGAAAGAGACACGCAAGTTTGTTTCTTTGATTGCCAACTAACGAGTTTACCATCAAGGAATTGGCACCCGCCAGTAGTGCTCTTTTGGTCCAGACCACATCCACCAAGATCAACGTCAGAGAAGGCTTGAACAAAGAAGCCAGATTTTGCAGGATACCAGAGACCGAGAGATGAAGTTCGCTTCAAATACCGGAAGATGTTTTTCACTGCAATCATATGAGGTTCTCTTGGGTTTGCTTGAAACCTGGCACAATAACAGACAGAGAACATAATATCTGGTCTACTAGCTGTCAGATACATAAGAGACCCTATCATTTGACGATAGAGTGTTAAGTCAACAGCCGGTTTTTCCAGAGATGGTGTTAACTTTGTGCCGAATGCCATTGGAATCTTTACTTTAGAGTCTCCCATCATGCCGAACTTCGCTAGCAGAGTTTTCGTGTAAGCCTCCTGATTAATAAAAATGCCTTCTGGTCCCTGTCTAATATTCATTTCAAGGAAAAAGTTAATCGGACCCATTGCGATCATCTCAAATTTAGTCTCCATCAACTTCCTGAATTCGGCTGTTAAGCTAGGATTCGTGGAGCCGAAGATGACGTCATCGATGTAAATTTGGACTATCATTAAGTGTTCGCCTTCTTTCTTGCGAAAGAAGGTTGGGTCAACCGAACCTTGTTTGAATTTGGACATTTTAAGAAAGCGTGTTAGAGTTTCATACCATGCTCTAGGGGCTTGTTTCAAACCGTAGACTGCTTTATCCAGAATGTAGCAATGATCTGGATACTTCTCGTTCACAAATCCAGGTGGCTGTTCAATGTACACCGTTTCTTCGAGTTCCCTATTCAAGAAAGCACACTTGACGTCCATTTGGAAAACTTGGGAGTTTTTGTGTGCAACATACGCCAGAAAGATTCTTACTGATTCCAACCTTGCTACAGGAGCGAAGGTCTCTTCATAATCTATCCCTTCTTCCTGACAGTATCCTTTCAACACTAGCCTCGCTTTGTTGCGAATAACATTACCCTCTTTATCCATCTTATTTCTGAAGACCCACTTTAATCCAACAACTGATGCATCCTTTGGAGTGGGAATCAGTCTCCAAACTCGATTTCGTTCAAATTCATGTAGTTCGTCTTGCATAGCTTGCACCCAATCGGAGTGATCAAGGGTAGCATTTACCGTCTTCGGTTCAATTTTAGAGACAAACGAATTAAACATGCAGAATTCTACTTGAGAGAATAAAGCAGTTTGCTTCGCCTTCATTTGAGAACGTGTGAGAACTCCCTCAGATAATTCACCAATGATTTGAGTTTTAGGATGATCTTTTGTCCATTTTATGAGAGGAGGATAATTTGGATCATAGGCAGGATCCAGCTCAGCATTAACTTCTTCTTCCAGTTCTGATTGATTGCCTTCGTCATTTGTATTTTTATTCTCCCCCTCAAATGGCGAACCGAATCCCATGTCAGAGTCAGAATTCTCCCCCTCGGTTGGATGACTATGGACTGTTGTTGATGACAGATTCTCCCCATGGAAAGGCAAATCAGTGGATTTTGGTGTTGACGAACCCTCCCCCTGGAAAGTAGAGTTTTCTTTTGGATTGTCTTCTGAAGTTGGAGGATTGCTTGATCCGAGTGGTTCACTTGGAGTCTTCTTCTCGGTTGGTTCTTGAGGTTCGATTTCCATATCTTTAGCAGCCTCGTTGATAATCTTTTTCAAGTTGTCGATTTTATTATCTGCTGCTTTCGCTTCTGAGTGAATCGCTCTCTGGTTCATCAAACATCATCATGTATTCTTCAAACAAATTGGATATGGGAGCTGAGACTTGGCTAGATTCAGGAAAGATTTCCTCTGTTGGACCTTCGCTTGTTCGAATTTTCTTCATGTAGTTATCATCAAAAGTCACATAGTAGGTTTCCTCAATTTTCCTTGAGTGTTTATTCAGAACCCTATATGCTTTTGAAGTAAGCGAATATCCAAGAAAAATGCCTTCATCTGCCTTGACATCAAACTTGTTTCGGTGTTCTTTGGAGTTGAAAATGAAGCATCTTGAACCAAACACATGAAAAAACTTTACATTGGGTTTGCGATTGTTCAGAATTTCGTATGGGAGTAATGGAAAATCGCTTGTTGAGGAAGGTTCGGTTCTGGGTAAAGCATGCAACAGCTACAACATCGGCCCAGAAATATAACGGTAGAGAAGCAAAACTCAACATTGTTCGGGCGGCTTCACACAATGAACGGTTTCGCCTTTCGACAATCCCATTCTGTTGTGGAGTATAGGGTGCAGAGAAGTTGTGAGACACCCCCTTTTCAGTTAGAAATTCTTCAAGGTCTTTGTTCTTGAACTCTAGCCCGTTATCACTTCTTATGTTCCTCACCACCTTTTGCATCTATACTTCCCCTTGTTTGATGAAAATCTTTAGCTTAGGAGTCGCCTCTGATTTCTTTTTAAGAAAGAAAACCCAGGTGAAACGTGAAAAATCATCTACAATAACAAGTATGTACTTACTACCACCGATGCTTTCGATTGCCGAAGGGCCACACAAGTCAATGTGCAGTAGTTCAAGAGGTTCGATGATCTTTGTATTAATGCGAGTGGGGTGACTCTTTCGGCTTTGCTTTCCCATTTCGCATGAGGCACATAAATGCTCCTTATCAAATTTGAGAACTGGAAGTCCTCGCACGTGATCACCAAGCACCAGTTTGTTGATATCTTTAAAGTTGAGGTGCGAGAGCCTTCGGTGCCACAACCAGCTTTCATCTGAGTTAGCCTTCGACAGCAGGCAAATTGCTGGCTTCCCTTTAATTGGATTGAGATTTAGAGGATACATTTCCCCTTTGCGCTCAGATTTCAACAGAACTTTCTTCGTTTTCTTTTCAACTATCTTAGAACCTTCATCATCGAACGAAACTTTCAATTCGGTACCCACAACTAGTTGGGAGACACTTATGAGGTTATGTTGCAATCCTTCCACGTATGCTACCTTCCTTATTGAGAAATCACCAGTTGTAATCATACCATACCCTTTGATTGTGCCATATGAATTGTTCCCGTATTTGACACATCCACCATCCTTAAGGGACCGAAACTCTCTTAACTCTTCCTTTCTTCCTGTCATATGACGTGAGCAGCCACTGTCAATATACCATTCTTCGTCGAACTGCTCGTCACTTATAACCTGCAAAAATTAAGCAGATTTAGGAACCCAAAGTTTCTTGGGCCCACGTGAGTCTTTTACAGAAAAGGGAATTGCAACAGAAAGATCGATCATATAAGTTCTTTTCATTAAGGTGGTTTCATCTTTTCTTTTTATGGTAAACACTTTGATTTTGTTGTTGGCTTGTTTTGATTGAGGTGATTCACATGGTTTATTTTTAGTTGGTTTGTTAGTCTTTTGATCCCTAGGGTTAGCTGACGTTTTCTTAACGTTGACTTCAGAATTTGTGACGAGCTTTCCCTTCCCTTTGATATCCTTCACTAGGTTCGTTTTTGGTTGAGGATTGTTGGTTTTAGGACCAAAACTGGACTTTCGGTTGTTGGGACCGAAACTGGGCTTTCGGTTGTTGGGACTGAAACTGGGCTTTCGGTAGTTGGGACTGAAACTGGGCTTTCGGTTGTTGGGACTGAAAGTGTTAGGACCGAAACTAGGCTTTTGGTTCAACTGACTGAATGATTGGCAGTGCCTGTACGAAGAGGACTTGGCCGTTGATTTCTCTTTCATCTTGAGATTGGATGCCTTATTAGAGTGAACATAAGTAGGGTTTTGGGATTGCCAAAACTGTTTCCTCTCATTAAGATTCTTTAGATATCTTTTGTTCCTTTGGCGTTTCTGTTCTGCGAGTTGCTCCTGAGTCAAGTGAATATTTGCTTTGGATTTCGTTTTCTTCTCATGAGCTTCAGTTGTTGTTGATGATACGTTGGAAACTTTCAGTGGTTTGTTTGGTACTTCTTTTGTACCACTTGTACTTGGTTTATTGAAACTTGAAGGTTTATTGATAGGTTCAGCCACGTATCTGCCCTTGACTCTCCATGAGGTTCGCTCTGACAGACCGACTGTTTCGTCAACATTGTCAATGGGGGCAGATTAGAAGTAATTTTCGCACCCTTCAGCGTTATCTTTGTCAACCATGGAGGTCAACTCTGCTGTTTGTTTCTTAGTTACCCCTGTGACTGCATACACTTGATTAGGCACAATTTCCACCTTTTGATAAACAATTGCCTTTTCTTTGAAAACCTTGGATTTATCCTTGGACAAGCGAGCGTACCTAACTAAATTTTCAGATATGAGTGGTTTCTCGGGCTCGGGTTCGTTCTTAAGAAACTCAGAACAATCAACCACGTCTTCTACAAAGATTTCGCTCATCTCACTATCATCGTCAAATTCAGAAGTGGTTTCTATATTAATCTTATTTTCTGAACTTAATTTGACATTCGATGAGTTAAATTTTTGTATGGTCTCGGTCTTGATTTTTAATTTGTCATTTTCGTCCAATAGATGTTTAAGCATGCTTTTGTGCTCTTTAGACTCAATAAATGCCTCAATTCTGAGGACACAATCGATTCACACTCATAACATTCGGCATCGACTTCATCCTCCTTAAATTCAAGGAAGGGAAAAATCATTTTATGAATCTTTTTGCCTATTTCACAATCTAGATGCAACTGGGTGATATTTGTATATAAACGTTTAGCAATTAAACAAAAAATATTCCTTTGTTTTAAAAACTTCAAATTGTCACGTTGCAAATAAATAAGTTCATCCCTAGCCCTAACTAACTCCGATTCCTTCTGCTCTATCCACATCCTTCTTTCCTCACTCTTGGATGATACCCTGCTGAGTTGATCAGTTAGGTTAGCATTCGCTAGACGTGTTTGCATTAGACTTCCACTTAAATTAGAAAACTTGAATTTTAATTCGTTTAAGTCTTTTTCATAATTAGTTACTGGTATTTTAAGTGATTCAAGAGAGGATTGTACCTTCTTGATCAACTGATCGCAATCGTTGATCCTTTCACTCACAGGTTTTGCAGCGAAACACTTCTCTTCCTTTTGCTTCACTTCATCATGCTCACCTTCGGTTGTATATCCCCTCATTTGCGATACTCCAGCCGTCACCATTAAGCATCGTCCAACAACCTTTTCACTTTCTTTCTTTGCCACAAAGACTCTTCCATGCGAGGGCTTTCGTACTTCATCGTCTTCTAAGTCGGTAGACCAAACCTCTACGCCACCAAATTCATCTTCATCATAGTTTCCCTGCACAATTAAAGCATTCATAGAACTGTTAGAAGATTTCTTCTTCTTCAGCTCTTCCAGCTTACGCATGTAGTAAGCCTCGTCATCTTCACCATCCTTCTTCTCAGACATCTTTCTCAGCATGCAGTCCTTAGCAAAGTGGTTCTTGCCGTGACAGTAGTTGCAATCATATCCTGAATCTCCCATAAGCTTGCTTTCCTTCTTTTCTTCGTCCTTTTGAGAAATGTTCTTGGTCTCCTCTTTCGTCTTTTCAGAACTATAACTTCCCTGCCAGTTTCGGTTCTTGTTGACAGGGAACTTTTTGCGAGCAAACCTTTTCGGGTTTGTAACCATCATAGCATATTCTTCACTTGTCAGATCGCATTCTGACATATCCGATTCTTCTTCTTCTTCTGTCATATTCTTGCTCTTAGAAACAAGGGCCAAGGATCCCACACCCGAAACTACTTTCGCTTCTTTTGACACGACGCTTTCATGCGATTTGAGAATCCCCATTAGTTTCGCCAGTGAGTAGGATTTAAATTGTTCATGAGCCTTCACTGTCGAGACCACTGCCATCCATTCGGGTCTTAAGCCATTCATGAATATAAATTTTTGTTCTATCACCTTCCTTTCAATACCATGCTTGATCATTTTACTAAGCAGATGGTTGAAGCGATCGAACGTTTGAATGAGTTTCTCTTCTGGTTTTTGCTGGAAAGCACCGAACTCAGAAAGCAACAAGGTTTGTATTGAGTGCTCCAGATCCTCATCAGTGGAATACAACTCTTTCAGCCTATCCCATACTTCTTTTTCCGTAGTGCATGAGCTTACTAGACAGAATGTGTCAGATTGCAAAGCGAATCTGATCATTCTCATGGCTTTGACATTACACAACATCTTGTCTTTCTCATCTTGAGGAATCTTCTCCACATCTATCAAGAGCTGGTTATACTCCTTTTGAGTTTTAATTTCTCTATTCGTTCCAGAGTGAACAAATGGACCCAAGGTAATCGCCTCCCAGATCAGATAGCCATTGTCTTATGATCCAACCACGTAGTCCTCAAAGTGGTGCGTCCATACTTCATAGTCTTGAGTGTAGAGAATGGGAATCCTAGTAGTGGATCCAATGCTGTTGGAGATGTTGATCGAATTGGTTTGAGAATCGTCGTGAGACATGATGACCTACTTCTTTTATCTGCTAGAATCAGACTTGTAAAGATTGACTTAGGGTTTTATCAAACGCAGGAAACACCGTCGATGAGGAAATAATGGCTCCTGTAGATTCGATAAAAGCGGAAACCCTAAAGGATTCTTCAAACAGAAGAGATGCGTATGAATTACACAGTCTCCTGCTCTGATACCAATTGATGAGAATATTGCGCTATTAGATCGACAGATTCTAAACAGACAAACATATATAAAGTGACAAAGGAACACAAGAATGAATCAAACGAATGTTGAATGATTAAAATATGCTCCACCTCAGAAGAGCTCGATGAAGAACTTCGACTGTAGAGTTGTGCTAGAGTTAAAGTGCAATGATAGCAAAACAATTAATTAGCAGCGTATCTAATCTAAGCATGCATGCACTATATATACTAACCCTAAAGACTAAACACGATTGGACAGGCCCAAACCGTGAATACAAAATGGACTATAACACGAGCCCAAAGACGCAACACCCTAGACCCAACAATATGGCTTATGTGATTGATATGCCTTATGTGATTGATATGAATTATATGGTTAGTGGATTATGTGGGGTATGCTCTGGGGAATTCACTAAGGTTCGTGCTTACAATTTTGTTTATGGTTTCAAGTATCATTGGTTTGGAAAGGAAGGGTCCGGCTTGATCGCAACGCACACACCCGTGTATTCCGCAATATGTGATTTTGGGACGAACTCTGATAAATGTTTTAATTAACAATGTTTTTGGAATTCTTGGATGTAAAAGATATCTGTGTTTTGACTATAATAAAAATAAAATTTTTACCCTTGATTTTTGGGTCGTTACAATAGTCTGGTATGGTCCGAAGGTCCAAATGCTCATCCTTACGTTAAAATAGGGCATCCATTTTCCTATTCCAAATCTCTTTCCCCTCTCCTAAGTCACTGACGATAGGTAATTCGCATCCGCCTCCAGCAGTTCAATCGGGCTTGTATGTAAGATTATTATGATCCAAATTCAATATGAAGAGATAGTACATTGGCCCAAGCTCCTTTGGAATACCAACATTCTATTTGTTATACAAAGAATAAAAAAAGATCATCAAATTGTTATGATTGAAGTTTGACTCAGTGATCCCTAAATATAGTCTCGTGAAGTTACAGGAATGTCTCGACGAACTCGGTGTATCCTGTCTAAATCCTCTCGTGGGATTCCTCCAAACTCTAGCAAAATTTTGGTGACGTGACATCGCTTGCTCACGCCATTTTTATGTATATAAATGGCTTTCTAGTAAGGTATGTTGTAGCGATGTATCCATATTGCTTTTGATTGAAGAGAACAGGTTGGATAGTACCAAGTTGGGGTTGAGATCTAACCATACCAAGCTTTTACAGTCCTCAAGCTTTTACAACTGACTGAGGTTGCTGTTTTTCATCTCCCAATTTGTTGTTGGAAGGGGATACCCAATTTGGTCTGGTTTAAGGGGAGAATCTGATATTAAATCGGTTGGATAGTTTGGTAAGATAGCTAGATAGTCTGGTTCGGTTTAAGGGAATGAATGTGAAATATAAACCTTGGAAACATAATTTTAAGGAATGTTAGACTTCTCTCTAGAGAATAGAAAGAAGGATACCTATGGAAAGATAGGGTTTTTTAAATGAAGGATAGTCTTTCTTTCTCGTGGATAATTTTATGTTTTGATTTACTTTGCAATTAAATAAAATAGTTGTGTAGTGTACCTTTGCAATTTAATATTTGGAATTGTAGGCTATAATTAGAAGCAGTTTCCAAACATTGTAGGTAGTCTTATAGTAACCTTTTGATTTCATTCTCAGTAAAGAGTAGAAACCTTTGTCCACTTTATTTCTTTGTATTTAATAACATTATACCTCATAACTTAAGCACCTACTTTAACCTTCAATAATATATATATATATATTATACCTCATAACTTAAGCACCTACTTTAACCTTCAATAATATATATATATATATATATATATATATATATATATATATATATATATATATATATCCTATTGTTCCAACATTTCAAGAATTGAATGAAAGAAAATCATTTGCAACTAAGATAATTTTCTTGCAATATATATATATATCAATGACCGTACCAAACATACCACATAATGTCCATAATCCCAAGATTCCATGAGTGGTGGAAAATTTGTAAGGTATAATGTGCAAGACAATTTTTCTAACGCTTTTTCGTTGGATTTTTTCTTGACGGTTTCTCTTTATCCACCCTAACCCTAGCATTACGATTGTACTCAACCTTCCTATTTTTGATACGACACTCCCAATGAGACTCACTCCACAAGATGTTAGTCCCTGCTGCCATAACCCTCGATAGCGCTTAACACTCGAAAGATTCACATCATCGCAAGAGTTTTGAGAATTAGTGTAGCAGAATAGAAGAATAAGAAAGTCGATCACCTTTGTTTTCTACTAAATGACAGTTTACTTTCATTTCACATCACATTCACATTTTACATGTATCACAACTTTCTATAAAGAGTCTCGAGGATACGATCTAATGTACAAGGTTCAGTTTAGAGAGGCCATGTATCGGCACATAAATTCCTTAAATTCCTCCTTACTGACTACAAAATCTAAGTGTTTAGGAGCATGTACGTATGTTTAAAAGAGATCGATCACAAGCGCCCAACCTTAAATGGCAGACCCACATTTTGAAACACCTTGATCTCACCACTCAACCCTCCAGTCACGATGACGAAACCCCAAGCCGTTGCTTGAATGGTCTTGTGGCCACTCGAAGATTTAGAGTTTGGTGAAGGAGCTGTGACTTCATCCAACCTACCTGATGAACCAGTCGCCGTGTTGAATGACTCACATGGCTCGATACCTGAGTCACCATGGGAATTCTGCTCTGTGTCCTCCATGCTCTCCACCGAGGAACTACTCCTTTTCGGGACAGGTGGCAAAGATGATGATCTCTTACTATGCCCAGTACTTTCATCCGGTGGAGAAATAGAACAGGTGGCGGTAGATGGCGGCAGTGTGGTGGTTGACTTTTTTGAGTGTTTTTTAGAATGCATAGCAACGACTGGTGGTGCGAGTCTGCTGGTTCCTGGCCATGGTGCTGTGACGGAAACTTCTTTACATGGGAAGTTTTCGTAGGATTTCATGATCATCGCGCGTTTGTTTTTTGATCGAGTTTCTTCATGCCTCCATATGTATACTTGTGAATCTTCACTAGCGCTGATTACGTATTTCCCATCAGGACTGAAAGCAGCCGAAAACTGGCTGTTAATGTTCTTAAAACCTGTGGGTAACCGATAGTCAGTGACGATCAATCAGTGTGACCTAAAACTCTGAAAGTCAAACTATGATTTTACCTTTGAATTTTTGGACAACTTTTGTTCCATCTAAAATCCTAACCCTCGAATCCGCAGATGTGACGAGTACTTCAGATGGATTCCATGCAGAAAACTGTACGTTAACATGATATGTTACTTTGTTTTTTTTTTTTTTTAAAAAACAATACATCAAGATATATAATTAAATCCAATTTGAGGACCTGAAAACCGGTTATCTTTTTAGGCTGTGGCTTCGTCTTCTTTGTTTTCAACTCGATTTGCTCTTTAAACTCAAGCTTTCTTTCTAAAATCGAAAATAGACTAGTTCAAACTCAAGAACAGTAGCATGTTTGAGGGTTTTAGGAATAGGGTTCATACCAGATGTATTGTAAAATCGACAGATCCCTTTGTGGGAACCAACAACCGAAACCTTGCCATCGGTGGAATAGCCAATGGATGTTACCATTTCATGAAGATCGATCCAATCGACTACAAGTCGATCTGGAATGTTCCAGATTCGTACTTTAGAGTCTAGCGAACCACTTATGAAGTAGTCATCGTCTGCCGGATTGAACTGAATACAAGTCACTGCCATACACATGCATAACATAAATGGTCAAATAAAGATTTTCTTTAATTTCCGATTGACCAAAAAGTTGGTCGGATATCGATGTTAAATTAAACTGGTTATTATGTCGTGCATACCGTAATCGGTGTGAGAAAACGTCTTTAAACAGTTTTTAGTTTCGATATCCCATAGCCTTACTGTCTTGTCCATTGAGGATGAAAGGAGGAGCTGTCATGCATTGATCATAAAATTCCTTTCATTATGCTACGTAAGAACTCCGATGAAAGGATAAAAGAAAAGGTGAATTAAAAACTGACCTGAGATCTTGACCATGATAGATCGAGGATATCTTCCAGATGACCTTCCAAAGTGCAGAATGGTGTTTCCGATAAGCCAAAAACAGATTCAGGTACGTGAACATAGTCAGGGATTCCTTTCTTTTTCTTCCCTTTTTTCTTCTTCTCCGGCACAGCATCCGGCAAAGGCGGCCTGCCGTCAGGACTAGGCATTGCCATTGGGTGGACCGGTGTGCCACTGACGGAACTCAGATCATCTCCACTCCGAATTGACATGAGATCGCAGTCTTGCACTTCCCAGATATTGATCACTTTATCCTCACCGGCAGTCGCTAGATAATGACCATCGTATGTAAATTTCATCGCCCAAATTGATCCTTCATGACCCTTAATCTCTTGACTCAGATGCAATGCTGTGAATTCCTTGTATGGTTTTGCATGAACTCGAACTTTTACCCACTGTGAAGGTGATTGTGATTTCGTTTCACTTATCAATGCCGAATTATTATCATTGATTGAAGGAGAACTAGTGATTTTAGCATCCTTCTCTTTTTGCGACTTCGAACTGCCCATTGATCCTAATTTCATGTTTTTAAACAAGGCAGCACCTTTTTTCTTGCTTTTTCTGAAGCTCTTTTTGATGGAGGAGTTAGCCGGCGTTAATTTCCGATCATCAGAAGCATTTTTGTCGTCGTTGATCACCTTCTGCATTATTTCCTTCACTTTTGGCGAATGCCCTGCGTTCTTCTCGAATTCCGCCATTGTAATATGCTTCCCGGTTTGAACATCTCTCAGTTTATTCCAATTCCCTTCATTGTGACACTCTTTAACCTCGAATTCCTTTCCATTATCCAAATTCTTGATCAAGAAATTGGATTCCATCTGCCCTACTTGTGGGTTGTGGTTTGTGGCTAACGTTCGAGTTCGAGTAAGCTGTTGTTTCGGAATCGAACCAATCATTTCATCTTTCCGACGTTGCGTATCCAGGAAAGATGTATCTATACCTCCATCCGACATCGAACGCAGCAGAGTTCCACGCAAGCCTTCAAAAGGATCCTGCCGCTGATCCTCTTTTGCCGGCAACTCTTTCTCTGATGAAGCCTCGCTTTTTATCGATTGCATTGGTCTCAACGGAGCTTTAGTTATCGGGCTACCCAACCCAGCTAACAGATCTTTGTTGCTGTTCAATCCCATATCTTCTAGAAGCCTCCGTCGCCTGTCGGTGATCGATTCAGGCGCTGCCATCCACATATCATATTCACCGGTTTGAAATTCTGCCAAGTCGCCGTAATCCGCGGCGGAGGAGAAAGACATCCGGCTGTCATCAAATTCTTCATCTGATGACGATGAAGCGAGATCCTGTGGGGAAACGGAGGAGAGGCGTTGTGCATCAAAGAATATGTCTTCATCGTCGTCGAGGTCGCCTAAACCATCCCAGTTCATCGTCATCGTTCTCCTGACGACAGCCATTTTTACACATCTGTGAAGCAACAAATCAAAATTGCAGAAGATCAGGAATCGTTTAGAATCGGAAGAGATGATGTGTTTTGGAGAGAATGTGGGAGAGGGAGAGAGAAGTCAGAACTCAGAAAAGAATGGAAGAGAGGAAATCATGGAGGATCCATGACGTGACGTGATCACTACTTTTCACGTCTCTTTAATAAGACATGCAAACCTTAACCATGAGTTTTTCCACATTGTTTTGTTTAAGGGTAATTTTATATATACGCACGATGATTTGATTGATTATGTTCATTTAGTCAAACTTTATTTTTAAATTTAAACATACTGTTTACATAATATGTATTTTCATTTGTCACCCTTCTAGTTAACTATGTATTTCAAAATTTACCTTTTACTTGTTTAAAATATATTCCACACGTCCATTATTTAAATATCATTAATATAATATTATAGGGTAAATGACTTTTTTTCTATTCATATTTGTTTTGCTTTTTTTGTATGCAATTAACAATGAAGTTTTTATTGAGGATTTCTAAATGCATCTTGCAGGAATAAAATGATTGATTATATTTAATGTAGTCAAATTTATCCAGAATTTCGACAAAATATATTTTTATTTATAGCTTTTTATTTATATACGTATTAAAAAAACGAAATTCCAATGGATTTCCCATGTGAGAAAAAAACATTAATTTTATAACGGTTTTATGACGCTTCAATATTTGTATAATTTTAAACATACGAAAGTTTTATTTTCTTTTAACACTAGTTGTGTTATTAAACGCTAATTGAGTTCTAATACGTTAATTGAGTTTGTAAACGTTAATTTTAAAGACTACTTGAGTTTTTAAACACCAACTCTAAATGCTAATTTTTTAAAATACTAATTAATTTTAAACACTAATTTTTAAATGTTGATTGATATGGGGGGCGTTAAGGGGGAGGGGAGGGGGGGGGGGAAGTAGGCAGCTGCACATGACACAATTTTTTTAGTATATATTTTTGTTTAAAAATAAAAATTTATAATAATGATGAAGACCTTTTTTTCTGGCTCGTCCTGAGCCTTGAAGTATATTTTATTTCTCAGGACCGGCCTTATTGATTGAGTTTACAAATAAATTAGACTAATACTATTATAGGTTAAAATTAATATATATATATATATATATATATATATATATATATATATATATATATATTAACCTAGTCTATTAGAAATATGCTAATACGTGTATGATAATATATATATATATATATATATATATATATATATATATATATATATTATCATACACGTATTAGCATATTTCTAATAGACTAGGTTAATATAGTGAATTTTTAAAAGTCGAAAAAATATGGGTGAAATATAAACATTGTGCATTAATAAAGGGATTATTGAGAATTTATATAATAACATTTTTACATTCAAACTTTAAGGCATAAATACCAAAACGATTAGGAGGACTCTTTGTTTAATAAAGTGGTTTCGTAGAACACATTCAAGCAACCTTGTCATGCTTTCTTTTTTAATTAAAGTCCGTATCATTCTAATACTCCCTCCGTCCTAAAATTATAGTCCATCTTTTCTTTTTGGTTTGTTCCAAAATAATAGTCCACTTCTAAAAATAAATAACATTTTTACCAAAATATCCCCTCATTATTACTTAACCAACTAAACATTTAATGGAACATTAAATGCACAGTAAGGATAAAACTGTCATTTTATTAAATAAAGTTAGTGGTAATTAGTGCTTTTCTTAATATGTGTGTTTTTTGTCTGTGGACAATAATATTGGGACGGAGCGAGTAGTATGTATAACTTTTCTTATTCACGCAGTTACAATTGCTTAATTGTTATATCTTACGGCTTATGGCTTTTGTTATTTATAGCTAATCGTCACTATCTAGAAAAATGATTTAACTTTATAGCGTAGCATATCTTTTTGTGTCGATGTAGGTTTAGGTTATGAGGTATATTTGTCAAATTTATGAATGATGAAATAAAGAGTTTTTGATATGTAAAAAGTTAGTGACTTATCAAAAAATGATTTATTGAAGGTTTAAAATAGCTATAAGTTGTTTTTTAAAAAGATTTTACTCAAACATACCGGTGTGGAACCGGTATTAAGTCAAAAGCTTATTTTTTAAGCTTTGTCAAACACCCTCTAAGGTTATGTTTGACGTATTAGCTGAAAAAACTACTTGTTAAATAAAAAACTAGCTGATAGTTAAAAAACTAGCTGATAAAAAATGATGTTTGATAAAACTAACTGAAAAGTTAGCTAAAAGATATAAAACGACATAAAATGACATTTAAAAGAATGTGTTTGTATAATTAATTAATGAATATATTTGAAAATAAAAAATAAAAAAAAACTCCTAAAAAGTCAGTCTAATTAGCTTTTTAAAAAGGTAGCTTATAAGCTACGTTTTTGTTTGTCAAACATGACAACTTAAAAAATCTCGGAAAATAAGGCTATGGGGAGTGGTCACAGCCCCGACCAACTCAGCACCACGTAGGTATTTTATCATTCCACAACCAACCCACTAGATTGTGGAAATGGTGTTCACTGGTGGGTTGGTAGTCAATGGGCAAAAAGGAGGAAAGAGAAGGAGTGAAAATGTGAAGGAAAAAGGAAGAACTAATCAAAATGTTGGTCTTGTTCCGTCTTCACAACCACTAGAAGCCACTCCACAGCCAAACCATCGGTCCACGGGGCGATGTTCACCGGCGGGTTAGTGTGCCACATGTATGCCACATAGGAAACTCATGTGTGGGTTCACACCCACTCCGGATAGCCTAAACTAATTTATCAGCTAGTTGTGACGCGCCAAACACAGCCTACAACAAGGCATTATAAACTCTAAAATAAACATTACATTTTTTTTAAAACGAGGAAAATATCATTAAACCAAACAAAAGACTAACAAGAAGGTAGAAAACGAGATTACAAGAAGTATTTTAACAAATAAGAACAATAATGCCAAACAGCTAGCCAGATTCAATGTATGTCTAACCCAATTAAAATGAAATAGAGTAAATTACACGAATTGTCCCTTATAAACGTGACAAAGTGCATGTTCAGTTCATATTTTAGAAAATTAACTCGGAGCGTCCCTGCAATGTTTTATTCTCACTCAGACCGTCCCTGATGGACATAAAATCAATATTCAGACGTTTTCTAAAAATAAGACTTTTGTTCAAAACAAGCCATCACAAAAGCAAAATAATTTTTTTAAAAGTCAAAATAATGTTCAATCTCAAAATGTTCCAAATCAAAGAAAAAGAAGTTTTTCTCAAAACAAAAATCAAAGGAATAATGGTTCAATTCAAAAAAATGGAAGTTTTGTTCAAAACAAGAATGAAAAGAGTTTTGTTCGAAATAATGAACAAAGAAATTTCAATCTCACTCATGGACAAAGACGTTTTCAACAAGGACAAAATGTTTGTAATCGAAATGTTGTTGGTTATCAACACAAATATCAAAATCGATTTCAAACTTCACCAAAACCATCTTTTCCAAAACGAAAATTTGAGAAATTGGAAGTTCAAGGAAAGAAAAAGCAACATTTTAAGCCCACAAATCCACACTTTCCAAACCCTGATTCGAAGTAGAAAGTGAAAGCATCATTTGCGAAAGGAAGCAATGATGTGAAAACATCAATCATTGGCTCGAAGGAAAAGGAAAACAATACCAGTCAGGAAAGTATTCTCAAGAGCAAATCAAGTTGGCTTACGAGAATTACTTAAGTGAATCAATGAGTGGAAGTTCTTCATCATAGGAATCGAATTCGACGGTGAAAAAGTGGAAAAAAGTTTCTAAGAAGAAGGATGGCGGATTTCGAACTAAGGATGAAAAAGGGAAAATCAATGTTGAATCTTTTCCATTGAATGATTACATTTCAAAGGCTAACTCTATTGAAATTGACGTAATTAACAATTTAAAGTCAAAGGTTCGAAATTGGGTAAATAGTTCATCATTTCATACTGCATTTCAAACTAATGTCCAAGGACCCAAAAGATCGTGGGGACCTAAATTCTTTTGGATGATTGCAGGTACTGTGTGACGAGCAATATGATGAGAATTGGTATATCGATAGTGGTTTCTCTCATCACGTGACTGGAAGGAATGAGAATTTGTGAGATTATCGGAAGCTAGATAACACAGGAGTAGTGAAGTTTGGCAACAACAACAAATGCAAAGTCAAGGGTTATGGCAAGGTGACGAATGGGAGATTCATAGTGAATAGAGTGGCTTATGTCGAAGGCTTACAACATAATTTGATAAGTGTTTCGCAACTTGTTGTGGGAATTGGCAATCAAGTTGTGTTTGATGAAGAAGGAAGCTTCATTTCGAACAAGGAAACAAAGGAGCTTCTTCTTAAGTCGAAAAGAAAAGGAGACATGTTCACGCTCGACATGAAACCAATAGTCGGTGTTCCCTCTGTGAGTCTAATGTCGAATGCTTCATCAGATCTTAGCTGGTTATGGCATCGTCGTCTCTCTCATCTAGATTTCAAAAATCTTAACAAACTGGTTTTAAATGATCTTGTTCGAGGTTGACATGTATTAAAGTTTGATAACGATTCGTTGTGTGCTGCTTTTGAACAGGGAAAGCAACATAAACAGGGACATCCAACTGTCATCTATTCCAAAATCATCGAACCATTGGAACTTCTTCATATTGATCTATGTGGACCTTCAACAGTTGAGTCTCTCAATTAGAAGAAGTACATATTGGTCATTGTTGATGATTTTTCATGGTTTACTTGGGTTTTCTTTCTTCGTCAGAATTCTGAAACAGCTCAAGTGATGATTGACTTTATCAAAAGCATTGAGTTGAGTTTAAAGAAGAAAGTTCGAAAGATAAAAAGTGACAATGGATCAGAATTCAAGAATCAAATTTTTGATTCTTTCTTAACTGGGTTAGGAATTTCACACAACTTTTCCTCTCCTTACACACCGCAACAAAATGGTGTTTTTGAAAGGAGGAATAGTTCTCTATGCGAAGCTGCTCGCACCATGCTTACATATGCGAATCTGCCTCAATATCTTTGGGCATAAGCTGTTTCGACGACGTGTTTTACACAAAATCATTCTTTTATTCATATTCGTTTCAACATCACACCTTATGAGATCATTAACAAATGAAAGCCTAATGTGAAATTTTTTCATGTTTTTGGTTGCAAGTTCTTTATAATGAATCTCAAGGAGAATCTTTCAAAATTTCAGTCAAAGGCTGATGAAGAAATTTTCCTGCGTTATTCGCACAATTCCGTTGCATATCACGTGTTGAACAAATGGACGAGAAAGATCGAAGAGACTTTTAATCTTACCTTTGATGGCTATTATGTCAAGCCTGGCGAAAAGACATTCATACAAAATCCTATTATTTCTGAAACAAATGAAGATTCTGAAATTATGAATTCATATGATGTTGATTACGATTTGATTTTTAGTATTTCAGATAGGGCGATTGATGCTGAAAATCATGCTGATGACAATTGTATTCCTGAAGAATTGAAGCATTCAGATGATTCTACTGTTAAAGGGAAGAAAATGATTCTCATTCTACCTCAACTTCATGAGTGAATGTCGAACGCATACCAGTTTCGCTGGGTGATAAAGTGGAGGGGGAGCACTTGAGTTCGACATTACGAGATAACTATCAAAATTCAATTGTTGAGGGGGATCATGTGCAAAATACACCTCAAGTTGAGGGGGAGCATCTGAAGGACAATGATGATGTCGAGGGTGAGCATCTTAATTCGAATCCATTGGTTGACGGTGAGCCAAGTGGATTGTTAACTAATAATCTAAATGATCAATCTAATGAGTTTCATGATGTCTCTGATAATGTTTCGAATGCAGGTGAAGGTTCAGTAGCGGATGATGTATTCGAAGATGCACCTTTAGATTTTGAACCTGCATATCCACCAATGGATAAATGGACACGTAGTCATCCTAAGGAACAAGTTCTTGGTGATCCACATGCTGGAGTTTTGACACGAGCACAAATTTGAGCTAAAAACGAAGTGCTTAATGTTCATCAGAAATATTGTATGTTTAATGTGTTTATTTTGAAACATGAACCCAAAAACAGTAAAGGTTGCATTAGAACACTCAGATTGGGTTGTTTCAATACAATCCGAACTGGCATAATTTGAATGAAACAAAGTTTGGAGGTTAATTCCTAAACCGAAGGATGTTTCGTTAATTAGGTTCAAATGGATTTTCAAGAATAAAACTGATAAAGAAGGTAATGTGGTTCGAAATAAGGCAAGATTAGTTGTTAAAGGTTATTCTCAACAAGAAGGAATAGATTATGAGGAAACCTTTTCCCCTGTTGCAAGACTCGAGGCTGTTCGAATATGCAGCGCATAAATATTTCAATGTATATCAAATGGACGTAAAGTGTGCTTTCCTAAATGAAGTTTTGGAGGAGACTGTTTATGTCGAACAACCACCTGGTTTTGTTAATGAAAAGTATCCTGATCATTGTTATGTTTTAGATAAGGCAGTTTATGGGTTGAAGCAAGCACCTCGTTCCTGGTACGCAACCTTAACCAATTTTTTGAAAATTGCTAAATTTAAACAAGGATCAATTGATCCCACATTATTTCGAAAGAAAGTTGGTAATCACCTGATGCTTGTTCAAATTTATGTCAATGATATAATTTTTGGTTTAACTGACCCTTTATCGTCTAAGGAGTTTGAGGAGTTAATGAAAAGCAAGTTCGAAATGAGCACGATGGGAAAAATCAATAATTTTCTGGGGTTACATATTCGTCAAAGGAGGGAAGGCATTTTCATAAATCAGGAAAAATACACGCGCAACCTGCTTGAAAGATTTGGGATGATGAATAGCACAAAACTGAAAGTACCAATGGCAGTTGGAACACGCTTGAATCCATCGTTGGACAAGCCAACAGTAGACTTAACTACATATCGAAGCATAATCGGTTTGCTTTTATACTTAACTGCGAGTCGACCAGATATCATGTTTGCTGTGTGTAACTGTGCCAAGTATCAATCGAACCCTAGAGAACTCCATCTCAATGTTGTGAAGAACATTTTTCGCTACCTCAAAGGAAAGGTTTTGTTGGGTCTTTGGTATCATTCGAAGACAGGATTCTTTGTACAAGCTTTTTTAGACGCAAATCTTGGTGAATGTCAACTTGATCGCAAAAGCAGAGTATGTGGCTGCTGCAGCTTGCACTTATCAAGTTGTCTGGATACAGAGTCAACTGCGCGATTATGCAATCAATATGAAGAAGATTCCTTTGTATTGTGACTCACAAAGTGCTATTCGCATCTGCCATAATCCAGTCTAACATTCGAAAACCAAACACATTGCTCTTCACTATCACTTCATGAAAGACCATGTCGACATTGAGGTTCATTTTGTGAAAACAATGGATCCACTTACAGATATATTTACAAAACCTTTAGATGAGAAGTCATTTGTGATGATTTTGAATGGTTTAGGTATGATCCATGCAAGTTTTGTTCCTGGGTCTTCTTGATCGAAAAGATGTCAATTTGGTAGGTGACTCATTCAGAGGTTACTGTTCACGTTCAGCGTTCGCATAAGTTCGCTTCCGAAATTCCTATGAATCATTCTGAACGCACTTCGCTTTGTGTGGGAGAAACCGTTCGATGCTCAATATCTTTAGGAGTTGCTACTCGTTACATCGAGCGCTACTGGGTAACATTTTATCAGTTTGTTTGTATTTTCTTTTTATTTCAAATATCAAAAACTCAAAAAGATTTTCTTATTTTTATCTTTTATATTCGAAAACAAAAATCCAAAAAGACTTTCTTATTTTTGTCTTTTATTTTCGAAAACAAAAATCCAAAAAGATTTTCTTATTTTTGTCTTTTATTTTCGAAAACAAAAATCCAAAAAGATTTTCTTATTTTTGTCTTTAATTTTCAAAAACAAAAATCCAAAAAGATTTTCTCATTTGTTTTTGTAATTCTTTTATTGGTTATATTGCATATTGTGTTTAATCTTTTTGTGACTCATTGTAACAACATGCTGTGATGGCGAATGCTCAACGATCATATCTATCAAGGGCACATGTATTATTTCGAAACTATGTACTAGTTAGGTATCCCTAGAAGCATGTTGCAGCATGTTGTCCACAAGCCTCACAGACTTTATGTGTTCGAAGCCTTAATGGAATTCTCACTACGAATGTTCCTTCCCAATCAGGTTGTATTCACATTAGTCAAAGAGCTACCTTTCTCTTCTCACGATGAGTAAAGAGATTTTTGCTATGTCCATATAATGTAGAGGTACAATGAGTTCTCTAACTAATCTTTTTCACCCCAAATTTCTTTCACGATCACACACAATGACTTATACCCAAGACATCTCTAGTCGAAACCTACCAGGATATAGGTATGACAAAATTATGTGTTAATGATCTTGAATCATTTTTCCGTGATGATGGTGAAACCTAACAATCCCAACTCAAGGAATTGACGGTGAACATTTATGTTCAAGATTTTAACGAAACACTTGTTTCAGTACCTCTTTCGATATTCAAAATCTTATTCCATTCGCTTTGCATGGTCTTCATAAAATGCTCTTACACAAAGACGTTTTTGCCCAACAAGATCCAATATTTTAAATTTTTTTGGAATAAGGTTTCCGTTTGAATATCTTTCTCACCTATTGTTACTTCAAAGTTAAATCCAAACCATACTTGTTCTTGACTACACTGGTCATCCAAGTAATTTTGTGCAATTAAATCATACTTATGTTAAGTTGTGGTCTTGTGCGAAATTGAACCTACCTTTCGAAACCATTTAAAAAGAAGCCATTCGATGCTCATCATTGAGTATCTGATTGTATTTCATGGGAAACCACACAAGCAGTTCGTCATCTCTCTTGATGTCGAATGAAAAGATCTTTGCCCAGGATCTAAATGCTTTCGCATCAGCTATGTGTTGATACCACGATATCCAAAAAATATTAATTCGTTCCTATCTCATTCTTTGACACACTTATGCACTGAAATCCTCGAGGATCTGAGTAATACCAACTCAGATAGAAGATTTCTCAAAGTCTGGCGTATGATTTCGCTTCTAAACTCAAAAGCGAATCAACCCAGCCTCCATGCTGACGGTAACATGTTCTCTTGGTGTTGAATTCAATTAGTGTACTTGGTCTCAGTTTGAGGCAAAGTGACGGTTCTTATCCGGTTGGGGTTAGCGAAAGATCCGGCGGATGTGACGGTTCATGATCTTCACGGGAATTGAGGAAAAAGTGATCATCACTTTAATGACGTGGCGATTTTTTCGGCTACCGATTAATTAACCGATGCAACACGTGACCGTATCTTATTGGTTGACTGTTCAAATTCAAATTATACGCCGAGTATTAAAGGAAATTGGTGGTGTTTTTGGAGGACTTTATGCTCACTTGTCAAATTTCCTAAATTTCTCCAAATTTCATCATATGCAAGCTTTCTTTGTACTCATAACCATGGCAACCCCAACTACCAATGTTGATCCTCCAATCAACACTAATGAAGAAGAGATGTCACAACCGTTGTTGAAGATTCAAAGTTCGAATCTTCGACTTCTGCCAACAGTTAATCAGTATCTTGAACAGTTGTAGATGTTGATTTTATCCCTAAATCACTCTGT
This sequence comes from Lactuca virosa, assembly GCF_052849685.1. Taxonomy (NCBI): domain Eukaryota; kingdom Viridiplantae; phylum Streptophyta; class Magnoliopsida; order Asterales; family Asteraceae; genus Lactuca; species Lactuca virosa. The sequence continues at coordinate 115,528,226 of NC_136433.1, forward strand.
GCTTTCACTTGTTCTGTCATCGTCTTTTTCTGTACTGATGACTTGGTTATCACTTGCTGGATCAAAGGATATGTTCAACAAAACAACTAAAATTGTTACTTTCCAGTTGACAAACAACAAATTGCGAAAGCTAACCAAGAAGCAATTTTCCTAGATTATGAAGCTACCCTACTCAGGTACTTTTTATAAGGTTACGAATGAATAGGTTATTCATATGTTCAATGAGACGGGTCGTTAACATGTTATTACTAGGATTAGCTTGTTTCGCAAGTCTAGTCTTCCATGTGTTTGGAATTTTCTCTTTGGTATTATACTACAATGCTTGATTGGTCGTAGTTCTGGGTTAGATAAGGCGAAATTAGAAGTGTATGTGATGATTTCTGGTCTTTATTATGATCTGAATGTGGATTATGTGACTAAATTGTGGGAAGAATTTGGTACTACCATCACTCACACCTATGTAGCGAATGGGGTTTCTTGTGCTCGATATTAGAGTCTAATTATCAAGGAGGTGTATGAACAGGAATGGATTTTGGTTCCTTCAGAAGATAAAAAGACTGATTTTTTGATCTTACAGGCTCTTAAGTTGGTTGTTGATGAACAAGAATGGATTTTTGATCTTACAGGCTCTTAATTTTTCCAAGTGTTGCTCGTATACCTGATGCAATGTTGAGGAGGATTGATCCTGTGAATTCACTTCTTGTTCAATACCTGACATCTGTTGATACAAGTGTTTCTGTTGGTGTTTTATTTCCAAAAGGAGTTGAGGGTTCCTCAAAAGCTGTTAAAGCCAAGAAGAAGAAGAACACGGAGGATGCGAAACCTCAACCAGTTCAAGAACATATGGAGAAGGAAGTGTCTAAAAAGGTTATTCCATCAAAGACTAGTATTCTCAAACGCACTAAGATGCCAACCAAGAGACCTCATCATTCTTCTCTCAGGCCTTCTGTTCAAGAGTCTGATCCACCACAAGTTGATTCTCCAAATAACGTTTCTTCTTCGAAGAGAATAAAGAATATAAGGAAACCACAACTTAACAAGAGAGGGATGTTGATTCGTGAAATACCAGTTCCTGCATCTGCTGCTTCAAAGAAAAGAGGAGCATTGGATATGGCTCGGAATTTACAAAAGAAGACAAACAAGAGTTAAGATCCACTTGAACAAGTGATACTTATCACGAAGACTTTGGGCTTGGGTCACCGTGAAGGGATTCTCCTATCAAGTCGATTTTCGAGGAGACATGAGATCTTGGTGTCAATGTAAACGTATCTAATACGGATACAAACACCAATTCAGGTGATAACACATCTACTTCCATCGCAGATCGGACTTCGGTCATACCACCCGAGGTTTTGCAAACCAAGTCCTATATGGACATCCTTGTGCACGTATCTGATACAGACACAAATGTCAAAATGTTTGAAGGGGTGTTGATGTAACATCCCAAAAATACAGTCTGAAAATTTCGTTTTAAATTAGTAATAAAACCACATTCATCAAACGTCATATAAGAATCATAAACAATGTATCTCAAAATATCTTAACAACTGTCAAATATATCAGAGTATAAACATCCCAGGCTGAACAAATGGTGTGTGCACTGCAATCTTCCCGAGCTCCTCTTTTAAAACTGAGTACCTGAAACCAAAACTGAAAACCATAAGCACGAAGCTTAGTGAGCTCCCCCAAACTATCACATACCATACAATAACTCATATAGCACATACTGGGCCTTGCCCACTGCATCGGGCCCCGCCCGACATCGGACCGAAGTCCGGACTAGCTTGGGCCCCGCCCAGCATCGGACCGAAGTCCGGAGTAACTTGGGCCCCGCCCGGCATCGGACCGAAGTCCGGAATAAACTTGGGCCCCGCCCACTGCATCGGGCTCCGCCCGGCATCGGACCGAAGTCCGGAGTAACTTGGGCCCCGCCCACTGCATCAGGCCACGCCCGGCATCGGACCGAAGTCCGGAGTAACTTGGGCCCCGCCCGACATCAGACCGAAGTCCGAAATAGACTGAACATAACATAAACATGAACATATAACATAATCACATATACTGCATCGGGCTTGCCCGACATCGGACCGGAGTCCAGAAAACTACATCGGACCGAAGTCTGGAACTAACCAAGGCCTTTCCCTCTGCCCTAATTAGGGTTTTTCACCCAAACATGGCCCAATAAGCCCAAAACTAATCCTTAAGCCCATTAGGGTTTTGCTAGGCCAATTAGGGTTTGCTTGAGGGGCACCACCCACTACCACCTCGGGTAGTGGTGGTCAATCGGCGGCACACGGTGGCGGCCACCACCTTACGGTGGTGGTTACTATTATTTTTATTATTCATTGATAATTACAGTTACAAAGCTTAATCCAAAAATAAACACACACACACTAACTAACACACACACACAGCCACTGTAGTGGTGGCCGGCAGTGGCATGAGGCGGCAGCCACCACCTCACGGTGGTGGCGGTGGCTTTCTTGATCTTGTTGGGTTTTGCGCATTCTAACACTTCCTAAGTGTACATGCAACCCTAATAAACCTTGGATCTATGTTTGTCTAAGGTACATGCAAAATATTAATTTCCAAGGTTTATAACCTATCTAGCATGGCATGGGGTACTTTTAAACATAAAAGGACTAGATGAATTACATAACTTTTGTTGATTGTTGATTCCTTGGAGTTTGAGAGCCAAGCACCAATAATGTGAATGCCTCAAATGGAAATCACAAATCACCACAAACTTGGAAAATGTATGAGAGAGTATACTAACACTTAGAAATCGGCCACCACTATTACACACACACTAGGGTGTTTTTCATGCAACATAAGCTTGTTTATATAGTGTGCATGGTTAGGGTGAAACCCTAATAACCCATGTCTTTTCCTCTTCCAAGGATCCATGGGTTAAAAGCTCCATGGATCATCCATGGACTTCCATATAAGCTTAGCCCATTAACAAATGAGCATTAGCCCACACCATATAAATACAATAGCCCATGATTTAATTAGTCTTCCTTTTAATCACTAAATCAATTCATAATTAATTCAAGATTAAAACTAATTAAATAACATGACTTTATATTAATATATTATAACTTATAATATATTAATAAATCGTAAGTATACAATTCTCATAAAATTATCCATAAACAGTTTGGGTGAAGTGCAACCCAAATGGACCATGCCGGGTCGGGTCAAGTATATACCAAATAATTTATGGACTTAGACACCTTATCCAACAGTCTCCCACTTGGATAAGTCTAATAACTGTATTTGCGTATGTTACTTCAGGAACCAACCAGCAATCGTAGCTCTCGAAAACTCTGTTGAACTATGAAGCGCCATTTTAGATAAGTGATCATATAATCCTCTGTTCTCATGATATCAACCGGACAAATACATGGAACAACGTCGTACTTATTGTCCAGCAGTTTGTTTCCCGATTTCCGATTTGTTTGACAAAGAACTAAATTGAACACATCAATTAGGTTCTGACCGGGCCCGGTACATAGGTCAAAACAAAATCATCGAGGGGCCCAGATATCACTTCTATTTCTAGAAGGAACAGATAAACTTCGACTCATATGCTTGTTCTACTACTTGTTGAATTATACACAAAGGCACGTTTTATAACATCAAGTTACTGATGCGTTTTCGTGCAATCAATGCACAACCAACTCATAGGTAACAACTCATATCTCTAGGTTTGAAGACTTATATGATATTACCGTCTCACGATCACTCGAGATAAATTCCATGAAGTGATACAAGTGAGCGTGGGTTAATTCCAATACTCATAACTTATGAGTACTCATGAATGTTGTAGCAACCATTGCTATGTCTAAACACGTTTAGCCATCTACAAACTCGATTCATGACAGTCTTAATTCATACCTACTTCCAACATATGAACGACTGTGGAGTGTTTAAATAACTTAGTCATCCGGAAAGAATAACCTAGCTATTCTGGAAGTCAAAACATGCAAAGTGAAACACAATAATAATTGAATCCAATATGGTCTCAGAACCCTTTTGAATATAAATAAAACCACCTTTTATTTATCACCATATTGATTACACATAATTCATTGTATAATGTTTCAAATAATCAACTTAATACTTGAATAAAAACAACAGTTGTCCCATGCTCCTAGCATGTATACTTTGTTTTTCTAAACAATAGTTATGCCATACTCCAACTATGCACACTATGTTTGTGTATGATCTTTACTTTGTGAAATAGATCATTTGAACATGATTCCAATGATGCTCATTTCACAATCCCAAATCCTTATTGTAAATGTAAAAATTCCTAATTCCTACCATTTACCAAAAAACTGTTAGATTTTAAACTTTTATGCAATGTTCCTCTTGTAATGATTATGCACAAAGTCACAAAACTTGTCAACAGTCATTACAGAGTATTCCAAAGGAGATCAACTCTATGGAAACGAAGTCTCATATTCAAAGTACATTGCTTTGAACATCCTTCTTGCACTAAGGTTTTCTAATCTTACACAGATTGAATAACTTCCACCTATGGAGAAATTTCCATAGTCCCATTTTGACTATCACTTCCGAACAAGAGTTACCTCTTTTCAGAATATGTCAATATGGTCCTTTCCAACAATTTATATCCTACTTCCAACTGTCCCCGAGCAACCAATCTTTGGAGAACCTTAGATTGTCCTCGACAATTGCTTAATCACTTTAGTCATATCCAATTCAAGACTTTTCCCTTCTTAATGCCCTAAGCATTTGGAAAATTTAGAAAGGATAAATATTATAGCACATGAAATCGATCCTATATCCGAAGCATATGGGACACGATTCATGATGTCTCACATAAAGACATGATACTAGACCAGTCTTTTGCTACAATAAGGATGAATATTATAGCACATGAAATCGATCCTATATCCGAAGTATATGGAACACGATTCATGATGTCTCACATAAAGACATGATACTAGACCAGTCTTTTGCTACAATATTTTTTATTTGCCATGTTTTCAAAATTTAACTATGAAGAGGGATGCCGTAATCATAATCGAATTTTGATAACGCAATATATATAGAATTTCTTTAAGTTGAACCATTCCAACATAAAATATATATATATCCTTGACTAAAGATGATTAAAAACTCAATCTAAGCTTTTAGAATTGAAATGAAGTATAATTTCCTCTCCCTTAATTATAGCAAAACAACTTTTCAACCCCTACAACTTTACGAATTGAAACTTTTGGTTTTCTATAATTAACATTGCTAACTTGCAACACTAAACATAATAATCATGCTCCCACTAACATGATGATTATCAGCATAACACTTATGCTCCCACTAGCTCTGACATATTTCCAGAAATCAGCTGGACTCCTGAAATTTAGATTCGTACACCCTTTCTTAGATAGTTCACATGTGTGTCTAAACAATTTCCAGAACTATGAAAAGGGATGCCGTAATCATAGTCTTAATTGTTTAGACCTCTGCCATTTCTCACAAGTCCATGTTAGTGTGCCAGTTAACCACACACGCTCCACTAACGACTTTGAAAACATCACAATTGTTATCTACTTAAAATCTTCTTAGTGAAAGCATTTCCTCACCATCATTTTCATGAATCGAAGAGAAACCTTATGACACTTAGATTTTATAGTGTATGAGTTTCTATCCATGTGAATTTGTCAAAACCATAATCACAAGACAAGGTTAGTGACAAATTAGCCTTACATGGATTGAACTTGTTCAATCTTAATTTCTTGTCACCTGGTAGCACAAGGCCCACCAATGCTTCCAAGCTGTTATGCACACAGTTTAGAACTAACAAAACTCATATGCATAGTCAACTTAATAGGAACAGACACAGAAACAAGAATTATGTTAACTTAATAGGTTGCAAACCTTAAGTCGTGTGCTAGTGATAAAACTCAGGTTTTACTCTTGATATCTTGAAATCCTTTCAGGATCTTAAAGACTCCCACTGTCCTCTTGACATATAAGTTTCCCTAGTCAAGGACCATTCCTTGACAAAACAAATATTCAAGGAATAGTGCGGACTCTTATCAAGATAAACACTTCACACAATTGGTCTTAGTTGGTCTTTGTCTTATCCAAGACATCACAACTTACCAATTTCAAATGTACAGGAGTAGAAAACATTTTACACTACATTTGATAAGTGTTTTAAACCTTACTTTATGTCACTCAATGTTACAATCTTGGAGTATGACTCTAAGAGTTGTTTTTGGAACGAAGTATGATCCATCTTCTTGATTTTAACAATTCACGACCCCTCATCTTAGTCATAACAATGCACTAAGATGTCCTTAGAGTATGAATTTGTGATATGGTTTCATAATCATTAAGATGATCATAAAACATGATACTAAAGTACTCTCCCATCTTTTCAGATTTGAGAAACTTTTTATCTCTCTGCCAAATTTGATTCTTCTCATCCGTTCTGCCATACATTGAAACTTTTCCAATGTTACAGAATTATACTTAACCTTATAAGTATAACCATATTTACTAATCTGTAGTAAATCATGACGAATCGATCTTTGTGGTGGACCTTGACCAGCACACACCTAGTGTGCCTAACTCCTTAGTCCTTCAATTGGCTCACATATGAATGTGATCAATGAATTAGTCTCAATTTTACAAAGATGAGAATTCTCATTCATCATACAATACAACTTGTATGATTCCAAGTTTCTGTCTAACTGAAGCTTGGGTGATGAGAACCTTTCCTCATTTGGTAAATTCAGACACTACCACAAATGAGAGAATCAAACTCATATTTCCAATATTGCTAGAAACATACAAACATCAATTTTCCATAAATGCCATTGTAAGGGGATATAATATAAAATAAACTAAACAAAACTTTTATTTCTTTATAAAATGCGGAAAAATATTCCTTACAATGCATCTTCAAATGAAAACTATGCTATTACATATTTCCTAGCAATCTATCACAACTTTTAAGTAGTAGCTCAAAATTCCGATCCTCGAACCATGCGATCGAAATCCATCTTCGTGATCAGATTCAACACACTCTTCTTTTAACCTTCCTTTTGCTCGATCCTGCTAAACATCAAGATGCAACCTAGTCACATCATGTAATAAGAATCAACAATTAGGAACTTTAACAAAGTTAGATAGTGGACTTACCTGAAGCCGAGTCAAACATTTTGTCTCTACTTGCTTTCAAATATTTCAGGTATTCAGGGCAGCTTCGCTTCCAATGTCCCTTCTCATGACAATAAAAACATATAGACTCTTTGGGAATGGTACACGAGACAATCATAGACTTAGCCTTTCCCTTTACCTTTTGGTCAACCGGGTTGACCAAGGCCGATCCCTTTCCATTGGGACGAGAAAGCTTTTCTGGACTTCTAATGTTACCATTGTCCATGTCCATGGAAGTTTGAGAAATAGATTTTCCATCAATGTTTGCTTGACCATTGCGCCAAATCATTGCTGAACAAGCAAATAAGAAAGATCTATTAGGGTTATGTCAGGATCTGTCATATGGTAGTCTTTAATAAACTCACCATACGACTCAGGAAGTGACTGAAGAACCCAGTCAACAGCGAACTTCCTTGAAATAACAGCACCCAACATTCTCAACCTGTCTATGTGTGACTTCATTCCTAAGACATGAGTGCACACAGGTCTTCCATCTTTATGTTTCATTTCTAGTAGAGCTTGAGTGATCTTGAACCTTTCAAGTCTTTGGGCTTGTGGGTCAGGGAGAATAAATGGAGGAGGTGGGGGGAGTGAAGCATGATGTTGAGGGACATCATCTTCAAGAGGAAAGCTTGTTTCAAGCGATTTGGGAAGATCATAGTTGTCTGAACCAGACATCTACAATGGGAGAAAATCAAGTTAGTTGATTCAAGTCCTTAATATAACACCCAATATGAAATATTAAGGCTAGGACCCAACACAATATTTTATAACTTGGAAGAGGGATGCCGTAATCCAAGCTATAAAATATTTGAAGGTAGGTGAATGACGATTCACCAATTTCCACCATGAAAAACGAAATAATTTATTAGGTTTTAATTAGATTTGAAACTCCTAGATCTTTTGAGATTCATTGAACTTTTCAATGGCATGTTTCAATCTCGATTGTGCCCTTCAGGTTTTGTGACTGGGATGCCGAGGATCACAAAACAAGGTGTGAATAACCATGCAAACTCACTTGGTACCCTTAATATTATCACCTAATCGATGTGCCGGTTAACCACACACGCTCCACCGATCTATGATAAACATTAAGTCACCCTTCGTGATTCTTACTAGTCCAAGTTAGTGTGCCGGTTAACCACACACGCTCCACCAACGACTTGGTAAGGTACAAAGTGTGAATTTCATGGGTTAGCACCATATTCACATTTTCCTAAAGTAACTAAGATTGGGAATTTATAAAAGGTTTAGTTACTTTATAATATTCATTATACTTTTAATGAGAATTTAAAGTCATTTTCCTACCCGTTCGGCTAACGACCCTCCACCGATCAAGGAAGCGGTGGGTGAGAGTGGACACCCATTAAGCTGCCATTTTTAGGCAACAACCTTATACCCCCCTTATAGACCGGCTTCGTGAATGAGACCTATTAACGGTAGAACGACTTATTCTTATACATATATATAATAATTAACCATTAATGTTATAAATACTATAAGTGTTGAATTTTAACTATTAAAACTCTAAGGGTTGGAATTAAAGTTTATTAAAGTGTGTGAAACTTTACAAATTCCAAAACTTGAGGGCAAGTTTTGTAACTATCCAAAACTTTTCATTTCATAACTTATGAATTAAAGGTTCATAAAAATGAAGACTCTTCATTTTTATGTAACTTATGTGTTTAAATGTGTGTTTAAAAGAAGTGACCTTTGGATATCCATAACTTGAGGACAAATTATGGACTCCATTAAAACACATAAATGATCAAGAATTAATCCAAAACAATTCAGCAAATAATTCCTATCATCTTCTAAATTCATAAGAACATGAACATGATCATCAAAGTTTCAAGAATTATATGAACACATACAAAGCATGAAATTTTGATATAAGCTATTGTAAATGGATTAGAACAACCATTACACCAACTAAAACAAGTTTTAAAACACCAAAACAGTTTAGGGTAATGTTTCTAGTCCATTTCCAGCAGCAAAAGTTGAAAATCTGCATTCTGAGGTTCCTACTCGCCGAGTGCACGAACCTACTAGGCGAGTAGGATGAGTTTACACATGAACTCGGCGAGTCCCCCCATGGACTCGGCGAGTTCATCAGTCAGACAACAAAAAATCGACTTTTTATCACTATTTTGCATCAAGTATCAAACAAACAAGCCTAGGCTCTGATACCACTGTTAGGTTTTGCGCATTCTAACACTTCCTAAGTGTACATGTAACCCTAATAAACCTTGGATCTATGTTTGTCTAAGGTACATGCAAAATATTAATTTCCAAGGTTTATAACCTATCTAGCATGGCATGGGGTACTTTTAAACATAAAAGGACTAGATGAATTACATACATTTTGTTGATTGTTGATTCCTTGGAGTTTGAGAGCCAAGCACCAATAATGTGAATGCCTCAAATGGAAATCACAAATCACCACAAACTTGGAAAATGTATGAGAGAGTATACTAACACTTAGAAATTGGCCACCACTATTACACACACACTAGGGTGTTTTTCATGCAACATAAGCTTGTTTATATAGTGTGCATGGTTAGGGTGAAACCCTAATAACCCATGTCTTTTCCTCTTCCAAGGATCCATGGGTTAAAAGCTCCATGGATCATCCATGGACTTCCATATAAGCTTAGCCCATTAACAAATGAGCATTAGCCCACACCATATAAATACAATAGCCCATGATTTAATTAGTCTTCCTTTTAATCACTAAATCAATTCATAATTAATTCAAGATTAAAACTAATTAAATAACATGACTTTATATTAATATATTATAACTTATAATATATTAATAAATCGTAAGTATACAATTCTCATAAAATTATCCATAAACAGTTTGGGTGAAGTGCAACCCAAATGGACCATGCCGGGTCGGGTCAAGTATATACCAAATAAGTTATGGACTTAGACACCTTATCCAATAGTCTCCCACTTGGATAAGTCTAATAACTGTATTTGCGTATGTTACTTCAGGAACCAACCAACAATCGTAGCTCTCGAAAACTCTGTTGAACTATGAAGCGCCATTTTAGATAAGTGATCATATAATCCTCTGTTCTCATGATATCAGCCGGACAAATACATGGAACAACGTCGTACTTATTGTCCAGCAGTTTGTTTCCCGATTTCCGATTTGTTTGACAAAGAACTAAATTGAGCACATCAATTAGGTTCTGACCGGGCCCGGTACATAGGTCAAAACAAAATCATCGAGGGGCCCAGATATCACTTCTATTTCTAGAAGGAACAGATAAACTTCGACTCATATGCTTGTTCTACTACTTGTTGAATTATACACAAAGGCACGTTTTATAACATCAAGTTACTGATGCGTTTTCGTGCAGTCAATGCACAACCAACTCATAGGTAACAACTCATATCTCTAGGTTTGAAGACTTATATGATATTACCGTCTCACGATCACTCGAGATAAATTCCATGAAGTGATACAAGTGAGCGTGGGTTAATTCCAATACTCATAACTTATGAGTACTCATGAATGTTGTAGCAACCATTGCTATGTCTAAACACGTTTAGCCATCTACAAACTCGATTCATGACAGTCTTAATTCATACCTACTTCCAACATATGAACGACTGTGGAGTGTTTAAATAACTTAGTCATTCGGAAAGAATAACCTAGCTATTCTGGAAGTCAAAACATGCAAAGTGAAACACAATAATAATCGAATCCAATATGGTCTCAGAACCCTTTTGAATATAAATAAAACCACCTTTTATTTATCACCATATTGATTACACATTATTCATTGTATAATGTTTCAAATAATCAACTTAATACTTGAATAAAAACAACAGTTGTCCCATGCTCCTAGCATGTACACTTTGTTTTTCTAAACAATAGTTATGCCATACTCCAACTATGCACACTATGTTTGTGTATGATCTTTACTTTGTGAAATAGATCATTTGAACATGATTCCAATGATGCTCATTTCACAATCCCAAATCCTTATTGTAAATGTAAAAATTCCTAATTCCTACCATTTACCAAAAAAACTGTTAGATTTTAAACTTTTAAGTCCATAAATTACCAAACGCACCCTGACCTCCGAAATCCTTTTCAATTTAGTCCCGAACTTTCATTTATTAATTTATTTAAATAAACGGGGCGTTACAACTCTCCCCCACTTAAATTAGATTTCGTCCTCGAAATCATTTCTTACCATTCCTTATACACCCAACTACTATAGTGAGATGGTCACCATCCTGGGCACACCCTAGCCTTCTCAGGGTAGCCATGACCAACCTTGCAAAGTCTTAAATTCCACTGGTGAACGGATTCCACACAACAGTCTACATCTACTCTGTCTGATATCTGCTGTCCTGAGATGGTCTGATTCCCTGACAGACCTCTCATACTAAATCATTATTGATGAAACCAGCCTGCTTATCTCTCAACTGACCCCTCAACCTCCTACTAGCTTGAAATTCCCACTACAAAACAGGTTCACAAACCTAATTATCCCTGTAGATCACTTATACTTGGCCAATGCTCAGCTATTTCCACTGTGAGTGACTTGTCACTTCCCAATAAACCAGCTATCCTGTCTGTACTTGCAACTTAGGGCACAATTACTAACATTGCCTAAACGCTGAAACTGCCCGGACACTGAACTGCCTGAAGCAGTATGCTGCCACATGGCTGCTCTCCAAGATCTAACGAGACCTCCCCAGTCTCAGTTCGTTCACCAATTATCTGAAATACCAGGTTCCGACCCGGTTGCGGAACCAAAGGACTCTTTAACTAGTCGCCTCACACGACTTCTGAACAAAACCCTTCTCTAGAACTAGTTGCCACTTACCACGCCACTGAGGCTCTAATAACTTTCTGATCTAACTGATCGAGTCCATACGTCAAATCCTGACGTCACCAAACCCAAGGCTAAAGTGATTGCTACATGACCATTGGTAGCCTCATGTCATAAATGACCTTAAGCAGTCCACTGCTTCCTTGCTCTCATCTCTGTAGTGGCGCTTCTACAATCTTATCACTGGCTTAACCAGGTCTAATCCGTCTGGGAAATTCCGAAATCCAATATGTGGATTTCCATTTCCTTACTGCTACACCCGAACTGGTGGGTACTACTGTTCTTTCCGCGTTCTAACAACGCACTCACGCTATCTACTAACCTAGTGAATGCTACGGCTACACCCGCAGACTTACAACACTCTATCACTGTCTGGCTGCTCGTGAATGCTACGGCTACACCCGCAGACTTACAACACTCTAACACTATCTGGCTACTAGTGAATGCTACGGCTACACCCGCAGACTTACAACACTCTATCACTATCTGGCTGCTAGTGAACGCTACGGCTACACCCGCAGACTTACAACACTCTAACACTATCTGGCTACTAGTGAATGCTACGACTACACCCGCAGACTTACAACACTCTATCACTATCTGGCTGCTAGTGAATGCTACAGCTACACCCGTAGACTTACAACACTCTGACACTATCTCATTCGCTGGTTACTGATCCGAACACATCCAACGTCGAGCATACACACGACCTAGCATCCAAAACTAAACCCATGTCCTGACTGGAATCCCCCACCTGATTCCCTAAGGATTGTCGACATTCATTCCGAGAACACGATTTCATAATGAGCAAGTTTTTCCGAACTTCCACATCATACTCTCCTCGAACCATACAGCCACATGGGCCGTCTTCCTTTCAGACAAGGATGCAAAACTTATCCTAGTCTCAAAACTGCTCCCGCTTCTGAATCCTTGGGCGATTATCCCCCACTTTGATTCAGCTAATGTCTTACAGCACACAAAACTGGAAGAATTCCCAATCCTTCTCACCACCCATGACCAATCTGCTAGAAACCACGCTTACCATTGCTAGTGTTTCAATACTAGCCAGTCCAAAAGGTCACACAACTTATAAAAAAAATCCGAATAAATCTCCGGTAATAACCCGCTAGACCCAGGAAGCTCCGAATCTCAATTGGAGACCTCAGAATCTCCCACTGCATCACGGCCTCTATCTTGGCCGGATCAACTAGAATATCCTTCCGATTGACAAGGTGCCCAAGAAATTGCACCCCGCGCAACCAGAACTCACAATTGGAGAACCTTGCGAAAATTCTCTCCCTCCTCAAAGTCTCTAGCACCTCCCTCAGGTGCTTCTCGTGCTGCTCCTCAGTCTTGGAATAAACCAAGATGACGCTGTACTTTCCTAATCCTGTAATCTGGGGAATTGCTCTATCACTATTCGCTAATGCTTCTCGGCATGCAATTGGCATACGACATCTCTTGAAAATATAATTTAGACACAAACCGAGGATAACTCAGGGTTACACTTACTCAAACCCTTGAAACGAAAGGCTCCCTTGTGCAGTTTCCCGCAAGTGCTGCACCGAATCTGACCCCGCTGGCCTCTCAGAAGCTGATATGAAATCTACGGTCTCCTCCCGAGACCCCTCACTATAAGCAATTGATCTGATTCCCTTTTCCTAGTGTGCTCTAAGTCGATATCCCGCTCTCGAGCTCTAGAAGTCATATCATTCAGGGTCTTTCACCCTGAGATACTCACAATCTCCCTGCTATCATTCTACAGTATGTTTTGATAACTTACCTTCTTCATTTCCTCATCTGCTGCATATTGTGGTACCATATAAGCTCTTTCCCGAGACTTGGCAGTGATCTCTGCCACAGTCTCAGTCGTCTGGTGGAGATCTAACAACTCTTGCCCCAACTGCTGCGCCTCAATCGCCTGGGCACACTCTGCCCAGAATCTGGTCTAAAAGTCATCCCATGGCATAGCATTAACCGCATCATCACTCAACTCACTACCAACCTCTTCCTATCAATCTCATGCTCTACCCCTCAGGAGACAGGAAGTAAGACAGATCTTGTCTCCTTTCGAGACAATGTCTGATACGAAAAGTGTTGGTGACATCTGCCAACCATCTACTGCTAACAATGGGGTCCCTAACCCCCATGGCAATCTGAAGCCTCACAAAATCTGAATTCCCGAAATATCAACGTACGGGTCTCTATCATGGCTGCTATCTCAGTGCAGAATGCACTCGGCCTCTCATCACAAATCTCTATAATGCCCTCCTTGATCGCACTGAGGATCACAGGAGTCTGGTCATTGATACTGTACGAAATTCTCAGATGGAACGAACTCCCTCATCTGACCATCAATCTGCCCGGCCCCAGAGTCCGAGCCTGATCCCTCGTCGACACCAAAACTACCATCTGGTCTACCACGTAGTGCCACTATACTCGGCAACATACGCTTACTAACATCGCAATACTCATCCAAACTCGAGGGATCTCACACACTACAAGTTCCCTGGTCTTATCTCAGCCTTCCTTGATTCGAGTACGGATCCTCTGCTTTCAGTAGTACGGGCCCATACTACCTTCCACATCTATCCGTACTTTCCTCAAGTACTGCCTCGGCTCCACCAATTCACTTCTACTGCTACTGATCTCTGCTACTCTCATCCTAGGCTTGCCCTAGGGAAATCTCTAACTCTACCCAATTCAGTCCTCAGCTGCTGAAGGCCTCCTTGTAATGCCAATTAGCCATTACCTGAATACCATCACATGTGGCGAGGCTCAGATAATCCTTCGAGTAAAAGACTCGTCCCTACAACGGTTAGACTCAAACAAGAGCTGCGCAATAGGGCCAAATCTAGCACTCTGAGATTATTCAACCCTGATCACATGTGACGTGACGTATTCACCTAATGGCTAGCTCCCATCACTCCGAGTCCCACGAAGCACAAAGCAAGCAGCATTCAGACACAGGAGACTACTCAATCAATTCTATCCTCATAACAAGAAACTGTACTAGCATACAATGCTAAGCTCATACTATCAGGCATAACCTACACAGACTATCCTACTGCTGTCTACTCAATACTAGCATGCAATCCTCATAAAACTGAAACACATATAGCAGGCACATAAGGCATCCTCCTAGATCCTTAGTCCTATTCTAGCATGCTGTTCTACTGAAACTGGAACTGATAAACATAACATGAACTTGTATGGGTAATTTGGGAGTACTTACTTGAGCTCGGCTGATTGCATGCACCACACCCTTTTTCTCTTTTCAAAGTTCTTTTCTTTCTAAAAATTCTTTTTGCTTTTCTAAAACTCTTTTCTTTTAAAAAACCTTTTTACCACTTCCTTAGTTTGAGTTCAGACACACTCGGGAGTGCGCTCGAATCCCTCAAACCAAGGCTTTGATACCAACTTGTAACATCCCAAAAATACAGTCTGAAAATTTCGTTTTAAATTAGTAATAAAACCATATTCATCAAACGTCATATAAGAATCATAAACAATGTATCTCAAAATATCTTAACAACTGTCAAATATATCAGAGTATAAACATCCCAGGCTGAACAAATGGTGTGTGCACTGCAATCTTCCTGAGCTCCTCTTTTAAAACTGAGTACCTGAAACCAAAACTGAAAACCATAAGCACGAAGCTTAGTGAGCTCCCCAAACTATCACATACCATATAATAACTCATATAGCACATACTGGGCCTTGCCCACTGCATCGGGCCCCGCCCGACATCGGACCGAAGTCCGGACTAGCTTGGGCCCCGCCCACTGCATCGGGCCCCGCCCGAAATCGGACCGAAGTCCGGAGTAACTTGGGCCCCGCCCGGCATCGGACAGAAGTCCGGAATAAACTTGGGCCCCACCCACTGCATCAGGCCCCGCCCGACATCGGACCGAAGTCCGGAGTAACTTGGGCCCCGCCCACTGCATCGAGCCCCGCCCGGCATCGGACCGAAGTCCGGAATAGACTGAACATGACATAAACATGAACATATAACATAATCACATATACTGCATCGGGCTTGCCCGGCATCGGACCGGAGTCTAGAAAACTGCATCGGACCGAAGTCCGGAACTAACCAGGGCCTTGCCCTCTGCATCGGACCGAAGTCCGGAAACTGACTGAACATAGCATAGCATAATCATAACTACTAGCATAAACACATATACTGCATACTGCATCGGACCGAAGTCCGGAACACATAACACAAGGACATGCTTGAATCACAAAGACATCAAGCACACTGAACTACTGCATCGGACCGAAGTCCGGAACTACTGCTAACTAAACGGGCCGACATTGTGGCCGTAGACCCGTTCCTACTGGAAGGAAACTCACCTCACACTGTTGAAGTCCCGTAGACACAATCCCACACTGCTGAAGTCCCGCAGACTCAACCTTAGCTGCTGGATGACAGATTCCCGAACTGTCAACACCAAAATAACACCCAATTAATAATTGGGTTCTAACACATAACTATAAATACATACTTTAGATAATTACTACATTACCCCTAGCTTGGCTTACCCAAGCCCAAGGCCCAATCCATAGACCTAAATTCAACTAGGGATCAAAGCCCAACATATGGCCCAATTTTCCAAATTGGGCCCAAACCTCTACATGGACTTCCCTTAAGGCCCAATTGTTCAGTCCGATCCAACATGTCTCATTCTAAGGGCCCAATACCATACAACCATCTAGGCCCAACTATGGCCCATCTATGGCCCAATTTTCCAAATTGGGCCCACACCCTCCTATGGGTCTTACCCTAAAGCCCATTAAATTATTCTAGTCCATTTGCTTGTTCTTGGATAGCCCAACACAAAGCCCAAGTGAAATTAGGGTTTCACATAAAATGATAACTAGGGTTAAGTGTCTCTTACTTAACCCATTAAGGACTTAATCCATTAAGTCATTTACTCTACTAGATAAATGATATGGAGAAATTGGGCTTAATACACAATCCAATCTTAATAGCCCAAAAGTGGGTCCAATAAGTCTAAGGCCCAATTACTCACAATTAGGGTTTTCTAAACCCTAATTAGGGTTTTTCACCCAAACATGGCCCAATAAGCCCAAAACTAATCCTTAAGCCCATTAGGGTTTTGCTAGGCCAATTAGGGTTTGCTTGAGGGGCACCACCCACTACCACCTCGGGTAGTGGTGGTCAATCGGCGGCACACGGCGGCGGCTACCACCTTACGGTGGTGGTTACTATTATTTTTATTATTCATTGATAATTACAGTTACAAAGCTTAATCCAAAAATAAACACATACACACTAACTAACACACACACACACACAGCCACCCTAGTGGTGGCCGGCGGTGGCATGTGGCGGCAGCCACCACCTCACGGTGGTGGTGGTGGCTTTCTTGATCTATCCAGCCAACAAAACCAATCATACATCACTGAAATAACACACATACGCCCTTACTGATTACAAAACAACCCTAGCCACCCACCTGGTGGCACATGGCGATGGCAGCCACCACCTCACGGTGGTGGCAGTGGTCAGTCCTTATGGTTCACGAAATCTCTGGCAGCAGCAAACCTATGACGACGCTACATGAACAAGGGAGGTGGCGGCGACACCTTCACGATTCGGTTACGCCGACGGAAACAATGCCGCGAAGGAAAACATCATCAAGGCAGTAGGCGGCGACCTTGTCGTCGTCTAAGGGCAGCAGCAGCAGCGCACACCAAGCGGTGGTTACGGCTTCCGATGGCGGCTGGGTTGCTCGTGACTGGATGACGGCCGAGTGACTCCGATGATGGCGGCTGATCTCCCACGTCCGAATTCATCCTCAGCAAGTACTGGAGGCGAGGCGGCTGAACAGAAGAAGAAGATGCAGCGGTCTGCAGCGGCGGCTAGGGGAGAATGGTGGTGGAGAGGTGGCGCCGGTGAGGGAGGCATAAGGGGGAAAGAAGATGACGGCTGCTAACTATTGAGCTAGGGTTAGGGTTACGGGTCTTATATACCCCGTCCAATTAACAATTTTCCCATAATTACAATTCTGGTCCCTCCCCATGGATCTTTTCAAAATAAATTCAATATTTATCCTTTTGCCCCTTATTCCATAATTTTCTTTCATCATAAGCCCCTAAATTACCAATAAACCCTTAAATCTTCAAATCTTTTTCTATTTAAGTCCATAAATTACCAAACGCACCTTGACCTCCGAAATCCTTTTCAATTTAGTCCCGAAGTTTCATTTATTAATTTATTTAAATAAACGGGGCGTTACAGTTGAACAACGAAGTCCCAGTTGTTTCCACTATTATCACCTCTATCATTTCTACATCCATTATCATCTCATCCACTTTTGATACTTCATTAATTGACACATCCACTTTGTTACCATAATTTTCTTCACCTATTTCGTCTTCACTTCTTGTTTCCACTATTTCACCAACTTACTCTACCATCATGCATAAACCAATCACTACTCTTTTCTCTTCGCAATCAACTGAAGCAGAAAGAATGGTTCAAGAAGATGAACCAAATGATGATGATGTTATGGTTTCGTTAACAAGTTGAACGTCTGGAAGTTCATGCTAATCGTTATGAATACAAAATTCAAAAGCTTCGTGATGTTTCTAAGGAAAGTCATGAAAGTTTCATTAAGCAAGTCAAGAATGTGCAAGAATATGTGAATCTCAAGATGGTAGAACTCAAATCGGAAATGGCTAAGGAGGTTGAGAATATTGATAAAATTATTGTAACACTCATAAAATACGGTCCAAAAATTTCATTTTTTTAATATTTAAATAAAATCATAGTTATCAAAACGTTCCATCAAAACACGAGTCAAAGTATTTCAAAACATTATTATCAGAGTTTCCAAATCAAAACATCAGAGTAAACATCCCAGGCTAAACATCATGGTGTGTGCAATGTAGTCATCCCGAGCTCTTCATTTTGCTACCAGAAGTGTTGGATTAGGTGTCTAATCCTACAACTATAATTGGTATGTACTTGACCCGATAGTAGCATGGTCCATTTGGGTTGCCTTCAGCAGAGCAATCTGATAGGATGGATATTTGAGAAAGAGGTTGTTTGTGAATTATTAATATATTATAAGTATAATATATTAATTGAGAGATCATATTATTTAATTGGTATTGATCAAGAATTAATTTGGAATTAATTTAGTGATCAAAAGAGACTAATTAAATTAACGGGGACTGATTATGTAAATCAGTGATACATATAGTTTGGGCTAATGATCCATGTTAGTAATGGACTAAGCTTATGTGAGAGTCCATGAAGTGTTAGTTCAAATGAGTTATTGGATTAAAAGCCTAAGTGAATGAATTAGGGTTTACAAGTGACCCTTGGAATTCTACACTATAAATGTAACCCCTAAGCCCTAAAATCGAAAAAAATAAGAGTATTCTAAGAAGAAGCTAGGCAATTTTGGTGCCTCCAAGCTCTCTCTCATTGTCCTCCATTGTTCTTGGTGTTTGCGACATATTTGAGGCATCACATTTGAGGTGCTAAGCTCTTGTAAGGCCAAGTTCTACAAGCTACAACAAAGAGGTAATCATCTTACTCGTTTTTATGTTTCAATTATCAAAGTTGTATGCTAGTTAGGCTTCATGCTTTGGAAAAATGAAATTGTATGTATAACTTGAGAAAACTTAGATCCAAAGCATCTAGAGTTGTATGTGCACCATAGGAATGTTATAGTGCTCAAAACCCATCAGTGGTATCAGAGCCTAGGGTGTTTTCTGTTATATTGATGCAGTGGTTAAATTTTTAAAGCTGAAAAAGTCTCATTTCTGGCCTCTAACTGATGGACTCGACGAGTCCAATTATCTGAATCGACGAGTTCACTCATAGACTGACAACTCGACGAGTCCAGTTCATGCACTCGACGAGTAAGATCTTTTGCTTGCAGATTTTCGAGTTTTTTTTTGCCATAACTGGATTAGGATCATTGCCACAAACTATTTTGTATCATAAAATCTGATTTTTCTGATATGGTAGTGATTATCCTCATCCAATTAAAAGATAATTGTCAAAAATTTGAAGATAATTGCTAGTTGATATGATAAGATAATTATTTGTATTATTTGATTTGAAATTATCTTGCTATATAAGTTAAGTTAGGTCAAATTGGTAAATGATAAATTATATGATTATTTTATTAGTTTAAAATTTGATCTAAATGGTTTTGAAGAGTTTCATAACTTGCCCTCAAGTTATGGAATTTGAAAAGTCTCATCTATGAAACATTAAATTCTAAAATTCAAGAGGTTTTGAAGAGTTTCAAAACTTGCCCTCAAGTTTTGGAATTTGAAAAGGCTTATTTATGAAACATTAAATTCTAAACCCTAGAATTTTAAAAGTTTAACATTCAACCCTTATACTATTATAATATTAAAGGATTAATACTTATATATATATATATATATATATATATATATATATATATATATATATATATATATATATATATATATATATATATATATATATATATATGTATAAGACAAGTCAGTATTACCGTTAGTAGGCCTCATTCACGAAGCTGGTCTATAAGGGGGTATAAGGAAATTGCCTATAAAATGGCGATTGAATGGGTGTCCACTCTCACCCACCGCTTCCTTGACTGGTGGAGGGTCGTTAGCCGAACGGGTAGGATAGGACATTAATTCTCGTTAAAAAGTATAATGATAATTATAAAAGTAACTAAATGTTTTTATAAATTCCTAATCTTAGTTACCTTAGGAAAAAATGTGAAATTGGTGCTATTCCATGAAATTGCACTTTGCACCTTGCCAAGTCGTTAGTGGAGCGTGTGTGGTTAACCAGCACACTAACTTGGACTAGCAAGGATGGAAAAGGGTAGCTTGATGTTTATCATAGATCAATGGAGCGTGTGTGGTTAACCGACACATTGATTAGGTGATAAATGACATCGAGAGTACCAAGCAAATTTGCATGGTTATTCACACCTTGTTTGTGATCCTCGGTATCCCAGTCACAATCTTGAAGGGCATGATCAAGATTTAAACATGCCATTGAAAAGTTCAGTGAATCTCAAAAGAATCTAGGATTTTCAATTCATTTAAAACTTAATCCTCAATTTCGTTTTTCATGGTGGAAATTGGTAAATCGTCATTTACCTACCTTCAAATATTTTGCAATTGGATTACGACATCCCTCTTCCGAATTGTGAAATATTATGTTGGGTCCTAGCCTTAATATTTCATTAGGGTGTGATATTAAGGAATTTCTATCTAATGAAACTTGTCTTTCTTTTCAGATGTCTACTTCAAACAATGCTTCAAACTCAAATGCTTATGGCTCTTTCTTCCTCATGAACTTATGTGGGAGGGTCATTTTCGATGGATCGAACTTCAATGACTAGATTCGAAACATTCGCATGGCCATTCGCTACGAGGAAAAGGAATATGTCCTCGATAAAGAGCTAAAAATGATTAATGAAGAAACTGCTACTCCTGAGCAACTGGCTGAGTATAGGGCTCATGAGAAGGACGCGACAAAGGTGTCGTGCATCATGCTGGCCACTATGACTTCTGAGCTTCAGAAATCCTATGAGGACTTCTGGCCTTTTAAGATGCACCAAGACTTGATGGAAAGGTACCAACAAAGTGCTCGACAAGAAAGGTATGAAATCATTGCCTCCATGATAACAACAAAAATGAAGGATGGAGAGTCCATCACGAGCCACTTGCAAAAGATACAGAGGTATGTGGATCGCTTGCTAAAGTTGAATGTCAATTTCAATGAAGAGTTGGATATTGACATTATCCTACACTCTTTGCCTCCTTGTTATGATCCGTTCAGAATGACTTATCATATGAACAAGGAGGAAGTCACTCTAAGCAAGCTTCGAGGCCTATTAAGAACTGTTGAAAGTAGTTTAAAAGGCAAGTCTGTTGTACCTACTCCTACTGCTGCCCCAGTCTTGGAAATTGGACATGGAAGGGAAAGAAAAGGAAAGATCCTTCCAATAATCACAAGGAAAAGTCTCGTGATGGATCCTCTTCTAGTGGGTCCAAAGGTGGTTCAGCTGCTCCCTTATCCAATCCAAAGGAAGCAGAGTGCTTCCATTGTCATGAAAAAGGGCACTGGAAACGAAGCTGCCCCAAATACTTGCAGGACATTAAGGATGGGAAGATAAAGCCCACCTTCGCAGGTATTTACACTATTCATTCTAATAACTCATCACATGCTAATTCTTGGGTCCTTGATACAGGATGTGGTTTTCACATTTTTTTTGATTTGCAGGGTCTAAAAAGAAGTAGGGATGTAGAGCATGGGAAGATGAACTTTATCATGGGGAATAGGAAAGTGTCGCATGTCACTAAGAATGGACTTTATTCTTTATTGCTTAGTAATGGGTTAGAGTTAGAGTTGAATAATTGTTGCTACTCGTATGATATGACAAGAAACATTATTTATTTTCATGGTTTGTATAAACAAGGTTTTAGTTTTTTCATTTAACAATGAAATTGGTTCTATAAATGCTTTTTATAATGGTATTTTTTATTTTGAAGCATTGGCTTGTAATGGTATATATGAAACTGTGATGGTTGTAGACAACTTAGGAAATAATGTATTGCATATTGATTCATCCAATGGTTTGGACAAAGCATGCTTGTGGCATTGTCGTCTTGGACATGTCAACAAGAAGAGCATAGCCCAACTCCAAAAGGATGGAGTGTTGGAGTCATTTGACTTAAAGTCGGATGACACATGCGAATCTTGTTTGCTTGGAAAGATGACCAAGGCACCTTTCATTGGTACTTGTGAAAGAGGTGAGGGTTTGTTGGATCTCATACATTCCGATGTGTGTGGGCCCTTCAGATCCGCCATAAGGGATGCTAACCGCTTCTATGTAACCTTTACCGACGATTATAGCAGATATGGATATATCTACTTAATCAAGCACAAGTCGGAAACCTTTGAAAAGTTCAAAGAGTTTAAGAAAGAAATGGAGAATCAACTGGGCAGGAAAATAAAGGTGCTCCGATCCGATCGAGGTGGTGAGTATCTTAGTATTGAGTTTCACGACTATCTTAAGGAATGTGGAATTATTTCACAAATGACGCCACCTAGGACACCGCAGCTTAATGGTGTGGCTGAGAGGCGAAATGGAACCTTATTGGATATGGTTTGTTCCATGATGAGTCGAGCTTCGTTGCCTATCTCATTCTGGGGGTATGCCTTACAGACTACCGCCTATATCCTTAATCTAGTCCCAACTAAGAAGGTTTCCAAAACACCGCACGAAATGTGGACAGGGAAGGTTCCCTCGTTAGCACATATTAAGGTTTGGGGTTGCGAGGCTTTCGTAAGACGAGAGACTCACGACAAGCTCGAACCTCGCAGTGAGTGTTGTATTTTCATCGGCTACCCACAAAAATCCTTTGGATATCTCTTCTATAGACCGAGTGACAATGTTGTCTTCATTGCAAGGAGAGGGGTTTTCCGCGAAAGAGAACTCATATGCCAAAAGGACAATGGGAGGCAAACTGACCTTGAAGATCTTCAAGAGTTAAGTGATGAAGGAACCTCAAACACTAGCGCTCAACCCGAGGAGGAAACTCATGTTGAACCGGTTGACGATTCCTTACCTCTGAGATGTTCCAGTAGAGTTAGAATGACACCTGAGTTTTATGGTTTCCATATTACTACAGATGGTGATACATTTATCAATGATAGTACGCTGGTAAACTTGGATGAGCCATCCAACTACAAGGAAGCCATGGCAGGCCCGAAGTCTGCAAAGTGGAAAGAGGCAATGGACATCGAGATTCAGTCCATGTATGACAATCAAGTTTGGAACTTGGTTGAAAATGTACCAGGTCGTAAGACGGTCGGGTGCAAGTGGATCTTAAAGAAGAAGACCGACATGGATGGGAAAGTACACACATATAAGGCGCGATTGGTTGCGAAGGGCTTTACTCAAACTCCTGGAGTTGACTATAACAAGACCTTCTCACCAGTAGAGAAGATAAAATCTATAAGGGTTATGCTATTCATAGCTGCGTTTCATGATTATGAAATATGGCAGATGGATGTCAAAACCGCTTTCCTTAATGGAAAGTTGGCTGAGGATGTTTACATGAGTCAGCCATAGGGTTTTGTAGATGTGAAGTACCCTAATAGAGTGTGTAAGCTTGAGAAATCCATTTATGGATTAAAGCAAGCATCTCGCAGATGGAATCTTTGTTTCGATGAGAAAGTCAAAGAGTTTGGATTTTCGAGACGCGGGGATGAGTCCTGTGTGTATGTCAAGGCTAGTGGGAGTATAGTTAGCTTTCTGGTGTTGTATGTAGATGACATACTTCTCATAGGAAACGACATTCCAACCTTGCATGAGGTTAAGTCCTGGCTTGGAAAGTGTTTTGCTATGAAGAACCTCGGGGAAGCTGCTTACATTCTAGGGATAAGGATATTGAGAAATAGAAGTAAAAGACTAACAGGACTTAGTCAAAGTACCTACTTGGACAAGGTGTTGAACGTTTCAGCATGGAGAATTCCAAGAAAGGAGAACTGTCTATCCAGAGCAATACCAAACTGAGTAAGACTCAGAGTCCGAGTACCGATGCCGAGATAGCAGAGATGAGTCGAGTACCATATGCTTCCACAGTAGGCTCGATCATGTATGCTATGACATGTACTCGCCCTGATGTGGCCTTTGCTTTGAGCATGGTCAGCAGATATCAGGGGAATCCTGGTAGAGCTCACTGGGTTGCGGTAAAGAACATTCTTAAGTACCTGCAGAGGACTAAGGACTGGGTCCTTACCCTCGGTGGGAGTGATGACTTGAGAGTGAAAGGGTATAGTGATGCCAGCTTTCAGCCCGACAGAGATAATTTCCACTCTCAGTCGGGCTGGGTATTTACCCTAAATGGAGGAGCAGTAACATGGAAAAGTTCCAAACAGGAGACTGTAGCTGATTCAACGTGTGAATCAGAGTACATAGCAGCAAGCGAAGCGTCGAAGGAGGAAATATGGCTGAAGAACTTCATCGGAGACCTTGGACTTGTACCAGCTGTAAAGGAGCCTATGGAAATTTTCTATGACAACGAGGGTGCGGTCGCCTTATCCAAGGAACCGAGGGAACATGGCAGATCCAGGCACATCGACATAAAATATCACTTCATAAGACATCGAGTAAAAGAAGGACTCCTCGTAGTGAAGAGGGTATCATCATAGGATAACCCAACAGATCCCCTTACGAAGGGACTGAGTAGGGTTAAGCATTTGCATCATGCTAAGAGCATTGGCCTAAGGGACGATATTAGTTTTAGTAATTAGATAGACAGTTAGAAGCCTGCAATAAATAAATGTAATTGACATTTGATGAATAAATAATAAAGCTTTATTTATAAGTAAAGTTTACTGTCTTTTGTCAATTGGTTATTTTATGTTTCACTTTTGCATGTTTTGACTTCCAGAATAATATGATTATTGAAACTATCCACAATCGATCATACTTTGGAAGTAGGTTATGAAGTTAGACTATCATGAATTGGCTTGTAGATTGTCTAAGGTGTTTTAGACATAGCAAAAGTTTGCTACAACATTCATGAGTGCTCTTGAAATAAGAATTTGAGTATTGGATTAAACCCACGCTCACATGAATCACTTCATGGAATTTATCACGAGTGATTGTGAGACGATAATATCATATAGTCTTCAAACCAAGATATATGAGTTGTTGGTTGCGAGTTGGTTGTGCATTGATAGTACGAAAACGCATCAATAACTTGATGTTATAAAACATTTTTTTGTGTATGATTTAACAAGTAATCAGTACAAGCATATAAGTCGAAGTTTATATGTTCCTTTTATCCTAAGAGGATTAAAAGCGATATCTTGGGCCCCTCGATGATTTTGTTTTGACTTATGTGTCGGGCCCGGTCAGGACTCAATTGATGTGTTCAATTAAGTTCTATGTCAAACAAATCAGAAATCGGGAAACAAATAGTTGGACAATGAGTATGACTTTATTCCATGTCTTTTTCCACACGATATCTTGAAGAACAGAGGATTATATGATCCCTTATCTAAAGGACGCGTCAGAGTTCGACGATGGCTTTTGAGAGCTACGATTGCTAATAGGATTTTGAAGTTGCATTGGCAGTTATAGTTATTAGACTTATCCAAGTGGGAGACTGTTGGATTAGGTGCCTAAGCCTATGACTATAATTGGTATATACTTGACCCGATAGTAGTATGGTCCATTTGGGTTGCCTTTACCGGAGCAATTTGATAGGATGGATATTTGAGAAAGAGGTTTGTGATTTATTAATATATTATAAGTATAATATATTAATTGAGAGATCATATTATTTAATTGGTATTGATCAAGAATTAATTTGGAATTAATTTAGTGATCAAAAGAGACTAATTAAATTAACGGGGACTGATTATGTAAATCAGTGATACATATAGTTTGGGCTAATGATCCATGATTGATTAGTAATGGACTAAGCTTATGTGAGAGTCCATGAAGTGTTAGGTCAAATGAGTTATTGGATTAAAAGCCTAAGTGAATGAATTAGGGTTTACAAGTGACCCTTGGAATTCTACACTATAAATGTAACCTCTAAGCCCTAAAATCGAAAAAATAAGAGTATTCTAAGAAGAAGCTAGCCGATTTTGGTGCCTCCAAGCTCTCTCTCATTGTACTCCATTGTTCTTGGTGTTTGTGACTTATTTGAGGCATCATATTTGAGGTGCTAAGCTCTTGTAAGGCCAAGTTCTACAAGCTACAACAAAGAGGTAATCATCTTACTTGTTTTTATGTTTCAATTATCAAAGTTGCATGCTAGTTAGGCTTCATGCTTTGGAAAAATGAAATTGTATGTATAACTTGAGAAAACTTAGATCCAAAGCATCTAGGGTTGTATGTGCCCCATAGGAATGTTATAGTGCTTAAAACCCATCAAGAAGTACCTGAAACCAAAACTGAAAACCGTAAGCACAAAGCTTAGTGAGCTTCCCCAAAATACCACATACCATACATGTAATCACATAATAACATATAACATATCGTGGGCCCTGCCCCTTCATCGGGCCTCGCCAGGCATCGGACAATGTTCGGCATCGGGCCCAGCCCGGCATCAGACAATGTCCGGCATCGAGCCCCGTCTAACATCGAACCGTAGTCCGGAAAGCATATAATCATATCAACAATACACAAATAATAAACACATAGTCATAAGCATATAAACATTCATTGGGCACCGCCCGACATCGGACCGAAATCTGGAAAGCATATAAACATTGATCGGACACTGCCCAACATCAGACCGAAATCCAGAAAGCATAAAAACATTCATCGGGCACCGCCCGACATCGGACCGAAATCCGGAAAGCAAATAAACATTCATCGGGCACTGCCCGACATCGGATCGAAATTCGGAAAGCATATAAACACAGACACATGCAAGAATCACGAAGACATCAAGCGTACAAACAGTCCTCGGGCATCGCCCGACATCGAACCGTAGTCCGGAAAGCATATAAACATTCATCGGGCATCGACCGACATCGGATCGAAATCCGGAATCATACAATCATACATACGGGCTGGCATTGGTGCCTTCGACCCGTTCCTATAGGACAAAACTCACCTCAAGTCTTGAAGCTCATCGTAAGAAATCGCTAGCTGCTGCCCCGCCGACTTCCCGATCTATCAATACCAGAACCATATAAAATCTTAGTTAATAGGCCAAAACCCTTAAGTTTGGCCCAAGGTCAAACTTGGTCAAAAGTCAACGGTCAACGAAACTCAAAGTCAACAAGTTAAACTTCAGGCTGAGTACGCCCAACGTAATCAGCTCGTACGCATGGCGTACTTACCAACCAGAATCGGGACCCCATATAAGTACGCGCAACGTACTCGAAGGTACGCCCGACGTACCTAGCCAAATAACACTTTTCCATTAAGTGCTTAATCTCTTAAGCCCTTTCATCCAACACTCAAATCTAGTCCCGCCACATCATTCTAAGTCATAAAGTTTCCACCTTTATGACTTTCCATGTCTAGAAAAGGCCTAAAAGCTAAAACCTTAACTTATTAATCCATTAAGACATCATGACACTCTCATTGAAGGTATAGAAGAATCAATATTACATTTTTATGGATCCTAAAAGCTCCATAATGGATAAAGTTTACAACTTTATCCTTTAGAATGGTCCAAACTGCCAAGATCTAGCCTTTAAGCATCAAATGGGACCAAAAGTGCATCTTTTTCAACTTAATCCATTGAGTCCAAGTCTCCAAACTTCACATCTGAATCACAATGATGTTTAGATGCATAAAGTTTCCATCTTTATCCATAACAAGGTCACAAACTTTCAAGATCTAAACTTTATGCACTAAAATGACCAAAAGCTCATAACATCCAAAACTAGCTAGATCTAACAAATGAATCATCAAGATTCAAACTTTATACCTCTAGAAGATAGATCAATGTGAACAAAGTCCAGATCTACAAGCTCCAATGCAACCAACACTTCTACAAGAAGTTCCTTCACCTCCAAGGTGCACCATGCATACTCCAAAGCACTCAAAATCACATTATTTTAACTCAAAAGGCTCATTTAAGGTTAGGGTTTCATGAAAGGGGTGTTGGAGGGGTGGAGGCTAAGAATGGAGTGGGTTTGGGGGAGTTAATGAGCTTAAATAGGGCTTAAACCACGAAAATAGTGTTTGGGCATTGATTGCGTACGCCCAGCGTACTCCAGGTACGCCCAACGTACTCAGGATTCCATTAGTACGCCCAACGTACACCTTTTTGTATGCCCAACTGTAACATACACGTTCAGTTATCGTGTTTTGTTAATTTTAAAATGAATATTATTAAGTAATATATGGTTTTGAGCATTGAGTTCTAACAAGATAGTTTTATGAGAATTGAAGTAAAACTATGTTTAGAATCATTCAGAAAAGTATCGGAAGTCTTATGAGATTCCAATCAAAAGTCAACTATTGAAATTAACGAAAATATAAAGTTAGAAATAAGTAAAAATAATGTTAGTGAAAGTTGTAGATTATCTCGTTAGAAACATTTAGGTGAAAACCTCATCGAAATCCGAGTTCTAACGAAGAAGTTATGACTTATTGAAGTTTCGCGACAAAACCGGCACGACGCCGTATGACGTAAAAAGTGAGTTTATGATAAACTACTTTTTAGCTTTAGTAATCTAAATAAAAGTCGTAGTATTCGTTAAACCGAGAATTTTCATAAAAAGAACGTTCAAAATCTGACTTCGTATGAGGAAGTTATGATTTTTCTAAGTTTCAGTATAGCAGTATACAGCTAAAAACTCAAAATAAAGATCGAGTGATTTTTAGCCGACACAACCTAAACGAGAATCGAAGGTCTCGTCAATAGTAGTACAACGGTAAAAAGACAGACGAAAACGGACGTCGGATGAAGAAGTTATGAATTTTTAACGGACTTTTCCTGTCCCAGCCCGGTAAAAATATAACTTTAAAAATAAAGTCAAAATTAGCCGACGGAGTCTAAACGAAAGTTGTAGATTATCATCTTACCTACGCGTGGATATAAAGAACGTCAAAAACGAAGCTCGTATGCAAAAGATATGGATTTTAGAAGTTTGATAAATCAAAGTACGCCCAGCGTACATGAGTACGCCCAGCGTACTCGTGTAAGAGATCCGGAACCCGTCACCCTCCCTACTCCTTCGCATGAGTGCCACGTGTCGTAGGCTTGACGCGTCCGAGCTGATCTACTTCGTACGTCCATCATAGTAGACCGCCAAGCAGTACGCCCATCGTACAAAGGAATTACGCCCAACGTAATCAGGTGCTTCGGACCCCTAAAAATAGGATGCGAGGCTGTCGGATTTAAGGTTACGAAATTTACTCTTTTACACCCCTAAATCTCTCGAAAATTACCCTAACACCCCCCCCTCCGAAGCCTAGGAAATATCCCCGACAACCGAAGCAAGTCCCGACGCTCCGAAAGCCCGAGAAAATAATCTTTTCAAGTTGAAACTTTGCCCGCGCAAGGCTCGGTTTTCAACTAAAATCCCCAGTTTCATCAAAGAAGGTCGTTTTTAGAGGCGAAGTGCTGCCCAAATTATCATTTATTCCTTCGGTTATTTCACGGTGAGTTCAATATAGGGACAATTGTATGTTATGTGTATATATTCAATGTACTTTCCTGTGTTATATCGGATTTATGCCTTTGGCCATGTAGAGCATGACTCGTATAATTTATGGTATTGGCTTTGTGCCTTTGGCCATGTAGAGCATGACTCGTATAACTTCTGGTATTGGCATAGGGCTATGTAGGGCTGAAAGCCTGTATATTCTAGCAAAATGATAATCCGAAATCGTATTTTCTGTGCCATTTGGGCTGAAGCTTTATTGATGTATAACAAGTTGAAATTGTTATGTCTCATTGATTATAAATCTTTGAATCAGATTGTTGGTTGATATGGAAAGCATGTCATATGATACACATATACCTTTGTTGTTCTTTGTCCCTCTTTGCTTCTGTCATATTGATATGTATATGGCATACGTTATATTGTAACTGTTATTGAACTCACTAAGCGTCACCGCTTACCCCTCTCAGTGTTTAACAATTGCAGGTAATAAGCATCCAGTATAGTCATATATTGTTGGAAGATTTAGAATAGTTTATAATATTACTTTTGTACTTGGGTTTACGTTTGTATAAAAGCTTTAATATCCTGGGTAGTTATGTAATATACTAAAACTTAGTCGGTTTGTATCCAGTCTTTTGTAATCAAATTATCAATGTAAAATATTGTTTTTGAATATGCATGTAGCATGTTTTTGGAATAATAATATTGTAACGTTTGGAAAGGGGTTCTTTCACCAACGTACTCAGCTTGGCCCAAAACCACCCAAACTTCAAACGGTCATAACTTCTTCGTTCTAAGTCCGTTTTCGACGTTCTTTATATCCACAGAAAGGTATTGAGGAGCTCTACAACCCTATCTAATTACTTTTGACGTAGAACACATCGAACTAAAATCCATAATTCATAAAAGAAGTCTGAAACACTACATTCCCATTTTACCCTTTTGACTCCAAAGTGAAAACCGAATACTGGCCTACCCAAACCACTAATACTGCCAAGCATATCCAAGTGCTGGCCTACCCCCTTCGGTCTATTTCAGCCGAATACTGTCGAGCATATCTGGGTGCTCGACGTACCCCTTCGGTCTATTTCAACCGGATACTGCCGAACATATCTGGGTGATCGACCTACCCCTCCGGTCTAACGCGATCGGATATTGCTTGGAACACTAGAACTGTCCGGAACAACATGCTGCCTCCTGGTTGCTTTCCAAAATCCGCCGAGACCTCCCTGGCCTCAATTCGTCTGCCAGTCATCTGAAATACCGGATTTCTGCCCGGCTGCTGCCAACGAACACCCTCACAGTCGCCATACGCTACTTCCGAAAGAAATTTTGGCTAGCAGTAACTGCCCTAGCTATATCGCCACTCATGGCTCCATCAATCCTTCTAGTCCCTCCGATCCCAATAGCCTTACAACCTGTCACCACCGAATCCAATGCGAATAGTGAATGCTACCAGAATAATTGTAGTCTTACATCATGCCCGGTCTCCAACGACCAACCGTTTCCTGGTTCCGATCATGTTGTGGCCTTTCCATGATCCTACGAACTGACCCACCATGGCCTAAATTATCTGAAAGAATCTGTGAATGCTACGGCTCATTCCGTAGTCTAACAACACCTTCCCACACTATTTGAACGTATGAAGAATGTTACGGCTGCCCCGCAGGCGTACAATACTTTCCACACTATCTGGCCGCTAGTGAATGCTACGGCTATCCCGCAGTCTTATAGCACTTCCCACACTATCTGGCCGCTAGTGAATGCTACGGCTATCCCGCAGTCTTACAACACTTTCCACGTTGTCTCGCTGCTGGTGAATGCTATGGCTATCCCGCAGTCTTACAACACTTTCCACGTTGTCTCAATCGTTGATTACCAATCCGAACACATCCAACGTCGAGCACACACACGATCTAACATCCCAAACTGAACTCATGTCCTGACTGGAATCCCCAATCTGATTCCCTAAATCCTGCTATCAAACATTCTGAGAACGCGATCCCATTATTGGCAAGTTTTCCGAACTTCCAACTCACACTATCCTCAATCCATATAGCCGCTTGGGCCTTCTTTCTTCCTGACAAGGATGCGAAACTTACCCCAGTTTCACACCTACTTTTGTTCCTGACTACCTGAACGATTCTCCCCCACTTTGATTCAACTAAAATCTTACAACACACAGATTGGTAGGATTCCCAATCCTTCTTACCATCCAATGATCAATCTGCTGGAAAGCAACGCTTACCACTGTTAGTGTTCCAAAACTAACCAACACTAAAGCAGTACAACTCTTGAAGACTAACGGAACACCTCCCGAGTTCCAATCACACTTGCTATAGCTACCGCATCCTGGGAACCCACTATATAAGGAGACGACCTCACACTACTACTCTAAGATTCATGGTATGCAAATGGCATGTAACCCGAACATAAGCAGAAAATATAACTCCAAGATACACTTACTCATACCGATGCAAGACAATAGCAATAAAATCATAAATAAAAACTGATAGGAAAGAAAAAGATACACACCTGCGACATCGGAAGCTGCTTGCGCCTCCTCTGTAGTCAGCTGGAAAGCCCTGCTCCTCGCCGCAGGCACCTCTGCCCGACCCTGATGGACGTCGGTGATCCTCAATGTCGCAGGGGCAGGTGCCATCACCTGTCCCACTGTAGCCAAACTCGGACATTGGGCCTTCTTGTGGCCCCGCTGACTGCAATGAAAGCAGATCAGGTCTGATCCCTGGGTGGTGGTAGCAGTACAATCCCTGCTATAATGACCGATCCGGCCGCACTTGAAGCAGCCAGAATCACCACCACTGCCACTCCTACACGCACCCTCGTGTGTTCTGCTGCACTTGCCACAGCGGCTACGGTCCTGATGAACCCTCAATCTAGAATCCGATACCTTGGGCCTCTTGCCCGATCCCGCGGATGTCTGAACCCCATCTGGCTTTCTCTTCCTCTCCGCCTCCAAGTCGATCTCCCTCTCCCTGGCTCGAGTGATCATAACCTCCAGCATCTTGCAGCTAGACCGGCTCACAAACTGTCTGATGTCGCTCCTCAGCATCTCATGGTACCGAGCCTTCTTCATCTCCTCGTCTGCCATATACTGCAGAACGAAAAGGGCCCTCTCCCTGAACTTAGCGGTGATCTCAGCCACCGTCTCAGTAGTCTGTTGGAGATCATGGAACTCCCACGCTAGCTGATGCACCTCAATCACTGGTGCAAATTCGGCCCTGAACCTGGCCGAGAAGTCACTCCATGTCATTGCATCAATAGCGGCATCATCTCTAATAACATGTCCAACGTCCTCCCACCAATCACGTGCTCTGTCCTTCATAAGACAGGAGGCGAGTCGGACCTTGTCCCCCTCGGGACATCGACTAGTAAGGAAGGCGTTGGCGAAATCTGCCAACCACTGACTGCTTGCAATGGGGTCATTAGCCCCATGATAGTCTGGAGCTCCACAAGATCTGAACTCCCGAAATGCCAACGTACGCGTCCCCATCATGGCCGCTATCTCAGTGCGGAATGCGTTCAGCCTCTCATCAAGAGTATTCATAATGCCCTCCTTGACCGTACCGCAGATCACAGGAGTCTGGTCAATGATTCTACGCGTAATCTCAGGTGAAATAAACTCCCTCATCTGATCATCCAGCTGCCCGGCTCCCGAGCCCGAGCCAGATCCCTTGCCGACACCAGAACTGCTAACTGACCTATCACGTAGCGTCACCATGCTCATACCATAACAATCATCATAATACTCATCATAAATAGAGGGATCACACACACTACAAGTTCCTTGGTTTTATCTCAGCCCTCCTTGACTCGAGTACGGATCATCTGTTTTCAGTAGTACGGGCCCATACTACCTTCCACATCTATCCGTACTTTCCTCAAGAATTGCCTTGACTCCACCAAGTCCCTTTCACTAATTCCGCTCCCAGCACTAATCTCATCCTAGGCTTACCCTAGGGTAATCTTTGACCCACTCTCTGTCATCAGCTGCATAAGAAGTCCCTGCCACCTCTCCCTAAATAGCTCGTGAATACCATTACATATTACTAAGACTAAATAATTCTTCGAATGAGAGGTCTCTCCCTACAATGGTTAGACTCAAACGAGAGCTGCGAAATAGGGCTAATCCTAACCTTCTGAAATTATTTAGTCCTCGTAATATGTAACTTAACATATTCGTTTACTAGTTAGTTAAAGATAACTATAACTCCTAAAAGCACAAAGCAAGCAGCATTCGGGCATTGAGTAAACAAAACCAAGCATATCCTAATCAGGCCATCATATCATTGACTAATCAATACTAACATCTAGTTCAATAAGCTCATACAGTAGGCATACAATGCATCCTTCCTAGATCCTTAGCCCTAATCTAGCATGCAGTTCACATATTCACAATTCATATCATAACATAACAAACATGTATGGGTAATTTGGGAGAACTTACTTGAGCTCGGCTGATTGCATGCACCCCACCCTTTTCTATTTTAAAAATCCTTTTTATAAAAATGATTTTCTTTTGAAAACTTTCATACCAAGTCCTCAGTTTGAGTTCAGACACACCCGGGAGTGTGCTCGAATCCCTTAAACCAAGGCTATGATAGAAACTTGTAACACTCATAAAATACGGTCCAAAATTTTTATTTTTTTAATATTTAAATAAAACCATAGTTATCAAAACGTTCCATCAAAACACGAGTCAAAGTATTTCAAAACATTATTACCAGAGTTTCCAAATCAAAGCATCAGAGTAAAGATCCCAGGTTAAACATCATGGTGTGTGCAATGCAGTCATCCCGACCTCTTCCTTTTGCTACCAGAAGTACCTGAAAACAAAACTGAAAACCGTAAGCACAAAGCTTAGTGAGCTTCCCCAAACTACCACATACCATACACATAATCACATAATCACATATAACATATCGTGGGCCCCGCCCGGCATCGGACAAAGTCCGACATCGGGCCCCATCCGACATCGAACCGTAGTCTGGAAAGCATATAATCATATCAAAAATACACAAACAATAAACACATAGTCATAAGAATATAAACATTCATCGGGGACCGCCCGACATCAGACCGAAATCCGGAAAGCATATAAACATTCACCAGGCACTGCGCGACATCGGACCGAAATCCGGAAAGCATATAAACATTCATCAGGCACCGCCCGACATCGGACCGAAATCCGGAAAGCGTATAAACATTCATCGGGCACTGCCCGACATCAGACCGAAATCTGGAAAGCATATAAACACAGACACATGCAAGAATCACGAAGACATCAAGCATACAAACATTCCTCGGGCATCGCCCGACATTGAACTGTAGTCCGGAAAGCATATAAACATTCATCGGGCATCGCCCGACATCAGATCGAAATCCGGAATCATACAATCATATATATGGGCTGGCATTGGTGCCTTTGACCCGTTTCTATAGGAGAAAAATCACCTCAAGTGCTGAAGCTCATCGTAAGAAAGCTGCTGCCCTGCCGGCTTCCCGAGCTATCAATACCAGAACCAGATAAAATCTTAGTTAATAGGCCAAAACCCTCAAGTTTGGTCCAAGGTCAAACTTGGTCAAAAGTCAACGGTCAACGAAAGTCAAAGTCAACAAGTCAAACTTCAGGCTGAGTACGCCCAATGTAATCAGCTCGTACGCATGGCGTACTTACCAACCAGAATCGGGACCCCATATGAGTACGTGCAACGTACTCGAAGGTACGCCCGACGTACCTAAACAAATGACACATTTCCATTAAGTGCTTAATCTCTTAAGTCCTTTCATCCAACACTCAAATCTAGTCCCACCACATCATTCTAAGTCATAAAGTTTCCACCTTTATGACTTTCCATGTCTAGAAAAGGTCCAAAAGCTAAAACATTAACTTATTAATCCATTAAGACATCATGACACTCTCATGGAAGGTCACAAACTTTCAAGATCTAAACTTTATGCACTAAAATGACCAAAAGCTCATAACATCCAAAACTAGCTAGATCTAACAAATGCATCATCAAGATTCAAACTTTATACCTCTAGAAGATAGATCAATGTGAACAAAGTCCAGATCTACAAGCTCCAATGCAACCAACACTTCTACAAGAAGTTCCTTCTCCTCCAAGGTGCACCATTCATACTCCAAAGCACTCAAAATCACCTTCTTTTATCTCAAAAGGCTCATCTAAGGTTAGGGTTTCATGAAAGGGGTGTTGGAGGGGTGGAGGCTAAGAATGGAGTGGGTTTGGGGGAGTTAAGGACCTTAAATAGGGCTTAAACCACGAAAATAGGGTTTGGGCACTGATTGCGTACACCCAGCGTACTCCAGGTACGCCCAGCGTACTCAGGATTCCATTAGTACACCCAGCGTACACCTTTTTGTATGCCCAACGTACTCAGCTTGGCCCAAAACCATCCAAACTTCAAACAGTCATAACTTCTTCGTTCTAAGTCCGTTTTCGACGTTCTTTATATTCACAGAAAGGTATTGAGGAGCTCTACAACCCTATCTAGTTACTTTTGACTTAAAACACATCGAACTAATATCCATAATTCATAAAAGAAGTCTGAAACACTAGATTCCCATTTTACCCTTTGACTCCAAAGTGCAAACCGAACTATTGGGTCAGATATCTACATTACACACATCCAAATGGGACTAAATATTACATTTTCAAAGGCCCTAATACTTATGACAACTGATGACTGGGTCGCAGCCCCAAGCAACGAAGCAAATCCAAAACCGAGTGTTACAATTATACTGCATTACATAGGAAGGTTGATGTTATAGCTGATGCCATTGTGAAGTTAGTTGAATACAATACAAATTATTCGACTAATTTTGATGAGAAGTCAGACATGGACGACACCGTATTTTCAAAGTTGGATGAGTTTCTCAATGGTATCAAGGAATCAATTTTGAATGTGGTTCTTCCAACTCGATCTTCAGTTTCTCATGACTTGATCTCTTAGTTACTTTCAACTTTTGATTCTAATCTCAAAGCAGCATTCACTCCCATCCTTAATTTGGTTCCTCTTTTACCAACTAATGCTCCTGCTACGAAGTAAGTGTCACAAGGGGGAGAGAAAGGATGCGGAGGCGTTGAGTCTTCGAAAGATACATATCAAGGATCAGTTGTTGGGAAGGTGATAACTACTCAGATTCCTACTTCACTTCTTGTTTCTCGAACAACAACTACAACAAGACCTATTATGAAAAGGATTGTTATAGGTGAAAGTGCTGGAGGTTTTGGTTCAAGCTCAATGCCACCTCCTTTGAAAGAAATTAAGGAAGATAAAGGGAAAGGTGTTTTGGTAACTCCTTCTGAAGAAGAGAAGCAGAAGCAGCATGCCTTAGAGATCGAAAGGCAAAGACAAATTAACAGTATTTTGAGGAGAAGGCAAAATGACCCACCAGGCTTGAATAATGGTGATCCCAACAAGCATTGGTGCTATGAGACCATTGAGGAGATTTTTTCAATCAGAAAGTTCGATTATTTTCGAAAAGCACCAAAGAAGAGTTATGATATTGAGTACTCTGACTTTAATCAACTTGATTTCCCGATAAATCATATGCTGTTCGTTTCTGCACAATACAAGTTGGTTGATCAGTTCAATGACAAAGAAGAATACAAAAGACTGAAGATAAGATTTCATGCAGTCTTGGGGAAGAGAGAATAGGAAGTATGGTCATCGGTGAAGATAGTTAAAGTGTTGAATATTTCACGAGAGAACTTGTTCGAAGGCATACTACAAAATTTTCGCTATGTTGTTGTCAGACGAAATAATGTAGTGTGTGATTTTTCGATTATTGATTTCCCGTTAATGAACTTA
Source organism: Lactuca virosa (assembly GCF_052849685.1). Classification (NCBI taxonomy): domain Eukaryota; kingdom Viridiplantae; phylum Streptophyta; class Magnoliopsida; order Asterales; family Asteraceae; genus Lactuca; species Lactuca virosa. The sequence goes on from NC_136433.1 coordinate 115,566,299, forward strand.
AATGACTTGATCAATCTGACAAGCATTTTAAGTAGTGTTGATGTTTCAAAGCTGCAAGAGAACAAAAAGGATGATTTTCTCATTGGGTTTGCTCATATCAAGGTGTTCATTGATAATTACTATGATTGTCTAGCAATCACTAATATTAAGTTGGCAATGGCTGTTAAAAAGACCTCGAAGGTTCCTCAGTCACTGCTGAAAGGGAAGATTGATCTCAGCAAGTATATCGATGGTGAGATTGTGCATCAACCTCTGGGAGTTGTTTTCCAAAGATAGAACAAGAATGGGAAGATGACTAAGTTTTTGTTTCAAGTATGCGATGTAGAGAGGTATACGAATTCTCAATATACGAGCCTTCTAGTTCGAATCAACAATTGCAAAAGGAATAATGAAGTTGACAAGGCTGAGATTCGAAAGACAATAATTTGGTATATGGAGGTTCGCATGACACTTCTTCATACTATGAAGCTAATGGCATAGTGCGACTTTTCTCACTAAGGGGGAGATTGTAGGGTGCGAAATATTTAGTGAGAAGTCGAAACTTGTTTTAGTCTGCTTGAGTGTGAAGTCTTAGTTTCGTTGTGTATGTATTTGTAAGGCATGTCGAAGTCGAACTGTAATGTTTAGTCCTTACATTTTTTTGTGTGTATGTTACACTCTATAAATAGCATAAGTATAGAGGTAGAGAATAGCTTTTTGGACATTTCATCATTGTATTCTCTCTCAAAACATTTGTACTCTTTCAGACGATAAATGAGCCAAACATATCTTATTTACACATCGTGTTCTTATTGCTTTCAGTGATTGATTTCGTTTTCATTACTCGATTCTAAACACATCAATGATTACAGTGACTATAAATTCTTAAAAAAAAATATAAAAAACAAAACCTAATAAAAATATTAAAAATTGTATTAAAACAAAACATAAAAGAATTAGAAAAAATTATTCCAATAGAACATCAAAAAACATCAATAAATGTATTTGAAAAAAACATCAAAAAATAAGAAAAAAATATTTGAACAAAACGTTAAGAAATATTATCGAAAAAATATAAAAGAAAAACATTAAAAAACATATTCAAATAAACCCTTAAAAACATCGAAATCCTAAAATATATAAATAAATTAAGTAAAAACAATAATAAATAATAGAGAAAATTATATATATGGTTCTTGTGGCGGTAACAAATTACATAAATGATCCTTATCTAGGAAGGACAAATATGTCATTTCACATAGAACTTAACTGAAAAAGTTAATACTGTTAGTCCAAAGGACAGTCTCTGCAAAATTTTGAAACCACATGGACCATCTATGTAAAGAATTCGTCATAAGGACCATAATTGGTCGATTTTGTCAGCCATGAGGACCATTTATGTAATTTTGTCAAAATGGTATGAATAAATGGATATATTTGATATTTTTGTTGTATTTCTTTGTAGTTAAAATGAGAAAATATTACATAAAAAAATGCATTCGAAATATATATATATATATATATATATATATATATATATATATATATATATATATATATATATATATCTTAATCCTTGTTAATGCTTTATAATGAATAATTTGATTTTAGGTGCACATAATGTAACCGAATGAAAATATAATTATTTCATTGAAATAAAATCATTAAAATGGTAATAATGTTTTTTAGGCCAGAATATGTTTGAATATGTTAGAAGATTCTAGTCAACGTCTGCATCAAGAATATGGCGCACACACATTTTTGGGTCTGCAATCTTCTAAAAAAACAGTTCGAAAAAGCTAATGTATGCGCGTCGTCTGCACGATGCATACAAGAAAGACCAAGAAAATCTACAAACACAATCTAAGACTATAAACACTTACATGTACGTTTGGAAATTACGATTCCTATAACTTCTCATAAAACAAGATATATTGAACATTGATCCCGTTACTAATATAAAAAGATGTCCCGTTACTAATATAAAAAGATGTTTTAGATACTTGATAATTACCAAAATATTCCTATCAAATTAAATGGTTAATTGTATTCTTTTCAAAGAAAGCATCATATTCATATGTGATACATTTGACTCAGTTAATTCTTCCTAAATAATTAATATCCATAAAAAATTTGCTTTGTATCAATTTCAAGTTTCAAAATTATAAGTATAATTCATAATAAATTAATACCTAATAAACGTTCATATGATACAAAGTTGTAGCAAATTACATCCGAAGACAGCCCTTTCGGAATTTTTTGTTAGCTTAATCTACAGGTCATCAAAAGCCTACTTGCATGTGTTAATGTTTTCCTTTCTACAAGTAAAATAATTTATTTTTTACACTCTTTCAGAAAACTTTATTAGAAATTAAATATATTTTATATTTAATCATTGACTTGATATTATTTAATTAAATATATCATGTATCTCAAATATCAATTATTCATGCCAGGATTACTCGCACACATTATCACCAAATTTTATAGCCAATGTATGTCTCAAATATCAATTATTCATGCTAGAATCACTCAAACACATCATCACCAAATTTTATAGACATTGTATCAAAAATCATATATTTCTTTGTCTGTAAATTTGAAATTGAATAATAATATAATATTTAGAGAATTGGTTGACTTTATATATATATATATATATATATATATATATATATATATATATATATATATATATATATATATATATATATTCACAAAAGGTTAAGAAACAATATATCTTTTCCTCTTCAGATTTTGACCACAATTTATTTAAATTTGGCAAGTTTAGTCCCTCACACCTCCACCGCTTCCAATTAAATGCAGACCATATTTTTTTATCCGCCGCCTCAATGATACGTGTTTTCTCCTCAGAAATTCCTTCTTAAAAGAGCACCGTCGTCATCTTCTCCACCGTTTACCAGATCATTCGATAGAGGTTCTTCAATTCACCACCCCCATCCATCTTTTAATCAGTTTCTTTGACTACTCGATTTAACACTTCATGGTTTCTTCATCTTCTTAATTTATTCTTTGCTAAAATTAGGGTTCTTGATGAAGAAGTTAGGTCGCCTTCTCTGTTGCGGTTTTGATAAAATTGTGATGCTTATGAACAACAACACATTATGTTTGGTGAAGAATTACGGGTAAATATCACTCCAAAGGCCCATCAGAAATAAGAAATGAATGACTAAACCTCCTCAATTCCTTATGTTGCCTCCTCCGTTTGCCTGCCTGCTTCCTTCAGCGAAACTCCTAAACGCTACCACCGCTTCCAACCTCAATCGGTCTTCATATCACTATTTGTGGTTCATACTTTAGACCGACCACCTGAGAACTAAGGCGGCTCGGCGGACGTATTAGCGACAACCGTATCAGATCCAGGAGCTACGATTTCCGACATCGTTTCTCCGTTGATAGGGATAAGAACTAGGACAAAGGGATCTATTTGCACAAATACAATTATTATTTAAGGCGAACTCTCCTGTAAACCCTAATTTGCTCCAACTTCAGAAATTTTGAAGAAAGATGGGGAAGAAACAACACAACAAAGACCGGATGTACCTTATGAATACAGAGTGGGCCGCCGTTCTGCGACTTCCTTTTGTATGTGATTCACCAAATTAATAATTGTTTCAAATGAACATCGTTTGATGCATATCCAGTTTCAACTTCTTCAATAGTCTCTTGATCCAAGGTTAATTCATCCCTTAACCTTACCTATTGTTTTGTTTTCTCTTCAAACCTTTGTCATAAAGACGGGGATTATCAGTTTGAATCAAAGCCTGATATTGGTAAAGAGCAAGAAAGAGGAGATCGGATGTTAAAAAATATTTATTTTGGGATAAAGGTCGACAGTGTTGGGGTATTTCCTTTTTCTTTCTAAAATTTCAATTTATGCTTCTTCAAGTGCTACAATTTTTAGGATTTTGTTTCTTTTATTGATTCATGTTTTTAAGTGTTAAATTGAAGTTGTAGGGAAAGAGTGATTTGATTTGATTTGATCAGTAATCTCAAATGCGTGTGTTGTATAGTTGTTTTTATGATTTCTATAAGTTTCACTTCAATTTTATGTATGTAAGTTGGAGAAATTGATTTTGTGGAGCTTTTCATCCCAACTGTTTGTTTATATGTCTCTGTAAAACTGAATTGATAGCTTCCATAGAAGTCTTCATGAATTGATACGAGCTATATTTTTTCACTTGGGTATCTTGGGGTGGCTCTAAATGGATATGGACTATAATTGATACTTTGTGGTAATTATATAGTACGTCCACATCTATCCGTACTTTTCTCAAGAACTGCCTCGACTCTACCAAGTCCCTTCTATTACCACTGCTAATCTCATGCTAACTTCATCCTAGGCTTGCCCTAGGATAATCACCGACCCACTCTTCGCTATCAGCTGCATAAGAAATCCATGCTATCTTCCCCTAACTAGCGCGTGAATATTATTACATATTACTAAAACTAGATAATTCTTCGAATGAGAGATCTTACCCCACAACGGTTGGACTCAAACAAGAGCTGCGTAATAGAGCTAGACCTAACCTTCTGAAATTATTTAATCCTCGCAATATGTAACGTAACATATTTATTTACTAGTTAGTAAAAGATAACCAAGACTCCTAAAAGCACAAAGCAAGCAGCATTCGAGCATCGAGTAAACATAATCAAGCATATCTCTTTCAGGCTATCCCTGACTAATCTGTACTAGCATGCAGTTCATAAAGCTGAGATACATATAACAGGCACATAAGGCATCCTTCCTAGATCCTTAGTCCTAAACTAGCATGAAATTCTCATAAAGCTGATAATTATAACATAACATAAACTTGTATGGGTAATTTGGGAGTACTTACTTGAGCTCGGCTGATTGCATGCACCACACCCTTTCTCTTTTTCAAAGTTCTTTTCTCTTTTCAAAATTCTTTTCTTTTTCTTGAAGTTCTTTTTATAAAAATGATTTACTTTTGAAAATTTTCATACCAATTCCTTAGTTTGAGTTCCGACACACCTGAGAGTGTGCCCGAATCCCTCAAACCAAGGCTCTGATACCAACTTCCAACATCCCAAAAGTACAGACCGAAAATTTCTTTTTAAAACCATTTATAACAAAACCATAAGTCATCCATCATCATATAGAAAACCATAAACCGTGTATCTCAAAACATCATGACAAAATACTGTATCAAAATCATATAAAAATATTAGAGTCTAAACATCCCAGGCTGAAATTGTGGTGTGTGCCATGCGATCATCCCGAGCCCTTCCCCTTGCTAATGGAAGTACCTGAAACCAAAACTAAAAACCGTAAGCACGAAGCTTAGTGAGCTCCCCCAAATTACCCATACAATACACATATAACATGCAACTGAGAGATACACGCCCCGCCCACACTCATGGAGATACGGGCCCCGCCTACACTCATGGAGATACGGTCCTCGCCCACACTCTGCTAACTAGGAGATACGGACCCCGCGCACACTCCGTTGACTCTGAGATACGGGCCCCGCGCACACTCCGCTGACTCTGAGATACGGGCCCCGCACACACTCAGCTACTTCGAGATATGGGCCCCGCCTACACTCGACTACTATGAGATACGGGCCCCGCCCACACTCAGTTACTGTGAGATACGGGCTCTGCCCACACTCAGCTACTAAACAAACATACAAGTATCACACAGACCACAAGTATAACTAAGTCAATCAGTCAGACATATATCCATAATCAAACTAAATTGCGAGATACGGGCCCCGCCCACACTAGGCTACTAAGAGATACGGGCCCCGCCCACACTCAGCTACTAGCATATCATACTACGGGCCGACCTTGGTGCCTTAGACCTATTCCTATTGAAGGGAAACTCACCTCGCAAGACTGACTGCTGAAAAATCGAGTGAGGAATCCCTGTCTGCTGCTCCGGTGACTCTCCGGCTGTCAATTCCATAACAACACTTAATCAAAATCTGATAATCCTTCTTAGGGTAAAATGACCATTTACCCCTGGTCAAAGTCAACATCCTGGTCAAAGTCAACCTTCCAGGTTGACCTAACTCGCCGAGTCAGCCTATTGACTCGCCGAGTTCTAGAACTCAGAAATCCTAAAATCGCGATTCGACTCGCCGAGTCACCCCATGGCTCGTCGAGTTCCCAGGCTACCCATCATCGCGACTGGACAAACTAACTCGTCGAGTCGTTCTCAGACTCTTCGATTCCTAGCATAATCAGAAAAAAGGACAAGATGATCCACTCGTCGAGTTCCTTGGCAACTCGCCGAGTTTCATGAACATCATCGGAGATCCTCGATCGGACTCGCCGAGTTCCCTTATGAACTTGTCGAGTCCCTTGCAGATCTACCCTAAACAGCTGGTTTCACACTTCCTAGGCTCCAAAATACAGATCCAGATCGTTTCCATGGTCCATTTCTATAAAGTTGGAGAGTTGGAGGCTTTGCACACCTCAAATGGACCCAAACTCAAATTATAGCAACCTACTTCCATGAACATGACCATTGCTTGGACAAAAACGGGTTCAAGACCTCTTTTATGGTTCTAGAGGCTAAATGTCACAGGAAGAAGGGATTGTTTGGCATACAATCCATGGAGAGTAACTCATCATTCTCAAAGGGGCCAAAAGACCCATAAATCAACACTAAAAGAGATCTAAGCTATGGGTTATCAAGCTAAGAGCTTTTTACCTCAGAAGGTTGCCAAAGATGGGTGAAATATTGGATCTTGATCTTCTCCACAAGCTTGATGGCTCCAAGCTCTTCCAACTCTCTTTTATATCACAAAAACACACTCAAAATCTTAACAATCACTCAAGGATGAAGCTCACAACGGATTATGATTTTTGGAGGACAGGGAGGCTGGTAAGGGAGGCCCAAAAGGGGGTTAAGTGGCTTAAATAGGGTACAAAACCCCGAAAATAGGGTTTCCTCCTGACGGAACTACTCGTCGAGTCCAGGCTTCGACTCGGCGAGTAGACCATTTAAACCCCGCGTCCCATCTGACATCTACTCGACGAGTTAGGGCTACCAACTCGTCGAGTAGCCTTTTCAAAATGAATAATAATTGAAATGATGCGTACCAGGAACGGGGCGTTACAATTCTCCTTCACTTGTCTTAGACTTCGTCATCGAAGTCTGCCGCGTCTGAAAACAACGCCGGGTAGTGCTCCCTCAGCTCCTCCTCGGGCTCCCATGTCCACTCTGAACCCTTACGGTGCTGCCATTGCACCTTAACTAAATCAACCCTCTTGTTCCTCAGCTCCTTCGCCTTGCGATCTAGAATCACTACTGGTCTCTCAATGTAGTTTAGGCTGTCATCAACCTGAATATCTTCAAGGGGTACCACTACTGAATCATCCACTAAGCACTCTCGCAACTAAGAAACATGAAAAGTGTTGTGAATCTGGTTGAGCTCTGCTGGTAGATCTAACCGGTATGCAACCCGACCCACCCGTGCCAACACCCTAAACGGACCTATGAACCTAGGGCCCAGCTTGCCCCGCTTCCGGAACCTGATAACACCCTTCCAGGGTGACACCTTCAGGAGGACCATATTGCCCACCTGGAACTCCAAGTCTGAATGCCGCTTGTCGGCGTAGCTATTTTGCCGACTCTGAGTAGTCTGGAGCCTGCTCCGGACCTGCTGGATCCGCTCGGTGGTCTTGAGTACTACCTCCGTACTCCCCATAACTCTCTGACCGACCGCACCCCAACATATTGGGGTCCTACACTTCCTCCCATAGAGCATCTCAAAGGGAGGTCGGTCTATGCTGGCATGGTAACTGTTGTTATACGAAAATTCCGCTAACGGAAGATACGTATCCCAACTACCACCAAAATCTAACATGCATGCGCGTAGCATGTCCTCGAGAGTCTGAATCGTCCTCTCACTCTGCCCGTCTGTATGGGGATGGAAAGCGGTGCTGAAGTGGAGATGAGTACCCATCTCCTCGTGAAACTGCTTCCAAAATCTGGAAGTAAAACGTGATGGGTTTTATACAAAAGAACAATCTTATGTGCTCATACAAAACCCTAAAGCTTGGATCTAGGCTTCTCTATTATACAAGCAATTCATCCAAGACTTGAAAACCCTAATGTAGCATACATTGAAATCGAAATCTATAATGAACTAGTTTAGATGATACCTTTCAATGGTTTCAAGAATCATTTGATCTTCAAGAAGCTTAGTGTCATAAGTGTAACACCTCTAATGGTTCACAAACACCACAAGCAAGAGGATGATGTTTTAGAAGAGGATGAGAGGCAAAAGTCGGCTCCAAGCTTCCAAGGGATCAAGTGGCCGATTTTGCTAGCCCTAGGGGTCTTTATATACTTGAGCTTCTAGGATTTCAGTCAAAACCCTAATTGGATGACTTAGGCCCTAAGTAACTTGAGAACCTTCTGGAATAAGGCCTCCTTGGACGAATTTAAGATGAACTCCTCCTTAAATTCGTCCATGCCCTAATCCATAAGGATTCTCAGCCCAATATCAACTATCACACAATTGACAGTTTTAGTCCCTTTAATTAATTAATGTCTTTTAGCCACATAATTAATTCTTAATTAATTCTTGTCTAATATTAATTAAACTATATGATTTTTCTTTTAATATATTATTCATATAATATATTAATAAACCATAATAACCTCTCTTTCTCCATAAATCATCCTATCAAGTTGCTTTGGTGAAGGCAACCCAAAAGGACCATGCACAACCGGGTCAAGTACATACCAAATATAGTTATGGGCTTAGACACTAATCCAACAGTCTCCCACTTGGATAAGTCTAGTAACTATAGTGCAAGTACAATCCGATTAGCAATCGTAGCTCTCAAAGACGTTGTCGAACGCTGATCTTATCAGTAACATGTCCTTTAGATAAGGGATCGTATAGTTCTACGTTCTAGATATCGTGCGGACAATTACATGGAACATAGTCATACTTATTGTCAGGCAATTTGTTTCTCGATCTCTGATCTGTTTGACATAGAACTTAATTTAACACATCAATTTAGTCCTGACTGGGCCCGACACATAATTCAAACCAAATCATCGAGGGGCCCAGATATCGCTTTTACTCTCTTAGGATAAAAGGAATGGATAACGATTCACTCATCGAATCACACACAACAATGCATTTTATAACATCAAGTTACTGATGCATTTACGCATTATCAATGCACAACCAACTTGCAAATAATAAACCATATATCTAGGTTTTAAGACTATATGATATTATCGTCTTGCGATCACTCGTGATGAATTCCATGAAGTGATGCCAGCAAGTGTGGGTCTAATCCAATGCTCAAATCTTATTCATAAGCACTCATGAACGTTGCACCAAACCTTTGCTATGTCTAATACACTTCAGACAATCTACAAACTAATTCATGACAATCTTCTTTCATACCTACTTCCAAAGTATGAGCGACTGTGGACTGTTCGAATAATCTTATTATTCAGGAAGTCAAAACATGCAAAGTGAAACAATAGGTAAATGATTAACACAAGACAATAACTTTACTTATAAATAATACTCTTTTATTTAATCATCAAATATCAATTACATTTATCTATTACATGTTTCTAAGCTATCTAATCTAAACTAATATTGTCCTTCAGCACAATACTTCTAGCGTGCTGCAAGTGCTTAACCCTACTCAGTCCCTTCGTAAGGGGATCTGCTGGGTTATCCTCTGACGATACCATCTTCACTACGAGGAGTCCCTCTTCCACCCGATGTCGAATAAAATGATATTTCATGTCGATATGTCGAGATCTGCCATGATCCCTCGGTTCCTTGGTCAAGGCAACCGCTCCTTCATTATCATAGAAAATATTCATAGGCTCCTTTATGGCTGGCACAATTCCAAGGTCTCCAATGAAGTTCTTCAACCATATCGCCTCCTTTGACGCTTCGCTCGCTGCTATGTATTCTGATTCACATGTTGAATCAGCTACGGTCTCCTACTTGGAACTTTTCCAAGTTACTGCTCCTCCATTTAAGGTAAAGACCCAGCCCGACTGTGAACGGTAGTTGTCTCGGTCGGTCTAAAAACTGGCGTCACTATACCCTCGCACCCTTAAGCCATCACTCCCACCAAGGACTAGAAACCATTCCTTGGTCCTCCGAAGGTACTTAAGAATATTCTTGACTGCGGTCCAATGTGCTTTGCCAGGGTTCCCTTGATATCTGCTGACCATGCTCAAAGCGAAGGCGACATCAGGGCGAGTACAAGTCATAACATACATGATCGAGCCAACTGCGGAAGCGTAAGGTACTCGGCTCATCTCTGCTATCTCAACTTCGGTACTCGGACTTTGAGTCTTACTCAACTTGGCATTACTTTGGATCGGTAACTCCCCTTTCTTTGAATTCTCCATACTAAAACGCTTTAGTACCTTGTCCAAGTAAGTATTCTGACTAAGTCTTATTAGTCTCTTACTTATGTTTCTCACTATCCTTATTCCCAAAATATAGACAGCCTCTCCGAGGTCCTTCATAGCGAAACACTTCCCAAGCCAGGACTTAACTTCCTTCAGGGTCGGGATGTCGTTTCCTATGAGTAGTATGTCATCGACATACAATACGAGGAAGCTAACTATACTCCCACTGGCTTTGACATATACACACGATTCATCCTCGCTTCGCAAGAAGCCAAACTCTTTTACTTTCTCGTCAAAACAAAGATTCCATCCGCGAGATGCTTGTTTCAATCCATAAATGGATTTCTCAAGCTTACACACCCTATTAGGATGCTTCACATCGACAAAACTCTCTGGCTGACTCATGTAAACATCCTCAGCCAACTTCCCATTGAGGAAAGTGGTTTTGACGTCCATCTGCCATATTTCATAGTCATGAAATGCAGCAATGTCTAGCATCACCCTAATAGACTTTATCTTCGCAACTGGTGAGAAGGTATCATCATAGTCAACTCCGGGAGTTTGAGTAAATCCCTTCGCAACTAATTGCGCCTTATAAGTGTGTACTTTCCCATCCATGTCGGTCTTCTTCTTGAAGATCCATTTGCACCCGACCGTCTTACGACCTGGCACATTGTCAACCAAATTCCAAACTTGGTTGTCATACATGGACTGAATCTTGTTGTCCATAGCCTCTTTCCACTTCACAGACTCCGGGTCTGCCATGGCTTCCTTATAGCTGTTAGGTTTGTCCAAATTTACTACTGTACTATCACTAATAAACGTATCCCCTTCAGTAGTGATATGGAAACCATAAAACTGGGGTGGATCACTAACTCTTTCGGAACATCTAAGAGGTAAGGACTCGTCAATCGGTTCAACAGGAGTTTCCTCCTCAAGTTGAGCGCCAGTGTCAGAGGTTCCTTCATCGTTCGGTTCTTAAAGCTCTTCAAGATCGATTTGCCTCCCACTGTCCCCTTGGCTTATGAGTTCTGGTTCTCGGAAAACCCCTCTCCTAGCAACGAAGACAACATTGTCACTCGGTCTATAGAAGAGATAACCAAAGGACTTCTGCGGGTAGCCGATGAAAATACACCGCTCACTACGAGGTTCGAGCTTTTCGTGAGTCTCTCGTCTTACGAAAGCCTCACAATCCCAAACCTTGATATGTGCCAACGAGGGAGTTTTCCCTGTCCACATCTCGTGAGGTGTTTTGGCAACCTTCTTCGTAGGGACTAGGTTAAGGATATGGGCGGCAGTCTCTAAGGCATACCCCCAGAATGAGATAGGTAGTGAAGCAGGACTCATCATGGAACGAACCATGCTGAGCAAGCTTCGATTTCGCCTCTCAGCCACACCATTCAACTGTGTTGTCCTAGGCGGCTTCAATTGCGAAACGATTTCGCATTCCTTGAGGTAGTCGTGGAATTCAAGAATTAGGTACTCTCCTCCTCAATCGGATCGAAGCATCTTGATTTTCCTGCCCAACTGATTCTCCACTTTTTGTTTAAACTCTTTGAACTTTTCAAAGGTTTCCGACTTGTGCTTGATTAAGTAGATATACCCATATCTGCTATAATCATCGGTGAAAGTCACATAGAAGCAGCTTGCATCCCTTGTGGTGGATCTAAAGAGAACACACACATCTGTATGTATGAGATCCAATAAACCCTCACCCCTTTCACAAGAACCAGTGAAGGGTGACTTGGTCATCTTTCCAAGTAAACAAGACTCGCACACGTCATCGTCCCTAAGGTCGAATGACTCCAATACTCCATCCTTTTGGAGTTGGTCTATACGTTTCTTGTTGACATGTCCAAGACAACAATGCCACAAGCATGCTTTGTCCAAACTATTTGAAGAATCGATACACAACACATCATTTCCTAAATTGTCTACAACCATCACAATTTCATATATTCCATTACAAGGCAATGCTTCAAAATAGAAAACACCATTAAGATAAGCATTAATAGAACCCTTTTCATTATCAAATGAATATCTAAATCCTTGTCTAAACAAACCATGAAAAGAAATGATGTTTCTTGCCATATCTGGCGCATAGCAACAGTTATTCAAATCTAGTCCTAATCCATTACTAAGCACTAAAGAGTAAACTCCAATCTTGGTGACAGTCGACGATCTTCTGTTCCCCATGATCAAGTTTATCTTCCCATGCTCCACATCCTTATTTCTTCTTAGGCCCTGCAAATCAGAAGAAATGTGAAAACCACATCCTGTATCAAGTACCCAAGAAATAGCATGTGATGAATCATTAGATTGAATAGTGTACATACCTGCGAAGGATGGCTTGATCTTCCCATCCTTGATGTCTTGCAAGTACTTCGGGCAACTTCGTTTCCAATGCCCTATGTTGTGGTAGTGATAGCACTCTGCATCCTTTGGGTTTGAGGTGGGTGAAGTGGGACCAGCCTTGGTTCCACTAGAAGAGGTGCCATCTCGGGACTTTCCCTTGTGGTGGATCTTTGAGGGAGCCTTCCTCTTCTTACCCTTCCCTTGCCCAATAGCCAAGACGAGGGAAGTTGTAGAGGGAGTTGATTTAATAGATTTATCCTTGAGGTTGCTCTCAGCAGTCCTCAACAACCCTTGAAGCTTGCTGAACGTGACCTCCTCTTTGTTCATGTGGTAGGTCATGCGGAACTGGTTGTAGCATGGAGATAAGGAGTGAAGAATTATGTCAATTGCTAGCTCCTCATTGAAGTCCACATTTAACTTCTGCAGGCGATCAACATATCTTTGCATCTTCTGAAGATGAGCAGTGACAGACTCTCCGTCTCTCATCTTGGTCGTGATCATCGAAGCGATGATCTCGTACCTCTCCTGGCTCGCACTTTGATGGTATCTATCCATCAAATCTTGATACATCTGTTAGGGGTAGAAGTCCTCGTAGGAATTTTGGAGTTCTGCGGTCATGGTAGCGAGCATGATGCAATGGACTTTCGTAGCATCACGCTCGTGAGTTTCATAAGCAGCAATCTCCTCGGGAGTAGCAGTTTCGAGATTGATCTCCTTCAGCTCCTTTTCGAGGACATATTCCTTATCCTCGTAGCGGGTAACCATCCTTATGTTGCGGATCCAATCATTGAAATTGTTTCCGTCGAAGATTACCCTCCCACACAAATTCATGAGTGAGAACGAGCCTGAAGAGTTCAAGCCTGAAGCTTTGTTGTTGTTTGAGTTCGACATCTGAAAAGGAAAAGAGACAAAGTTTGATTAGATAAGAATCCCCAATTAAACACCCAAATGAGAAATTAGGGCTAGGATCCAACAACATTATTTACAACTTAAAAGAGGGATGCCGTAATTTAAATTGCAAATAATTTGAAGGTAAGTGAATGACGATTTACTAATTTCCACCATGAAAAACGAAAACAAATAAGTTTTAAATGTATTGAAAACTCCTAGATCTTTTGAGATTCATTGAACTTTTCAATGGCATGTTTAAATCTCGATATGCCCCTCAAGTTTGTGACTGGGATACCGAGGATCACAAACAGGGTGTGAATAACCATGCAAATATACATGGTGCCCCCAATGTTACAGTCACCTAATCGATGTACCGGTTAACCGCACACGCTCCATCGATCTATGAAAAATATTGAGTCACCCTTTGCCACCTTTGCTTAGAGCCAAATTAGTGTGTCGGTTAACCACACACGCTCCACTAACGTCTTAGCAAGGGTACAAAGTGTAATTTCATGGAATTGCATCAAATTCACTTTTTGCCTAAAGTAATTAAGGATTGGAATTTTATAAAACATTTAGTTACTTTATAAATCATTATACTTTTAATGAGGAAAGGTTGCCCTATCCTACCCGTTTGGCTAACGACCCTCCACCAATCAAGGAAGCGGTGGGTGAGAGTGGACACCCATTAAACGGCCATTTTATAGGCCATAACCTTATACCCCCCTTATAGATCGGCTTCGTGAATGAGGCCTACTAACGGTAAGACTAGCATTTATGTTATACATATAGGGTGAATTTTAAACTTGTAAAATTCTAGGGTTTGGAATTTAATAATTTCAAAATTAAACTTTTAATTCAAAAAATTAAATTCCAAAACTTGAGGGCAATTTTTAAAACATTTCAAAACTAACTAGATCAAAATTCAGATAAATAATTAAACAATTAATTATGGTGATTATCTAATTTTGACCTAATCCAATTTTATGCAAGATAATGATCAAATAAATTCAAATAATTAACATTTATCATATAAGGAAATAATAATTCAATTAATTTGATGTTATCTTTAATTTTGGCAAGGATAATCACCCAATATCAACAAAATTTGTATTTTATCAATTAAAAACGATTTGGTAATTATCCCACAGCAAAATCGGCATAAAATCCTGAAAATCCCTCTGTCTGATAGCCTGACTCGCCGAGTCCCCTTATGGACTCGTCGAGTTCATCCTACTCGTCGAGCCCACTTTGGGACTCCCCAAGTCTGTTAGTCAGAGGACCAGAAACTCGATTTTTCAAGCATGAATGAAACACAAAGCATCAAATACAACAGAAGCCAATCAAGGCTCTGATACCACTGATGGGTTTTATACAAAAGAACAATCCTATGTGCTCATACAAAACCCTAAAGCTTGGATCTAGGCTTCTCTATTATACATGCAATTCATCCAAGACTTGAAAACCCTAATCTAGCATACATTGAAATCTAAATCTATAATGAACTAGTTTAGATGATACCTTTCAATGGTTGCAAAAATCCTTTGATCTTCAAGAAGCTTAGTGTCACAAGTGTAACACCTCTAATGGCTCACAAACACCACAAGCAAGAGGATGATGTTTTAGGAGAGAGGATGAGAGGAAAAAGTCGGCTCCAAGCTTCCAAGGGATCAAGTGTCCGATTTTGCTATCCCTAGGGGTCCTTATATACTTGAGCTTCTAGGGTTTCAGTCAAAACCCTAATTGGATGACTTAGGACCTAAGTAACTTGAGAACCTTCTGGAATAAGGCCTCCTTGGACGAATTTAAGATGGATTCCTCCTTAAATTCGTCCATGCCCTAACCCATAAGGATTATAAGCCCAATATCAACTATCACACAATTGACAGTTCTAGTCCCCTTTAATTAATTAATTAATGTCTTTTAGCCACATAATTAATTCTTAATTAATTCTTGTCTAATATTAATTAAACTATATGATTTATCTTTTAATATATTATTCATATAATATATTAATAAACCATAATAACCTCTCTTTCTCCATAAATCATCGTATCAAGTTGCTTCGGTGAAGGCAACCCAAAAGGACCATGTACAACCGGGTCAAGTACATATCAAATATAGTTACGAGCTTAGACACTAATCCAACAAAACAGACATCTCGGTCTGACACCACCGAGACAGACACTCCATGACGTGCCACTACTTCTCGAACATAAATCTCGGCTAACTTCTCAGTCGAGATGCTCTCCTGGATCGGTATGAAATGGGCACTCTTGGTCAATCGATCCACGATGACCCATATCGAATCGACCCCACGTGCGGTCCTGGGAAGCTTAGTAATGAAATCCATGGTGATATCCTCCTATTTCCACACGGGAATGTCTAACAGCTGCATCTTGTTGTGCGGTCTCTGGTGCTCTGCCTTGACCTTCCTGCAGTTCAGGCATCTCTCCACATACCAAGCTACGTCCCGCTTCATGCAGGGCCACCAGTAATCGGGTCGAAGATCTCTGTACATCTTCGTCGCCCCTGGATGGATGGAGAACCTCGACTTATGGGCCTCATCCATCAGAACATGTCGTACTCCACCCGAGTACGGTACCCAGACCCTCCCATGCAGGGTCAACAACTCTCGGCTGTCATAATCAAATGAGGCAACTCGGCCCACAATCCTTTCGTACTTCTGGCGTTCCTCCTTCAGGCCCTCAACCTGCGCCTCTCTGATCTGCTCCAGTAATGGAGTAATCACTGTCATCCTCAGACAGATGTCTCAGATCGGGGTCGCTACCGCCTTGCGGCTCAAGGCATCGGCCACCACGTTGGCCTTGCTCGGGTGGTAAAGGATCTCACAATCATAGTCCTTCACTACATCTAACCACTGGCGCTGCCTCATGTTCAGATTCGGCTGATCCATGAGGTACCTCAAACTCTTGTGATCCATTTAAATGGTACACCGGACCCCATAGAGGTAATGCCGCCAAATCTTGAGAGCGAACACCAATGCCCCCAACTCTAAGTCGTGCGTCGGATAGTTAGCCTGATGAGGCTTCAACTGTCTCGAGGCATAAGCTATCACATAACCCCGTTGCATCAACACTGCTCCCAAGCCTGTGATAGAAGCATCACAATAGACTACGAAGTCATCTACACCCTCTGGTAGAGTCAGAATCAGTGACTCGCACGATAGCTGCCTGAGCGTCTCAAAGGTTGCCTGCTGCTCAGGTCCCTAGCAAAAAACTACCGACTTCTTGGTCAGTCGGGTCAACGGAACTGCAATCTTGGAGAAGTTCTAATTAAATCTCCTGTAATACCCAGCCAGACCCAGGAAACTCCGAATATCGGTTGGAGACCTCAGAATCTCCCACTGCATCATGGCATCTATCTTGGCCGGATCGACCAGAATCCCCTTTTGATTGACGAGATGCCCAAGGAATTGCACCTCGGGCAACCACAACTCACACTTGGAGAACTTTGCGAAAAGTCTCTCCCTCCTCAGTGTCTCCAACACCTCCCTCAGGTGCTCCTCATGCTGCTCCTGAATCTTGGAGTAAATCAATATGTCATCAATGAAGACTATTACAGACAGATCCAACATCGGTCTGAACACGCGGTTCATGAGGTCCATAAACGCGGC
This sequence comes from Lactuca virosa, assembly GCF_052849685.1. Classification (NCBI taxonomy): domain Eukaryota; kingdom Viridiplantae; phylum Streptophyta; class Magnoliopsida; order Asterales; family Asteraceae; genus Lactuca; species Lactuca virosa. Next base: position 115,583,563 of record NC_136433.1, read on the forward strand.
TGGAGCATTGGTGAGCCCAAACGGCATCACCACAAACTCATAATGACCATAGCGAGTCCTAAAAGCTGTCTTCTGCACATCATCATCCCTGACTCGCATCTGGTGATATCCTGACCGTAGATCAATCTTGGAGAACCAAGATGCTCCATGTAGCTGATCAAACAAATCATCTATCCTCGGAAGTGGGTAACGGTTCTTCACCGTTACCTTGTTCATCTCATGGTAATCGATACACATGCGATGTGAGCCGTCCTTTTTCTTCACAAACAGGATCGGGGCTCCCCATGGTGAACTGATCGGCCTAATGAAACCCTTGTCTAGCAGCTCCTGCAGCTGCGTAGACAACTCCTGCATCTCGGGAGGAGCCAACCGATATGGTGTCTTGGCTATCGGAGCCGCACCAGGGACCAGGTCAATACTAAACTCAACCTGTCTCTCCGGAGGTACCCCAGGTAAATCCTCCGGGAATACGTCCGGGTACTCTCGTACTACCGGTACATCATCAACAGTCGCCTTACCCTTAGGCGACGTATCCAGCGCAACCCTGCTGAAGGTGGCGCCTCGCCCTCGCTGCTAAACAGAGAATCGGTCAGCGTTGTGGCCTCTCGCCCTGAATCATTAACTGTCCCCCACTAGGAGTGCGAACTCTCACTAGCTACTGCTCGCAATCAATCACCGCCCCATTGAGGCTCAACCAGTCCATACCAACTATAACCATATTCCCTCGCAGGGGAATAGGAACCAAATCCACTGAAAAAATCGCTCATCAAATAACCGTAGCGTACATCCTCTATGAACCCTCGCGACCCTGACGGTCCTATCATCTGTTATCTCCACGTCGGGTGGACAATCCAGCTCCCCCGGAGCCCTACTAAATCGCTTGCTAAGCGCGAGCGACACAAAAGATCGGGTAGAACCCGAATCAAACAGTACCATGGCTGATATGTCGTTCACTAAGAACAACCCTATAAACAAACATACAAATATAAGTAATAATCAGAATAAATAAGAGATAATGGAGAAGATACATACCCATAACCACATCAGGAGCTGCTCGTGCCTCCTCTGCTTTCAACTGGAAGGCTCTGCTCTTCACCACTGGCGCCTCAACCCGACCCTGACGGCCGTCTGTAATCCTCAATGTAGCAGGGGTGGGTGTCGTCACCTTCCCTGCTGCTGCTAAAATCGGACACTGGGACCTCTTGTGGCCCCTCTGCATGCACTGAAAGCAAATCGGATCAGATAATGCGGTGGTAATAGTGGTAGAAGCAGCAGTACAATCCCTGCTCACATGCCCTGTTCGGCCACATTTGAAGCAGCCCGAACTCCCCGCCCTGCACGTCCCCTCATGCGACCTGCCACACTTGCCGCAGTGGCCTCGGCCCTGCTGGCCCTTCCCTCGGGAATCTGTCTTGGGCTTCTTTCCCGAGCCCTCCATGCCAGATACCGACTATGGCTTCCTCTTCCTCTCCATCTCTAAATCAATCTCCCTCTCACGAGCCCTCGCAATCATGTCCTCTGGCGTCTTGCAGCTGGAGCGGCTCACAAACTGGCAGATATCACTCCGCAACATCTCATAATACCAGTCCTTCTTCATCTCCTCGTCCACCACGTACTGCGGAACAAGAAGGGCCCTCTCCCTGAACTTGGCGGTGATCTCCGCCACAGTCTCAATAGTCTTCTCTAAATCCTGGAACTCCCTCGCTAACTGTTGCACCTCGATCACAGGTGCAAACTCGGCCCTGAACCTAGTCGTGAAATCACTCCAAGTCATCGCATCCAACACTGTATCATTGCAAATGGCTCTCCCAACCTCCTCCCACCAATCACGTGCCCTGTCGTTCAGGAGACAGGACGCTAGTCTGACCTTGTCCTCCTCGGGACATCTGTTGGTACGGAACGCGTTGGCAACATCAGCCAACCATCTGCTGCTAGCAATGGGGTCTCGAGCCCCATGATAGTTGGGAGCTCCACATGCTCTGAAATCCTTGAACGTCAGTGTGCGCTACCCCCATCATGGCTGCTATCTCAGTGCGGAAAGCGCTCAACTTCTCATCCAAAAGCTCTAAAATACCCTCCTTGACCGATCCAAAGATCACAAGAGTCTGCTCCAGAATGTTGCGTGTAACCTCAGACGAAAGGAACTCCCTCGTCTACTCATCCATCTGCTCGGATCCAAAGCCCGAGCCTGATCCCTCACCTGAATTGCCCGCAGTCCTAGGACGTAGAACCACCATACTGAAAATACACCATAACAAACATAAGTATACTCATCAAATCTCGAGGGATCTAACATACTACAAGTTTCCCAGATTCATCTCAGCCCTCCTTCATTCGGGTACGGATCCTCGGCTTTCATTAGTACGGGGACATACTACCTTCCACATCTATCCGTACTTTCCTCAAGAACTGCCTCGACTCCACCAAGTCTCTTCTATTACCACTGCTAATCTCATGCTAACTTCATCCTAGGCTTGCCCTGGGGTAATCACCGACCCACTCTCTGCTATCAGCTGTATAAGAAATCCCTGCTACCTTCCCCTAACTAGCGCGGGAATATTATTACATATTACTAAAACTAGATAATTCTTCGACTGAGAGATCCTACCCCACAACGGTTGGACTCAAACAAGAGTTGCGCAATAGAGCTAGACCTAACCTTCTGAAATTATTTAATCCTCGCAATATGTAATGTAACATATTCATTTACTAGTTAGTAAAAGATAACCAAGACTCCTAAAAGCACAAAGCAAGCAGTATTCGAGCATCGAGTAAACATAATCAAGCATATCTCTTTCAGGCTATCACTTACTAATCTGTACTAGCATGCAGTTCATAAAGTTGAGATACATATAACAGGCACATAAGGCATCCTTCCTAGATCCTTAGTCCTAAACTAGCATGAAATTCTCATAAAGCTGATAATCATAACATAACATAAACTTATATGGGTAGTTTGGGAGTACTTACTTGAGCTCGGCTGATTGCATGCACCACACCCTTTTCTCTTTTTCAAAGTTCTTTTCTCTTTTCAAAATTCTTTTCTTTTTCTCGAAGTTCTTTTTATAAAAATGATTTGCTTTTGAAAATTTTCATACTAATTCCTTAGTTTGAGTTTAGACACACCCGAGAGCGTGCCCGAATCCCTCAAACCAAGGATCTGATACCAACTTGCAAAATCCCAAAAATACAGACCGAAAATTTCTTTTTAAAATCATTTATAACAAAACCATAAGTCATCCATCATCATATAGAAAACCATAAACCGTGTATCTCAAAACATCGTGACAAAATACTGTATCAAAATCATATAAAAATATCAGAGTCTAAACATCCCAGGCTGAAACTGTGGTGTGTGCCATGCGATCATCCCGTTCCCTTCCCCTTGCTAGTGTAAGTACCTGAAACCAAAACTGAAAACCGTAAGCATGAAGCTTAGTGAGCTCCCCCAAACTTCCCCATACCATACACATATAACATGCAACTAAGAGATTCGGGCCCCGCCCACACTCATGGAGATACGGGCCCCGCCCACACTCCGCTAACAAGGAGATACGAGCCCCACCCACACTCCGTTGAATCTGAGATACGGGCCCCGCCCACACTCAGCTACTTCGACATACGGGCCCCGCCCACACTCGGCTACTATGAGATACGGGCCCCGCCCACACTCAATTACTGTGAGATACGGGCCCCGCCCACACTCAACTACTAAACAAACATAAAAGTATCACACAGAATAAAAGTATAACTAAATCTATCAGTCAGGCATATATCCATAATCAAACTAAATTGCGAGATACGGGCCGCGCCCACACTCGGCTACTAAGCGATATGCGCCCCGCCCACACTCAGTTACTAGCATATCAAACTACGGACCGGCCTTGGTGCCTTAGACCCATTCCTACTGAAGGGAAACTCACCTCGCAAAACTGAATGCTGAAAACTCGAGTGAGGAATCTCTGTCTGCTGCTCCGGTGACTCTCCGGCTATCAATTCCATAACAACACTTAATCAAAATCTGATAATCCTTCTTAGGGTAAAACGACCATTTACCCCTGATCAAAGTCAACATCCTGGTTAAAGTCAACCTTCCAGGTTGACTTAACTCGCCGAGTCACCCCATGACTCGTCGAGTTCCCAGGCTACCCATCATCGCGACTGGACAAACTAACTCGTCGAGTCGTTCTCAGACTCTCCGATTCCTAGCATAATCAGAAAAAAGGACAAGATGATCCACTCGTCGAGCTCCTTGGCAACTCGCCGAGTTTCATGAACATCATCGGAGATCCTCGATCGGACTCGCCGAGTTCCCTTATGAACTCGTCGAGTCCCTTGCAGATCTACCCTAAACAGCTGGTTTCACACTTCCTAGGCTCCAAAATACAGATCCAGATCGTTTCCATGGTACATTTCTATAAAGTTGGAGAGTTGGAGGCTTTGCACACCTCAAATGGACCCAAACTCAAATTATAGCAACCTACTTCCATGAACATGACCATTGCTTGGACAAAAACGGGTTCAAGACCTCTTTTATAGTTCTAGAGGCTAAATATCACAGGAAGAAGGGATTGCTTAGCATACAATCCATGGAGAGTAACTCATCCTTCTCAAAGTCGCCAAAAAGACCCATAAATCAACACTAAAAGAGATCTAAGCTATGGGTTATCAAGCTAAGAGCTTTTTACCTCAGAAGGTTGCCAAAGATGGGTGAAATCCTGGATCTTGATCTTCTCCACAAGCTTGATGGCTCCAAGCTCTTCCAAATCTCTTTTATATCACAAAAACACACTCAAAATCTCAACAATCACTCAAGGATGATGCTCACAACGGATTAGGGTTTTTAGAGGACAGGGAGGCTGGTAGGGGAAGCCCAAAAGGGGGTTAAGTGGCTAAAATAGGGTGCAAAACCCCAAAAATAGGGTTTCCTCCTGACGGACCTACTCGTCGAGTCCAGGCTTCGACTCGGCGAGTAGACCATTTAAACCTCGCGTCCCATCTGTCATCTACTCGACGAGTTAGGGATACCAACTCGTCGAGTAGCCTTTTCAAAATGAATAATAATTGAAATGATGTGTACCAGGAATGGGGCGTTACAGTCACTCTTACAAGTCCCAAGGACACTATACTTTGTTGATATGAGAAATGGTTGTGGTTTGGGGATCCTTCCATGACTTTAGGTCCCTTTTCTACTCTTTTGACTTAGATTTTATGGAGGACATGCATGGGGTATGAATGTCCATAAATCTTACATTTTTAGGGATCAATATGACCCCTATATGCCATCTAGAAAGTTTGGGCAAAAGGCTTTATGGATTAAGGACCTTGGAAAGAATTCTGCCTTCAGACGTTTTCCCATGACGTGGAAACAGGGTGCCACGACATGGCGATGGGGTTTTCCGTTACTGTTTTGTGACTGTCTTTGCCACGACATGGCGCTTTGGAGCCACGGTGTGGTGATGTATTTTCGTACGTATCTGGTTTTATCCTAGACCGGGTTCTGATCGGGTTGAACCCATCAACCACGACGTGGAGGTCGACTGAGGTTAACTTTGACTTTGATTGTGGAACTGTTGACTTGCATTGACTTTTGGTCAAAACCGTAGTTTTGGAGGGTAAGCTAAGAGTGTACCTTGTTTGGCCGTACAGGTGGTGTATAGTATCTGTACTCTCGGTAGTAGGAGCGGTAGCAGTTGATCGTTGTCTGATAGGTGGGTTTTCCTCATTATACTTGTGGGTCGAAGGCACCAATGTCAGCCCACTGGATTATGTATCCTGGTATATTTGATTGATGTTGTGCTAGTTATATGTTAGACTGATAGATCTGTGTGATTATCTGTACTTGTTGGTTATTGATTGTTATTGTATATGTCGACATGTTATGGTTTGTTGGGTTGAGGCAGTCCTGCTTTGTGCTGAAGGCCAAGATACCCGGGGCGGTCCGGATAAACTAAAGGCTTATGAGGCGATCTAGTCAGGTCGAAGGCTCAGAGAACGGTCCAGATAGGCTGTAGGCCCGGTGAGACGGTCCAATCATGCTGAAGGCTCATATATGCATGCTTTTATCTATATGGTTGTGTGTAGTACCTTGGGGCAACTCACTAAGCTTTGGCTTCCAGTACCTTGGCAAAGGCTTGATCATGCACATCCTTCGTATTTTATAATATTTTATTTGGGATACTCTGATGCACGATTATAACTTTGGAAACTATGTTTTGTAAGCATTTATGGTATTTGGCTTGGTTTTGGAAATGAAAATTTTACCTTGATTTTTGGGATGTTACAAGTTGGTATCAGATCCCTGGTTTGAATGAATGGATGAGCATTCGTGTGAATCCATACTCAAACTAATGATCTGTAAAAGTTTTCAAAATGGTATTCAAAATTGTTTTCAAAAGTAACCAAGGAAGGATGAGATGTGTACGATCATCCGGAGCAGGAAAGTATACCCCAAGTTACCCACAATGTTATTTGCTTATGATGATTATGATAGAATTGCATGGTAGTTGTAAGATAGGGATCTTCAAGAATTGCATGATAGAATTGCATTAATTACGATGCCTTATTTCTTATGGAGGTTTACTGCTCGAATGTTGCTTGCTTTTTTCTTTGTAGGACTCTTTCGGGTGTGAATTAACTACTAAATGAATACGTTAAGTCACATGCTACAAAGGTTAAATAATATTAAAGTGACGGATTTGGTCCTATTGCACATCTCTTTTCTAAGTCCAACCATTGTAGGGTTAAGTATTTTAATCTAAGATTATTTAAGTTTTGTTTCATGTGATTGTATTCATAAAGTAGTTAACTGGCACTAATAGGGGTCTTTTGGCAGCTGATGGAAGGGTGAGGTGAGGATCCTAGGATAGCATAGGGAGTATGTAGTACTCATGGTGCGCTATTTAGCGGGTGTTGGGAGTATTATTATGAGTAGGTGTTAGAGGACTCAGGATGCTTCTTGAGGAAAGTATGGATAGGTGTGAAAGGTAGTATTGGGACCATACTAGTGGAAGTATAGGATTCATACTCGAATCGAGGGAAGTCACGAGGATTCTAACAAGCTGGTTGAGGGTAGATAGCATGGTTTGATAACCATGATTCGTGAAAGTGTTTCCATTTCTGTCGATCTTTTGGTTATGGTTGTTCAGGTTGAGGATGGGTTTAGTGATTTTTTGGGCCTCAGTGGCCATGTCAGGTTGGGTTAGAATGGTGCAGAACTAGGTGAGTTAATTGATTTTGAGGTCTCGATGGCCTTGCTCGAGGTAGTGCCAGATGAGTCTCGGGACTCAAGAAAGAAGCAATTTTCTAGGATTGCAGTCGTAGGTTGAGTGATTGGCAGATGGATTGGAATTTCACTATCTACGGCGGGAGCCATGATCTTCTAGCTTTCCATGTTCATAGGAGAGAGAGAGAGAGAGAGAGAGAAGACACATGATTTTCAAAATGGGGATGTAGACCCAGCATGGGGTTAGATGGTTGCGGTTTTTGGCGGAAGTATGGCACTGTAAGTATGCATAAGAATATTCTTGTGGTATGGTTGCCTTGAGATGAGATCAAGGGTCTGCTTTCTTTGGATGTAGGCAGGTCAGGTGCTAGCTGATGGTTCCAGGTGATCAGGGAAGTGAATCGGGAGCAACAACTTTTGTTGTTGCTGATGTATCCCGACTATGAGAAAGATGCCTTTTGTATTTATGAATGATTATCACGATGAATTTATGGTTGGGGATTTACATGCAAAGGGTGTGGTAGTCCATTTGTTTCTAGATAGGAAGTTGGTGTTATGAATGGATTGTCATAATTATTGCTTGTGCATCTGCATGGGATTCTTGATGTAAGAGGCAGTCATGATTGGGGAGTTCCCCAGGTCTCCATCTGATATTCGGAGTCACTTTGAGTTTTCTTGGTCTTTATCTGGAAGATCGTCTTGCGTTGTGTTATACATTCCAAGGGATAGGGATGCTATGTATCTGGGTGGGCCGGTTTGAGTTTTTGGTTTGTCTGCAATGCCAGTTGGTGGTAGTTTGAACCCTAAGTAGGGGGAGAGTTGTATATTCTACTTGGAGGATCATCAATCTGTTCGAGTTATAGTTGCAGAAGAATGGATCATAGGGATTTACAATATGGGTATGCGAAACTCGGTTCAAGATTTTGTCAAGACGGGGGTGTAAAGCAAGTTGCAATTAGATGTGTGTGTTAAGGAATGCAAGATTTGTCTTCATTGCAAGAAGTTGTTCGACAGGGAGCTCGTAGTAGCCAGTGATTCCTTTTGGGAACGTCGAGGAATAGGTCATGAGGCGCTTGGGTTGCTCATATTGAGTATCGATTGTTGAGGAATTTGTCAGCTTGTTTTATACATTGATACCTATATTCTAGGATGGCCAGTTTTTGATCGGTCAACCAGTTTCAGAGTTTTATATGTTTAGTTCCTCATGGGCTTTATCCAGTAGTGTACTGGATCAATGGATTAGTTGTATATGCACTCTCGACCATTGGTGTTTTTGTTCATCGTCAATAGCTGAGGTTCTTCGGAAGTTTCGAGCTGTATCAGTTGAAGTTCAATGGATGAGTTAACCTATTTTCAAAATCTGTATGTTGTACGTTTTGGTTTCTAGTTATGGGTACCCTCAATGGTTGGTTGTGGAAATATTATTCATAGCAGGCTCGAGTTTGGCAGATGTCCTTGGTTATTGGAAGTTCGGTTTTTGGGGCAACGTTGTTTAAATTTTCATGTATGGGATCTTAGTTGCGACCACTCATAAGGATGTTTCTGTTAGCGGTTGAGGTTCGTCATTTCGGTAAGATCTAGTGTTACCTCACCCTATGGGTAAGGTTGTGAGGAATAAGGAGTGCAATAGATCTAGGGTGGTTATGTGTTTCCCTTGGGGATTTATGTAGGCTGAGTAAGATAGTATGAGAACACTTAGCTCGAGTTATTGGCGAGATTCTTAATTGCTTTGTAGCCCTTGAATTGGAATAAGAGTGCAACCTCCTATCTCATTCTCTGGTTGTGTACGACCATGTTTTCATTTAATTTTGCATTGGTAGCGGCTTATAATGTGAAAGGAAATGTGTGTGATAAAAGGGTATGGCAAGTGTTGTGTTCGGTTAACGTTGAGAGGGATGTTGATTGGGTTTCTGGAAGTCGGTGGATTGATGATTGAGTATCTTTTGGCCCATGTGGTGTTGGTCGTGAGTCTTCACTCCAGTGATGGGATGAGTTAGGTCGTACCAAGAATGGTTATGAGAATGTGGAAGGACTGAATATTCCAGTCACCATTGTGTGAACGTGAACTCGAAGGGTTTCTTTTGTAAGATCTCCCTCTTGGCACGTTCTGCCAACCTTGTTTGTAGTAAGGAACATATAAACGATGTGGGCAATTTCTGGCAATGTGATTGGGAGTCCCACAGTTAAAGCAAGTCTGTCTTTTCATATAAATCAGATTGTGACTTGGTCCTTGTCCAACAGAAGTTCGTTTCGAAGAACTTCCACAAGCACAAGCACAAGAACATTTGTTAGACTGCTTGACAGATTTATGTGGCTGGGATTTTTCAACAGTCGGAGTGTCATCATCACAAGCTTTTGAAACACTTTCAGCAGACTCATAATTGATTTTGATCTGCTCACTCCCATCTTGCACTGCTTCTTTATCTGCACATGAAGTAGAAGCATTAGAATCCTTCACCTCAACACGAGATTTTGAATCATTATCAGCAGAACAAGAATTATTTGTGTTCTGCTCATGCCCATCATGCACTGTGACCTGCTCTGCACTTGAGGTATAAGTATCAGAATCGTTCACCTCAACACTTCTAGTGGGGCCAGATTGTTCGGTCTTAACTGAATTTGTTACCGGGGGTTGGCCATATTGTGCAGGTGTCTCTATCTCATGTTGGATATAGTGTCTAAGTCCATAACTATATTTGGTATGTACTTGACCCGACCCGACATGGTCCATTTGGGTTGCACTTCACCCGAACAATTTATGGATAATCGTTTGAGAATAGTATAAGTTATGATTTATTAATATATTATAAGTCCTAATATATTAATATAAAATCATATTATTTAATTAGTATTGATCTATAATTAATCTAGAATTAATTTAGAGATCAAAAGTATGACTAATTAAATATGGGCTCTTGTATTTATATAGTGTGGGCTAATGCTTATTTGGAATGGGCTAGGCTTGCATGGAAAGTCCATGGATACTCCATGGAGCTTTAACCCATGGATCTCATGGAAATGAAAAGACATGGGTATTAGGGTTTACATGAATGTAACCCTAATCCACCACACTATATAAAGGAGGCTTTGGTTCTTGAAATCACACGAGTTGTGGTGAGTAAAGTCAGAGGGCCGATTTCAAGAAGGTGATTACTATTCTCTCAAAGTTCCAAGTTTGTGGTGATTTGTGATTTCCATTTGAGGCATCCACACTATTGGTGCTAGGCTCTAAAACTCCAAGCAATCAACTACAACTACAAGGTAAGTAATTCTACTAGCTTTATTTGATTCAAGTTCCCCATGCCATGCTAGATAGGATAAGAACCTTGGAAAAATAATTATTTGCATGTATCATAGTCAAACATAGATCCAAGGTTTCTAGGGTTGCATGTACACCATAGGAGTGTTAGAATGCTCAAAACCCATCAGTGGTATCAGAGACAGGTTTGTTTATTTGATACTTGATGCAAAAAAAAAAAAAAACTTGAAAATCGAAGTTGTGTTCAAAAGCTCGTATCAAAATTTCAAGTTTTGTATATGTACTTACGGTTCTTGAAATTTTTGATATGAACATTCATAAACATATGAGTTTAGAAGATCATAGAAATTATGTGCTAATAATTGATTAGATTAATTCTTGATCTTTATGTGTTTTAATGGAGTCCATAACTAGTTCTTAAGTTATGGATAACCAAAAGGCACATTTATAGATAATCATTAAAAGAACACATAGGTTACAAAAAATGAAGAGTCTTCATTTTTAATAACCATTAACTCATAAGTTATGAGAAATGAAAAGTTTTGAAAGTTTACAAAACTTGCCCTCAAGTTTTGGAACATGTAAAGTCATATTAAAAACTTTAGTTCCAACCCCTAGAATTTTAAAAGTTAAAATTCAACCCTTATACTTTATAATATTATAAGTTTAATAATATTTATATATGTATAAGATCAAGTCGTCTTACCGCTAGTACGCCTCATTCACGAAGCCGGTCTATAAGGGGGGTATAAGGTTGTTGCCTATAAAATGGCAACTTAATGGGTGTCCACTCTCACCCACCGCTTCCTTGATCGGTGGAGGGTCGTTAGCCGAACGGGTAGGACAAGGACTTATAAATTCTCATTAAAAGTATAATGATAATACTAAAGTAACTAAACTTTATTGAATTCCCAAATCTTAGTTATTTTAGGAAAATGTGAATAAGGTGCTAATCCATGAAATTACACTTTACACTTTGTTTAAGTCGTTAGTGGAGCGTGTGTGGTTAACCGGCACACTAACTTGAACTTAACAAGGTAGGTAAAGGGTGACTTAATGTTTATCATAGTATCGATGGAGCGTGTGTGGTTAACCGGCACATCGATTGAGGGGTAATACATTAAGGGTACCAAGTAATTTGCATGGTTATTTCACACCTTGTTTTGTGATCCTCGGCATCCCAATCACAAAACTTGAAGGGCACACTCGAGATTGAAACATGCCATTGAAGAAAGTTCAATGAATCTCAAAGAATCTAGGAGTTTCTAAACCAATTAAAATCTAATTAAATATTTCGTTTTTCATGGTGGAAATTAGTGAATCGTCATTCACCTACCTTCAAATATCTTATAGCTTAGATTACAGCATCCCTCTTCTAAGTTATAAAATATTGTGTTGGGTCCTAGCCTTAATATTACATTTGGGTGTTTTGTTAAGGACTATCTCTATATCTAATCTAATCTATTCCCTCTTTTTTCAGATGTCTTCCAATAACAATGCTTCTGGCTCAAACCCTACTAGCTCCTTCTCTCTCATGAATCTTTGTGGGATAGTCATCTTTGATGGGTCCAACTTTACAGATTGGATCAAAAACATCAGGATGGTCACTCGGTATGAGAACAAAGAATATGTTCTCGACAAGGAGCTGAAGGTACCCGAGCCAACTGCTACTCCTGAAGAGCTTGCTGAATATGAGGTACATGAAAGAGATGCTACAAAAGTGGCATGCATCATGATGGCCACCATGACAACCGACCTCCAAAAGTCCTATGAGGACTATTATCCTTTTGAGATGCACCAGGACTTGATGGACCGCTACCATCAGAGTGCTCGTCAAGAGCGATATGAAATAATCTCCTCCATGATAACAACCCGAATGAAGGATGGTGAACCCATCATGGGCCACATGCAGAAAATGCAAAGGTATGTGGACAGTTTACTGAAGCTGAATGTGAACTTCCCTGAGGAGTTAGAAATAGACATCATTTTGCACTCCTTGCCATCGTGTTATGATCAATTCCGCATGACATATCACATGAACAAGGAAGAAGTCACTCTCAGCAAACTTCAAGAACTCTTGAAGACTGCCGAAAGTGGTCTAAAGGGTAAGTCGGTTGTTACTACTCCTACTCCTACTCCAACTGCAGCCAATGTCTTGGCAATCGGGAATGGCAAAGGGAAGAAGAGAAAGAACCCTTCTAAGGGTACCAAGGGTAAGACCCTTGAAGGCTCCTCTTCAAGCAAAACCAAGAAAGGTTTTGTCACTCCTTCTGCTAACCCTAATGAGGCTGAATGCTTCTATTGCCATGAAAAGTCGCACTAGAAGCGAAACTGTCCAAAGTACCAGCAAGATTTGAAGGATGGGAAAGTAAAACCCAACCATGCAGGTATGTACACTATATTGTCTAATAACTCACCTCATTCTAAGTCTTGGGTCCTTGATACAGGTTGTGGTATTCACATATGTTGTGATTTGCAGGGACTAAAAAGAAGTGAGAATGTGGAGCAGGGAAAGATAAACTTGATCATGGGAAACAGGAAAGCTTCACCTGTCACCAAGATAGGAGTTTATTCCTTAGTGCTAAATAGTGGGTTTACATTAGATTTGAATAAATGTTATTATTCGCCAGAAATGGCAAGAAATGTTATTTCCTTTCATGTATTGTATAAATAAGGTTTTACCTTTTATTTTGATAATAATAATGGTAGTATTGATGCTTTCTTTAATAATGTTCTTTATTTTAAAGCATTACCTTGTGATGGCGTGTATGAAACGGTATTTGTTGTAGATAATCTAGGAAATAATGTATTGTGTATTAACTCTTCCACTAGCTTAGATAAAGCATCCTCGTGGCATTGTCGTCTTGGACATGTAAGCAAGAAACGCATAGGCCAACTCCAAAAGGATGGAGTCTTGGAGTCATTTGACCTAAATTCAGATGATAGTTGTGAATCTTGTTTGCTTGGTAAAATGACAAAGTCACCTTTTACTGGCACTTGTGCTAGGGGTGAAGGTTTGTTGGACCTCATACACACGGATGTGTGTGGACCCTTCAGAACCGCCACAACAGATGCTAATCGGTTCTATGTGACTTTTACTGATGATTTTAGTAGATATAGATATGTCTACCTAATCAAGCATAAGTCAGAAACCTTTGAGAAATTCAAAGAGTTTAAGCAAGAAGTGGAGAATCAGTTGGGCAGGAACATTAAGATGCTTCGATCCGATCGTGGTGGTGAGTATCTTAGTACTGAGTTCCTTGACTATCTTAAGGAATGTGGGATTGTCTCACAATTGACACCTCCTAGGACACCACAGTTGAATGGTGTAGCTGAGAGGCGCAATCGGACCTTGTTGGACATGGTTCGTTCCATGATGAGTCGAGCTTCGCTACCAATCTCATTTTGGGGGTATGCCTTAGAGACTGCCGCCCATATCCTTAATCTAGTCCCTACAAAGAAGGTTGCCAAAACACCTCACGAGGTGTGGACTGGAAAAGTTCCCAATCTAGACCACATCAAGATTTGGGGTTGCGAGGCTTTCGTGAGACGCGAGACTCACGATAAGCTCGAACCCCGAAGCGAAAGGTGTATTTTCATCGGCTACCCACATAAATCCTTTGGTTACATCTTCTACAGACCCAGTGATAATGTGGTCTTTGTAGCAAGAAGATGATTCTTTCGAGAGAGAGAATTCATGAGCCAAGTAGACAGTGGAAGGCAAATTGACCTTGAGGAAATTCAAGAGTCAAGTGGTGAAGGAACCTCAAACCCTAGCCCTCAACCTGAAGAGGAAACTCCTGTTGAGCCGACTGAAGAATCTATACCTCTGAGGCGTTCCACCAGAGTTAGGAATTCACCTGAGCATTATTATGGTTTTCATATTACTGCAGAAGGTGAGACACTTATCAGTGATAACACACTGGTAAATCTGGATGAGCCTAACAGCTATACGGAAGCCATGGCAGGCCCTGAGGCTGCTAAATGGAAAGAGGCTATGGATAGCGAGATACAGTCCATGTATGACAATCAAGTTTGGAACTTGGTTGACAATGTACCTGATCGTAAGATAGTTGGGTGCAAATGGATCTTCAAGAAGAAGACCGACATGGATGGTAATGTACACACTTATAAGGCACGACTGGTTGCAAAGGGTTATTCTCAAACTCCAGGAGTTGATTATGATGAGACCTTTTCACCAGTGGCCAAGATTAAGTCTATTAGGGTTCTGTTAGCCATTGCTGCATTTCATGATTATGAAATATGGCAAATGGATGTCAAAACCGCTTTCCTTAATGGAAAGTTGGCTGAAGATGTTTACATGGTTTAGCCAGAGGGTTTTGTCAGTACAGAGTACCCCAGTAGAGTGTGTAAGCTCGAGAAATCCATTTATGGATTAAAACAGGCACCTCGCAGATGAAATCTTTTCTTTGATGAGAAAGTCAAAGAATTTGGCTTTTCAAGGAGTGAAGATGAATCTTGTGTCTATATCAAGGCTAGTGGGAGTATAGTCAGCTTTTTGGTACTGTATGTGGATGACATACTACTCATAGGAAATGACATCCCAACCCTGTAGGAAGTAAAGTCCTGGCTTGGGAAGTGTTTCGCTATGAAGGACCTTGGAGAAGCTGTCTATATCCTAGGGATAAGGATTTTGAGAAACAGGAGTAAAAGACTAATTGGACTTAGTCAAAGCACCTATGTGGACAAAGTGTTGAAAAGGTTCAACATGCATAACTCCAAGAAAGGAGAGTTACCCATCCAGAGTAACGCCAGATTGAGTAAGACACAAAGCCCTAGTACTGAGGCTGAGATAGCAGAAATGAGTCGAATACCTTATGCTTCAGCTGTAGGATCGATCATGTATGCTATGACGTGTACTCGACCTGATGTAGCCTTTGCTTTGAGCATGGTTAGCAGGTATCCGGGGAACCCTGGCAAGGCACACTGGACTGCGGTAAAGAATATCCTCAAGTACCTACGGAGGACTAAGGACTGGGTTCTTACCCTCGGTGGCAGTGAGGACTTGAGAGTTGCAGGGTATAGTGATGCTAGCTTTCAGACTGACAGGGATAATTTCCGCTCTCAGTCGGGCTGGGTCTTTAATCTAAACGGAGGGGCAATTACTTGGAAAAGTTCCAAGCAGGAGACAGTGGCTGATTCCACTTGTGAATCAGAGTATATAGCAGCAAGCGAGGCAGGAAAGGAGGCTATATGGCTAAAGAACTTCATCGGAGACCTTGGAGTTGTACCAGCTATAAAGGAGCCAATGGAGATTTTCTGTGACAGCAATAGTGCGGTTGCCTTAGCCAAGGAACCAAGAGATCATGGGAGATCCAGACACATTGACAGAAATATCACTTCATTAGACATCGAATAGAAGAAGGAATCCTCGTGGCAAAGAGGGTATCATCGGATGAGAACCCAGCAGATCCCTTCACGAAGGGACTGAATCGGGCTAAGCATCTCCAGCATGCTCGGAGCATAGGGCTGAAGGATGATATTAGTTTTACTAGTTAGATAATCTTGAAATTTGTAAAATGTAATTGACATTTGATGATAAATAAAAGCTGTTATTTATGAGTAAAGTGTTGCTATCTCTTGTCAATCGTTTACTATTATTTCTTTTTTGCATGTTTTGACTTCCAGAATAATTATGTTATGGTTTATATCATATTATTCAAACTCTCCACAGTCGGTCATATGTTGGAAGTAGATATGAATCAAGACTGTCATGGGTTGGCTTGTAGAGGTCTAAGATGTTAGACAAAGCGGGGCTACAGCACTCATGAGTGCTCATAAGTTCTGAGTATTGGATTCAACCCACGCTCACTTGTATCACTTCATGGAATTTATCTCGAGTGATCGTGAGACGGTAATATCATATAAGTCTTCAAACCTAGAGATATGATTTGTTGCCTATGAGTTGGTTATGCATTGATTGCACGAAAACGCATTGGTAACTCGATGTTATAAACCGTGCTTTTGTGTGTAATTCAACAAGTAGTAGAGCAAACATATGAGTCGAAGTTTATCTGTTCCTTCTAGGATTAGAAGCGACATCTGGGCCCCTCGATGATTTTGTTTTGACCTATGTACCGGGCCCGGTCAGAACTAAATTGATGTGTTCAGTTAAGTTCTATGTCAAACAAATCGGAAATCGGGAAACAAATGTTGGACAATAAGCAAGACCATGTTCCATGTATTTGTCCGGCTGATATCTAGAACAGAGGATTATATGATCACTTATCTAAAATGGCGCTTCATAGTTCAACAGAGTTTAAAGAGCTACGATTGTTGATCGGTTCCTGAAGTCATACTTGCAACTGTATTTATTAGACTTATCCAAGTGGGAGACTGTTGGATATAGTGTCTAAGTCCATAACTATATTTGGTATGTACTTGACCCGACCCGGCATGGTCCATTTGGGTTGCACTTCACCCGAACAATTTATGGATAATCGTTTGAGAATAGTATAAGTTATGATTTATTAATATATTATAAGTCCTAATATATTAATATAAAATCATATTATTTAATTAGTATTGATCTATAATTAATCTAGAATTAATTTAGAGATCAAAAGTATGACTAATTAAATATGCGCTCTTATATTTATATAGTGTGGGCTAATGCTTATTTGGAATGGGCTAGGCTTGCATGGAAAGTCCATGGATACTCCATGGAGCTTTAACCCATGGATCTCATGGAAATGAAAAGACATGGGTATTAGGGTTTACATGAATGTAACCCTAATCCACCACACTATATAAAGGAGGCTTTGGTTCTTGAAATCACACGAGTTGTGGTGAGTAAAGTAAGAGGGCCGATTTCAAGAAGGTGATTACTATTCTCTCAAAGTTCCAAGTTTGTGGTGATTTGTGATTTCCATTTGAGGCATCCACACTATTGGTGCTAGGCTCTAAAACTCCAAGCAATCAACTACAACTACAAGGTAAGTAATTCTACTAGCTTTATTTGATTCAAGTTCCCCATGCCATGCTAGATAGGATAAGAAACTTGGAAAAATAATTATTTGCATGTATCATAGTCAAACATAGATCAAAGGTTTCTAGGGTTGCATGTACACCATAGGAGTGTTAGAATGCTCAAAACCCATCATCTCATTGGTTTCAAGGGGCGGGGTATAGTTATCATTGAACGGAGGTGGAACACTATAATACCCTAGACCCTTATTCTGATTATCTTTAAATTTTAATTGTTTCTCAATCATAGTCTCAACTTTCTTACTTGACACATCAAACTTTTTAAAATTAAAGTATGCATTTTCAAACTTATTTTTCAATGTGTTAAGCTCGGCAGTTAGACTGGCACTCTTTACTTGAGCATAATCGTAGCGTTCACATTTAATGCTATATTCTTCTTGAAGTTTTCTAAAATCCTTGGTTTTGGCCTCTAATTTTTCTTTTAAAGGTTTTTGGGCCTTTCTGAGAGTATAGCCTTTATATTTAAGGTCCTCAATTTTCCTAATTAATAATTCATGTTGATCACGATAAAATTTGATTTTAGCTTCACAGGACTGAGAGCATGAAGCTTCATTAACCTTGGTGATTGAAGAACTCATTATTCACCAAAAAGAATAATTTACCAAAAATAGAACTGATTGTGAAGCCAAGAAAAATGCCCTTTGACTTGAAACCTCGAAATTCAAGCTTGAAAGTCAAACTTGAAAAGTCAAACGAGAAAGTCAAACTTGAAAGTCAAACTTAAAAGTCAAACTGAAAAATTCAAACTTGAAAGTCAAAGTTGAAAACCAAACTTGAAAGTCAAACGTGAAAACTTGAAAGTCAAAGTTGAAAACCAAACTTGAAAGTCAAACGTGAAAACTTGAAAGTCAAAAGTCAAATTTGAAAGTCAAAAGTCAAACTTGAAAGTAAAACTTAAAACTTGAAAGTCAAAAGTCAAATTTGAAAGTCAAAAGTTAAACTTGAAAGTCAAAGTCAAATTTGAAAGTCAAAAGTCAAACTTGAAAGTCAAAAATGAAAATCAAACTTTTTGTCCAAAAAGAATAACCTTGACCGAAAACAAAAGTTTCTAGGCCGAAAACGAAATTTCAAGACCAAAAACAAGAGTATTTGACCAAAAACGAGGGTATTTGACCGAATACGTGACTTTTTGACCAAATACGAAGCTTTAAGACCGAAAACGAGGTTATTAATTGATTGAAAACGTGGCTTTTGGACTGAAAACAAGCAAAAATCTTGAAAATCCAAAAATAACACCGAAAATGCGAACCCTCTCTACCCTAACCGAGAAGACTCGCACCGAATCTCGGATCAAAAACACGAGGTTGAGAACAGCGAGATCAAAATCTGTCTGACCGAGATCCGAGGCCGAGAAGTCTGAACCGAAATTAGGCGCACCGAGAACCTTTGCAGCTTCGGACCGAGAACGAGCGTATAGACCGAGAACCCTCGATGCTGACCGTGAACGCTGCTGGCTCCGAGATCTTCTAAGGTTTGACCGAGGACCAAGGACATCCGCTGGGATCTCGCAAATTTCGACCAAAATCACCCAAAACTTGCCAAAAACACGAGATTTTCAAATCTTTAATTCCAAACTCGATCAAAACGACAAAAATATGAAGAACACGAAGAACAAGCAACCAAAAATTTGTCCAAAACAATTCAAAAACACCCAGAAATTCAAGAAAAAATACAAGAAACTCTTAATATCTTGCCAATTCGATTAATACCGATCCAAGCTCTGATACCAATTGTAAAACCCAAAATGCTACGATGTATCAATCGGATTCACTTGATGGTGTGGAATCCCAATCAAGTGAACTAGACAAGACGAAATATAGAATAAGAACACAATGGTTAATCTTCAATGCACACTATTATTGAATAGTCGGGTACATAAGATTCTTGATTACACTTGGTTCTCTCTTTGTTTCACTCCAAAACACGTTCTAAGCTTATGGCAGCCCCCAAAACGTCTCACTCTTTTTACAAGGCTCAAATGACACTATTTATACCTAGACCTAATAACCAAGGCCCAACCCAAAACCCAAACAAAACAATATTAAGCCTAACCAAAATCACATGTGATTTTGGTCCAAACAACACCAAAACATGGTGTTTTCGGTCCTAGACCGA
The DNA here is from genome assembly GCF_052849685.1 of Lactuca virosa. Taxonomy (NCBI): domain Eukaryota; kingdom Viridiplantae; phylum Streptophyta; class Magnoliopsida; order Asterales; family Asteraceae; genus Lactuca; species Lactuca virosa. The sequence goes on from NC_136433.1 coordinate 115,603,170, forward strand.
TAACTCTAATAGCTTATGAAAAGCAAAGTATAAACCACAATTTATGACCTAACAGACTCGTGTTGGGAGTCACCTTTGTTTTCAAGTGGATGGTTCGTCAGCAGTGAATAGTCAGAGGTGCCGTTTTCTAGTGGGATCAACAAGATAATTCAGGGTCGGAAGGGTTCCGTATGGTTCGGGTTGCAAAGTGAAGTCATATTAACTGTGTTATGGGATGCTTTTTCCTACTTGGGAGTCAGAAAAGGTATTGGATTTCTGGATTTCAGGAAGAGTAGTGATGGTTAATCTTCACTGGTTAAAGTTAATGGGTCAAGGATTCATTATCCATAGTTGTTTGCAGCAACGGACTTCGAGGATGAAGTCTGGTTCAAGTGGGGGAGAATTGTAACATCCGAAGTCTTATAGGAATTTAGATTTAATGTATTTTGGTATTTGGGAGTGACCACGTCATTGTGAAGGCATCCCACGACGTGGCGATGCTGGAAGTTTCGCAGATCATTTAATGACCCCCACGACGTGGCATCTATTAGCCACGATGTAGTGACCCTCTGTCATGAAAGCCCAAATTTTTTAGGTATTTAAAGGAAAGTGGGGAGGCTAGGGTTGCCCATCTTCAGCCTTCATCTCTCTCAAGCCCCAGAAACCTAACCCTAACCCACCTTGAAGCTTTTGAGCTCATTTTAAAGACTTTTTGGTGATTTTGAAGGAAGTAGAATAAGATTGAGTGCAAGAAGCAAGCAAACAACACTCTCCAATCTTTGTAATAATTTTGATATATCATTTGTAAGGATATTGAATCTATCTTTTCATCTTTTCTCTATGGATCTAGAGTTATCTTGCATGATTGAACTCTTTGAAGGATTTTGATTGAAGAAAAGTGATAAAGTTTGCAACTTTATGCCTCTTAAGAGTCCCAAGGACACTATACTTTGTAGATCTGAAAAATGGTTGTGGTTTGGGGATCCTTGCATGAGTTTAGGTCCCTTTTCTACTCTTTTGACCAAGATTTGATGGAGGACATGTATAGGGGATGCATGTCCATAAAGCTTACATTTTTAGGGATCAATAGGACCCCTAGATGCCTTCTGGAAAGTTTGGGAAAAAGGATTTACAGATTAAGGACCTTGGAAAGAATTATGCCTTCAGACATTTTCCCATAACGTGGCAGTAGGGTGCCACGACGTGGCGATGGGGTTTTTCACGACAGTTTTGAGATTGTCTCTGTCGCGACGTGGTGCTTTAGGGCCACGGTGTGGCTATGTATTTTGGTTCGTATATGGGTTTATCTGAGACCGGGTACTGATCAGGTTGAACCCATCAGCAACAACGTGGCCGAAGGATGACCACGACATAGAGGTCGACTGAGGTTGACTTTGACTTTGACTGTGGACTTATTTATTTGCGTTGACTTTTAGTCAAAACTCTAGTTTTGGAGGGTAATCTAAGAGTGTACCTTGTATGGCCGTACAGGTGGTGTATAGTATCTGTACTCTCGACAATAGGAGTGGTAGCAGTTAATCGTTGTCTGATAGGTGAGTTTTCCTTTATTACATGGAAATTGGTTTGGTTATGCCAGAAATATATTATAGCAGAATATTATAAATGATTTTTACATGGTACTATACTGTCGTACCCATTATTATGATTCCAGAATTTACAAATTTCAATCAGTTCTTCACAGGTTTGGCCAAAACTTATTCCAACTCGTGCGAATGGTGCGTGGGATTTCCACTAGTTATTATTTAAATGCGTATTATTGTTAAAAAATGAGTCTAAATATTTTTGTTCTCTTGATTCGGCTAAATATCGATCCTTACGTTTTTTGTTCCTATATAGTATCTGGGAGCTCTATGGACCTCTATGATGAGATTTCGCATCAAGTTTTTCATTTTCCTAATTATGGTCTTATTCATTAGTAGGTTGTCTTATAGTTCCTTACACTTTAAAAAATTAGCCCTCTATTACATGGAAATTGTTTTGGTTATGCCAGAAATATATTATAAGAGAATATTATGATTGATTTTTACATGGCTTACTGTACTGTTGTACCCATTACTATGATTCCAGACTTTAAAATTTTCAATCAGTTCTTCACAGGTTTGGCCAAAACTTATTCAAACTCATTCCACTAACCACGACATGGCAAGGTCACCACGACGTGGTGAATTGTCAAAATGTGACTCACATTTTGCTTTGATCTTCTCTTCTTCCAACCGTTTACTGGGCTGAATATTAGTTATAGTATGGGTCATTAATGGCTCAAAATGAACTTTTTCTTCCGTAAAAATCGCCATTACATGAGGTTGAGGTTTTGGGTCGAGATTTCTAGGAGGTAGCCTCTCGTTAACAACTGTTGTTAATTGGCCTAGTTAAGTCCCAATGTTCTTAATGGAATCTTGATGATTTCTTACATTAGCATCAGAAGTATCATGTATTTTTTTCAGAGGCTTCCATAAACCGATTAAGTATTGACTCAAAATTCAATTTCTTCTCGGGTGGTGCTTGTTCTTTTTGGTAGTAGCCTCAACCGCTTTGTCTATATTTCTCGTCCTTTTGCTTCTTGTACTCATCATAAGGCAACCACTTCTTTGTCGACTTTCTTCAATCTTCATCATATTTGTCACCACTAGAGTAAAACACTTGCGCTTTCTTATTCTCATGCTCATCCAAATCGCAATCCTTCGTTAAATGTGGCCCATGGAAATTGTCACATCCAACTCTTATCGCGTGTATAGATTGATCCAATTTCGTCATTTGCCTATCCATATTCTCTAGTTTAGCAATGATTTCAACCATATCCTCGTTCCCTCCATCTTCTTTACCTCTAGTAACATCTCTTCGTGGATTATGATATTCGTGTGAGTGTTTTGCAAATTCTTCAATTAACTCTTTAATGGTAGCCGGTTCTTTCTTTGTCATAGGTCCTTGAGAGTCAAGAAGTTGCCTTGTTGTAAGATTCACCCCCATCATAGAAAATGGACACTTCTTGTTGGACATTTAGATCATGTTGAGGACAACTCCTAAGCATCCCTTTGTATCTCTCCCATGCTTCATATAAGGATTCTCCGACTTCTTGTTGAAAATTAGCAATCTTATTCTTTAGCTTTGAGATCTTTGAAGGCGGGCTGAATTGCTCAATGAAATCGTCACGAAGATTGGCCCAAGTAGTAATGGATGCGAGCGCGAGTGATTTTAACCAAACTTTGGATTCGCCAATAAATGTCATCGGAAGCATCCTAAGTAACACTGATTCTCGTGACACATTTGGAACATTGAACTAGTTTGCAATGTCCTTTACTTCATCGATATGTTTGAAGGAATCTTCGTATTCTTTCCCGGAGAAATGTATATCTTTGAGCATTGATAAAATGTGCCCCTTGGTTTCAAAACTTCTTTCAGCTGGAATCTCGGGTGGTACAAGCCCTGGTCCATTATCCTCGTGTATTCTCTTCTTGTAATCTCCCATAGTCATTTTCATGTTGTCAACCATTTCTTCAACCTCGCTATTTATGTCGTCGTCCGCATCACTCTCTATTCCTACCTCTTAACCAATCCACTTCGCATTTGGTGTTCTTTAAAAGCTTTCGAATCCCTTGTCCGATTAAAACTACTACTTGACTCGTCGACCTTCTTGTCTTTCTTTTTATCGAAAGCCAATTCTGGATCTTGAAGTGGTGGAACTATTGGAGTTTTAGATCCTCGGGTCATAAATCACTGAAACAAAAAACAAAATAAGACAAAATGCGTAAAACGAATATAAATAGCTAGGTAAATCAATTTCATGCAATTAACTGCAGTTTAACTACACAATCTTGAGACAAGGCAATAAAGATAGAAACTTTAATAGGTTGGGGTTAGATTTATCAAACAATATTTAAAGCTAAAACTAACTTCATCAATCCATCAAACAAGAAATCAACACATAGTTTTCAGGAATTCATCTAATCTAAACGAAAGCAAGCGTTATTAGCCCATATTCACAGATGGAAAACACATAAACAAAAGTAAAACTAGGCTAAACATCATTAAACTAAGCAAACCGAATGTGTAGATGAGAATCCTTGCTCTAATCTCTTTATCCTTTAATCTCCAGTCGAATTCCACCTTCTAAGGGTTATTGGAAGGGTTTTTCTTCGTCGATTGTCGCAACCCTATGGCCTCTCAGTTCTAGAAACGATCTAATGTCCGGAATATATACACTTGCCTAAAATCTGGTCACCACGTCGTGGTCTTCATAGATATCTCGTATTCTCCAAGTCAGCTCAGTTTCCATTTACCACGTCGTGGTGGATGATCACTACATTGTGGGAGTTGGTTTTCACATTTTGGCACAAACACGAATTCGTCCAAAAAATTTTCTAGTTTTCAGATCATTTTGAACCACCTTAATCGGAGTTACGAGCCATAAGATCTGGCTAAAATACCGACGAGTGTTCAAGCTGTCAAACAACATCCTTTTTGTGTCTTTTTCAGCTCCTCTTCCTCCAAGTACCCAGCTTTTGTCGGTATCAATCATTTTTGTAACAGCCCAAAAATTCAGATAATTTTTTTCATTTAATATTTAAAAACTATAACCATATATTTTTTTTCCAAAATTCTGTTAGATAACTCATGTCCATAAAATCAGAGTATCCAAAACAATGAATGCGGAAATACTGGAGTGAAACATCCCAAAAATACAGTCCAAAAATTTCATTTTAAATCATTAAGAAAACCATAAGTCATCAAACATCATATAAAAATCATAAGTCATGTATCTCAAAATATCATAACATCTATCAAAATATATCAGAGTATATGCATCCCAGGCTAACAAATGGTGTGTGCACTGCAATCATCCCGAGCTCTTCCCCTTGCTACCGGAAGTACATGAAACCAAAACTGAAAGCTGTAAGCACGGAGCTTAGTGAGTCTCCCCAAAATACCACATACCATACACATAATAACATACATTGGGCCTTGCCCGCTACATCAGGCCCCGCCCAGCATCGGACCGTAGTCCGGCATCGGGCCCCGCTCGGAATCGGGCCCCCCCGGCATCAGACCGAAGTCGGGTATACATATCAGATATCAACAAGCATATAACATAAACACATAACATAAACATATAATCATTCCTCGGGCTTGCCCCAACATCGGACCGAAGCCCGAAACATATAAACACAACATATAAGTTAAACATTCCTCGGGCTTGCCCCGACATCGGACCGAAGCCCAGAACATATAAAAACACATGCAAGAATCACGAAGACATCAAGCATACAAACATTCCTCGGGCTTTCCCCGGCATCGGACCGAAGTCCAAAAACATATAACCTACATCGGGCTAACCCCGGCATCGGACCGAAGTCCGGCATATGCTTACATACATAAACGGGTCAGAATTGGTGCCTTCGACCCGTTCCTACTGGAGGAAAACTCACCTCAAATGTCGAGTGAAGAAGTTGAACGTCTCTACTCCTACAACCGGCTCTACTTACGCCCTATACAAAACAACCCCTTAGATATCATTCCTTACATCAAGACCCCTTCAGGGTTCAACCTTGGTCAAAGTCAAGGTCCAAGTCAAAGTCAACGCTCAGTCAACAATCTGGGTTGACTCAACTCGTCAAGTCATCCCCCTGACTCGTCGAGTTCTACCTTGTACAGAATTGGGACAAATCCACTCAACTCGTCGAGTCCCTCACTGGACTCGCCGAGTTCCTCAGTCTGTTTGGGCCATCTTAATGGATTAAGCCCCAACTCTTCAGATCTAAGCTTCATACTTCTCATATACCCTGAAAATTTCCTTTTAAGGGTAAAGTTTCCCACTTTACCCGTTAATACCTTTTCTTAATGGGTTTAGCTCAAACCCTAACTCCTTAGGACCTAGATCTTGGTCCACAATCCATATATACTCCAAACTAAAGCTTACAAACAAAGATCTAGACCCTAAACACTACATGGACACGTAAAGCTTCCACCTTTCACTCCATGCATGGCCTTTTGGAGCTTAAAAGGCCAAAATGACATCCTATGGCTTGCAATGGGCTTCAATGGCCATAAACTTTGCACCTTTATGCCATGAAACCCTCCATGATTCAAGATCTTAAGGTATGCTCACTTGGGACGTCCATATCCCAAAGATCAAGTTTCTTGGACCAAAAACCCAATAAAGTGGAAATAAAGAGATCTAAGAAACTACTAAGCAAGTTTGAGAATGAAATGGAGTCTCGGGATCTACTAGCTTATTCTTAAATCCCCAAGCTTCTCCTTCCTTCATAAGCTTCAAAACACACCAAGATTCACTCAAAAATGGCTTACAAGCTCACAATTGCATTAGGGTTTCTGAAGCTAGGGTTTGGGACTTGGAGGATGGAAATGAGGCCAGCAAGTGGGGATTAGGATGCTTAAATAGACACAAAACCCCGAAATTAGGGTTTCATCCTGGCAGCCCTACTCGTCGAGTTAAGGCTCTCAACTCGTCGAGTAGGTGACTTAAAATCCCACACCAATTCTGGTTTCTACTCGATGAGTTTGGGGCTCCCAACTCGTCGAGTTTCTCTTCTTAAATGAATAAAATATAATTAAATGTGTACCAGGAACTAGGTGTTACAATTCTCCCCCACTTGTCTTAGACTTCGTCCTCGAATTCTGCTGTGTCGGGAAACAACTCCGGGTAGTGCTCCCTCATCTCCTCCTCGGGCTCCCAAGTCCACTCTGAGCCCTTGCGGTGCTGCCACTACACCTTCACCAGCTCAACCCTCTTGTTCCTTAGCTCCTTCGTCTTCTTGTCAAGAATAGCTACTGGTCTCTCGATGTAGTTCAGGCTGTCATCAACCTGTATATCCTATTGAGTCACAACCGTGGAGTCATCCACAAAGCACTTCCGCAACTGGGAAACATGAAAAGTGTTGTAGATCTTGTTGAGCTCTGCTGGAAGGTCTAATCGATATGCCGCCTTGCCCACCCGGGCTACAACCCTGAAAGAACTGATGTACCTGGGACCCAACTTGCCTTGCATACTGAACCGGATGACATCTTTCCAAGGTGACACTTTCAGGAGGACCATGTCGCCCACCTGAAACTCCAAGTCTGAACGGTGCTTGTCGGCGTAGATTTTCTGCCGACTCTGAGCAGTCTGGAGCCTGCTCTGGACCTGTTGGATCCTCTCAGTGGTCTTGAGTACTACCTTGGTACTCCTCATGACCCTCTGATCGACCTCGCCCCAACAGATTGGGGTCCTATACTTTCTCCCTTAGATCATCTCAACGTGCGGTCCTGGGAAGCTTGGTTGATGAAATCCATAGTGATATCTTCCCATTTCCACACGGGAATGTCTAACGGTTGCATCTTGACGTGTGGTCTCTGGTGCTCGACCTTGACCTTCCCGCAGATCAAGCACCGCTCTACATACCATGCTACGTCCTGCTTCATGTAGGGCCACCAGTAATCAGGGAGAAGATCCTGATACATCTTCGTCGCCCGATGATGGATGGAGAACCTCAACTTGTGGGCCTCATCCATCAGAATATGTCGTACTCCGCCCCAGTACGGAACCCATACCCTCCCATGCAAGGTCAATAACCCACGGCTGTCATAATCAAATGAGGCCACCTGGACCACGATCCGCTCACACTTCTGGCGCTCTTCCTTCAGGCCCTCGACATGCGCCTCCCGGATCTGCTCTAGCAACGGAATAATCATTGTCATCCTCAGACATATATCTCAAATCGGAGCCGCCACCGCCTTGCGGCTAATGGCATCGGCCACCACATTGGCCTTTCCTGGGTGGTAAAGGATCTCACAGTCATAGTCCTTCACCACATCTAACCACCGACGCTGCCTCATGTTCAAATTCGGTTGATCCATGAGGTATCTCAAACTCTTGTGGTCCGTGTAAATGGTATAACGAAACCCATAGAGGTAATGCCGCCAAATATTATTGGCGAAAACCACAACCCCCAGCTCTAAATCATGTGTCGGATAGTTTGCCTCGTGAGGCTTCAACTGCCTTGAAGCGTAAGCTATCACGTGACCCCTCTGCATCAACACCGCACCCATAACCGTGATCGAAGCGTCACAGTAAACCATGAAGTCATCGACGCCCTCCGGCAAAGTCAGAATCGGTGCCTCGCATAACCTCTGTCTGAGAGTCTTGAAGGTTGCCTGCTGCTCAGACCCCCAGCGGAATGTCACCGACTTCTTGGTCAGTCGGTTCAAAGGAACAACGATCTTGGAGAAATATTGGATGAATCTCCGGTAATAACCCTCTAGACCAAGAAAACTCTGAATTTCAGTTGGAGACCTCGGAACCTCCCACTGCATCACAGCCTCTATCTTGGCTGGATTGACCAGAATACCCTTCTGGTTGACAAGGTGCCCCAGAAACTGCACCTCGCACAACCAGAACTCATACTTGGAGAACTTCGTGAAAAGTTTCTCCCTCCTAAGTGTCTCCAGCACCTCCCTCAGGTGCTCCTCATGCTGCTCTTGATTCTTGGAGTAAACCAAGATCTCATCAATGAAGACTATCACAGACCGGTACAGCACTGGTCTGCACACGTGGTTCATGAGGTCCATGAACGCGACTGGAGCATTGGTGAGCCCAAACAGCATCACCACAAACTCATAGTGACCATAGCAAGTCCTAAAAGTTGTCTTCTGCACATCCTCGTCTCTGACTCGCATCTGGTGATAACCTAATCGCAGATCAATCTTGGAGAACCAAGATGCGCCCTGTAGCTGATCAAACAAATCATCAATCCTCGAGAGAGGATAACGGTTCTTCACCATTACCTTATTCAGCTCCCGGTAGTCTATGCACATCCGATGTGACCCGTCCTTCTTCTTCACAAACAGGATCGGGGCTCTCCATGGCAAACTACTCGGCCTGATAAATCCCTTGTCTAGCAGCTCTTGCAGTTACGTAGACAACTCCTGCATCTCGGGAGGAGCCAACCGATATGGTGCCTTGGCTATCGGAGCCGCACCAGGGACTGGGTCAATCCTGAACTCAACTTGTCTCTCCGGAGGTATCCCAAGCAAATCCTCCGGGAATACGTTCGGGTGCTCTCTCACGAACGGTACGTCATCCACCATCTCCTTACCCTTATCCCGGGTATCCATGACATAGGCGACATAACTTGCGCAACCCTGATGAAGGTAGCGCCTCGCTCTCGCTGCTGAACATAGAGTCGGTCCACCCTGCGGTCTCTTGCCCTGAATCACTAACCCTCCCCCACTAGGAGTTCGAACTATCACTAGCTGCTGCTCGCAGTCGATCACTGCCCCATTGGGGCTCAACCAGTCCATACCAACTATAAACTTATTCCCTCGCAGGGAAATAGGGACTAGATCCACATAAAACTGCTCATCAAACAATTGCAGTGTACATCCTCGGTGAACCCTCACGACGCGAACGACCCTCTCATCTATTATCTCCACATCTAGTAGGCAATCCAGCTCCCTTGGATCCCATACGAATCTCTTGCTGAGTGCGAGTGACACAAAAGATCGGGTAGCCCCCGAATCAAACAATACCAGAGCAGATATACCATTTACAAGGAACGGTCCTGTCACCACGTCGGGAGCTGCACGTGCCTCCTCTGCTGTCAACTGAAAGACCCTGCTCCTCGCCACAGGCGCCTCTGTCGGGCCTTGACGGCCATCTGTAATCCTCAACGTAGCAGGAGTGGGTGCAGCCACCTGCCCTGCTGCTGCTAAACTCGGGCACTAGGACCGCTTGTGTCCCCATTGATTGCACTGAAAGCAAATCAGATTTGATATTGTGGTGGTGGTGGTAGTAGTTGTGCAATCTCTGCTCACATGACCAGTTTGGCCGCACTTGAAGCAGCCTGAACTCCCTGCCTGGCACGTCCCCTCGTGCAACTTGCCGCATTTGCCACAACGGCTGCAGCCCTGCTGGCTCCTAGGTCGGTGGTCTGATACCTTGGGCTTCTTGCCCGAACCCCCTGACTGAAACCCCTCGGGTTTCCTCTCCCTCTCCATCTCTAAATCCAACTCTCTCTCTCTCTCTCTCTCTCTCTCTCTCTCTCTCTCTCTCTCTCTCTCTCTCTCTCTCTCTCTCTCTCTCTCTCTCTCTCTCTCTCTCTCGTCCTAGCAATCATATCCTCCAGCTTCTTGCAGCTGGATCGGCTCACAAACTGGTGGATATCTCTCTGCAGCATCTCATGATATCGAGCCTTATTCATTTCCTCGTCCGCCACATACTGCGGAACGAGAAGGGCCCTCTCCCTGAACATAGCGGTGATCTCAGTCACCGTCTTAGTCGTCTGCTGGATATCCTGTAACTCCCTAGCAAGCTGTTTCACCTCTATCACAGGTGCAAACTCGGCCCTGAACCTGACCGAAAAACCACTCCAGGTCATCGCATCTAGAGTTTCATCATCACCAATGGCATGTCCGACCTCCTCCCACCACTCACATGCCATGTCCTTTAGAAGACAGTAAGCAAGTCGGACCTTGTCCCCCTCGGGACATCGGCTCGTACGGAAAGCGTTGGCGACATCAGCCAACCATCTGCTGCTAGCAATGGGGTCCCGGGCCCCATGATAGTCAGGAGCTCCACAAGCTCTGAACTCCCTAAACATCAGCGTGCGTGACCCCATCATGGCCGCCACCTCAGTGCGGAATGCACTCAGTCTCTCATCCAAAAGCTCCAAGATACCCTCCTTGATCGTACCGAAGATCACAGGAGTCAGGTCTAAAATACTGCGCGTGATCTCAGATGAGATGAACGCTCTCGTCTTCTCATAAAGCTTCCCGGCTTCAGAGCCCGAGCCTGATCCCTCACCGGCTCCCGAAGTGCCGACTGGTCTAGTGCGTAGCGTCACCATTCTGAAAATACACCATAACAACATCAGAATAATCATCATAACTCGAGGGATCACACACACTACAAGTTCCCTAGATTCATCTCAGTCTTTCTTGATTCGAGTACGGACCCTCTGCTTTCAGTAGTACGGGCCCATACTACCTTCCACATCTATCCGTACTTTCCTCAAGAACTGCCTTGACTCCACCAAGTCCCTTCTACTACTAATGTTGTTTTCATGCTAATCTCATCCTAGGCTTGCCCTAGGGTAATCACCAACCCACTCTCTGCCATCAGCTGCATAAGAAGTCCCTGTTATCTCCCTCTAACTAGCTCGCGAATACCATTACATATCACTAAGACTAGATAATTCTTCGAATGAGAGGTCCTACCCTAGAACGGTTGGACTTAGACAAGAGCTGCGAAATAGAGCTAAACCTAACCTTCTGAAATTATTTAGTCCTCGCAATCTGTAACTTAACATATTCGTTTACTAGTTAGTTAAAGATAACTAGAACTCCTAAAAGCAAAAAGCAAGCAACATTCGATCATTGAGTAAACATAATCAAGCATATCCTAATCATGTCATCTTATCTCTGACTAATCTTTACTAGCATGCATCTCATAAAGCCGATACTCATATAACAGGCACATAAGGCATCCTTCCTAGATCCTTATCCCTAATCTAGCATGCCGTTCTCATAAGCATATCATAGCGTAAACTTGTATGGGTAATTTGGGAGTACTTACTTGAGCTCGGTTGATTGCATGCACCACACCCTTTTCTCTTTTCAAAATTCTTTTCTCTTTTCAAAGTTCTTTTTATAAAAATAATTTTCTTTTGAAAATTTTCATACCAAGTCCTTAGTTTGAGTTCAGACACACCCGAGAGTGTGCCCGAATCCCTCAAACAAGGCTTTGATACCAACTTGAAACATCCCAAAAATACAGTCCAAAAATTTCATTTTAAATCATTAAGAAAACCATAAGTCATCAAACATCATATAAAAATCATAAGTTATGTATCTCATAATATCATAACATCTATCAAAATATATCAGAGTATATACATCCCAGACTAACAAATGGTGTGTGCACTGCAATCATCCCGAGCTCTTCCCCTTGCTACCGGAAGTACCTGAAACCAAAACTGAAAACTGTAAGCACGAAGCTTAGTGAGTCTCCCCAAACTACCACATACCATACACATAATCACATAATAACATACATTGGATCTTGCCCGCTACATCGGGCCTCGCCCGACATCGGACCGTAGTCCGGCATCGGGCCCCGCCCGGCATCGGACTGAAGTCTGGCATCGGGCCCGCACGGCATCGGACCGAAGTCCGGTATACATATCACATTTAACAAGCATATAACATAAACACATAACATAAACATATAAACATTCCTCAGGCTTTCCCCGGAATCGGACCGAAGCTCGTAACATATAAATACAACATATAAGTTAAACATTCCTCGGGCTTGCCCCGACATCGGACCGAAGCTCGGAGCATATACAAACACATGCAAGAATCGCGAAGACATCAAGCATACAAACATTCCTCGAGATTTCCCCGGCATCGGACCGAAGTCCAGAAACATATAACCTACATTGAGCTAACCTCGGCATCGGACCGAAGTCTGGCATACGCTAACATACATAAACGGACCGGCATTGGTGCCTTCAACCCATTCCTACTGGAGGAAAACTCACCTCAAATGTCGAGTGAAGAAGTTGAACGTCTCTGCTCCTGCAATCGGCTCTACTCACGCCCTATACAAAACAACCCCTTAGATATTATTCCTTACATCAAGACCCCTTCACGGTTCAACCTTGGTCAAAGTCAAGGTCTAAGTCAAAGTCAACGCTCAGTCAACAATCCGGGTTGACTCAACTCGTCGATTCATCCCCCTGACTCGCCGAGTTCCCTTGCTACTCATAGTCGTGATAACATGAGCCAACTCGTCGAGTCCCTTCACAGACTCGTCGAGTTCAACCTTGTACAGAATCGGGACAAATCCACTCAACTCGTCGAGTCCCTCACTGGACTCCCTGAGTTCCTCAGTCTGTTTGGGCCATCTTAATGGATTAAGTCCCAACTCTTCATAACTAAGCTTCATACTTCTCATATACCCTAAAAATGTCCTTTTAAGGGTAAAGTTTCCCACTTTACCCGTTAATACCTTTTCTTAAAGGGTTTAGCTCAAACCCTAACTCCTTAGGACCTAGATCTTGGTCCACAAGCCATCCATACTCCAAACTAAAGCTTACAAACAGAGATCTAGACCCTAAACACTACATGGACACGTAAAGCTTCCACCTTTCACTCCATGCATGGCCTTTTGGAGCTTAAAAGGCCAAAATGACATCATATGGCTGGCATGGGGCTTCATTGGCCATAAACTTTGCACCTTTATGCCATGAAAGCCCTCCATGATTCCAGATCTGAAGGTACGCTCACTTGGGACGTCCATATCCCAAGGATCAAGTTTCTTTGACCAAAAACCCAATAAAGTGGAAATAAAGAGATCAAAGAAACTACTAAGCAAGTTTGAGACTTGATTACCAGAAAATGATGAGAATGAAATGGAGCCTCTAGATCTACTAGCTTCTTCTTGAATCCCCAAGTTTCTACTTCCTTCACAAGCTTCAAAACACACCAAGATTCGCTCAAAAATGGCTCACAAGCTCACAAATGCATTAGGATTTCAGAAACTAGGGTTTGGGACGTGGAGGCTGGAAATAAGGCCAGCAAGTAGGGATTAGGATGCTTAAATAGGGTGCAAAACCCCGAAATTAGGGTTTCATCCTGGCAGCCCTACTCGTCGAGTTAAGGCTCTCAACTCGTCGAGTAGGTGACTTAAAATCCCGCGCCAATTCTGGTTTCTATTCGACGAGTTTAGGGCTCCCAACTCATCGAGTTGCTCTTCATAAATGAATAAAATATAATTAAATGCGTACCAGGAACCAGGCGTTACATGGAGAGTGCATGTTGCGTCATCAAGCTGGGCCCTTGCCCTTAGAACCAGAAGTACCTGAAACACCCAACAAAATTGTAAGAAAACGCTTAGTGAGTTCCTAAAATACCCAAAACATATAACCACATAATTCCATGCAACATATATATATATATATATATATATATATATATATATATATATATATATATATATATATATATATATATATACACACACACACACACATAGAATTGGCATGGACTCCCTCCATGGTCTTCGTCTGGAATTCCATGGGCTACCCTCAAGGTCTTACATCCAACGGCCATGGGCTCCCCCCATGGTCTTCACATAAATAATACATGCCAAGTAACAAGACCATTGCATATTCAACTATTGAAACCTCATATCAAGTAATGGGTCGGCATTAGTGCCTTCGACCCATTGGTATAGTGAGAAGACTCACCTCAGTCTGCTGAAAACAATAGCTGCTCGACTACCAGTCCAAAATATCACACTGATCAAAAATACATATAACCCTAATTAGGGTTATAACTCAACCTAGTCAAAGAGCCCAGAATCCTAGGTCCGAGTCCCTCCATAACGGCCCATAGGTATTTCCTTCGCTAATGGGCCTAGGTTCAAAGTCTAAAACGATAGTGGGCCACATGGCCCAATAAGGCCTAATCATGACATCAATAGCCCAACATGATTCCCAAGGCCCACCTAACATAATCGGTCGAGGCCCAAGACTAAGTGGAGTTCAATTGGCCTAAAAGTCCACCGAAGGCCCAATACCTACAGGGAGTGTACGCCCAACGTACCTCAGAAGTATGCCTAGCGTACAGGGTCTTTCAGCTGTACGCGCAACGTATAGATTGGTACGCCCAACGTACAAGCGAGTGATGCACAACAACCATTAAGTGCTTAATACACGAAGTTTCCATGTTCCAATTCCAGATCTAAGTAGTTTTTAAGGTCCTAGGGCATAAAGTTCTCAACTTTATTCCCTTACATGCCATGATAGCACCCAACAACCCTTTCTATCACATTAAGACCTTTCCAACAGTCTCAACTCATGCATGGAACCATAGAAGTCATCAAGTTTACATTTTTATGCTATAATCAAGCCAAAGAACCTCATATCTAATCTCCCTAACCTCTGGAGTTGCCCAAACTCCCAAGAGAGGATTTATGGACTCAAAAGTGGACTTCTAGAAACCCTAACTCAACAAGTAAAAAGGATAAGCAAGGTGGAAGCTTTTTACCTCCACAAGCTTCCCAAGCTGCTCCAAATGCAAGATCTAAAAGCTTTTCCCACGTTCAAAGCTTGCTTCCACTTCCTTCTTTTTGCTAACACACCAAAAATGAGGTATTTGAGGCACTTACAAGCTCAAGAGGCACACACAAAGGGTTTAGGGTTTTTGGGACGATTGAGAGTGATGGAGGCTGGTTAGGGTAAGGTTCAAATGACTTAAGAACGTTTAAATAGGTCACAAGTCCGAATATTAGGGTTTTTGGTCTTCAGCCACCTACTCCCCACGTACCCCTCGGTACGCCCCGCGTACGTGGTACACTTCCGCGATCAGCCCTCCCCAGTACGCTAAGCGTACCCATATGTACGCCCAACGTACGTAGGGACCCTTTATGCAATAAAATTTCATTCTTAGGGAAAGAAAGGTTATTACCAAAATTCCGACCGTTACAATTTTCTTCGAGAATGTCCATTTTTGGTTGTAAAATATAATTTAAACATTATAAGTACCAAATATCTTTACAAATAACCAAATTATAGCTTAAAATATATTAAAATAATGCCTAGAAATATGTATAAATATGGCACTATCAAAATACCCCACACTTGTCTTTTTCTTGCCCTCAAGCAAAACTGATTTTTATCATATCATCATATCAAAACCCTAGCTAGCAAAATCGCATAAGACAATCTATTTTGAGCCTCTCAATTACATCAAGACTGCAATGCATGTATTTGTGTCTAAATCCTAATTACCTCCCAATCGTAAATACTTACGATCCTCATAAACGCTTCCCGCTTATTTTGAACAACACACATTTTATGCATCCCTCTAAATCCATCCCCTAAAACCTTTCTTAACCTCAATGTATTTTTGGTTAAACTCCCAAGCATATATATGGTAAAATAACCTAGAAAGAAAAATTACAATAAATAATAATAACTTGGCAAATTTCCTTATTCTCGAGTCTTCTATTTCTGAACTTTTCTTCATATTTATTGATCTTCATAGCTTTGTAGACTCTTATTCTCTCAAACTTTTGCAATTTTTTTTTACTTTTTCTATATTTTTTTTATTTTCTTACTTTTTTTCACTCAAAACTAAAACCTAATAAAACATATGCTTAAGCAAGGGAACTTGACGTCAACCCTTATTGGTTAGAGGTATTAGTCTAAAGTGCAATGACTACATAAGCTCTCTTTGATACATTTCAAGTACACGATGCGGAACATATTGTGTCCATCAGACTAAGCAAGTTCGTGTTTTTGTCCCATGATTTCACCAAGACTAGGAAGTCACAAATACACTAGAACATATAATGGCTCAATTAAGCATCAAAGCTCGCATCGGATCGTCCCACACAAAACTAGCAACCTAGGTCTCAACACAATAATACAACAATTTTTTAATTAGATTCAGTTTTAGATTATTATTTCAAATCTTTCTAATTTTTTAAAAAATCCTAGTCATTTTTTCAATTTTCATCATCAGTAATCTTGTATTCCTAAATTCAACCCCCTACCACACACTTAATTGATGCAATGTCCCCATTGCATACTTAATCAAATAAAGAACATACAAATAAAAAGGACGAATTGGAACAAACTCCCATGGGATAGTAGTGGCGAGATCGAATTTGAAAATTATGTGGTCGACATCTCGTATAATGGTTGGAAAAACAATACTTCAGAGCCTTATTCTTGTAGATAAAATGTATTGGATATAAATAAACCAAATAACCATCTTCTAGAAGTGTGATGAACATGGGCCACGACGTGGGAAACCAACACCACGTCGTGGTGTTGAGTAAGAAACCGTCATCGCGAAATATTAGAATGCCATGGAGTGGTCTAATGATGTCATATTATGGGAATAGATCTAATGGAATTCAATCGTGAAAATAACAAATGCCACGACGTGGAGATGATAGACACGTCGTGGTGATTTCTTAGAAGGTCATTAAGAGCCAAAATTATGCATCATTTATTCTTAATGGCTTAGGACCATTCCCGACCTTTTCTTTTTGTAAAATTCTTCAAAACCCTTCACTTATTCAAAAATATGGTTTTCAATTATAATCTTCTAAGAATCTCACTGCTTCATCATCAATTAAGCTCCTTCACTGCTTCACATTCGTTCAATACTAAAATAAGATCAAGAGACTAGAGAAAAACATGATCATTCGGTTAAACAAAAAACTAAAACAAATCAAAAGGAAAAGAAAATGCAAATTCTTAAAACATCGGGTTGCCTCCCAAGAAGCGCTTCTTTTTTAGGAGTCATGAACCTGACTCCTTCCCACTCTACGTTGTTGCGGTTAGAAGTGAGTTCTCCCTATGCTCCTTTTGCTCTTTCCACCTGCACTTGTATGCTTGAACCCGTCGCATGTACTCCTTCTTTGAGTTTTCTTTCTTCCTTTGACTGACGCTTTCTTCGTGCTTACGTTTCAATTCCTTGTTTTTCCCTTTCTTCTTCGTACTCTTCTTCTCATCTTCCTTATGATCTTTTTCATCTAACTCCATCTTTTTTATTAATAGTTCCTTTAATTCTTCACCCATTTCTTCATCATTTATCTCCCCTTTGTCATCCAAATCAACTTCTTCGTCATCACTTTCTTCTTCTACTTGAGACTTGGGTATAGTGAACGCGAACAACTCAAACGTCATAGGAATTGAAGCTCTTGGTTTGGAACATTTTTCATTTGCCACATTAGGTTTCTCCCAAACCTTCAACTCTTCTTCCATCAATCTTTCAATCTCTTCTAGATCATTAAGACTTTTCCCTTCCAAATTAGTCGTCTTAAGCACTTCATCTCTTGACATGTCATGACTCACTTTTGGATTCATTTCAAAAGTAATTTCTTCGTATTCTACTCGAAGTGTGAACTTTCACTTGTGAATGTCAACAAGGGCTCTTTCAGTACTTAAGAATGGTCTTCCCAAAATTATGGGAAGGTATTCATCTTCTTTCATGTCTAGAACCATAAAGTCAACCGGAAAAATAAATTTCCGCACTTTCACCAACAAATCTCCAATGGTTGCACGTGCGTTAGTGATTGAGTGATCCGTCATTCGAAGTGTCATCTTTTTGTTTTGGAGCCTTGGCAGACCGAGCTTCTTGTAGAAAGAATATGGCATAAGATTAATGCTTGCCCCTGAATCGGCTAAAGCATTTATTGAAGTGGAATAGACAAATTCACAAGGCAAAGTAAGTTGGCCTGGATCACCCATTTTGATTGGCAATCCATTGATGATTGAAGCTGGACATAACTCATTTAGCATAATGGTGGATTCTTTTTCCAACTCCTTTCGATTAGTCATCACATCTTTGCAAACTTAGGAACCTTAGCCATGGATTTAAGGAATGAAACTTTGATTGATAGAGATAGTACTTGTTCCATGAACTTCTTCTGTTCCAGCTCCATATTATTCTTAGTGGCTTGAGATAGGAATGGTAAAGGAGGATGATATGAATTTAAAGGAGAAGAAATTTTATTTTCCAATGATCACGACGTGGCAAGGTCACCACGACGTGGTGAATCGTCAAAATGCGACTCACATTTTGCTTTGATCTTCTCTTCTTCCAACTATTTATTGGGATAAATAGTGGCTCAGAATAGGTCACCACAACGTGGCAAGGTCACCACGACGTAGTATGGATCATTAATGGCTCAGAATGAACTTCTTCTTCAGTAAAACTCGCCATTACATGAGGTTGTGGTTTTGGGTCAGGATTTCTAGGAGGTAACCTCTCGTTAACAAGTGTTGTTAATTGGCCTAGTTGAGTCTCAATGCTCTTAATGGAAGCTTGATGATTTCTTACATTAGCATCAGTAGTATCATGTATTTTTTCAGAGGCTTCCATAAACCAATTAAGTATTGACTCAAAATCCAATTTCTTCTTGGGTGGTGGTTATTATTTTTGGTAGTAGCCTCGACCGGTTTGTCTATATTTCTAGTCCTTTTGCTTCTTGTACTCATTATAAGGCTGATGGGTTTCGCGCAATACATCAATCCTATGGTGTACATGCAAACCCTAATAGCTTTGGATCTAGTTTGTCTAATGAACATGCAATTGATAATCCAAATCCATAAACCCTAGATCTAATAAACTATAATTGAAATTAGGGTTTAGATCTTACCTTTGATTGTTATATAGCAATAACAATCAATCCTTGGCTTCAGAAAGCTTAGTGCCTCAAGTGTTGCACCTCTAATGGAGTCACAAACACCACTAAGCAACTTGGATGAAGAGGGAGGAGAGAGGAGGCACCAAAAACGGCTGGAAAGCCTAAAGGAAGTATTCACCACGTTTTTGGGGCCATAAGGGTTCCTTATATATGATGGCTATTAGGGTTTACAGCTAGGAAACCCTAATCTGACTGCTTAAGTCCTAAGCAGCCCATGGACCCCTTCTGGAACATGCCTTGGACGATTTCTAATGGGCTTCCCCATAGAATTCGTCCAACCTATTATTCCAAGGTGATCCATAGCCCAATTATGTAATTATCTTATAATTACACAATAAGTCCCTTAAGTTTAATTAATCTCTTTTAGCCACAAAATTAAATCTTAATTAATTCTTGACTAATATCAATTAAATATTATGATTTCTCCTTTAACATATTATTCTTATAATATATTAATAAATCATAATTAAACCTTTCTCTCCTTAATTCATCTTACATATTGCTATGGTGAAGGCAACCCAAAAGGACCATGCTCATAATCGGGTCAAGTACATACCAAAATAGTTATGGACTTAGACACTAATCCAACAGTCTCCCACTTGGATAAGTCTAATAACTATTTTGCATAACTTCAGAACCTGATCAGCAATCGTAGCTTTCAAAAGCCGCCATCAACTCTGATCTTATCAGATACGCGTGTCCTTTAGATAAGGGATTATATATTCCTCCATTCTCAAGTTATCGTATAGACACAAGACATGAATTTGACCATTCTCTCTATACTGTTTCCCGACTTCCGATTTATGACGACTGACAACAGACTACAATTGAACACATCAACTTAGTACCGGCTTGGCCAAGCGCTTAGGTGTCATCACTAAATCATCGAGGGGCCCACAGATATCGCTTTTATCCCACTTTGGGTAAAAGGAATGGATAAACTTCGACTCAAATGCTCGCTTGCATTTACTGATCGAATCACACACAATAATAAGTTTTATAACACCAAGTTACTGGTGCGTTTTCTTACTATCAATGCGCAACCGACCAACAAATAACAACTCACACGTCTCGGTTTCAAGAATATACAATGTTATCGTCTCATAATTACTCATGATAAAAACCATGAAGTGATTCAAGTGAGCGTGGGTTTGATCCAATACTCTAATCTTACTAAAGCACTCATGAACTCTGCAGCAAACTTGTGCTATGTCTAAACACTTAGACAATCTACAGACAGATTCATGACAGTCTTCCTTCATACCTACTTCCAACGTATGACCGACTGTGGAGGTTCGAATAACCCAATTATTCTGGAAGTCAAAACATGCAAAATGAAACACAACGATAATACTTAATCCTATATGGCCCCAAAACTTTTGAGCGTAAATAAAACACTTTTATTTAAACACCATATGGATTACTCATTATTCATTGCTTACTGTTTCAGAAAATCAACTTATTACTTGAATTACAACAATAATTGTCCCATGCTCCAAGCATGCACACTTTGTTTCCTATGTTCCATGCTCTGTGAAATAGATCAATTGAAAACTTTTCCAATGATGCTCATTTCACAATTCCTAATCCTCATCGTTAGTGTAAGAACACAAGGTTCTTGCCACTACTAGAATACGTTAGATTCTAACATTTTATGCAACGATCCTTTCGCAAAGTCATAGCACAAAAGTCACCAGGACTTGGCTAATGAAATTACAAGGTCTCTATCAGAAATTGTTACAAACAATTCTATAGATGTGATGTCTCTCACTCAAAGTACATTCCTTTGAACATCCTTTTTGCATAAAAGTTTCTAATCTAGACATAAATTCTTAATTTCCAACTCCCAATATGGAAACATTTCCATATTTGCCATATGACAACTCATTCTTAATAGAATCTTATCTATTCATAATAATATCGATATGGTCCATCCAATACTATACTTCCAACTGCTCACAAGTGACAAATCCTCAGCGAACTTTGGATCGTCCTTTGATAGTTGTTTAATTATTTTAGTCAAAGCCGATTCTTGTCCCTTTTCCCTCTTAATGCGCTGAGCATTTGGAAAATTTAAGAATGGCATTTGCAATTGATCCTATACCCGAAGCGTATGGGACACGATGCATAATGTCTTACATGAAGATACGATACTTTATCAATCTTCTGCTTTAATATTTTATGTGTCACGTTCTCACAATTCGAACTATGAAGAGGGATGCCGTAATCATAATCGAAATTTGAGAACACACTATTTATCCTTTGACTATATTTATTAAAATTTCTCAATTTAAGCTTTAGCTTTTGAAACGAAGTATAATATTCTCTCCCTTAATTATAGTAAAACAACTTTTCAACCCATGCAACTTTGCAAATTGAATCTTCGTTTTTCTATAATTAATATTGCTAACTTGCAATACTTACCAAAATAATCATGCTCCTACTAACACAATGATTATTTCCTTACAAGCATAACATTTATGCTCCCACTAGCTTTGACATGTATTCAGAAAACAACTGAACTACCAGAAAACAATGCTTATTGAATTCCTCAAGTTCATATTTCTAATACTTGATGCTTTGATAAGCCTTTATCTAAGCGTCTTAAACTCATACACCTTTGCCTTAGAAAGCTCACATGTGTGTCTAAACAAATTCAGAACTTATGTTACTAAGTCCCAGATGTTCAGACCAATTGCCAAATCTCACAATTCGAACTATGAAGAGGGATGCCGTAATCATAATCGAATCTGAGAATACAATTTTCACAATTGCTATCTTCTAAAATCTCTCTTAGTGAAAGCATTTCCTCACAACCATTTTCATGAAGGAGAAAAACCTTATGACACTTAATTTTATGGTGTATGTATTCCTATCCATGTGAATTTGCCAAAACCAAGGTTTGCGACAAATCCAAAACCTTATGGACTGAACTTTCTTAATCTTGATTTCTTGCCTTATGGTAACACGAGTGCCCACCATGTCTTCCAAGTAGTTCAGCAACTTACCCTTACATATCAATGTACTTTCATCGATCAAGGTGCTATGTCTTTATACATTCAAATGAGAACTCATAGAACTCATATGCATAACTGACTAACTGAAATGGCATAGAAACAAAATTATGTCAACACGATAAGTTATAAACCTCAAGTCGTGTGCTAGTGATGATCAATTAGGTTTATTCTTGATTTGTTCTCGAAACTTTTCAAGACATCATTAAGACTCCCACTGACTCCTTGACATATAAGATTCTCTTGTCAAGAAACATTTCTTGACAAACAAATATTCAAGAGTTAGTGTAGCTTTTATCAAGACAAAACACTTCACAAAATTGGTCCTAGTTGGTCTTTGTCTTTTCCAAGACATCACAACTTACCAATTTCAAATGTGCAAGAATAAGAAAACTTTTTCAAATTCCACATTTGATGAGTGTTATGAACCTACTTAAGACTTGTCACTCAATTCACAATCTTGGAGTATAACTCTAAGACTTGATATTGGAACGAAGTATGAGTGACTTCTTGATTTAACCATTTCCACAATTCTCGATTCCTCTTCTTAGACATACAAATGTACTATGACTCACTTAGAGGATCAATTGAGATATGGTTCTTAATCATTAACACAATAAAAGGTACTCTCCCTTCTTCTTAGAATAGAGAAACTTTTATTTTTCTGCCTACTTGATTCTTCTTATTCGTTCTGCTATTCATTGAAACTCTTTCAATCAACTCAGAATTACACTTAATCTTATAAGTGTAATCATATTTACTAAACTTTAGTAAACCATGACGAATATCTTTATCACTCTTGTGGTGGACTTGATCAACGCACAACCTAGTGTACTCGATCTCCTAGTCCTTCACTTGACACTTTGTCAAAGAATTAGTCTAATTTCCAAGTATGAAGTTTCTCATTCATCACGCAACCAGGTTGTATGTGTAAGTCCCTAATCTGCTTGTGTATCAATTAGATCCGTTTGATGGTGGGGAATCCCAATCAAACGGATGATGTCAGATCAAATAGAAGAGAATGAGAAGATGAAGATGATGAATCTTGTATGTATTGATATGAATGAAGACCCGGATACAAGATTCACACACACTCTCTTTTTTCTCTCTCTAGAACACCTTCAAGTGCACACACTTAAGCTCCTCTATTCTATATGTTTTTCATTCATATGCACTCCTCACCCTATATATATATGGACCTAAGGCCAAGCCTAAAATACAAATAATCCAATGCTCGGTCCAAGCTACAATTAATCCTATACTATTTTTGGCCCAAATAATAAAAACAATAAATGCTTAGAAAAGCAAAGTATAAACCATATTTTTGACCCAACAATCTCCCCCTTGGTTTATAGCTTTCTTTTCTTTTCTTAAATGACCCATCAAGCTCCCCCTAAAAAATAGCTGGCTTTCTTGTTAATCTTCATTGGGAGCTTTGGTTTCAGCTTTACTCTTTGATATCTTCATGACTTCAAGATGAACATATGAATCTTTAATGAATGACTTCATCTTGAGCAATTGGGCTTTTCTTCAGAATTTGGCTTTGAACGCACGTCGGATGAGGAGGCTTCTTGTACTGATTCTTGAAAGATAGCGCTTTCAGCTTGAGAATCTTTAGAGAGAACGTCAGAGAGAACAAATCTTCTGGATCACTTCAGTAGGTTTAAGATAGCAGTAGACTGATTGAGGAGGCTTCAATGCAATCCGTCACCTAATCTTCAAGTGCAGCTTCACCTTGCTTCTGGGGTTGAAAGATTGAATGTCGAAAGAATAATCTTCATTTATTGCTCCTTCGAATGAGAATTCTTCGATGCTCACGGATGAAACCTTGGCTCAGAAATCTTCGACACAAACTCCATGAGTTTCATCTTCACCTGAATTCACTTTTCAAGACAAAACAAAACTAAAAGAAAACTTAGCACACAATATTTTTGGATTTTTCATATTTTCTGAAAAAGAAATAAAACAAAAATAACACTATTTTTGGATTTTTAATTTTCTGATTTTTGTTTGTTTTTTTTTTAATTTTTAATTCTCCCCTAATATTTAAATTAGAAGAAAACTATGAACAAATTTAACAAAAATAAAATGATATCTAACTTTAAGAGTGATTTTGGATCAAAGTTTTTAGACAGCCTTTATCCGTTTATCAGTACCTCTCCCTTCATGAATAGATCTGGTCAATCGCCGGTATTGTGGTCCACTTAAACACGAGAGATTGTGACAAAATTAGGACATACTATAAGTTATAAGACAAAGTGATCCTAAGTTCCTAGATTCTATTTCTTAAGGACCATTCAGCTGACGATGACCAGGGATATTGTTGTCCACCTAAATTGAGCAGCGAGATCTATAGACAATCTGTAAGTGTTCAATTTTTAATTGTACTAGAACATGGTTCCCGCTTCCTGATATGCTCCAGTAATCAAGGACTTCCAGAATACTCCTTACATCGGGTGAGCAGACAATTATTGAGAGAGAAGATAGATTTAGAATGCATATGATATACACCCAGGTCGGATCTCTTCCAATCACGTAGAGGGTGAAACATATAACTAACTGAAGTTTTAGAGGGATTGAGAAGTAGAATGTTGCATATACTGTGTACCAGGTCGGATTGTGAGTCACGCAAAGGACACAGTATATGGCTAACAGATAGAAAGAATTGCATAGATAGAGGATGCATAGAAATAGAGTTGCATATGCTACATTCCAGGTCGGATCTTTCGATCACGCAGAGGAGGCAACATATGACTAACAGATAGAAAGAAAGAATATAACCTTCTACAGACCTAATTTATCGGAATTCACCAGTCGCCCCATCAATACCGGAATTAAGGACAGAATCTGCACATCGATGAAGAGTTAAACCACAGTTCTAGATACGGATTACTTTAATGTGACCGGTGGATTATCATGTATATCTCCCTGCTCAACCTATCCAAGCGTCGTATTGTCAGGCTAAACGGATTTAACTAGGTCAAAATTTGTCAAGTCTATGAATTCCTTAAGTTCATTAATGCCTAGTCAAGTCCATTTTAATCTCTCGTGCCTACCAGCGCATCGATAACAGAGCCTAGACAATTCAGATTCAGTCCCTTACACAGATTCAAATTGCCTGTTATCACATGATTATATCACTTCCCAAAACATCTCCCTCAAGCACATTTCATTAACACCATATATTTTTTTTATAACTTTTCTAATTTTTGTTTTGTTTTTATTTCTCCCCCTAAATTTGTGCATAGGAGAGAAACGAAAGTAAATGCGCAAATTTAAACTATCCTAAAACAAAAAATTAGTCTTTAAAGCGAATCAGCTTCAGAAAAACTCAGGAGTATAGAGAAGAAAACTCAAACCGTAAGTCACCGATTGAATTTGCAGCCAGAATGTCTGAGAACAGCACGCGTAATCTCATAACAGATCCGAAAATTCTTCATGTCATTAAGCACTAACCCCGTTTGTGATCTCTTCCTTTCTTCCTTTCCCGCAAAGGACACATACTCTCAAACAAAGATCTGAATGTTGTGCTGTTGAGAGATGTCCCCTATCATGTTCCTGGAGCAGCCACTACCAACAAACCGAAGTCTGATGATATGCCTTCATAGCTGCTCCGACACAGAGCGGGATTACTTGGTCTTTGGAACCCAGTCCAATTTGAAACTGGGTTGACCTTTTTCATCCTTGCACGGTACTCTCTCCCATGACATATCCTGTTTATCACAAACAGAAGATGAAGAAATATTAGAATCGTTAGAAGATTTGGGAGAGTGAGCCTTTGGAACCCATTTGTAGTTGGGTTTAACCCATTTCTTTTTCGATCCGATGGGTGGCTCAGTACTTGCTTTTGATCTTGATGTCGGCCGTTGAGATGACTTTGACCTAACCGGTCTTTGTTTCATTGGAGCATCTCTTGGATTGGGCTTCTTGGCCGGCATTTCCTTCTTGACTTTGGGATTTTGATTCTTGGCCTTGTAGGTTTGATTATTGGCCTTCTGCGCGTTCCAGTCACCATGGTCTGAATGTGACCTTGAGGGATTTCTTTTGAAGTATCTCCTTCTCGGTGCGTTCTGCCACCCTTGTGCATAGTAGGGAACGTATGCGTGATTTGGACAATGTCGGGCAATGTGTCCAGGTGTTCCACAGTGAAAACAAGTCTTTTTCTTCACTGGGAAATTGTTTCTTCCTACCCCTGGTGGCGTAACCTTGCCTTGTCTCTTATTGTTCCCACAAGCACAATCACAACAGGCACTCTGTTTCACTGGAATTGGTGGCCTGTATTTCTGAACAGCAGGTTGATCAGAAGCAGCTGAGTTCGAAGCAACCGATTCAGAGTTCAAGGAGATGTTGGTTTGTTTAATGGTGTTCTTCTTGTTCTCATCATCTGCTACTTTACCTGCACATGAAGTAGATGTGCTAGAAACAGGAACATCAGTATTTTCAAACAAATAATCAAATATGTCAAAAAAATTTAACTCAACATGATCCGATGCAAAAGCATCAAAAGCATCACAAGATGTATCATCAACTTTAATATCCGAAACAGAAGGTTTTTCATTGGAAACAGAAACATCAGGTTCAAGCTCAGCTTTGTTATCAGAAACAAATCCTTCAACTTTGTGCTTTGACTGATCTAAGGATTGATCTGCAGAGGAAGTAGAAACGTTAGTATTTTCAACATTAATAAATCCTCCTGAAACAAAACCAGATGGCTTGCCATAAACCATAAATGGTTCGTTGGCAATCTCATCCTTGGATAGGGGTTGATACTGATATGTATGATTATAAGGAGGAGGTACACTATCATATCCTAGACCCTTTTGTTGGTTTCGTTTAAACTGCATGCAGTGATCAATCATGTTGGCCACTACCTCGCTTGATCCATCAAATTTTCTAAAATCAAAATTTGCAGTTTCAAATTGTCTTTTTAATGTATCAAGCTCGGTAATTAACTCATCATTTTGTCTCTTAACATAATCATAAAGCTCACATTTTTCATTGTATTCTGTCTGAATTCTTTTAAAATCTTTTATTTTTGTTTCTAATTGGGCCTTAAGGGGTTTCTGTCCTTTCCTGAGTTGATATCCTTCATATCTCAGGTCCTCAACTTCTCTTTTTAATAAATCAATTTGTTCCCGAAGAAATTTAATCGTAGTTTCACAAGATAGAGTACATGAAACTTTATTGACTGGAATGTTTGAAGAACTCATTGTTTTAAAAAATATGCCCTTTGACTAAAAACTCAAAAGTCAACCTCAAAAGTCAAATTTAAAAAGTCAAACTTGAAAGTCAAACTTGAAAAGTCAAACTTAAAAGTCAAACCGAAAAGCTAAATTTGAAAATTTAAAAGTCAAACGAGAAAGTCAAAGTTTATAGTCAAAGGTCAAACTATAAAAGTCAAAATCAAAATTTTAAGTAAAAAATCAAAAATAAAATTCAAAATTTAAAAACTAAAATTTTTGGTTGAAAAAGGAATTTAAAATTAAAAGAAAATCAATTTTGGGCTGAATTTGACAAAAATGCGAAAGTAAGTGTGAATGGCAATGTATTTGAATTAAAATCGGAAATGATGAACCAAGGAGGAGCTTAGAGGAGTTGGTAAGACGCGTGTTTGATCAACCAGAGGTCCCAGGTTCGATCCCCGGCAACCCCCAAATCCGTTTCCCTTTTTATTGAAGCGCTGATGCGAGGCTGCTGCTTGCGAGGACGGGGCGCGTCTGCGAAGCTGCTATGCGAGGCGAAGACCTGGTGCGAGGATGCTGCTCACCGAGCCGTCCCTCAAGCCGTTCACCGAGCCGCTACCGAATTCCGAGCCGAGGACGCAAACTCCGGCGACCGTAATCCGCCGACCGTAAACTCCGGCGACCGTAAACACGTTTACGGCCGTAAACTCCGGACCGTAAACTCGGACTGTAAACTCCGAGAAACCCTAGCCGCCGCCGCCGCTGACCGTAAACCCTTCAAAGACCGTAAACTCTTCGCAGATTACGTGAAAAACAGCGTTTTTCACCTCTTTTTGCTCCAAAACTCGATCAAAAACCTGTTTTTATCAAAAACGCGAAGAACAAACCCCCTCCCCCCCCTAATTTTCAAAGATCTATCCAAAAACAAAAGAATCTTTCCAAAATAAGATCAAATCGGCTCCAGATCTGACAAAGATGAGTGATACAATCCAAGCTCTGATACCAATTGTAAGTCCCTAATCTGCTTGTGTATCAATCAGATCCGTTTGATGGTGCGGAATCCCAATCAAACGGATGATGTCAGATCAAATAGAAGAGAATGAGAAGAAGAAGATGATGAATCTTGTATGTATTGATATGAATGAAGACCCGGATACAAGATTCACAAACACTCTCTTTTTTCTCTCTCTAGAACACCTTCAAATGCACACACTTAAGCTCCTCTATTCTATGTGTTTTTCACTCATATGCACTCCTCACCCTATATATATATATATATATATATATATATATATATATATATATATATATATATATATATATATATATATATATATATATATATATATATATATATATATATATATATATATGGGACAGTTCAAATAAAAACAGTAAATAGTGTGAGAACGTAAAAACACCTTTTTATGTTATTATTCTGCAATGAATTTTGTATCGACAACTTTATATCATTATTCAGCAAAGAATAAATGAATAGTCAAAGGTTAAAATTAAAATTAGAATTTACTACAAAAATGCACATACATAAGTTTATAATATAATAATAACATTGTAATGAATATATGACTAATCGAAAGTTAAAATTTATATTAGAATTACTTCAACAATACACATATACAAAATTCATTACAGAATAATAACATAAACATAGTGTTTTTACGTTCTCACACTATTTACTGTTTTTATTTGAACTTACTTCTATATATATATATATATATATATATATATATATATATATATATATATGGACCTAAGGCCAAGCCCAAAATACAAATAATCCAATGCTCGGTCCAAGCTACAATTAATCCTATACTATTTTTGGCCCAAATAATAAAAACAATAAATGCTTAGAAAAGCAAAGTATAAACCATATTTTTGACCCAACAGTATGATTTCAAGCTTCTGTCCAATTGAAACTTGGGCGATGAGAAACTCTCCCTATTTGGTAAATTTTCAACATTCCCACAAATAACATAATCAAGAATCAAACCCATTATTGCTAATAATAGATATATTCAAACATCAATTTTTCATACACGCCATTGCAAGGATAAATAAATAAGATAAAATCAAAATTTATTTTATTGCGGAAAAATTTGTCCTTACAACGCAATTCAACTGAAAACTATGCTATTACATATTCCTAAGCAATCTATTCTAACTCCAAGTAGTAGCTCAAGAATCCAATCTTCAAGCAATGCGATCGAAATCCATTTCTTCACGATTAGATTCAGCTCACTTCTTCCCTTAAGCTTCCTCTCATTTCTTCGATCCTACAAAACATCAAAATGTAATCTTATCACATCATGTATTAAGAATCTAGAATAGGAACTTAAAAGAGTTAGATGGTGGATTTTTACCTGAAGTAGAGCCATACCTCTTGACTCTCCCATCTCTTAGATCTCTCAGGTAAAAAGGGCAGCTTCGTCTCCGATGCCCCTTTTTCATGGCAACAGAAACAAATGGACTCTTTTGGAATAGCACAAGGAACTATCTCAGAATTTACCTTTTCTGGATTTCCAATGTCACCATTTTCAATGTCCATTGAAGTTTGGGAGTTTGATTCACAAGACAAAATTTGCTTGATCAGTACGCCAGATCATTGTTGATTCAGTTGCTATTAGCAAATAGGTCAAATTAATGAGGGTCACGTCGTGGTCCATCATATAGTACTCTCTAACGAACTCACTATATGATTCAGGAAGCGACTGAGAACCCAGTCAATAGCCAACTCGCTTGAAATCTCGACACCCAACATCCTTAACCTGTCAATGTGTGACTTTATCTCTAAGACATGTGCACACACAGGTTTCCCATCTTCGTGTTTACTTGCCAAAAGGGCTTGAGTGAGCTTGAACTTTTCAAGCCTTTCGAACTTGTGGGTTAGGGAGAACAATTTGAGGAGGTGGAGGAAGTGAAGCATGACTCTCATTTCCTTGATCGTATCTTGGAACGTCATCTTCATTTGGAAAGCTTGTTCCAATGGATTTGGGAAGACCATTGTTAGATTCAGACATCTACAAAACGGGAGAAATTCAAATCAAGTTGATTAGAATCCTTAATGTAACACCCAAACGAAACATCAAGGCTAGGATCCAACACAATACTCTACAACCTAGAAGAGGGATGCCGTAATCTAGTTGCAGAATATTTGAAGGTAGGTAAATGACGATTTACCAATTTCCACCATGAAAAACGAAAAAGAAATTTAAGTTTTAAATGAATTGAAACTCCTAGATCTTTTGAGATTCATTGAACTTTTCAATGGCATGTTTAATCTCGATTATGCCCTTCAGGTTTGCGACTGGGATGCCGAGGATCACAAACAAGGTGTGAATAACCGTGCGAATCACGTGGTGCACCCAATGCTACTATCACCTAATCAATGTGTCGGTTAGCCACACACGCTCCATTGATCTATGATAAACACCGAGCCACCCTTCGCCACCAATGTCAATCCCAAATTAGTGTGCCGGTTAACCACACACGCTCCACTAACGTTTGACAAGGGTACGAAGTGTAATTCCATGGATTAGCATACAATTTCACATTTTGCCTAAAGTAACTAGAATTTGGGAATTTGTAAAAGCATGTAGTTACTTTGTACTTCATTATACTTATAATGGAAGGTTTCGTCCTATCCTACCCATTCGGTTAACGACCCTCCACCAGTCAAGAGTGCGGTGGGTAAGAGTGGATACCCATTCAATCGCCATTTTATAGGCAATTTCCTTAAACACCCCTTATAGACCAGCTTCGTGAATGCGGCCTACTAACGGTAAGACTGACTATTTACTTATACATATATAATATTAGACTTTTAATGTTATATATACATAGTATAGGGTGTATTTTACACTTTTAAAATACTAGGTGGTCTAATTTAATAAATTATACTTTTAATTTAATTAAATGTAAACCAAAACTTTATGGATTTATTAACTCTCTTTTAATTATACACTTTAATTAATTAACAAAACCATAAGGGTGTAATTTGAACTTTTCAAAATGCGAGGGTTTTAGAATTTAACATTTCAAAATCAAACTTTTAATCAACTTTTAAATTCCAAAACTTGAGGGCAAGTTTTGAAACTTTTCAAAACATTAGGGTTTAGAATTCAAATATTTCAAAAATTAACTTTTAATCAAAAATTTAAATTCCAAAACTTGAGGACAAGTTTTGAAACCTTTCAAAACATTAGGGTTCAACTATTCAAATTTCAAAAACAAAACTTTTAAGTTTAAATTTAAACTATAAAACCTAAAGGGGAAAATTGAAACTTTTTCACAAGATAATTCAAATCTAAATTACAAATAATCAATCTTTATCTAATAAAACAAAAGATTATCTAAATTTTAACAATTATCTTCTATTTTGGCAAGGATAATCTCCAAATATTGATAAAATTCGGATTTTATTGATAAAAACTGTTTTGGTAATTATCCCACAGCAAAATAGGCACGAAAATCGCAAAAACAGGCTGCCAGATCCATGAACTCGCCGAGTCAGGGACTGGACTCGCCGAGTCGGCCTGACTCGCCGAGTTCATCCACTGACTCGCCGAGTCAGAAAGGCAGGGGGCAAAAACCTTCGTTTTTCATGCAAAAATCGATCAATCAAGCATCAAATTCACTAACAAACAGCCCTAGGCTCTGATACCATTGATGGGTTTCGAGCAATACATCAATCCTATGGTGTACATGCAAACCCTAATAGCTTTGGATCTAGTTTGTCTAATGAACATGCAATTGATAATCCAAAGCCATAAACCCTAGATCTAATAAACTATAACTGAAATTAGGGTTTAGATCTTACCTTTGATTGTTATATAGCAATAACAATCAATCCTTGGCTTCAGAAAGCTTAGTGCCTCAAGTGTTGCACCTCTAATGGAGTCACAAACACCACTAAGCAACTTGGATGAAGAGGGAGGAGAGAGGAGGCACCAAAAATGGCTGGAAAGCCTAAAGGAAGTATTCACCACGTTTTTGGGGCCATAAGGGTTCCTTATATATGCTGGCTATTAGGGTTTACAGCTAGGAAACCCTAATCTGACTGCTTAAGTCCTAAGCAGCCCATGGACCCCTTCTAGAAAATGCCTTGGACGATTTCTAATGGGCTTCCCCATAGAATTCGTCCAACCTATTATTCCAAGGTGATCCATAGCCCAATTATGTAATTATCTTATAATTACACAAGAAGTCCCTTAAGTTTAATTAATCTCTTTTAGCCACAAAATTAATTCTTAATTAATTCTTGACTAATATCAATTAAATATTATGATTTCTCCTTTAATATATTATTCTTATAATATATTAATAAATCATAATTAAACCTTTCTCTCCTTAATTCATCTTACATATTGCTATGGTGAAGGCAACCCAAAAGGACCATGCTCATAATCAGGTCAAGTACATACCAAAATAGTTATGGACTTAGACACTAATCCAACAAAGGAAACCACTCCTTTTTTGGCTTTCTGCAATCTTCATCATATTTGTCACCACTAGAGTAAAACACTTGTGCTTTCTTATTCTTGTGTTCATCCAAATCGAAATCCTTCATTAAATGTGGCTCATAGAAATTATCACATCCAACTTGTATGGCGTGTATAGATTGATCCAATTTTGTCATTCGCCTATCCATATTCTCTAGTTTAGCAATGATTGCATCCATGTTCTTGTTGATGGGTTTGAGTCAAAAGAACATCCTATGTGCTCATGCAAACCCTAATGCTTGGATCTAGGTTTCTCTATTGTACATGCAATTCATCCAAGACTTATAAACCCTAGATCTATCATACATATTTCGAAATTAACATAAGAAATCAGATCTAGATGATTACCTTTTTTACAATGGCTTGACTCTTCTTGTCTTGGAGCTTAGAGTCACAAATGTCACTCCTCTAATGGCTTACAAACACCACACAAGCAAGAGGATGATATTGGAGAGAGGGGAGAGGCACAATTTCGGCTATGTAAGTCCCCAAAATGCTTGTGTATCAATCAGATCCGTTTGATGGTGCGGAATCCCAATCAAACGGATGATGTCAGATCAAATAGAAGAGAAGGAGAAGAAGAAGATGATGAATCTTGTATGTATTGATATGAATGAAGATCCGGATACAAGATTCACACATACTAACACACACTCTCTTTTCTCTCTCTCTAGAACACCTTCAAATACACACATATAAGCTCCTCTAGACTGTACACTCTCTTTTGTTCATCAATCCCTCCTCAACCACCTAACACCTATATATATACTTGGGGAATATAGGCCATAAATGGGTTTACGGCCGTAAATGGGTTTACGGCCGTAAATGCCCATTGGGTCGTAAACAGAGTTTACGGCCGTAAACGTGTTTACGGCCATAAACACCCACCTGGCCGTAAACCTGACCGTAAACTCATAAAATATTACATAAAAATACAATTGCTCAGAAAAGCAAAGTATAAACCATAATTTTGACCCAACAATCTCCCCCTTGGTTTATAGCTTTCTTTTCTTAATTGACCCAACAAGCTCCCCCTAAAAAGTAGATGGCTTTTCTTGTCAATCTTCATCGAGAATAATCTTCAGCAAGTTTAAGATAGCAGCAGACTGATTGAGGAGGCTTCAATGCAATTCGTCACATAATCTTCAAGTGCGGCTTCACCTTGCTTCTGGGGTTTAAAGATTGAATGTTAAAAGAATAATCTTCATTTCTTGCTCCTTCGAATGAGAATTCTTCGATGAACACGGATGAAGCCTTGGCTCAGAAATCTTCGACACAAACTCCATGAGTTTCATCTTCACCTGAATTCACTTTTCAAGACAAAACAAAACTAAAAGAAAATTTACCACACAATATTTTTGGGTTTTTCATATTTTCTGAAAAAGAAATAAAACAGAAATATTTTTAATTTTTTTTTTAATTTTTTTGATTTTTGTTTGGTTTTCAAAATTTTTAATTCTCCCCTAATATTTAAATTAGAAGAAACTATGAACAAATTTAACAAAAATAAAATGATATCTAACTTTAAGAGTGATTTGGGATCAAAGTTTTTAGACAGCCTTTATCCGTTTATCAGTACCTCTCCCTTCGTGAATAGATCTGGTCAATCGCCGGTATTGCGGTCCACTTAAACACGAGAGATTGTGACAATATTAGGACATACTATAAGTGACAAGACAATGTGATCCTAAGTTCCTAGATAATATTCCTTAAGGACCATTCAGCTGACGACGACCAAAGATATTGTTGTCCACCTAAATTGAGCAGCGAGATCTACAGACAACCTAGTGATTGTTCAATTTTAAATGTACTAGAACATGTTTCCCGCTTCCTAACATACCCCAATAATCAGGAACTTCCAAAGTACTCCTTACTTTAGGTGAGCAGACAATTATTATGAGAGAAGTCAGATTTAGAGTGCATATGCTATACACCCAGGTCGGATCTCTTCCAATCTCGCAGAGGGTGAAACATATGACTAACCAGATTTAGAGGGATTGAGAAGTAGAATGGTGCATATGTTGTGTACCAGGTCGGATGTATTTCAATCAGGCAAAGGAGACAGCATATGACTAACAGACAGGAAGAATTGCATAGATAGAAGATGCAGAGAAATAGAATTGCATATGTTACAGTCCAGGTCGGATGTATTTCAATCACGCAGAGGAGGCAACATATGACTAACAGAAAGAAAGCAAGAAAATAATTTCCTACAGACCTACTTTATCGGAATTCCCCAGTCGCCACATCAATACCGGAATTAAGGACAAAGTCTGTACATCGAGGAAGAGTTAAACCATGGTTCTAGATACAGATTATTTTAGTGTGACCGGTGGATTATCATGTATATCTCCCTGTTCAACCTATCTGAGCGTCGTATTGTCAGGCCAAATGGACCTATCTAGGTCAAGATTTTTCAAGTCTCTAGATTCCTTAAGTTCATCTATGCCTAGTCAAGTCCATTTTAAATCTTTCGTGCCTACCAGCGTATCGAACACAGAGCCTAGACAATTCAGATTCAGTCCCTTACACAGATTCAGATTGCCTGTTATCACATGATTATATCACTTCCCAAAACATCATCTACAAACAAAAACTATCAGCAACATATTTTTGATTTTCTTATTTTCTAATGTTTTTGGATTTTTTTTTTAATTTTTTTAATTTTTGTTTTGTTTTTATTTCTCCCCCTAAATTTGTGCATAGGAGAGAAACGAAAGTAAATGCACAAATTTAAACTATCCTAAAACAAAAATTAGTCTTTAAAGCGAATCAGCTTAAGAAAAACTCAGGACTATAGAGAAGAAAACTCAAACCGTAAGTCACCGATTGAATTTGCATCCAGAAGGTCTGAGAACAACACGCGTAATCTCAGAACAGATCCGAAAATTCTTGATGTCATTAAGCACTAACCCCGTTTGTGATCTCTTCCTTTCTTCCTTTCCCGCAAAGGACACATACTCCCAAACAAAGTTATGAATGTTGTACAGTTGAGAGATGTTCCCTATCATGTGCCTGGAACAGCCACTACCAACAAACTGAATTCTGATGATATGCCTCCATAGCTGCTCCGACACAGAGCGGGATTAGTTGGTCTTTGGAACCCAGTCCATTTTGAAACCGGGTCGACCTTTGTCATCTACGCAAGATACATTCTCCCACGACATGTCCTGTTTATCACAAACAGAAGATGTAGAAATATTAGAGTCATTAGTTGATTTGGGAGATTGAGCTTTCGGAACCCATTTGTAGTTGGGTTTGACCCATTTCTTTTTCGATCCGATGGGTGGCTCAGTACTTGCTTTTGATCTTGATGTCGGCCGTTGAGATGACTTTGACGTAACCGGTCTTTGTTTCACTGGAGCATCTCTTGGATTGGGCTTCTTGGCCGGCATTTCCTTCTTGCCCTTGGGATTCGGATTCTTGGCCTTCTGGGTTTGATTCTTGGCCTTATGCGCGTTCCAGTCACCATTGTCTGAACGTGACCTTGAGGGGTTTCTTTTGGAGTATCTCCCTCTTGGCGCGTTCTGCCAGCCTTGTGTATAGTAGGGAACGTGTGCGCGATTAGGACAATTTCTGGCAATGTGTCCAGGTGTTCCACAGTGAAAACAAGTCTTTTTCTTCACTGGGAAGTTGTTTCTTCCTGCCCCTGGTGGTGTATCATTGCCTTGTCTCTTATTGTTCCCACAAGCACAATTACAACAGGCACTCTGTTTCACTGGAATTGGTGGCATGTATTTCTCAACAGCAGGTTGATCAGAAGCAGCTGAGTTCGAAGCAACAGATTCAGAGCTCAAGGAGATGTTGGTTTGTTCAATGGTTTTCTCCTTGTTCTCATCTTCTGCTACTTTACCTGCACATAAAGTAGAAACATTAGAATCTTCAACCTGAATACCTCCTGACACAAATCCAGATGGTTTGCCATAATGAAGATGTGCCTCCTTGTCAATTTCTTCATGTGTCATAGGGATGGATGTGTAGTTATGATTGAAAGGTGGAGGAACACTATCATACCCTAGACCTTTTTGCTGGTTATTTTTAAATTGCAGACAATGGTCTATCATGTTTGCAACTACTTCGCTTGACACATCAAATCTTTTAAAATCAAAATCTGCAGTTTCAAATTTGCTTTTTAATGTGTCAAGCTCAGCAGTTAACTCAGCAAGTTGTCTCTTAACATAGTCATAATTTTCACATTTGTTGCTATAATCTTCTTGACGCCTCCTAAAGTCTTTCGTTTTTGCTTCTAATTCAGCATTTAGGGGTTTCTGTCCTTTCCTGAGTTGATATCCTTCATATCTCAGGTCCTCAACTTCTCTTTTTAATAAATCAATTTGTTCACAAAGAAGTTTAATTGTAGCTTCACATGATTGAGAGCATGAAACTTCATTGACCGGGATGTTTGCGGAACTCATTGTTTTTCCACACTTCAAAGCATCAAGTTCTTCAATTACAGCAGCAAGACTAAGATGATTGAGATCTTTTGTCTTCTTGATGACAGCTACCTTCATATCCCACGATTTCGGAAGTGAATTCAATAGCTTTTTTGTTTATCTCAAATTTGGTCAAGAAGATCCCAGCTATATTAATCTCAGTAGTGAGTGTGGTAAATCGTTGAAACTGAGCTTCCAGGGTTTCTCCAGGGATATAATTAAACCTGTTGAAGTTTTGTCTTAACATCTCCTGACGAGTCTCTTTCATGTCTTCAATTCCCTCGTAGACCTCAAAAACCATTAAAAGCACAACTAGAAGCCAAAATCAAACTTAAAAGTCAAATTTAAAAATGCCCTTTGACTATAAACCTCAAAAGTCAACCTTAAAAGTCAAATTTAAAAAGTCAAACTCAAAAGTCAAACCGAAAAGCTAAATTTGAACATTTAAAAGTCAAACGAGAAAGTCAAAGTTTAAAGTCAAAGGTCAAACTTGAAAGTCAAAGTCAATTTTTGAAGTCAAAAGTCAAAAATTAAAACCTAAAATTTTTGGAAGAAAAAGGAATTTAAAAATAAAAGAAATTGATTTTTGGGTTAAAAATGTAAAAAACTCGAAATTGGAACCGAGAAGGACGTCTTATGAATTAAATGTGAGAGGAGTGACACAAGGAATCAGCTAGTCGAGTTGGGTAACGCGCTGAGTTTATGAACCAGAGGTCCCGGGTTCGATACCCGGCACCCTCAATTTCGCTTCGATTTTTTTTAGTAAAGCGCTGATGCGAGCTTCGGATGTGCGAGGCCGAGATTGCAATGCGAGGACGAGATGTAATCCGAGGCGAGAACCGTAAGCTTCGACCGTACACGTGCGATGTGATGCTGACCATGAACCACGGACCGAACACGTGACCGTAAGCTCGCACCGTAAACCTCGGAGGGCCGTAATCTCGGACCGCAAACTCCGGGGCCGTAAACTCCGGAAACCCTAGCTGCTGGCCGTAAACGCCGCCACCCCCTCGCTGGTTACGACCAAAAAACAGCGATTTTTGCCCCTTTTTGCTCCAAAACTCGATCAAAAACCCGTTTTGATGAAAAACACGAAGAACAAACCCCCCCTAATTTTCAGAGATCTATCCAAAAATGCAAAAATCTTTCGAAAATAAGATCAAACAAGCTCCAGATCTAACAAAATTGACAGATACAATCCAGGCTCTGATACCACTTGTAAGTCCCCAAAATGCTTGTGTATCAATCAGATCCGTTTGATGGTGCGGAATCCCAATCAAACGGATGATGTCAGATCAAATAGAAGAGAAGGAGAAGAAGAAGATGATGAATCTTGTATGTATTGATATGAATGAAGATCCGGATACAAGATTCACATACACTAACACACACTCTCTTTTTTCTCTCTCTCTAGAACACCTTCAAATACACACACATAAGCTCCTCTAGACCGTACACTCTCTTCTGTTCATCAATCCCTCCTCAACCACCTAACACCTATATATATACTTGGAGAATATGGGCCATAAATGGGTTTACGGCCGTAAATGGGTTTACGGCCGTAAACACCCATTGGGCCGTAAACACCCACCTGGCCGTAAACCTGACCGTAAACTCATAAAATATTACATAAAAATACAATTGCTCAGAAAAGAAAAGTATAAACCATAATTTTGACCCAACAGGCTATGAAATCTTCTAGGGTTTCAAGTGGCTGAAATATGATGCCCTAGGGGTTCTATATATACTTGTGCTCCTAGGGTTTCAGTCAAAACCCTAATGGACAACTTAAGCCTTAAGTAATCCAAGGAAGCTTCTGGAATAGGGCCTTAAGTCCGAAATTAGGATGGACACATCCTTAATTTTGTCCAAGCCTAGTCCTTAAGCCTTCTCGGCCCAATACTCAACTATCACACATTTGACAGTTTAAGTCCCCGTTATTTAATTAATGTCTTCTAGTCACAGAATTAATTCTTAATTAATTCTTGTCTAATATTAATTAAACTATATGATTTCTCCTTTAATATGTTATCCATATAATATATTAATAAACCATAATAACCTCTCTCTTCATAAATCACCCTGTCAAGTTGCTCTGGTGAAGGCAACCCAAAAGGACCATGCACAACCGGGTCAAGTACATACCAAATATAGTTACGGGCTTAGACACTAATCCAACAGTCTCCCACTTGGATAAGTCTAGTAACTATAGTGTAAGTACAATCTGATTAGCAATCGTAGCTCTCAAAGACGCTGTCGAACTTTGATCATATCAGTAACCTGTCCTTCAGATAAGGGATCGTATAGTCCTCCGTTCTAGATATCTTATGGACAATTACATGGAACATAGTCATACTTATTTTCCAGCAGTTGTTTCTCGATCTCCGATTCGTCTGACATAGAACTTAATTGAACACATCAATTCAGTCCTGACCGGGCCCGGCACATAAGTCAAACCAAATCATCGAGGGGCCCAGATATCGCTTTTACCCTCTTAGGATAAAA
Organism: Lactuca virosa; assembly: GCF_052849685.1. Taxonomy (NCBI): domain Eukaryota; kingdom Viridiplantae; phylum Streptophyta; class Magnoliopsida; order Asterales; family Asteraceae; genus Lactuca; species Lactuca virosa. The sequence goes on from NC_136433.1 coordinate 115,643,046, forward strand.
GGAACAGATAAACTTCGACTTATATGCATTTACCATTCACTCATCAAATCATGTACAACAATGTGTTTTATAACATCAAGTTACTGATGCGTTTACGCATTATCAATGCACAACCAACTCGCAAATACTAAACCATATATCTAGGTTTTAAGACCATATGATATTATCGTCTTGCGATCACTCGTGATAAATTCCATGAAGTGATACCAGCAAGCGCGGGTTTAATCCAATGCTCAAATCAAACTCATAAGCACTCATGAACGTTACAGCAAACCTTTGATATGTCTAATACACTTTAGACAATCTACACACCAATTCATGACAATCTTCTTTCATACCTACTCCCAAAGTATGAGCGACTGTGGAACGTTCGAATAATCTTATTATTCAGGAAGTCAAAACATGCAAAATGAAACAATAGGTAAATAATTAACATAAGACAGTAACTTTACTTATAAATAATACCCTTTTATTTAATCATCAAATGTCAATAACATTTATCTATTACACGTTTCTAAACTATCTAATCTAAACTAATATCGTCCTTCAGCCCGATGCTCCTAGCGTGTTGCAAGTGCTTAACCCTACTCAGTCCCTTCGTAAGGGGATCTTCTGGGTTATCTTCTGACGATACCCTCTTCACTACGAGGAGTCCTTCTTCCACCCGATGTCGAATAAAATGATATTTTCTGTCGATATGTCGAGATCTGTCATGATCCTTCGGTTCCTTGGTCAAGGCAACCGCTCCTTCATTATCACAGAAAATTTCCATGGGCTCCTTTATGGCTGGCACAACTCCAAGGTCTCCGATGAAGTTCTTCAACCATATCGCCTCCTTTGATGCTTCGCTCGCGGCTATATACTCTGATTCGCACGTTGAATCAGTTACGGTCTCCTGCTTAGAACTTTTCCAAGTCACTGCTCCTCCATTTAGAGTAAAGACCCAGCCCGACTGCGAACGGTAGTTGTCCCTGTCGGTTTGAAAACTGGCGTCACTATACCCTCGCACCCTTAAGTCATCACTCCCACCGAGGACTAGAAACCATTCCTTGGTCCTCCGAAGGTACTTAAGAATATTCTTGATTGCGGTCCAATGTGCTTTGTCAGGGTTCCCTTGATATCTGCTGACCATGCTCAAAGCGAAGGCCACATCAGGGCGAGTGCAAGTCATAGCATACATAATCGAGTCAACTGCAGAAGAATATGGTACTCGGCTCATTTCTGCTATCTCGACTTCGGTACTCGGGCTGTGAGTCTTACTCAATTTGGCATTACTTTGGATCGGTAACTCCCCCTTCTTTGAATTCTCCATACTAAAATGTTTTAGTACCTTGTCCAAGTAAGTATTCTGACTAATTCCTATTATTCTCTTACCTCTGTCTCTCACTATCCTTATACCCAAAATATAGGCAGCCTCTCCGAGGTCCTTCATAGCGAAGCACTTCCCAAGCCAGGATTTAACTTCCTTCAAGGTTGGGATGTCGTTTCCTATGAGTAGTATGTCATCGACATACAATACGAGGAAGCTAACTATACTCCCACTGGCTTTGACATATACACATGATTCATCCTCGCTTCGCAGAAAACCAAACTCTTTGACTTTCTCATCGAAACAAAGATTCCATCTGCGAGATGCTTGTTTTAGTCCATAAATGGACTTCTCAAGCTCACACACTCTATTGGGATGCTTCGCATTGACAAAACCCTCTGGCTGACTCATGTAAACATCCTCAGCCAACTTCCCATTAAGGAAAGCAGTTTTGACATCCATCTGCCATATTTCATAGTCATGAAATGCAGCAACGGCTAGCATCACCTTGATAGACTTTATCTTCGCAACTGGTGAGAAGGTCTCATCATAGTCAACTCCGGGAGTTTGAGTGAAACTCTTCGCAACTAACCGCACCTTATAGGTGTGTACATTCCCATCCATGTCGGTCTTCTTCTTGAAGATCCACTTGCACCCGACCGTCTTACGACCTGGCACATTGTCAACCAAATTCCAAACTTGGTTGTCATACATGGACTAAATCTCGTTGTCCATAACCTCTTTCCATTTCACAGACTCCGGGCCTGCCATGGCTTCCTTATAGTTGTTAGGCTCGTCCAAATTTACTAGTGTACTATCACTAATAAACGTATCCGCTTCAGTGGTGATATGGAAACCATAAAACTGGGGTGGAACACTAACTCTTTCGGAACATCTAAGAGGTAAGGACTCGTCAATCGGTTCAACCAGAGTTTCCTCCTCTGGTTGAGCACCAGTGTTAGAGGTTCCTTCATCGCTCGACTCTTGAAGCTCTTCAAGATCGATTTGCCTCCCACTGTCCCCTTGGCTTATGAGTTCTCGCTCTCGGAAAACCCCTCTCCTCGCAACGAAGACAACATTGTCACTCGGTCTATAGAAGAGATATCCAAAGGACTTCTGCGGGTAGCCGATGAAAATACATCGCTCACTACGAGGTTCGAGCTTGTCGTGAGTCTCTCGTCTTACGAAAGCCTCGCAACCTAAAACCTTGATGTGTGCCAACAAGGGAGCTTTCCCTGTCCATATCTCGTGAGGTGTTTTGTCAACCTTCTTCGTAGGGACTAAGTTAAGGATATGGGCGGCAGTCTCTAAGGCATACCCCCAGAATGAGATAGGTAGCGAAGCACGACTCATCATGGAATGAACCATGTCTAGCAAGGTTCGATTACGCCTCTCAGCCACACCATTTAATTGTGGTGTCCTAGGTGGCGTTAATTGCGAAACAATTCTGCATTCCTTGAGGTAGTCGTAGAATTCAAGACTTAGGTACTCTCCACCTCGATCGGATCGAAGCATCTTGACTTTCCTTCCCAACTGATTCTCCACTTCTTGTTTAAACTCTTTGAACTTTTCAAAGGTTTCTGACTTATGCTTGATTAAGTAGATATACCCATATATGCTATAATCATCGGTGAAAGTCACATAGAAGCGACTCGCATCCCTTGTGGTGGATCTAAAGGGTCCACATACATCTGTATGTATGAGATCCAATAAACCCTCACCCCTCGCACAAGTGCGAGTGAAGGGTGACTTGGTTATCTTTCCAAGTAAACAAGATTCGCACACGTCATCGTCCCTAAGGTCGAATGACTCCAATACTCCATCCTTTTGGAGTAGGGCTCTGCGTTTCTTGTTAACATGTCGAAGACGACAATGCCACAAGCATGCTTTATCCAAATCATTGGAAGAATCAATACACAACACATTATTTCCTAAATTGTCTACAACCATCACAGTTTCATATATTCCATTACAAGGTAATGCTTCAAAACAGAAAACACCATAAAGATAAGCATTAACAGAACCCTTTTCATTATCAAATGAATATCTAAAACCTTGTCTATATAAACCATGAAATGAAATGATGTTTCTTGTCATATCTGGCGAATAGCAACAATTATTTAAATCTAATCCTAAACCACTACTGAGCACTAAAGAGTAAATTCTGATCTTGGTGACAGGCGACGATCTTCTGTTCCCCAAGATCAAATTTATCTTCCCATGCTCCACATCCCTATTTCTTCTTAGGCCCTGCAAATCAGAACAAATGTGAAAACCACATCCTGTATCAAGAACCCAAGAAACAGTGTGACAACCGTCAAATTCAAGTCAAAGTCAAACAAGTCAAACCGGTCTAATTTAATTAGTGCTTGTATGCTAAAAGTTATTCTATGTATAAAAATGTACATTTGTATGTCAAAAATTCAAGTGTCTCGACGAATCCATGTGTTAACAATGTAAAAACCCTAAAAAGGGAGTTAAACGCATCAAAACACGACTAAGGACCCTTTCGGGAACTTAAAACAACCATAAACGAAACGTAACGGGGTTCACGAACCTTGCATTACGAGATTATACGATAATAATGGCTAAGAATTAAACCTCTCCCAAATCTCTCCAAGTATGTGAAATCTCTCCCAAATCTCTCCAAGTATGTGAAATCTCTCCCAAATCTCTCTAAGTATGTGAAATCTCTCCAAGTATGTGAAATCTCTCCCAAATCTCTCCAAGTATGTGAAATCTCCCCAAGTATGTGAAATCTCTCCAAGTATGTGAAATCTCTCCCAAATCTCTCTCAAAATCTCTCTCAACTTTTTATAGTCATCCCGACCCTTAACTTGGCCAAAAACCGCTCGAATCGGTGAGTTATATCGAAAAACAGCTAAATAGGGCCGAAACCCCTCTTAGGAACCGAACCTCTTAGGAGCTGAACCTCTTAGGAGTCGAACCCTTCTAATGGGAACCGAACCCTCCTGTCAGAACCGAACTTGTCAGAAGCCTTCTCGGACCGAAGCCAGCAGCAAGGACCGAACTTCGGCCCCCAATCCGAGAAGCCTCGCACCTTCGGCCCCTTCCTCCTTCTCTCGGTTCCTTCTCCCCTCCTCTCGGTTCTCACCCTCTTAGAGTCGAACCTCGCAGGTTCGGTCCATAATGTCCGGTTTTTGACTACTTTCGCCTCCTAAGCCCGTTTTTGACGTTTTTGACGGGATTTTTTCACCAAATTCATATTTTTACCATTTTTAACCCCCAAAACTCATATTTTATTTATTTTTCAAGGATTATTAATTAAAAATCATTATTTTATAATAAGAGGAGTATTCTACCCCACAAGTGGGTCAAGTGTGCCCACTTGCCTCCATGTGTCATCCTCTCATTTGCCACCTTATCCACATCACACAAACCAAGGCACACATCACTTCAAACTCACAAGTTGCCCCAACAACCTTCTATATAAAGAAATCCCTGGAGGATTTCTTGATTTACTTGCTCATTTCAAACATACACACACTTCTCATACTACCTCAAGAAAGCTTCTTTCTCTCTACTTCCCACCACCTTGTGCAAGTGTTCTTGAGTTGCTACTGCACTTTTTGGTAAGTATTTCATCTAAACTCAAGTGTTATTCATTAATTTTATAACACTCTTGGATCATTGACTCATACCTTAACACCAAAAACCGTTCTTAGGATCATCCAAGTCTTCCCGTGTTCATCAAGTGCTCTTGACTTGATATTCCTTAACTACAACCTTCCACTCTTTAAGTCATCACTCAAAGTGAGTTCATACCCCTACATTTTCTAGTTTTCTTCAGTTTTCAGGGGGGAATACAAGTTAAAACACCAAAACATATTCAAAACTTAACTTCACAGCTTACAACAGAAAAGTTGTGACCTGTTCACGAACTGTTTTACCCAACTTAAACTTAATATTTTTCAAAACTGTTTAATATGCAAGTAGTTCAGGTTTGTACCTTTAAAATGACTACTTGCACATCTCCATACAATTTTCTACAATTTATGGTGATTTTTACAAAACTGCCTATCACTGCAGCAACGAAATCAGACCAGGTTGTGAAAATGAACATTTTCACACTGGTTTGAGACCACCAAAAATTATGGGAAAATTTATGAACATAGTAGACACGTTTTCCAAATACTCAGAGTTTGCAGATTCAGCTTTTGACTTACGATGATTTTTCTATAATTACTCAAAAACAGTGACAGTTAATGGTAAAACTGTCAAATACATATTTAAGAGTTATTCACACCTTGTAACATGTTGAGCAAGGTGTGTAAGATTTACACTTAGTATTTCCAATGTCATTTATTTGAAATACATATACATGCGTAAAAAGGTTTCATACTATCATATAACACTTTTGATAAACTATAATAGGTATAGTTTTGAACACTTCATTTAACAAAGAAAATCAATAACATTATCGATTTACAAAACGAATATTTCATTACATACTACGTGAACTTGTTAATAAATAAATTTGTGAGACATTCTCCTTCGGGGTACTCTTAAGTACCACAGTAAAGTCTTGTAGTTATAATCAGAACCTCCTGGAGGGAGGGCGTGATAGTTGTGTATAGATCTATATTGGGTCTGACAAACCCGCACCCTAAGCTGCCTGCAACAGCTAGACCGCCAGGTCTGGGGTGGCAAGTGTCATAACATTCCGACGCCTGAAGAACGTCGAGTACGAGGTCTTCGAGTTTAGTATGGTTATAACATCTCACATGAGAAATTAACAAAACACACAGTTCCCGAGGATTTAAGGAGTTTTATTTAAATAGGAAACCACACACACACACACACAAGTATGACGATTTACTTACATACACTAAACCTTGGTTCAGTTAAGACAATAACAACCCTTTAGAAAATATTGGATTTCTGGAAACAAACTTGTAACAAACTTTAAGGAATCAACATTCATTTTCATAAATACTTATGAACTCACCAGCTTTATGCTCATACTCTTTCAAAACAACTTGTATTATCAGGTAATCCGTAATACAGGTAACTACAAGATTTCGGAAGTCAAGACGCTAAGGCGTAGATTTTTTTGTTATATTTTGAACATCATATGTAATTTATTTGGAAACATGTATTTTGGAAACAATGTAACCTTTTAAATTATATCTATGATGGTTGTGTTTTACTTTCTTCACTATGGTTATGATACTGAGCATGACGTCCTCCGCCCCCGAACGTTTCCGCCGTTCTGGTTTGGGGGTGTGACAGATTGGTATCAGAGCTTTGTTTATAGTGAACTAAGTATATCGAACCACGTAAGATATACAAACTATAAATACAACGGGACAAAATTCTCTTACGTAGCTTTTCAAAAATACTTTAAAATAAAAATTAATATTTTTATAAAAGTATTCGCACAATCGCACATACTAATTCAGTATCATAATGGCAATAACATGAAAGTATCAAGACAAGTTGAACACCATGATTCAGCTTCGGGGTATGTAGTCAGATCTTGGATGAATATAGCCTGATCAACTATATTTAGCTAAGGTAGGTCCAATGTATGCCGAAGAAGGATCATGATGAGCAACAAGTCTTCAACTTACCAAAAACTTCGAGAATCAAACATAAAAATACTATAGGAGTATTTTAACTCAAAAACCGTAATAAGCACATTATAAATTGCGATAACTAACTTCTTACTCCCAAAAGTTCTCGCGATATCCTTCTTATCCCTATTCTCGTACAGGCGCAATGGCAGGATTTCACTTACCAGGTGATCCCTACTTTCCCAACCAAGGGAATGCCAGTTGGATCGTGGAAGACCCAGAGGAAGAACCCGAAGAAGAGCCCATGGAGGATGAGGAACCCACGGAAGAGGAAGAATCCGTAGACGGTGAAGAGGAAGAAGACTAAGATAGAACCGACTCCGAACCCGAAGTTTACAATCCACACCCTGCCCCTATTCCTCCGCAACACTTCCAGGGCCCGACACCCCAATGGGCCGAAACTATACATCGATGGAGCCGAGAGCAAGGTCAACGACCTCCCTATGGCATGCAACAAGGTTTCTACGATCTCAATAGAGGAGGGTCAGCCGATCGAGCCCTCCCTGTCATAGTTCACCGTGTCACACGCTGTCACACCCCAAAACCGGAACGGCGGAAACGTTCGGGGGTGGAGGACGTCATGTTTAGTATCACAAGATATGTATATAGTAAGAAAGTAATGAACAACCATTTCATTTAGAAAGAAAGTGTTTACAATGTGTGTGTGCACAAAACATAGAATTCATAAGCAAATAACAAAACAAGACTTGAAGCTATAATGCTCCATCTTCTGAATTCCCAGCACGAGTACCTGTCTAATAGGCTCCTGAGAATACAAGTTATTTGAAAGAGTTGATCAGCAATTAAGCTGGTGAGTTCATAAGATTTTAGTGATGTGAGTAAGTTGTAAAATGTTGTTGAAAATGTAGTTGTAACATATAGTTGTAAAATGTAGAAAGTTGTAAATTATGTTTAGAAAAGTTTGCATGTTCCTCTAGGAAATCCTATATTTCCTACTTTAATGAAAGATAAGTAAAAATGACTCTACAATCCTTTTTATGAGTACTAAATGGATACAAGTTATATAAAACTCAGAGTAAACAAACAATCGACTATGCGCATCTGCCCTAAGCCCACAACCAAACAAGGAACAGGAAGTAACGCAGATTGTACACATCCCATTGGTTGTTAGATCATTGTTGTATATAACCCTGGTGTATTCACTTTTTACTCATGGAGTTAATTGTAATGGTTCCTTTATATTTAATGAAAAGATTCTTTAAGAAAACCCTTATTTCTTATAGTAAAATGATGACCACAGTGACTACTTTTATAATAACTTAGTTTATACTGGATATATATGATCTAATATCGGATAGGAAGTTAATTGGGTGAATCTGCCCTAAGCCCACAGCCAAACAAGGAACAGGAAGTAAGGCGGAAAGCACACATCCAACTACCTATTGGGTATTAATTATATATAACCATGATGTATAAACTAAAGTATTATAGAGTTAATCACCTAAGGTCTTTTAAGTTTCATTGGTTTAATAAAATGGATTAAACCCTTTACTGGTTAAGTTTCTAGTTTTGTATACCAAAAGTTCTGATTTGGAAAGCATGTTTTGTACTAGAAAACTGTGCATTGACTCTGTGTCTTATGACTTGACCCATACCTGGTACCCTTATGATGTCTTAATGTATACTGAGCATATATATATCTAGAATCGAATAGACAATAGATTGGGTGAATTCGTTCCAAGCCTACAACCAAACAAGGAACAGGAAATGAAGTGAAGAGCACACATCCTATTACCTGTCGGATCCTATTGGTATATATATATCCTTTGATGTATACATTAAGAAATCATAAGGTTAGCATTATGGTCCTTTCTATTTAACGTAGCCTTCTACCAAGGCATCTACTGTTATGTGCTAGACTCGACTGTTTTGTTTGTCGTTTGTAAAAATGTAAGTTTTCCCTAGTTTATAACTATCTTAACTCGAAAATAGTTTGCATTTGACTTTCAAATGGTACTGCCACTTTATGAAAGTAATGGGAATGTAAGTACACAGTTGTCGTTTATAATGACATGCGGATGTACTGATGACCTAAAACATGTTTGTTTTATTATGGTCATAATGTGAAAGCTAGTACCCCTACTGAACGCTCTCCCTGTCTAGAGATTCAGGGAACCAAATGCGACCTCTGCAAATTCTTGCAAGCCGTGTAATTCACATTCAAGTTATATGATCATGTATACCCAATATAACTATCACATTTTGTTTAAAACAATGAGTTAGTGATTCATTGGTATAATTAGATCTTGTATGTTCTCATCCTATAGCAACCTAGTTTGTTTGTTCTATATGGTATTGTTTGTTTCTCATAATAGCATCTCTCTCTGTATGTTATTGTTTGTTTCTCATCATAGTATCTCTCTCTGTATGTTATTGTTTGTTTCTCATCATAGTATCTACTCTTGTATCTAGCATGAACTGAACCCCTAAACTATACCCCTTATAGTTTACTACTAATTTACTTGTACTGTTATTGAAAAGACTCATTTTCTACGAAGTTATGTTGATACCTTTAAAAACGGAGTTTTGTTAAAACTATAAAGTAACATAACTTTAAAAGAGTTTTTGAAATGTTTTGACAACTTATAAATGACATAAGTAACATTTTGAAAGATGTTTATAACAAACAGTTACACAATTATCATTGTGTTCAACTTGTATTCCCCCCTTAAAACATTTAAAACAGTTAAAAGATTCATTATGGGGTATGAACTCACCTGATGTGGGTGATTCAACGAATATGCGTGTAAGGATGAGAAGTTCCACGAATGAAGTCCCGAGACACAATAAGTCCTAAATGACACATATTGGCATGAATATAGTGTTTATAAGCAACTATATGAAAGGAAACACCTTCCGGGACTAGGAAACACTTTGACCAAATGTTGGAATCACATGTGATTCATCAAAGGGAAGTGGAATGGCACTAACTTGAGTTTACTACCATGGGTTTATGGCCCAAGGGAGTTTACAGCCGTAAACTCATGGTCAAACTGTTGGGTTATGAGCATTCTAACACTCCTAAGTGTACATGCAACCCTAAATACCTTGGATCTATGTTTTCTCTATTATACATACAATTATGAACATCCAATGTATTATCCTAATCTAGCATACAAAATAATAAATATAACAAGATAGAATAGATACCTCTTTGATGTAGAATGTCTTCATGAAGCTTGAGTGCCTAGTGCCCCAAGTGTGACACCTCAAATGGTTCACACAACACCAAATACACTTGGAATAACTTGAGAGAAACTTGAACACTCCTTGAAATCGTCTAGCCCTCACATTCACACATTAGTGCCCGATTTCTTGAGCCATAGGATTCTTTTATATGGTGGCTATTAGGGTTACACCATGTAACTTATAACTTTACCCATTCCTTATGCTCCATGGATTTTAACCTCCATGGAGTATCCATGGGTCACCCCATGGACTTAGTCCAACATAAGGAATCTTGGATCACAAGCCCACATATATAAGAATGAATGATTTACACAATCAACCCATAAATTTAATTAGTCTCCTTTTGATCACTTAATTAATTCCAAATTAATTCTTGATCAATACTAATTAAATAACCTTATTAATATATTAGAACTTATAATATATTAACCAACCTTAAGTGTTATTTCTCTCATTATAGTCTATCCAAATGCAAGATGCCATGCAACCCAAATGGACCATGCCGGGTCGGGTCAAGTCTTACCAATTATAGTTATGGACTTAGACATTAATCCAACAGTCTCCCACTTGGATAAGTCTAAAACTATTATTGCATATGATTTCAGGAACCGATCAGCAATCGTAGCTCTCAAAAGCTTCTATCGAACTCTGACCTTGTCGATGAACTCTGACCTTTGTCAATGACTTGTCCATTAGATAAGGGATCATATATTCCTCCATTCTAGATATCATATGGACTGAGACATGGATTGTCAATCATTCTCTTTGTCCATTTGTTGTTTCCCGATTTCCGATTCATGATGACTGACTGATTGAACAAATCAAATCAGTCCTGGCTTGGCCAAGCACTCACATGTATCATCTTTAAATCATCGAGGGGCCCACAGATATCGCTTTTATCCGAAGGTAAAAGGAATGGATAAACTTCGACTCATATGGCTTGTTCTACTACTTGTTGAATCATACACAAAGGCACGTTTTATAACATCGAGTTACCGAATGCGTTTTCGTGCAATCAATGTACAACCAACTCATAGTAACAACTCATATCTCTAGGTTTGAAGAATATAAGATATTATCGTCTCATGATCACTCGTGATAAAATCCATGAAGTGATTCAAATGAGCGCGGGTTGAATCCAATACTCAGAACTTATGAGCACTCATGAGTGTTGTAGCACCACTTTGTCCACCAACTTGGACCTCTACAAACCAACCCGTGACAGTCTTGATTCATATCTACTTCCAACATATGACCGACTATGGATGGTTTGAATAACTTAATCATTCAGGAAGAGCGACTTAGTTATTCTGGAAGTCAAAACATGCAAAGTGAAACACAAGAATAAATGAATCAAATATGGTATCAAACCCTATGAATATAAAAAACACTTTTATTTATCACCATACTGATTACTCATTATTCATTGTTTCGGTTTTATCAACTTTATACTTGAATTAAAAACACTGGTTGTCCCATGCTCCAAGCATGTACACTATGTTTTTCTAAACACTAGTCATGCCATACACCAAGTATGCATACTATGTTTGTCTATGATCTTTACTTTGTAAAATAGATCAATTGAACATCACTCCAATGATCCACTTTTCACAGTCCCAAATCCTTTCTGCAAATGCAAGAATTCCAAATTCATGCCATTTACTGAAATATGTTAGATTCTAAACTTATATGCATTGATCCTCTTAATGATTATGCACAAAGTCAGAAAGACTTGACAACAATCATTACAGAGCATTCCAAAGGAGATCAGCTCCTTGGAAACATCCTTCTTTCATTAAGTTTCCTAATCTTACACAGATTGAATAATTTCTAACTTTGAAACATTTCCATATTCCATTTTGACTATCACTTCTGAACAAGAGTTGCCTCCTTACAGATTATGTCAATATGGTCCTTCCAGAATTAACATTATACTTCCAACTGTCGTTGAGCAACCAATCTTTGGTAAACCTTAGATTGTCCTTGACAATTGCTTAATCGTTTTAGTCATATCCAATTCTAGACCTTTTCCCTTCATAATGCCCCACGCATTTGGAAAATTTTAGAAAGGATGAATATAGCACATGTAATCGATCCTATATCTGAAGCATATGGGACACGATTCATGATGTCTCACATAAATACTAAACCAGTCTTTTGCTATAATATTTCCATTTCAATTTGCCAAGTTCTCAAAATTCAGATTATGAAAAGGGATGCCGTAATCATAATCGAATTTTAGAACGCAAATAATGGACCCATATATAGAATTTCCTTATGTTGAGCCATTCCAACATGAAATTCATATATATATCCTTGATTAAATACGATTAAAATCTCAATCTAAGCTTTTTAGAATTGAAATGAAGTATAATTTCCTCTCCCTTAATTATCGCAAAACAATTTTTTCAACCCCTGCAACCTCACGAATTGAAACTTTTGTTTTCTATAATTAACATTGCTAACTTGCAACCTTTGTCATAATTATCATGCTCCCACTAACATGATGATTATTAGCATAACACTTATGCTCCCACTAGCTTTGACATGTACTCAGAAATCAGCTGACTTTCTTACCAAAGTTTAGATTTCTGATACTAGATTGTTTTGATAAAACTTTATCAAAATCATACACCTCTCTTAGATAGCTCACATGTGTGTCTAAACAATTTTAGAACTATGAAAAGGGATGTCGTAATCATAGTCTCAATTGTTTAGACCTTTGCCACTTCTCACAAGTCCATGTTAGTGTGCCGGTAAACCACACACGCTCCACTAACAACTTTGAGAATGCAAATATCACAATTGCTATCTAGCTAAAATCTACTTAGTGAAAGTGTTTCCTCACCATCATTTTCATGAATCGGAGAGAAACCTTATGACACTTAGATTTAATAGTGTATGTGTTCTTATCCATGTGAATTTGTCAAAACCATAATCACAAGACAAGGTTAGTGACAAATCCAAACTCATATTGATTAAACTTGTGCAATCTTAAATTCTTGCCATTTGGCAGCTCAGGTGCCTGCCATTGCTTCCAAGTAGTTGTGCAACCAATTGAGAACTCTCAGAACTCCTATGCAAAGCCAACTTGAATAGGCACAAAAATTTCAACACAATAGGTTATAAACCTCAAGTCGTGTACTAGTGAAGGACTTTAGGTTTTATTCTTGACTAAGTCTTGAAACTTTCAAGAGCTTTAAGACTCCCACTGTCCTCTTGACATATAAGACTCCCTTGTCAAATATTCAAGAGATAGTGCGGATTCTTTATCAAGACTAACACTTTACACAATTGGCCTAAGTTGGTCTCTGTTTTATCCAAAACATCACAACTTACCAATTTCAAATGTACAAGAGTAGATAACCTTTTACTCTTACATTTGACTAGTGTTAACAAACCCTCTTTAAGATATGTCACTCAAGTTACAATCTTGGAGTATGACTCTAAGAATTGTTTTGGAACGAAGTATGACTCATCTTTTTTATTTAACCATTTCAACAATTCATGACTCCTCTTCTTGACTTTAGAGGACCAATTGTGATATGGTATCTTAATCATTAAGATGATCATAAACATGATACTAAAGTACTCTCCCATCTTTTCAGATTTGAGAAACTTTTATCTTTCTGCCATACTTTGATTCTTCTTATTCGTTCTGTCTCACATTGAAACTTCTCCAATGCTACAGACTTATACTTAAACTTATAAGTATAACCATATTTACTGAACTTAAGTAAATCATGACGAATAGTCTTCTTGATCTTTTGTGGTGGACTTAACCAGTGCACAATAATGTGTACTCGATCCCTTAGTCCTTTCCTTATTCACATAAGGAATTAGTCTTAATTTTCCAAGCTGAACGTTCTCATTCATCATACTATATAACTTGCATGATTCCAAGTTTCGGTCCAATTGAACCTTGGGTGATGAGAATCTTTCCTTATTTGGTAATATTAGACACTACCACAACCGAAAGAATCAAATCCATTTTTCCAATATTGCTATCAATGGAATCTTATAAGCAACAACTTTTCACAAATGCCATTGTAAGGATACTTAAAATAAATAAAATCAAAACCTTTTTCTTTTATTTTAAAACTTTGCAGAAAAACTTATCCTTACAATCCATATGAAAACCTTGTTGTTATCTATTCCTAAGCAATATAAATATCATAACTCTTAAGTAATAGCCCAAAATTCTGATCACCGAACCATGCGATTGAAATCCATCTTCGCGATCAGAATCAGCATGTACTTAATAGAGTTAGACAATGGACTTTACCTGAAGTAGAGCCAAACTTATTGACTTTAACATCCTTAGGTAAATTTGGCAGCTTCGTAACCAATGCTCCTTCCTTTGGCAATAGTTACCTATGGATCCTTGATAATGGGACTATCTCAGACTTCGCCTCTCTCTTTACCATTGGGTCAACAGAGTTGACTATGGCCGATCCCTTTCCATTGGGAAGAGAGAGCTTTACTGGATATCCAATGGCATCATTGTCAATGTCCATAGCGTTTTAGGAAGTTGATCTTAGCAAATAGATAAGATCATTAAGGGTCTTGTCTTAGTCTGTTTCATAGGATTCCCAAAAGAACTCACTATGTGACTTAGAAAGTAGTTGAGCCACCAACTTTCTCAAGACTTTGACACCCAACTCTCCCGGCTTGTCAATATGTGACTACATCTCCAAGATATGATCACACCTAGACCTTGCCTTGCCAATAGGGCTTGAGTGACCTTAAACTTTTTAGGAACTTGTGGGTTAGGGAGAATAATTGGAGGAGGTGAAAGTATGATATCCATGGGACATCATCTTCATTTAGGAAAGCTTGTTTCAAGAGATTTGAGAAGATCATAAATGTCTAGACCAGACATCTTTTTGGGAGATATTCAAGATAGTTGATTTAAAGTCCTTAATATGACACCCAATATGAAATATTAAGGCTAGGACCCAACAAACTATTTTATAACTTAGAAGAGGGATGCCGTAATCCAAGCTATAAAATATTTGAAGGAATGACGATTCACCAATTTCTACCATGAAAAACGAAATAATTTATTAGGTTTTAATTGGATTTGAAAGTCCTAGATCTTTGAGATTCATTGAACTGTTCAAAGGCATGTTTCAATCTCGAGTGTGCCCTTCAGGTTTTGTGACTGGGATGTCGAGGATCACAAAACAAGGTGTGAATAACCATGCAAATATACTTGGTACCCTTAATATTTACCCCTCAATCGATGTGCCGGTTAACCACACGAGCTCCACCGATACTATGATAAATATTAAGTTACCCTTTGCCTACTTTGTTAAATCCAGGTTAGTGTGCCGGTTAACCACACACGCTCCACTAACGGTTTAAACAAAGTGCAAAGTGTAATTTCATGGATTAGCACCTTATTCACATTTTCCTAAGTAACTAAGATTGGGAATTTATAAGTGTTTAGTTACTTAGTATTTATCATTAATACTTTTAATGAAGGGAGAATTATAGTCCTTGTCCTACCCGTTCAGCTAACGACCCTCCACCAGTCAAGGAAGCGGTGGGTGAGAGTGGACACCCATTAAACTGCCATTTTATAGGCAGTAACCTTATACCCCCCTTATAGACCGACTTCGTGAATGAGGCCTACTAACGGTAAGACTGACTTGCTCTTATACATATATTTATTATTAACTTATAATACTATAAAGTATAAGGGTTTAATTTTAACTTTTAAAATTCTAAGGGCAAACTTGGAATTAAAGTATTCATGGGGAAAACTTTACAAATTCCAAAACTTGAGGGCAAGTTTTGAAAATATTCAAAACTAATTAATTCCATAACTTGTGTGTTTAAAGTAGTTTTAATTAAAAAAAACTCTTCAAGTTCCATAACTTGAGGACAAGTTATGGAAGACTTTAAACTAATAAAAGAATGTAACTTTTCTTTATTTTTGTAACTTATGGAACTAATTAAGGTTACACATTTTATCATTTAATGAAGTGACTTTTGAACCTCCATAACTTGAGGACAAGTTATGGAGTCATAAAACCATTTAATGAGGACAAGACTCTTCATTTTTGTAACCATTGCCAACTTTTTATGAGTTTTATGAAACTTAAATGTGACTTTTCATATAACTTGAGGACAAGTTACAAAAACACATTTTAGAATCAACTCTTAGATTAAAATGGATTGAAAACAACTATTTCACACAACTTTTCTATCAATCTAAGAACCTCATAAGAACAAGATAATTCAAATCATCAATCTTCAAGAAATTAGCATGAACATACAAACTAATACAAATCTTGAAATTATGACAATTATCTTAGAAATTGGATTAGCATGAACATTACCACGTCAAAAACAAGTTTATAAGTCCAAAAACATCTTAGGGTAATGTTCCTAGTCCAATTCCAGCCAAAACAATCGAATATATGCATCCAACTCGATTTTTTAGCTACTTTTGCAAGTATAACAAGAAAACAAGCCTAGGCTCTGATACCACTGTTGGGTTATGAGCATTCTAACACTCCTAAGTGTACATGCAACCCTAAATACCTTGGATCAATGTTTTCTCTATTATACATACAATTATGAACATCCAAGGTATTATCCTAATCTAGCATACAAAATAATAAATATAACAAGATAGAATACATACCTCTTTGATGTAGAATGTCTTCATGAAGCTTGAGTGCCTAGTGCCCCAAGTGTGACACCTCAAATGGTTCATACAACACCAAATACACTTGGAATAACTTGAGAGAAACTTTAATACTCCTTGAAATCGTCTAGCCCTCACATTCACACATTAGTGCCCGATTTCTTGAGTCATGGGATTCTTTTATATGGTGGCTATTAGGGTTACACCGTGTAACTCATAACTTTACCCATTCCTTATGCTCCATGGATTTTAACCTCCATGGAGTATCCATGGGTCACCCCATGGACTTAGTCCAACATAAGGAATCTTGGATCACAAGCCCACATATATAAGAATGAATGGTTTACACAATCAACCCATAAATTTAATTAGTCTCCTTTTGATCACTTAATTAATTCTAAATTAATTCTTGATCAATACTAATTAAATAACCTTATTAATATATTAGAACTTATAATATATTAACCAACCTTAAGTGTTATTTCTCTCATTATAGTCTATCCAAATGCATGATGCCATGCAACCCAAATGGACCATGCCGGGTCGGGTCAAGTCTTACCAATTATAGTTATGGACTTAGACATTAATCCAACACAAACATGCCTAATGTTGGTTTGAAAGCTATGGAAACTTTAGGGACTTTTGTTCTACACTTGTATGAAAAAGACCAACCCATTGAAGGCTTTTGATGAGTTTACGGCCCAAAGGAGTTTACGGCCGTAAACTCATAATCATTTATGTGTTTGAGAGAAGTTTAAGGTCCTTCAATCATCAAGGAAGGGTTCTGGGTCACTAGCTTTGCATCTTATAGGGTTTATGGTCCATACATGCTTCAACATTGAGTTTACGGCCAAAGGAGATCTTGGGCCGTAAACTCAAGATGTTCTTGGGGAATGCATGTTTCAAGTCTCTATGCATGAGTCCTAACTAGATATGAAGTATAGGGAAGAGTACTTACGATCTAGAAGCTTGAAATGGTTGATATTCGCCAAGAACACTAGTGTGTGTTCTTGGTGTTCTTGGTGAAACTTGAAGATCTAAGAAAAGAATGATTTCCATGGATGAAATCATGGAAGGATACTAGATTAAGTGTGATGGGTTTTGCGCATTCTAACACTCCTAAGTATACATGCAACCCTAAATACCTTGGATCTATGTTTTCTCTATTATACATGCAATTATGAACTTTCCAAGGTATTACCCTATCTAGCATACAATACTTGATACTTGGGTAATCAAATGGATATAATACATACCTTTGTTTGATGTAGCTTGTCTCCATGAAGCTTGAGTGCCTAGTGCCCCAAGTGTGACACCTCAAATGGTTCACACAACACCAAATGCACATGGAATGACTTGAGAGAAATGGAACACTCCTTGAAATCGTCTAGCCCTCATATTCACACATTAGTGCACGATTTCTTGAGCCATGGGATTCTTTTATATAGTGGCTATTAGGGTTACACCATGTAACTCATAACTTTACCCATTCCTTATGCTCCATGGATTTTAACCTCCATGGAGTATCCATGGGTCACCCCATGGACTTAGTCCAACATAAGGAATCTTGGATCACAAGCCCACATATATAAGAATGAATGATTTACACAATCAACCCATATATTTAATTAGTCTCCTTTTGATCACTTAATTAATTCCAAATTAATTCTTGATCAATACTAATTAAATAACCTTATTAATTTATTAGAACTTATAATATATTAACCAACCTTAAGTGTTATTTCTCTCATTATAGTCTATCCAAATGCATGATGCCATGCAACCCAAATGGACCTTGTCGGGTCGGGTCAAGTCTTACCAATTATAGTTATGGACTTAGAAATTAATCCAACAGTCTCCCACTTGGATAAGTCTAAAACTATTATTGCGTATGACTTCAGGAACCGATCAGCAATCGTAGCTCTCAAAAGCTTCTGTCGAACTCTGACCTTGTCGATGAACTCTGACCTTTGTCAATGACTTGTCCATTAGATAAGGGATCATATATTCCTCCATTCTAGATATCATATGGACTGAGACATGGATTATCAATCATTCTCTTTGTCCATTTGTTGTTTCTCGATTTCCGATTCATGATGACTGACTGATTGAACAAATCAAATCAGTCCTGGCTTGGCCAAGCACTCACATGTATCATCTTTAAATCATCGAGGGGCCCACAGATATCGCTTTTATCCCGAAGGTAAAAGGAATGGATAAACTTCGACTCATATGGCTTGTTCTACTACTTGTTGAATCATACACAAAGGCACGTTTTATAACATCGAGTTACCGAATGCGTTTTCGTGCAATCAATGTACAACCAACTCATAGTAACAACTCATATCTCTAGGTTTGAAGAATATAAGATATTATCGTCTCATGATCACTCGTGATAAAATCCATGAAGTGATTCAAATGAGCGCGGGTTGAATCCAATACTCAGAACTTATGAGCACTCATGAGTGTTGTAGCACCACTTTGTCCACCAACTTGGACCTCTACAAACCAACCCGTGACAGTCTTGATTCATATCTACTTCCAACATATGACCGACTATGGATGGTTTGAATAACTTAATCATTCAGGAAGAGCGACTTAGTTATTCTGGAAGTCAAAACATGCAAAGTGAAACACAAGAATAAATGAATCAAATATGGTATCAAACCCTATGAATATAAATAAACACTTTTATTTATCACCATACTGATTACTCATTATTCATTGTTTCGGTTTTATCAACTTTATACTTGAATTAAAAACACTAGTTGTCCCATGCTCCAAGCATGTACACTATGTTTTTCTTAAACAATAGCTTTTCCATACACCAAGTATGCACTCTATGTTTGTCTATGATCCTTACTTTGTGAAATAAACCAAATGAACATAATTTCAATGATTCTAATTTCACACTCCCAAATCCTTATCGAAAAATGTGAGAATTTCAAATTCCTATCATTTATCGAAATCTGTTTAGATTTTAAACTTATATGCACTGACCCTCCTGTAATGAATATGTACAAAGTCACAAAGACTTGTCAACAGTCATTATAAGGTATTCCAATGGAGATCAACTCCATGGAAACTAAGTCTCATATTCAAAGTACATTGCTTTGGACATGCTTCTTGCATTAAGTTTTCTAATCTTACACAGATAACTTCCACCTATGGAGACAACTCCATATTCTCATTTTGACTATCACTTCTGAATAAGAGATGCCTCTTTTCAGAATATGTCAATATGGTCCTTCCAAAATTAGCACTATACTTCCAACTGTCCCTGAGCAACCAATCTTTGGTAAACCTCAGATTGTCCTCGACAACTGCTTAATCATTTTAGTCATATCCAATTCTAGACCTTTTCCCTTCTTAATGCCTCTGGGCATTTGGAAAAAATTTAGAAATGACAAATATTATAGCAAATGCAATCGATCCTGTACCCAAAGCAAATGGTACACGATTCATGATGTCTCACATAAAGACATGATTCTAGACCAGTCTTTTGCTACAATATTTTTATTTGCCATGTTTTCAAAATTTGACTATGAAGAGGGATGCGGTAATCATCATCGAATTTTGAGAACGCAATATATAGAATTTCCTTAAGTTGAACCAATCCAACATGAAATTCATATATATATTCTTGACTAAAGATGATTAAGGTCTCAATCTAAGCCTTTAGAACTGAAATGAAGTATACCCTCTCCCTTAATTATAGCAAAACAGCTTTTTCAATCCCTGCAGCCTCACGAATTGAAATCAATACTTTATTGACTTTCTTACCAAAGTTCAGATTTCTGATACGAGATGCTTTGATAAAACTTTATCAAAATCATACACCTTTCCTTAGATAGCATGCATGTGTGTCTAAACAATTTCAGAACTATGAAAAGGGATGCCGTAATCATAGTCTCAATTGTTTAGACCTTTTGCCATCTGCTTCAAATCTACTTGGTGGAAGTGTTTCCTCACCATCATTTTCATGAATCGGAGAGAAACCTTATGACCCTTAGATTTTATGGTGTATGTGTTCTTATCCATGTGAATCGTCAAAACCATAGTCACAAGACAAGGATAATGACAAATCCAAACTCATATGGACTGAACTTATGCAATCTTAACTTCTTGCCACCTGGCAGTACAGGGCCTGCCATTGCTTCCAAGTTGTTATGCAACCAATTGAGAACTTTCAGAACTCCTATGCAAAGCCAACTTTAACTGGAATGGGCATAGAATATGTCAACATGATAGGTTATAAACCTCAAGTCGTGTGCTAGTGAAGAACCTCAGGTTTTATTCTTGATTAGTTCTTGAAATTCTTTTTAGGATCTTTAAGACTCCCACTGTCCTCTTGACATATAAGACTATCTTGCCAAATATTCAAGAGATAGTGCGGATTCTTTATCAAGACAAACACATCACACAATTGGCCTTAGTTGGTCTTTGTTTAATCCAAAACATCACAACTTACCAACTTCAAATGTACAAGAGTAGGACACTTTTACTCTTACATTTGACAAGTGTTATAACCCTTTCTTTAAGATATGTCACTCAACTTATAGTCTTGGAGTATGACTCTAAGACTTGTTTTGAAACGAAGTATGACTCATCTTCTTGATTTAACCATTTCAACAATTCATGACTCCTCTTCTTAGTCATAAGAATCCACTAAGATGTCCTTAGAAGACCAATTGTGATGTGGTTCTTTAATCATTAAGATGATCATAAAACATGATACTAAAGTACTCTCCCATCTTTTCAGATTTGAGAAACTTTTATCTGTCTGCCTAATTTGATTCTTCACATTCGTTCTGCCATACATTGAGACTTTTCCAATGTTTCAGAATTATACTTAAACTTGTAAGTATAACCATATTTACTAAAATTTAGTAAATCATGACGAATAGTCTTAACGAGCTTTGTGGTGGACTTGACCAGTGCACAAGAATGTGTACTCGATCCCTTTAGTCCTTAATTTGACTCACACATCCATGTGAACAAGTCTTAATTTTCCAATGCTTGAAAGTTCTCATTCATCATACTATTCAACTTCCATGATTCTAAGTTTCTATCCAACTGAAGCCTTGGGAATGAGAATCTTTCCTTATTTGGTAAATTATAACACTACCACAAACGAAAGAATCAAGTCCATTTTTTTTTCAAATATTGCTATCAATGGAATCATATAAACAACCATTTTTCACAAATGCCACTTGTAAGGATATTTAAAATAAATATAAAATTAAAAACTTTTATTTTATTTCAAAACTTTGCGGAAAAACTTATCCTTATAGTGCAAATGCATACGGAAAAACTTGTTGTTATCTATTCCTAAGCAATATATCATAACTCCTAAGTAACAGCTTCAAAATTCTGATGCGATCGAAATCCACCTACGCGATCAGAATCAGCATATACTTCCTTTAAGCTTTCTCTCTATTCTTTGATTCTTAAAACATCAACATGTGACCCAGTCACATCATGTAATGAGGATCTTAGAATAGAAACTTAACAGAGTTAGATAATGGGCTCTACCTGAAGTAGAGTCAGACTTATTGACTTTAACATCCTTAGGTAAACTTGGCAGCTTTGCAATCAACGCCCCTTCCTTTGGCAAAATAAACATATGGACCCTTTGGTAATGGGACTATCTCAGACTTAGCCTTTCTCCTTACCATTTGGTCAACCGGGTTGACTATGGCCAATCCCTTTCCATTGGGAAGAGAATGCTTTTTCTGGATTTCCAGTGTCACCATTGTCACTGTCCATAAAGTTTTTGGGAAGTTGATCTTCTAATCAAATTTGCTTTACTATCGTTCCAAATCATTGCTGATTCAGCAGCACCAAGCAAATAGATATGATCATTAAGGTTCATGTCATAGTCTGTTTCATAGTAGTCCCAAAGGAACTCACTATGTGACTTAGAAAGTGATTGAACATCCAACTTTCTCAAGACTTTGACACCCAACTCTCCCAGCTTGTCAATATGTGACTTCATCTCTAAGATGTGATCACACATAGACCTTGCTTGCCATTAGGGCTTGAGTGACCTTGAACTTGTGGGTTAGGGAGAATAATTGGAGGAGGTGGAGGAAGTAAAGTTCCAAGAGATTTGGGAAGATCATAGATGTCTGAACTAGACATCTTTTGGGAGATATTCAAGATAGTTGATCTAAAGTCCTTAATATAACACCCAATATGAAATATTAAGGCTAGGATCCAACAACCTATTTATAACTGGAAGAGGGATGCCGTAATCCGAGTTATAAAATAGTTGAAGGTAGGTAAATGACGATTTACCAATTTCCACCATGAAAAACGAAATAATGTAATTAGGTTTTTAATTGGATTTGAAACTCCTAGATCTTTTGAGATTCATTGAACTTTTCAATGGCATGTTTCAATCTCGAGTGTGCCCTTCAGGTTTTGTGACTGGGATGCCGAGGATCACAAAACAAGGTGTGAAGTAACCATGCAAATATACTTGGTACCCTTAATATTTACCCCTCAATCGATGTGCCGGTTAACCACACGAGCTCCACCGATACTATGATAAATATTAAGTTACCCTTTGCCTACTTTGTTAAATCCAGGTTAGTGTGCCGGTTAACTACACACGCTCCACTAACGGCTTAAACAAAGTGCAAAGTGTAATTTCATGGATTAGCACCTTATTCACATTTTCCTAAGTAACTAAGATTGGGAATTTATAAGTGTTTAGTTACTTAGTATTTATCATTAATACTTTTAATGAAGGGAGAATTATAGTCCTTGTCCTACCCGTTCGGCTAACGACCCTCCACCAGTCAAGGAAGCGGTGGGTGAGAGTGGACACCCATTAAACTGTCATTTTATAGGCAGTAACCTTATACCCCCCTTATAGACCGGCTTCGTGAATGAGGCCTACTAACGGTAAGACTGGCTTGCTCTTATACATATATTTATTATTAACTTATAATACTATAAAGTATAAGGGTTGAATTTTAACTTTTAAAATTCTAAGGGCTAACTTGGAATTAAAGTATTCATGGGGAAAACTTTACAAATTCCAAAACTTGAGGGCAAGTTTTGAAAATATTCAAAACTAATTAATTTCATAACTTATGTGTTTAAAGTAGTTTTAATTAAAAAAAACTCTTCAAGTTCCATAACTTGAGGACAAGTTATGGAAGACTTTAAACTAATAAAAGAATGTAACTTTTCTTTATTTTTGTAACTTATGGAACTAATTAAGGTTACACATTTTATCATTTAATGAAGTGACTCTTGAACCTCCATAACTTGAGGACAAGTTATGGAGTCATAAAACCATTTAATGAGGACAAGACTCTTCATTTTTGTAACCATTGCCAACTTTTTATGAGTTTTATGAAACTTAAATGTGACTTTTCATATAACTTGAGGACAAGTTACAAAACCACATTTTAGAATCAACTCTTAGATTAAAATAGATTGAAAACACATAATCAATTAACTTTTCTATTAATCTAATAAACTCATATGAACAAAGATAATTCACATCAAATTTTTTTCAAGTAATTAGCATAACTTTTAAACTAATACAATTCGATTTTTCAGCTAATTTTGCAAGTATAACAAGAAAACAAACCTGGCTCTGATACCACTGATGGGTTTTGCGCATTCTAACACTCCTAAGTGTACATACAACCCTAAATACCTTGGATCTATGTTTTCTCTATTATACATGCAATTATGAACTTTCCAAGGTATTACCCTATCTAGCATACAATACTTGATACTTGGGTAATCAAATGGATAGAATACATACCTTTGTTTGATGTAGCTTGTCTCCATGAAGCTTGAGTGCCTAGTGCCCCAAGTGTGACACCTCAAATGGTTCACACAACACCAAATTCACATGGAATGACTTGAGAAAAATTGAACACTCCTTGAAATCGTCTGGCCCTCATATTCACACATTAGTGCACGATTTCTTGAGCCATGGGATTCTTTTATATGGTGGCTATTAGGGTTACACCATGTAACTCATAACTTTACCCATTCCTTATGCTCCATGGATTTTAACCTCCATGGAGTATCCATGGGTCACCCCATGGACTTAGTCCAACATAAGGAATCTTGGATCACAAGCCCACATATATAAGAATGAATGATTTACACAATACACTCATATATTTAATTAGTCTCCTTTTGATCACTTAATTAACTCCAAATTAATTCTTGATCAATACTAATTAAATAACCTTATTAATATATTATAACTTATAATATATTAACCAACCTTAAGTGTTATTTCTCTCATTATAGTCTATCCAAATGCATGATGCCATGCAACCCAAATGGACCATGCGGGGTCGGGTCAAGTCTTACCAATTATAGTTATGGACTTAGACATTAATCCAACAAAGTGATGTATCAACAAATCTAGGAAGAATACTTACTTATATGAAGATCTTGGAAGGAAATCTTGATAATACTTGAGAGGATTTGAAGGAAAATCGGCCAAGGAAGGAAGAAATGAGAAAAATGGCCAAGGACCATATGTGGTTCTAGCAGGTACTTTCTAACACTTATTCCTTAAGTGTATTAGGCTTAAAACTCATTGCCTTGTGGCCGTGAATTCATTTTGATGAGGTTAAGGTTTGATTTGCTACACTGTGGTTCTAGCAGGTACTTTCTAACACTTATTCCTTAAGTGTATTAGGCTTAAAACTCCTTAGAATGTCCTTTAACCGGGCTAGAACTCAGTACCAATGAGTTTGACACTCGGTTGAGTTGATTGACTGGGTTTTAAAATCAAAATTTTTCCGGGTTGTCACACCATCCCCCCGTTAGATGGAATTTCGTCCCGAAATTAGCTTTCTTAGCATTACTACTGGGGTTGCGCTCCTCTGATTGGCAGAATACCTACTCGTAGACCTGGCAACTTTGCCCTGGTGTTCCTGATAGGATTCGTACTTGGTCCATCTTGTCGGATTAATGTCTAAGTCCATAACTATATTTGGTATGTACTTGACCCGACCCGGCATGGTCCATTTGGGTTGCACTTCACCGGCACAATTTATATGGATAGTCTTTTGAGAATAGTATATTTATGATTTATATTAATATATTATAAGTTCTAATATATTAATATGGAATCATATTATTTAATTAGTACTGATCAAGAATTAATTTAGAATTAATTAAGTGATCAAAAAGAACTAATTAAATATGGACTCTTATATATATGGAATGGGCCAAGTTCATTTAGGTTGGGCTAAGCTTTCATGGATGGTCCATGGAGCTTTTAACCCATGGATCCTATGTAAATGAAAGGTCATGGGTATTAGGGTTTACATGGATGTAACCCTAATCCTCCATAATATATAAAGGGGTCCTTGGCTCACAAAATTGGAACAAGTGTGTGAAAATAAGAGTGGGCCGATTTTAGTGTGCATACATATTCTCTCAAGTTCTTCCAAGGTGTTTTGGTGATTTGTGATTCCATTTGAGGCTTCCACACTATTGGGGCTAAGCTCTTAAAGTTTGAAGACATCAAGCTACATCAAAAGGTATGTCATCTAACTAGAACTTTGTAGTATAGGTGCTTCATAATATGCTAGTTAGGATGAAACCTTGGAATAGTTAATATTTGCATGTATAATAGAGAAAACATAGATCCAAGGTTTATAGGGTTGCATGTACACCATAGGAGTGTTAGAATGCTCAAAACCCAACAGTGGTATCAGAGCCATGGGTTGTTTTCTGTTATATTGATGCAAATGTTTTATTTTCAAGTTGGAAAAAAAAGGAAAAAAAACATGACGTTTGTCAAATTTTAAGATAATTACTTGTTTTGTGAAAAACGAATTATTTGTAAAATTTGAATCATTTGTTATATGAGTTGAATTAGGTCAAATTTAGTAAAAGATAAAATGATATGATTATTTTATTAGTTTTAAAAGTTTGATCTAAATGTTTTAAGGAGTTACATATTTTGTCATAAAATTTTGGAGCTCAAAAGTTTTTTTTTTAAGTTGTGATCTTAAGGGTTTTTGAAACTTCCATAAGTTATGGATATGAAAGTTTAAAAAAAAAAAAAAAAAAAAAATTGATTCCAAGTTTTTATGGAGTTACAAAATTTGGTGTTAATGTTTTAAAGAATTTCATAACTTGTTCTTAAGTTATGGAACATGGAAAGTTTCATCATAAAACACCATTAATTCCATAAGTTATGGAATCCAAAGGTTTTCAAGAATTACAAAACTTGCCCTCAAGTTTTGGAATTTGAGAAAAGTTTTTTATGAAAAAAAGAATTGAATTCTAAAACTCTTGGGTTCATAACTTAAACAATTAATTAAATGGTTTTAATTTTGAGTTTAATAATTAGAATTATGATGTTTTGTTGAATAGTTCAAATTAACTCTTATGAACTTTATTAATAGTTAATTAAAGCGTTTAATTAAAAGAGTATTATTAATCCATAAATATATAGTTTGAGTTTAATTAAATTAAAAGTCTAGTTTAATTAATAGATTAAACCACCAAGTATTTTAAATGTCTAAAATACACCCTTATACTATTATAATATTAAAAGTTTAATATATTATATGTATAAGAGCAAGTCGTCTTACCATTAGTAGGCCTCATTCACGAAGCCGGTCTATAAGGGGGGTATAAGGTTACTGCCTATAAAATGGCAATTTAATGGGTGTCCACTCTCACTCACCGCTTCCTTGACCGGTGGAGGGTCGTTAGCCGAACAGGTAGGACAAGGACTATAATTCTCCCTTCATTAAAAGTATTAATGATAAATACTAAGTAACTAAACCTTTTATTAATTCCCAATCTTAGTTACTTAGGAAAATGTGAATAAGGTGCTAATCCATGAAATTACACTTTGCACTTTGTTTAAACCGTTAGTGGAGCGTGTGTGGTTAACCGGCACACTAACCTGGATTTAACAAAGTAGGCAAAGGGTAACTTAATATTTATCATAGTATCGGTGGAGCTCGTGTGGTTAACCGGCACATCGATTGAGGGGTAAATATTAAGGGTACCAAGTATATTTGCATGGGTACTTCACACCTTGTTTTGTGATCCTCGGCATCCCAGTCACAAAACCTGAAGGGTACACTCGAGATTGAAACATGCCATTGAAAAGTTCAATGAATCTCAAAAGAATCTAGGAGTTTCAAATCCAAGTAAAAAACCTAATTAAATTATTTCGTTTTTCATGGTGGAAATTGGTAAATCGTCATTTACCTACCTTCAACTATTTTATAACTCGGATTACAGCATCCCTCTTCCAGTTATAAATAGGTTGTTGGATCCTAGCCTTAATATTTCATATTGGGTGTTATATTAAGGACTTTAAATCAACTAGCTTGAATATCTCCCAAAAGATGTCGAGTTCAGACATCTATGATCTTCCCAAATCTCTTGGAACTTTACTTCCTCCACCTCCTCCAATTATTCTCCCTAACCCACAAGTTCAAGGTCACTCAAGCCCTAATGGCAAGCAAGGTCTATGTGTGATCACATCTTAGAGATGAAGTCACATATTGACAAGCTGGGAGAGTTGGGTTTCAAAGTCTTGAGAAAGTTGGATGTTTAATCACTTTCTAAGTCACATAGTGAGTTCCTTTGGGACTACTATGATACAGACTATGACATGAACCTTAATGATCATATCTATTTGCTTGGTGCTGCTGAATCAACAATGATTTGGAATGATAGTGAAGCAAATTTGATTAGAAGATCAACTTCCCAAAAACATTATGGACAGTGACAATGGTGACACTGGAAATCCAGAAAAAGCATTCTCTTCCCAATGGAAAGGGATTGGCCATAGTCAACCCGGTTGACCAAATGGTAAAGAGAAAGGCTAAGTCTGAGATAGTCCCATTACCAAAGGGTCCATATGTTTATTTTGCCAAAGGAAGGGGCGTTGATTGCAAAGCTGCCAAATTTACCTAAGGATGTTAAAGTCAATAAGTTTGACTCTACATCAGGTAGAGCCCATTATCTAACTCTGTTAAGTTCTATTCTGAGATCCTCATTACATGATGTGACTGGGTCACATGTTGATGTTTTAAGAATCAAAGAATAGAGAGAAATCTTAAAGGAAGTATATGCTGATTCTGATCGCGAAGGTGGATTTCGATCGCATCAGAATTTTGAGCAGTTGCTTAAGAAGTTATGATATATTGCTAAGGAATAGATAACAACAATTTTCCATGTGGATTGTAAGGATAAGTTTTTCCGCAAAGTTTTAAAATAAAAGAAAATTGTTTAATTTTGTTTATTTGAAGTATCCTTACAATGGCATTTGTGGAAAATTGTTGCTTATATGATTCCACTGACAGCAATATTGGAAAATGGATATGATTCTTTCATTTGTGGTAGTGTCTAAATTTACCAAATCAGGAAAGTTCCTCATCAACCAAGTTTCAATTGGACCGAAACTTGGAATCATGCAAGTTGAATAGTATGATGAATGAGAACTTTCAAGCATTGGAAAATCAAGACTAACTACTTGTTCACATGGATGTGTGAGTCAAGTGAAGGACTAAAGGGATCGAGTACACATTCTTGTGCACTGGTCATGTCCACCATAAAGCTCGTTAAGACTATTTGATTTACTAAAGTTTAGTAAATATGGTTATACTTACAAGTTTAAGTATAATTCTGAAACATTGGAAAAGTCTCAATGTATGGCAGAACGAATGGGAAGAATCAAATTAGGCAGAAAGATAAAAGTTTCTCAAATCTGAAAAGATGGGAGAGTACTTTAGTATCATGTTTGTGATCATCTTAATGATTTAGAAATCATATCACAATTAGTCCTCTAAAGGTCTTCTTAGTGCATTCTTATGACTAAGAAGAGGAGTCATGAATTGTTGAAATGGATAGATCAGGAAGATGAGTCATACTTCGTTCCAAAACAATTCTTAAAGTCATACTCCAAGATTGTAACTTGAGTGACATATCTTAAAGAAAGGTTTAAAACACTTGTCAAATGTAAGAGTAAAAGTCTCCTACTCTTGTACATTTGAAATTGGTAAGTTGTGATGTTTTGGATAAAACAAAGACCAACTAAGGCCAATTGTGTGAAGTGTTTGTCTTGATAAAGAATCCGCACTATCTCTTGAATATTTGGCAAGATAGTCTTATATGTCAAGAGGATAGTGGGAGTCTTAAAGATCCTAAAAAGAATTTCCAGAACTAATCAAGAATAAAACCTGAGGTTCTTCACTAGCACACGACTTGAGGTTTATAACCTCTCGTGTTGACATATTCTATGCCCATTCCAGTTAAAGTTGGCTTTGCATAGGAGTTCTGAAAGTTCTCAATTGGTTGCATAACAACTTGGAAGCAATGGCAGGCCCTGTACTGCCAGGTGGCAAGAAGTTAAGATTGCATAAGTTCAGTCCATATGAGTTTGGATTTGTCATTATCCTTGTCTTGTGACTATGGTTTTGACGATTCACATGGATAAGAACACATACACCATAAAATCTAACGGTCATAAGGTTTCTCTCCGATTCATGAAAATGATGGTGAGGAAACACTTCCACCAAGTAGATTTGAAGCAGATGGCAAAAGGTCTAAACAATTGAGATTATGATTACGGCATCCCTTTTCATAGTTCTGAAATTGTTTAGACACACATGCATGCTATCTAAGGAAAGGTGTATGATTTTGATAAAGTTTTATCAAAGCATCTCGTATCAGAAATCTGAACTTTGGTAAGAAAGTCAATAAAGTATTGATTTCTAGATGTCCAGCTGATTTCTGAGTACATGTCAAAGCTAGTGGGAGCATAAGTGTTATGCTAATAATCATCATGTTAGTGGGAGCATGATAATTATTGTTAGTGTTACAAGTTAGCAATGTTAATTATAGAAAACAAAAGTTTCAATTCGTGAGGTTGCAGGGATTGAAAAAGTTGTTTTGCTATAATTAAGGGAGAGGATATACTTCATTTCAGTTCTAAAGGCTTAGATTGAGACCTTAATCATCTTTAGTCAAGAATATATATATGAATTTCATGTTGGATTGGTTCAACTTAAGGAAATTCTATATATTGCGTTCTCAAAATTCGATTATGATTACGGCATCCCTCTTCATAGTCAAATTTTGAAAACATGGCAAATAAAAATATTGTAGCAAAAGACTGGTCTAGAATCATGTCTTTATGTGAGACATCATGAATCGTGTACCATTTGCTTTGGGTACAGGATCGATTGCATGTGCTATAATATTTGTCATTTCTAAATTTTTCCAAATGCCCAGAGGCATTAAGAAGGGAAAAGGTCTAGAATTGGATATGACTAAAATGATTAAGCAATTGTCGAGGACAATCTAAGGTTTACCAAAGATTGGTTGCTCAGGGACAGTTGGAAGTATAGTGCTAATTTTGGAAGGACCATATTGACATATTCTGAAAAGAGGCATCTCTTATTCAGAAGTGATAGTCAAAATAAGAATATGGAGTTGTCTCCATAGGTGGAAGTTATCTGTGTAAGATTAGAAAACTTAATGCAAGAAGCATGTCCAAAGCAATGTACTTTGAATATGAGACTTAGTTTCCATGGAGTTGATCTCCATTGGAATACCTTATAATGACTGTTGACAAGTCTTTGTGACTTTTTACATATTCATTACAGGAGGGTCAGTGCATATAAGTTTAAAATCTAAACAGATTTCGATAAATGATAGGAATTTGAAATTCTCACATTTTTCGATAAGGATTTGGGAGTGTGAAATTAGAATCATTGAAATTATGTTCAATTGATTTATTTCACAAAGTAAGGATCACAGACAAACATAGAGTGCATACTTGGTGTATGGCAAAGCTATTTTTAAGAAAAACATAGTGTACATGCTTGGAGCATGGGACAACTAGTGTTTTTAATTCAAGTATAAAGTTGATAAAACCGAAACAATGAATAATGAGTAATCAGTATGGTGATAAATAAAAGTGTTTATTTATATTCATAGGGTTTGATACCATATTTGATTCATTTATTCTTGTGTTTCACTTTGCATGTTTTGACTTCCAGAATAACTAAGTCGCTCTTCCTGAATGATTAAGTTATTCAAACCATCCACAGTTGGTCATATGTTGGAAGTAGATATGAATCAAGACTGTCATGGGTTGGTTTGTAGAGGTCCAAGTTGGTGGACAAAATGGTGCTACAACACTCATGAGTGCTCATAAGTTCTGAGTATTGGATTCAACCCGCGCTCATTTGAATCACTTCATGGATTTTATCACGAGTGATCATGAGACGATAATATCTTATATTCTTCAAACCTAGAGATATGAGTTGTTACTATGAGTTGGTTATACATTGATTGCACGAAAACGCATTTGGTAACTCGATGTTATAAAACGTGCCTTTGTGTATGATTCAACAAGTAGTAGAACAAGCCATATGAGTCGAAGTTTATCCATTCCTTTTACCTTCGGGATAAAAGCGATATTTGTGGGCCCCTCGATGATTTAGCGATGACACATGTGAGTGCTTGGCCAAGCCAGGACTGATTTGATTTGTTCAATCAGTAAGTCATCATAAATCGAAAATCGGGAAACAACAAATGGACAGAGAGAATGATTATAATCCATGTCTCAATCCATATGATATCTAGAATGGAGGAATATATGATCCCTTATCTAATGGACAAGTCATTGACAAGGTTAGAGTTCGACAGCGGCTTTAAGAGCTACGATTGCCAGTTAGGTTTTGAAGTCATACTCAATAATAGTTTTAGACTTATCCAAGTGGGAGACTGTTGGATTAATGTCTAAGTCCATAACTATATTTGGTATGTACTTGACCCGACCCGGCATGGTCCATTTGGGTTGCACTTCACCAGCACAATTTATATGGATAGTCTTTTGAGAATAGTATATTTATGATTTATATTAATATATTATAAGTTCTAATATATTAATATGGAATCATATTATTTAATTAGTATTGATCAAGAATTAATTTAGAATTAATTAAGTGATCAAAAAGAACTAATTAAATATGGACTCTTATATATATGGAATGGGCCAAGTTCATTTAGGTTGGGCTAAGCTTTCATGGATGGTCCATGGAGCTTTTAACCCATGGATCCTATGTAAATGAAAGGTCATGGGTATTAGGGTTTACATGGATGTAACCCTAATCCTCCATAATATATAAAGGGGTCCTCGGCTCACAAAATTGGAACAAGTGTGTGAAAATAAGAGTGGGCCGATTTTAGTGTGCATACATATTCTCTCAAGTTCTTCCAAGGTGTTTTGGTGATTTGTGATTCCATTTGAGGCTTCCACACTATTGGGGCTAAGCTCTTAAAGCTTGAAGACATCAAGCTACATCAAAAGGTATGTCATCTAACTAGAACTTTGTAGTATAGGTGCTTCATAATATGCTAGTTAGGATGAAACCTTGGAATAGTTAATATTTGCATGTATAATAGAGAAAACATAGATCCAAGGTTTATAGGGTTGCATGTACACCATAGGAGTGTTAGAATGCTCAAAACCCAACACATCTATCATTACCTCGTGTAAACAAGTCGTATATGATTAGGATTAGTAGGACGGTCGGATGTGCGACTCTGCCCCAGGTCCACAACCAAACAAGGAACAGGAGATAGGGCGGAAACACACATACTAAATCTGCGTAATCATAATCATATACCACCCTCGCGCATACACTGAATAGGGATAGGTGGGTTGTATTCGTCCTTAGCCTCTATGCTTGAACTTGGTCTGCTGGACGAGTGGTATTTCGTGACGGTCTGCGGACATCTGACGATAAGGCTTCGGAGGACAAAGTACTCTTCGCACGAGTACTTCGGGGTTTGGAATACGAAAGATAAAACTGAGGTTTAGTCGGACTGTCGATACGAATGACGAAAGTTTCAAGAACTTGCCGATCGAAGCGATAGAAACATATGAACTTAGTATGGTGAGGACCACGCCAATTCATGACGAATGTTGGTAACGGACTCTTTACTTGAACAAAGTTCTTGCCAAATTGAAAGAAACGTCTGTTATACGATGATGTATCCCTAGTATGTTCGACAATGTACTCCTAGTGTGTTCGAAAATGTACTCTTTGTAAATGATCCAGGGCTTTCTATTTTCCCTTTGATGTTAACACTCTTACGTATCGTACCGCTATGCGCGCATACATACAAATGAAAGTGCTTTGATAACTGGTGAGGATACTTTATATCATGATCCTCCTCGGTACCACTACGATCGTCTGTTATATACAAGTTATGAATATTTAAGATGAATAAGACAGTCGACTGAGTAACTCTGCCTCAAATCCACAACCAAACAAGGAACAGGAATTAAGGCGGAGTCACTCACTCTATGTCTGCAATATCTTAGTTATGCACAACCCTGATGTATATGTTAAGCCATCATAGCTTCTCTAAACGGATCTTTTAGTTCTCTTGAATACTGTGACCTATTTCAATATGTGAGTTATTATAATTACTTTTTAAGTGTTTTCCCCCAAGCTTTAATCTTATAAAAAAATAAATTAATTTTCAAAGTAATTACTATTTCGAAAACGTACCGCTGCTCGTCGACGACTCCGGGGTAGATTCCCCTGCGGTGATCATCAGAATTCGTCCATCCGCTCCTGAGTTCTTTGTTATCGGGCAGTCCCTCTGATTGTGTCCAGTCTCACCACAGCCATAACAGGCTTGGTTTTCTTCAGTTCCGGGGACTTGGGAGATCGGTTGAGTCGGTGCCCTGCAGAAACGGACTGTGTGTCCTTTTCTGTGGCAGTTCAGACACTGCATTTCCCGGCATACTCCGGTGTGGTGATAGTTGCACTTTCCACACTTTGGGAGGGTTCCAGAATACCAACTGGCAGGTGCTGGAGCAGCAGGTGTTGTAGCGGCATACATAGTACTCGCTTGTTGTTCTTGCGGGGTGTCCTGTGTTGTTTGCTTCTTCTTCCTCTTGTTCCCCGACTTCTGATTATAGTCTTCTTCCCTCGATGGCTCGGGAATAGGGACTTTTACACCATGGCGGACTCTGTGGTCGATGAGTCGCTGGGCCAGGCGTTTAGCACTATCGAATGTGGCTGGGTTAGAAGACAACACATTTCCTTGGGTCGGAGCAGTCAGACCCCAAATGTATCGTTCTATCTTCTTGCTCTTTGGGGTAACCATCCCGGGGCATAGAGTTGCTAGGTGGCTGAACCGGTCAGTGTAGGTCACTATGTCTGAGCCGACCATAGTGAGCTCCCACAGCTCTTGTTCCAACTTTTGAATTTCTCCTAACGGGCAGTATTCCTCCCGCATTAACTCTTTTAGGTTTTCCCAACCTATTGAGTTAGCCACTGATAGGGTCAGTGACTTAACATGGCTGTTCCACCATGTTAGGTCCAGGCTAGAGAAGGTGCAGGCAGCAAACTTCACTTTGCTCTCTTCTGGGCACAAACAGATTTCGAAGATCGACTCTGTTTTCTCGAACCATTGCAAAAGGGCAATGACTCCACCAGTTCCTTTGAAGGACAATGGATGGCATTTGATGAAGTCCTTGTATGAGAACTCTCTCGAGCGCACGGGGACCTCACCTTGAGTAGAATCAGTAGGTGTTCCACCTCCGCTGGTACTGGTGGAGTGATATTGAGCCATGGTTGTTGCCACAGCCGCAGCTACTGCAGCGTTTATAGCTGCCATATCGATTTGCAAAGGAGGTGGGGTTGGAGTTATCGGAGTAGTGCGTCTGATTGGTCTGCGAGGAGGCATCTTTGCTAATAGAATACAAAGATGAGACGGAGTAAGTCTAAAGCAATGGACATAAGCCGAAAGCTGAAAAGACAAGGTTATCCTAGTTCTGGGTGTATCGGGTCCTGACTTCCACAGGGTTCTAGAAACAATTCGTAAAAAGTCTATACCAAATAAACTTTATGAATTAGAAATGGCTATCCTCGAATGAATATTTGTTACCTGAATAACTGTTACCAGCTGCATGTAAGAAAATAATCCTAACACGTAATGTGAGTAGTGTTTCCACTAACTCATTAAGTTAACAAGATTATTATTTATTAGTGTGACATGTAAGACGTTTTGGTTACTTCTGTTGATCCCTCTTTGAAGGCTCCAAATGAACTTGCTCTTGTTTCCTCCTGACTCTTCTGTTGTCTCCTCTGAGGAAGTGGTTACATCTATCTGGGCTTGTCGTGCGAGAATGGAAGTGTCTAAAGAATCTATGAGATTTAAGGTAACTTTATGGGGTGATCCTTACAGAGTCCTCCTATAATTGCACAAGGTATACAAGTTGTATATAATTCAAGATTAAATAGACATTCGATTAAGTGATCCTACTCCAAAACCACAACCAAACAAGGAACATGTAGTGAAGCGTAGATCACAAATTCTAAGTCTATAAATTCTCAATTATATATAACCTTGGGAGTATACATTGCAAGATTATAGACCTATCCGTAAGGGTCTTTTAAGTTATCACATAAGTTATTTGTATGTTGCCTAAAATACTCCTATAGTATTCTAACTCTAATGTACTTGATCTAGTATTCTCTTGACTGGTGTTTGGGTAAGTTTTAAGACTGTTGCAACACCACATCACTCCCAAACATATGTCGGTCACATCTCGAATGAATATAGTTGATCAGGCTATATTGATCCTAGCTATGATTACATAACTGTTCAGGTTTGACGACAGTGTTCAACCTTTAAATACTTTAGTTCTGTTTTTCTTGTGATACTTGGTCTAGTATGTACATGTATAAGCAAGTAGGTATATTTTTATAACTTATCGTTATACTCTTTAAAATATATCATTATCCAGAGCACGTAAGCCCCATTGTATTTATATTTGTATATCTTTTATCGGTTGATATACTTAGTTCACTATAAACAATGCTCTGATACCAATCTGTCACACCCCAAAACCGGAACGGCGGAAACGTTCGGGGGTGGTGGACGTTATGTTTAGTATCACAAGATATGTATATAGTAAGCAAGTAATGAACAACCATTTCATTTAAAAAGAGAGTGTTTACAATGTGTGTGTTCACAAAACATAGAATTCATAAGCAAATAACAAAACAAGATTTGAAGCTATAATGCTCCATCTTCTGAATTCCTAGCACGAGTACCTGTCTAATAGGCTCCTGAGAATACAAGTTATTTGAAAGAGTTGATCAGCAATTAAGCTGGTGAGTTCATAAGATTTTAGTGATGTGAGTAAGCTGTAAAATGTTGTTGAAAATGTAGTCGTAACATATAGTTGTAAAATGTAGAAAGTTGTAAATTTTGTTTAGAAAAGTTTGCCTGTTTCTTCTAGGAAATCCTATATTTTCTACTTTAATGAAAGATAAGTAAAAATGACTCTACAATCCTTTCTATGAGTACTAAATGGATACAAGTTATATAAAACTCAAACTAAACAAACAATCGACTGTGTGCATCTGCCCTAAGCCCACAACCAAACAAGGAACAGGAAGTAAGGCGGATTGCACACATCCCATTGGTTGTTAGATCATTGTTCTATATAACCCTGGTGTATTCACTTGTTACTCATGGAGTTAATTGTAATGGTTCCTTTATATTTAATGAAAAGATTCTTAAAGAAAACCCTTATTTCTTATAGTAAAATGATGACCACAGTGACTACTTTTATAATAACTTAGTTTATACTGGATATATATGATCTAATATCGGATAGGAAGTTAATTGAGTGAATCTGCCCTAAGCCCACAACCAAACAAGGAACAGGAAGTAGGCGGAAAGCACACATCCAACTACCTATTGGGTATTAATTATATATAACCATGATGTATAAACTAAAGTATTATAGAGTTAATCACCTAAGGTCTTTTAAGTTTCACTGGTTTAATAAAATGGATTAAACCCTTTACTGGTTAAGTTTATAGTTTTGTATACCAAAAGTTCTGATTTGGAAAGCATGTTTTGTACTAGAAAACTGTGCATTGACTCTGTGTCTTATGACTTGACCCATACCTGGTACCCTTATGATGTCTTAATGTATACTGAGCATATATATATCTAGAATCGAATAGACAATAGATTGGGTGAATTCGTTCCAAGCCTACAACCAAACAAGGAACAGGAAATGAAGCGAAGATCACACATCCTATTACCTGTCGGATCCTATTGGTATATATATATATATATATATATATATATATATATATATATATATATATATATCCTTTGATGTATACATTAAGAAATCATAAGGTTAGCATTATGGTCCTTTCTATTTAACGTAGCCTTCTACCAAGGCATCTACTGTTATGTGCTAGACTCGACTGTTTTGTTTGTCGTTTGTAAAAATGTAAGTTTTCCCTAGTTTATAACTATCTTAACTCGAAAATAGTTTGCATTTGACTTTCAAATGGTACTGCCACTTTATGAAAGTAATGGGAATGTAAGTACACAGTTGTCGTTTATAATGACATGCGGATGTACTGATGACCTAAAACATGTTTGTTTTATTATGGTCATAATGTGAAAGCTAGTACCCCTACTGAACGCTCTCCCTGTCTAGAGATTCAGGGAACCAAATGCGACCTCTGCAAATTCTTGCAAGCCGTGTAATTCACATTCAAGTTATATGATCATGTATACCCAATATAACTATCACATTTTGTTTAAAACAATGAGTTAGTGATTCATTGGTATAATTAGATCTTGTATGTTCTCATCCTATAGCAACCTAGTTTGTTTGTTCTATATGGTATTGTTTGTTTCTCATAATAGCATCTCTCTCTGTATGTTATTGTTTGTTTCTCATCATAGTATCTCTCTCTGTATGTTATTGTTTGTTTCTCATCATAGTATCTACTCTTGTATCTAGCATGAACTGAACCCCTAAACTATACCCCTTATAGTTTACTACTAATTTACTTGTACTGTTATTGAAAAGACTCATTTTCTACGAAGTTATGTTGATACCTTTAAAAACGGAGTTTTGTTAAAACTATAAAGTAACATAACTTTAAAAGAGTTTTTGAAATGTTTTGACAACTTATAAATGACATAAGTAACATTTTGAAAGATGTTTATAACAAACAGTTACACAATTATCATTGTGTTCAACTTGTATTCCCCCCCCCCCTTAAAACATTTAAAACAGTTAAAAGATTCATTACGAGGTATGAACTCACCTGATGTGGGTGATTCAACGAATATGCGTGTAAGGATGAGAAGTTCCACGAATGAAGTCCCGAGACACAATAAGTCCTAAATGACACATATTGGCATGAATATAGTGTTTATAAGCAACTATATGAAAGGAAACACCTTCCGGGACTAGGAAACACTTTGACCAAGTGTTGGAATCACATGTGATTCATCAAAGGGAAGTGGAATGGCACTAACTTGAGTTTACTACCATGGGTTTACGGCCCAAGGGAGTTTACGGCCGTAAACTCATGGTCAAACATGCCTAATGTTGGTTTGAAAGCTATGGAAACTTTAGGGACTTTTGTTCTACACTTGTATGAAAAAGACCAACCCATTGAAGGCTTTTGATGAGTTTACGGCCCAAAGGAGTTTACGGCCGTAAACTCATAATCATTTATGTGTTTGAGAGAAGTTTAAGGTCCTTCAATCATCAAGGAAGGGTTCTGGGTCACTAGCTTTGCATCTTATAGGGTTTATGGTCCATACATGCTTCAACATTGAGTTTACGGCCAAAGGAGATCTTGGGCCGTAAACTCAAGATGTTCTTGGGGAATGCATGTTTCAAGTCTCTAAGCATGAGTCCTAACTAGATATGAAGTATAGGGAAGAGTACTTACGATCTAGAAGCTTGAAATGGTTGATATTCGCCAAGAACACTAGTGTGTGTTCTTGGTGTTCTTGGTGAAACTTGAAGATCTAAGAAAAGAATGATTTCCATGGATGAAATCATGGAAGGATACTAGATTAAGTGATGTATCAACAAATCTAGGAAGAATACTTACTTATATGAAGATCTTGGAAGGAAATCTTGATGATACTTGAGAGGATTTGAAGGAAAATCGGCCAAGGAAGGAAGAAATGAGAAAAATGGCCAAGGACCATATATATACTCTTGAGTTTACGGCCACATGAGTTTACGGCCGTAAACTCATTGCCTTGTGGCCGTGAATTCATTTTGATGAGGTTAAGGTTTGATTTGCTACACTGTGGTTCTAGCAGGTACTTTCTAACACTTATTCCTTAAGTGTATTAGGCTTAAAACTCCTTAGAATGTCCTTTAACCGGGCTAGAACTCAGTACCAATGAGTTTGACACTCAGTTGAGTTGATTGACTGGGTTTTAAAATCAAAATTTTTCTGGGTTGTCACACACGCCACGAAGAACAAACAAGAGTTAACACCCGACATCTCATGGAAGTTGGTGCCACCAGCCAAGTCAACTCCGTTCGCATTCGCCGGTTGGATGACGACCACGATCGGACTCGAGACCGCACCGAGCTCCTTCGACGAGAAATGGCTGCAACCCGGGCTGAAGTACAAGAACTCCGAGAACACCGAGCCACTCCAGAAGGACGTCTGGCAGAAGCAGAGCGCCAAGCGGCGGAATCTAGAACCGAAATGAGGAACTTCGTGTCTACACTTCGTGATCCTCAGAGCTTCAACCACCGCAAGTAGTGTTGCACTGCTCGCTCCAGTTTAATCTAGTTTTGCGGATAAATATTACTATTATTTTCTAGTATTTTATGTCCGATCTCGCGTTTTAAGTGTTTACACTTCCGGGATCAGTTAGGCGGTCAAAATTTTCCCATACATTGATGTATCATAGACCCCTTGTAGGGTCAAATTTTCCCCAATGTTGTATACTAAGTTATATCAATGAAATTGACACGCTATTTGCTTTATTACATCAAGTTCATAACATGGATTGTTTTCAGATTAAATTTACTGGTGTCCGATTTATGATTGTTTGATGTATGAATCAAAGTTATATATGATTAAGACCATGTCGACCTAGAAACGGTGGTTCCGCCTTGGATTCCTGTTCCTTGTTTGGTTGTGGGCCCAGGGCAGACCCATTAGATTCGAAAGTTTATTTAGATCTTAATTATATATAACTATTATACATCGAACGATTGATGAATGGGCCCGGTATGGATTCTATTACAGACATCTCATGTGAATCAAATCTATCAGCATTCATAAAGTCTATGTTTCATTATCTATAGACCTCTAGTATGAATGGATTCATACAAAATCTTTACGAGTCGGAATCATGATGCATATATAGAACTAATAATGTTTAGTTTTAAACTCTCGACTTGTGAGTATTATCCAAGACTAATTGTCTTTTCATTCATGATATGGCAGAAAATGCCACCTCGTAAAAATCCTAGACGTGTCGGCGCCGCAGGAGCTGCACCACCGCCACCGCCACCGCTCCCTCAGTTCGACCCAGCAATGTTCCAGGTTGCCGTGACGGCTGCAGTGGCAGCCGCGATAGCCCAAATCAACCCCAGTAATTCAGGAGGTGCAGGTAGTGGTGCCTCAAATTCTAATAACAGGGACGGCCAGGGACGCTCGAGAGAGTGTACCAACAAAGACTTTACTAACGGCAAGCCCAAAACCTTCAATGGAAGCGGAGGTGTCATACCGTTGCTACAATGGTTCGAGAAAACCGAGACCATTTTCGAAATATGCGCATGCCCTGAAGCAAGCAAGGTCAAATTTGCTTCATGCACATTCTCCGAAAGAGCCCTCACCTAGTGGAAGGGCCACGTCAAGACACTAACGCTCCCGATAGCTAATGCGATAACATGGGAAGATCTGAAAACCATGTTAATGAAGGAGTACTGCCCCAGGGATGAGATACAGAAGCTGGAAGAAGAATTTTGGGGTCTCAAAATGACAGGCTCTGACATCCTGTCGTACACCTCAAGGTTCAGCGATCTAGCCATGCTGTGTCCCGGGATGGTTCCTACTGAAAGCAAGAAGGTGGAAAGGTACATATAGGGACTATCTTCCCAAGTTCAAGGAAACGTATTGTCCTCAAAGCCAATTACCTTTGACAGTGCCAAGGAACTGGCACAGCAACTCATCGACCATAAAGCCATCCATGGCACTGTGACGACCACCTCCGAGCAAGTAAAAGGGGGAAACAACAAAAGGAAGTTCGGGGACAAGAAGAAGGGCCAGCCTACTCAAGACCCTACCAAGAAACAACATGTGGTTGTTGTGCACGTTGCCACAACCACTACCAACCCAACTCCGATAAGGCAATACGTCGGGAACCTACCCAAGTGCAACAAGTCCAACTATCACCACAATGGTGCATGCCGTGAAATGCATTGCACCAACTGTAACAAAAAGGGGCACACCGCCCGGTTTTGTAGAACTCCAACCCAACCGAACGCACAAGTTGCCAACGCCGGAGCCAGCCGAACCTGCTATGGATGTGGAGAAGCAGGACACTTCAAGTGTAACTGCCCAAAGGTAAGAAACCCCAACCCCGGAGAAGTGGGCAGAGTTCTGGCGATAGGTCATGAGGAAGTCGTCGCAGATCCAACCGTGGTTACCGGTACGTTTCTCCTCAACAATACATACGCATGCATTCTTTTCGATAGTGGCGCGGAGAAAAGCTTCGTGAGCCACCAATTTAAACGCTTGCTTAATCAAACACCACAAACACTAAAAGACACATTCACCGTAGAAATGGCTAACGGAAAAATAGAGAACACTAACGACATTTACACCGAGTGTACCCACACCTTAAACAACCACTCTTTCCAAATCGACCTTATGCCGGTCACCATAAAAAGTTTTGATGTTATCATTGGCATGGATTGGTTATGCCCTCACCATGCTGAAATCCTATGTCACGAAAAGGTCGTTCGCCTTAATCTGCCGAGTGGCGAAACTCTCGTTGTCTATGGCGACAAACCTAGTTCAAACTTTCAGATCATCTCTTGTGTCAAGGCTCAAAAGTATCTCCGCAAGGAGTACCACGCCTTCCTAGCCCACGTCGTAGACAAGGAACAAGAAGGGAAAGACATTAAGGACATTCCGGAGGTCTGTAATTTCCCTGATGTATTCCCGGAAGACCTTCCAGGAGTGCCCCCTCCTCGGCAAGTCGAATTCCGAATCGACTTAATTCCTGGAGCTACCCCCGTAGCCAAGTCGCCATATCGCCTAGACCCGGCCGAAATGCAGGAACTGTCCAGTCAACTGAACGAACTGTTGAGAAAAGGTTTCATTAGACCAAGCTTCTCGCCTTGGGGAGCACCGATTTTGTTCGTCAAAAAGAAGGACGGATCGTTCCGCATGTGCATTGACTACCACGAATTAAACAAACTCACCATTAAAAATCGATACCCTTTGCCTCGAATCGATGACCTCTTCGACCAGCTACAAGGAGCAAGTTTCTTCTCGAAGATTGACCTTAGATCTGAGTACCATCAACTACGAGTTCAAGAGGAGGATATTCCCAAGACAGCTTTCAGAACACGCTATGGTCACTACGAATTTGTAGTGATGCCTTTCGGCTTAACAAATACACCTGCAGCGTTTACGGACCTGATAAATCGGGTGTGTCAACCTTACTTAGACAAGTTCGTGATTGTTTTCATCGATGATATACTAGTCTACTCCCGAAGTAAGGAATAACACAGCCAGCATTTATGTCGAGTCCTGGAGACGCTGAGGGCGGAGAAATTGTACGCAAAGTTCTCAAAGTGTGAGTTCTGGATTCGAGAGGTGAATTTCCTTGGACATGTAGTCAGCAAGGAAGGAATCCATGTGGACCCTTCAAAGATCAAGGCGATTGAAAGCTGGGCAGCGCCAAGAACACCCACAGAGTTCCGACAATTTTTAGGACTCGCCGGTTACTATCGAAGATTCATTCAGAACTTCTCCAAAATCGCAAAACCACTCACCACCTTGACTCAAAAAGGGGTGACCTTCGTCTGGGGGGATAAGCAAGAGGCTGCATTCCAAACATTAAAACGAACTCTGTGTAGTGCTCCGATCTTGTCCTTACCAGATGGAACAGAGGACTTTGTGGTTTATTGCGATGCATCAAACCAAGGTCTAGGATGTGTGTTGATGCAGCGAGGAAAGGTCATTGCCTACGCCTCAAGACAGCTAAAGACGCACGAGGTAAACTATACGACGCACGATCTCGAATTAGG
Source organism: Lactuca virosa (assembly GCF_052849685.1). NCBI lineage: Eukaryota > Viridiplantae > Streptophyta > Magnoliopsida > Asterales > Asteraceae > Lactuca > Lactuca virosa. The sequence goes on from NC_136433.1 coordinate 115,686,953, forward strand.
AGCAGTAGTTTTCGCCCTAAAAATCTGGAGACATTACCTCTACGGCACTAAGTGCACCATCTTCACCGACCACAAAAGCCTTCAGCATATCCTCAACCAAAAAGAACTCAACATGAGACAAAGGCGATGGGTGGAATTACACCCCGGAAAAGCCAACGTGGTTGCGGACGCCCTAAGCAGAAAAGAATACTCAGGCCGCCGAGTAAAGGCGTTAACCATGACCATCCATTCCCACCTGTCCACACAAATCAAAGAGGCTCAGGAAGAAGCCTTGAAGCCGGAGAATGTGGCGGGTGAAGCATTAAGACGAATGGACAAAAATCTTGAAGTCAGGGATGACGGAGTTTGTTGTCTCATGAACCGGATCTGGACACTAAAATTTGGTGGATTCAGGGACGTTGTCATGAACGAAGCTCATAAAACTCGCTACTCCGTGCATCCCGGCTCAAACAAGATGTACTTAGACCTCAAGAAGTTGTATTGGTGGCCAAGCATGAAAGCCGAAATAGCTACCTTTGTGGGCAAGTGCCTGACTTGCGCCAAGGTTAAGGTAGAATATCAAAAGCCCTCGGGACTACTTCAGCAACCAGAGATACCCAAGTGGAAAGTGGGAACGGATTACGATGGATTTCATTACCAAGTTACCCAAGACAACGGGTGGACTTGACACCATTTGGGTAATCGTCGACAGATTAACCAAATCTGCACACTTCCTACCAATAAAAGAGACAGACAAAATGGAGAAACTGACAAAGATCTACATTAAAGAAATAGTACGCCTTCACGGAGTACCAATATCCATTATCTCCGATAAAGATAGTCGGTTCACATCACGATTCTAGCAGTCACTGCAGAAAGCTATGGGGACTAGGCTGGACATGAGCACAGTCTACCACCCACAAACAGACGGACAGAGTGAAAGAACCATCCAGACATTAGAGGACATGCTACGAGCTTGTGTGATAGACTTTGGAAAAGCTTGGGATACTCATTTACCTCTTATTGAGTTTTCCTACAATAATAGTTATCACACTAGCATCAAAGTTGCTCCGTTCGAAGCCCTCTATGGTCGTAAGTGCAGATCACCCCTGCGTTGGGCTGAGGTAGGCGATACATAACTAGCAAAAGGGCAAGTCCCTAACAGCGCACTTACTAGCCCGGAGATCATAAGGAAAACAACCAAAAAGATCGTCCAAATTCGAGAGCGAATGAAGGCTTCGCAAGACCGACAAAAGAGCTACGCGGATAAGAGACGAAAACCTTTGGAGTTCCAAGTTGGGGATCGAGTACTTCTAAAAGTATCACCTTGGAAGGGTTTAATACGCTTCGGAAAACGAGGGAAATTAAATCCAAGGTATATCGGGCCATTCGAAATCCTCGCCAGGATTGGCCCGGTGGCATACAAACTACGATTACCACAGGAACTCAATCACGTTCATCCTACCTTTTATGTGTCAAACCTGGAGAAATGTTTGTCTAATGAGACCCTCGTTATTCCTTTGGAAGAAATTGAGATCAACGAGAACCTCCACTTTGTAGAGGAACCTGTTGAAATCATGGACCGGGAGGTCAAATCGACGAAACAAAGCCGCATTCCCATCGTAAAGGTCCGGTGGAACGCCAAGCGAGGACCCGAATTTACTTGGGAGCGTGAGGACCAAATGAAACAAAAGTACCCATATCTATTCCCCAACCCTTGAAGTCCCACTCAAAATGCAAATTTCGGGACGAAATTCCTTCTAACAGGGGGATAATGTGACAACCGTCAAATTCAAGTCAAAGTCAAACAAGTCAAACCGGTCGAATTTAATTAATGCTTGTATGCTAAAAGTTATTCTATGTATAAAAATGTGCATTTGTATGTCAAAAATTCAAGTGTCTCGACGAATCCATGTGTTAACAATGTAAAAACCCTAAAAAGGGAGTTAAACGCATCAAAACACGACTAAGGACCCTTTCGGGAACTTAAAACAACCATAAACGAAACGTAACGGGGTTCACGAACCTTGCATTACGAGATTATACGATAATAATGGCTAAGAATTAAACCTCTCCCAAATCTCTCCAAGTATGTGAAATCTCTCCCAAATCTCTCCAAGTATGTGAAATCTCTCCCAAATCTCTCTAAGTATGTGAAATCTCTCCAAGTATGTGAAATCTCTCCCAAATCTCTCCAAGTATGTGAAATCTCTCCAAGTATGTGAAATCTCTCCCTAATCTCTCTCAACTTTTTATAGTCATCCCGACCCTTAACTTGGCCAAAAACCGCTCGAATCGGTGAGTTATATCGAAAAACAGTTAAATAGGGCCGAAACCCCTCTTAGGAACCGAACCTCTTAGGAGCCGAACCTCTTAGGAGCTGAACCCTTCTAATGGGAACCGAACCCTCCTGTCAGAACCGAACTTGTCAGAAGCCTTCTCGGACCGAAGCCAGCAGGAAGGACCGAACTTCGACCCCCCATCCGAGAAGCCTCGCACCTTCGGCCCCTTCCTCCTTCTCTCGGTTCCTTCTCCCCTCCTCTCGGCTCTCACCCTCTTAGAGCCGAACCTCGCAGGTTCGGTCCATAATGTCCGGTTTTCGACTACTTTCGCCTCCTAAGCCCGTTTTTGACGTTTTTGACGGAATTTTTTCACCAAATTCATATTTTTACCATTTTTAACCCCAAAACTCATATTTTATTTATTTTTCAAGGATTATTAACTAAAAATCATTATTTTATAATAAGAGGAGTATTCTACCCCACAAGTGGGTCAAGTGTGCCCACTTGCCTCCATGTGTCATCCTCTCATTTGCCACCTTATCCACATCACACAAACCAATGCACACATCACTTCAAACTCACAAGTTGCCCCAGCAACCTTCTATATAAAGAAATCCCTGGATGCTTTCTTGATTTACTTGCTCATTTCAAACACACACACACTTCTCATACTACCTCAAGAAAGCTTCTTTCTCTCTACTTCCCACCACCTTGTGCAAGTGTTCTTGAGTTGCTACTGCACTTTTTGGTAAGTATTCCATCTAAACTCAAGTGTTATTCCATAATTTCATAACACTTTTGGATCATTGACTCATACCTTAACACCAAAAACCGTTCTTAAGATCATCCAAGTCTTCCCGTGTTCATCAAGTGCTCTTGAATTGATATTCCTTAACTACAACCTTCCACTCTTTAAGTCATCACTCAAGGTGAGTTCATAACCCTACATTTTGTAGTTTTCTTCAGTTTTCATGGGGGAATACAAGTTAAAACACCAAAACATATTCAAAACTTAACTTGACAGCTTACAACAGAAAAGTTGTGACCTGTTCACGAACTGTTTTACCCAACTTAAACTTAATATTTTTCAAAACTGTTTAATATGCAAGTAGTTCAGGTTTGTACCTTTAAAATTACTACTTGCACATCTCCATACAATTTTTCTACAATTTATGGTGATTTTTACAAAACTGTCTATCACTGCAGCAACGAAATCAGACCAGGTTGTGAAAATAAACATTTTCACACTGGTTTGAGACCACCAAAAATTATGGGAAAATTTATGAACACAGTAGACACTTTTTCCAAATACTCAGAGTTTGCAGATTCAGCTTTCGACTTACGATGATTTTTCTATAATTACTCAAATACAGTGACAGTTAAGGGTAAAACTGTCAAATACATATTTAAGAGTTATTCACACCTTGTAACATGTTGAGTAAGGTGTGTAAGATTTACACTTAGTATTTCCAATGTCATTTATTTGAAATACATATACATGCGTAACAAGGTTTCATACCATCATATAACACTTTTGATAAACTATAATAGGTATAGTTTTGAACACTTCATTTAACAAAGAAAAACAATAACATTATCGATTTACAAAACGAATATTTCATTACATACTACGTGAACTTGTTAATAAATAAATTTGTGAGACATTCTCCTTCGGGGTACTCTTAAGTACCACAGTAAAGTCCTGTAGTTATAATGAGAACCTCCTGGAGGGAGGGCGTGATAGTTGTGTATAGATCTATATTGGGTCTGACAAACCTGCACCCTAAGCTGTCTGCAACAGCTAGACCGCCAGGTCTGGGGTGACAAGTGTCATAACATTCTGACGCCTGAAGAACGTCGAGTACGAGGTCTTCGAGTTTAGTATGGTTATAACATCTCACATGAGAAATTAACAAAACACACAGTTCCCGAGGATTTAAGGACTTTTATTTAAATAGGAAACCACACACACACACACAAGTATGACGATTTACTTACATACACTAAACCTTGGTTCAGTTAAGACTATAACAACCCTTTAGAAAATATTGGATTTCTGGAAACAAACTTGTAACAAACTTTAAGGAAACAACATTCATTTTCATAAATACTTATGAACTCACCAACTTTATGCTCATACTCTTTCAAAACAACTTGTATTCTCAGGTAATCCGTAATACAGGTAACTACAAGATTTCGGAAGTCAAGACGCTAAGGCGTAGATTCTTTTGCTATATTTTGAACATCATATGTAATTTATTTGGAAACATGTATTTTGGAAACAATGTAACCTTTTAAATTATATCTATGATGGTTGTGTTTTACTTTATTCACTATGGTTATGATACTGAGCATGACGTCCTCCGCCCCCGAACGTTTCCGTCGTTCTGGTTTGGGGGTGTGACAAATAGCATGTGATGAATCATTAGACTTAATAGTGTAAATACCTGCGTAGGACGGCTTGATCTTTCCATCCTTGATATCTTGCAGATATTTCGGGCAGCTTCGTTTCCAATGCCCTATTTCATGGCAGTGATGGCACTCTGCCTCCTTGGGGTTGGAGTTGGGTTTAGCAGAACCAACTTTGGTTCCACTGGAAGAGGTGCCATCATGGGACTTTCCCTTATGGTGGCTCCTTGAGGGAGCCTTCCTCTTCTTACCCTTCCCTTGCCCAATTGCCAAGACTGGGGCAGCAGTAGGAGTAGGAGTTGATGCAACAGATTTGCCTTTGAGGTTGCTCTCAGCAGTCCTCATCAAGCCTTGAAGCTTGCTCAAAGTGACCTCCTCCTTGTTCATGTGGTAGGTCATCCGGAACTGGTTGTAGCAGGGAGGCAAGGAGTGAAGGATGATGTCAATTGCCAGCTCTTCATCAAAGTTCACATTCAACTTTAGCAGGCGATCGACATATCTCTGCATCTTTTGCAGATGAGCAGTAAGGGACTCTCCATTACCCATTTTGGCAGTGATCATCGAGGTGATGATCTCGTACCTTTCTTTCCTAGCGCTTTGGTGGTACCGGTCCAGCAGATCTTGATGCATCTCATAGGGATACATGTCCTCATAGGACTTCTGGAGTTCTGCAGTCATAGTCGCCAACATGATGCAATGGACTTTCGTGGCATCACGCTCATGGGCCTCAAAGGCAACGATCTCTTCAGCAGAGGCAGTGTTGATGTTGATTTCCTTCAGCTTCTCATTGAGGACATACTCTTTGTCCTCATAAAGAGTGACCATTCAAATGTTGCGGATCCAATCATTGAAATTGGACCCGTCAAAGATCACTCTCCCACACAAGTTCATGAGTGAGAACGAGCCATGGGAATTTGAGCCAGAAGCGTTGTTGTTGACGTTCGACATCTGAAAAGGAAAAAAGAACAAAGTTTGATTAGAAACGAATCCCCAATTAAACACCCAAATGAGAAATTAGGGCTAGGATCCAACAACATTATTTACAAATTAGAAGATGGATGCCGTAATCTAACAAGTAAATAATTTGAAGGTAAGTGAATGACGATTCACTAATTTTCCACCATGAAAAACAAAATAAAGCTAAGTTTTAAATGTATTGAAAACTCCTAGATCTTTTGAGATTCATTGAACTTTTCAATGGCATGTTTAAATCTTGATATGCCCCTCAAGTTTGTGACTAGGATGCCGAGGATCACAAAGCGGGTGTGAATAACCATGCAAATGTACATGGTGCCCTCAATGTTACAGTCACCTATTCGATGTGCCGGTTAACCACACACGCTCCATCGAACTATGACAAACATCGATTCACCCTTTGCCACCTTTGCTTAGAGCCAAATTAGTGTGCCGCTTAACCACACACGCTCCTCTAACGTCTTAGCAAGGGTACAAAGTGTAATTTCATGGAATTGCATCAATTCACTTTTGCCTAAAGTAACTAAGAGTGGGGATTTTTGTAAAAACATTTAGTTACTTTATAAATTCATTATACTTTTAATGAGGAAATGGTTACCCTATCCTACCCGTTCGGCTAACGACCCTCCACTAGTCAAGGGTGTGGTGGGTAAGAGTGGATATCCAATGGCGGTCATTTTACAGGCCGCTTCCTTAAACACCCCTTATAGACCAACTTCGTGAATGAGGCCTACTAACGGTAAGACTAGCATTTAAGTTATACATACATATATATATATATATATATATATATATATATATATATATATATATATATTAATCTTATAATATTATAAAGTATAAGGTTGAATTTTAAACTTGTAAAATTCTAGGGTTTGAAATGTAAATAATTCAAATTAAACTTTTAATCAAAAATTTAAATGTCAAAACTTCAGGACAAGTTTTGAACTTTTCAAAACACATAGGATCAAATAGCAAATAATTTAAATCAAACATTTAATTTAATGATTATCTAAATTTGATCTATTCTATTTTAATCACAAGATAATTCATCAAATAAATCAAATAATCAAATTTTATCACATAAGGAATTTATTATTCAATTAAATGGTAATTATCTTTTGTTTTGGTAAGGATAATCATATAATAACAATGAAAATCGGATTTTATTAGTTAAAAACAGTTTTGGTAATTATCCTTCAGCAAAACAGCAAGAAATCCCGAGATATCCTTTGTCTGACAGCTAAACTCGTCGAGTTCCCAATGTGAACTCGTCGAGTTTGTCAGTCAGAAGGCCAAAAACGAATTTTTAAATCATGAATGAAACACTAGGCATCAAATACAATAGAAACCAATCAAGGCTCTGATACCACTGATGGGTTTGAGCCAAAAGAACATCTTATGTGCTCATGCAAACGCTAATGCTTGGATCTAGGTTTCTCTATTGTACATGCAATTCATCCAAGACTTATAAACCCTACATCTAGCATACATATTTCGAAATTAACATAAGAAATCAGATCTAGATGATTACCTCTTCTACAATGGCTTGAATCTTCTTGTCTTGGAGCTTAGAGTCACAAATGTCACTCCTCTAATGGCTTACAAACACCACACAAGCAAGAGGATGATATTGGAGAGAGGGGAGAGGCACAATTTTGGCTATGAAATCTTCTAGGGTTTCAAGTGGCCGAAATATGATGCCCTAGGGGTTCTATATATACTTGTGTTGCTAGGGTTTCAGTCAAAACCCTAATGGACAACTTAAGCCTTAAGTAATCCAAGGAAGCTTCTGGAATAGGGCCTTATGGCCGAAATTAGGATGGGCACATCCCTAATTTCGTCCAAGCCTAGTCCATAAGCCTTCTCAGCCCAATACTCAACTATCACACATTTGACAGTTTAAGTCCCCGTTATTTAATTAATGTCTTTTAGTCACATAATTAATTCTTAATTAATTCTTGTCTAATATTAATTAAACTATATGATTTCTCCTTTAATATGTTATTCATATAATATATTAATAAACCATAATAACCTCTCTCTTCATAAATCACCCTGTCAAGTTGCTCTGGTGAAGGCAACCCAAAAGGACCATGCACAACCAGGTCAAGTACATACCAAATATAGAGCCGCGCTTAGACACTAATCCAACACTTGTTCCCTCCATCTCCTTTACCTCTAGTAACATCTTCTAGTGGGTTATGATATTCGTGCGAATGCTTTGCAAATTCTTCAATTAATTCTTTAATGGTAGTCGGTTCTTTCTTTGTCATAGGTCCTTAAGATTCAAGAAGTTGTCTTGTTGTAACATTCACCCCATCATAAAAAATGGACACTTCTTGTTGGACATTTAGATCATGTTAAGGACAACTCCTAAGCATCCCTTTGTATCTCTCCCATTCTTCATATAAGGATTCTCCGACTTCTTGTTGAAAATTAGCAATCTTATTCTTTAGCTTTGAGATCTTTGAAGGCGGGCTGAATTGCTCAATGAAATCTTTACGAAGATTGGCCCAAGTAGTAATGGATCCGGGCGCGAGTGATTTTAACCAAATTTTGGCTTCGCCAGTAAATGTCATCGGAAGCATCCTAAGTAACACTGATTCTCGTGGCACGTTTGGAACATTGAAGTAGTTTGCAATGTCCTTTACTTCATCAATATGTTTGAAGGGGTCTTTGTATTCTTTCCCGGAGAAAGTATGTCTTTGAGCATTGATAAAATGTGCCCCTTGATTTCAAAACTTCTTTCAGCTGGAATCTTGGGTGGTACAAGCCTTGGTCCATTATCCTCACGTATCCTCTTCTTGTAATCTCCCATAGTCATTCTCGTGATGTCAGCTATTTCTTCAACATCGCTTTGTATATCGTCGTCCGTATCACTCTCTGTTCCTGCCTCGTAACCAATCCCCTTCGCGTTTGGTGTTCTTTCAAAGCTTTTGAATCCCTTGTCCGATTAAAAAGTGCTACTTGACTCGTCGACCTTCTTGTCTTTCATTTTATGGAAAGCCGATTCTGGATCTTGAAGTGGTGGAGCTATTGGAGTTTTAGATCATCGGGTCATAAATCACTGAAACAAAAAACAAAATAAAACAAAACGCGTAAAACGAATAAAAATAAATAAACTAAAGATTGACTTAAACGTAACCACGACGTGGTCAAAATGCCCACGACGTGGTGAATGTTCAGACAAAAAAATAAATACAGAAATATAAATTTTTGTGACTTTTACCCCACAAAAAGGATTGAATAACTAAAAGCAATTAAACTAAAAATCAAATCAGCCGTTCCCCGGCAACGACGCCAAAAACTTGATGTGTATAAAAGTATACCTATAAACTTTTAAATTTATAACCTAACAAAATTTAACTAACTATGCACTTATAAGCAGTGTACCTAGATGGATTAAAGAATAGTAAATAAGTCGGGTGTCAATCACAGGGAACGATACTTAATTAATAAAATAACTACTAAAAGGTAAACTAAGAAAAACAACTAAATATGGGTTTTTTATCTGATTTTACAAGTTCAGGAAAACTTAAATTAAAATACCTAATTAATTACTAGAAAGATGATTTAAAACCAAGAATAAAAGATACTTTTGTTTAGCTTCGAATCCCTCATGTTTCCTATGGTTGATTTCAAGATAATAGATTAATCTCGTTACTTACCAAATAAAAGTTACTAGTCATCATGATCAGACTAACTAGCATAAGTAAATTCAATAACTTTAACCCCAATGATCATGCAAGTTAAGGACACTAAATTAATTTTAAAGGTAATTTGGACTCTGAATGATAGAATCACGAGACTACCATTCTTTGGTCATGTCTAGTAATCAAGCAAATATTATGATCAAATACCGCTCTCTAACACAGTTAAGTAACTAACTTATCACCTATAGTAGGATATGTCTAATCACTAGCTCTAACATTTTAATGATCATAAATAGCTAGTTAAATCAATTTCATGCAATTAACTGCAGTTTAACTACACAATCTTGAGACAAGGCAATAAAGATAGAAACTTTAACAGGTTGGGTTTAGATTTATCAAACAATATTTAAAGCTAAAACTAGCTTCATCAATCCATCAAACAAGAAATCAACACATAGTATTCAGGAGTTCATCTAATCTAAAGGAAAGCAAGGGTTATTAGCCCATATTAACAGTTGGAAAACACATAAACAAAAGGAAAACTAGGCTAAACATCATTAACCTAAGCAAACCGAATGTGTAGATGCGAATTCTTGCTCTAATCTCTTTATCGTTTGATCTCCAGTCGAATTCTGTAACGCCCGTGTTTCGGGGCTAACCATTATTAGATGATGTAATAGTCTAGGTCAACTATTGTAAATCTTTTTGAAGTAATAAAGATAAATTATTTGAGTATTATGTGATTTATGTGCTTATATATTTGATTATAAAGAAATAATAAAAATAAGCGTCAAAATTTAAGTTTTGAATAAACTCGATATCGACACATAAAGTTGTAGTGGTCGAAACAAGGATTCCGGGGATATAAAGAACGCCGAAATCCGAGTTATAACGAAGAAGTTATGACCCGTCGAAGTTTCGCGACGGAACCGACATGGCACCGGGAAACGTAAATAGTGAATTTATGATAGTGGACTTTTTAGCCCTAACAATCTGAACAAAAGTCGTAGTGTTCGTTAAACCGAGAGCGTGCGTAAAAAGAACGCCCAAATCTGACTTCGTATGAGGAAGTTATGATTTTTCTAAGTTTCGGATCAGCAGTGCATAGCCCGAAGTTCGAATAGTAGATCGGTCGATTGTTGGCCGACACAACCCAAACGAGAATCGAAGATCTCGTTAATAGCAGTGCAACGGTAAAAAGACAGACGAAAACGGAGTCTGTGTGTGGAAGTTATAGTTTTACACGGTCGTTTAACGGTGTAATCTTCTCATACTATTAAATTTAAAATCGGTCGAGAATTAACCGACAAAGTCTAAACGAAAGTTGTAGAGTACGATCTCACCTACGCGTGGATATAAAGAACGTCGAAAAAGGAACTCATATGCGAAAGTTATGAATTTTAGAAGTCGAGTGTCCAAATTACGAAGCTGGATGCGAGGCTACGCCCAGCGTAGACTTCAGACGCCTCGCGTACCAAGTACGCCCCGCGTACGAGGACCCTACGCCCCGCGTATTGACTTTTTCTGCGGTTCCGAGACGGCCACGTCGCCCCACCCGAAGCGAGACACCTGCCCCTACGCGCAACGTACCACCGAGGGTACGCCCAACGTTCCAAGGAGGCTCGCGCCTATAAAAGGGCTGCGAGGGCTGCCGAAATTTTTGCTCATTTCCTCAACTCTTTCTCTCTCTATCTTCTCTCTAACTCACCCAAACACCCCCCCCCCCAAAGCCTAGGTACCTTCCTAGCAATAGAAGAAAACCTCGGAGACCCCGGAGTCTCCGAGAAAAAGAGTTTTTCGGTTTGAAACTCTGCCCGAGCAGAGCCCAGTTTTCAAGCAAACTTCCCGGTTTCGTCAAAGAAGGTTATTTTTAGAAGCGAGGTGTTGTCCAAATCACTCCGTATCAGGTGAGTGTATAGTCACTTTCATCTTACACATAGATATGAAGTATTTCATATAAATTATATGCTATGTGTATATATATGTTATCTGTTTACCTGAGATGTTTGCTGGATGAGAAGATCTATACTTCTTTCTTTCAGATCTGAAACTTTTTCCTTCAGATCTACACTTTCACATCTCAGATCTAAACTTTTTCTTCAGATCTAAACTGTATACTTTGAGATCTATATTGGATAAAAGATCTGAACTTCTTTCCTTCAGATCTGAACTTTTTCTTCAGATCTGGACCGTATATGTATTTTATGCTTTGAAAGTTATGTTGTGTGAAAAATGTGAACATTATTTTTTTTAGATCTAGATTGTATATGTATTTTATGCTTGGAAAGTTTTGTTGGATGATAGATGTAAGCTTTGTTTTACAGATCTGGACCATGTATGTATTTTATATCTACAAATATGTTAGGTAGAACATGGGTAGATGAAATAGATGATGTGTGATAAAATGATGATAGGCCTCGATGTTTACGATGTTTAAGATGATTCAGTCATCTAGCGGAGTATAGATGACGACCACGGACTTTTCTAGGCAGTCCAGTGGAACGCTAGCAGGCTCGCAACCTGTAGGTGTTTTTGAAGATGTACTCCATCCCCCCATGGTTGCCTTACAGACACATATGGCTGAGGAATCCCCTTCGCAGTAGTGTCCATCCCGATGTATTTCCTTAGAATAGGTCCCTTAGAATAGATGTTTTAGGGGCGTAAAGTGAGGATAACGGGAACGGGTAATCGGGTTAATGATTTGATGAAAATAAATAATGAACTTATTATTGTGGGTTGAAAACCCTATATGCTCACCAGGCTCCCCAGCCTGACCTACTCAGTTTCTTGTATTACAGGTAGTGGCAAAAGCATAGTTGGATGATTTGACGAGAGATTACGGATTTAAGGCCAGCTAGTGATTTGTGGCCTAAGACGTTTATTTCTTTTTAGTTTATGTTTATGGTTTGTATCGATGATTGACATCCCGATTTTTTGTAATGTAATGAAAACACATTTCTTTAAGAAATGCTTTGATAAAATTTATATCATATTTTGTTTTGGAAACAAATTCCGCAATACTTTTCTTAAGAAGTTACTCTGATTTTTATTAAAAAGCATAAACGAAATCGGTCTTTTCTGGTCGTGAAAATGGGGATGTCACAAATTCCACCTTCCAAGGGTTCTTGGAAGGGTTTTTCTTCGCCAACTGTGGCAGCCCTCTGGCCTCTCACGTCTAGAAACGACCTAATGTCCGGACTACATACACTTGCCTAAAATTTGGTCACCACGTCATGGTAGATTGGCACCAAGTCGTGGTCTTCATAGATATCCCTTATTCTCCAAGTCAGGTCAATGCTCACGAAGTTTCCATTTACCACGTCGTGGTGGATGGATGATGATCACCACGTCGTGGGAGTTGGATTTCACATTTTTGGCACAAACACGAAAGTCATCCGAAATTTTGTCTGGTTTTCAGATCATTTTGAATCGCCTTAATCGGAGTTACAAGTCATGAGATTTGGCACAAACATGAAAATAGGAACTCTATATCTTCTTGGGCCCAAAATTGATTGAAGCACTTGAAAACTTCATTGAGCATTTTATCAAACACTTGGCGGGTAGAAAAAGAAGTGACTAATTTGCACCAACAAAACTTGGTAATTTTACCTAGGCATAACCCTTGAAGAGGGCATCAAGCAAGCAAGCATCAAACACAAGAGCACAACACTAGCAACAACATTACATAGAAATTTATTTGAAGGTTTATGGTTCATAAAAGAAAAAAAAAACTGGTCCTTCATAATATTAATGCATACAATTTAACAAAAAGTAAAACAAAATAGTATATGTAAACTGTATGATACTAATGCATAAAATCAAACATTTTATTAAAAAATAGTGACATTAAACACTTTAAAATAGATATTTCAGATATAAATAGAAAGTTTTTTGAAAAGAAGTAAAAAAAACATCTAAAATTTGAACAGACCAACTATTAATCATTTTTATATATGCCCTTAAAATACATGTTAAAAAATCCCATAGGAAAACGCCAACTATTAATTTTCACCATATTTTTGTGTCAACTATATTTTCCATACAATCTAGTCCAAGTTTTTATTTTCATGTATTGCTATATTTTTATGGTCATAGTGCTACAATCTGGTCTTTCAATATTAAATTTAAGTTTGTTTGTTAAGAAACTGCAAAATAAAGACCAAATTTGTAAAACATAAATAAAATAAATAAATAATTGCTTCTAAATTTATAAAAATCAGTTATATACTAAAAAATATAATTTACTCTTGATAGTATAACACAAAATTTAGTTCTATAAAATTCTTGAGCTTTGCGATATGGTTGGAATGAAAATGGAGGAGAAAAATGAAATATATGACACTCGGCTGAAGTTACCCTAACAAAATCAAATCTCAAACTTGATTAACCATATTCACAATAATAGAACACAACTACAACAGAAAGAAATAAAAGAATCAGGACACTCACAACTACATTACTTACACTGTTTAGGCCTGAAATTTTCAGTACTTAAAAGATCAGATACAAGTTTCTCAAGTCTCTTTGAACTCATAGATGGTTTAATAGCATCTGCCTTTAAATAAATGACCGATCTTCCCAGAAGCTCATTGTCAATTTTGTCAAGAACCGGGTCATTTTGGGCAAAAGAATGCCCAAATGGAGCTCCACTTTCAACCATGTCAGAAAAGTGTTGGATTGTGAGATTTACAGGGTACTGTTTTGGGGGATTATCCCATTTGATGTAGTGCATGTCATGGTTGACAGTGGTGTTCTGATAGTCTTTATGGTTACAGATGACAGTGTGAAAGTATCCTTCTGGAGATGATAAGAAGTTTGTGTAATACATAAGAAGAGTACGAGGAAGATTATCCCATCCCCAAACGCAAAACTCAAGAAAGGGTCTAGTAAGAACAACCCAAGAAGAGCCTGTTGCAGAAATGGAACAGAAAAAAAAAAAGGTAAAATCTTTTTGTATAAAATCATAAAAAAATGTAAGAGGTATAGCAGAAGTACACACCCATGAACAACTTGAATGAAGAAGGCATGGATCGTTTCTCTTTGGCCCAGAAAACACCAGATTTCTTTGAATGATATAAACCGGGATCAATTATGATTGGCCTTGCCCTTTGAAACCTGCAAAGATATAAGGTAAGAAATTGAAGTATCGATGAACATCTTATCTGAGAAACGATGAAGGAGATCCAACTATGAGCTGCAAACTCACTCTTTCCAGCCGATGTTGGTTGTGTGCTCAAGAAAGTTCAAATCCCTTGGCAAATAGGAGAAAATGTGGAGAATATCTGAAAATTAGAACAACAAAAAGAGAACGAGGTCGAAAATCAAAACATCATATTGAAGCTGAAATTAGATCACTGAAATTGGTAAAACTAACCATCTTGAGGCATAAGAGGATAATCTGAAGCACTGAGATTGATAAACCAGTTCCAGTCCTTTCCTTGCTTCAACAAAAGAGCAATAGCGTGCAACATACAAGCAATCATGGTAGGTCCCTTAGAAGTCACCAAATTAGCTTTTCCAACCACCATCACATTGTTTACCTCCTTGAAATTCTTCGCGAGATCAACTCTCTCTGCATCAGAAGCTTCCAGATCCAGATGCAACAAGTAATAATTTCGCGGATGATACACCGCCCGGAGCAACCGGTGCAGACGAACACCGTCGCCTCTTGTACCGGTGATGAAGTAAGCAAACCGAGGAACCTCAGGCAAGTTATTGGCTGTGTTGGAGATTGAATTGGAAATGGCGTCGGAGTTTGAAAGGGTTTTGGAAATGGAATGTGGGGATGATCTTAGAGCGAGAAAAAGGATGAGAGAGAGTGCGGTTAAAAGGAGGAAGAAAGGGGCGAGATAGTTGTTGAATCTTTGATGGGAAGTGAATCGAAATCGAACGTGTGATCGTTTGGTAGTCATATTTGGAATCAACAGAATCGAGTGGGGAAGACGATCAGACAAACACTTTGACTCATTATTTCCTTTCCTTACCCCAAACGAGTACTTCCTCTTTTGTACGATAAAATGGGGAAAGTATAATGGAAGAGTTCAACAAAAAAAAGTTATCTGATATGTTTGCAAACATGTTTTTTATTTGTTTACTTTTTATTTTTATTTTGAAGATATTGAATGATAATTTATAATATTACCTATCTATCAAAATACTTTATTTCCGATAACGCAAATACTTAAAAATAAAAAATAAAAAAATAATAAATAAATCAGGAGTTTTAATTAAATCCAATATTTTTTTTAGAAAAACTAAAAACATAAACTATCATAATTTTATTTGAACTTTAATGGATTTTTATTGTATTTAGTTCTTTTTCATAAATTATATCTATTGAACATGATTAAATAATAGAGATATTTGACCTGTTAGCTACGGCTGTAAACGAACTGAACGAACACGAACGAGAGTTCGTTCGTTTAAGTTAGCCGAACAAATAAACGAACACGAACGGATAAACGAACGAGTTTTTTTGTTCATGTTCGTTTGTTTACCAAATTACATTGTTCATGTTCGTTCGTTTATGTTCGTGAACATGCTAAACGAACATAAATGAACAAAGATAAACAAACATAATTGAACCTATATGAAAATAAATGAATATATAATATATTAATATAATCAAACACAATTAAACATATATGAACATAAAAGGAACTTATATAAACGAACATAAACAAACGTAAACGAACAACATAAACGAACGTAATCGAACAAACGAGACCATTATTCATGTTCGTTCGTTTAACTAAACGAACGAGAATTTGTGTTCATGTTCGTTCATTTATTAAATAAACGAACTTCCTGTCGAATGGTTCACGAACAGTTCGCTGAATGTTCAGTTCGTTTACAGCCCTACTGTTAGCCACACAAAAAAACGTCCCTCACATAATATCTTTTTCCAAGTACATCATATTATAACCAAGATTTTTGAAAATTCCAAATTTAAAATTTTCGTAAATGTTTTTTCAGACAAAAACTGTTTCGGACATATTCTATAATAATTTTATTTGAAATATTTTTTTATTTATAAAAGGTAGTTTTGAAAATAATTGAAATTTGCAATTTTCATAGATCTTTGTTATAATATGATATTCTTGGGAAAAATGGTTATTATGCAAGACATGTTGTTTTAACGTAGATGAGATCAATAATATGAATAATATATAGTTATAGTTAAAATTGAACATTGTATTTATACATAATATAAAAAAAAAAGATATTTTATTCGTGAAACAAACTAAACATTATATATAATGAGTTTTTTTATAGTTGTTGACTAAGTCGGGGTCTCACTGACTCTGAAATTCTGATTGTATATATCTCTCTGTAATTGAAACCATGTTGTTTGATTACGCATCTAACTAGTTGCGTTGACTGCTAAAAATTATCATTTTATCTTTATATTCTCTTTTGTACCGAATATCATGTATTTGTTTGATAAATTTGATAAATAGTTGTACAAAATATCATATAAAATCCAATTTAAACATAAATAATTAGAAAGCCTATAAACAAAAATGATGGTATAAATATTTGTGTGATACACATGAAGCTATGATCTCCTGTGAAAGAACCCACATTAATGAATATTGAAAATATATAACAATTACAAACAACAAAATATGGAGCAAATTACATACCACATGCTTTTCTAAAATTTAGTTGGGAAAATCGACAAAACTTTATCACCTTGGCATCAATTATATTTAACTAAATCAATCAGTCATGTATGATGCATCTAAACAAGAACAAGTGATAAAGATGTGGTGAATAACCTCGATTAGATTGGAGCCTTGAAGATAAACAGCATGCATAATGATTTAGCTTGGTTGAAGAGTTAATGTCTCGTCATTAACAACCATCTTTAGAATTTTCCTTCCACCTTTTGTAGTCACCTTTTCATTTTAATCGTATTTGTAGATGACTATGGAGTTCTGTATCTAAAATCTACTAGAAAAATCAACAAAATTAACACATTAAACTGATTAAATGAACACATTAACACATTCAAAAACTTCACAACTTTAACTAAATTAGGTCAAAATACATGTCTCACATTCCATATCACCATTTTTATTAAATCGCTGGTAAATTTTACTTAATAAGTTGTCTATCGAGTAGGTGGATACCATTTGACACTTTTCTCTCAATTCTCTAGATTAGTGAAAGAGGCATGATAATAGTGAGAATGTAAGAAGAAATAGTTTGTATTTATGATTAGAGAGGATATGGTAATGTGTTTTAAAATTCAACCAAGAACAAAATGGAGAAAAAAACAAAAACAAGAAGTAACAGTTAAGAGGCAATACCTTTTACTTATGCAATTTGACCAAGAGCACAAACAAAGAACAAATCATAATGTAGAAGGAATCAATGGTGATGAAGGAAAAAGGCATTTGTGAAGGAGTGGCAGAGGAAGGCGATGTAGAGACAAGAAGGAGTGGAGCCGGCGTTGGGCGGAGGTGGGAGAAGCCTGAAGCCGACACCTGGAATAGGAACTGTCAAAGAGTGAAGCGTAGTATATTATGTAAAAGTGGCCTAATTGTGGAAATAGACCCGGTCAACATCTTTTTACCTCATGACCGATTCAAGCATAATTGAGTGAGTCAGTAGTTTCTTTTACTCTCATCAAACGAGCTGACCGGCCGAATCAGAGAAAAACCTCTGACCGGATAATCAGCACATAATCAAATAGACCCTAAATGTAATAACACTTTTAATTGTTCTATTTATTTAATTATCTCATCAATTCTATTCTCTCTTTATTTAATTTCATTCTACCAAAGTTACTTATAAATTTAAATCAAATGGTCTTTGTCGTGATGATATCAGATTAGGTGTACCGGAAAGGTGTATAACGACCAGAAGAATGAAAATCTAAATCACCTGGTGGACAAATATATGAAGTTATAGATAGGATCGCGTGGTGTTTATATTAGTCGTTCTTAAAAGAACCAATAAATATATATTCGACTAATCAAGCTTGATTTGTTAAACCATATACTATAAAACTTTTACTAAAATTATGTTTATCAAGCAATACGAACTCAAGCTCAACTATGGTTCTGACAAAGATCTATAAGTCTTGAAAACTTATACATATACAAGCATTATATAAAACATTAAGTACTATAAAACTCAAGATGAATTTGAATTCAATCTTTATATGCTCTACCTCCTTCCTTATATGTTTTAATTTGAACTCAATAAAATCTATTTCAAACGAGCTTAACCTGATTTCAAACTCGAATAATCAAAAACTCAAAAAATTTACCATATTACTTTTATTTATTAGAACTATTAGCAATATTGTTACTATCATCTTAATGATCATCACACATTGTTTTTATACTGTAATGCTAAAAAGCATTCAAAGTAGAAAATGAATATGTTATTTTTTTCCTACTTTTTTAATGTTGGTATAATACATATATTTTTCTATTTTGGTACTTTTAATGTTGGTATAATACATACATTTATTAAAAAAAACACTTGGCCCTTTTAGTTACGAAGAAGACGAATTTTGTATTTAAATTTACGACCAACAACTCAGGATAATCAGATAACATACCAAAACATGATTTAACTCGATTAACCATCCATAAATATCCATAATGTTTATATATTTGGTCAACCGAACTATCTATACCATTTTTAATTTGAGTTATTCGATTTCGTTTTATTTACAGTTAAATTACTGAGGGATTTATCCATAAACGATGTCATAAATATCTATAATGTTTATATATTTGGTCAACCGAACTATCTATACCGTTGGATTAGAAACATTTTGGTAAAATTGGTTCCACACTAGGCACTAAGGTAGCGTTTGGTACATAGACAAGATTTGACTGGACTGGACAGAACTGGACTGCACTGCACTGGACAGAACATAACTAAATAACTTGTCTAGATTGTGTTTGGTACGACAATGTTGGGATGGAACAAGACAGTAAAATTACCACATCGTCCCTACACCACATAATAATTATAAGTAATGTATGTCATATATATATATATATATATATATATATATATATATATATATATATATATAGAGAGAGAGAGAGAGAGAGAGAGCTAGGTTCAGGTATAAAAAGTAATTATTGTGTTATTGTATGCATCAATGTGGGTCAATCAAAATAAAATAAAAAATTAAATAATTAAATAAATAAATAAGGGTAATTTAGTAATTTGTTTAGTAACTTCCAAAAATAATGCCTATAATCATGGTATACCTAAATAAATAAGCGTGGTCCCCTCTCAATTTCATTCTCCAATGTGGTACAGTCTGCAAATTATGGAATTCCCTCGTCACAAGCAACGATTTCATCTTCGCTCATCACAATTTAACCAAATCGATCATCGAAAACGGAAATCAAACGCTATTGATCAGGTATTTCGATCGAAAATGGAGGTATGTTGATTTTGATTTCACAGGAAACCCTAAATTTGTATATTGTCGCCCTCTTCCACTTCATGTTGCATTCTATTTCGATTTTGCTTAAATAATTCGAAATCAAAGGTAATTTTTTTTTTCAACAGTGACCAGTATCGTCTTCACAAAATCGAACCATTCAACGAAATCGACGGAAAAGACGCAATCGGCGACGAAATGGACGCGCCGGAGGGTGGAGCTGGCGGGAAAGTAGGAGAAGAAAAGGAGATTGGAAAAGAGGGGTTGAAGAAAAAGATCCTTAACGAAGGTGATCACTGGGATACCCCATTAATGGCGATGAAGTTGAAGGTAATTTCCATACATTTTCTTCAAAATCAAAACTTTCATCCTTTGCATGAATTTCGATTTGGGAATTCCATAATGTAGCATTCTGATTCAATTCTACAGTTCACTATGTTGGAAGTTTACTCGATGGAACTCGATTTGATTCAAGCCTCGATCGGAAGCTGCCATTTAAGTTCAAGCTCGGGCTTGGTAAGAGTAATTCTGAGCAATTTCATATGATAATTCTTCTTTCTAAATTAGTAATCGTATTTGGAACATTACCCATGAGTCGATTTCTGCAATCTTCTCGATATTCGTTTTTGCCATTACATGACACGTGATTCAAGGGTGGGACGATGGTATCAAGACTATGAAAAAAGGCGAAAAATCCATTTTTACAATTCCTCCCGCTCTTGCATATGGTGAATCTGGATCGCCTCCCACTATTCCTCCTAATGCATAGGGTGTTTTTGTCCTGCTTTGTCAAAAGCTGTGAAAACAATGAAGAAGGGAGAAAAAGCCCTCTTTACAGTGAAGCCACAATGTGAGATTTTCATTTTTTGAATTTGAATCAACACGAAATTTTAGTTTATTATATTTCACATTCACAAGATTGAATCTTGAAGGGTTTTTTCGTCATTTTTGATGGATAGATGGATTTGGGGAGAACGGGTGGGACCCATCAGGTGGTGATGAATATGTTGTGCCACCAAACACCACCATTCACCACGTTTGAAAAAAAACATATTATTTTAATGGTATATTTGTTATTAATGGGATTTTGCATTGTTCAAATGATACTCTGTGATTAAACATTTTTTGATGATTCTATGGAAGAAATTCTATGCTCGAGACCAGAAGTCAATATAGAGAATGCTTGGAGAACCTTTCCACTATGTGAAGTTCTTGCAGCTTCGAATTAAGGTATATACACAGTTGTTAAGCTATGATAAACCATACTTCACTTTTTCCATATTAATTTACAGACATGATGATCGAGGTGACTAATTTTTTCCTAACTTTATGCAGCTGCTAAGCTCAGATGACATGTAGGTTTAGGTTTTGAAGAGGAAAAGAAAGAAACCATGGAGGGACGATAGTATATTCTAGCAGAATGTATTCATACAGAATGCCATTGACATTGTGTTCTTAAAGAATGGAGGCATGTTAATATAATTATTGGTAAATAAATTCCAATTCTATCCGAATGGAATCACGAATTTCAATTATGTTCGAATGGAATATGGATATTTTCTCACTAATTTATTCATTAGATTTGTTTCCACAGAAGCTGATGCTTGAAGAACGGACTACGAAATTTGAACGACGCCTCTTAACAACATTATTCTTTTAGAATGAATTATTGTCTTTGTTAGATTTTGATTTTTTTTTTCAAGATTTGAAAGTTTTTTTAGTTTTATTCTTTAACAATAAATGTAATTCTTAGTAATTGTTACATGTATTCTATAAGAATTAATGTAATTTTTGTTTTAATTCTTAAATTGATGGTTCGAGAATTTTGTTATTCTACAAGAAATTTTTAAAGTCATGATCAAGAAATATGTTCAAGAATATTTTTATTATTTTATGGTTCAAGAATATTTTTATTTTTGAACATACTCAAACATATTCTGTCAGAATGTCCGAATCTAAAACTTTATAATTCATAAAATCGGATTTTTTAAATTAATAGAATCTATGATTGCATAAAATATGCAAATTTCCTTTATTAAATTTATATTAATTGACTAAAATACCCTTCTAGTTAGAATAGATGGTATTTTTGAATTATATTTAATTCAGTAATATGTAATAATCACTTACTTAAAATAAGTAAAATTGATTGGCCCACATTTATACATACAATAACACAATAATTACTTTGAATAGAATAACCTAAGCCTATATATATATATATATATATATATATATATATATATATATATATATATATATATATATATATATATATATATATAAATTGCGGATGCTACTATATAATTTATGTTAATTGTACCGAAACAAACTAGCTTAAATGATAGATCTTGAGATTCATTTAATTAAGTATAATGAATGAATACAAATTTATAAGATTGAAAGGTAGAAGTTGATTGGTATTTACAGATATTGAGTTTTGTGAAAGTGTTTGTAGACAATATTTTTGAGTATGATTATATACACCTTAAATATAAAACTATTAAATACTTACTAGAATTTTTTTTAAAGTACTTGATACATGTTTATTTAATATTATATATTGAATTTAAACAAGAGGGTATTAAATTCTATTTGGAAACTAAAATACCAACCATGATAATGTTTATGAATATTTTATGATAATTGTGTAAGAAAAAAAAAATAACAAGTTTTCTTTATTTTATTAGAAGTCGTGCAACTGCATGGGGGGGGGGGGGGGGGGTAATTTGAGTCTTAATTTTTCTTGGCCATGCTTGTTCCATCAATTTTAGTGGGACTAAAATTTAGGGGTTTACTTACATTTGACTTGGTCTTTGTTCCATTCAATTTTAGTTTCATCATAACCAAACGATATCTCAACCGATTTTGTTATGTTATGTTTTATTCAGTCTCACACACCAACCGGTACCTAAGAGAAACATGACTACGAGATGGCATTGTGAAATAGCTTATTGTAGGGCCCATTTACAAATGGTCTGATGCAAAATGTAAGTATAAATGTGAAAATAATATCGTTTGTGGGTAAAATCAGTGTGGTACCTGTTAACATCTAACGATAGTGGTTATTCATTTATTTGTGGGATGCCATTAATTTTTTTATTTATTATTATATAATAGTTTAGATAAATGGTTATATTTATATTTTTTTTTAATTTATTAACTAAATTCAAATTCAATTATATAATAGTCCAAAGTCTAAATGGGTTGAAACGAAAGTTGGGCCGCTAAAATAGTAAACTATTCGAATGACCGAAATCCAAATAACCACTTCAATGGCTCCGAATCCGAAGGTTCGACTTGTATGAGGAGGATTTTTAACATTTTGATCGGGTTTGTAAACACTCTGATTCCACATTCCGTCTACCAGGCTATAGCACCTGCTCTCGCGAAGAAGTAGAAGTTCGCTCTCCAAGATTGCCAATGTCAGGTTTTTTCCTATTACGATGTCGAGTGATCCATGATTCCTTATTACAATTATCACTATAATTTCCGATTAGGTTTACGTTACAGCTTCTTCAAATTTTATGTAATCGCATCATCGGGGTTGATATGATGATATCTATATGATTATCATCGGTTTCTACCTTTCGTTTATCTAAACAAGTTTGTATTTCAAGTTTTGCATTTAGATATAAGTTAGGTAAGTATTATGGATGCATATGATGTTGGATTTTGGATTAGTAGAAATTGTGGATGGCTTTAGGGTTTTGCGAGTAGAGGGACTGAATTATCGATGTGATTTCTCCACTGGGAAATGATGAAACGAAAGTGATTTTAGAATGGATTTACATTTACAAACCCTAAATGTTGTGTGTTGTTGCAAATCATGTTTGTGATACGACTGATATATGTTCTTGTTGTATCTTATACAGATGTTTAACGATCAGGACCTGGGATTCTTTGCCAATTCTCTTGGCATCTTCATATTCTTTTTGGTTATCGCTTATCATTTTGTGATGGCAGATCCAAAGTATGCAGGAAACTAATGGTTGATTTAGATGATAGCACCAGAAATGTAACTGGATTATGTTTTGATATGATGTAGTGGTAGACCTTGAGAAAATGCATGATGTGAGACAATATATGAACTAGTTTGGTCAATTTTCTTTCTTTGTGCACCTTAAACTCAATTTCTTTGTTCAAAATACACCATTATCTCTGTCTGTGTTGAGCGAATATATGTTGGAAATGATTGGTTTTCAGAAGTGAAAAGTAAAACAGAAGATGGATAATTACGGACTTTAAGAATTAAATTAACAGAAAATTGAGGACTTGGGAACAGGAAATTTGAGTTTGTATGTCTCAAAATACCTACTACATTAAAATTTAAACACAGGCAAAACTAAACAATCATTTAGGTGGCTCACCGAGTAAAGATTGGGCACCCCATAAGTGAAGTCTCAGATCCAAGGAATGGTCGGGAGAATGGAATTTTCTTCCCCAAATTTCGCAAAATGAGGGGCTACAGTGGGCAGCAGTCATTAAAAATAGATAAAATTTCAAACTTATATAGACACCTAGTACGTTTGACCAAGCACAAGCACAAGCACATGTACCATTTATGTAATTTTGTCTTAAAAATATCTCTAAAACATTTTTTTTCCTTCAAAAATACTGTCATCTACAATTTCACTAGAAATAGGTATGAGTAAACATAAGGGGACCAACGTAATAAGCCATAAGATGTCATTTGTCATTAGATAAATTCAAACAAATTTGTGATAATCCTTCATCTTTCCTTCATTATTGAATCAATATTTTTTTTTTTTTAATATTTACTAGTCAAACTATTAATCTTTCTATATCTATCTAATAACAATGTTGAACAAAAGGAGAAACCAATATAAATGATTATCAAAATTCATGATATTATATCGCCACTCCCAAGTTTAGCCCCTTTTACATGATAACAATACAACAACATAAGAAGCTAGAGAGATGATGATGATGATCATGAAGCCATAGTCTTTTATCACATTATATTATATTACCACTCCTAGTTTTGCCCCTTTTTCATGACAACTTGGGAGGAAAATGCCATACATACCAAAGTGGCAAATAATTAATCATTAATCAAACATACAACAAAAGAGTACACCTTGTTTTGTGCATCATATCATGTCTTAGGGTTCAACCTTGGTGAACACCGCACCCTTTGTGCCTTCAACTCAACCAAACCCTTCTTACCACCATTGCTCATCACATTCCCTATCAAATATTCAATTTGGATAATTAAAATTAATTAACAAATGAAATGACAAAACTATCCACATACCTCCTGAATCTTGAGTTTTACCAGATGTCTTGGTCTTCTTGTTCTTTACTGCAGTGGGACCCGGAGTGGATTTGGTCTCAATTTCTTCGGTTGTTGGCTCTGATACCTCATTGTTAAGCACTGAACGCTTACGCCTTCTCCCATCGATAGAATTCTTAACCTCATTATAAGGCGATGATGTGGCAGAAAGGGTATTCTTGCCTTTTTGCACATGAAAAGTAGTAGTATCCTTTTCTGTTGTAGTCTCAATAGTCTCTGTTTCTTCCTTTTTCCCAACCGCTGAACGCGTACGCTTCTTGCAAGCACTCACTTTGTTACCAGAAACAGTACCATTGACTTTGACCTTCTGAACTTTTGCACGAGTTGACCTGGTTGATGTTTCAGTATTATTCATCTTATCATCATCATCATCATCATCATCATCATCATCATCTTCTTCTTCTTCTTCTTCTTCCAACAATTCAGATGAAGTAGATGGGGAAAAAAGTTTCTTGACAATATTTTCTGGTTTTGGAGCATATTCTGTTTCTGAGGAATTGAAGGTCTTTGTTTCCTTGACATCAATAGAAATTTCAAGGCTTTTATGTGACATTAAAGAAGCAAGAGCTGCACGAGCAGCTAGAGGATTGAGAGGGGATTTTTTGTCTGAAAGCTCTCCTTCAGTTGTTGGAGGTGGGATTACAGGGGATTCTTGTTTTTTTGGTCCACCCTTTTGCTTTTGACTCCGGGTTGACCTCCTTGAATGATTTTTTTCAGTTGAAATTTCGACTTTCAGTGTTCTTCCATTTGGCTTTGAAACATCTGTTTCATTTACTTGTTTGTTAGTAAATAGTAATGACTAATAATAATCACCAGATATGTATGTTCTCATTGGAAATAAATAACCACAACAGGAATGCTTGTTATGTGTTTAATCTAATATTCTGAAGTTTAGTATGTGTTTGAAATGCATCATGCTCGATTCCTTAGTTCATGTATGTATGTATGTTGGTTATGGAGTTTACCTTCAAACATAGAAATCTCATCTCTAATTCTCTTTTTGGAACCATGAACTGAGTTTCTGATTCCTTCAATTTGTTTTTCTAACAAGTCATGTAGATCCAGATCAAAGTCACCAACAATGTCCATCTGTGGAGACATATCTGAGTCACTTGAGTTACTCAGCTGCACTGCATCTATGAATGCTGAAATTGTTGGATGATGATTGATGCTTTTGTTAGCTAATCTCATTACTGAAGAAGAAGGAACTGTTAAACTTCCACCATTGACATCTTTTTTCAGCCATCTAATCATGAAACTACATCTACATTTCGTCCTCTTTGAATGCCTCACCCGTATCACCTGTTAATGGTGCAGATGATTAGATCATGGATGGATGAAAACAAACAATCAAATACTCTAGAAAACGAATTCTCAAGTGCAAGAAAATATACCTTTTCTACCTCTGCATCAAAGAACCCTCCTTCAGATTCTGAGTCTCGATTGACAAGAACAGTCTCACCTGGTTTGATGTGAGCACAGTCATCATCTTGGAGAGGAAGAGAACGGGCTCGAATTCGCATCAAAGCTTCTTTTTCATTCGTTAATGTATCTTGGGAATCGTTGTCCTCATATTTTACAACAAGACCACCGCCAGTTGGGCTGCAGATGATAACAGAAGACGCTGAACTTATCATAATCAGACAATATAAACAAATGCTGAGATGAAAGATCAAAATTCAACAACTAAATTATATTAATGTTTGTTAGTTCTTCTGATTTCATACGATTACACTCAATGTGGAAACCCCCCTTTTCGTTCCAAATAAGGTGTCATCTGGAATTGGAAAGTAATAATATCTCTAGGGAACTTTCCCGATTTAGGCAGCGAAACTCGGATTTAGTTTGCTTGATTCCAAACTTGAGTAGATTTGGATTATCCATGTCAAAATCAAACTCGAGCTAGAAACTTCAAGTAAACATCAAACAGAAGTGATATAAATCGATCATTAAGAAGTAAAAGCTACTAGGATCATTATAGTGAACTATTTCCAGCTGAAAAGATCATCGCGTTCCATAATAAGTAAGTGAATCACTGGAATTGGTGACGAAAAATGAAAATAAACAGATCAAAGACATTGATTTCAGACCTGAAGTAGATTTCGCAAGGTTGCCAAGAGCAGTCATCTGTTCTCATGGCTTCGAGTTCCAGGTTGACGGCACCGGCGGCGATATCATCGGTATTGGATGCCATTAATGAAATGAATTTATCATAGAATAGTTGAAGCAGCAGCTTGAGTGGGGTTTTTGGGGTAGTGCTGCAATGGTTTGATGAATAATTCAGACACAAACTCTTTTTTTAGGTACATACCCACATGCTTAATTTCCATCTTGTATCATTGTATTTGTGTACTATACGCTCTCCCCAATATTCCTAAGGACTTTGGGGTTTGTGCCACATTTGACAAAAATGTAAAAAGTAACAACATATTCACCTTGTGACATATTTTTATCTTTTATGGATATAGCAATTAACCAAAATAGACAACAATAAAATGTACTGGTTAAAACGTAAATTTTTGGTCGACTGGTCAAACATCATATGGCAGCTGAATTATCATTTAATGGATTTATGGTTGAACAGTTAACTGTTTTAGTTTTAACAGATTCTTCCATTTCACTTTTTGGTTCCCAAGTGCCTGAATATCAAATAGTGTTCACTAATAACAGGGGAGATATATGTATTATTGTATTGTCGAATTAAGGCGGCAACTTTCGATCCAACCCGTAATCCAACACTAATCTAACCCGAAAATAAACGGGTTTGGGTTGAGATTTTTGACCCGCCAACCCGTGAAACTGTTTATTTCATGGGTTGGGTTGGGTTACCTGTTTGGGTTCGCGGGTCAACCCGTCAACCCGTATATATATATATATATATATATATATATATATATATATATATATATATATATATATATATATATATATATATTACATTTAAAAAATAGATATATTCAACAAATATTGGGTTGATTTTAATCTTCTATTAGTTATAGTCGTGGTGTTTGATCCTAGATATAAGTTGACGTTTATTGACTTTTGCTATAAAAAATTTTATGGAGAAGGTTCATCACAATTTAAAGCTATTGAGAGTGTCCTTTATGAACTTTATGATGAATACGTGTAATTTTCAAAAAATGCAACAACATTCGACTCGACATCACATCAAGGGAGCAATGATAACATTAGACAAAGTAATGTTGCTTAGTTATTAAACGGGTTATGCGGGTTGGGTTCGGCCCACTAACCTGTGAACTCGCAAACCCATATATTTAAACAAGTTATATGAGTTTGGTTGGGTTGAGGTTTCCAACCCATGACCCGCCAACCTATATATTTTATGAGTTTGGTTGAATTTATATTTTCTGACCTGTCAACCCGTGATCCGTCAACCCGAACTTAACCCGATCGTCAGGCCTATGTCGAATAAAGGGTTGAATAAGAAAGATTTTGAAGTTAAAAATAATTTTTGTATTATAAGTTTTTCGATTTAAAGTATAGAATTTGTTTTTTTTTTCGAAAGAGAAAGTATAAAATTTGTTGTCAAGTCACCACAATGTAGTTTTTAGATAGATGTATTATTGTATTGTCGAATAAAGGTTTGAATAAGAAAGATTTTGAAGTTAAAAATAATTTTTATATTATAAGTTTTTCAATTTAAAATATAGAATTTGTTATCAAGTCACCACAATATAATTCTTTTCGATCATTCTATTTTACAGTTTACACTTCTATTCTTCTAATATACTATTAAAATTAAAAGATAGACATATCGGGTGAAAGGATGTCTTCGATTTTTTTCTAAACAAACGAGCTCCACCAGATTGTTGAATATATATATATATATATATATATATATATATATATATATATATATATATGAATTAAGCGTAATTAATGTAACTTTAAACCAAACCAAACTAGTAAACTTTGATAAGAACTTTAATTGAGAAGAAAGAATATTTAGAGAGAATATGAAAATTATATCTCTTATAACTTTTTGGTGTATCTCAATCTTTACAATGGAGGGGTATTTATACTACAAATTTTACTAATATATAATTGTAACTAGTTAGAAATGTTGACAAATTTACCATGCATCAATTATTATGTCATCCACCAATTATTTACAACACTCCCCCTTGGATGACATCATTTTAGTGTTCAACTTTGATGTACTGCCTCATTAAAAAACTTGCTAAAGAAAATGTAACGCACGTAGATCCGGGCTAGTCAATTTAAAGATAATAGGGGTCGAAAACGACTTTTAGACAAAAGATTATTTAGAATAAATAATCTTAACCAAGTTGTAGAATATGTCTCAAGGGTTTCGTACATATAAAGAACGCCGAAATCCGAGTTATAACGAAGAAGTTATGGTCCGTCGAAGTTCTACGGCAAAACCGGCACGGCACCGGGAAACGTAAATAGTGAATTTACGATAGAGGGCTTTTAGCCTTAGAAAGCTAAACAAAAGTTTTAGAATATGTTAAACCGAGAGCATCCAAATCTGACTTCGTATGAGGAAGTTATGAATTTTCTAAGATTTGGCATAGCAGTGCACGGCCCGAAACTCGAATTTTAGTTCGAGTGGTTTTTGGCTTACGCGACCTAAATGAGAGTTGAAGATCTCATTAATAGGAACTCAACGGTAAAAAGACAGACGAAAACGGAGTCCGTATGAAGGAGATACGAATTTTTCGCGGTCATTTAACAGTCTAATCTCCTTCTACTGTTAAATTTAAGATCGGTCGAGAATTAGCCGACAGAGTCTAAACAAAAGTTGTAGATCTTGTTTTTACCTACGTGTGGAAAAAAAGAACGTCGAAAACGGAGCTCGTATGCGAGAGTTATGATTTTTCTAAGTCGGGAGGGTGTTGTGCGAGTTTAGGTGACGTGGCGCGATCACAACCGTTGCTTTCTCTCCAAGGAAAGCCATCAGATGATGACACATGGCACTGATTCGGCGAGTCAGTAGACCGACTCGGCGAGTCCATCAGGAATTCAGCCTATAAATAAGAGTGTCGGGTTCCCTCATTTCCTCACCCCTCAACCCTCTTCTTTCTCTCTCTCTACTCTCTCTCTCTCTCTCTTTCTCTAAGCTCCCTAACCCCCCTAAAGTCTAGGTAAACCCCCTAGCACCCGAAGGAAGCCCCGAGGCTCCCGAAGCCCCGAGAAAAGAGCCTTTCGGCTCGGGAACGCTGCTCCGGCGAAGCCGGTTTTCGAGAAAAACCCGTTGTAAGTGAGTTATGCCTACCCTGTCTTTAGTATAGCTTATGTTTTAATATAGTAACATTATTAGGACCTTAAAATAATTATTTGGGCTATTATTATGAGTTATATAAGAGTGTTGCTTAACGCTTATATAATAGTAATAATAGCTAGACTATTAATTAGTCGCGGTTAACGTTAGACTAAACTCTAGTGGTAATGATACTAGGTTTTGTCCAAGGGAAATTGTTTTAAGATTAACGAAGCGATGTCCGAGTACCGAGTGACCACCTTATCAGGTGAGTGCATAGTTACTTTCATCTTACACATAGATATGAAGTATTTTATATAAATTACGTGCTATGTGTGCATACTATCTGAATACTTGTTGTCTATGCTGGAATAATGATTTTATACATGTTTTAAAATGATTTAAACTGTATATGTATTTTATATCTACAAATATGTTGGGTATGACATGGGTAGATGAATAATGAGAGATAAAAGATGATGTGAGTAAACATTGGCAGCTATAGACTTAGTGCCTAATAAATAACATCGGCAGCTATGGACTTAGTGCCTATTGGACAAACACTGGTAGCTATGGACTTAGTACCTATTAGGTAAACAAGGGTGGCTATGGATTTAGTACCTGTTAGGTTTTGGTAGCTATGGACTTAGTACCTGGTAGATATGGACTTAGTGTCTGTTAGATAAACGTTGGTAGCTATGGACTTAGTACCTACACTGGTAGCTATGGATTTAGTACCTGATGAATGAACTTTAGCAGCTATGGATTTAGTGCAATGGCAGCTATGGAATTAGTACCTGTCTTATAAACCCTGGAAGTAAGGGACTTCGAAATGAACGAATGCAGGATAGATGACTCTTAGGGTAGACCCTTAAGAGTAAGGAAGATAATGGGGATGGGTAACTAGGTTGTTTGTTTGATGTTTAAACATAATAATTATATTATTGTGGGTTGAAAACCCTATGTACTCACCAGGTTTCCCAACCTGACCCACTCAGTTTATTTGAATCACAGGTGTCGATATGAAGTTACATTACACTGAGAGATTAAGGAGATATAAATCACTAGTGAAAATGAATGTAAGTTCTGTTTATGCTTATGTTTCTGTATTGACGATGACATCCCAATGTTTTAAAACGAATAAAATGCATTTCTTTGGAAATGCCTTGATAACGTATTTATCATGTTTTTCTGGGAACAAATTCCGCAACATTTTTATTAAAAAGGGTACTCTGATTTTTATAAAGCATAAACAAAATCGGTCTTTTATGGCCGTGAAAATAGGGATGTCACAGAAAAACCAGTGGGAAAAAACTTTAGCGAAGAGAAAAATAGTGCAGTATATAGTTGATTCCCCCTTATTTAGATACCTATTACAATATATTCTATGCACATGTCGCATTCCAATGTCATGGACATGTTTCCTGAAGATTGCAGTAGGAAGTGCCTTCGTAAAAATGTATGCTGCATTGTTGTCAGATTTAACATATTTGATTTCAACTTGATGGTTCTTTATAAGCTCTTGAGTATACTCAAAAAACTTTGGAGGTATATGTTTTGTCCTGTCGCTCTTGATATATCCTTCTTTCATTTGAGTGACACGTGCTGAGTTATCTTCATAAATTAAAGTTGGACCTATATCCTTTTCAAGTCAACATGAAGTTAAAACTAGTTGTTTCATCGATCTTAACCATGTACATTCTCTACTAGCTTCATTTAGTGCAATTACTTCAACATGATTTGAGGACGTGGCAACAAGTGTTTGCTTTTAAGAACGCCAGGAAATTGCAGTACCTCCATTCATGAATACGTATCCAGTTTGTGATCTAGCTTTATGAGGATCAAACAAATAATTTGCATCTGCATAACCAATCAAGCCTTCTTTTGAATTGTTAGGATAAAATAACCCTAAATCACTAGTTCCTCGAAGGTATCGAAAAATATGTTTGATTCCATTCCAATGTCTTTTTGTTGGGGCTGAACTAAATCTTGCTAGCAAGTTTACAGCGAAAGAAATGTCAGGTCTAGTACAATTGGTAAGATACATAAGAGCTCCAACTGCATTAATGTATGGTACTTCTGGACCAAGGACTTCTTCATTTTCTTCGCATGGACGAAATGGATCCTTGTCAATATTTAATGATCTAACAACCATTGGAGTGCTTAAAGGATTGGCATTGTCCATATTGAAACATTTCAAGACTTTTTCTATGTAATTTGATTAATGCACAAGTATTCCGTTAGGCATATGCTCAATCTGTAAACCAAGACAATATTTGGTTTTTCCAAGATCTTTCATTTCAAATTCTTTCTTTAAAAGTTCAATCACTTCAAGGATTTATTTATTCGTTCCAATGATGTTTAGATCATCAACATAGACTGTTATGATCACATACCCAGATGTTGTTTTCTTAATAAATACACATAGACAAATAGTGTTATTTTTATAACCTTTATTTGTCAAATAATCGCTTAAACGATTGTACCACATGCGTCCAAATTGCTTTAACCCATACAAAGATCTTTGTAATTTTATAAAATACATTTCTTTGGGTTTTGCACTTAATGCTTCATGCATTTTAAATCCTTCATGGATTTTCATATAGATATCACTATCAAGTGATCCATACAAGTAAGCTGTAACAACATCCATAAGACGCATCTCTAAATTTTTAGAGACTGTCAAGCTGATTAAATATCTAAAAGTGATTGCATCCATTACCGGTGAATAAGTTTCCTCATAATCAATTCCAGGTCTTTGAGAGAAACCTTGAGCAACAAGCCTGGCCTTGTATCTTACTATTTCGTCTTTCTCATTTCTTTTTCGTACGAAGATCCATCTATATCCCAATGGTTTCACAACTCTAGGTTTGAGCATAATGATCCCCAAAACCTTTCTCTTGGTAAGAGAATTTAATTCAACTTGCATAGATTCCTTCCATTTAGCCCAATCATTTCTTATTTGACATTCAATGACAGATTGTGGTTCGGGATCCGCATTCATAATATCACATGCAACTGAATAAGAAAATATTGCACTTATATTGTCAGTTTCATTCTGGTCATGTATTCTATTTGTTTGACCATAATTTTGTGCATTATCCTCTTTTCCTGGGGGGGAAATTGAATAATTTGTGTTTATCCAGGAACACTTTCCTCATGATCTAGTGCATTTTCTGCTCCTCTTTTCCTCATGACCTAGTGCATTTTCTGATCCTCTTCTTTTTCGTGGGTTCTTATCCTTAGAACCAAATTGTCTTCCACGCTTCAGGCGTGTTTTAGACTCTTGAGTGACTTTATCATCAGATTGTCCCTATGGAATTTCAATTCGGGCTGGAACATTGACAGCTGGTATATATGATTTAGTCACCCTTTTTGTGTCAGTAAATGCATCAGGTAATTGATTTTCCATTTCTTTGAAATGCATTATCTTTTGAACTTCCATGTCACATTGCTTTGTGCGAGGGTCGAGATAGGATAAAGAAGGCTCATGTCATGACACATCCTTTTCTAGAATCTTCTTTTCTCCACCTAATGATGGGAAATTTGCCTCATCAAATTGGCAATATGTTAGGCGTGCTGTGAAAACATCACATGTTAATGGTTCAAGATATCTTATAATAGAGATTGACTCATAACCAACATATATTCCCAACCTTCTTTGAGGACCCATTTTTGTCCGTTGAGGCGGTGCAATAGGGACATATACTGCACGCCCAAAAATTCTCAAATGGGATATATTTGGCTCTTGACCAAAAGCAAGTTGTAGTGGAGAATATACATGATATGAACTTGGTCTCATGCGTATCAATGATCCAGCATGTAAGATTACATGGCCCCAAACAAAAACAGGAAGTTTGGTCCTCATTATCAATGGTCTAGCTATTAGCTGGAGACGTTTAATCAGTGATTCAGCTAAACCATTTTGTGTGTGTACATGAGCAACTGGATGCTCAACAACAATTCCTACAGACATACAATATTCATTAAATGCTTGTGAAGTAAATTCACCAGCATTATCAAGTCTCACTCTTTTGATAATATAATCAGGGAAATGTGCCCTTAATTTAATGATTTGGGCAAGAAACTTTGCAAATGCCATATTATGAGTTGATAATAGGCAAACATGAGACCATTTGCTGGATGCATCTATTAAGACCATAAAGTATCTAAATGGTCCAGATGGTAGGTGAATCGGTCCACATATATCACCTTGAATTCTTTCTAGAAATATAGGTGACTCCCTTTTATCACAACTAGCATTTTTGCTAGGAAATTTCACTCTCATATAACCATTCAACTAGTGTAATAACTTGTACTCTAGGTGAATACTACACTCTATTCTCGTTCAAATACATCTCATATGCCCAACTAAGGACTGAAAACCTTAGAAATCCCGGTTCAAGTTCTTTATGGACTAGGATTTTCTTATTGGGCCTAACGGACCAATAAGCATTCAACTCGACTATTTTGGGCTTGGAAGCCCTATTTGGATTCTAAATGGACCCAATTCACAAATCTATAACATTTTGGACCATTTGGGTCTAGAATGATTCATTCTAACCCTAATGGGCCCTATTGGGCCATAACAACTCCAATTAACCTTAATGGACATTAGAACCCATTCTTTCATACTATTGGGCCGTGAGATACCCTAAAAGCCCAATGGGTCGAAAGATTTTATGATTAGGCTCCAAAAATCCTAACTAAAGTTTAATGGGCTCAAGCTATTCCAATTCATACCTTCTTTGGCCCAATTCTCGGCCCAATTAACAAAAAAAAAATTAAACATGCTAGTGCCACCTAATATTTGCATGGTGGACTTCCATGCTTAAACCCACCATATAACAAGGGAATTACATACATCCAAGCTCATCACTTCCACATTTCCCTCCTTCTTCTCTCTTCTCTTTAATTCTCGGCCACACTCTCATTTCTCCAATCTCTCTCTTTTCAAACTCAACAATACTTCTCTAGATCATCTAACACTCCTCCATCCACCTTCCTCAACAAAACCGTGAGTATAAGGAAGATCTTCAAGAGAATCACTTCAAGCTTCATTTTGTGGTAAGATCTTGCAAATCCAAGTGTCATACTTCATATTTAAACTCATTCACTCCTCTTACACCCATGTGTTCGTGAATCATACTCTTATAGCACCTTAGAGCTCGAAAATCATCTCAATAACACATCTAGGGCCGATATCTCTTCACTTCTTCATCAACAACCGAAACATCAAAGAAAATGTGAGTTAATACCCCCTTGTACTGTTTCGTGTACTGTTCCAAAAGAGTCAATTTGTTTTTATTGCTAAGAGAAGGGGCATTGGAGACGAAGCTGCCCAGTCTACCTGAGAGATCTAAGAGATGGGAGAGTCAAGAAGTATGGCTCTACTTCAGGTAAAATCCACTATCTAACTCCATTAAGTTCCTATTCATTGATTCTTAATACATAATGTGATAAGATTACATTTGAATGTTTTGCAGGATCAGAGAAAAGAGAGGAAGCTTGATGGAAAAGCAAGATGAGTCTGATCACGAAGAAATGGAACACGATCGCATGGATTCGAATATCATATTTTGAGCTTAGAAAGTTATGATAAATTTGTTAGGAATATTTGATTACATAGTTTTTCAGTTGATTTTGCATTGTAAGGACATGTTTTCCGCTGCTTTTATGAATAAAATAAATTTTGGTTTGAATAATTTTATATATCCTTGCAATGAAATCGTTATGAAAAAATTGATGTTTGTGTATTACTACAATGAATGGATTTGATTCTTAATTATGTTATTTGTGGAAATGTCGAGAATTTGCCAAATAAGGGAAGATTCTCATCGCCCAAGTTTCAATTGGACAGAAACTTGGAATCATACAACTAGGTTGCGTGATGAATGAGAAACTTCATATTTGGAAATTAGACTAATTCTTTGGCAAAGTGTCAAGATAAGGACTAGGAGATCGAGTACACTAGGTTGTGCGTTGATCAAGTCCACCACAAGAGTGATAAAGATATTCATCATGATTTACTAAAGTTTAGTAAATATGGTTATACTTATAAGATTAAGTATAATTCTGAGTTGATCGAAAGAGTTTCAATCAATAGCAGAACGAATAAGAAGAATCAAGTAGGCAGAAAGATAAAAGTTTCTCTATTCTAAGAAGAAGGGAGAGTACCTTTTATTGTGTTTTATGATAGGTCTTAATGATTAAGAACTATTTCTCAATTGGTCCTCTAAGTGAGTCTTAGTGCATTTGCATGTCTAAGAAGAGGAATCGTGAATTATGGACATAGTTAAATCAATAAGTCAATCGTACTTCGTTCCAATATCAAGTCTTAAGAGTCATACTCCAAGATTGTGACTTGAGTGACACGTCTTTAGTAAGTTTATAACACTCAACAAATGTGGAATTGGAAAAAAGTCTTCTTATTCCTGCACATTTGAGATTGGTAAGTTGTGATGTCTTGGATAAGACAAAGATCAACTAGAACCAATTATGTGAAGTGATAGTCTTGATAAAAACTACACTAACTCTTGAATATTTGTTTTGTCAAGGAATGTTTCTTGACAAGAGAATCTTATATGTCAAGGAGTCAGTGGGAGTCTTAATGGTCTTGAAAGGTTTCAGGAACAAATCAAGAGTTAAACCTAGTTGATCATCACTAGCACACGACTTGAGGTTTAAAGCCTATCGTGGATGACATACTCCTTTTCTGTGCCATTCCAATTGAGTTAATTATGCATGTGAGTTCTATGAGTTCTCATGTGAATGCATAAAGACAAAGCACCTTGATCAATGGAAAGTACATTGATAAGTAAGGATGAGTTGCTAAACCACTTGGAAGACATGGTGGGCACTCGTGTTACCATGAGGCAAGAAATCAAGATTGAGCACGTTCGGTCCATATGAGTTTGGATTTGTCGCAAACTTTTGTTTTGGCAAATTCACATGGATGGGAACACATACACCATAAAATCTAAGTGGCATAAGGTTTCCCTCCTTCATGAAAATGATTGTGAGGAAATGCTTTCACTAAGAGAGATTTTAAGAAGACAACAATTGTGAAAATTGTATTCTCAAATTCGATTATGATTACGGCATCCCTCTTCATAGTTCGAATTGTGAGATTTGGCAATTAGTCTGAACATTTGAGAATTAGTAACATAAGTTCTGAATTTGTCTAGACACACATATGAGCTTTCTAAGGCAAAGGTGTATGAGTTTAAGAAGCTTAGATAAAGGCTTATCAAAGCATTAGGTATTAGAAATATGAACTTAAGGAATTCAATAAGCATTGTTTTCTAGAAGTTAAAATTGTTTTCTGAATACATGTCAAAGCTAGTGGGAGCATAAGTGTTATGCTGGTAAGAAAATAATCATCATGTTAGTGGGAGCATGATTATTATGTTGAGTATTGCAAGTTAGCAATATTAATTATAGAAAACAAAGATTCACTTTGCAAAGTTGCAATGGTTGAAAAGTTGTTTTGCTATAATTAAGGGAGAGAATATTATACTTCGTTTCAAAATTCTAAAGCTTAGATCGAGAAACATTAATAAATTTAGTCAAGGATACATAATGCATTCTCAAAATTCGATTATGATTACGGCATCCCTCTTCATAGTTCGAATTGTGGGAACAGGGCACATAAAATATTATGGCAGAAGGATGATAAAGTATCACGTCTTTATGTGAGACATTATGCATCGTGTCCAATACGCTTCGGGTATAGGATCGATTGCATATGCTGTAATATTTGACCATTCTAAAATTTCCAAATGCCTAGGGCACTAAGAGGGAAAAAGGGACTAGAATCAGTTTTGACTAAAATAATTAAACAACTATCAAAGGACGATCTGAGGTTCACTGAGGATTTGTCGCTTGTGAGTAATTGGAAGTATAGTACTGAATGGACTATATTGACATTATTATGAATAGATAAGATTCTATTAAGAATGAGTTGTCATATGGCAAATATGGAAATGTTTCCATTAATGGGAGTTGGATATTAAGAAATATGTCTAGATTAGAAACTTTTATGCGAGAAGGATGTTCAAAGGAATGTACTTTTAATGTGAGACTTCACGTCTATGGAATTGTCTTGTAACAATTTCCGATAGAATACCTTGTAATTTCATTAGTCGAGTCTTGGTAACTTTTGTGCTATGACATTACGAAAGAATCATTGCATAAAATGTTAGAATCTGACATATTCTAAAAGTGGTAAGAATTTGGTATTCTTATACTAATAATAAGGATTGGGGATTGTGAAATGAAAAGTTTTTCAATTGATCTATTTCACAAATTATGGACCATAGGAAACCAAAGTGTGCATGCTTGGAGCATGGGACAATTGTGGTTATAATTCGAGTAATAAGTTGATTTTCTGAAACAGTAAGCAATGAATAATGAGTAATCAATATGGTGTTTAAATAAAAGTGTTTTTATTTACGCTCAAAAGCTTTGGGGACATATAGGATTAATATTATTATTGCGTTTCACTTTGCATGTTTTGACTTCCTGAATAATAAGATTATTCAAACTCCACAGTCGCTCGTACTTTTGGAAGTAAGTAGTGAATCAAGACTATCGTGAATTGGATTGTAGATTGTCTAAGGATAGACATGGCAATAGAATTGCTGCAATGTTCATGAGTACTCAGAAATTGAGATTTGAGTATTGGATAAACCCTCGCTCAGAGTATCACTTCATGGAATTCATCACGAGTAATACTGAGACGATAATATCTTATAATCTTGAAACGGAGATATATGAGTTGTAATTTACAAAGTCGGTTATACATTGGTGATACGAAAAAGCATCAGTAACTTGGTGTTATAAAACTTATTGTCATGTATAATTTGATGAGTAAAAGATACAAGCATATGAGTCAACGTTTATTCGTTCCTTTTGCCCTAACCGGAAAAGCGATATCTGTGGGCCCCTCGATGATTTGGTGTTGACTTATGTGCTGGGCCCAGCCAGGACTAAATTGATG
Organism: Lactuca virosa; assembly: GCF_052849685.1. NCBI lineage: Eukaryota > Viridiplantae > Streptophyta > Magnoliopsida > Asterales > Asteraceae > Lactuca > Lactuca virosa. The sequence continues at coordinate 115,726,240 of NC_136433.1, forward strand.
TGTTCAATTAGAAGTCCTACATCATCACAAATCAGAAATCGGGAAACATAGATTCTGGACAAAGAGATTGATTACATTCCATGTCTTATGTCTGGGGATATCTTGCAGAACGAAGGATTATATGATCACTTATCTAAGGACACGTAACTGACTGGGTCAGAGTTCAGCAGCAGCTTTTGGAAGCTACAATTTGTTGGTCAAATTTAGAAGTCATACTAGCAATTATAGTTACAGACTTATCCAAGTGGGAGACTGTTGGATTAGGTGTTTAAGCCCATAACTATAATTGGTATGTACTTGAATTGATAGCAGCACAGTCATTTTGGGTTGCCCTCAAACCTAGCAACTGGACAAGGAAATTATGAAAGGAGAGATATTAATTTATAAGATTAATAAATTAATATAAATGATTTATTAATATGTTAAAAGATTAATATATTAATTAGAAATCATTATGTTTAATTAATAGTTAGCCAGAAATTAATCAGAATTAATTTTGGGGTTAAAAGTATTAATTATAAAGTGCAGGGACTAGTTTGCAATTATCAGATAGTTGAGTGGAAGGCTCCAGAACCTCCTTGGAAGGAGGTGGACGAAATCTATAGGCGAAACCCTAAGGATTTCGTCCAAGGGGCTTTGGATAAGGCCATTGGATTAGCTTAGGCCCCAAGCAAAGGAGTATTAGGGTTTTCCCTAAACCCTAGATCCCTCAGCTATATAAGGAGCCTCCCAGCTCCTGAATTCGCCCACTCCTTCATTGGTGAAACCCTAGGGCCGAAAATTGCATACTCCCTCTCTCTCTCTCCTTCTAATTTCCTTCTTGCTAGCTCTTGGGTGTGATTCCATTAGAGGCATTACATTTGTGGTGCTAGGCTTCCAAGAAGATCAAGTTCAAGAGGATTAACAATTGTTTGCTATAACAATTGAAAGGTATGTAACTCTTAAACTCTAGTTTGTTAATTTCTAAATTAGCATCTCTCCTCTAGGGTTCTTGTTTTGCAATTCAAAGTTATATGTTCAATAGTTAAAACATAGATCCAAAGTAGGTTGCATGTGAACTTAGGAATTATTTTCTAGTTTATTTGTTTCACCTAAAACCCATCAGTGGTATCAGAGCCATTGTTTGTTTTAAATTGAATTGCTATAATAGTTGAATTGCAAATTAGGGTTTATAGCCATTAAACCCCTAAAGGCCAAAATTTTCGTTTTTAGGGTGTTTGGTTCAAAGGGTTTTTCGAAAAACCCTAGCCTCCATGAACCCTAATCGAAATTAGGGTTAGGGTTTTGGAAAACCCTAGCCTCCTCCCTTGAATTTCAAAATTTGCTTGTCATTTTAGGGTTTTATCTTATTTTAGATAATTATTACTTGATTGGATAATTATTGCCTAATTGGATAATTGAGAAAAATAAGGAAATTATCCTTTACCCTAATTTTCGAAATCTAGAGGGATAAGGATTAGGATTAAATTAATTGTTTAATTTGATTAGATAATCCTTACAAGATTTAATAGATTAATTAAAAGTTGATTAATAGATAATTATTGAATCTAGTTATTTGGTTTATTTTAAATTTAAATTAATAGTTTAATTTTTCGAAATTTATATATAAACCTTAAAGTTTTAAAAAGTTTAAAACACACCTTATATATGTATTATAATTAAAAGGTTAATATTATATATGTATAAGAATATGGTCAGTCAAATCGCTAGTATGCCTCATTCACGAAGCTAGTCTATAAGGGGGGTATAAGGAAACTGCCTATAAAATGGTAGTTGAATGGGTGTCCACTCTCACCCACCGCTTCCTTGATTAATGGAGGGTCGTTAGCAGAACGGGTTTGATAGGACAACTACATCTCATTAAAAGTATAATGTTATTAAATAAAGTACTAGAACATTATTTTACAAAATCCCAACTCTAGTTACTTTAGGAAAAATGTGAAAAGTATGCTAATCCATGAAATTGCACATTATGCTTTATTGGTCGTTAGTGGAGCGTGTGTGGATTACCAGCACACTAATAGGCACTAATAAAGAGTAGTAATGGGTATCTCATAATTATCATTTTGGTGGAGCGTGTGTGGTTTTATCGGCACATCAATAGTTAATGATAAAGATAATGAGGTTACCAAGCATATTTGCATAGTTATTCACATCTTGTTTGTGATCATCGGCATCCCAGTCACAAATAGAAGAGCATAATCCGAGATTAAAACATGTCATTGAAAAGTTCAATGAATCTCAAAAGATCTAGGAGTTTCCAATACATTTAAAAGTTTTTTAATGTGTTTGTATTCATCTAAAACTATATTTTGTTTTGGTATTATATTTTATTTTATTTTTGACGTATATGGATTGATGTAAAACACTAAAATTTATGACTATGTGTTATTTTAATTTATTTATATTGATCTACGACTTATTTTTATATGTATTTTTAATATTTGAATTTGTAAACGTCAAATGAATGATTTATATATGTATGTATGTATGAAAAAATAGAAAAAAAGATGAAAATTATGGAAACCGGTTCACCTGACGGTCGAACCGGTTAAACCGGGAACCGGTTCAACTAAAAAACCGGTTTTTAAAACATTTATTGTAACTAGTTAGAAATGTTGACAAATTTACCATGCATCAATTATTATGTCATCCACCAATTATTTACAAAATATATATATATATATATATATATATATATATATATATATATATATATATATATATATATATATTGTATGGGGTCGCTGATGTAGATATCCTAAGATTTCTTCGTAACACAAAGCAAACCACATTACTTTTGAGTTTTAAAGGAAAATTATGTAGATTTTAATGTCTTATTTTAAGTTAGAAAAGACATACTACAAGTATCCAAAAGATTAAAAAAACATATCCTAAGATTTCTTCGTAACACAAAGCAAACCACATTACTTTTGAGTTTTAAAGGAAAATTATGTAGATTTTAATGTCTTATTTTAAGTTAGAAAAGACATACTACAAGTATCCAAAAAATTAAAAAAATAAATCGGAACGGAAAAAATACACTATCTTACTTCTTTTATTTCTCATAGTCTTCAATTGTGGCATCTATATGTGTATAAATAGTTTATAATATGTGGAAACCATGGTTACAAAATTAATTAAACTTTTATAATAAAAACTCAAAATTATTAATCAATTATTTCAAATAAATTATTAATTAAGAGATTTTTTTAGTTATATAAAATTATAATCATTGATTTAAATAAATATGTGAAATTATATCACTTTATAATTTGTATTAATTTTATTTTAATTTTTATTCTAATGTTATTAATTTAATGTAATTAAAGTGAAAATTTTAAAATTTGAAATTTGAAATGGAGAATCAATAGGTTGACAATTAGCATGTATTAATTAAGAGACATAATAAGGTAACACATGACAAAAGGAAAATAAAATATGCATTAATTAGGAGGCCTAATATGATGACATGTGTTAAAAAGAGAATAAAATTATTCTTTTATTAGAATATGGAGATAATTGAAATAATCAAAATGAATATTTGAAATGCTACATTTGATGACTTTTGGGTTAACCTCCTCAAACAATGAAACATACGTGATGCTATTTTTAATATCAAAAGTTGGGTTATTTACTTGTATTCTTAATAATTATATGATTATTTTTGTGGTTTTCCTTTAGGTTTTAGTTTTTTCTTTTTCTGAACGGTGAATTATATTAAAACTAAAAACCTACTAGTAAATAGTTGTAGAGGTACAAAATTATAGAGGAGAAGAGAAAATAGGAATTTGAAACAACAAATCTTATCCAATATTAAGCTTATGTTTTCTATGCACAACCTAATTATAAGAACAAGCATCAGTAGAATCAAATAACAAATTTTTTTTTGGTTTACTAGTCCTAAAAATTGTTTCGTTTTTTAGTCTCAAACTGCTCCATCATGTCGTTGAAATAATTGCATCCAACACCAACTTCTTGATTCTAGACAAATTCACCTTATCCAACCAATCATGCAAATCATGAGTCCTTGTCATATCACTATTTTCGATCAAACCTCTTCAACGAGTCATAAAGACCATCTAAATGCAACCAACAATTATACAACTTAAAAGGAATTATGTCATAATCAAAGTAATTAGTTGTGTAAAATAATAGGTCTACGATCTAACCATTTATATTCAAGAGTCACCGATAGTATCATAAGAAACATATCTATAACATCCTTTATGAGTAGAAATTGATCAAAATTTTCTATTTTGGTCCCATTAATATTGGACCTAGTAAAGGCAAAACCACCCAAAGGCACATCAACTAACTCCCCATCATCGATAAAAGAATTAAAATCAGAAAATATGTGTCCACAAAAGCTCGTACCCAACATTTCCAACATGCTTTTAACTGCATTAAAATCTCCAACAATGATAGAAGCGTCATCATTCATTCTCATAAAAGATAATAAAAATTTCCAAAGAATACATTTCTTGATCATGTCTTACGCAGCGTAGACATTAGCCATATAACACTTCAAATTTGAAGCAACCTAACCACATTCCACAATAAACATGTTTTCTTTAAAAATAACTGACTTTTTTCAAATAATTCGGGTCCATAACGAAACACTACCACCCGAATGATCACGACCACACAAATAAGCAAAATCAAACTAGAAATTTCCCCACAAGGATTTTATTTTTACCATATCAACATGCATCGTGATAGTCTCGTGAACTCCAAGAAAAATGACATTATTTTTTATACACACGAACTGATCTAACTTCTCTGATTTACACTAAAACCATAAAATTTAATGGACAATATATTCATTTTGAAACCTCATTTTCACTGATACTATTTAGGATTCGCTTCAAGGTTTTCTTACATCCCGACATGTCATACCCATGAGTTTTTCCCACCTCAATATACTTCGTTAACTTACTAATCAATGATCATCCGTGATAATTTTATTAAATAAATTTTTCTTCTTTGCATTCTCATTATTAGATATTATCAAATTTTCAACAACCTTCTTCGAATTAGACCCCGATATCTCCCTTGAGTCGGAACGATTTTTTGACACCAAATGGGAATGGATCTAGTATCGCCAAAGTGTAACACCCGGTTCCATGTATGCATTTCACATCTTTAATCTTTGAGTTTTTGGGTGGTCATGACGTGGTGAAAGGATCACCACGATGTGGCAGCGTTGCATGAAATACGTGTTTCACTTGGCCACCACAATGTGGACTTTTATTGCCCACGACGTGGTGACGGCGACAATGTAAACCCTAGATTTCTGGGTTTTGTGCATTATTTAAAGGAAGTGATGGCTAGGGTTCCTTCCACCCTCAGCCTCCATCACCTCGAAATTGCCTTTGACAAAACCCTAGCCTCCTAGCAAGTTTTGAGCTCATCTTTGGTGTTTTTGTGACCTTGGAAGGAAGGAGTCTTTAGTGATTGAATCCAACATTTTTAAGGGGCCCATTTTTTTGTACTATATTTCAATCAATTTCAACCCAGTACTCTCATCGTTTCTTGTAGTCCACACGCGAGCATGTTTCAGCGTCATCGCAGATTAGCAGAACAGAAACAGCAAAAGAGAAGCGATCGTCGATATCTTGCCATTCAGGCTTTAGCGACAACAACTAGGGTGAAGGGTTTAGGGTAGGTTTGATTACTCATATGAATAAAGAATCATTATCAAATTATATTTTTATTAGGGAATCGATTGTCACTATTTATTCAGCTTAATAGTTTCTAATTAAATGTTGTACTTGAATCATTAGAGAAATCACAAATAAGAATGTTGAACTTGAATCATTAGTAGTTTATCAGTTTATCAAAATTCAGATTATAGTTATGACTTATGAAATCTAACTGAATGTTGTTTATCTAATTGAATGTTGAAATTCTGTTGAGATTCATGTTGACATCTGATTATCTGATTGAATGTTGAAATTGTGATTATAATATGAAATCTTAAATTGTTTTATCTGATTGAATGTTAAAATTCTATTGAATTCATGTTGAATTTAGATTATATTTAATTTTCTTTGTAGCCCATGATGATTCAAGGCTATCAAGTAATAGCAAGGACAAGGTTAAAAATGTTGGTGATAGGGAGTGGGCTGACGAGATTTGGTCATCGGTAGGAATGATTATGGTGAGGTGAGGCGTTCTTAGGTTGGACTGACAAGATTACAATTGCCCCATCAAGAAAGGGTGTTGGAATTACTTTTGTTGTTAACAAGTACAGTGAAGGTCTTCCATAATTTCTTGTAAGTATCAAACTTCCATTTATTATAAAGAAAAGAAAATTAGATTTTCATGGAAAAACTCTAAATATTGGTTCTACTTATACATTAATTTATGAGTTCTTTCTTAGAAAACTGCTAGAACTTTTATTTATAAATCCTTTTCCGAATATAACTTAAAATTTTCTGAGTTCAGATAGTGGTGACTAGCTTTAGATGGTTGGCTCATCCAAATATTGTTAGTCTCTTGGGATACAACGATGATAAAATGTATAATCGATTGCTTGTTCACGAGCTCAAGCAAATACATAATATTTGTACTTGAATCTCTCCCAAAAAAAACTATCTTAGATTTTTTTTACTCAAAAGTTGAATTGTTGCAAAGAAATAGATGTTGCTGGACCACTTTCATGGGAAAGATGCCCTACTCATTAAAGTACTATGATTTTGCTTTGTTTATTGCTATAAAGTTTACCGTCCTTTTAAAAAAAATTAGTTTATGTACTTTATTCGTTGCACATTAGGGCTAAGGGCCTTTTTTTCGGCTCGTCCTGGGCATTTGGATCCTCAAGACCGGCCCTGTTTGGGGTGTTGATGAAGATAGAAATATCAAAGAAGGTGATGTTCTCTACAAGTATCCACCATCAAGAATAAGGCACTTGGAATGCTAGTTCCTTCTTGTATTCTTGAGTGTCTTAAGCCTTTAAGTACTTAAATCAAATAAGCACTAAATGAGACAACTCAAAGGAGCTTTCAATCACCAAACTAGCTTCAAAATAGAGAAAGGTGAGGAGTAGAAGAGAAGCTACGACCTTTTAATTTCCAAAAACATTAATCATAAAAGTTTAGGTTTCAAGTTGCAAAACAAATAAATGGTTATGTATCATTTATCCCATCCATTTGAATCCAACCCGGTAGATATTGAGTATCAACTATATCTTACTATATAATTCCTAGATTTATGGGATCGCTAATAGCAAATTTTATTAGACATGTTTGATCTCATCTATACCTCATAACTCTTTTGCTTATGTATCTATTACCACACAAGATTTTTGATCAAATCATCCAATTTGAAAAACTTATGCAATTGGCTTATAACTTGGTTATAGAAATCGCAAATACACCCCGACCATCAAACGATAACACTAAGATGTTAGGTATCCTTTAGCCCACTAGTGCATACAAGAGATATGCGCGTGTTCTTTAAAAAGGATTGCATATATTTGAGGTTTGAAATGGTCTTTTTACGTTTTATAATTATAGTTTTAAAAACATATGATATCATGATAACTGCATGCATCCAATTAATCATGGTATCGATTTTTCAAAAAAATCACATTTAAGGTTCAAATATAAAATTCGATTTTATATTTTGATGCGGTTCAGTTTTAACGATAATATCCAATATTAAGTTTGAGTTTGAGCTATATAAAACTTTATTTATTACTTAATAAAACTTCATTTTATTATTAATATTTTGGAGTTTGAATAAGTTATAAAATCATCAATTTAGACTTATAATTTTACAGTTTCAAAATTTGCCGTTAATAACGTTTTAATAAAACTGATTTTTATTTTAAAGTTATAACTTGTTTCATCTTATGTTCTCATTTTTTAAATTCAAAACCAAACTCCATGTGATGTTTATTTTGTCCAAAAAATAGTTTGAGTTTTTGTGAAAAGCTAAATTATCAACCACATAAAATATGTAACAAGCCTTGATCTAGTTAACACTTTTGTGAGCCAACACAAAAGCGTTTAGTCCTTCTTAAGGGACAAAATGACTAAATATTACAACTTGTTCTTCATGTGATCTTCAATATCCCACTTGCAATGACAACCAACTTTGTTGCAATTTTATAAAGATTTTTATAAAAGGACTAAATATTACACACCATTTTTAACCAAAACACACAAACAATAACACAAATGGTCAAATGCTTGTTTATGCACTCTAAAATACATATAAACATAAAACAACATTTGTTTTTCTAAGACAACTTTAAGTGACAAAAAATGCATGTAAGTTTTTTGTCACATAAAATAACAATTTAGAAGTCGTAAAAGAAAATATGCATAAACTTATTTTTATACAAAAACAAGCTATCATAATCGAAGGAAGCCGCCTGACCCACAATACGCTCATTCTTTCGATGCTCTTCTTTCATAGCATCGACCTAAGCCTCACGAATCCACTCCAAAAGCGAAGTAATCACGATCAACCTCAAACATATATCCCTGGTCGGAGCCGTGACCGCCTTGCCGTTGAGAGCATCGGCCACCACGTTGGCCTTCCCTGGGTGATAAAGGATCTCACAATCATAATCGTTCACCACATCCAACCATCGACGCTGCCTCATGTTTAGATTTGTCTAATCCATCAGATACCTCAGGCTCTTATAATCCTTGTAAATAGTACAACGAAACCCATAGAGGTAATGTTGCCAAATCTTGAGGGCGAAAACCACAGCCCCAAGCTCCAAATCATGCGTCGGATAATTCGTCTCATGAGGCTTCAGCTGTCTCGAAGCGTAAGCGATCACGCGACCCCTATGCATCAACATTGCCCCAAACTTGTGATTAAATCATCACAATAAACCATAAAATCCTCCACCCCTCCGGCAGGGTCAAAATCGGTGCCTCCCACAACTGCTTTCTCAAGGTCTCAAAAGATGCATGTTGCTCAGGCCCCCAACGAAATATAATCGTCTTCTTTGTCAATCGAGTCAAAAGAGCAACTATCTTGAAGAAATCCTGGATAAACCTCCGATAATAACCTGCTAGACCAAGGAAACTCTAAATCTCAGATGAAGACCTCGGAAACTCCCACCGCATCACGACCTCGACCTTGGCTGGATCGACCAGAATACCATTCTGGTTGACAAGGTTCCCCAGAAACTGCACCTCGCGCAACCAGAACTCACACTTGGAGAACTTTGCGAAAAAGTATCTGCCTCCTCAAAGTCTCCAGCACTTCCCTCAAGTGCTCCTCGTGCTACTCCTGGGTCTTGGAATAGACCAAGATATCATCAATAAATATAATCACAGACCGATCCAGCATCGGCCTGCACAGGCGGTTCATGAGATCCATGAACGCGGATGGAGCATTGGTGAGCCCAAAAGGCATCACCACGAACTCGTAATGACCATAACGGGTCTGAAAAGCTGTCTTATGCACATCCTCATCTCTAACCCTCATCTGATGATAACTCGGTCGCAGATCAATCTTGGAGAGCCAAGATGCACCGTGAAGATGGTCAAACAGATCATCAATCCTCGGGAGTGGATAACGGTTCTTCACTGTTACCTTATTCAGCTCCCAGTAGTCTGTGCACATACGATGGGACCCATCCTTCTTCTTGACAAACAATATTGGTGCTCCTCATGGCAAATTACTCGGTCGAACGAATCCCTTGTCCAACAGCTCCTACAACTGTGTAGACAACTCTTGCATCTCGGGAGGAGCCAACCGATATGGTGCTTTGGCTATCGGAGCCGCACCTGGAACCAGATCAATCCTAAACTCAACCTGTATCTCCGGAGGCACTCCAGGAAAATCCTGTGGAAACACATCGGGATAATCCCGCACAATCGACACATCATCCATGATCGCGTTACCCTTATCCCGGGTATTTATAACATAGGCGACAAATCCGTAACAACCCTGCTGAATATAACGTCTGACCCTCGTTGTTGAACATAAATGCAGCACACTTTGAGCTCTCTCTCCCTGAACCAATAACTCTCCCTCACTTGGGGTTAGAATGCGAACTAACTGCTGCCCACAATCGATCACTGTACCATTGGGGCTCAGCCAATCCATACCCACAATAACATTGTTCCCACGCAAAGGGATGAGAACCAAATCAATCGGATACCGCTCGCTGAACATATGAAGAATACAACCCCGATGAACCCTCGCTACTCAGACAGATCGATCATCTGCAATCTCGACATCTAAAGTACAGTCCAGCTCCCTCGGAGCTCCAGCAAACCTCTTACTAAGCGCAAGCAATACAAATGATCGGGTAGCCCCCGAATCAAACAATACCAAAGCAAAAATACCGTTCACGAGGAACGATCCTCAAATAAAACACATAAATATAAGCAAACAATTCAATATAAATAAGGAGATAAGGAGAAGATACATAAATGTCACCACATCAGGTCCCGCACGAGCCTCCCCATCTAACAACTGGAAATCCCTTCTCTCACAGGTGCATCCGCCTTGCCCTGACATCCGTCAGTGATCCAAAGAGTCGTAGGAGCGGGTGCTGCCATCAACCCTACAATATCCAAACTCGGACATTGGGACTTCTTATGGCCCATATGATTTCAATTAGTAATATAATCCCTGCTATAATGACCCATCTGGCCACACTTGAAGCAACTCGAACCACCCACCACACACGGTCCCTCGTGCGTCTTGTCGCACTTCCCACAACAACTCCGACCCTGCTGGCCTCTCGATCTCAAATCCTGAACCTTGGGCCTCTTGCCCGAACCCCCTGAAACCTGATCCTGATCCGACTTCCTCATCCTCTCCATCTCAATATCAATTTCCCTCTCTCGGGCTCTCGCTATCATATCCTCCAGTGTCTTGCAACTGGATCAGCTCATAAACTACCGAATATCGCTCCTCAACATCTCGTGATACCTTGCCTTCTTTATCTCCTCGTATTCCACATACCGCGGAACCAAAAGTGCCCTCTCTCGAAACATCGCGGAGATCTCAACCGCCATCTCAGTAGTCTGGCAGAGATCCTGAAACTCTCGTGCCAACTGCTGCACCTATCACTGGTGCAAACTCAGCCTTGAACATGGTCACAAAATCATACCATGACATGGAATCAAAAGCGTCATCACCAACGGAGCGCCCAACCTCCTCCCACCAGTCTCGTGCCCTGTCTTTCAGAAGACAGAATGCAAGTCTAACATTTGCCCCCCTTGGGGAAACTGCCGGTGCAGAAAGCGTTAGCAACATCTGCTAACCATCGCCTAATCGCTATCGGTTCCTTCTCCCCGTAGTAGTCCAGAGCCCCACGCGCCCAGAACCCACTAAAGGTCAATGAACGTGCCCCTATCAAGGCCACCATCTCAGAACGAACTGAAGTCAACCGCTCATCCAAAATCTCCAGAATGCCCTCCTTGACCATACCAAATATCACAGGAGTCTGCTCAAGAATGCAACGCGTAATCTCAGACGATATGAACTCCGTCGTCTGGTCATCCAACTGTCCGACTCCAAAACCTGAGTTCGAGCCCTCCCTAGCACCATAACTGCCAACCGGTCTACCTCGCGGAGTCACCATACTGAAAACAGACCATATAAACCATCAGAATACGCATCAAAATATATCGAGGGATCAAAAATCTACAAGCTTTCTGGTTTCATCGCAACTCTCCTTGACTCGAGTACGGATCCTCTGCTTCTAGTAGTACGGGCCCATACTACCTTCCACATCTATCCGTACTTTCCTCAAGGATTGCCTTTAATCCTCCAAGTCACTTTATATCCATACAATTAACCCTCGTCAAGCTAAGTCTCCCAACACTAGATCCCATCATAGGTTTTCATAGGGCAAACTCCACACTACTCTCCTCCATCAGCTGCAGAAAGAAATCCCTCTAACTTCCTCTAACTAGCTCACGAGTACAATTACATGTCACCAAAACCATATAATTCTTCGAATGAAAGGTCTCACACTACAACGGTTGGACTCAAACAAGAGGTGCACAATAGAGTTAAAACCTAACCTTTTAAAATTATCTAGTATCAGTAATATGTAACTTAGCATATTTGCTTACTAGTTAGCTGAAACTAATGATAAATCCTAAAAAGCACAAAGAAAGCAACATTCGAGCATCAAGTAATTAGAACCAAGCATAACCTAATCATGACATCCTATCACTGACTGATCAGTACTAGTATGTAAGTCTACAAGCTCATACAATAAGCATAGAAAGACATATCTCCTATCATTCTATCATGCAAATATTGAGCAGATCCTTATCCCTAACTAGCATGTGATTCATAGATTCACAATTCAGATCATATCAGATAACATGTATGGGTATTTTGGGAAAAATTAATTGAGCTCGGTCGATTGCATGCACCACACCGTTCCTTGTATTAGAAAACTCTTTTCTTGAAAAAAACATTTCTTTTTGAAAAACTTTACAAAATCCTCAGTTTGAGTTAAGACACACCCGAGAGTATGCCAGGATCCCTCAAACCAAGGCTTTGATACCAAGTTGTAACGTCCAAAAAATAAGGCCCAAAAATTTCATTTTTTATTTTATAAAACAGAAATCCAAAACATTGTCATACAACCCAAAAGACCAAAGTATGTCACTACATCATATCATATCATAATAAATCTCAGAATGCGGAAAAAGGTGGTATGTGCTCTGCAATTATCCCGGGTTCTTCCCTTTCTATCCTAAAGTACCTAAAACATAAACTAAAAACGTAAGCCCAAAGCTTAGTGAGTTCCCCAAAATACCACATACTAGGCCCCCGCTCCACATCGGGCCTCGCCCGTCATTGAGTCCCACTCGTCCTCGGGCCCCACCCGACATCGAGCCTCACTCGGATTACAGATCTGTCATTCATTAGGCCCCGCCTGACATCGGGCCCCACCCGGTACACATAATAAACATATAAATATATAATCATGCTAACACATGCGATAATCACAAAAACAATAACATACGATACAGTTATCAGGTCTCGCCCGACATCCAGTCACGCTTCGTATACATACAACCACATAACACATGTAAGAGTTACACAAACATCTAGCATCCTATCATAATAATCATGGGCTGACATTGGTGCCTTCGACCCGCTAAACACAACGAGGAAACTCACCTCAAACTGCTGAACCTTACATATAAATCTCTGGCTGCTGTTCCGCTAAAATCCTCGCGCTATCATTCAGTAAATAGCATCCAACTAATAATTGGATCCCGACTCACACTAAGAGTCCAAACTAGGGTAAAAGACATTTTTACCCTTTACCCAACTTGTCCCTAGGCCAAGGCCCAATCCAACTGTTCAAAAAAAGCCCAAATTCCAAAATAATCACCCAAAGCCCAAACATGGCCCGATCACTTCCATAGTGAAACAAGAGGCTCAACAATCATTCAAAGGACTCAAAAAGCACAAAATGGCACCAAAACTAGATCTAACATCATATATTAGCAAGATGTGAGCTTTTTACCTCACAAGGATAGCAAATGATGAACAAATCTCATATCCTCAAGCTCCAAGCACAACTCCAAATGGTTCACTTCTTCTTCTCCTTCACAAAGCACCGACCAACATACTTTATGGACAAAAACTCTCAAGATCTCACTAGGTTTTCGATTTATGGACAAGGGGGGATGGAGGATGTCTAAACATAACCAAGTGAGGCCATCATAATGCTTAAATAGGGTGCAATACCCTAAAAATTAGGGTTTCATTATCCATATGTATGCCATGCGTACTCTATGTACACTATCGTATGTGGACCAAAGGCGCGATCACTCCAGACTAGTACTCTAAGCTTACCACCCTGTACACCCCGCATACTAGCTTGAAGGCCAAAAAAGAAAGGAATTGCACTTAGGGTCAAGAAGAGACATACCTGAATATGAATGTTACATTAATGACTTAGAGTCATGAACATGGGATGTAATCCATGTATGATAATCAAGTATGGTCTTGATTAAACTTTATCTCTATAAAAAGGCTAGAAGGAGAAAGTGATTCTTCTAGAAAGAATACATTACATGGATAAACATATACATTTAAAGCAAGATTAGCTATAAAAGGATTTTTCTCATACTCATATCATTGACTGTGGTATTTATCCAACTCATGACATTTACTATGATCAAACCTTTTACACATGTAGCTATGATTAGATCAACAAGGATATTGTTTATTATAAATTCATATTCTCAATATGAGATATAGCAAATAAAATTCAAGAAATATCGTTGTTCTTAATAGACATCTACTATAAGATATTTATATAGATTAGTTTAGAGGTTTTCTTAATCCATGTTATCCTAACAAAATGTGTAGAGATTGAGATCCACTTGTTGATATAAAGCAAACATCTCAATGTTGCAATCATCATTTTAATGTAAAACCACAAGGTATGATTTTATATCAAAATGAATGAAACATGCATGTTTACTAAGAACTAGTGGGAGCATAATGACATTCCTAATCTTGTATGAGTAAGACATACTTAATCATGAGAAATTACATTCTGAACATGTCAAGGGTTTTCACCTTGACTCGTAATGTGTTTCTAAAATGAAAGACTTAGGAAGGACAAAATACATGCTTGGAATGTAAAATCTATAGAGATAGATAAAATGAATGTTAAGAGTTTTATATCCTTTTACATATACTTACAATATCTTGAAAGAGATCAAGATAGAAGATTCCTTTGGAGGAACCTTTACAGTCGGATGAAGAGTATTGTGTTGTTTGTTTTTCTTTAAAAACGAATTCTAACCACTTATTGTTGCGCAGCGCAGCACACACGCAACACTTGCCCATTCGTAGCTGTTTGTTTTTTAGAAGACTTATAACTTAAAAGTTGTTATGTGTGTGCTGCGTGGCGCATCACTTGACCCTTTGCTTCAAACTTCTTCACACCTTACTTTAACTTATTGCAGCAGTCTGCAGAGGTTAAAAAGCAAACATACTTTTTATTATATGTTGCAGCCATTTGGTCCCCCTCTTCTGCTACAGAGGGTTGCAGAGGTAGTCCACATACTTCAGCCATTTTCGCTTCGAAAAAACAAACAGAACCTAAGTTTTGTTGGAATGAGGTCCAACAAAAAAAAATGACACAATATACTACAAAATAAGAATACAATGCTTTATAAGTTGAAATCTAATATGATTGGACGAATGAGTTCATTGAAAACTACATTGATTTATGTCATTCAAGAATCATAAAGAAATCTTTATGAGTTCGTGAGTATACTTAATCAAGCTAAGAAACTCTATGTCATGAAATAACACCAATCATATACTCCAAGATATTTAACTATACCTGGATTAAAGTCGAATATGGAGATGATAGTATTCGCAGAATTCACACAAATTAATTTTAGTTGAACCCATTAATTAAGCCTTTCTTTTAAAGCTAAGTGAGAATGGTCACACTTCATCTATAAGACTTTATTATTCTATAAATGGGATTTTGATTTGGATTTAGTATTTGGATATTGGAACATTGTAACAACAACTATTATATAATGTTTTGATATACTGGGATTTGATCATAACATTAATACTTTTTGTGTTCTATATTAACATGTTTAATCCATGAATAATCATATTATTCTAAAATTTCATAGTAGGTTATAATTGTGGGAGCAATTATGAGTAAGACTAATATGAATTGGATTGGTTAACATTCACCATATGATAGTATGGCAATGGGTTGTAACCAAGTTTCATAGGTACTTGTCAGAGAACTAGTATTGAACTGACCCACATCAAGATCATCTCATGGATCGCTATCGTGAATGATACTTGATTAAAATGTACTATCTTTGTATCCTTAACACCTGAGATACATAGTGGGACTTAAGTGTAGGGAGTTATGTGCTTGGATATAGTCAAACGTTGGACCTTAACCGGGCAGTCATAAAAGCCATTTTCAGGTATGGTATGAACTATGCAAGAGGCTTATGTAGTCAAGATGGGATTTGTTCCTCTTATGTGTTGAGAGTTAGACATATAAGACGCCTTACCAAAATTTGAACATCATATGAGATTGATTGCGATCCGTATCTCGTGTTTAACATGATGTCTGTGACAAAGGGATAACTGATAAACTTACCTTATACACCAATTGTAGCTTGGAGCTTTTTGGGAATTGGGCGTTGATAGAATGACACAAATTTGTATGTTGATGGGGCAGTGAAATGTTGTTAGACGTTCACCATTGTCTATATCAGTCTAATATGAATCTTGCGCAAGTGGAAGATTGAAAGATCTAATATGCTCAAGAATCATATTAAAGTGATATTGTTAATTAATATATGATACTAATGGGCCACACTAACAACAACTTGATGCAATTGATTATTTATTAGAAATTGGTTTTAATAAATATTCATTCACTCTTATAATTAAATTGGAAATTATTTATTTCTAGGAAATAATAATTTTCATTAGCAAGTAACATTACATAATTCATATGGTATGAATTAATATGTCATGCGCAACATTTTGGACTAGATAAATTCTTTTGTCTTTTACCAAAAAGTTAAAGTTTATATTTTATAAACTTGGTTTATAAGATATAAAAGTTTTGTCTTCTTGTTTAGCCTTATGGCCGAAAATGCTATAGAATATGAGAGGCATGGTGCTTTCAATTGTTTAATCAAAAGTATGGAAAGAATTTCAAGCATGGGGGCACTATGTCCTAGTGACATGGTTTGTATTAAAGTAATAAGTCCTTTGGGTAAAGGTTTAACTTTAAGAGAAAGGCTTTCACCTTTCCTCCCTCTTACTCTTGCCAAAACTATAACATGCACAAGGGTGCATGTTCTCTCTAGTTTTGATTCATCCTTTGAAGATATTACTTGTTTTTATACTCTCTTGAAGTTCATACTTTGGTTATGAACTTCAGGCTTAAGAGTTAAGAGTTTTAGACTAGCATCTACATCAAGTTGGCTTCTTGTTGGTGTCTCTAAAGTTCATCATTCTTCATCAACTTCCAAGTCTCCAAAGAGGATCCAAAAGAACTATAAAGGTTATTATTTGTTCTGCTTCTTCTTTGGTTGTGTTTGTTTTCTTTCCAAACTTTGCAAGAATATAATTGGTGAGTTATAAACTTGTTTTATGTTATTCAAATAATCATGTATTCCATTGCTAAATATTATGTTTTTGAAACTAGTTTTTGAATAAAATCCCAACAACATAGATCTATGCAAGAAATTCAATAAAGCAAAATTTTTTGAGACTCACAATGCATTAGAAAGAACTATAAGGTACAACTTGAGCTGGAAAATGAACACCAATACCAATCTTCATCACCAAGGAGCTTTCATTGTCAGCAAACCACACCAAAACTTTCAAATGGAGGTTATGGTTTCGTTTTGAAAGGTGGAGGCTAAGATATGAGCAAACCACAAACATTGCATTCCTTAAATAGGGACTACGGCTCGAGACCTAGGGTTTTCAGCAATGGCGGCCGCCGCACCACGAACAAACACCCAACTGCGCCACCACTTGAAGACCTGACCGCGCCACAACACCCTATCTCTCGCGCCACAAATAAAGGCTTTTTTTCCAAAACCTAATTCTCAAATTCATTAAGTCTTTAGCTGATCAAACATGAAAACGGATGTTACAGATAGCAATCTTTCCCCGAATAATAATAATAATAATAATAATAATAATAATAATAATAGAATTAACTGGTTTTTCAAACCAATTTGCACAATACCACTAAAAGACCGGTTCCGTTATCAATCTAATTGGGTTTCTAAACTCATATGTTCAAAAAACTTAATTGTAATGTTTTGACTTCTAACCCAAACCAACCCACGTAGAAGAATATAGGTACAAAATTTATAATATGACAATCAATATCAAAGACAATCATAACTATTTATAAACTTATAATATAAGATCCTAATTTTATACATACCCAAATAAAATAATACACCCAATTAGATAAAATATGTTTCTAAAAAAATTATGTTTCGTATTTTTTATCTAACCAAACAAATAAATATTTCTATTTGATTAAAACAATTAAGTTGTTAACAATTTAAATTAATTAATAAATTTTATTAAATATTTTTTACTATGTTAAAATGCAATAAGTGAGTCATTTGGATTAATGATTTCAAGTAATGCTAACATTGTAATCGAAAAGAGGTGAAACATCCCAAAAATAAGGTCCAAAAATTTTATTTTATATTACCAAATAAAACCATAGTTATCAAAACATGAGTTAGAACATGAGTCAAAATATCTCAAAACGTTATTATCATAGTTTCCAAATCAAAACATCAGAGTAATCATCCCATGCTAAACATAATGGTGTGTGCATTGCAGTTATCCCGAGCTCTTCCCTTTGCTACCGGAAGTACCTGAAAGCAAAACTGAAAACCGTAAGCACGAAACTTAGTGAATTTCCCCCAAATGTACCCAAACTTGAAATATAGCAACCTACTTCCATATAGATGACTAATACTCATGCATGGCCACAATAAGACCTTAAAGATGGTAACTTTCCTGTCCTTGGGACTCATATAGCACTAAGGGTGGCAACCCTAAGCCTAGAAGCGGATTTGGACCATAAAAATCCATTCTTGGGACCAAAAAGGTCCAAAACACCATTACCATAGATCTAAGCATACATGAGGCAAGTTGTGGGCTTTTTACCTCAAATGAGTATTAGATGATGATGATATCTTAGAGTAACATGGTCCATTTGGGTTGCCTTCACCAGAATAATATGATAGGATGGATATTTGAGAAAGAGGTTATTTATGATTTAATAATATATTACAAGTATAATATATTAATTGTGAAATCATATTATTTAATTACTATTGATCAAGAATTAATTTAGTGATCAAAAGAGACTAATTAAATTAACGGCGACTGATTATGTAAATCAGTGATATATATAGGGTTTGGGCTATTGATCCATGTTGGGCTTTGTTTTATGTAAGTATCCATGAAGAGTTAGCACACATGAGATATAGATCATAACCTAAGTGTATGGATTAGGGTTTACCCATGACTCTTGGAATCCTACACTATATATGTGTTATCCCTTAGCCAAAATCGGACACACCTAAGCATTCTAAGAGTTCTAAGAGAACCCTAGCCGATTTTGGTGGTGTTTAACCTCTCTCTTAAAATCCTCCTTTGTTCATGGTGTATGTGAACCATTTGAGGCATCACACTTGAGGTGCTAAGCTCTTGAAAGGCCAAGAACTACAAACTACATCAAGAGGTATTCATCTAACTTAGTCTTTATATGGTATATCCTCTATTGTATGCTAGTTAGGATGTATGCTTTGGAAAATTCAAATTGCATGTATAATTAGAGAAAACATAGATCCAAAGCATCTAGGGTTGCATGTGCACCATAGGAGTGTTATAGTGCTTAAAACCCAACAGCTACTACGCCCCGCATACGCCCAACGTATGTCTTCAGTCGACCCACTCACTAACGGCCCAACTCAATAAGACCCAACTCAAATAGTCCAACATTGCTCTCATAGTCCAACAATTAATTTACAAAAAATAAATAATTTAGCATTATCTCGAACCACGGATGTTACAATTCTCCCCCACTTGAATCAGACTTCGTCCTCGAAGTCCGCTGCCTTGAACAATTCCGGATTGTGCTCCCTCATCTCCTCCTTGGGCTCCCAAGTTCACTCAGACGCCTTACGGTGCACCCACTGCACCTTTACCAGCTCCACCCTCTTGTTTCTCAGCTCCTTCGTCTTCTTGTCGAGAATGGCTACTGGTCTCTCGATGTAGTTCAGGCTGTCATCCACCTGAATATCCATTAAAGGCACAACTGCGGAGTCATCCACTAAGCACTTCCGCAGCAGGGAAACATGAAAAGTGTTGTGGATCTGACCGAGCTCTGCTAGAAGATCCAAACGATAAGTAACACGGCCCAGCTGAGCCAAAACCCTGAACGGACCGATGTACCTGGGCCCCAGCTTGCCCCGCTTCCTGAACCAGATGACACTTTCAGGAGAGCCATGTCGCCCACCTGAAACTCCAAGTCTGATCGGTGCTTGTCGGCATAGCTTTTCTGCCGACTTTGAGCAGTCTGGAGCCTGCTCCGGACCTGTTGGATCTTCTCTATGGTTTTGAGTACCACCTCAGTACTCCCCATGACTCTTTGAACGACCTCGCCCCAACAAATTGGGGTCCTACACTTCCTCCCGTATAACATCTCGAAGGGTGGTCGGTCTATGCTAGCGTGATAACTGTTGTTATACGAAAATTCCGCTAACGGAGGATACGTATCCCAACTCCCACCGAAATCCAATACACATGCGCGTAACATATCCTCCAGAGTCTGAATCGTCCTCTCACTCTACCCATCCGTATGAGGGTGAAAAGTTGTACCGAAGTGAAGACGAGTACCCATCTCGTCGTGAAACCGCTTCCAAAATCTGGAAGTGAAGCGAACCTCTCGGTCTGACACAACCGAAACTGACACTCCATGTCGTGCCACCACCTCGTGTACGTAGATCTCGGCTAGCTTCTCAGTTAGGGGTGAGCATTTGGACCGAACCGGACCGGACCGACTCTTGGACCGGACCGGTTATGGAGAATATTGTGTACCGTGGACCGGACCAGATGAGTCGTGTCCGTGTCCATGTCCGGGTCCGGGACCGGGTTTTCTAGTTCTTGGACCCGTTTGGACCGGTACTACTTTAATTGCATAGAGTACAAGTCGTTAAAATAAGTTTTGGGTTTGATAGAACTTGTTAAAACGAATATGTTATTGGGTTTGATATGATACAACTTATAAAAATGATTTTGTTTCCGTTTCATGCATAACTAATCTACCTTGATGTTATAATATCATAACTTGCAAAATTAATTTTCCAAATAAAAGCAACTAACATATAAATCAAGTTCACCAAGATCCCTTTAATATGATTTATCTGTCAAATATACAAAAAATTCAAAATTATAGTCTAGAATAATAGTTACAAAGCTTAAATATTTCAGCTTTGATAGCTCAACTTTGAAGGATTGTAACTCACTGAATATAATACCAAAATCAATAAAATTATAGTCTAAATTCATATACAAACTGTAAACTAAATGTTGGACAAAACCTCAGGTCAATACGACTTAAAACGAATGAGTTATGGTTGTTTAAAAATTTTCACAGATTGCAAAATTTTAAAAATCTTGCTGAAAAGCTGAAAAATTTCAGCTTTGATAGCTCATATTTGAAAGATTGTAACTCATTGAATATAATACCAAAATCAACAAAATTATAGTCTAAATTCATCTACAAACAATAAATTAAACGTTGGAAAAAATCGCATGTCAATCTGACTTAAAAGGAATGAGTTATGGTTGTTTAAAAATTTTCACAGATTACAAAATTTTAAAAATGTTGCTGAAAAGCTGAAAATTTTCAGTTTTGATAGCTCAACTTTGAAAGACTGTAACTCATTGAATATAATACCAAAATCAACAAATCTATAGTCTAAATTTATCTACAAACTATAAATTAAACGTTGGAAAAAACCGCGTGTGAATCCGACTTAAAACGAATGAGTTATGGTTGTTTAAAAAATTTCACAGATTACAATTTTTTTTTTAAATCGGGTCCAACCGGTTCTAAACCTGGTAAAAACCGGACCGGACCGGGAAAAAAACATGACCGGTTTTGATGGATTCCTAAAACCGAGAACCGGCCCGGGGGTAAAAAACGGTCCGGTCCGGTCCGGTTCACCGGTCCGTTCCGGTCCGGTCCACCGATCCAAATGCTAACCCCTATTTGCAGCCGATATACTCTCCTGGATCAGGATGAAGTATGCACTATTGGTCAATCGATCCACGATGACCCAAATCGAATCCACTCCACGTGCAGTCCTGGGAAGCTTGGTGATGAAATCCAAGGTGATGTCTTCCCATTTCCACACGGGAATCTCCAATGGCTGCATCTTTTCGTGAGGTTGCTGATGTTCAGCCTTGACTTTCCTACAAGTCAAGCATCGCTCCACATACCAGGCCACATCCCACTTCATGCAGGGCCACCAGTAATCAGGGCGAAGATCCTGATACATCTTTGTCGCCCCATGATGGATGGAGAACCTAGACTTGTGGGCCTCCTCCATCAGAACCTCTCGTACACCGCTCAGATATGGAACCCAGACCCTCCGATGCAGGGTCAATAACCCACGACTATCTTAATCAAAGGAAGCCACCTAACCCATTATGCGCTCACTCTTCCGGTGCTCTTCCTTCATAGCCTCTACCTCGGATCTGCTCCCACAATGGAGTGATCATTGGCATCCTTTAGCATATATCCTGAATCAGTGTCGCTACTGCCTTGCGGCTGAGAGCATCGGCCACCACATTGGCCTTCCCCCGGGTGATAAAGGATCTTACAGTCGTAATCCTTCACCACATCCAACCAACGGCGCTGCCTCATGTTCAGATTCAGCTGATCCATCAGGTACCTCAAGCTCTTGTGATCCGTGTAAATGGTACTACGAAGCCCATAAAGGTAGTGTCACCAAATCTTGAGGGTGAAAACCACAACCCTCAGCTCTAGATCATGCTTCGGATAGTTCGCCTCATGAGGCTTCAACTGCCTGGATGCGTACGCAATCACGCGACCTCGCTACATCAGTACTGCACCTATGCTCGTGATCGAAGTGTCACAGTAAACCACGAAATCGTCGACACCCTCCGGCAAAGTCAGAATCGGTGCCTCGCACAACCGCTGTCTGGTAGTATCGAAAGTTTCCTGTTGCTCAGGCCTCCATCGGAATGTGACTAGATTTTTGGTCAGTCGGGTCAATGGAACAACAATCTTGTAGAAATCCTGGATGAATCTATGATAGTAACCCGCCAGACCAAGAAAACTCTGAATCTTGGTTGGAGACCTCGGAACCTACCATCTCATCACGGCCTCTACCTTGGCCGTATCAACCAGTATATCGTTCTGGTTGACGAGGTGTCCCAAAAATTGCACCTCGCGCAACCAAAACTCACACTTGGAGAACTTTTCGAAAAGTCTCTCCCTCCTCAGTGTCTCCAGCACCTCTCTCAGGTGCTCATCCTCCTGCTCTTGAGTCTTGGAGTAAACTAAGATATCATCGATGAAAACTATCACAGACCGGTCCAGTATAGGTCTGCACACGCGGTTCATGAGATCCATGATAGCATTGGTGAGCCTAAACGACATCACCACGAACTCATAATGACCATATCGAGTCCGAAAGGCTATCTTTTGTACATCCTCATCTCTGACCCTCATCTGATGATAACTTGATCACAGATCAATCTTGGAGAACCAAGATGCACCCTGAAGTTGGTCAAATAAGTCATCAACCCTCGGGAGGGGATAACGCTTGTTCACCGTTACCTTATTCAACTCCCGGTAATCTATACACATCCGATGTGACCCGTCCTTTTTCTTCACAATCAGGATCGGGGCTCCCCATGGCGAACTGCTCGTCCTGATAAATCCCTTGTCTAACAGCTCCTGCAGCTATGTAGACAACTACTGCATCTCGGTAGGAGCCAAACCGATATGACGCCTTGGCTATCGGAGCCGCACCAGGAACCAGGTCAATCCTGAACTCTACCTGCCTCTCCGGAGGCACCCCAAGCAAATCCTCTTGGAACACGTACGAGTACTCCCGTACTATAGGTACATCATCCACGGTCGCCTTACCCTTATCCCGGGTATCCATAACATAGGCGACGTAACCTGTGCAACCCTGCTGAAGGTAGCGCCTAACCCTCACTGTTGAACACAACGTCGACCCATGTTGTGGCCTCTCACCCTGAATCACCAACCCTCCCCCACCCGACATCTGAACTCTAACTAGCTGCTGCTCGCAATCGATCACTGCCCCATTGGGGCTCAACTAATCCATACCCCACGATAACCTTATTCCATCGCAGGGGAATAGGGACTAAATCCACATAATACTGCTCATCGGACAACTGCAACGTACATCCCCGATGCACCTTCGCAACCCTCACGATCCTATCATCCCAAGTGGACAGTCCAGCTCTCCTGGAGCTCCAACAAATCGCTTGCTAAGCGCGTGCGATACAAAAGATCGGTAGCCCCCGAATCAAATAATACTAGAGTAGATATATCATTCACTAAGAATGATCCCGTCACAAGCTGTCAGCTGGAAGGCTCTACTCTTGGCCACAGGCGCCTCTGTCCGGCCCTGACGACCATCAGTAATCCTCAATGTAGCAAGAGAGGGTGCCGTCACCTGTCCTGCTGCTGCCAAACTCGGACACTGGGACCTCTTGTGGACCCTCTGATTGCACAGGAAGCAAATCATATCAGATACTGCAAGGGTGGTGGTGGTAGCAGTACAATCCCTGCTGACGTGACCAGTTCGGTAGCACTTAAAGCAACCCGAACTACCCGCCCTGCATGTCCCCTCGTGCGTCCTACCACACTTGTCGCAGTGGCCTCGGCCCTGCTGGATCTTCCCTCGCGAATCCACCTTGGGCTTCTTGCCCAAACCCTCCACGCCAGACGCAACATCTGGTTTCCTCTTCCTCTACATCTCTAAATCAATCTCCCTCTCTCGATCCCTCGCTATCATATCCTCCAGCATCTTGCATCTGGTTCGGCTCATAAACTGCCGAATGTCACTCCTCAACATCTCATGGTATCGGGCCTTTTTCATCTCCTCATCCGCCACATACTGCGAAACAAGAAGGGGCCTCTCCTTGAACTTGGCGGTGATCTCAGTCACCGTCTCAGTCGTCTGTTGGAGATCCTAAAACTCCATCGCAAGCTGCTACACCTCAATCACTGGTGAAAAGTCGCCCTTGAACCTAGCCGAAAAGTCACTCCAGGGCATTACATCAATGGCAACATCATCTCCAATGGCATGCCCGACCTCCTCCCAACAATCACGTGCCATGTCCTTCAGAAGGCAGGAAGCAAGTCGAACCTTGTCCCCCTTGGGACAATGGATAGTGCGAAAGGCGTTGGCGGCATCAGCCAACCACCTGTTGCTAGCAATGGGGTCCCGAGCCCCATGATAGTCTAGAGCTCCACAAGCTCGGAACTCCCTGAATGTGATTGTGCGCTCCCCTATCATGGCCGCCATCTCGGTGCGAAATGCACCCAACCTCTCGTCAAGAATCTCCAAAATACCATCCTTGACCGTACCGAATATCACTGGAGTCTGGTCAAGAATATTGAGTGTGACCTCAGATGAAATGAACTCCCTCATCTGGTCATCGAGTTGCCCGACTCCATAGCCCGAGCCTGATCCCTTACTGGCACCTGAATTGCCAACTGATCTAGTACGTAGCGTCACCATATTGAAAATACACCATAATAAACATCAAAATACTCATCATAACTTGAGGGATCACACACACTACAAGTTCCCTGGATTCATCTCTGCTTTCCTTAACTCGAGTACGGATCCTCTGCTTTCAGTAGTACGGGCCCATACTACCTTCCACATATATCCGTACTTTCCTCAAGAATTGCCTTGACTCCACCAAGTCACTTTCACTATTACCGCTCTCTGCTAATCTCATCCTAGGCTTGCCCTAGGATAATCTACAACCCACTCTCTGCCATCAGCTGCATAAGAAGTCCCTGCTATCTCTCCCTAACTAGCTCGCGAATACCATTACATATCACTAAGACCAGATAATTCTTTGAATGAGAGGTCCTACTCTACAACGGTTGGACTCAGACGAGAGCTGTGAAATAGGGCTAGACCTAACATTTTGAAATTATTTAGTCCTCGTAGTATGTAACTTAACGTATTCGTTTACTAATTAATTAAAGATAACTAAAACTCCTAAAAGCACAAAGCATGCAACATTAGAGCATTGAGTAACCAAGACCAATCATACCCTAATCAGGCCATCATATCACTGACTAATCAATACTAGCATGCAGTTCAACAAGCATATACAGCAGGCATACAAGGCATCCTTCCTAGATCCTTAGCCCTAATCTAGGATGCAGTTCTCATACACATATAGCAGACATACAAGGCATCCTTCCTAGATCATTATCCCTAATCTAGCATGCAGTTCTCATAATCATATCATATCATAAGAAACATGTATGGGTAATTTGAGAGAACTTACTTGAGCTCGGCTGATTGCATGCACCACACCCTTTTCTATTTTCAAAATCCTTTTTATAAAAATGATTTTCTTTTGAAAAATTTCATACCAAGTCCTTGACTTGAGTTCAGACACACCCGAGAGTGTGCCCGAATCCCTCAAACCAAGGCTATGATACCAACTTGAAACATCCCAAAAATACGGTCCAAAAATTTCATTTTATATTACCAAATAAAACCATAGTTATCAAAACATTTCATCAGAACATGAGTCAAAATATCTCAAAATGTTATTATCATAGTTTCCAAATCAAAACATCAGAGTAATCATCCCAGGCTAAACATACTGGTGTGTGCACTGCAGTCATCCTGGGCTCTTCCATTTGCTACCAGAAGTACCTGAAACCAAAACTGAAAACCGTAAGCACGAAGCTTAGTGAATTTCCCCCAAATGGACCCAAACTTGAAATATGTCAACCTACTTTCATAGAAATGACTAATACTCATGCATGTCCACAATAAGACCTTAAAGATGGTAACTTTCATGTCCTTGGGAATCATATAGCACTAAGGGTGGCAACCCTAAGCCTAGAAACGAATTTGGACCATAAAAATCCATTATTGGGACCAAAAAGGTCCAAAACACCATTACCATAGATCTAAGCATACATGAGGCAAGTTGTGGGCTTTTTACCTCAAATGAGTACTAGATGATGATGATATCTCAGATCTTTGAGCTCAAGCTACACAAGTTCTTCTTCACCAACTTCTTTATTCTCCTTCCAAGCTCCAAACCACCAAAATGGCTTCACAAGGTCGAAATCACACAAAGATGAAGAAGGTTAGGCTTTCTAGGGTTTCTGAGTTTGAGAGGCTGGTAAGGAGGCTAAGGCTTGGGACATAATGATGTATTTATATGACTTAAACCCTGAAATTTAGGGTTTTAGGTCGGCTCGCGTACGCTGCGCGTACACACAGCCACCCCCGCATCCAATGCTGCTACTACTCCCCGCGTACGCCAAGCTTACGCCGAGCGTACGTCTTCAGTCAGCCCACTCAGTAACAGCCCAACTAAAATAGTCCAACATTACTTTCATAGTCCAACAACTAATTTACAAAAATTAAATAAATTAGCATTACCTCGAACCACAGATGTTACAAGAGGGGAAAAAATATTTAAAAGATATTGTATATTCTCTTCGACAAAACTGTAACATTGGTCCTTGTGGTATTCAAAAAACTTTGATAAGCTCCAAAAATTTTCCAACTTGCATTGAAGTTCCAAAATCAAAAAAAATTCATGATTTTAATCCAAAAAAACTTGAAAAGGCGATTATGCCCTTTTATTATCTTTTTTGTATATTTTGTAACGCATGGTTTCTGGTATGTTTTTAGCCTTTAAATTATTAATATTATTTGTGGAACTCGACGAGTTGGAAGCCTCAACTCATCGTGTTGAAGTGTGTTTGGCCATGTGGTTTAATGAACCAACTCGACGAGTTGGGATGCCTCAACTCGACGAGTTGGCGACTGAGTATGAAACCCTAATTTTTAGGGTATTGCACCCTATTTAAGGACCTTCAAGGCCTCACTTATCAGACTACTTGTTCTCCATAAACCGTAAATCGTATGGTGAGCTTCTTAGTGGTAATCTTTTGGTTTTGAGTGGATTTTTGTATGTTTTGGGGCTTGGTGAAAGATTTGGAATAGCTTGAAGAGTGCTTAGCTTGGAGGGCAGCTTTAGATCCAGAATCTCGCACACTTTTGGCATTCTTATGAGGTATAAAGTCTTTAACTTGATGATTTATAGCTTAGATCTCTCTTGGTTTAGATTCATGGACCTTTATGGTCCCATTGATGGGATTTGATGAACCCTCATAGTTGTGATGCTGGAAATTGCCATTTTTAGTGTTATTTGGCTCCTTGAGTCATAAAGTGGTCATGTTTTGGATTGAAATCCTTCCATGCATAAGTAAATGTCATTTCCATGGAAGTAGGTTGTTATATTTCGAGTTTAGATCCATTTGGGGCATGCAAAGCCATCAAGATGTCGACTTTATGAATATTTATGTTGGAAACAACTTAGATATGTGTTTTGGAGATTTGGATTTGATAAAAATGACTTAATAGTTTAAGAGACGTGATGAACTCGACGAGTTCATAGGTGAACTCGACGAGTTGTATCGATTTTTCCCGATTCTGTCAAAGAAGGAGGAACTCGACGAGTTGAAGGGAAACTCGACGAGTTGGATCGAAATATCGCGATTCTGTGCTCAAGGGAAACTCGGCGAGTTATGGGTTAACTCGACGAGTTGAGTCAACTCGGAGTTGACTTTGTCTTTGACTTTGACTTTGGCTAACTTTAACCTTATGGGGTTTTGAAATATTGATTGATATCTAAGGGATTGTTGTTGTTTAGGGGTTGGGTAGAGTTGTTTCCGGAGCCTGTGATTTATCTAGTTATCTTTCAGTATTTGAGGTGTTCCTTACCGGGATTAGTGGGTCGAAGGAACCAAGGTCGGCCCATGTTTACATTATGTTGTTAGTATGCTAGTTTTCTCCATGACTCTTGCATGTGCTATGTTTATATGTTTTTCCAGGTCAAGGCCTAATGTCGGGCGGGGCCCGATGGATAATTGTATGCTATGTATCTTTGTGATTATGCATGTGTATTTGTTTATTTTCTATATGTTATTGTATGTGGGGCGGAGCCCGTTCTGGCGAGCTCAACTCGATGTCGGGCGGGGCTCGATGCCGGACGGGGTCCGAAGCGGGGCGGGGCCCACTATCTGTTTATTGTATGATTGGTATGTGGTATGTTTGGGGAACTTACTAAGCTTAGTGCTTACAGTTTTCAGTTTACGTTTCAGGTACTTCTGGTTCCAGAGGGAAGAGTTCGGGATGACTGCATCACACACACCATTGGTTTTTTGTTACTATGTTTTACTATGATTTATGACAACTGATACATTGGTTTATTTCAATATTGGGATAATATGGAGAATTACTATTTTATCTAATATTTAATCTAAATTTTTTCGGACCATATTTTTGGATGTTACATATTTTATAATTATTCTAATTAAAAAATAAAGAAAAAAAATTATTCCCCACCCCACCCACCCTCTCTCTCTTTGTGTGTGTGAAGTAACTTTACCCACCTCCATTGTTGTCTTCTTCACCTTACCTTCAATTTTTTTGTCTTAATCAATCCATACACAAATCAACCTATACATATAGATATATCACATTTAAAAGTTACACTTATCATAAGCTCAAATAAAGATACATAGTCCACTGTCTTAATTTCTTTCAAAAGATAGCTTCGACAAAAAATGCCATCCCATCTCGTATTCTTCAGAGCTCCGTTCGCCTTCTTCAGAACTCACAATGATGATCTACATCAACATTATGCGACAACACATATTTTCTTAATATGGTTTTGGAAACTCCAGTGAAGCTCTGTTCTTTGCCTTCAGAGCTGCCATAGATGACAAAAACTACATCGATTTCCAGATCTAGTTACGGATTTGTGAAGATCTTGTTTCCAGATCCTTTTAGATGAAGAACCGATTTGTAGATCTCTTTTAGAAACATCATCCTTAGTGACAATCCCTTTCCAAAACTTGTTTATTTATTCTCTATGTACCGCCATCGGCTTACAATTGGCACCCTCTCGCTAGAGCAGTGTCGATCTCAAGGTGATGACGAGCAAACTCTATGTGTTCAGATCTAGCTTCTAAAAAACCCTAAATCTTCAGATCTCGGTCCATCTTCTCCGGTGGTGGTGACGACGATGGAGTTGAAAATCTCGTTTGCAGATTTGGAAACCCATCTTATCAGAAAGTCGAGGATTACTTATGATGGTCGGCGGCTCCGACGAAGTGTTGTCTTGATATTGAATATCTTCATTTTATTGTACACTAGGAAACCCTTGTTGTACTTGCATCTGGTTAGTCTTGTGAGTTAGTCTTGTTCTTGAGTAAGTTTGAAGAAAAATCGAATGGTCATGTTTGAGTTCTTCAAATCTGGACAAATTTTTTTTTGAGTGTTTTGTTGTTCATATTTGAAAATATAATTGTGATTCAGTACATCAGACTTTTTCCAACTTTCTTGTTATTATCTAGTGGCTGTGAAAAAATCGATCGGTGGTGTGGAAAAATCGAGGGATGGTGGTGTTTGGGTTCAACAGAATGACATATGAGAGAGAGAAAGAGATATATATATATATATATATATATATATATATATATATATATAGAGAGAGAGAACCGTGGGTGGGGTGGGGATAAATTTTTTTCTTTATTTTTTAATTAAAATAATATTAAAATAATTATAAAAAATACAAAAGAGAAAATAAAAAGGCATAATCGTCTTTTCAAGTTTTTTTTTCAACTAAAATCACGGAAATGTTTTGATTTTGGACATTCCATGTAAGTTGAAAATTTTTTAGACCCTATCCAAATTTTTTTTTGAATACCACAAGAACCAATGTTGCAGTTTTGTCATTCTCTTATTATAAGGAGTGTCAAAAGCAAATGGGCTATTTGACAGGATCTGAATATATAATAACTGAATTTTTAAGAGGTTTGAGTTTCTAAGAGGGTCTGAATTTTTAAGATCTGAATTTTCAAATGTTGCTTGGTTGGAACCTCTGAATTGCAGTGCTGAATTATAAAAATGATCATTTTCCCCTTCTATATTATGTTTGCTGAATTTAACGTTTTTTTTATAAAAATAACCGAATCAACTTCTTGAATAATTATAAAAAATTTACAAACACCATATAAAATCCAGATTAAACATAAATCTAAATCAAACATAACACAATCATTTCTTGATTATACCCAAATCTCATGCTTTGGTTGCTTTGTGAAATCTTTTTGAACCATCACCGTCCATAACAAATCTAATGTTAATGAACCCCATAACAAATCTAATGTTAATGAACCCCCTAATGTGACAATCGTCAATTTCCGGTCAAGTCAAAGTCAACAAGTCAAATCGGTCAACTCAGTTGACCCTTGTATGTTAGGGTTTACTCTATGTAATTACTAAACAACTCGCTATTTTAATGAGAAAACATCATTTGGAAAGTCGTGTGTTTAATTTTTCTTAGCCTTGATAATGCTAAACAATGAACCAAAAAGATAAAACACTATTGCACACTCATCGGGAGTGTGTAGGACACTAAAACATGACTTAACGGGGTTTACGGACCTTGCATTGCGAAGCCGGACACTCAAAAAGGTCACAAACGAAACCTCCCTCAATCGTTTTCACTCTATCTCCTTCTATTTGAAATCTCTCCCAAATTTCTCTCAAAAGTTCCCGTAACTTTTTGAAACCATTCGGGTCATCCCGACCCTTAACCGGATCAAAAATCGCTTAAAACGGGGTTAGAACGGGAAAAATACTCCGAAAGACCCGAAACCCCTTTTAAGGCCGAAGTCCCCCTATAGAGGCCAAACCCTCCTTGAACCGCAACCAGCAGCCACCGACCGCAGCCAGCAGCCGCAGACACCGACCGCAGCCAGCAACCGCCGCCACCGACCGCAGCCACCGACCGCAACTTTCTTTTCTATTTGAATTCGCATCCGCGACCAAGCCCCACCTCAGATCTAAGGCTGTTAAGGCCGAGGTCACCCTCCTGACTTCGGATTTTGCCATTTTCTACCCGGTTTTCAACCCCGACTCAGTTTTAAGCCCGTCTTTAATTATTTTAACAGGGGATTTCCACCCAAAACTTTATTTTAACATATTAAGACCCATATGTCTTAATTAATCATGTTTTTAATGCAGATCTTATCCAAGATTTAGTGGTTGGAGTAATTAAGGTGGAGTGTTGACTTATCTTTGATTTATGACACAAGCAACCACCACACCCACTCCATGACTAACCCACACACCTCCCCACCATACCTTGTCACTTCCTTGTACCTTCCCACTCAATTTTCAGCCTCTCCCACGTCCTAAGAGCTGGAACAACTCATCCTCTCTCCTCATTCTCACTCACTTGCTCTCATTTCACCAAAGATCAAACTCAACTTTTCTCTCAAACTTTCTTCCTCAATTTCGGGATTCCAAGGCTGATCATCAAGCTCTCTTACCCTCTTGGTAAGTATAATTCATCCTCCTTGTGGTAATTACACTTCATTCTACTCCAATCATAGACTGCTTACACAAATTTCATCACTTTGGTGTTAGATTCTCAAAAATCTTCTAGGCATCTTCAAGTGTTCTTGAGTTGAACACTTCTCATCTCCAACACTCATCCACTGAAACCATTTAAGGTGAGTTCATACCCCTACATTTTCATGTTTTCTTAAGTTTTAAGGGGGGGGAATACAAGTTAAATCATCAAGAACACAACTAAACATTTCCAACAGCTTTCATCAGAAAAGTTGGACATCAATCACGGACTGTTTTGGACAACCTAAACATTTTAGTTTTCAAAACTGTACAAGGTGCAAGTAGTTCAAGTCCTTAGCTTTAAAATGGATACTTGAACATCTCCATACGGTTTTTCTACAATTTATGGTGATTTTTACAAAACTGCCTATCATTTCAAACATCAATCCGGACCAGTCTGTGATTATGGACCTGTTCACACAAGTTAGAGGTCACTAAAAATCATGAGAAAAATTATGGAGAAACTAGACTCATTTTCCAAACTCTAAGAATTTACGTATTCTGATTTGGACCTTTGATGATTTTTCTACATATTTTCTAAGAACAGTGACACAAAATGTTATCAACAGAAAAATGCTATCAATTTCATTTCACATTGTAACATGTTGAGCAAGGTGTATATCTTTATGTGATTATATGTTAGTGCAATATATGACATTTTTGTCTTAGTATATAGACATACATCAGTTAACAAATGGATTTTGCTAGATAAAGCATAGAAATAACAAATTGTTATAATCAAAGTACATCCATTACATACAAACATTGGATAAACTATATTGAGTATAGTTTACATACATTACTACTACTATCCTTGTTTTGATAAACTATAATAGGTATAGTTTATGATACATTACATAATACATACATTTCAAAAGGGTACATTTATACAAAGGGGATTTTCATTACACCACACGTATTCCGTTAATGACTTTGTGAGACATTCGCTTCACTTTACAAATAAGTCATGTATTGTAACCAGAGTCTCCTGGAGGGAGAGCGTGATAGTTGTGTATAGATCTATATTGGGTCTGACAAACCCACACCTTAACTGCATGCAACAGTTAGACCGGCAGGTATGGGGTGACAAATGTCATAACATTTCCGACGCCTGAAGAACGTCGTTTCAGGCCAACTAGGTCATAGTATGGTTATAATAACTCACAGAAAATATTAACAAACATAGGAATTTACGAGAATTTCATTGAAATCAAATGCGTTTATGTCGATTTAAACTTACATTATTCTCTATAAGTAAGAAAGGTTACTTATACATTTCGGTCTTTGGATATAAGACTACATTACACATTTTAAGGAAAATATCGGATTTTTCTGGAACAAACATTACATTTACAAGAGAGAGGCTTTTATCAATACAAAACAAAAGCTTATGAACTCACCAACCTTTGTGTTGACACTTTTTCAAACAACTTGTATTATCAGGAAATCACTAAACAGACAACCAAGTGCATTTTGAGGATGGGACGTTAAGGCGTCAAACATTTCATATTTTGTCAACATATTGTAATTGATTTGGAAACATGTAATTCATACAATGATGTAACTCTTTCAATTATATATATGTTGGTTGTGTTTGCTTGGATTACTATTGCCGTTGTGGTTATGATACTATACATGAAGTCCTCCACCCCCGGACGTTTCCGCCATCCTTGGTTTGGGGGGGTGACACCTAATCTTGTGGGTATGAAATCTTCTCTGCTAATAGACACCACCTGTTCAAGATAAAACATTGTACTTTCATTTAGTGAAAATGCATACATATTACATACTAACACACCCTTCTCTTCTTTATCCGAGTACGCATTAGGTTGCTTTATATTCAATTAACTTAAGTAACCCATTGGCATTTTTCCTAACAGTTATCTATATCTTTATGGTCAAACTTTTAACAATACCACTGATTGTTTTTTTTGTTTTTGCAGGATGGAAAGATTGAAGCTGAAGTTAAACTTACTGGAATTTTGAGCTTAGGAGCATTACAGCGAGGAGAAGTTAGAAAATATGGCACTACAATTGCACCAGGACTATATGCACCAGTTCACCAACATTTTTTTGTTGCTAGAATGGATATGACAGTTGATTTTAAGCCTGGAGAAGCATACAAAATAGATGACGAATCAAACTTTTTTATCTAGTATAACAAATTACATTGTTTACATATATGATATTATATGATACATGTTTCTTTTGTAGGTTGTTGAAGTTGATGTTAAAGTTGAAGAACCAGGAAAAGACAATGTTTGTAGTTTGTTACTTTTGCTGTTTTTGTTGTTACTTTTGCCTGTTTGTATTGTTGATGTTTTTGCTTTTATGAATTACAATTTTAGTCTCCTGTTGTTATTTTATAGTTTGTAGTTTGTTGTTGGCTCTTGCTATTGTGTTATTTAAAAGTGGGAAATGTTTTTAATAACTTGTTGCTATTGTGTTATTTAAAAGTGGGAAATGTTTTTAATAGCTTGTTATTTAAAAGATCATATTTTTGTAAATGTTTTGGTTTTATATCTTGTACTTATATTGTTTGTATAGGTTAATTTACATAACGTTCCGGTTCCGGGAGCGGTTCCGGTTCCGGCTAAAATAGGTGGGTACCCGGTTATGCTCATCCCTATTAGTAATTAGGAACACATTTTCAATAAAAAAGAACAAATCAGCAACTAGTAACACATTCTCAACAATATATTTCACCAAATAAACACAAAATTAGAAATCAACCCATATATTTTAGAAATGAACACATTATCATAAATCAAAACTGAACCAAAACTAACCTCAAAGTAAGGTTCTAGTTTGGTGGAACGACATAAATACATCTTCAAAAGATGCATTGATTTTAGAAAAAAAACAAAAACAACTCTGATTTAAAAAAAAAGGAACGATTATCTGATACTCGAATTACAGGGGAAACATACTTGATTTTCAAGCATTAAACTCGAATTACATAACAAGAGAAAAAGAAAATGTTACCTGCAGAAGATACCGGAGGCGAAGGCGGCATAGGCAAATCAGGTTAAGGCGAAGGAGACAGGGGTGGAAGAGAACTGGCGTCGATGAGGGAGCCGGAGGGCTTTGCTGCCGGCGACGATGTCAGAGACGGTGTCTCTGGCAGATGCAGTGTCTGGAGGGGATGGTGGAGGGTTGCAATCAGAATTTCAGTGGGAAGCGACCTTTATGAAGAAGAAAGAGCAGAGGGAAGGAGATAAAGTATTTTGGCAAAAAGGGAACAAACGTTTTTTATTTTTATTCTTTCAGACATGCCTTTAGATTTGAAAGTTTAAGAGGCATAAAATCATATGCAATCAAACAGTCTAGTCTATATCTGAAAACTTAAGAGTTTGTCTCTTAATTTTCCAATTAAAAGACCGCCAAAAGTATAGAGTGAGTTAGTAAGCCAAAAAAAAAAAAAAATGTAAAAGGTTAGACCCTTTTTGAAGATAAAAAAAAAAAAAAAGTTAAAAGGACTGAAATTCAGATTTTGGAAAACCGTATGTAGCATTTATGAAGTTTTGTCTAATTTAAAAGGTTTTGCTTTAAGCAACTCCACCTTTCTCTTCTTCTTCTTCCTCTTACATTATTTCATTTCCCGCTCCTGCAAGCGTTTCAAAATCTCCCCCTTTCAAATACAGCACACAGAAATATCTTATTTCTCTCTTCACTAGATTCCCTCATGTCTCCTCCGTTCGTGTTTCCCCAAAACCTAATCGCCCTTGAAGAAGACTCCGGAGACGACGCCGGTCATCTATCCGTCCAAAACCCCACCTCCATTTCATCTCTCCGACCTTCAGATCTGGAAGAATTCGTCAAAGGTACCATCTTCGTTTACCTGCTTTACTTGAACTATTTCATTCTATTTTAATGAACTTGAATTGAATGCCCCCAAAAATTTGAATTGCAGGCGTGTCGTTTGATTTGTCCGACAAAGAGCTGTTTTGTGTTGAAGAACAAGAATTATTCGACCGGATTTACTCATTGGTTAAGTGTTTTGGTGACCTAACTCCTGGTTGTAAGTTGAATATAGTCGAGAGTCTCCGGTCAAACTTCAGTGTTTTGCTTCCGAACATCGATTCTCTTTTTAGGGTTCCAGCATCACCGACTAGCGAGGGGCGCGATTCTGATGATGGTGGTAGAGTACTCGATCGAGTTAATTCTCATCGGAATGCCTTCAAGATTTATACATTCTTTCTTATCCATGTTGTCCTAGCCCAGGAATCAAACAGTGCTTCCAGCAACACTACCAAAGTACTTCTATCTCTATCTTTTACTTATAGCTGATTGTGTTATCGGTGCTTATTATTTCCTAACGTTAGGATCAACATGTACTTCCTTTTTCCGAAAAAGATCAACATGTACTTGTATACAGTAAAAATGTCATTCGGTTCACGTTAGGTTTAGTAGTGTCCATTGTCTTTAGACGCTTAGATTTGTGTTTGCTTTTTCATCAAGAAGCTGAGATTTATGTTGCGTTAAGAGGATTAACATCCTTTTATTTTAGGTGCTGCCAAGTAACAGAAAGAAACATCTTTCTAGCTCTTGGAATTGGGAGGCCCAAAGGGGACGTATACTAAGTTTGATTGCAAATTCCCTGGAGATCAACCTCTCATCACTCTTTGGCTCTTCAGACCCAGATGAAAATTATTTATCTTTTGTTGTGAGGTATGCCAGCTATCTAATTAGCTTGAATATATCCATCTATTTTATAAATTAAAAGATTATTCCAATTACATATGCCTGATTTCTGTGGTTGTAGAAATGCACTTTCTATGTTTGAGAACGCTACACTGTTGAAAGATTCTGATGCAAAGGAAGCTTTATGTCGCATGATTGGAACTTGTGCAACCAAATACCACTATTTGGCACAATCTTGTGCTTCAATCCTACACATCCTTCATAAACATGACTTTGTTGTTCTACATTTAGCTGATGCTGTTGCTTGGGCAGAGAAAAAGTACTCTGATGGAAGCCTGTCAATCTCTCTCATTAGAGAAATAGGAAGAACTAACCCAAAAGATTATGTGAAAGACACCGTTGGAGCTGAAAATATTGGGCGATTTCTTGTAGAGCTTGCTGATCGTATCCCAAAGTTAATCTCAACCAACATTGGTTTATTGGTTCCTCATTTTGGTGGAGAGTCATACAAGATTAGGAATGCTCTTGTTGCAGTAATGGGAAAGCTGGTGGCTAAAGCTTTTAATGATATTGAAGGTGAAGTTAGTTCAAAGTCTATTCGCCTTCGAACCAAACAAGCAATGTTGGAAATCCTTCTAGAACGTGCTAGGGATGTTTCAGCTTATACTAGAAGTAAAGTACTACAGGTTTGGGTTGAATTATGTGAAGAACATTCTGTATCTATTGGTTTATGGAATGAAGTTGCTGTAGTAGCTGCTGGGAGGTTAGAGGATAAGAGTGCCATCGTTAGAAAATCTGCACTGAATTTACTCATTATGATGCTGCAACATAACCCTTTTGGGCCACAACTTCGTGTAGCTTCATTTGAAGCAACATTAAAGCAGTACAGGAAGAAGTTGAATGAATTAGAACCAAACGTGTCATCAGAAAGTGTTTTGGATGGAGTCCCATTGAATAGTGATTCTGGAAGTGATGATGGTGAAATAGTTGATGACAATGATAAAATCAAGAAGCAGGATAGTTTGACTGACAGCTGTATGGTTCAAGAGGAAGAGCAAAGTACTCAAATGGATAGTTCAGTACCAGATGTTGGGAATTTGGAGCAAACCAGGACTTTGATTGCATCACTTGAAGCAGGCTTGAGATTTTCCAAATGTATATCTGCCACTATGCCGATTCTTGTTCAGTTAATGGCTTCTTCATCAGCATCTGATGTTGAAAACACAATCTTATTGCTTATGAGGTGTAAACAGTTCCAGATTGATGAGTCAGAAGCTTGTCTTAGAAAGATGTTGCCACTGGTAAGCATTAATGCTTTTGAGCCTTTCCTTTTTAGGTATTTTTCTTCTCATTTTGGTTTTCATGTGTGAAGGTATTTTCCCAAGACAAATCAATTTATGAAGCTGTTGAGAATGCGTTTATTACAATCTACATAACAAAGAACCCAACTGAAACTGCTAAAAATCTTATAACACTTGCCATTGATTCAAATGTTGGAGATCTTGCAGCATTGGAGTTCATTGTTGGTGCATTGGTCTCTAAAGGGGACATCTCTGCTAGCATGGTATGGTCTTAACTCTTAAAATCACCAATCTTGTATATAAAGTTATAACCCATAAGACAAAGTTGTTGTATGGTGACAGGTGGCAGCATTGTGGGATTACTTCTGTTTCAATGTCAGTGGAACAAGTGCAGAACGCAGCCGTGGGGCCCTATCTGTGTTATGTATGGCTGCAAAATCATCACCTGAAGTTCTAAGTTCTCATCTACAAGACATTATAGATATTGGTTTTGGTAGGTGGGCAAAGGTAGAACCTTTGCTTGCAAGAACAGCTTGTATTGCACTTCAAAGGTTGACCCTTGATGACCAAAAAAATCTGTTGACTAATCATGGAAGCAGGGTGTTTGGTGTTTTGGATAGTTTAGTTACTGGATCTTGGCTTCCAGAACACATTTGGTATGCTGCTGCAGATAGAGCAATCAGTACAATATATGCTATCCATCCTTCCCCAGAAACCCTAGCAGCTGATTTGGTGTTAAAATCTTATCATTCTGTTGTTGGAGTTGATGAGTTGCAAAATGACACGGATGCCCTTACTTCAGTTCAAGCTTCAAAACTAAGCAGGTTTCTGTATGTTACAAGCCATGTTGCCATGAACCAATTGGTTTATATTGAGTCTTGTGTTAGAAAGATTCAAAAGGAGAAAGCAAAGAAAGATAAATTGATGGCAGAAGGTCAACATGTCGACAAACCTGAACAAGAGGTGAAACCTTGTCTTTTTAGATACTTTGTTTCTTTCTTTCTATTCTTTTACAATTTTATTTTTGTTTTTATAGGAGGATGGTATAAATGCTGAATTAGGTGTTGCTGCTTCTGAGGATGCTTTGCTTGACATACTTTCTGAAAGGGCAGAAAAGGAAATTGTTTATGGTGCTTCTAACGAAAAGAACTTGATTGGACACTGTGCACCGTTTTTGTCAAAACTTTGTAGAAACTTTGGTTTGTTGCAGAAGGTGATTAATTATTCTTTATCTGAATATTTGCTATTTTCATTTGGTTTATAAGTTTTATTTTATATAGCTGCTAACATGGTTTACATTTTGTACCTTAGTATCCTGAATTGCAGGCATCCGGGATGCTTGCCTTAAGCAGATTGATGATTATAGACGCCAACTTTTGGTAGGACCTCTTTCTTTTTACCCTCTTCATAGTTCATATTCTGTCTTTTTTTTTTTTTTTTTTTTTTTTAAATTTTCTAAAAAAATATAAAAATGTGATCTACTTGCCAGTGAGGCAAATCTCCAGCTTCTATTCACTGTGGTTGAGAATGCTCCATCAGAAACTGTTCGCTCCAACTGTACAATTTCTCTTGGTGACCTGGCAGTTCGGTTTCCAAATCTTCTAGAACCATGGACTGAAAACATGTACTCCAGGCTTCATGATCCTTCAGTTTCTGTCAGGACAAATGCTGTTTTAGTTCTCTCTCATCTCATTCTCAATGACATGATGAAGGTTCTAGATCTTTCTAATTACCTAACTCATTACAACAATTTTTAAAATTTGTTAGTATTTTGAATATGGTTGTTTTTATTTGTTAGGTTAAAGGCCATATAAATGAGATGGCAATGCGATTAGAAGATGAAAATGAAAGGATTTCTAATCTTGCAAAGCTTTTCTTTAATGAGCTCTCAAAGAAAGGTAAATCTTAACCCTTATGAATAGTTGCATTTTTGAAGTGGCATTATTAATTACTCTTTTTATTTTTTTCAGGGAATAATCCGATATATAATTTATTACCGGATATCCTCGGAAAGTTATCAAACCAGGACTTGAAAAGAGAATCATTCTTCAACATCATGCAGTTTTTGATTGGGTCAATCAAGAAGGTAAAGAAGCAGATTGCTTTTTATGGAAGTGATGAGTTATATAATAAAGTCAACGTTTGACTTTTTGTAAATTTTCAGGACAAGCAAATGGAAGCTCTTGTTGAAAAGCTATGCCATAGATTTAGTGGTGTGACAGGTAAAATCTTTCAACAATCGTGTTTATAAATTATAATAAGCATTTTCTTTTGTGATTTAATCTAATTTGTTTTTTTTTTTTAATTGCAGATGCTAAGCAATGGGAAAACATATCATACTGTCTTGCACAGCTATCATTTACTGACAAGGGCATCAAGAAACTGATAGATTTATTCAAAGTTTATGAGCATGTTCTATCCAATGAAACCGTGATGGACCATTTTAGAACCATCATAAATAAGGTACTTTCTACTTACTTCCAACTCCACTATTTATATGTTCAAAGACTTTCTTCTAAACAAGATCTATATTTTATTATTTTATAGGGAAAGAAATTTGCCAAACAAGAACTCAAGTCATGCATTGAGGAATTTGAGGGGAAAATCAGCAAGTTTCATGAGGATAAGAAGGAGCAAGAAATCACAGCAAGAAATGCAGCTGCTCATCAACAGAAAGCTGATGCCATCAAAAACATCATTGTTGATACGAATCTCGAAAAGGAAAAGGAAAATGAAAATGAAAAAGAGAAGTCTGAAGCTGATGAAGGTTTGTTTGTATGATTAAATTTTGAGATTGATTATAGATAAAAGTTTTGTATGATTATCTGATCTGTTATTGTTAAAATGGTAACAAAACAGATGGTGAGGTCATGGATCCTCCAATGGATGAGAATGGGAATGAGAATGAGAATGAAAATGAAAATGAAAGATGTGTTAATAAAGAGGAACATGGTCCAGCTCCAAAAAGTGTGGAGTTTGAAGAAACTTCACATGATGCTTCTAGTCAAGTGATCCAGTCGGAGTCATCATTGGATGATGAGGTCCAATCACCACAAGTTATTCCAAAAGGTAATAATGTGAAATTTAATGATTTTTTTTTTGTTATGAAATAAAATATAATTACAATGAATGTATTCATGGCACAGGAACAGCAAAGACTAGAGGCAAGAAAAGCAACGGCGGTGTATCTGAGAAGAAGGTGGCTGATTCTCATGTCCCTAGTGTGAGTGTGAGAGTTACAAGGTCCAGAAGAAGGTGACCACTGCATTCCTTCTGTTACTTATGGGCTATGGCAACCAACTATTTCAGATGTCTTTTTTTAAATTACCAACATACCCCTCATT
Organism: Lactuca virosa; assembly: GCF_052849685.1. NCBI lineage: Eukaryota > Viridiplantae > Streptophyta > Magnoliopsida > Asterales > Asteraceae > Lactuca > Lactuca virosa. Next base: position 115,767,820 of record NC_136433.1, read on the forward strand.
ATTTGACTTGTTTATTGCATTGCAGGTAGTTAGTTGATGAATGAGGCTTTCTCAGCCTCCTATTGCATTGGATTTGGTTGTGTTTCTTGTAATGTATGTATTGGGTGTTTTATGTCAACATACTTTGTTGTTGGGAACATTATAATCGCTTTGTGGAACATCCGACCATAATATATACATCTAATTCATATTTATCTGAGGTAAACCCTAGGAAATAGTAACACCATCATTTTAACAATATTGATAATGTTTTTTTATTCTAAAACAATTTCTTGCAAAAATAAAACAAGATTACCTGGTCCCATACAAATGAGGTAACAGGGATGTAAAATGGTTGGTAGCCCTCAAGGTAGGGTTGAGAGACTGTTTCCGTAAAAGACCTCTGATAAGAAGAAATAAAAAATATATACAATTAAATAAATAAAAGTAAAATTTTTGAAATAGCATCCACATTGAAGTTATACATATATAAGATCTTTATGGAAAATATGTCAATTTATTATAATAAAGTTGAATATGTGCGAATGAGGAGATTAGGAGACCATAAAGCGAAAGTTAAAATCTACACGTAAAGATGGCAAAAGGTTATGTCAAATTCTAGACTAGATCGAACCAAAAAGTTTTCATCAAAACTGGGTTGAATCGGTATGATAGAAACAGTAAAAACTGGTTTATTGGACTTGGATAGTTCGATTTTACTTAGACATTTAAAAAAAACAATCAATTTCCAAAGAAAATTGAATATCTTGATCGATCAGGTTATCCAGAGTGTACATAATCCGAAGAACAATGAAGGTTGAACCGTGAACCGGTCATCAAATCGATTTAACTAAAAAACCGATTTTTAAACATTGATATTGAAAACATATATAACAAATAAGTTGAAAGTAAATACTAGTTATTTTCCAAAAATTAATATAAATATTTTGCAATTACTTAGTACTTTTGATTATTTATTTGTAACAACAAATTACTAACATATGTTTTTTTTTAAATCAAATAAAAATCCACATTTTATATAACATCACTGCTTGTAGGGATGTAAATAAACCAAACGAACACGAACAAAAACTTGTTTATGTTCGTTCGTTTAAGTTAGCCGAACAAATGAACAAACACGAACAAATAAACGAACAAGTTTTCTTGTTCATGTTTGTTTTTTTAGAAATATACATTGTTCATGTTCATTCGTTTATGTGCGTGAACATGCTAAAGAAACATAAACGAATGTTCCCGCCGAATGTTCAGTTTGTTTTTACAGCCCTAACTGTTATTTAAAAGGGTATTATCGTGTTAAAATAACTTATACTATATAATATTGAAAATATCAATTTCAATAGCCTAAAAAATAAAGTATTTATTTTTATTTTTTATTTTTGTAACAAGTTGATATAATCATATACAACATTAATTCAACTACCAGCCGGTGTTCCTGTATATCTTTAAATATAGACATTGATTCAACATGCGACATAAAGCATGTAACACACCCATTTGAAGTGCTTTGCATAAAATCTTTATCATACGTGACAAAACACCTACAACTAATCACTTTTGCTTTGAAGTACTTGAGTTGCATTAAACTCTTTGTAACTATGGGGATATGCTAATGTTTTCTATTTGAAGACTAATATGCAATTGCATTCCAATTTCACAAAGTTAACTTGCATGTGATGTTGAAATTTGATGAATATAGAAATTGGTGATGGATCATCATTTTACAACAATGCAAATGACTTAGTTAAAGTTTCCAGATACTTAAGACATTGTGCATTTAGACCTAGAAAACATGCACCGATACCCTTATTACTTAAAATGGAAAAAATATTTACTCCAAACAATGACGTTGTACATGAGTTTAATGACATAATCATGAATCATATACCATGGGCTCGATAAAGCATCTAAGTTCAAATAACATTTGTAGATATCAAAATGGTGCAAATGAAGATGGTATGGTGTACACTACTGAATTCTTAAACTCATTACATTTCAAAGGTGTTCCTAATTACATACTCAAGTTAAAATAGGTGCATCAATTATGGTAATACAAAACCTAAATAAAATTGCGCATGATTATTCTTAGAAAATGGCCAATAGAAGCACACACGATGTCCACAACACATAATGAGAATAAAATCATTGTTACTTGAATCATAATATCATCAAGTGAATCAAAATGACCATTTAAACCCTACATGAATTAACTAACTTTACCACATGTTTTTTGTAATAACAATCAACAAAAGTCCAGGACAATTGTTAAATATCATTGATATAATAGGACTATGTTTTACAACCTACTTAGATTATCTAGCAATATCATTGATATAATAGGACTGAATGTTTTACAACCTACTTAGATTATCTATGCTAGAATATATATATATATATATATATATATATATATATATATATATATATATATATATATAGGTGATTTGTAGATTATGTTGGTTGAGTTTTGAGAATTATGGATCTTATAAAAGAGTCCATTCAAATCAATGTACTTCAAGATAGGTCATATCCTTGTACCATATTCATTTGAAATCTACACAACTTTTCATTTTTACTTGAAATCTACACAACTTTTCATTTTTACTTAATTAATGACAATTACTCAAGAGTTTTCTAACTTATGATAGTTAATCGTACTAATGACACCAATTAATTAATATTGAGAGAGATATAGATCATATTAGTAGATTATGATGGTAGAGTTTTGAGAATTATGGATGGTTGGGTGGTAGATTAAAGGCTTCAAAGAAAAAGATTGAAGGTATATAAATAATATGAATGAATATGATGTCAAGATGCATGTGAGACTCATAGAATTATTTTTAAGTTCTCTACAATTGTATTGGTATTATTATTACTTTATTGACATAATTATGATGTTTATTTTTGTGTATTTTCCACTTTCCCGATTCTTTTAGAATATATGAATTGTAATGGAGATGTAACATGATGACATATTTTCAAAATGTTGTTTGTTATCTTTTTTCCTTATAAAATAGTTGAATTTAATGTATTGAGCTTGATGAGTGTTAGGCTAATTTTTTTTTTCATTTGTAGAAACGTATAAAGCAAAAAGCTAAGGCAAGAAAAATGCGAAGCCCGTCAACATTTTGAGAGTTTTCTTGGATCTAACAAACTTTGAACATTTATATGTATGAACTATTCACACTATTATTGAGTGACATGAACACCATTAGGTTAAGCATGCATTACTTTTTTGTAAGTTATGAGACTTCCACTCAATTGTTACTTAATTTCATATTTATATTTTAGATTGCAAATATTATATTGATATGTTTTATTTATATGAAAGTGTTCAACATTATGTGAAAAACTTTACAAAATGAATAAAATAAGAGAAATTAAATATTCTCCTACCTTTTTTTATTTCTACTTATCTTTCTACCCATTTGAAATAGTGACAAATGTCATATTTTGATCAAATAAATAATATTTTAAAATATTTGTCATCATTTCAAATGGGTAGGAAGATACTAGGATGATATTTAATTTCTCATAAAATAATATTGTTGTTTAACTTATATCTTATGATTAGTAAATACTCAAATTAATATAGTATAATTTATGAATATTGGATAATTCAATAGGTTTTAACTAAATGACTTTTACTAATGGTTTTTTACTTATTAAGATAATAACATAATTGCCACAAATATCATGCATAGTTTATTTTATTTATATAAATTTTAAACATACGTTATTTTATAGAATTCAAGTAATACGGTTTAAGAATAATAATCAGTTTTTACAAGACTAAATGACAATTCTTATTTCATGATTAATAACGACTTAAACACTTTTAACAAATTATTAAGATATTTAATTTATTATGACAAATATCATTCTTTTATTTTATTTTATATATATATAACTGTTTAACCTATTTTATCTTATATGAATTAAAGTAATATGATTTAAGAATAAAAATTATTTTTACAATACTATCTGAAAGTATTTATTTCATAGTTAATGACATTGACTTAAATATTTTTAACGAAATATATTTGTTATTAGTTATCTATATAAATATATTCATGCGCAAAACGTGAGGATTCACCTAGTCATATAATAAAGGCTATCAAAATGAATATGCTTCAAGATAGACTATATTCTTGCACCATATTCATTTGAAACATCCACAAACTTTCACCTTTCAACCAATTAATCACAATCATTCAAAAGTTTTTTTTACTTATAACTTATAATTATTAAGCACTCAAACTTTAATTTATCATTTAAGTAATACAGCTCAAAAAGTTCATTCACTTATGATATTTAATTTATTAAAAATTTTAATGTTAATTACTACAATTAAAAGACTTTTCACTTATGATGAAACTTGAAACCTTTTGTGTACTAGCTCATGAAAATCTATATAACATAACTTATTAGCATTTGCAACACAAACATTTTTATCTTGAGTTATGTACTATTATCTTCATACATTTCTTTGAATGCAATGACGGAGCCAACAAGGGGCTGTTGGATGCTCTGCCTCCCTCAACCTCTTTTAAACCTTCAATCCATAAGTAATTTTTAGCCCAAATCGTTTATATTATAATGTTGAGCCCCTTCCATATATTTTAAGAAATACAATTATTGTATGGAAAACAAGGGGTATAAGAATCGACACCAAAAATTGAGCCATGATTTGACTTAAAGTACGCCGCTCATTCCCTTATTTTTTTTTGCCTCCACCCCCTATTTTTTAGTTTAATCAACTTAATACCCTCATTTATGTCAATTTTTTGGTATCAATTATTATACCCACATTTGTTCGTAAATAACCTTCGTTAACTGATGAGTCACCAAGATAAAGTCCGTAGCTATTTTTATTCATTTTAACGATGTTTATTTTCAATTAAAAATTGTTTCCGGCTACATTGTTATATTTACACGATTTTAATTCTTTAATCAATAAAAAAAGTTAATCAGTCAATATTAGTTAATGTTTATAATCGAAAACTTTTTAAAATTGATGTTAATAGATGAATAAGAATAAATGCTTATGGTCTTTTGAAAAGTTTTTAATATTGATTTCTTATAGAGATTGATGTAGCATCTACCACCGACGATTTTTTTCTTTTAAAATTTTAAACTCTATATCATTTGGGTATAACATTATATTTTAATATGTTAAAATTACAACGCGGGACTATCAACCCCTTATTCTCAAATCCTGGCTCCGCCCCTATTTGAATGGACAATATTAACTACAAAAGAAAAATGAATCGTTGTTCACTCAAAACTCATATTGTGATTTTAGGTAAGTCATTATCAAAGGACCAATCAAATTTCCTAGATAATATAGATTAGACATAAAAAAACAAAGTCGCTTAGCATGTCGGTGTTGTTCCTAACAAACTAAAAGAGTAAATTACACGAATGGTCCCTATGGTTTGGGGTAATTTGCGCACTTGGTCCCTAACTTATTTTTTTAACTCGGAAGGTCCCTAATGTTTGTTTTTGTTACACATTTAGTCCCTATCTTATCTAAAAAAATTATTATTTGAATAGAAAAAAAATAGTGGGGTAGGTAAGGTAAGGTGAGAGGGTGAGATTTAGGGTGTGGTTATTTTAATAAATCAAAAAATCAAGGGCAATATAGTATTTTTAGGTAAGATAGGGATCAAGCGCGTAAAAAAAACAAACTGTAGGGACCTTCCGAGTTAAAAAAATAAGTTAGGAACCAAACGCACAAATTACCCTAAACCATAGGGACTATTCGTGTAATTTACTCAAACTAAAACATCTAATATAGTGATTAAATATTAATATGTGTTTTTTAACTCACAATAGGAATTGAAATGAAAATCAGCATACTTTTTCTTTGTCTATATAAAAATGTTGGATTTTTATCTTTTAAATTAAACAACAAAACCATAAACAAATTGAAACATGGATCAATGGACCAACTTATATACACAACAACTTTTTTTCATACATTAAAGTATACAATTTTATAAAACATAATTTGTTGTATATAGAGAAAAATTATTGTGTAAGAATCATTCCCTTTAATGTAAGGGAAAATTTTAAACTATAAAATCATGTTGCTCGTTAACCATATGTATAGATTTAAACTTTTATTATAAATTACAAATATAAAAAAACTTACAGATATTGAAAGTCATGCATAAGTATGCATCATCTAACTCATTTTCTTGATATCCTCCATGTAAAAGTCACGTCTTTAAATGCGTGTAAATTCTTGAAAAAAACTAATTTCTTAAACATGTGCAACTTTTTAATGAAAAAAATGAAAAATAAATATATGAATTGGTTTCTCTCCCACAAAACTACCTTACAATAGCACATCAACACAATAACGTTCAGTAACTAGGCCATTTAAAGATTTGACAATTTTAAAATTTTAAAGAAATTTAATATATTAATAGCTAAAAATACTATGAAATTAAAAATTGTACATAAGATTATTAATGCCATTTAAGGCAATTGAGTAGTCAAACAAGCTAAATAAATATCTAAAAATTATTTTTAAATAATAAAAAATATTATATTTTTTAATTAATTAACAATAATAGCAGTTAAAAAATAAAACTAAATCGAAAAATAATTTAAAATAAATATGTGTGAAATTAAAGATTGTGTTACCACAAAACAATAAATGATATTTGTAAAAACCATCACGATCAAAAATTGAAAGTGACCAAAGAAGTTGTTTTTAAAATGATTTGATATAAAGTTGTACACGATTTTATTCACTTAGGTCAAAACTATAATTCATATGTAATTCAATAGTTGATATTTGGAAAAATATTAATGATGGAGAGCTAAAAAAATGGTCAAAATTAGTTGATATTTGAAAAAATATTCAAGTTATTAACCTAATGGTGAAGTAAACCCTAAATTAAACTTCTATATTAAGAAAAAATGACAAAAAAAAAACTATATTTTTATAATAATTTGAAAAAATGACAAAAAAACTATAATTTTATAATAATGCATTATTGTCCAAACAAATAGGTTTTAATTAATTAACCACTGAGATGATACCATTCTAAACTATGTTTTTGTAAATCGATTAACCATCATAATAGTTGGAAATAACAATAAATCCAAAACTAAATTTATTTTTATTCATGTGCAGTCTAAGTCTAATGCTTCATTAGGATACTATAATGATGTGATATTTATCTTGTCACATATTTAAAATTATTACAATATTTACAACAACTTAAATGTAAAATTATTTCAAAGTTAAAAAAATAAAATAGTTATTTTTACAGGCAAAATCATCAAACATGAGAAATCGTGCATGAAAAATCAACATGTGTTCATACCATTTGCATTTGATACGTTTGGTTTCCTCGCGCCGGATGCGGTAAAACTTCTTAATAGAGTACAACGTATCAATCATAACAATGTTACATCCCATAGATCTATGAATATAGTCTTTAAAAGAATTAGTTTTACCATACAAAAAGACTTAGCGGCGCAACTTGTTGTCCGTTTGTCATCTCATCCAATGTACGATGATAATTAAATTAAAATACATTCAATTTAAATATTTGTTAATATTATAATTATATTATTCTATTTTACTCGACATATTTATATTCACCAAATAATTTTTTTAAAAATCACAAAAAAGCATAAGGGTCCTAAAGTCATTTACCCTAGAAAGTAATTTCGATTTGATTGAAATATTAATTTAAAAATTATTATTTTACACAAACAGATATTTTTCCGGATCAACCCGTTTTCTTAAATGTTGCATGTATACTGTACACACTTCACACGGCTGCTGTGTCTAAATACATTCGCCGGCTCAAGAGTCGTGGACCCACAACAATCCAAATACAACAATGGCTGCTCCTTCTGCTTCTTCTTCTCTCAGATCCTCGCCGCTATTCACAGCTCCACCATCTGAACTTATCAATCACCGTGTAAGTTTGTCTATGCTTGTATTTCTTCAAAGTTCTGTTACCCTTAACTAGGTTTTTTGATAGAACGAAAATGAAAATTAACCAAGAGGACATTTCAGCAGTGGGGTCTTGTAATTTACTAATTTGAATCCATACCCAAATGAATTTGGTCACGAAATGCGATTGCAGTCATTTTTGACATCAACACATAAAGAAAAAAAAAACTACAGTTTAATTGGTGAATTCTGATGAAATCAGCCGAATACCTAGATGAATTAGAGGGTTTTGGTTTAGTTTGAGATTTACATGTTTCGAATTTAAGCTTTTCGTATGACATTTTAGGGGGTTGCTAGTTTTGGGTGTACATCTGGTGTTGTAAGCAATCGTTGTTCGAATTCGCTTGGTGAAAAATTGGTGTTGCGCTGCTCAAGGGAAGACAGGATGGATGTGAGTGCATCGGCCGTCGTTGAAGGACTTGCAGAATGCTTTGATGGTAGCTGTCGGAAAATTCTTCAAGCTGTATATTTCAAAGATTTCTTATCATTGTGGTTGTTTTAATGGCAGATTCAATGTTGGAAACCGACATTAGAGAGCCTAGCGTATCGACCATATTGATGAATTTTGAAAACAAATTCGATCCTTATGGTGCAATGAGCACACCACTATATCAAACTGCTACTTTCAAACAAGTAAGTGTTAAGAGTTTAAGACCCTGTTTTGCATCTTTATGATTATACTTATTTGTGGGATTATAATTGGAAAGTTGTTTAATTTTTGTGATTTTTCAGCCTTCTGCAACTGAAAATGGCCCTTATGATTACACTAGAAGTGGCAATCCTACCCGTGATATGTTAGAAAGGTTCGACTTCAATCCCCCATTTTTATTAATAAATTGTTTTTTTTTGTCACATCTTTATTTTTGACATTATTCTCCTTTCTATTTTCAGTCTCCTAGCAAAGCTTGATAAAGCAGATCGAGCATTTTGCTTTACTAGTGGAATGGCTGCTTTAGCTGCTGTCACTCATCTACTAAAAAATGGTAAAATCAAACAAAATTTGTTGCGTTTTTTTTATAAATAATAAATAATCCAATCATAACATTATTCTTATAGGTGAAGAAATTGTTGCTGGAGAAGACATATATGGTGGTGCTGATAGATTACTCTCACAAGTTGTTCCAAGAACAGGAACCACGGTTAAGTTAGTATTTTATAATCTTTGAAAAAACAAATTTATTAATCTTTATAGCCATAAATTTATGACATTTTAAAATAAAATAAAATTATGAAGGCGAGTGGACACAACTAACTTAGATGAGGTTGCTGCTGCAATTGGCCCCAAAACTAAGCTCGTGTGGTTGGAAAGTCCAACCAATCCCCGAATACAAATTTCTGATATCCGTGTAAGTTTTAATACAGTATAATATATTAATACTAAAATAATACACCTCATGTTTTGATTATCATTTTATAAAGGGTAATAATGACCTTTCATTTCATTTCAGCAAATAGCGGAAATTGCTCATGCTAATGATGCTCTGGTGTTGGTGGATAATAGCATCATGTCTCCTGTATTGTCTCAACCCTTGGAACTCGGAGCAGGTGCTTAAAATCTTATATATTTTTTATAAATTTTTGTGAGTTTTAATGTTTTATATCTATAAGATTAATCGTTTTGTTGTTTTTTAGATATTGTGATGCACTCGGCTACAAAATTTATTGCTGGACATAGTGATGTCATGGCTGGAGTGCTTGCTGTAAAAGGAGAAAGGTTTGTACATTTTTTTAATGAAAGAATAAAGATAACTTTATGAATTACGATAACAAAATGCATGAAAGATTTATAGTTAAAAATTACTATAAAATCCTTTGTGTTTGAAATAGGCTGGCAAAAGAATTGTATTTTTTACAAAATGCAGAGGGATCTGGACTTGCACCTTTTGATTGTTGGATTTGTTTACGTGGCATCAAGACAATGGCTTTACGTATTGAGAAGCAACAAGTATTATTTCATTTTCGTACATAAATCTTCATTTTTTTTTATTTTTTGGGGGGGTTTTATTACTTAAAAAAAAAACCCATTTCTTTAATGGTTTTAATCAGGATAATGCACAAAAGATAGCAGAATTTCTGTCCTCTAATCCCCATGTAAAGAAGGTTAATTATGCTGGTCTTCCAAGTCATCCTGGACACTCATTACACTACTCTCAGGTATTTACATTTTTTACCCAAAATATTTGTATGTTGCTATTTTGGGCAAAAAAACAAAATACATTATATTTTGATGATTTGATTATGCAGGCAAAGGGGGCAGGATCTGTTCTGAGTTTTTTGACAGGGTCGTTAGCACTATCTAAGCATATAGTGGAGACTACCAAGTACTTTGGGATAACTGTTAGTTTTGGTAATAATTATAATTTATTTCTCTTCTTGATAATTGTTTTTTTTTTTTTTTATGATTTTTTTTATAGTATATAATTTTGATTTTGATAGGGAGTGTAAAATCGTTGATTAGCATGCCATGTTTCATGTCGCATGCGTCAATACCAGCAGAAGTTCGTGAGGCGAGAGGTTTAACAGAAGATCTGATTCGGATATCTGTCGGGATTGAAGATGTCAATGATTTGATTGCTGATTTAGATCATGCAATTAGAACCGGGCCCATTTAGGGTTTTTTTAATTCATTATTGGATTTGGGTGTGTTTTATTATTACACTTATTTATTATTATGACACCAGTTGACTTATAAAACGTGAATCATGACAATCACAAATTGCTCTTAGTTGGAAGCCATTATTTGTTACACTGTAGTTAATTAGATGTGGTGGACTGGTGTCTCATTTTGTCCACATGGAAATATATGTTTTCTGATAATTTGGAGGAAATTAGATAGCATGTGAAGAACCAAAAACCGACTTTGATTCTAAGGTGCAAATAGTAATGTTTGGAGGAAATTAGATAGCAAGGAAATTAGATAGCATGGAGGAAATTAGATAGCAGAGTTAGTTATCGATTCAAATAGTAATGTTTCAAAGGAAAACTATTATTTCACCGTAACATCTTTTTCAATCGGTTCTTTACTTTCTTTGTGATTAAATGATGAACTGAGGCTACATGAAAACAAAAGGTAAAGAGTATTATATATATATATATATATATATATATATATATATATATATATATATATACTAGGTGTAAGACCCATGTATTACATGAGTTTATTTATAATAAAAATTAAATATAAAGTTCTAAACATTTTAAAAGTTTGAATTTATAAGAAAAATGAAAAAAAAAATTGAATTATAAAAATTAAAGTGTTTTTTTTTTCTCTTTTAAATTTAAAGAAACGATTTGGATAATAAATAAAAGAAATTAATAAAACTTTAACTTTGTAATTTTGAAATTAGAATGAAAGTTCATTAATGAAATTGATATACATTTCTTATTATATTTAATATTATGTGGAATAAAAATTAATTTAAAATTACCACAAAATTACATATGGCAAAATGAATGAAAATGTGACATGTGGCAAAAAAATCTTTATTTATTAGAGTATATATATATATATATATATATATATATATATATATATATATATATATATATATATAGGGTGAGATTCAATAGAAAACCATAATTAACCAAGGAACCAATCTTTTTTTTCAACTTTTAGAACTTATTTTTTATCAAAAAAAAAAAAACTAAAAATATAGAAATTCATAACTTTTTATCCTTTTTCCAATGATATCAAATTCGATTTTTTTTACGTCAAATTCACAATGTGAATCTTTGAAAATTCACAATGTGAATCCGGATTCACACGGTAAATCCGAAAAATATTTTTCACATTCACAATGTTAATATATGAATTTAGATATTTTTTTCGAAAAATATTTTTATATATATATATATATATATATATATATATATATATATATATATATATATATATATATATATATATATATATATATATATATATATATATATATATATATATATAGGAGTTAACCATAATGACCAAAAATTGGAATGAACACCTTTTATATTTATCACAAAATAACCATTTATTTAATAAAAAAATCATAAAATACAACTTTTTTTTACTAAAGTTTACTTTTTCTGATTTTCTTTTCACGAGACATGTCACTTTTGCAAAATAAAAAAATTGTGAAAACGGCTAGCGTAAGTATTTATTTCCAATGTAAACGAAATTAGGTTAAACAAAATCGGTTAATGTGTGAGATTTCTTTGTTTGGTTCTTGTGGAAGACTTTTTGATATTTTCTTTTACAAAAATGACATTATCTTTCATGAAATCCCTTTATTTTTGCGAATATTTATTATTTTAGCAAATATATATAATTATGATTTCGTTAACAATTTCACGGGCCAATGAACATTTCTCGCAAATTTGATGGTCATTTTATGATAAATATTGAAAAACGGTCCTTTTTTAATGTGGTCTTCCATTTCTGGTTGTTAACTGTTTTTTACTTGATTATTATTTTAGTGAACAAACTTTAAAAAATAAAGTTTGAAGACCTGTGTTTCCTATAATTAATAATCAAGAGTAACCTATTATGTTAGATAGAGTGTTACTAATAAGACACCCCTTAGACACCCTATTATTACTTTTATAAAAAATCAACCTATAATCAACTACTTATAATCAGTTTTTTCGGAAAACAATGCAATTTCAACCAATAAAAATATTTTAAAAATTAATTAGGGTGTCTATATGGTAAAATGTGATGTTTTTTTAGCCAACCCTGTTAGATAAGACACAACATCTGAAAATACATTCCCAATGCGTGTAGCTTGCCAAAAATTAAACTCACAATAATTTGGAATTCCATTAAGAAATTTTAGTTGATCTTTGTTTTGAAGATGATTCACTACTTAAGATTTTCATTTATGTGAAATGAGTTTTAGTTTTGTTATTTTTCTTCATCAAGAAATTTTATGTCATTATATACACCATTGAGAAGAAGTTCAGTGCATGAGTTGATAATTCATGAACATAAAAAAACATGGTTTACACAAACAACTAGGGTTTGGACCATCCGCGCGATGCAGCGGAAATTCGGTATGTTGAAAACACAGTGCGACAATTTCGTGGGAGAAATTTTGAGACAACTTTCAACATAGTTTAAACATTCAAGCGTGTTTAGATCGTAACTTTATTTGTATACTTTTCTGGTTCACATTGCAAATTAGTTATCTGTAAAATGGAACGTAAAAGTATAAAATAAGATTTCAATCCAAACAATTATGTATGGAGGAGACAGACAAAAATAAATATTTGAAAGTGTATCTTGAATGGATTAATTTTATTATATAATACTACAATATATACCGTAAAAGTTTATAACGTTTAAATAAAAAGTAATATTAATAGAAATAAAAACTATAAAAACAATTATGTAAGGGACTAAAAACATTTAAACTATAATAAGGTATCAAAATTGTAACTTAAAAATTCGAATAAATTAATTTTAAAATTACGAAGGATAAAAACTGTTTAATAAAAAAAATATTAAGGTAGAAAATGTAAATATGAAATTTTTTATTAACAAAAATAAATTTGCTATAAATGCTTATTCCACATCTTATATTATATTCTATAAAACTTATATCTTGATCTGGACTTAGTCTTTTTTGGACTGAAATTATTAAAGCAAATGAACAATAATTATGTGAGTGAAACCGTAGTTGCGCGCGTTGTAGCGGGGACTTCTTTATTAAGCGCACACAAAAGTATAAATAGATTTATGTATGGATAAAACGGCAAAAACTAAGATTTGAAAGTGTATATTGTTTGGTTAATACCACAAATGACAATTAATTAAAAAATCATAATAACAAAAGTAATATTAATACAAATGAAAACTATAAAAAATTATATAATGGATGAAAAACGTTAATTTAAAATATAATAAGGAATCAAAGAAACTTACAATGACCAATAATTTATCTTTAAAATTATGAGGTATTAAAACTGTTAGACTAAAAATATTTGAAGATAGAAAACGTAAATATATAAAAGTTACTATGTGCAAATTTAAAGTTGTTATTTTCAGAGATCTTTATTTGATACATTGTATTAAAGGCTTTACAATTTAATTATGATTTGAAATTAGTAAAAAACAAAATGAAATGGATTTGTGAATAGAGCGAAAGAAAGAGAATGACGGCTATCCAAGGGCCAAAGTGAGTATATGGTATGACTATCCAATGACCAGGAATCAAGGTTGAAATGAATAGTAAATATGTGAGGAAAACTCTTTTTGATAATATATATATATATATATATATATATATATATATATATATATATATATATATATATATATATAAAATAAAATAAAAACTGGTACATAATTATTTACCATTGGACTTGATATGTACAGTTTTGTATTTTGTATTTGTTCCTAAACTTTAATACATTTTTTTGAATTTGAAAAGTAAATTGATTTACTTCAATGATCAAATCATCAAACTATAGCTTCATGAAAATATATGATTGGTTGTTAGCATATCCACAATCACACAAATCACATTATGGGAGACATTAAGTACAACATAAGGTTCACCATGTTCACTAATTTCCCTACAAATCACACAATCCCCTAATGGGAGACATCAATTAGAACAACGAGTTTACTCGACTTATTTGCCTGGTGGCAATTTCATCATCTTCTTTTTTTTTTTCCTTAAAAAAAAAGATAAATACATTCAAAATAAAATTTATCTATTCAGCAAGTAAAAGTTGAAATACGTTGCAAACTTACACAAATGTCCCCTGATGGGGTTTTTGTAGGCCTACTAATACGGATTCAAATTTAAACATAAAATATAACAAAAGGCTTCATCCATCTTGTATTGCTTTTTCCATGTCAACTTCCACAATCCCCAACAAAAGTTGATAATTCACTAAAAGTTGATTATTAAACAGTTACCCCAACTAACACCTCAACCTCCCAAATCCCCCTTTTAGAAGTGCCCAATGGACAATGGTGTGTCGACACATGTCAATACTAACATCCACCCAACATTCACTCAACATTGGATGTGAGTTTTGTGAAACCCAGATCCCATGATAACATTTAGCAGACTCACATAGTAACCTGGTTGGATGAAATACCTAAAATTTACATGGTCTGCAAAAAGTAGCGTCTTTTTATAACGTTTCTCTTATCTAATTCTGAATTCTTATGTGACTAGGATATTGTTGTTATATTAGACATAAGATAGCCGCCCATATGTGGAAACACAAAGATAAGTGGATATATTTTTCCACCAAGAAAGAAAAAGGGGTGACAACACCTTCCATAATCCAACATAAAAGGGAAGTTAAAACGACACCATAAATCTTGATATTGCCCAACAAAAGCAAACCATAAAAGATAAAACATAATATATGATTTTCAAAAGCTACCCATTTCGGGTCTATATAGAGGATAAATTTTGATTCATTAAATAGGTCCATCAATATCATACATTTAAGTTTAACTTGTATTTAGTTATAATTATTGTAGCAACCAATTACCAATCCATTATGCTAATACATGACTTGAGACAACAACACAATACATGATGACAGTAACTAGAAACGGGGAGGATTTTGTCAAGTCAACATAAGTTCATTACAACCAAGATGAGGGCGAAGACAAACACGCACTTCATGTTCTTCAGGCTCTTCACGAAGCTTTGGGACCAAAATTTCCAACACTGTCCCTGGTCCATCATAATAAGCTTCTATATTTGCATCTTCAGGAATACGGGTAGAGAGTGGAATTTCTCTGACAAATTCCCCAGGAGGGCAGTGTTCTAAAGAGGGATCAGTGAGCTTGAAGGTGCGATCACGTCTTTTTACAAATGGCATTCTAGAAACACTTATACAAGATACCTTAATAATGCCATGTGTAAGGGTATTCCTCCAAGACACTTTAACCTTTTGAAGATCAACAAATGGTAAACTTATAACAACCAAGTAACCTTCTTCATCTTCATATATTGTCTTTGCAGCTGTCACGGGCCCACACGCATTCCTCGCAACCCCAGAAAACTCATTCAACCAATAAGGCTCGTTTGGGTTGATTTCCATCTTTGGTAATCCATCAGGAGGATGATTATTAACGGTCAAACAGATATCTTCCAGCAACTCTTTCCTTTTCTTGATGCCAGTGCCAGGTGACAGGTCAGCATCCCCATTGGTATGATGAGTTGACAGATTTAGCCCTACTGACCCATTCAGCAACTTCTTTGACTGAGAATTTAAATTGTTGTTTCTTGTTACAGGTGGCCTTTCAAGTTCGAATTCGGTATTTGGAAGATTTCTCCATGAACTGAAATCACTAGCTTCAGATGGGATCAAGAAATTTAAATCTCTTCCAGTCAATTCTGTCCATCTTTTCAGTTCATCTTCATCGATTACTGTTAGATTAGGCAAAGGGACAACTTCAATTCCATGGACACATTGGGGATTTGAGAGGCCTCTGTAATGTTTTCTTTGCATTCTATGAGATCGAACAAAACCCTTATCAACACTGAAAGGAAAGGGGCGTTCCCCTTGTCTTGAATGCCCATTCATGTAACTTCTTAACTGCATCTTCCCCAATGCGTTTTCAGGTCTTTCTTTGAACACCCACATGTACATGTTCTCCATATCATGTTGGACCATGAAAACATCGAGATTGAGGTCTGATTTATCAAACCCAGAGACTCCATTGCTGTCTCTTACAATCTTGGATTTGGATTTCTCATTCAGAACTGGCCTAAAGTAAAAACTGAAGAAGAACCAAGCACCCCATATGCTATCTACTCTTTTGGCACACTTTCTTCCGACTTTAGGGACGTTCAGGAAGCTTTCAGTTTCGTATAGCTGTGAGACTAGTCCAACTCCAACATCGAGAACTTCACACTGATCTTGATTCCATGAGGGTGGGGAGGTTCTTTCATCTGAGAGAGGGAGATTGATGTCGGGAGGACGGGTGGGGTTGATGATCTGGTGACTCATTTCTAGGTCTAAATCATCGTGAGAAGAAGAGGCGCTGGAATCCATTGACAGAAAAGTTGAAGGATGATGATTTAACATTAAAAACCCAGTGAGAAGAGAATCTCCCATCTCACGAAATCACACTTCTAAGAGCTATAAGTTGAGATCGTGGATTTGAATTCTTCATCACAAGGCTCATTTTAATATGGACTCAGACGATCCTAAAAACTAAAGAAAGATGGATTCAGCTTTCATATTACTAGCTGAATACAAAAAAAAAAAAACCCAATTTTTTCTGAATTATTATGATCGAAGACTCAAACTTTTTGTACGGATGAAAGAGAGAGAGAGAGAGAGAGAGAGAGAGAGAGAGAGTATTTGGGCAGATGAATCGGGAAATAAATATATCTGAACAGAAGAATGATTTACCTAGATGAAAACTATATCCAGGTCACCTCCTAACACATGAATCTCCATATATCGAATCAAGATCAAGAGAAATTCCATGGTATTTATGACAGGAACAGAAGAAAAAACCGATATTTATTGAATCAGATGCAGCAGAGAAGACAGCCCTACCAATCTATGAAGCCAAGTCCCAAAAAGAGGACTAAATCAGAGGGGATCTTGGAAGAGTACCTTTTGGGATAAGCATTAACTATGAGAAAGACAGAAAGACCCGTGGGACTTTGGCTACTGTTAATAGTCTTCACCATCCTCCTCATCTACGTTGCTCCTCTAATTACCAAAAATTCTGCAAGCCGTTCACTTTAGGGTTAGTAAGTCGATGAGAAAGGGTATAGACATAGAAGACGAAGAGGCAGATGAATGAACGAGAAAGAGAGAAAGAGAGATGGTTTTATGGAATCGTGTGGAAGTGGAGAGAGGGAGAGACGTATGTGGATTTGGGAGAGATTTAAGATTTGGGTCTGTGGGAGTGAGAAAGGAAGTGGCCGATCCACCCTGGATAATATTAACGGTGACGGTGGCGTTGCTTCACCATGTCATGTCATGTGTCCAGTCGGTGAATGGCTAAAAATCATAACGTCAAATGCTAAAACACCTACTCGACTTCTTCAGTAAAATTTTGATTTTTACACTGTCTATCCGACTTAATAATAAAAAGAAAGAGAAAAATAAGAAAAAGTAGAGAAAGAAAAGGTTTGGAATAAAAAGATATATTCTATTTTTATATTTACGGAGTATAACGAATTGTTTGATAATGGAAAATAGAACCACCTTGAAAAAATCATAATACGCAATCTTTTCTTTATATTATGTTAAAAAGGTAAATACGATAAATGAAAAAACTTTATATTTGTATTGGATTGTATATCTCTCCAAATCCGTTCATTTTAGAGGGAAAATTATGATGAAAGGTTATCAATAACCTATTTTCCATTATTTTCATTTCCTTTCATTAAAAAAAGACAAAACTTTAAAAATGGTCCTTATGGTTTCATAAAATCTGAAGTTTGGTCGCTAATTTACAAAAACCTCACGGATGGTCCCTGTGGTTTCAAAACTTTTAATGTTTAGTCATTCCGCCTAACCCCGTCAGCCTTCTACCGTTAAATGAGGGGCATTTTCGTCATTTCAATACACATGGACCATTTATGAGGTTTTCGCTTAATTATTATTTTTTTTAAAAAAAAGAAAAAATAATATTTAATATCCAAGGGTCCCACATCTCTCTCTCTCTCTCTCTCTCTCTCTCTCTCAAATTTTCCCTATATATCACATCCACCTCAACCCTTCTCTCCTTTCTTCTTCGACATCCTCTACTTTTCTTCAGTCCTTTTTTGCTTTTTCTAATTACCCAGGCCACATGAGCCTCTGTTTCAACGTCCTAGTTCTATCAGGTGAGAGGGATTCGCTTAGATTTCATTCAGTTTCTTCTTTTTCTGTTCAAAAGTGTTTCAGATTTGGGGTTGTGTTAGGTTGATCTATGGGGATGTTGTGGGTTTCTAAGTTTTTTGACTGATTTTTTCGGAACTGAAGGCTACCGATCTTAGTGTAACTTTTTTTTTTGGAATTGTTTTAGAGTGGACAACTTGGTTTTTACGATTGATTATATCAGAAAATTTGTTTTATTTTATGTCTGATTAATTTTGATTACATATAATAAGCACAAACTTAGATTTCGAGGAAGGCATCGATTCAGAGAACCCTCTTCAAATCGAGATACCCACTGGTGTTCATCGTCGTTTCAGGCGGTGTTCTTCAGATTATGATTTTTTGACCAGGTTTTCGTTTCAGATATATCCTTTGACTTCTGGATTATGGTTTCTTTTTAAATCTGAGACTAAGAACAAGATCGGTAATTTGCAAAGAACCTACTTGTCCTTCATAATGATGATGAAGACGAGCTCTTAGCATTCTTAATATTATATCCGAAGCAAGCTGTAAGTGCATATTTGGGGATAATCTCTGCAAATCAAAACCTACAACTTTTTAGCAAAATTGAGAGATTTATAGTTACTTTTTAATACCTTAAGAACTTGCAGAGGATCAAGAGATTCTCTATGGTTATGAAACCACAGGGACCATTTTTGAAGTTGTCTTAAAAAAATTGGGAAAACACCAATCGATTCTATTATCAATAACCAATAATTAATTACAAGTTTGCAACATTACAACCAAACACCAATCGATTCTATTATCTCATTTATTCAATTACCTCAATCGTTTCATTTTTGTTGTCCTTTCTTTCTGTAATCAATCAGACGACCCAAAACATGAAAATGAGTTGATCCTAAAAATAATATACACCTGAAATTAGTTCGATTCTCATTTAATTTTTTTTTTGAAACGGAAAATACAAATATTATAATCTACTCCTAAACTAACATCTAATTCCACCTAGGTCCATCACCGGACTTGAACCATCGACCTCAAGGAGGGAGGGCACCACCTGATATTAGACCTGACAAACGTGTCGTGTCGTGTCGGGTTCATGCCGTGTCAAGACATTAAACGGGTTGAGAGTGCTTGACCCTAACCCGACCCGTTTAATTATCGTGTCGTGACGTGTCAACCCGTTTATTTTCGTGTCGGGTTTCGGGTTAAGGTTTAAACCTTATAAATATGTTGTGTCATGTCGGGTTGAAACATTTTAAAGGTTGAAAAGTAAGACTCGTGGAGGAAAAAAACTGAGAAAGTGAAATACTGGAGTTGGGAGGTGGAACGGAAAAAAAATTATACTCCCTCCGTCCCATATTTATTGTCCATTTTTGACTTTTGAAGTTTTTATTTTTCTACTTTGACCTTAAATAGTTTTATTTGTGTTATAAATTACTTGATAAAACTTATAACAATGAAAAGACATTTAAAACACAATTCATTCATTTATTTTGCATTAAGTGTTATATATCAAAAACAAAAATATTTAAGATCAAATTTGAAGAATAAAGACTTCAACAGTCAAAATTGAACAATAAATATGGGACGGAGGTAGTGGTAAATTTAGAAAGCAAAATGGAAATAGTTAAGAGTTAGGATGCAAATGAGATAGGTAGTGATGAGGAGTAAAATTAAGTCACTTTGAAAGTTTGAATTTTACTTTTAATTCTTGAATTTGGGCCACTACAAATGTATAATATTGAAAATATTTATAAAAATATGAAATAAATATATATATAATTAAACGGGTCATCTTCGAGTCATCTTCGAGTTGAAAGTCTTGACCATAACCCTACCCGTTTAATTATCGTGTCGTGTCGTGTCAACCCATGTACATAAATGGGTCGAAATCTCTGACCCTAACCCGCTAACTTCGTGTCGTGTTGTCGTGTCGTGCCAGATTTTGCCAGGTCTACCTGATATCGCAGGGCTAGAAGCCCTTTGGTATTTAAAATTTTAAATGAATCGAAATTGCTAGCAACTTGGTAAAAAATAAAATAAAAATACAACGTTGACTATATTCCCCATCGACCGGCCTCTATGCAAAGCCCTACCGGATCTGTATTAACGTCCGTTACCCGGTTTCCATTATTTTCAAAATACCGGTTTTAATATTTGAATCTAATCGCCCCCAAATTCGAACCTCACCATCTTACCAAGAACCCTAAATAAAGGGGATCATAATAGAGAGAATGAGTGACACACCCGATCTCACACCTTCATCTGCAAACGAGTTGTCAAAAACTAGCAGCGGATCTTTCGATGCCAACCGAATAGGGGAGGTGAAATCTTGGCTGGCTTCCCAATTCGATGCGGCTGGCAAAGATCATGTCCCCGATTTTGAGTATACCCCTCGCAGCATTTCGCATTTACATAATCTGGCCACAATTTCTCAAGCCAAAACGCAAGCTGCCACCATAATTGCCAATGATTTTCGTCTTAAAGCTTCCGAATATCGCTCCCAAGGTTGTCACTTTTTTCTGTGCATTTTTATGTTCTCAATTTACTCGAGATCTACTTACCAGGCCATGTTTGTGTAATGCTTATGCTTCTCAAATCTCAAACCTTTGTTTCGCCTGAAATTTACCCTAATAGAGGAGAATTACATAGCACTCTTTGTTTTCATTGTCTGTTATTACATTTTGATATTCTGATTTGTATGTTTCTTCTTAATTTGGGTTTGATAGCTGCAAGGATAAGAGAGATATTAGAGAATGTGGGGTTAGCACAAGAAGGTTTGCCTGCAAATGTGGTTGCATCATCACAAGTTCTTGCTAATGTGGCAAATTTGCTGAACATTAGAGACACCGAGCTGAGTAGTTTTCTTGTGGCCATGGGAGATGTATCACTAAGGAAGACTGGAGTAGAAGATAAGAGGGCTAAAGTGCAAAAGGAGTCGAAGATTCTTCTTGATTACACTCGGAAAGCCATAGCAAGGCTGACTTATTTGAAAAGGTAAATCCACCTGTATGATTAAAGTGAATGGTAGTTAGGTATAATATATTTACATTTATCTGAATAATCAGTTTCTTACCATGTCCATGTAGATAAAGAAAAAAAAGATTGGAAAATGGAAATATATGAATTCTAATTTATGTTTGTTTTGGTAGAACACTTTCACAACTGGAAGATGATGTGGCTCCTTGTGAGGCTCAAATGGAGAGTTGGAATACAAACCTGTCGATTATGATTTCAAAAGAGAGACAATATCTTCA
This sequence comes from Lactuca virosa, assembly GCF_052849685.1. NCBI lineage: Eukaryota > Viridiplantae > Streptophyta > Magnoliopsida > Asterales > Asteraceae > Lactuca > Lactuca virosa. The sequence continues at coordinate 115,789,867 of NC_136433.1, forward strand.
GCAATATTCCAACTACAAGGTTAGGTTCCAGTTGTATTTTGTCTTACATATGAATTTGCTATGAATAAATAATGGAAGTGTGTTAGAATTTGATATGAAAGTAGTTTTAATTGAAGTGTAACATCATTATGAAAAAATGTGAGGTAGATGTGTTTTGTTTGATAAAAATTAGTTTGTAATTGTAACAGGCGATGCTTACTCGTGTGGGGTACACCCCTGAGATCAGTCATGGAATGTTGGTGGAAATGGCCGAGCATAGAAAAGATTTAGACAAGAAGACAAAGCCTATTCTTGACACTTTGAGAAGCTATCAAGACTTGCCCCCGGTAAGTTTTTCAACTGAAAAAACAACAACATGTTGTGTAGTTATCTTATATTGATTTGAGGATAGTTAGTATTATAATGAGGCTATTTAAGGGAGGGTTTGAAAATTGAAATGTTGGTTGGTTGCAGGATAAAGCATTGGCTGCACTTGCTATTGAGGATAAGAAAAGGCAATATAATGCTGCTGAGAAGTATCTTGAAGATGTATTGCAATCCGCTCTTGCTGCCTCTGATTGAACTTTCAACTTTGAAGAGATATATATGATACTACTTCTTGTATAGAAAACGAGCCAACTTTTGATTCTGCATTTGGTAGAACAAAGAAATGTGGAAAGATAAAGATATTGAGATTTCCTTTTAGGGGATTTGATTTCGAACTAAAGTTTTTTGTTGTATGATAATTTGATGAAATTATGCCCCCTTTGTGATGCAAGTGACAACCTCAACCAAAGATCAAAAATAACATATATATATATATATAAGCAACTTGCTTGGTTAGTTATTTAAGGTATTTTATTTTTCATTACATTCCAATTAGTTGTGGGTTAGATAGATTTCTAAAATGTATCTTTTGCTATTTATATTATATTTAGTTGTTGATGCACTAACAACATCCCTAGGGAACAAGTCTAATCCTAGCCTGTCACACAACCGGTCCCTTAACCTATTCTTGTCCTTGAATCATGGCTCCAATATTCAACCAAATGTTCATAGCTGGTCTTAGGTGCTGTTTAGATTCAGGTCACTCTGAATTGGTCATAGTTCAACGCATTTGATACAGCCTTTGAATGGTTAAGAAACCCTACATTCTCTTAACCATTAAGAGGCTGACTGGAAACATTTCATAACTAAATGGTTCGGTTTTATCAAACAGCCTCTTAACCAATTCCCCCTATCTCTAGTCCTTTTAATCATCTCTAGCTTTGAATAAACCACAACTAAAATGATGCAATCTCAACATTTGCAAGTTGCATGCATGTGTTAATAATGGATGTATACACGCACTACATTATTATAAAATCAAGCTCAAAAAAAAACCTTCTACACAGCAACAACCGACAAATACTAAATCAAAACAATCAAAGCTGTGAAATGTGAATAGTTTCTGTTTTGTCAACAAAAAGGGGTCTATGTGATGTTATTGTTGATGTAGACAATAGACATATGATGATGATGATTAATTCCTTCGGACCAAGGCTGCAGCAATTCCACCAGCTATAAGCCCCACAGCAGTAGCAGTGATTCCGATTCCGATCACACCATCTGCGGAATGGAATTGGAAACGTTAATATTTATGACCAAATCCATAACAATACCAAAACAACACCTTTTGTGATGCGATCTTCAATCGCCTTCTTCAGTGATAAAGCTTGCCTCCAATCTGGTGCAATCTACAATACAAAACCACCACATCACTTAATCACTCATAAAATCAATCACATTTCCATGTCAAAAATAACAAACACAACAAACAATGTAAATCAGACAAAGTCAATGATTCCTATTAAATAACTTGACTTAATGTGTTAGTAGTATCATCATACCAGTTTCCGAACCTTAGAATTTGCTACGTTGTAATTACTTGTTATATTTAACACTTTTTATTTAGGTATTTCAGAAATATATAATTTTATTTATATCAAATATATAAAAATCAATATCATTATTATATCAGATAATTTTTGTTGGGACATTTCATTAATTTGTAATCTTTTTTTCATTTAGAATTTACATTCAGACCGGTTATCAAACAAATAACCATTTTTCATTCGCATTAGTTCCAAACAAAAGGGTAAAATAGTCATTGACGGTTCATTCAGCTCAAATAAGAAACAACATTTGTTCATATAGCACTCAATAAAGAAAAAAGAGAAACAGACCTGAGAGTTTCCTTAATCATATGATTATTATTGGTCCATATTTCCTATCAAGCACTTAATCATATGATTACTATCAAACAGAGAAGAGAGTGTCAACTTGGGGGGGGGGGGGGGGGGGATTTTTGTCTTTTTTCCTTGTGGGGTGGGTTGCAAGGAGAAGGATTTGAAGATAGTTTTTTTTTTCTTTTTTATGCAAATGACATACTTTTGGAAGCTTCCTTAGCTATTTCTTATATAAAAAGATTTAGCAAGAGAAGAAAAAGAAGTAACCTCTAAACATTGTTCAAGAAGCTGTCTACTCCTTGAAAAGTCACCACTTCTGTAATAGCCAACAGCCAGAAGATATAATTTCTCTCTCCTTTGCAATGGACTGTTAGTGTTCCCTATTGAAGCTGCAGACACAACAAGTTCAATTGGTTTCAAGTTTATAGCATGACGTGAGCATTTAATATAAACGTTAGGTTTTTTATATTAAAAATACCATAAAAAAAATTATAATCTATATTAATTACCTTCAAGCATAGCTATTCCACGCTGCACATCATCTGGTTGCCTAGAATGAACCAATGCCCAAGATAAGCGCATGATGCCCTCACTCTTTGTGTCCTCAGAGGCATCATTTGGAGCCTCAGCAACTTCTTTCTCACAACCCTGTTAAACATTACGACTCATTAAGTAGCATACTTTTACAGATGCTAAAGTGGAAAAGATGATAATAGGAACTGCTCAGAGTCAACTAAGTAAATTAGGTCATACAACAAGTAGAAGTCGAACAACATGGTTTCAAACTTAAATCATGAACCCAAACCTCTAATTGCATATTCCTACTCACATCCAGTTTTAGCTCCCTCCTTATGACTCGTATCGCCATAAAAAGGTTGAACACAAAGAATGTAACTGTATCCAATATCCCAAGCTAACCTCTCGATGCTAGCATAGAACAAATAACCAACAAACTACGATCAGAGTAATTCAATGAGGTGAATTCAATCCAGTCTTGGTTGTCAGAGATCAGCCGATAAAGGTACAAATGATCACAAACTTTTGAAAGACCTAAAAGATCAATTTGGGTGTTAATTACATACCTCAAAAGAAACTATTACCACATTCATTAGTCTATGTTAGCAAGAGCAGGCGATAATTTCCAAATACTATGACAACGTACAAAGAAAACCATAACAATGAAACGCTCTCTCTAAAATTATTTCATTTCTCGCTTCCTAACAATTCCATGGATGCGAGAAGAATACGATGGCACATCTTCTTTAAACATTTTGATAGCAATAATCTTCTAAACGCGTGACAATATCAATAATCAATCAAATAACTGGACGGAAGCAAATCAAAGAGCGAGAATCGATAAAGTTTTTACCGCAATGATGTCGCGAGAGCACCATGGGAGCTGATCTCCACCGGAGAAGAAGGCACTGACGGATTCGAAGAAGTTGTTCATCTTTGCCTCACTGACGTTATGAAAATTGTAAACCGAAACGTAGACACAGAAAATGGAACTTTGGGGATACAGGTTTGCTTTCACACCAAACAAAGATCTAAATTTGTAAATTACTTTTTCCAAAATAGATATTATATTTTGTTTAGATAAATCCAAAAGGATTTTTTTTTAAGGAAAATGACTTGTCGACTTAAGAGGGAGAGGGTACTCTCATTTCATCATTTTTTTTCCCTGTAATACGTCCATTTTTCCATTTACTTATCAAAAATTAGAAAATTGTCATCTGACTTTCATTTTTCTTAAATGTATTTTATACAAATATGATATTTGTTTTATAGGAAATTAAAATTCTAATATATTTTTATAATTTTTTAATATATATATATATATAATTATAATTTAATAAATATTAAAAAACTAAAAAAAATAAACCGACCAATCAAACGAGAAGAGAGAACATGGTATCCTGTCCTCACCCCTTCCCTGGTGTAGTTTAGCATAATATGATTTCAATTTCATGCCCTCCTTCCCACACCATTCCTCCCTGTGTTATGGTGATGAGAAAAAGGAAAAAAAAATTACATTTGACTTGAAATATAAATAATGTTTAATCTACTAATATATCAACCAGTTAGTTCATCTTTCTAATTTCGGTAGTAACTATTTATCTATCAACATGTTACCAAGTGTCAGTTTAGTTATTTAACTGAAATTAAAATAACTTTTCTATGACCTTATTCACATAAAATGTTAGTAGAGCAATTTATTGACATAAAATATGATCTTAATAATATATAATATATTATTAAGGGAAATTAAGTAACATCCGAAGATCTAGGAGATATAACTTTTTTATGACCTTCTTCGGATGTAGTCTTTAGAAGAATTAGCTTTACCATTCAAAAAGGCTTAGCGGCACAGCTTGTTGCCCGTTTGCAATTTTTGTACGATGACAATTAAAATATTGATGAAATGAAATTTTTGTATTGATTAAGTAATTTAATAAGTATTTGAAAAAAATAATCAACATTTTATAAATTTGTAAAATAACCATAATCTTCGGAATAGTTTATTCCGAAGAGACATCCGGGATACCGGAGTAGAATTCTTGAGTAGCATTCTAGAACAATTTTTATTGTTATTAAAAAGAATTAATCATTTTTTGTGTTTGTTTATGGTTTTATATGGTTTTTGAAAAATAAACTCTATTTATTGCCAAAAAAATATGGTTTTTGAAAAATAAACCGTATGTATTGCAAAAAATAACAATGCTTGAAACCTTTAAATATATTACCAAAAGTAATAATTAGAAAAAGTTAAATATGTTTTAAATAATACTACAATGTTAAAGTGGACCCTTATTTTATCTTCGTACCCATACAATTTCCGCCAATCGCTTGCGATATGACACGACCCATGTTTCCATTGAACCCTCTATCCTTAAAGATTCCCAACGAACAACATCTCTAAAAACCAACATAGAAACACCCCACAATCTCTTTTACTGTCAGACTATTGTGATATGTCTGTGCCTTTTACAAATGTGATTTTAAAACTCTCTAAGGGGTTACATTAATAGGTTTGGTACCCCAATACTTGATACCTATTAGGAGTTTGTGTATACGTGATCACATATCTATAAACCAAGATTCAACTTTTAAAAAATTATAACATCCCAAATTTCAGAATAAATTTTTATTTTTAAAATAGAATAAACACCCATTTTATTAAAGTTACATTCAAGTCAAACCAATTGTTCATAATCCATAATTAAAAACCAGAGTTATAAGGAAGACAATACGGAATCTCGAATCATAAAACCGTTGATTCGTGTGTATAGTCCTGACTTCGCAATCCGATAAGTACATGAAAAACATTTTAATCCGCATCTGTAAGCACAAAGCTTAGTGAGTTCCCCAAAATATTACATATAACACAACATAAATAAGTAACTATGAGTTATCAGCAACTTTGGGGATTATTAGTAGTTCTAATGGGCTAACAACATGCCCTATGAGTTATCAGCAACCTTGGGGACTATCCGCAGTTCTAGTGGGCTAACAACATGCCCTGGAACTATCAGGGGCTCTGTAATACACATAACAACAATCAACAAATAAGACCCACTTGGTCAACATGCATACACTATGACATAGGTAATACACTGAGAAGACTCACTTGAAAGAATAGCTGAAATCCACTACTCAAAGTCCCACAGAATCAACTACACGAACCTCCTAAACCAAACACTAGTTAAACCTCAGACTAAAGCTTAACACCCCTCAAAGTTTGACCAAAATTAAAACTTATCAAAAGTCAACAATCAAGGATCAAATGTCAAAGTCAACTCCAGTCGACACCAATGTCGTGGCCACCCATTGGTCACATCGTGGCAACTTTATGACAAAACAGTCGCGGTGACACCAGTCATCACAGCGTGGCAAGAAGACTGCCACGTCGTGAAAACTGAGTTCTCACAACATAATGGGTTAAGCTCTTAATCCTTCAAGTCACCCATTCATACTTTCCAGAAGGCTTTCTTGCTTCTATTCCAACATAAAAATCCTAGCTTTATAGACATGTATGATCAATGCATGCCTTGAGCTTAATCTTGGTCAAAATGACCAAAATAAGATCCTAACTTCAAGCATGGTTCCCAAAAGATCATGAACGGTCAGATCTGTAGACCAAAATACTATTGTGACAAGGTGGAATAATAAAGTTGCAAACTTTACCACATCCAATAACAAAATCTTCATTTAATGGACCAAAAACAAGCTTAGAATCTAAATCTAGCAACTTATAAGCATAAATATGGAAAATTGAATCATCCCCAAGGTCCAAAAGATAGATGGAAGTTGAGATCTTCCCATGCAAGGCTCTAAAACTCAATATTCTAAGTGTTTGATTAAGATGTCTAAGCCAGTAAATAAATTAGTATATTCTTGTAATTAGAAACAAAGTCCTTTTTGGGTTGCCCCATAACTAGAATTTGATTAAAATGACATTTATAGAGAGATAATGATTTATTAGATTATTATATGATTAATAAACTAATTGAAATTATGAGGAAATGATTTATTAATATATTATATGATTAATATATTAATTAGAAATAGAAAAATTGATTTGTTAATTTATATGATTAATAAATTAATATGAAATCAATTAGAATTAATTAATTATTAATAAGAATTAATCTAGATTTAATTTGGGTTAATTGGAATTAATGAAAGGTCCAAGGGTTGAATTGTAATTCTTCATAATTGAGCAAAGAATGAAGATTCTAAACCCATATAGGTGGTGAACAAAATTAGGAATGATTCTAGGGTTTACCGGAAACCAGTTGGTAGTAAATAAGGAAAGGATTTGAATTTGGATTAAATCTATTATTTAATTATTCAAATCTTGCTTTGTCCATAAGTTACCTAAACTATAAATAGGACCCACTGGGACCTCAAATTTGTTCATACTCTTCCAAGAATGATACTTTGGCCGGAATTCTCCTCTCTCCTCTCCCCTCTTGTCTTCTAGTTCTAGGGTTTGGGTGTGAGCCATTAGAGACATCATTCTTTTGGTGCTAAGCTTTCCAAGACCTATACTACAAAGAGATTTAAGTGATTTGTTTACTACAACAAATCAAGAGGTATGTAACTCTGCACTTGGTAATTTCGAATTACACTAGGGTTATACTAGGTTTAGTTGTCCATTGTATGTTGCTATCAAGGTGTATGATATGTATCTTTTATAGGATGCATGTACCCTATTATGTGTTAATTGTTTTCCGCATTGTACAATTTTGTTTTCAATAAAACCCAACAGTGGTATCAAAGCTTAGGCTTGTCAAATATTGATTACACATGAGTTGAATCGAATTAATTTTTTTCCCCCAAAATACTGAACTCACGACGTGAGAGTATAGTGCTCACGACGTGAACACAATTTTTCCAGATTTTCAGTAATTATGTTCCTAATATGATTTATGGTGTTATTTTTGGTAATTATCCAATATTGATTCTGTTAGATTTTGAATTTTGAATGCCTTGCGTGATAATCCTTAAAACCCTAAATATTAGGATATATCCTTATTTGATAATTTTTAATTAGTTATATTAAATTGAACTATCTCTTATGACTTTAATAATTAATTTAATAGTAATGTAATTAAAAGATAATTATAAATTCATAATATGTTTAAATTGATTAATTAATTATATGATAATCTAGATAATTAATATTTAAACCTCGTATTTTGCAAAGATTTAAAATACACCTTATACTATATATGATTAAAAGTTTAATATATTATACAAATAAGACAAGTTAGTCAAATCATTAGTAGGCCTCATTCACGAAGCCATACTCTAAGGGGTATAAGGAAACATCCTAGAAAATGACTGTTGAATGAGTATCCACACTCACCCACCGCTCCCTTATATGGTGGAGGGTCGTTAGCCGAATGGGTTTGATAGGAAATAACCTCTAAAAGTATGATACTAAAAAGTAACTAAACCTTTTAAAAATCTCACTCTAGTTACTTAGGAAAAATGCGAAATTGTATGCTAATCCATAAAAACGCACATCGTTTCCTTATGAGTCGTTAGTGGAGCGTGTGTGGTTAACCGACACACTAGTTTGGGACCATAAAGGCGAACTGATGAAAAAACTCGTGTTTATGTTTGTTGATGGAGTGTGTGTGGTCAACCAGCACATCAATGAGAGATCATAAATCGATCGAGGGTGTTTAAGCGGGTTTGCATAGTTATTCACATCTTAATTGTGATCCTCGGCATCCCAGTCATAATTGGTAAGATCATAATCAAGATTAAACATTCCATTGATATGACTAAATGAATCTCAAAGATCTAGGAGTTTCATGTGATTGAAATTGGTGAGATTACTCTACGTACCTAAAATAGATTCGAATTTGATTACGACATCCCTCTTCAAAGGTCGAATAAAAAATATGGATCCTAGACTTAATTTAAATTTGGATTAATAATTAAGGATTAAAATCAACTAACTTGAATTCTCTCTTCTCCCAAATTTTAAATGTCAAATTAGGACAATGATGGTCTTTCTCGTTCTTCTGAAAATGTTTTTTCTCGTTATTCTGAAAATGATTTTCCACATTCTGATAAAGGTGAAAAGTTTTCTCTTATTCAGGGAATGGTGGAACTGGACATCATGCTTCTTCAATTCTTCCACATCCTCCTCCTGTGACTTTCCCAACGTCATGTTTTCTTCGAGTTGAAAGATATGAAACTACTCAAGCCCTATTGGGATGTAAACATGAAGATGGAAATTTCGTGTGTGCGCATGTTCTAAAAATGAAGTCATACATTGACAAATTGGAAAGGATGGGTGTCATATGGTTAGTTCGTTAAGAACTTTCATATGAGGAATCTTGATGTGACCCTAAGTGATCTGACCTATATGTTGATGGTTACTGAAGCAGAAATGCTTAAGAACACAACTAAAGCAGAAATGCTTGTAGGGTCTAATCCCAAGGTTTCCATGGACATTGATAATGGTAACATTTGTGATCAAGAAAATACTTCTCTTCCCAATCGAATGCGATCGACCAAGGTCAAACCGTTTGATAGTATGGTAAAGAGAAAGGCTCATTTTGAGATCATTCCACATGTTGACCCAATGAGTCCATTTGTTTCTACTGTCAATTGAAGGGATAGTGGAAGCGAAGCTGCCCGAAATACCTGGAAGATCTTACAACTTTCGATATTTGTAACATAATATAAAGTTAGAAGAATACCTTTTCCTTGTAGCTTATAGATCTTGACCTTCAAGAGCTTAGTGCCTCAAATGTTGCACCTCTAGTGAGTCACAAACACCAAGTAGCAATTGAGGATTATGAGAGAGAGGTGAGAGGCTCCTAAAATTGGCTACGGTATTCTCTTGGAAGCAAGTGGCCGATTTTGGGAGTCCTAGGGGTTCCTTATATAGCTGAGCTGCTAGGGTTTCAGGTAAAACCCTAATGTGATAGCTTGAACCTTAAGCAGCCCACAAGATCCTTCCAGAAGGCCCTTATGGACGAAATCTATGTGGGCTAAACAAGAGATTTCATCCACCCCTTCCTTAGGGATTCTCAACCCAACTTTCAATTATTAGATAATTGCAATATCAGTCCCCTTTAATTTAATCAGTATCTTTTGATCACCAAATTAATTCCAAATTAATTTCTGATCAATACTAATTAAATAATATGATTTCTCAATTAATATATTATTCTTATAATATATTAATAAATCACAATTAACCTCCTTCTCCATAATTCATCCTATCAAATTGCTAAGGTGAAGACAACCCAAAAAGACCATGCTACTATCGGTTCAAGTACATACCATTTATAGTTATGGGCTTAAACAACTAATCCAACAAAGTGCTTGGTCGAGCCCATACTAAATTGATGTTTTCAATTAGTAATTTGAATTCAGTCGTCATAAATTAGGAAATCAAGAAACAAAAATCTTGGGCTATGAGATTGATTCTAATCCATGTTTCCATATGATATTTTGTAGAACGAAAGAATAGTTGATCACTTATCTTAGGGCCAACGTTTGATTTGAATCAGAGTTCGACAGTGGCTTTGGAAAATACTCTTTGTTGTTTAGTTCAAGGTATATACTTGCAGATGTAGTTACAAAATTATCAAAGTGGGAGGCTATTGGATTAAGGTATCTAAGCCAGTAACTAAATTGGTATATTCTTGTAATTAGAAACAAAGTCCTTTTTGGGTTGTCCTTAAAACTAGAATTTGATTAGAATGATTATTATATTATTAACAAACTAATTGAAATTATGAGGAAATGAGTTATTAATATATTATATGATTAATATATTAATTGAAAATAGAAAAATTGATTTGTTAATTTATATGATTAATAAATTAATATGAAATCAATTAGAATTAATTAATTATTAATCAGAATTAACCTGGATTTAATTTGGGATTAATTGAAATTAATTAAAGGTCCAAGGGTTGAATTGTAATTATTCATAATTGAGAAATGAGTGAAGATTCTAGAACCCATATACGTGATGAACGAAATTAGGAAAGTTTCAAGGGTTTCTAGAAGCCTCCTAGTAGTAAATAAGGAAATAATTTGAATTTAGATTAAATCTATTATTTAATTACTCAAATCTTGTTTTGTCCCTAAGTTACCTAAACTATAAATAGGACCCCTTGGGACCTAAAATTCGTTCATACTCTTCCAAGAAGGATACTTTGGCCGAAATTCTCCTATTCCCTCTCTCCTGATGTCTTCTAGTTCTAGGGTTTGGATGTGAGCCATTAGAGACATCGTCCTTTTGGTGCTAATCTTTCCAAGACCTGCACTACAAGGACATTGAAGTGATTTGTTTACTACAACAAATCAAGAGGTATGTAACTCTACACTTGGTAATTTCGAATTACACTAGGGTTATATTAGGTTTAGTTGTTCATTGTATGTTGCTATCAAGTTGTATGCTATAGATCTTTTATATGATGCATGTACCCTATTAAGTGTTAATTGTTTTCCGCATTGTACAATTTTGTTTTCTATAAAAACCAACAGTAAGAAGATTCCTTCCAAAATCCACCAAAGTCCTCCAAAAATGGATGAAAGAGGAGATGGGAGGCTCAAAGTGGTGAAAGGGACGCTAGGGTTTCTATTAAGAGGCTCTAAATGTGATGGATGATGGAAAAATACCCTAAAAACACGAAAGCACCCTTTAAATACATAGAAAACCCTAAAATTTTGTGGGCTTGGGCTGCCCAACGCTCACCTCGTGGCAGTCTGATTGTCACCTCGTGACGACGGGTTTTCACCGAAATCAAATCCAACTTCAAACAGTCACAACTTCTTCGTTTCAACTCTGTTTTTCGGCGATATTTATATGCACGAAAATGTATTGAAGATCCCCACAACCCTATCTAATTACGTTTGGCTTAATACATGTCGAACTAAAACCATAATCCATGCAAGAAGACCGATATATAGCTTTTCTATTTTACCCTTTTACCCTTTTGCTTTGAAGCACAATTCGAGGGCTTTAATCACTTAACCCAACATTATCATAATCCGATAGGGTATAAACTCTATTCCCTTGAAGCCTAAGACCTTTACTCAATCCATTTATGACCCGCTATCCCGATAATAGAAACATCCGAAAACTAAGTGTTACAAAAATAGTCTCCCTTCCGGTGACTATCGTATATAGTAATTGTGAATGCTTTGAAATCCAAAGGAATACGATTACAGTTGCTTTATATGGGCCCACCATTTCTGGTCATCCAAAAAGGAATACGATTTGTACTCCGGTACGTATTCCGTACCATCAACACCTGAGAGTGCCACAAACAGAACTTTAATATCCGTTCCTAGCTTACACACACTCTCCGAATAAGACTACCCAATATCAAACTTAGTTGAACTAGACATCTATAATAAGTCTCATCTCATTAACGGAAAATACTACTAGGCTTCCAATACCAAATCTGTTTAGATGACACTATCCTAATTTAGTGTATATATTTAACACAGGGCATTTAGGTACTAATATACTTTTATCGTTTTCTCTAATAATACTTATGTTATTAATATCACATAATATTATATATATATATATATATATATATATATATATATATATATATATATATATATATATATCTTAACACCTATGAAACCATATCTGGTTCGCATATCGTATATCATCAAATACATTTCTAACATATACTCTAAGCAATAAGCATATAGCTCACATATAAACTTTTCGACAAAAATTTAATACTTTAATTAATACTTGTATTAAAATCATGTTCATGAAAGGGACTATGCACTCACTTGATAAAAGTGGAAGCCTCATAATTTGGGCAGAACTTCGCCTTTAGCTTTTCATCTGATGTGACCTAGGTTCATCTTACTAAGTCTTAGTCTTATATTCTTGGAGACTAATGATAATCTAGATTGCTCACTAATCCCAATGTCTACATTAATATCTATCAAGTAAGGAACAACTAGGTAGGATCATATCGGAGGTAGGGTCCGTTTGGTATACATAGTATACTGTTTGGAAATCCCACTTTAAACACCTCACTAAATCCAGCTTAGACATCATCCCCGTAAGTAGATCAATCAATATAATGACTTGGAATTACTGATAAATCTTATTTATAGGTTCATAATAATGACTTATGACTATAAATATAAGTTACACTGAAAGCGAAAGAGTGTAGCTTAACTTACAGAGATTCAAGTGAAAACTGGGAAAACCTACAGACAAAATTCCAAAACCGAAAGCTTCTATTTGTCGGACCCTATGATGTACTAGAGCCCTACTACTGACCAATGAAAACTCCTAAAATTGGGCTTAACGAATTTGGGAGGTTTGAGAGAGATTTTTGAGAGTTTTGGAGTGGAAATGAGCTGAAAATCAAAGGGTTTATATAGGCTAAGGGGATGCGTGCCACGCCTAGGCAAGAGGTGTGTTGCGCCCTATTGGTATGATGGCTCCTCTTGCCTTCTGCCACGTGTCGCCGAATATGTGGTCCACCTCACTCATTCTAGAAGGCTTCCACGTGGCCTATTCTTGTGGTGCCACGTGTCACCTCCATGTTGCGTCACGTCATCATGTCTCGTGAGAAAGCCGGCCGTCCGACCATGCCACGTGCCACCTCCAGAGAGTGTCACATCATCAAATGCGCAATGAGCACTGTGCGGACGTACGAATTTCCAAATTTTCAAAAATTCATAACTTCTTTGTACGAGCTTCGTTTTCGACTTTCTTTATATCCCCGGAAACAACGGTCTTTAACCGCTTTGCCGTAGGTTGTGGCAGCACCGGAGCCTACCTCTCTTCCCTCGTCTGGATCTCAATCTTAATTTCCTGCCACCACACGACATCCTGAAGCTCAGAAAGGGTACTGTAACGCTGGGTAGACACAAACTGTCTAATCTCCATCTTGAGCATGCTCAAGTATCGCACCATCTGGGCCTGCTCCGAGGCAGAATACTTAGGACATAAAAAGGATCTCTCAATAACATCTTGGTGATCTCAGTCATCGACTTTGACGTCTGCCTCAACACCAGATACTCTTGGTCCAACCTTTATATCTCTCTCGCTCTACCAAGGGAACATACTTCGTGCGAAACATCTCCCGAAACTGCCCCCGAGTAACAACAACCCTACGCTCTAGAGTATAAGAATCGGTCACCATGTTCCACCAGTCCTTTGCGCCTAGACAAAGAAGGTTCAGGGCGCACCTAACCTTCCAGTCCTCCGAACATGAACAAGTGAAGAAACAACCCTCCACATCAAATATCCACCTCATAGCCACAATCGGATCCTTGACCCGTCAAACTCTGGGGGTTTCGTGTTGCTAAAGTCTTGATACTGGAATGATCCTCTCCCTTGAACCTTGGCAACAACAACAATTGCAGTAGCTGCAGCAACAACAGCCTCAGCCACAACGGTGTACTGCTCATTAAACATCTCAATCATTGCGGTCTTGATAGACCCAAAAACCTCTAGGATGACACCTCGAATAGCCGCAACTACTTCGATGGCGATCAACTTACGAATGTCATCATCTGTCAATCGTGGCCTCTCCGGGCTGCCAACTCGTAAACCAGAACCTCTCATGAACACGATACTGAAAATGAACCAAAATATATCAGAAACAAGACATTCATGATATTACAACCATTACAAAAACTAAACCCTCGGGGTTTGTGAATTCCTTGCTACACGTACGGGTCCTGTGCTTTCAGTAGCACGGGCCCATACTACCTTCCATACCTACCCGTATTTGTTTCAATGGATCGTCACAGATCACCCTAATACAAAACCCCTACGACTAGGATATGCATGCATCCTATACCCACTCTCTCTAGAGTGGCTAATCATCCCTCAAGCTGGCCTGCTACCATTACACACACTTATGGAACTTCTGTTGGGTCTTTGTATACTACAACATCCTATGGTACACATACAACCCTAAATGATTTGGATCTATGTTTTCTCTAATTATACATGCAATATTGTAAACAACATAAAATACTAGTTAGGAGTTTACCTCTTTATGTAGCTTGTAGAACTTGTTGTATTTGGCCTTTAAGAACTTAGCACCCCAAGTGTGATGCCTCAAACGGTTCACAACACACCTAGGACAAAGGAGAACTTGAGAGAGATGTTGCTAGCTCCAAAATCGGCTCTAATGAACTCCAAGAACTCTAGTCACGATTTTGGGTTCTAAGGGAGTCCTTTTATAGTGTGGCAAAGTCTAGGGTTACATCCATGCAAACCCTAAGGCCCATGACCTTTCATATTACTTAGGCTCCATGGGTTAAACCTCCATGGACTATCCATGGACTACCATATTGGTTTAGCCCATCCTAAATAACAATTGGCCCACACTATAAGAATCATTGATTTACCAAATCAATCCCCATATATTTAATTAGTCTCTTTTGATCACATAATTAATTCCAAATTAATTCTTGATCAATTCTAATTAAATAATATGATTTCATATTAATATATTAGAAATTATAATATATTAATAAATCATATGTAACCTCTTACTCAAGTATCCATCCTATCAAATTGTCCTGGTGATATGCAACCCGAAATGGACCATGCTACTCTCGGGTCAAGTACATACCAATTATAGTTATGGGCTTAGACACCTAATCCAACAGTCTCCCACTTGGATAAGTCTAATAACTATTATTGCAAGTACGACTCCAAAATCCCGACTAGCAATCGTAGCTCTTAAAAGCCGCTGACGAACTCTGACCTAGTCAATGACGCGTCCATTAGATAAGGGATCATATATTCCTCTATTCTAGACATCATATGGACATGAGACATGGATTATAATCATTCTCTCTGTCCATCTGTTGTTTCCCGATTTCCGATTTATGACGACCGACTAATCGAACAAATCAAATCAGTCCAGGCTTGGCCAAGCACTTAGGGTTGTCATCACTAAATCACCGAGGGGCCCACAGATATCGCTTTTATCCCTCTAAGGGTAAAAGGAACGGATAAACTTCGACTCATATGCTTGCTTGTACTTACTCATCAAATCACACATAACAATATGTTTTATAACACCAAGTTACTGGTGCGTTTACATATGTCAATGTGCAACCGACTTGTAAATTACAACTCACATGTCTTTGTTTCAAGAATATAAGATATTATCGTTTCATAATCACTCGTGATAAAATCCATGAAGTGATTAGATGAGCATGGGTTTAATCCAATACTCGAATCTTATTCCAGGAGTACTCATGAACACTGCAACAAACTTGTGCTATGTCTAAAACACCTAGACAATCTACAGTCAGATTCATGACAGTCTTGCCTCAATACCTACTTCCAAAGTATGATCGACTGTGGATAGTTTGAATAACCTAGTTATTCGGGAAGTTAAAACATGCAAAGTGAAACACAAGAATAATCGAATCCAATATGGTCTCAGAACCTATGAATATAAATAAAACACCTTTTATTTAATCACCATATTGATACACATTATTCATTGTGATAAGTTATATTTTTAGTTCGCAACATGCTTAACCCATTATAACATATGTATGTCATGATAAACTAGTTTATGAAATAGTACCTAAACAAAATATCGTTTATACTAGATACTAGTTTTTGTATGCATTTTTCATAAACGATATACATGTTTCATAAGTATTCTCTCCCAAAATAATAAAACATTAAAAAGGGGTCGTAGGCACTCAACCTTGATTTGTTTTGGTGAAGCGCGACATGAGAAACCACAAAATTAACCGTTCTTGAACTTTGGAATATTTCTGGGACCGTTTTGTAACGAATTTACACTATAGGGGTTGTTTTGTAATTTAACTAACAAGGGGGAACTGTTTGGTAATAACTTAAATCAAGAGGGATTGTTTATGTTAAGAATACAAACTATGGGGCTGTTTTCGATTAAAAGAAACGAGACAAGGGCTATTTTGGTTTAAAATAAATAATGGAGGGCTGATTGGGTTACAATATTCAAATGGAGTGTTGAATTTGATTAAAATTGATCAAAGTTTGAGGGTTCCTTTGACCTTTTCCTGGTCAAAACGAAACACGAAGGCAGAAAGCATAAAGGGTCCGGTGGTTGGCTGATCTTTCATCGAGAAGGAGGAGCACCTCCGGTGCTTCACTGGTTCGTGGAAGGAGAGGAACGAAAGAAACAAGGGTTCTCTTCTTCTGTTTTCCGACAGTGGGTTGCGAAGGGGAGGAAGATGGTGGTCCGAGGGAAGCAAATCAAACAGTGACAACAGGTAGGGATGTCGACGACGGCTGGTGACGAGAGGGAGGCTGTGGAGGGTGGTGAACGATGACGGAGGTCGTAGACGCTGGTGAAGGATGGCATAGGGAGGTGGAAGTCGTCATTCCTGGTGCTCCCTTTCTCTCTTCGGTTGTGGGTCTCTTCGCCGGGGGTGGGGTCGCAAGCAGTAACTGGAAGGAGGAGGTGGAGGGGGTTGCTACAGCCGGCTGTGGTGGCTCTCTTTGTCGGAAAGTGCAAGAACACCACCTCCGGTAGATGTGTTCTTGGGTGGAATTTGAAGCATCAGAGAAGGAGGGGAATGAGGTGCTTCGAATGTTTTTGGTTGATGATATGTATATGCATTGAGTCAAATAGTAAGTTTTTTTTGTCTTTCATTCCATAAGAAGGTAATCACGTGGGTTTTGTATGCATATGTAAGGGTTGACCTCTAAGGTCATGATAAAGGTCCAAGTACATGAGAGAGAGAGAGAGAGGAGGGATTGAGGGAGAAGAGTGTATGGCTGTGAATTGATCTAATACATACACCTAGTTGTTGGATTAATGTCTAAGTCCATAACTATAATTGGTAAGACTTGACCCGACCCGGCATGGTCCATTTGGGTTGCATGGCATCATGCATTTGGATAGACTATAATGAGAGAAATAACACTTAAGGTTTGTTAATATATTATAAGTTATAATATATTAATAAGATTATTTAATTAGTATTGATCAAGAATTAATCTAGTATTAATTAAGTGATCAAAAGAAGACTAATTAAATATATGGGTTGATTGTGTAAATCATCCATACTTATATATTGGGCTAATGCTCCATGGATTGTCAAGTTGGGCTAAAACCCATAAGATGCTCCATGGTGTATTTGTACCCATGGATCATGGAAATGAAAGGCCATGAGAATTAGGGTTTACATGGTGTAACCCTAACTATATGATGATCTTATTCTTGGAGAAAATCGGCGACTATGTGTGATAGAAAGGGCTAGCCGATTTGATGAAGTGTTCCAATTCTCTCAAGTTATTCCAAGTGTATTTGGTGTTGTGTGAACCATTTGAGGTGTCACACTTGGGGCACTAGGCACTCAAGCTTCATGAAGTCATTCTACATCAAAAGAGGTATGTAATTCTAACTTGATATATTCATATGAATCAATGTTATTATGCTAGTTAGGATGAATACCTTGGAAAGTTCATATTTGCATGTATAATAGAGAAAACATAGATCCAAGGTATTTAGGGTTGCATGTACACTTAGGAGTGTTAGAATGCTCAAAAACCAACAGTGGTATCAGAGCCTAGGCTTGTTTTCACTTATACTTGATGCAAACTTGTTTTTTCAAAGCTGAAACTGTCCAGACCGTAAAACTCGACGATTTTATGCAAAAAACTCGACGAGTTCATCATTTTGGGCATGAACTCGACGAGTTCCTCAAGGAACTCGACGAGTTTTGGGTGCTGACAGCTTGCTGTTTGATGTTTTTGGCTAGAAATGGACTAGGAACATTACCATAAGCTGTTTTTGAACCTATAAACTTGTTTTTGATGTGGTAATGTTCATTCTAATCCAATTTCAAATATAATTGTCAATAGATTCATGTTTTGTATTAGTTTAATGGTTAGTCTAATTACATGAAAAAGTTTGATTAAATTATCTTGTTCTTATGAGTTGCTTAGATTAATAGAAAAATTATTAGAAATTGTTGTTTTCAATCCATTTTAATCTAAGAGATGATTCTAAAATGTGTTTGTGTAACTTGTCCTCAAGTTACATGAAAAGTCACATTAAAGTTTCTTAAAACTCATAAAAGTTGGCAAATGTTACAAAATGAAGAGTCTTGTCTTCATTGAATGGTTTTATGACTCCATAACTTGTCCTCAAGTTATGGAGGTTCAAGAGTCACTTCATTAAGTAATAAAATGTGTAACCTTAATTAGTTCCATAAGTTACAAAAACAAAGAAAAGTTACATTCTTTTATTAGTTTAAAGTCTTCCATAACTTTTCCTCAAGTTATGGAAATTGAAGAGTTTTTTTAATTAAAACTACTTTAAACACATAAGTTATGGAATTGAATAGTTTTGAATAGTTTCAAAACTTGCCCTCAAGTTTTGGAATTTGAAAAGTTTTTCCTTATGAATACTTTAATTCCAAGTTAAGCCCTTAGAATTTTAAAAGTTAAAATTCAATCCTTATACTTTATAATATTATAAGTTAATAATATATATGTGTATAAGAGCAAGTCAGTCTTACCATTAGTAGGCCTCATTCACGAAGTCGGTCTATAAGGGGGGTATAAGGTTGTTGCCTATAAAATGGCAGCTTAATGGGTGTCCACTCTCACCCACCGCTTCCTTGACTGGTGGAGGGTCGTTAGCCGAACAGGTAGGACAAGGACTATAATTCTCCCTTCATTAAAAGTATTAATGATAAATACTAAGTAACTAAACACTTATTAATTCCCAATCTTAGTTACTTAGGAAAATGTGAATAAGGTGCTAATCCATGAAATTACACTTTTCACTTTGTTTAAACCGTTAGTGGAGCGTGTGTGGTTAACCGACACTCTAACCTGGGTTTAACAAGGTAGGCAAAGGGTAACTTAATATTTATCATAGTATCGGTGGAGCTTGTGTGGTTAACCGGCACATCGATTGAGGGGTAAATATTAAGGGTACCAAGTATATTTGCATGGTTATTCACACCTTGTTTTGTGATCTTCGGCATCCCAGTCACAAAACCTGAAGGGCACACTCGAGATTGAAACATGTCATTGAACAGTTCAATGAATCTCAAAAGATCTAGGAGTTTCAAAGCCAAGTAAAACCTAATTAAATTATTTCGTTTTCATGGTGGAAATTGGTGAATCGTCATTCACCTACCTTCAAATATTTTATAGCTTGGATTATGGCATCCCTCTTCTAAGTTATAAAATAGTTTGCTGAGTCCTAGCCTTAATATTTCATATTGAGTGTTATATTAAGGACTTTAAATCAACTATCTTGAATATCTCCCAAAAGATGTCTAGCTCAGACATCTATGATCTTCCCAAATCTCTTGGAACTTCACTTCCTCCACCTCCTCCAATTATTCTCCCTAACCCACAAGTTCAAGGTCACTCAAGCCCTAATGGCAAGGCAAGGTCTAGGTGTGATCACATCTTAGAGATGAAGTCACATATTGACAAGCCGAGAGAGTTGGGTGTCAAAGTCTTGAGAAAGTTGGATGTTCAATCACTTTCTGAGTCACATAGTGAGTTCCTTTGGGACTACTATGAAATAGACTATGACATGACCCTTAATGATCTTATCTATTTGCTTGGTCAGCAATGATTTGAGGACTAGTAAAGCAAATTGATTAGGAGATCAACTTCCCAATAGACATTGCCAATGGTAACATTGGATATCTAGAAAAACCTTCTCATCCCAAAGAAAAGGTTTGACCATAGTCAACTAGGTTGGCCAAATGGTAAAGAGAAAGGCTAAGTCTGAGATAGTCCCATTACCAAAGAGTCCATATGTTTATCTTGTCAAAGGAAGGGGCATTGATTGCGAAGCTGCCTATTTACCTGAAAGATCATAAGGTTGATCAAGCCAAGAAGTTTGACTCTACTTTAGGTAAAGTCCACTATCTAACTCTGTTAAGTTTCTATTCTGAGATTCTCATTACATGATGTGACTGGGTCACATGTTGATGCTTTAAGAATCAAAGAAAAGTGAAGAAACTTAAAGGAAGTACATGCTGATTCTGATCACGAAGATGGATTTCGATCGCATGGTTTGGTGATCAGAAATTTTGAAGCTGTTACTTAGGAGTTATGATATATTGCTTAGGAATAGATAACAACAAGTTTTTCATATGCATTTGCACTGTAAGGATAAGTTTTTTCCACAAAGTTTTGAAACAAAATAAAAGGTTTTAATTTTATATTTATTTTAAATATCCTTACAAGTGGCATTTGTGAAAAATGGTTGTTTATATGATTCCATTGATAGCAATATTTGGAAAAAAAATGGACTTGATTCTTTCGTTTGTGGTAGTGTCATAATTTACCTAATAAGGAAAGATTCTTTTTCCCAAGGCTTCAGTTGGATAGAAACTTGGAATCATGCAAGTTGAATAGTATGATGAATGAGAACTTTCAGCTTTGGAAAAAATTAAGACTAATTCCTTGTTCACATGTATATGTGAGTCAAGTGAAGGACTAAGGGATCGAGTACCAATTCTTGTGCACTGACCAAGTCCTCCACAAAAGCTCGGTAAGACTATTCGTCATGATTTACTAAAGTTTAGTAAATATGGTTATACTTATAAGTTTAAGTATAATTCTGAAGCATTGGAAAAGTCTCGATGTATGGCAGAACGAATGAGAAGAATCAAATTAGGCAGAAAGATAAAAGTTTCTCAAATCTGAAAAGATGGGAGAGTACTTTAGTATCATGTTTTGTGATCATCTTAATGATTAAAGAACCACATCACAATTGGTCTTCTAAGGACATCTTAGTGCATTCTTATGACTAAGAAGAGGAGTTGTGAATTGTTGAAATGGTTAAATCGAGAAGATGAGTCATACTTCGTTTCAAAACAAGTCTTAGAGTCATACTCCAAGATTGTAACTTGAGTGACATATCTTAAAGAAAGGTTTAAAACACTTGTCAAATGTAAGAGTAAAAGTGTCCTACTCTTGTACATTTGAAATTGGTAAGTTGTGATGTTTTGGATAAAACAAAGACCAACTAAGGCCAATTGTGTGAAGTGTTTGTCTTGATAAAGAATCCGCACTATCTCTTGAATATTTGGCAACATAGTATTATATGTCAAGAGGATAGTGGGAGTCTTAAAGATCCTAAAAAGAATTTCAAGAACTAATCAAGAATAAAACCTGAGGTTCTTCACTAGCACACGACTTGAGGTTTATAACCTATCGTGTTGACATATTCTGTGCCCATTCCAGTTAAAGTTGGCTTTGCATAGGAGTTCTGAAAGTTCTCAATTGGTTTCATAACAACTTGGAAGCAATGACAGACCCTGTACTGCCAGGTGGCAAGAAGTTAAGATTGCATAAGTTCAGTCCATATGAGTTTGGATTTGTCATTATCCTTGTCTTGTGACTATGGTTTTGACGATTCACATGGATAAGAACACATACACCATAAAATCTAAGGGTCATAAGGTTTCTCTCCGATTCATGAAAATGATGGTGAGGAAACACTTCCACCAAGTAGATTTGAAGCAGATGGCAAAAGGTCTAAACAATTGAGACTATGATTACGACATCCCTTTTCATAGTTCTGAAATTGTTTAGACACACATGCATGCTATCTAAGGAAAGGTGTATGATTTTGATAAAGTTTTATCAAAGCATCACGTATCAGAAATCTGAACTTTGGTAAGAAAGTCAATAAAGTATTGATTTCTAGAAGTCCAGCTGATTTCTGAGTACATGTCAAAGCTAGTGGGAGCATAAGTGTTATGCTAATAATCATCATGTTAGTGGGAGCATGATAAATATTGTTAGTGTTGCAAGTTAGCAATGTTAATTATAGAAAACAAAAGTTTCAATTCGTGAGGCTGCAGGGATTGAAAAAATTGTTTTGCTATAATTAAGGGAGGGATATACTTCATTTCAGTTCTAAAGGCTTAGATTGAGACCTTAATCATCTTTAGTCAAGAATATATATATATATATATATATATATATATATATATATATATATATGAATTTCATGTTGGATTGGTTCAACTTAAGGAAATTCTATATATTGCGTTCTCAAAATTCGATTATGATTACGGCATCCCTCTTCATAGTCAAATTTTGAAAACATGGCAAATAAAAATATTGTAGCAAAAGACTGGTCTAGAATCATGTCTTTATGTGAGACATCATGAATCGTGTACCATTTGCTTTGGGTACAGGATCGATTGCATGTGCTATAATATTTGTCATTTCTAAATTTTTCCAAATGCCCAGAGGCATTAAGAAGGGAAAAGGTCTAGAATTGGATATGACTAAAAGGATTAAGCAATTGTCGAGGATAATCTAAGGTTTACCAAAGATTGGTTGCTCAGGGACAGTTGGAAGTATAGTGCTAATTTTGGAAGGACCATATTGACATATTCTGAAAAAAGAGGCATCTCTTGTTCAGAAGTGATAGTCAAAATGAGAATATAGAGTTGTCTCCATAGGTGGAAGTTATCTGTGTAAGATTAGAAAACTTAATGCAAGAAGCATGTTCAAAGCAATGTACTTTGAATATGAGACTTAGTTTCCATGGAGTTGAACTCCATTGGAATACCTTATAATGACTGCTGACAAGTCTTTGTAACTTTGTACACTTTCATTACAAGAGGTCAGTGCATATAAGTTTAAAATCTAAACAAATTTCGATAAATGATAGGAATTTGGAATTTTTACATTTTTTGATAAGGATTTGGGAGTGTGAAAAGAGAATCATTGAAAGTATGTTCACTCGATCTAGTTCACAAAGTACGGATCATAGACAAACATAGAGTGCATACTTGGTGTATGGCAAAGCTATTGTTTAAGAAAAACATAGTGTACATTCTTGGAGCATGGGACAACTAGTGTTTTTAATTCAAGTATAAAGTTGATAAAACCGAAACAATGAATAATGAGTAATCAGTATGGTGATAAATAAAAGTGTTTATTTATATTCATAGGGTTTGATACCATATTTGATTCATTTATTCTTGTGTTTCTCTTTGCATGTTTTGACTTCCAGAATAACTAAGTCGCTCTTCCTGAATGATTAAGTTATTCAAACCATCCACAGTCGGTCATATGTTGGAAGTAGATATGAATCAAGACTGTCATGAGTTGGCTTGTAGAGGTCCAAGTTGGTGGACAAAGTGGTGCTACAACACTCATGAGTGCTCATAAGTTCTGAGTATTGGATTCAACCCACGCTCATTTGAATCACTTCATGGATTTTATCACGAGTGATCATGAGACGATAATATCTTATATTCTTCAAACCTAGAGATATGAGTTGTTACTATGAGTTGGTTATACATTGATTGCACGAAAACGCATTGGTAACTCGATGTTATAAAACGTGCATTTGTGTATGATTCAACAAGTAGTAGAACAAGCCATATGAGTCGAAGTTTATCCATTCCTTTTATCTTCGGGATAAAAGCGATATATGTGGGCCCCTCGATGATTTAGCGATGACACATGTGAGTGCTTGGCCAAGCCAGGACTGATTTGATTTGTTCAATCAGTCAATCATCATAAATCGAAAATCGGGAAACAACAAATGGACAGAGAGAATGATTTATAATCCATGTCTCAATCCATATGATATCTAGAATGGAGGAATATATGATCACTTATCTAATGGACAAGTCATTGACAGAGGTCAGAGATCAACGACAAGGTCATAGTTCGACGGAAGCTTTTGAGAGCTACGATTGCCAGTCGGTTCTTGAAGTTATACGCAATAATAGTTTTAGACTTATCCAAGTGGGAGACTGTTGGATTAATGTCTAAGTCCATAACTATAATTGGTAAGACTTGACCCGACCCGGCATGGTCCATTTGGGTTGCATGGCATCATGCATTTGGATAGACTATAATGAGAGAAATAACACTTAAGGTTTGTTAATATATTATAAGTTATAATATATTAATGAGATTATTTAATTAGTATTGATCAACAATTAATCTAGTATTAATTAAGTGATCAAAAGAAGACTAATTAAATATATGGGTTGATTGTGTAAATCATCCATACTTATATAGTGGGCTAATGCTCCATGGATTGTCAAGTTGGGCTAAAATCCATAAGATGCTCCATGGTGTATTTGTACCCATGGATCATGGAAATGAAAGGCCATGAGAATTAGGGTTTACATGGTGTAACCCTAACTATATGATGATCTTATTCTTGGAGAAAATCGGCGACTATGTGTGATAGAAAGGGCTAGCCGATTTGATGAAGTGTTCCAATTCTCTCAAGTTATTCCAAGTGTATTTGGTGTTGTGTGAACCATTTGAGGTGTCACACTTGGGACACTAGGCACTCAAGCTTCATGAAATCATTCTACATCACAAGAGGTATGTAATTCTAACTTGATATATTCATATGAATCAATGTTATTATGCTAGTTAGGATGAATGCCTTGGAAAGTTCATATTTGCATGTATAATAGAGAAAACATAGATCCAAGGTATTTAGGGTTGCATGTACACTTAGGAGTGTTAGAATGCTCAAAACCCAACAGTGGTATCAGAGCATAGGCTTGTTTTCACTTATACTTGATGCAAACTTGTTTTTTCAAAGCTGAAACTGTCCAGACCATAAACTCGACGATTCTATGCAAAAAACTCGACGAGTTCATCATTTTGGGCATGAACTCGACGAGTTCCTCAAGGAACTCGACGAGTTTTGGGTGCTGACAGCTTGCTGTTTGATGTTTTTGGCTAGAAATGGACTAGGAACATTACCATAAGCTGTTTTTGAACCTATAAACTTGTTTTTGATGTGGTAATGTTCATTCTAATCCAATTTCAAATATAATTGTCAATAGATTCATGTTTTGTATTAGTTTAATGGTTAGTCTAATTACATGAAAAAGTTTGATTAAATTATCTTGTTCTTATGAGTTGCTTAGATTAATAGAAAAATTATTAGAAATTGTTGTTTTCAATCCATTTTAATCTAAGAGATGATTCTAAAATGTGTTTGTGTAACTTGTCCTCAAGTTACATGAAAAGTCACATTAAAGTTTCTTAAAACTCATAAAAGTTGGCAAAGGTTACAAAATGAAGAGTCTTGTCTTCATTGAATGGTTTTATGACTCCATAACTTGTCCTCAAGTTATGGAGGTTCAAGAGTCACTTCATTAAGTAATAAAATGTGTAACCTTAATTAGTTCCATAAGTTACAAAAATAAAGAAAAGTTACATTCTTTTATTAGTTTAAAGTCTTCCATAAATTTTCCTCAAGTTATGGAAATTGAAGAGTTTTTTAATTAAAACTACTTTAAACACATAAGTTATGGAATTGAATAGTTTTGAATAGTTTCAAAACTTGCCCTCAAGTTTTGGAATTTGAAAAGTTTTTCCTTATGAATACTTTAATTCCAAGTTAAGCCCTTAGAATTTTAAAAGTTAAAATTCAATCCTTATACTTTATAATATTATAAGTTAATAATATATATATGTGTATAAGAGCAAGTCAGTCTTACCATTAGTAGGCCTCATTCACGAAGTCGGT
This sequence comes from Lactuca virosa, assembly GCF_052849685.1. Classification (NCBI taxonomy): domain Eukaryota; kingdom Viridiplantae; phylum Streptophyta; class Magnoliopsida; order Asterales; family Asteraceae; genus Lactuca; species Lactuca virosa. The sequence continues at coordinate 115,816,085 of NC_136433.1, forward strand.
CTATAAGGGGGGTATAAGGTTGTTGCCTATAAAATGGCAGCTTAATGGGTGCCCACTCTCACCCACCGCTTCCTTGACTGGTGGAGGGTCGTTAGCCGAACAGGTAGGACAATGACTATAATTCTCCCTTCATTAAAAGTATTAATGATAAATACTAAGTAACTAAACACTTATTAATTCCCAATCTTAGTTACTTAGGAAAATGTGAATAAGGTGCTAATCCATGAAATTACACTTTTCACTTTGTTTAAACCGTTAGTGGAGCGTGTGTGGTTAACCAACACTCTAACCTGGGTTTAACAAGGTAGGGAAAGGGTAACTTAATATTTATCATAGTATCGGTGGAGCGTGTGTGGTTAACCGGCACATCGATTGAGGGGTAAATATTAAGGGTACCAAGTATATTTGCATGGTTATTCACACCTTGTTTTGTAATCCTCGGCATCCCAGTCACAAAACCTGAAAGGCACACTCGAGATTGAAACATGTCATTGAACAGTTCAATGAATCTCAAAAGATCTAGGAGTTTCAAAGCCAGGTAAAACCTAATTAAATTATTTCGTTTTCATGGTGGAAATTGGTGAATCGTCATTCACCTACCTTCAAATATTTTATAGCTTGGATTACGGCATCCCTCTTCTAAGTTATAAAATAGTTTGCTGGGTCCTAGCCTTAATATTTCATATTGGGTGTTATATTAAGGACTTTAAATAAATATCTTGAATATCTCCCAAAAGATGTCTAGCTCAGACATCTATGATCTTCCCAAATCTCTTGGAACTTCACTTCCTCCACCTCCTCCAATTATTCTCCCTAACCCACAAGTTCAAGGTCACTCAAGCCCTAATGGCAAGGCAAGGTCTAGGTGTGATCACATCTTAGAGATGAAGTCACATATTGACAAGCCGGGAGAGTTGGGTGTCAAAGTCTTGAGAAAGTTGGATGTTCAATCACTTTCTGAGTCACATAGTGAGTTCCTTTGGGACTACTATGAAATAGACTATGACATGACCCTTAATGATCTTATCTATTTGCTTGGTCAGCAATGATTTGAGGACTAGTAAAGCAAATTGATTAGGAGATCAACTTCCCAATGGACATTGCCAATGGTAACATTGGATATCTAGAAAAACCTTCTCATCCCAAAGAAAAGGTTTGACCATAGTCAACTAGGTTGACCAAATGGTAAAGAGAAAGGCTAAGTCTGAGATAGTCCCATTACCAAAGAGTCTATATGTTTATCTTGTCAAAGGAAGGGGCATTGATTGCGAAGCTGCCTATTTACCTGAAAGATCATAAGGTTGATCAAGCCAAGAAGTTTGACTCTACTTTAGGTAAAGTCCACTATCTAACTCTGTTAAGTTTCTATTCTGAGATTCTCATTACATGATGTGACTGGGTCACATGTTAATGCTTTAAGAATCAAAGAAAAGTGAAGAAACTTAAAGGAAGTACATGCTGATTCTGATCACGAAGATGGATTTCGATCGCATGGTTTGGTGATCAGAATTTTTGAAGCTGTTACTTAGGAGTTATGATATATTGCTTAGGAATAGATAACAACAAGTTTTTCATATGCATTTGCACTGTAAGGATAAGTTTTTTCCGCAAAGTTTTGAAATAAAATAAAAGGTTTTAATTTTATATTTATTTTAAATATCCTTACAAGTGGCATTTGTGAAAAATGGTTGTTTATATGATTCCATTGATAGCAATATTAGGAAAAAAAATGGACTTGATTCTTTCGTTTGTGGTAGTGTCATAATTTACCTAATAAGGAAAGATTCTCATTCCCAAGGCTTCAGTTGGATAGAAACTTGGAATCATGCAAGTTGAATAGTATGATGAATGAGAACTTTCAGCTTTGGAAAAAATTAAGACTAATTCCTTGTTCACATGTATATGTGAGTCAAGTGAAGGACTAAGGGATCGAGTACCAATTCTTGTGCACTGACCAAGTCCTCCACAAAAGCTCGGTAAGACTATTCGTCATGATTTACTAAAGTTTAGTAAATATGGTTATACTTATAAGTTTAAGTATAATTCTGAAGCATTGGAAAAGTCTCGATGTATGGCAGAACGAATGAGAAGAATCAAATTAGGCAGAAAGATAAAAGTTTCTCAAATCTGAAAAGATGGGAGAGTACTTTAGTATCATGTTTTGTGATCATCTTAATGATTAAAGAACCACATCACAATTGGTCTTCTAAGGACATCTTAGTGCATTCTTATGACTAAGAAGAGGAGTCATGAATTGTTGAAATGGTTAAATCGAGAAGATGAGTCATACTTCGTTTCAAAACAAGTCTTAGAGTCATACTCCAAGATTGTAACTTGAGTGACATATCTTAAAGAAAGGTTTAAAACACTTGTCAAAATGTAAGAGTAAAAGTGTCCTACTCTTGTACATTTGAAATTGGTAAGTTGTGATGTTTTGGATAAAACAAAGACCAACTAAGGCCAATTGTGTGAAGTGTTTGTCTTGATAAAGAATCCGCACTATCTCTTGAATATTTGGCAACATAGTATTATATGTCAAGAGGATAGTGGGAGTCTTAAAGATCCTAAAAAGAATTTCAAGAACTAATCAAGAATAAAACCTGAGGTTCTTCACTAGCACACGACTTGAGGTTTATAACCTATCGTGTTGACATATTCTGTGCCCATTCCAGTTAAAGTTGGCTTTGCATAGGAGTTCTGAAAGTTCTCAATTGGTTGCATAACAACTTGGAAGCAATGACAAACCCTGTACTGCCAGGTGGCAAGAAGTTAAGATTGCATAAGTTCAGTCCATATGAGTTTGGATTTGTCATTATCCTTGTCTTGTGACTATGGTTTTGACGATTCACATGGATAAGAACACATACACCATAAAATCTAAGGGTCATAAGGTTTCTCTCCGATTCATGAAAATGATGGTGAGGAAACACTTCCACCAAGTAGATTTGAAGCAGATGACAAAAGGTCTAAACAATTGAGACTATGATTACGACATCCCTTTTCATAGTTCTGAAATTGTTTAGACACACATGCATGCTATCTAAGGAAATGTGTATGATTTTGATAAAGTTTTATCAAAGCATCTCGTATCAGAAATCTGAACTTTGGTATGAAAGTCAATAAAGTATTGATTTCTAGAAGTCCAGCTGATTTCTGAGTACATGTCAAAGCTAGTGGGAGCATAAGTGTTATGCTAATAATCATCATGTTAGTGGGAGCATGATAATTATTGTTAGTGTTGCAAGTTAGCAATGTTAATTATACAAAACAAAAGTTTCAATTCGTGAGGCTGCAGGGATTGAAAAAATTGTTTTGCTATGATTAAGGGAGAGGATATACTTCATTTCAGTTCTAAAGGCTTAGATTGAGACCTTAATCATCTTTAGTCAAGAATATATATATGAATTTCATGTTGGATTGGTTCAACTTAAGGAAATTCTATATATTGCGTTCTCAAAATTCGATTATGATTACGGCATCCCTCTTCATAGTCAAATTTTGAAAACATGGCAAATAAAAATATTGTAGCAAAAGACTGGTCTAGAATCATGTCTTTATGTGAGACATCATGAATCGTGTACCATTTTCTTTGGGTACAGGATCGATTGCATGTGCTATAATATTTGTCATTTCTAAATTTTTCCAAATGCCCAGAGGCATTAAGAAGGGAAAAGGTCTAGAATTGGATATGACTAAAAGGATTAAACAATTGTCGAGGATAATCTAAGGTTTACCAAAGATTGGTTGCTCAGGGACAGTTGGAAGTATAGTGCTAATTTTGGAAGGACCATATTGACATATTCTGAAAAAAGAGGCATCTCTTGTTCAGAAGTGATAGTCAAAATGAGAATATGGAGTTGTCTCCATAGGTGGAAGTTATCTGTGTAAGATTAGAAAACTTAATGCAAGAAGCAAGTTCAAAGCAATGTACTTTGAATATGAGACTTAGTTTCCATGGACTTGAACTCCATTGGAATACCTTATAATGACTGCTGACAAGTCTTTGTAACTTTGTACACTTTCATTACAAGAGGTCAGTGCATATAAGTTTAAAATCTAAACAAATTTCGATAAATGTTAGGAATTTGGAATTTTTACATTTTTTGATAAGGATTTGGGAGTGTGAAAAGAGAATCATTGAAAGTATGTTCACTCGATCTAGTTCACAAAGTACGGATCATAGACAAACATAGAGTGCATACTTGGTGTATGGCAAAGCTATTGTTTAAGAAAAACATAGTGTACATGCTTGGAGCATGGGACAACTAGTGTTTTTAATTCAAGTATAAAGTTGATAAAACCGAAACAATGAATAATGAGTAATCAGTATGGTGATAAATAAAAGTGTTTATTTATATTCATAGGGTTTGATACCATATTTGATTCATTTATTCTTGTGTTTCTCTTTGCATGTTTTGACTTCCAGAATAACTAAGTCGCTCTTCCTGAATGATTAAGTTATTCAAACCATCCACAGTCGGTCATATGTTGGAAGTAGATATGAATCAAGACTGTCATGAGTTGGCTTGTAGAGGTCCAAGTTGGTGGACAAAGTGGTGCTACAACACTCATGAGTGCTCATAAGTTCTGAGTATTGGATTCAACCCACGCTCATTTGAATCACTTCATGGATTTTATCACGAGTGATCATGAGACGATAATATCTTATATTCTTCAAACCTAGAGATATGAGTTGTTACTATGAGTTGGTTATACATTGATTGCACGAAAACGCATTGGTAACTCGATGTTATAAAACGTGCCTTTGTGTATGATTCAACAAGTAGTAGAACAAGCCATATGAGTCGAAGTTTATCCATTCCTTTTATCTTCGGGATAAAAGCGATATATGTGGGCCCCTCGATGATTTAGCGATGACACATGTGAGTGCTTGGCCAAGCCAGGACTGATTTGATTTGTTCAATCAGTCAATCATCATAAATCGAAAATCGGGAAACAACAAATGGACAGAGAGAATGATTTATAATCCATGTCTCAATCCATATGATATCTAGAATGGAGGAATATATGATCACTTATCTAATGGACAAGTCATTGACAGAGGTCAGAGATCAACGACAAGGTCATAGTTCGACGGAAGCTTTTGAGAGCTACGATTGCCAGTCGGTTCTTGAAGTTATACGCAATAATAGTTTTAGACTTATCCAAGTGGGAGACTGTTGGATTAATGTCTAAGTCCATAACTATAATTGGTAAGACTTGACCCGACCCGGCATGGTCCATTTGGGTTGCATGACATCATGCATTTGGATAGACTATAATGAGAGAAATAACACTTAAGGTTTGTTAATATATTATAAGTTATAATATATTAATGAGATTATTTAATTAGTATTGATCAACAATTAATCTAGTATTAATTAAGTGATCAAAAGAAGACTAATTAAATATATGGGTTGATTGTGTAAATCATCCATACTTATATAGTGGGCTAATGCTCCATGGATTGTCAAGTTGGGCTAAAATCCATAAGATGCTCCATGGTGTATTTGTACCCATGGATCATGGAAATGAAAGGCCATGAGAATTAGGGTTTACATGGTGTAACCCTAACTATATGATGATCTTATTCTTGGAGAAAATCGGCGACTATGTGTGATAGAAAGGGCTAGCCGATTTGATGAAGTGTTCCAATTCTCTCAAGTTATTCCAAGTGTATTTGGTGTTGTGTGAACCATTTGAGGTGTCACACTTGGGACACTAGGCACTCAAGCTTCATGAAGTCATTCTACATCAAAAGAGGTATGTAATTCTAACTTGATATATTCATATGAATCAATGTTATTATGCTAGTTAGGATGAATGCCTTGGAAAGTTCATATTTGCATGTATAATAGAGAAAACATAGATCCAAGGTATTTAGGGTTGCATGTACACTTAGGAGTGTTAGAATGCTCAAAACCCAACAGTGGTATCAGAGCATAGGCTTGTTTTCACTTATACTTGATGCAAACTTGTTTTTTCAAAGCTGAAACTGTCCAGACCATAAACTCGACGATTCTATGCAAAAAACTCGACGAGTTCATCATTTTGGGCATGAACTCGACGAGTTCCTCAAGGAACTCGACGAGTTTTGGGTGCTGACAGCTTGCTGTTTGATGTTTTTGGCTAGAAATGGACTAGGAACATTACCATAAGCTGTTTTTGAACCTATAAACTTGTTTTTGATGTGGTAATGTTCATTCTAATCCAATTTCAAATATAATTGTCAATAGATTCATGTTTTGTATTAGTTTAATGGTTAGTCTAATTACATGAAAAAGTTTGATTAAATTATCTTGTTCTTATGAGTTGCTTAGATTAATAGAAAAATTATTAGAAATTGTTGTTTTCAATCCATTTTAATCTAAGAGATGATTCTAAAATGTGTTTGTGTAACTTGTCCTCAAGTTACATGAAAAGTCACATTAAAGTTTCTTAAAACTCATAAAAGTTGGCAAAGGTTACAAAATGAAGAGTCTTGTCTTCATTGAATGGTTTTATGACTCCATAACTTGTCCTCAAGTTATGGAGGTTCAAGAGTCACTTCATTAAGTAATAAAATGTGTAACCTTAATTAGTTCCATAAGTTACAAAAATAAAGAAAAGTTACATTCTTTTATTAGTTTAAAGTCTTCCATAAATTTTCCTCAAGTTATGGAAATTGAAGAGTTTTTTAATTAAAACTACTTTAAACACATAAGTTATGGAATTGAATAGTTTTGAATAGTTTCAAAACTTGCCCTCAAGTTTTGGAATTTGAAAAGTTTTTCCTTATGAATACTTTAATTCCAAGTTAAGCCCTTAGAATTTTAAAAGTTAAAATTCAATCCTTATACTTTATAATATTATAAGTTAATAATATATATATGTGTATAAGAGCAAGTCAGTCTTACCATTAGTAGGCCTCATTCACGAAGTCGGTCTATAAGGGGGGTATAAGGTTGTTGCCTATAAAATGGCAGCTTAATGGGTGCCCACTCTCACCCACCGCTTCCTTGACTGGTGGAGGGTCGTTAGCCGAACAGGTAGGACAATGACTATAATTCTCCCTTCATTAAAAGTATTAATGATAAATACTAAGTAACTAAACACTTATTAATTCCCAATCTTAGTTACTTAGGAAAATGTGAATAAGGTGCTAATCCATGAAATTACACTTTTCACTTTGTTTAAACCGTTAGTGGAGCGTGTGTGGTTAACCAACACTCTAACCTGGGTTTAACAAGGTAGGGAAAGGGTAACTTAATATTTATCATAGTATCGGTGGAGCGTGTGTGGTTAACCGGCACATCGATTGAGGGGTAAATATTAAGGGTACCAAGTATATTTGCATGGTTATTCACACCTTGTTTTGTAATCCTCGGCATCCCAGTCACAAAACCTGAAAGGCACACTCGAGATTGAAACATGTCATTGAACAGTTCAATGAATCTCAAAAGATCTAGGAGTTTCAAAGCCAGGTAAAACCTAATTAAATTATTTCGTTTTCATGGTGGAAATTGGTGAATCGTCATTCACCTACCTTCAAATATTTTATAGCTTGGATTACGGCATCCCTCTTCTAAGTTATAAAATAGTTTGCTGGGTCCTAGCCTTAATATTTCATATTGGGTGTTATATTAAGGACTTTAAATAAATATCTTGAATATCTCCCAAAAGATGTCTAGCTCAGACATCTATGATCTTCCCAAATCTCTTGGAACTTCACTTCCTCCACCTCCTCCAATTATTCTCCCTAACCCACAAGTTCAAGGTCACTCAAGCCCTAATGGCAAGGCAAGGTCTAGGTGTGATCACATCTTAGAGATGAAGTCACATATTGACAAGCCGGGAGAGTTGGGTGTCAAAGTCTTGAGAAAGTTGGATGTTCAATCACTTTCTGAGTCACATAGTGAGTTCCTTTGGGACTACTATGAAATAGACTATGACATGACCCTTAATGATCTTATCTATTTGCTTGGTCAGCAATGATTTGAGGACTAGTAAAGCAAATTGATTAGGAGATCAACTTCCCAATGGACATTGCCAATGGTAACATTGGATATCTAGAAAAACCTTCTCATCCCAAAGAAAAGGTTTGACCATAGTCAACTAGGTTGACCAAATGGTAAAGAGAAAGGCTAAGTCTGAGATAGTCCCATTACCAAAGAGTCTATATGTTTATCTTGTCAAAGGAAGGGGCATTGATTGCGAAGCTGCCTATTTACCTGAAAGATCATAAGGTTGATCAAGCCAAGAAGTTTGACTCTACTTTAGGTAAAGTCCACTATCTAACTCTGTTAAGTTTCTATTCTGAGATTCTCATTACATGATGTGACTGGGTCACATGTTAATGCTTTAAGAATCAAAGAAAAGTGAAGAAACTTAAAGGAAGTACATGCTGATTCTGATCACGAAGATGGATTTCGATCGCATGGTTTGGTGATCAGAATTTTTGAAGCTGTTACTTAGGAGTTATGATATATTGCTTAGGAATAGATAACAACAAGTTTTTCATATGCATTTGCACTGTAAGGATAAGTTTTTTCCGCAAAGTTTTGAAATAAAATAAAAGGTTTTAATTTTATATTTATTTTAAATATCCTTACAAGTGGCATTTGTGAAAAATGGTTGTTTATATGATTCCATTGATAGCAATATTAGGAAAAAAAATGGACTTGATTCTTTCGTTTGTGGTAGTGTCATAATTTACCTAATAAGGAAAGATTCTCATTCCCAAGGCTTCAGTTGGATAGAAACTTGGAATCATGCAAGTTGAATAGTATGATGAATGAGAACTTTCAGCTTTGGAAAAAATTAAGACTAATTCCTTGTTCACATGTATATGTGAGTCAAGTGAAGGACTAAGGGATCGAGTACCAATTCTTGTGCACTGACCAAGTCCTCCACAAAAGCTCGGTAAGACTATTCGTCATGATTTACTAAAGTTTAGTAAATATGGTTATACTTATAAGTTTAAGTATAATTTTGAAGCATTGGAAAAGTCTCGATGTATGGCAGAACGAATGAGAAGAATCAAATTAGGCAGAAAGATAAAAGTTTCTCAAATCTGAAAAGATGGGAGAGTACTTTAGTATCATGTTTTGTGATCATCTTAATGATTAAAGAACCACATCACAATTGGTCTTCTAAGGACATCTTAGTGCATTCTTATGACTAAGAAGAGGAGTCATGAATTGTTGAAATGGTTAAATCGAGAAGATGAGTCATACTTCGTTTCAAAACAAGTCTTAGAGTCATACTCCAAGATTGTAACTTGAGTGACATATCTTAAAGAAAGGTTTAAAACACTTGTCAAAATGTAAGAGTAAAAGTGTCCTACTCTTGTACATTTGAAATTGGTAAGTTGTGATGTTTTGGATAAAACAAAGACCAACTAAGGCCAATTGTGTGAAGTGTTTGTCTTGATAAAGAATCCGCACTATCTCTTGAATATTTGGCAACATAGTATTATATGTCAAGAGGATAGTGGGAGTCTTAAAGATCCTAAAAAGAATTTCAAGAACTAATCAAGAATAAAACCTGAGGTTCTTCACTAGCACACGACTTGAGGTTTATAACCTATCGTGTTGACATATTCTGTGCCCATTCCAGTTAAAGTTGGCTTTGCATAGGAGTTCTGAAAGTTCTCAATTGGTTGCATAACAACTTGGAAGCAATGACAAACCCTGTACTGCCAGGTGGCAAGAAGTTAAGATTGCATAAGTTCAGTCCATATGAGTTTGGATTTGTCATTATCCTTGTCTTGTGACTATGGTTTTGACGATTCACATGGATAAGAACACATACACCATAAAATCTAAGGGTCATAAGGTTTCTCTCCGATTCATGAAAATGATGGTGAGGAAACACTTCCACCAAGTAGATTTGAAGCAGATGACAAAAGGTCTAAACAATTGAGACTATGATTACGACATCCCTTTTCATAGTTCTGAAATTGTTTAGACACACATGCATGCTATCTAAGGAAATGTGTATGATTTTGATAAAGTTTTATCAAAGCATCTCGTATCAGAAATCTGAACTTTGGTATGAAAGTCAATAAAGTATTAATTTCTAGAAGTCCAGCTGATTTCTGAGTACATGTCAAAGCTAGTGGGATCATAAGTGTTATGCTAATAATCATCATGTTAGTGGGAGCATGATAATTATTGTTAGTGTTGCAAGTTAGCAATGTTAATTATAGAAAACAAAAGTTTCAATTCGTGAGGCTGCAGGGATTGAAAAAATTGTTTTGCTATGATTAAGGGAGAGGATATACTTCATTTCAGTTCTAAAGGCTTAGATTGAGACCTTAATCATCTTTAGTCAAGAATATATATATGAATTTCATGTTGGATTGGTTCAACTTAAGGAAATTCTATATATTGCGTTCTCAAAATTCGATTATGATTACGGCATCCCTCTTCATAGTCAAATTTTGAAAACATGGCAAATAAAAATATTGTAGCAAAAGACTGGTCTAGAATCATGTCTTTATGTGAGACATCATGAATCGTGTACCATTTTCTTTGGGTACAGGATCGATTGCATGTGCTATAATATTTGTCATTTCTAAATTTTTCCAAATGCCCAGAGGCATTAAGAAGGGAAAAGGTCTAGAATTGGATATGACTAAAAGGATTAAGCAATTGTCGAGGATAATCTAAGGTTTACCAAAGATTGGTTGCTCAGGGACAGTTGGAAGTATAGTGCTAATTTTGGAAGGACCATATTGACATATTCTGAAAAAAGAGGCATCTCTTGTTCAGAAGTGATAGTCAAAATGAGAATATGGAGTTGTCTCCATAGGTGGAAGTTATCTGTGTAAGATTAGAAAACTTAATGCAAGAAGCAAGTTCAAAGCAATGTACTTTGAATATGAGACTTAGTTTCCATGGAGTTGAACTCCATTGGAATACCTTATAATGACTGCTGACAAGTCTTTGTAACTTTGTACACTTTCATTACAAGAGGTCAGTGCATATAAGTTTAAAATCTAAACAAATTTCGATAAATGTTAGGAATTTGGAATTTTTACATTTTTTGATAAGGATTTGGGAGTGTGAAAAGAGAATCATTGAAAGTATGTTCACTCGATCTAGTTCACAAAGTACGGATCATAGACAAACATAGAGTGCATACTTGGTGTATGGCAAAGCTATTGTTTAAGAAAAACATAGTGTACATGCTTGGAGCATGGGACAACTAGTGTTTTTAATTCAAGTATAAAGTTGATAAAACCGAAACAATGAATAATGAGTAATCAGTATGGTGATAAATAAAAGTGTTTATTTATATTCATAGGGTTTGATACCATATTTGATTCATTTATTCTTGTGTTTCTCTTTGCATGTTTTGACTTCCAGAATAACTAAGTCGCTCTTCCTGAATGATTAAGTTATTCAAACCATCCACAGTCGGTCATATGTTGGAAGTAGATATGAATCAAGACTGTCATGAGTTGGCTTGTAGAGGTCCAAGTTGGTGGACAAAGTGGTGCTACAACACTCATGAGTGCTCATAAGTTCTGAGTATTGGATTCAACCCACGCTCATTTGAATCACTTCATGGATTTTATCATGAGTGATCATGAGACGATAATATCTTATATTTTTCAAACCTAGAGATATGAGTTGTTACTATGAGTTGGTTATACATTGATTGCACGAAAACGCATTGGTAACTCGATGTTATAAAACGTGCCTTTGTGTATGATTCAACAAGTAGTAGAACAAGCCATATGAGTCGAAGTTTATCCATTCCTTTTATCTTCGGGATAAAAGCGATATCTGTGGGCCCCTCGATGATTTAGCGATGACACATGTGAGTGCTTGGCCAAGCCAGGACTGATTTGATTTGTTCAATCAGTCAATCATCATAAATCGAAAATCGGGAAACAACAAATGGATAGAGAGAATGATTTATAATCCATGTCTCAATCCATATGATATCTAGAATGGAGGAATATATGATCACTTATTTAATGGACAAGTCATTGACAGAGGTCAGAGATCAACGGCAAGGTCATAGTTCGACGGAAGCTTTTGAGAGCTACGATTGCCAGTCGGTTCTTGAAGTTATACGCAATAATAGTTTTAGACTTATCCAAGTGGGAGACTGTTGGATTAATGTCTAAGTCCATAACTATAATTGGTAAGACTTGACCCGACCCGGCATGGTCCATTTGGGTTGCATGGCATCATGCATTTGGATAGACTATAATGAGAGAAATAACACTTAAGGTTTGTTAATATATTATAAGTTATAATATATTAATAAGATTATTTAATTAGTATTGATCAACAATTAATCTAGTATTAATTAAGTGATCAAAAGAAGACTAATTAAATATATGGGTTGATTGTGTAAATCATCCATACTTATATAGTGGGCTAATGCTCCATGGATTGTCAAGTTGGGCTAAAATCCATAAGATGCTCCATGGTGTATTTGTACCCATGGATCATGAAAATGAAAGGCCATGAGAATTAGGGTTTACATGGTGTAACCCTAACTATATGATGATCTTATTCTTGGAGAAAATCGGCGACTATGTGTGATAGAAAGGGCTAGCCGATTTGATGAAGTGTTCCAATTCTCTCAAGTTATTCCAAGTGTATTTGGTGTTGTGTGAACCATTTGAGGTGTCACACTTGGGGCACTAGGCACTCAAGCTTCATGAAGTCATTCTACATCAAAAGAGGTATGTAATTCTAACTTGATATATTCATATGAATCAATGTTATTATGCTAGTTAAGATGAATACCTTGGAAAGTTCATATTTGCATGTATAATAGAGAAAACATAGATCCAAGGTATTTAGGGTTGCATGTACACTTAGGAGTGTTAGAATGCTCAAAACCCAACACTAGTACCATTCATGTGATGTCCCCCTTTTATCATTAAAATGTTACCAAAAAGCTTTCTTGATTCACGTGCCCAATTACCGACATCTAATAATTTTTCCGACGGCAGCGAATAATAGATTTTAATTTAAGGATTCCAAAAATCCGAACGAATTAAAATTTTAAGCTGTAGAACTTTGAAAAATCGCGTTTAAAGATTCGCGTCTAATTGATCTGAAACGTCTTATTTTTCTGAATTTTACAAATATTTTTGCTAAAAATATTCTGAGTATGAAATCAAATATTAGACTGTAGTCTAAGTCCAAAAACGCTCTTGGAATATCCATCTGAGGTGTGCAAGTGCCTCAACGTATCGAAACAGTTTATGCAACAGGTAAAACCTGTGTTATACCGGTTTGGTTTCTTATATTAGTCAGATCTTTTGTATACAAACTCTGTTTTGGACGTTCTTTATATTTCCGATCTCAGGTGAACATGTACTACGAGACTAGAGTTTTTGCTTTGCTAAAAAATGCTTAATACAAAATTTCAGTTTTTCAGACGTATTAACTAGGGTTACAGTTTGTGGTTGTGATTTGTTTGAGATTTTCCACAACGGGGAGTAAGATTCTATTTCATATCTTATTGTAATTGTAATGACACTATACATTTACCAAAATATACATTAAAACTCAATAGGTCAAGTTACAAGGAGGTTCGCGGTGAACTGACTGTTACAAATTTAGACCTAAATTTCAGGATGTCACACCACACACAACCAAACAAATAAAAGCATGCATATATGAGCCTTCAACATGACTGGACCGCCTCATAGGGCCTACATCCTATCTGGACCGATCTTTAAGCCTTTTGCTTGACTGGACCGCCTCGTAGGGCCTACAACCTATCTGGACCACTCTCTGGGCCTTCGACTTGACTGGACAGCATCGCAGGGCTTACAGTCTATCCGAACCGCCCCGAGTATATTGGCCTTCAACACAAAGTAGGACCGCCTCAACCCAAAAAACACTAACATGTCGAAATATAAAATAACAATTAATAAACAACAAGTACATGTAATCATACATATTTGCCAGTCTAACACGTAGTGTAACGCCCACAGATTCGGTCTAATAAGTTTAGTGATAATAAACGTTAAACATGAATTTTTGATAGAAGATTATTTAGAATAAATAATCTTAACCAAAGTATAGTATATGTCACAAGGATTCCGTACATATAAAGAACGCTGAAATCCGACTTATAGCGAAGAAGTTATGACCCGTCGAAGTTTTGCGACAAAACCGGCACGACGTCGCGTATCGTAAAAAGTAAATTTTTAATAAGCTACTTTTTAGCCTTAGCAATCTAAACGAAAGTCGTAGTATATGTTAAACCGAGAGCGTGCATATAGAGAACGTCCAAATTTGACTTCGTTTGAGGAAGTTATGATTTTTCTAAGATTTTGCATAACAGTATACAGAACGAAATCGAATTTTAGATCGATCAATGTTTAGCCAAAACAACCTAAATGAGAATTAAATATCTCATTAATAGGAGCTCAACGATATAAAGACAGTCGAAAACGGACATCGGATGACAAAGTTATGAATTTTTAACGGACTTTAACTGTCTAAGCCTGTTAAAATATATCTAAAAATAAATTCAAAATTAGCAGACGGAGTCTAAACAAAAGTTGTATATCCTATCGATACCTACGCATGGATATAAAGAACATCAAAAACGGAGCTCGTATGCGAAAGTTATGGATTTTAGAAGATAATTAGTTTTTAGAGTAACCAGCGAGTGACATGTGGCGCGATCTGGGCCGCACCTTCTTCCCCACGGCTTGGAACAAGATTGCGACACCTGGAACGGGAGCGCCTCGCGTTCAGCTCTTAAACACCCCACATTCGTGAGATTTCCAGCCTATAAATAAAAGGCGCAAATCACTTGGTTTCTCACACCTTTCTCAACCATTCTCTCTCAAACATCCCCAAATCCTCTAAGCCTTTCCCTAGCACCTCCTACGTGTTAGAAGCGAGTCCCGAAGCGCCAGAAGGCCCCGAGAAGAAGAGCTTTCAGCTTAGAAGTTCTGCCAGTGCAGAGCCCGTTTCCTCGCTAAACCCCCTTGTAAGTGAGTTATGCTTACCATACTTTAGGTATAACTTATGTTTAAGTTCATTATCGTTATTATGAACCTATAAATAAGATTAAGAAGCGATTCTAATACGTTATACTGATTGATCTACTTACGGGGATGATGTCTAGGCTGTGATTTAGTGAGGTATTTAAAGTGAGATTTCCAAACAGTATACTTCGTATACCAAACAGACCTTACCTCTGATATGATCCTACCTGGTTGTTCCTTACTTGATAGATCTTGAAGTAGACTTTAAGTTAATAATGAATCTAGACTAATAATTATTCGCAATAAACATTAGACTAAAAATGAGTGATAATAATACTAGGTTTCGTCAAAGGAAAAGACAATTGTTAGAAGCGAAGCGCTGCCCGAATTTCGAGTCGTCACTTTAACAAGTGAGTGCATAGTTACTTTCATTTTACACATAGATATGAAGTATTTAATATAAATTACTTACTATATGTTCCTATTATCTGTGTTCCTGATATATATGCTATATGAACGATTTATACATGTTTTACTCGATTTAAACTGTATATGTATTTTTATACCTATAAATATATTGGGTAAAGATGGGTAGATGAAAGATGATGTAGAAGATGAGAGATTTAAGATGATATAGATGATAAAAGATGAAAGATGAAATAGATGATGAGAGGCCTTGACTTTAAAGATGATGTCATCTAGCAGAGTATAAATGACAACCACATACTATTCTAGACAGTCTAGTGGAACGCTAGCAGACTCGCAACGTGTAGGTGTTTTTTGAACTACGTGTTCACCAGATGTACTCTAAAAATCCTGGAAGCTGCGCCTAATGGATAATATTGGCAGTTGTGCCTAATAGATAACAATGACAGTTGTGCCTAATAGATAACATTGGTGGCTGTGCCTAATAGATAACATCGGCAGACGGCAACTATGTACTTAGTGCCTGTTAGATAAACCCTGACAGCGATGGATTTCGTGCCTATTCCTTAGGAATGCATAAATGAAGAATAGATGATTCTTAGGGAAGATCCTTAAGAATAAAGAAGATAATGGGGATGAGAAATTGGGTTAATTGTTTGATGATTAAACATAATAATTATATTATTGTGGGTTGAAAACCCTATGTACTTATTAGGTTTCCCAACCTGACCCACTCAGTTTATTGTATCATAGGTATCAATATTAAAGATACATTCTGCTGAGGGATTGAAGGAGGTGTAGATCATTAGTGTAAATTATGTTTCTATATTGACGATAACTGTTGGGTTTTGAGCATTCTAACACTCTTATGGTGTACATGCAACCCTATAAATCTTGGATCTATGTTTTCTCTATTATACATGCAAATATTAACTATTCCAAGGTTTCATCCTAACTAGCATATTATGAAGCACCTATACTACAAAGTTCTAGTTAGATGACATACCTTTTGATGTAGCTTGATGTCTTCAAGCTTTAAGAGCTTAGACCCAATAGTGTGGAAGTCTCAAATGGAATCACAAATCACCAAAACACCTTGGAAGAACTTGAGAGAATATATATGCACACTAAAATCGGCCCACTCTTATTTTCACACACTTGTGCCAATTTTGTGAGCCAAGGACCCCTTTATATATTATGGAGGATTAGGGTTACATCCATGTAAACCCTAATACCCATGACCTTTCATCCTAGGATCCATGGGTTAAAGCTCCATGGACTATCCATGAAGACTTAGCCCAACCTAAATGAACTTGGCCCACTACACATATATATATCTAAGAGTCCATATTTAATTAGTTCCTTTTGATCACTTAATTAATTATAAATTAATTCTTGATCAATACTAATTAAATAATATGATTATATATTAATATATTAGAACTTATAATATATTAATATAAATCCTAAATATACTATTCTCAAAAGACTATCCATATAAATTGTGCCGGTGAAGTGCAACCCAAATGGACCATGCCGGTCGGGTCAAGTACATACCAAATATAGTTATGGACTTAGACATTAATCTAACAGTCTCCCACTTGGATAAGTCTAAAACTATTATTGAGTATGACTTCAAAAACCAACTAGCAATCGTAGCTCTTAAAGCCGCTGTCGAACTCTGATCTTGTCAACGAACTCTGACCTTTGTCAATGACTTGTCCATTAGATAAGGGATCATATATTCCTCCATTCTAGATATCATATGGACTGAGACATGGATTATCAATCATTCTCTCTGTCCATTTGTTGTTTCCCGATTTCCGATTTATGATGACTGACTGATTGAACAAATCAAATCAGTCCTGGCTTGGCCAAGCACTCACATGTGTCATCACTAAATCATCGAGGGGCCCATATATATCGCTTTTATCCCGAAGGTAAAAGGAATGGATAAACTTCGACTCATATGGCTTGTTCTACTACTTGTTGAATCATACACAAAGGCATGTTTTATAACATCGAGTTACCAAATGCGTTTTCGTGCAATCAATGTACAACCAACTCATAGTAACAACTCATATCTCTAGGTTTGAAGAATATAAGATATTATCGTCTCATGATCACCCGTGATAAAATCCATGAAGTGATTCAAATGAGCGGGGGTTGAATCCAATACTCAGAACTTATGAGCACTCATGAGTGTTGTAGCACAACTTTGTCCACCAACTTGGACCTCTACAAGCCAACCCATGACAGTCTTGATTCATATCTACTTCCAACATATGACCGACTGTGGATGGTTTGAATAACTTAGTCATTCCAGAAGAATAACCTAGTTATTATGGAAGTCAAAACATGCAAAGTGAAACACAAGAATAAATGAGTCAAATATGGTATCAAACCCTATGAATATAAACAGACCACTTTTATTTATCACCATACTGATTACTCATTATTCATTGTTTCGGTTTTATCAACTTTATACCTGAATTAAAAACACTAGTTGTCCCATGCTCCAAACATGTACACTATGTTTTTCTAAACAATAGCTTTGCCATACACCAAGTATGCACTCTATGTTTGTCTATGATCCTTTTCTTTGTGAACTAGATCAATTGAACATAATTTCAATGATTCTCTTTTCACACTTCCAAATCCTTATCGAAAAATGTGAGAATTTCAAATTCCTATCATTTATCGAAATCTGTTTAGATTTTAAACTTATATGCACTGACCCTCCTGTAATGAATATGTACAAAGTCACAAAGACTTGTCAACAGTCATTATAAGGTATTCCAATGTAGATCAACTCCATGGAAACTAAGTCTCATATTCAAAGTACATTGCTTTGGACATGCTTCTTGCATTAAGTTTTCTAATCTTACACAGATAACTTCCACCTATGGAGACAACTCCATATTCTCATTTTGACTATCACTTCTGAATAAGAGATGCCTCTTTTCAGAATATGTCAATATGGTCCTTCCAAAATTAGCACTATACTTCCAACTGTCCCTGAGCAACCAATCTTTGGTAAACCTCAGATTGTCCTCGACAATTGCTTAATCATTTTAGTCATATCCAATTCTAGACCTTTTCCCTTCTTAATGCCTCTGGGCATTTGGAAAAATTTAGAAATGACAAATATTATAGCACATGCAATCGATCCTGTACCCAAAGCAAATGGTACACGATTCATGATGTCTCACATAAAGACATGATTCTAGACCAGTCTTTTGCTACAATATTTTTATTTGCCATGTTTTCAAAATTTGACTATGAAGAGGGATGCCGTAATCATAATCGAATTTTGAGAACGCAATATATAGAATTTCCTTATGTTGAACCAATCCAACATGAAATTCATATATATATTCTTGACTAAAGATGATTAAGGTCTAAATCTAAGCCTTTAGAACTGAAATGAAGTATATCCTCTCCCTTAATTATAGCAAAACAATTTTTTCAATCCCTGCAGCCTCACGAATTGAAACTTTTGTTTTCTATAATTAACATTGCTAACTTGCAACACTAACAATAATTATCATGCTCCCACTAACATGATGATTATTAGCATAACACTTATGCTCCCACTAGCTTTGACATGTACTCAGAAATCAGCTGGACTTCTAGAAATCAATACTTTATTGACTTTCTTACCAAAGTTCAGATTTCTGATACGAGATGCTTTGATAAAACTTTATCAAAATCATACACCTTTCCTTAGATAGCATGCATGTGTGTCTAAACAATTTCAGAACTATGAAAAGGGATGTCGTAATCATAGTCTCAATTGTTTAGACCTTTTGCCATCTGCTTCAAATCTACTTGGTGGAAGTGTTTCCTCACCATCATTTTCATGAATCGGAGAGAAACCTTATGACCCTTAGATTTTATGGTGTATGTGTTCTTATCCATGTGAATCGTCAAAACCATAGTCACAAGACAAGGATAATGACAAATCCAAACTCATATGGACTGAACTTATGCAATCTTAACTTCTTGCCACCTGGCAGTACAGGGTTTGTCATTGCTTCCAAGTTGTTATGCAACCAATTGAGAACTTTCAGAACTCCTATGCAAAGCCAACTTTAACTGGAATGGGCACAGAATATGTCAACACGATAGGTTATAAACCTCAAGTCGTGTGCGAGTGAAGAACCTCATGTTTTATTCTTGATTAGTTCTTGAAATTCTTTTTAGGATCTTTAAGACTCCCACTATCCTCTTGACATATAATACTATGTTGCCAAATATTCAAGAGATAGTGCGGATTCTTTATCAAGACAAACACTTCACACAATTGGCCTTAGTTGGTCTTTGTTTTATCCAAAACATCACAACTTACCAATTTCAAATGTACAAGAGTAGGACACTTTTACTCTTACATTTGACAAGTGTTTTAAACCTTTCTTTAAGATATGTCACTCAAGTTACAATCTTGGAGTATGACTCTAAGACTTGTTTTGAAACGAAGTATGACTCATCTTCTCGATTTAACCATTTCAACAATTCATGACTCCTCTTCTTAGTCATAAGAATGCACTAAGATGACCTTTAGAGGACTAATTGTGATATGATTTCTAAATCATTAAGATGATCACAAACATGATACTAAAGTACTCTCCCATCTTTTCAGATTTGAGAAACTTTTATCTTTCTGCCTAATTTGATTCTTCCCATTCGTTCTGCCATACATTGAGACTTTTCCAATGTTTCAGAATTATACTTAAACTTGTAAGTATAACCCTATTTACTAAACTTTAGTAAATCAAATAGTCTTAACGAGCTTTGTGGTGGACATGACCAGTGCACAAGAATGTGTACTCGATCCCTTTAGTCCTTCACTTGACTCACACATCCATGTGAACAAGTAATTAGTCTTGATTTTCCAATGCTTGAAAGTTCTCATTCATCATACTATTCAACTTGCATGATTCCAAGTTTCGGTCCAATTGAAACTTGGGTGATGAGGAACTTTCCTGATTTGGTAAATTTAGACACTACCACAAATGAAAGAATCAAATCCATTTTCCAATATTGCTATCAGTGGAATCATATAAGCAACAATTTTCCACAAATGCCATTGTAAGGATACTTCAAATAAATAAAATTAAACAATTTTCTTTTATTTTAAAACTTTGCGGAAAAACTTATCCTTACAATCCACATGGAAAATTGTTGTTATCTATTCCTTAGCAATATATCATAACTTCTTAAGCAACTGCTCAAAATTCTAATGTGATCGAAATCCACCTTCGCGATCAGAATCAGCATATACTTCTTTTAAGATTTCTCTCTATTCTTTTATTCTTAAAACATCAACATGTGACCCAGTCACATCATGTAATGAGGATCTCAGAATAGAACTTAACAGAGTTAGATAATGGGCTCTACCTGATGTAGAGTCAAACTTATTGACTTTAACATCGTTAGGTAAATTTGGCAGCTTTGCAATCAACGCCCCTTCCTTTGGCAAAATAAACATATGGACCCTTTGGTAATGAGACTATCTCAGACTTAGCCTTTCTCTTTACCATTTGGTCAACCGGGTTGACTATGGCCAATCCCTTTCCATTGGGAAGAGAATGTTTTTTCTGGATTTCCAGTGTCACCATTGTCACTGTCCATAAAGTTTTTGGGAAGTTGATCTTCTAATCAAATTTGCTTTACTATCGTTCCAAATCATTGCTGATTCAGCAGCACCAAGCAAATAGATATGATCATTAAGGGTCATGTCATAGTCTGTTTCATAGTAGTCCCAAAGGAACTCACTATGTGACTTAGAAAGTGATTGAACATCCAATTTCTCAAGACTTTGACACCCAACTCTCCCGGCTTGTCAATATGTGACTTCATCTCTAAGATGTGACCACACATAGACCTTGCTTGCCATTAGGGCTTGAGTGACCTTGAACTAGTGGGTTAGGGAGAATAATTGGAGGAGGTGGAGGAAGAGAAGTATGACTTCCATGAGCCAAACTCGGGAAGTCATATTCATTAGGAAAGCTTGGTTTGGGAAGATCATTGTTGTCTAAACCAAACATCAACAATGGGAGAAATTCACGTAAAGTTGATTTAAGTCCTTAATATAACACCCAATATGATATATTAAGGCTAGGACCCAACAAACTATTTTATAACTTGGAAGAGGGATGCCGTAATCCAAGCTATAAAATATTTGAAGGTAGGTGAATGACGATTCACCAATTTCCACCAAGATAAACGAAATGTATTATTAGGTTTTAATTGGTTTTGAAACTCCTAGATTCTTTTGAGATTCATTGAACTTTTCAATGGCATGTTTCAATCTCGAGTGTGGCCTTCAGGTTTTGTGACTGGGATGCCGAGGATCACAAAACAAGGTGTGAAGTAACCATGCAAATATACTTGGTACCCTTAATATTTACCCCTCAATCGATGTGCCGGTTAACCACACGAGCTCCACCGATACTATGATAAATATTAAGTTACCCTTTGCCTACTTTGTTAAATCCAGGTTAGTGTGCCGGTTAACCACACACGCTCCACTAACGGTTTAAACAAAGTGCAAAGTGTAATTTCATGGATTAGCACCTTATTCACATTTTCCGAAGTAACTAAGATTGGGAATTAATAAAAGGTTTAGTTACTTAGTATTTATCATTAATACTTTTAATGAAGGGAGAATTATAGTCCTTGTCCTACCTGTTCGGCTAACGACCCTCCACCGGTCAAGGAAGCGGTGAGTGAGAGTGGACACCCATTAAACTGCCATTTTATAGGCAGTAACCTTATACCCCCCTTATAGACCGGCTTCGTGAATGAGGCCTACTAATGGTAAGACGACTTGCTCTTATACATATAATATATTAAACTTTTAATATTATAATAGTATAAGGGTGTATTTTAGACATTTAAAATACTTGGTGTTAATTAAACTAGACTTTTAATTTAATTAAACTCAAACCATATATTTATGGATTGATAATACTCTTTTAATTAAACGCTTTAATTAACTATTAATAAAGTCCATAAGAGTTAATTTGAACTATTCAACAAAACATCATAATTCTAATTATTAAATTCAAAATTAAAACCATTTAATTAATTGTTTAAGTTATGAACCCAAGAGTTTTAGAATTCAATTCCTTTTTTTTCATAAAAAACTTTTTTTCAAATTCCAAAACTTGAGGGCAAGTTTTGTAACTCTTGAAAACCTTTGGATTCCATAACTTATGGAATTAATGGTGTTTTATGATGAAACTTTCCATGTTTCATAACTTAAGAACAAGTTATGGAATTCTTTAAAACATTAACACCAAGTTTTTGTAACTCCATAAAAACTTTGAATCAATTTTTTTTTATTAAAAAAAACTTTCATATCCATAACTTATGGAAGTTTCAAAACTCTTAAGATCACAAATTTAAAAAAGAAAACTTTTGAGCTCCAAAATTTTATGACAAAATTTGTAACTCCTTAAAACATTTAGATCAAACTTTTAAAACTAATAAAATAATCATATCATTTTATCTTTTACTAAATTTGACCTAATTCAACTCATATAACAAATGATTTAAATTTTACAAATAATTAGTTTTTCACAAAACAAGTAATTATCTTAAAATTTGACAAACGTCATGTTTTTTTCCCTTTTTTTTCCAATTTGAAAATAAAACATTTGCATCAATATAACAGAAAACAACCCATGGCTCTGATACCACTGTTGGGTTTTGAGCATTCTAACACTCTTATGGTGTACATGCAACCCTATAAACCTTGGATCTATGTTTTCTCTATTATACATGCAAATATTAACTATTCCAAGGTTTCATCCTAACTAGCATATTATGAAGCACCTATACTACAAAGTTCTAGTTAGATGACATACCTTTTGATGTAGCTTGATGTCTTCAAGCTTTAAGAGCTTAGCCCCAATAGTGTGGAAGCCTCAAATGGAATCACAAATCACCAAAACACCTTGGAAGAACTTGAGAGAATATGTATGCACACTAAAATCGGCCCACTCTTATTTTCACACACTTGTGCCAATTTTGTGAGCCAAGGACCCCTTTATATATTATGGAGGATTAGGGTTACATCCATGTAAACCCTAATACCCATGACCTTTCATTTCCTAGGATCCATGGGTTAAAGCTCCATGGACTATCCATGAAGACTTAGCCCAACCTAAATGAACTTAGCCCACTACACATATATATCTAAGAGTCCATATTTAATTAGTTCTTTTTGATCACTTAATTAATTATAAATTAATTCTTGATCAATACTAATTAAATAATATGATTATATATTAATATATTAGAACTTATAATATATTAATATAAATCATAAATATACTATTCTCAAAAGACTATCCATATAAATTGTGCCGGTGAAGTGCAACCCAAATGGACCATGACGGGTCGGGTCAAGTACATACCAAATATAGTTATGGACTTAGACATTAATCCAACAATAACATCCCAATGTTTTAATTTAAATAAAATACATTTATTCGGAAATACTTTGATAATATCATTATCATGTTTTCTGGGAACAAATTCCTCAATATTATTCTTCAAAAAGGATACTCTGATTTTAAAATAAGCATAAATAAAAATTTTAAAATGACCGTGAATTTGGGGATGTCACACATAGCCAAGGCATACAGATAATCATACAGATCTACCAGTCTATCATATAACCATCATAACATCATCCAATAAACCAGGATACATAATCCATTGGGCCAACATTGGTGCCTTCGATCCACAAGTACAGTGAGGAAAACTCGCCTCACAGTTTGAAATGTAGCTGAACAGATCACTGCTCCAACTACTGTCTCTACCAGTCACCTTCACAACAAACAGGGACCTAATCTCAAATTACTATTCAAATTACCCCAAATGCCCTAAGTCAAACTTGGTCAAATTCCTCATCAAGGTCAAAATCAAAAAGTCAAAGAATCAACACAGACTGAGTACGCCATGCATACTTAATCACTATGCTCAACGTAATAGATCCTTAGCCAAAATCATGGGGCTCTAACCAGGTACGTGCACCGTACCACCAGGTATGCCCAACGTACTCGACTACTTCCATTTTCTTCCATTAACTGCTTATTCCATTAAGATCTCACGTCCAAAGCTCAAATCTAGTTCCAAATATCATTCTAAGTCATAAAGTTTCCGACATTATGACTTTCCATGGCTAGAAGGAGTCCAAAAACCAAAACCCTAACTTAATACACAAACCAAAGCAACATAACTCTTGCATGGAGGGAAGAAAGGGACCAAGATTACATTTTTATGGTTCCTAGCACTAAAAAACGTCTGAAAGGACAACTCTTATGGTTTAGAGTAAGCCATACTCATGAATACTAAGATTATGGGACCAAAATGCATAAATACTTAAGAACTAGCAAGATCTAAGGAAATATTCATCAAGTTCCAAGCTTTATACCTTCAAGGGATGCTTAAGGGTGAGATACTTCAGGATCTAAGTTTCCTTGAGCTTCCAAGATGATCTACCACCTTCTTCCTTATTCACAAGCACAAAAACAGACACTTTTCAAGCTCAAAATCACACACCAAAGAACTAGGGTTTGCAAGGGACGTTTCTGGGAGATAGATGATGATGATGGAAAAGAGCTTGAGGGATAAGGATGCTTAAATAGTTCTCAAACCCTAAAAATTAGGGCGTGCATATCTGTTGAGTACGTCCAACGTACCCATTGAGTACGCCCAACGTACTCTCCAAGACCCACGCTACTTTTTAATGAGTTACGCCATGCGTACTCCCCAAGTATGCATGGCGTAAGGACCTTAATTGCAATAAATTTATGTTTTAGGGTAAAAATGGAAAATACTTGATGTATGGGTGTTATAGCTAACACAACTGTGCAAAACTTCGAAGAAACATAACTTCTTCATACGAAGTCAGATTTCAGCGTTCTTTATATGTACAAAATCCTTGTCACATATACTACAACTTTAGTTAAGATTATTTATCCTAAATAATATTCTATCAAAAAGTCATTTTCAATGCTTATTATATTTTAATTGACTTGCCCGAATCTGCGGGTGTTACAGTATATAACTTACATCATATTCCTACCAACCCAAGTGATTGTCCCATATAAGCGCGTCCAAAACTCAATCGTTGATATAAAAATTAGAAAAAATTGCATGAACAAAAACGAAGCATTACGTTGTTCATATAGAGTGTGAACGGTAGGGTCTAAACAACTATCCAACGGTGTTGTCTGTTTGTGTGCAACAGCTTTTTTTTCATCTATATCCATGGGGACTTAAAACATATGGATACATGTTTTTCTCGATGAGAATGCCTAAGAGGTGATGGAGGCATTTTTATTTTTCTTAGGGAATCAATTTTATATGTAGACATCTGCTTAGGCCCTTCATTCGACAGCTGTACAGGTGTACCTAACCCATATCCATGGTCCTATAAGTCACTGTCTTGTGCAGTACCAAGGTCATATATGAAAAGTGCTTGTATGGTTCCATAGTATTTGATTATAAATAATGCAATAACATTTATAACATAAAGTTAAATAATATTATACAAAAATGAAATAAATAACAATGTATCTTCACCCCCTGTGAGGTACGACCATTATATCCGACACCCTTATTATTATGTTGTAGAAGCATGGTGTCACACCCCCAGCCGACGGCGGAAACGTTGGGTTGTGCGACATTAGGATGTTGGATCATAGATACAAAGTCACATTGAACAACACATAAAAATTATGCAAATTTTAATTTCTATTCATTAGGTAAATTAGGTTACACAGGTGTTCAAGGTACAAATACAATATGAAAGCAAAGTACAATAATAAAACACATATGCCTCCTGTTGCATCACCGAGATCTTCTCCATCTCCTTCCGGACTCATTATCTTGAGAATACATGTGGTTTGAAAGGTCAACATAATGTTGGTGAGTTCACAAGTTTTGTATACTTTAAAAGGTTTTGCAGGATTTGTTATGTCAACGTTATTGTTTTCCCTAAACTCGTATACTTGAGTTGTGTTCTATTGCTACTTTCTTAGGTTTATTTCCTAGTAGTAGTTTTTAGATAGATTAGTTTAACAATGTTACAATGAGTTCCAATAATTGAGATATGACTGTTGTTGTCGTCCACCTAGAATATCGACGCTTCATCAGACGTCGTCGGTGTTTAGAAAGTTATGCCCGATTCGACTTGTCGTTAGGTTGTAGCTAGCAACCACATGTGGAGGTGTCAACTTTGTGTAGATCTATACACATCTTTCACGCTAACTTTATATTTAACGATTATAGGTCTGGGGCTTTACAGCTAAACGTTATTTAGCTAGGTGATGAATTGGGTCTCATCTAACACTTGTTTGTGGGGGCCTCCCTTGGCCGATCGCGTTGTTGTTCTTCGTTGTATTTGTACAAGATACTTATAATATATATATATATATATATATATATATATATATATATATATAACTAATTTAAAGCGTTCTACGTAGCCGGGTATTTGGACAGAGTAACCATTAGGTACTAAGCTTATCCAAAGTGTAACATCCCAAAAACATGATAAATTTTTTCATTTTTAATTTAAAAGAAACCATTGTTTTCAAATCAAAACCATATTAATCATGTGTCAAATACAATTATTCCCAAGATCCGTGTATCATAAAATCTCCCAAAAACATGTCACTGAAGGATGTGTACGATCACGCCTTCGCCTTGCCCCGATTATCTGAAGTACCTGAAAGATAAAACTGAAACCATAAGCCAAAGCTTAGTGAATTCCCCCAAAGCACCACCACACAAACATATAACATATACAATTCTGCATGCTGGCCCACAACCTCCCGATTGGATTACTCTGGCCCACAACCTCCCGGTTGGATTATCCCGGTCTGTTAACTGACAGCACAAAGCAATACAGTCTCAACCCTAAACATACCATGTCGATATATAACATATAACAAACATTTTCAGCAGACAGTTAATCATATAACCGGTAATTACAGGTAGTCCTATAGATCTACCAATCTAATGTGTATCCGCAGTCATTAGATAATCACACATATCTACTACATATTCAACATAACATCATTCAATATTTCCAGAATATCAAATCCAGTGGCAAGACCTTGGTGCCTTTGACCTACAAGTACAGTGAGAAAAACTCACCTCTCAGTCTGAAAAAATTGTTGAACAGGACACTGATGGGTTTTAGGGGAAACAAATAAACTAGAAAACAATTCCTAAGTTCACATGCAACCTATTTTGGATCTATGTTTTAACTATTGAACATATAACTTTGATTTGCAAAACAAGAACCCTAGAGGAGAGAGGCTAATTTCGAAATTAACAAACTAGGGTTTAGGGTTTACATACCTTTCAATTGTTATAGCAAACAATTGATATTCCCTTGATCTTGATCTTGATCTTCTTGGAAGCTTTAGCACCACAAGTGTAATGCCTCTAATGGAATCACACCCAATGACTAGCAAGAAGGAAAGTAGAAGAAGAGAGAGGGGAGGGAGTATGCAATTTCGGCCACTAGGGTTTCTTCCAAAGAATGAGTACCCTAAAATGTGAGCCAGGAGGCTCCTTAAATAGTTGAGGGAACTAGGGTTTAGGGAAAACCCTAGTTATCCTTTGCTTAGGGCCTAAGCAAGACCCAAGGCCTTATATTGGACCCTTTGGACGAATTCTCTAGGGTTTCCCCTAGGGTTTTCGTCCACCCCCTTCCAAGGGAGTTCTGGATCCTTCCCTTTAACTATCAGTTAATTGCAAACTAGTCCCTGCACTTTATAATTAATTCTTTTAACCCCAAAATCAATTCTGATTAATTTCTGGCTAACAATTAATTAAACATAATGATTTCTAATTAATATATTAATCTTTTAACATATTAATAAATCATTTATATTAATTTATTAATCTTATAAATTAATATCTCTCCTTTCATAATTTCCTTGTCCAGTTGCTAGGTTGAGGGCAACCCAAAAGGACTGTGCTGCTATCAATTCAAGTACATACCAATTATAGTTATGGGCTTAGACACCTAATCCAACAGTCTCCCACTTGGATAAGTCTGTAACTATAATTGCTAGTATGCCTTCTAAATTTGACCAGCAAATTGTAGCTTCCAAAAAGCTGCTGCCGAACTCTGACCCAGTCAGTTACGTGTCCTAAGATAAGTGATCATATAACCCTTCGTTCTGCTTGATATCCCCAGACAAAAGACATGGAATGTAATCAATCTGTTTGTCCAGAGTCTATGTTTCCCGATTTCTGATTCGTGATGATATAGGACTTCTAATCGAACACATCAATTTAGTCCTGGCTGGGCCCAGCACATAAGTCAACACCAAATCATCGAGGGGCCCACAGATATCGCTTTTCCGGTTAGGGCAAAAGGAACGAATAAACGTTGACTCATATGCTTGTATCTTTTACTCATCAAATTATGCATGACAATACGTTTTATAACACCAAGTTACTGATGCGTTTTCGTATCACCAATGCATGACCGACTTGTAAATCACAACTCATATATCTTTGTTTCAAGATTACAAGATATTATCGTCTCAGTATTACTCGTGATGAATTCCATGAAGTAATACTCTGAGCGAGGGTATATCCAATACTCAAATCTCAATTTCTGAGTACTCATGAACGTTGCAGCAATTCTATTGCCATGTCTATCTTTAGACAATCTGCAATCCAATTCATGACAGTCTTAATTCACTACTTACTTTCAAGAGTATGAGCGATTGTGGAGTTTGAATAATCTCATTATTCAGGAAGTAAAACATGCAAAATGTGAAACACAATAATAAACAATTGACAAAAGGTAGTAGCCAAACTTGTAAATAATACTTTATTATTTAATCACCAAAAGTCAATTACATTTACTTTGTTACAAGTTTCAAAAACTAATCTAACTACTAAAACTAATATCATCTTTCAGTCCTATGCTCCGAGCATGCTGAATATGCTTAGCCCTACTCAGACCCTTTGTGAGAGGATCTGATGGGTTATCTTCAGATGAAACCCTCTTTACTATAAGATGGCCTTCTTCTACTCTATGTCTGATGAAATGGTACTTTCTGTCGATATGTCTGGTCTTACCATGATCTCTCGGTTCCTTTGTCAAGGCAACCGCTCCTTCATTATCGCAGAACAGTTCCATAGGCTCCTGGATGGTTGGAACAACTCCGAGATCCCCGATGAAGTTCCTCAACCAAGCTGCTTCTTTCGACGCTTCACTTGCTGCTATGTACTCTGATTCACAAGTAGAATCAGCCACCGTATTTTGCTTGGAACTCTTCCAAGTAACTGCTCCTCCATTCAGTAAAAACACCCAGCCCGACTGAGAACGGAAGTTATCTCTATCCGTCTGAAAACTGGCATCACTGTAACCATCTACTCTCAAAGTATCACTGCCACCAAGCACAAGGACCCAGTCCTTTGTCCTTCGCAAATACTTGAGTATATTCTTAACTGCTATCCAATGAGCTCTACCTGGGTTTCCCTGATAGCGACTGACCATGCTCAAAGCAAATGCCACATCAGGGCGAGTACATGTCATAGCGTACATGATCGATCCGACAGCGGAAGCATAAGGTACACGACTCATGTCATCTATTTCAACATTTGTACTTGGGCATTGAGTCTTACTCAATTTGGTATTGCTCTGGATAGGTAGCTCTCCCTTCTTGGAATTTTCCATACTAAACCTCTTCAGTACCTTATCCAAGTATGTGCTCTGACTAAGTCCAATTAGTCTCTTCTTTCTATCTCTCAATATTCTAATCCCAAGAATATAGGCAGCTTCTCCAAGGTCTTTCATGGTAAAACACTTTCCAAGCCAAGACTTAACTTCTTTCAAGGTTGGAACGTCGTTACCAATGAGTAATATGTCATCGACATACAACACCAGAAAAGTTACTATACTCCCACTAGCCTTGATATACACACAGAACTCATCTTCACTTCTAGAGAAACCAAACTCTTTGACTTTCTCATGGAAGCAAAGATTCCAACTGCGAGATGCTTGTTTCAATCCATAAATGGATTTCTCAAGCTTGCACACTCTATTGGGGAACTTTGCATCAACAAAACCCTCTGGCTGACTCATGTAAACATCTTCAGCCAACTTCCCATTAAGGAAAGCAGTTTTGACATCCATCTGCCAGATTTCATAATCATGAAAGGCAGCTATGGCGAGCAATATCCTAATAGATTTAATCTTAGCCACTGGCGAAAAAGTCTCATCATAGTCAACCCCTGGGGTTTGAGTAAAACCTTTTGCAACTAGTCGAGCCTTGAATGTATGCACATTCCCATCCATGTCTGTCTTCTTCTTGAAGATCCATTTGCACCCAACTGTCTTGCGACCTGGTGCACTATCAACCAAATTCCAAACTTGGTTGTCATACATGGACTTAATCTCGCTGTCCATTGCCTCTTTCCACTTGGAAGCCTCTGGGCCTGCCATTGCTTCCTTATAAGTGACTGGTTCATCTAAGTTTACCAGTGTTTTGTCACTTATGAATGTGTCACCATCTGAAGTAATATGAAAACCATACAACTCAGGTGGCACACTCACCCTAGTGGATCTTCTAAGAGGTAATGAGTTATCAATTGGTTCAACAGGAACTGTTTCCTCTGGTTGAGTGCTAGTGTCATCTAAGGTTCCTTCATTGGCTGACTCTTGAATTTCTTCAAGGTCAATAGTGCTCCCACTGTCCTCTTTGAATATGAGCTCTCTTTCAAGAAAGACTCCTCTTCGTGCTACAAAGACCACGTTCTCACTAGGCCTGTAGAACAAATATCCAAAAGACTGCTTTGGGTAACCAACGAAAACACATTTCTCACTTCTAGCTGCTAGCTTGTCGTGAGTCTCTCGTCTTACGAAAGCTTCACAACCCCAGACTTTAATATGTGCTAACGAGGGAACCTTCCCTGTCCACATTTCGTGAGGTGTTTTGGCAACCTTCTTTGTAGGGACAAGATTGAGGATGTGGGCGGCTGTCTCTAAGGCATACCCCCAGAAGTGAATAGGAAGCGAAGCCCGACTCATCATAGAACGAACCATGTCTAACAAGGTTCGATTGCGCCTCTCAGCTACACCATTTAACTGTGGTGTCCTAGGAGGAGTCAATTGTGAGACTATCCCACATTCTTTCAGATAGTCGTTAAACTCGATACTAAGATACTCCCCGCCTCTATCGGATCTAAGTATCTTTATCTTTCTGCCCAATTGATTTTCGACTTCATGCTTAAACTCTTTGAACTTTTCAAAAGTTTCTGACTTATGCTTGATCAAGTAGATATATCCATATCTGCTATAATCGTCAGTGAAAGTCACATAGAATCGATTAGCATCTCTTGTAGTTGATCTGAAGGGCCCACACACATCCATGTGTATGAGATCCAACAGACCTTCACCTCTTTCACAAGACCCTGTGAATGGTGATTTTGTCATCTTTCCCAAAAGACAAGATTCACACATATCATCTGACTTTAGGTCAAATGATTCCAACACTCCATCCTTTTGGAGTTGGGCTATGCGTTTCTTGTTAATGTGTCCAAGACGACAATGCCACAAGCATGCCTTGTCTACACTATTAGACAAGTCAATATTAAGTACACTATTTCCTAGGCTATCAACACAAGTCACTGTTTCATACACACCATTACAAGGCAAAGCTTCAAACATAAAAACACCATTCTTATAAACAGAAATTGAACCATTCAAATCATTAAAAGAATATGTAAAACCTTGTCTGAACAATGCATGAAATGAAATAATGTTTCTCGTCATCTCAGACGAATAGCAACAATTTATTAAATCTAATCTAACATCATTACTAAGCAGAAGCTGATAAACTCCGATCTTGGTTACTGGTGAAGACTTTCTGTTTCCCATGATCAGGTTTATCCTTCCTCGCTCTATCTCCTCACTTTCCTTTAGACCCTGCAAATCAGAACAGATATGAAAACCACATCCTGTATCAAGGACCCATGAACGAGAAGATAATGAGTTATTAGCAGAAATAGTGTAAATACCTGCCGAAGATGGCTTCACTTTGCCATCCTTGATATCTTGCAGATATTGTGGGCAAGATCTCTTCCAATGCCCCTTTTGGTTGCAGTAAAAGCAAACTGCCTCTTTTGGATCAGAAACATGGGGAGTGGAACCATTGGGCTTAACCTTTGGGCCATTACTAGATGACCCAGCTTGAGCCTTGCTCTTCCAGTTTTGCTTGGGAGGACCTTTCCTCTTTTTCCCCTTTCCCTGTCCAATAGCCAAAACAGGGGCACTCGTAGGTGTGGAGGGTATACTTTTACCCGTCATCCCTGCCTCAGCTGTCTGCAACAAGTTGTGCAATTGGGCCAAGGTCTGCTCAGTATTGTTCAAATGGTAAGTTAGAATAAACTGACCATAACATTCAGGAAGTGAGTTCAAGACCATGTCAATGGCCAATTCCTCATCAAAGTGAATATTGAGCTTGACCAAACGCTCTATGTAGCGTTGCATTCTTTGCACATGTGACACAACCGACTCCCCATCTTTCATCTTGCAAGCCATGAGTGACTTGACTACTTCGAACTTTTCTTGACGAGCTCGCTTATGGTACTTTTCCATAAGGTCCTTGTTCATCTCGAAAGGCCAGTAGTCCTCATAGTACCTCTGCAGTTCTGGGGACATAGTTGCCACCATGATGCATGCCACTTTGGTAGCATCATCGTAATGTTTTTTGTATGCAGCAAGATCTTCAGGAGTAGCTTCATTCTCATCAAGCTCTTTGAGCTCCTTTTCAAGAACATATTCTTTGTTCTCGAAACGAAGAGCCATCTTGATGTTGCGCATCCAATCGTTATAGTTTGAGCCATCCATAACGACTTTGGAGCAAATATTGAGCAAAGAGAAGTTTTGGTTGGAGGAGGACGAAGCAGAAGTGTTTCCAGGAGTAGACATCTGAAAAGAAAGAAAGTTTTAGTTAGATTTCAAGATACCTTAATAGAATAACCCAAAGATATAATATCAAGGTTAGGATCCAACTATGAAGATTCACAACTTAGAAATGGGATGCCGAGATCCAAGTGCAAATTTCATAAAGGTAGGTGAATGACGATTCACCAATTCCACCATTAGACGAAACAAACGAAGTGAAATTCCTAATTCTTTTGAGATACATTGAAACTATTCAATGGCATGTTTTAATCTCAGATTATGCTCTTCTATTTGTGACTGGGATGCCGAGGATCACAAACAAGATGTGAATGACCATGCAAATGTGCTTGGTAACCTCATTGTCTTTATCATTAACTATTGATGTGCTGGTAAACCACACACGCTCCATCAAAATGACAATTATGAGATACCCATTACTACTCTTTATTAGTGCCTTTTAGTGTGCTGGTTAACCACACACGCTCCACTAACGACCAATAAAGCATAATGTGCAATTTCATGGATTAGCATACTTTTCACATTTTTCCTAAAGTAACTAGAGTTGGGATTTTGAAAATAATGTTCTAGTACTTTCTTTACTATCATTATACTTTTAATGAGAAGTAGTTGTCCTATCAAATCCGTTCTGCTAACGACCCTCCACTAATCAAGGAGGCGGTGGGTGAGAGTGGACACCCATTCAACTACCATTTTATAGGCAGTTTCCTTATACCCCCCTTATAGATTAGCTTCGTGAATGAGGCATACTAGCGATTTGACTGACCATATTCTTATACATATATAATATTAGACTTTTAATTATAATATATATATATATAAGGTGTGTTTTAAAACATTTTAAAACTTCAAGGGTTTATAAATTTCGAAATTTAAGCTATTAAATTTAAATTTAAATAAACCAATTAACTAGATTTAATATTTATCTTTTAATTAACTATTAACCAAATTATTAAATCTTGTAAGGATTATCTAATTAAATTAATCCATTAATTTAATCCTAATCCTTATCCCTATAAATTTCGAAAAATAGGGTAAGGATAATTATCCAATTAATCTAATTAAGTAACAATTATCCAAAACAAGAAACCCTAGTTATCCTCTAGCATATTTCGAAATTCACAAGGGAGTAGGCTAGGGTTTTCAAAACCCTAACCCTAATTTCGATTAGGGTTCTTTGGAGGCTAGGGTTTTTCGAAAAACCCTTTTCATCCAAAACCCTAGAAATCGAAAATTTGGCCTTTAGGGTTTAATAGCTATAAACCCTAATTTGCAATTCAACAATTATAGCAATTCAATTTAAAACAAACAATGGCTCTGATACCACTGATGGGTTTTAGGTGAAACAAATAAACTAGAAAACAATTCCTAAGTTCACATGCAACCTATTTTGGATCTATGTTTTAACTATTGAACATATAATTTTGATTTGCAAAACAAGAACCCTAGAGGAGAGAGACTAATTTCGAAATTAACAAACTAGGGTTTAGGGTTTACATACCTTTCAATTGTTATAGCAAACAATTGATATTCCCTTGATCTTGATCTTGATCTTCTTGGAAGCTTTAGCACCACAAGTGTAATGCCTCTAATGGAATCACACCCAATGACTAGCAAGAAGGAAAGTAGAAGAAGAGAGAGGGGAGGGAGTATGCAATTTCGGCCACTAGGGTTTCTTCCAAAGAATGAGTACCCTAAAATGTGAGCCAGGAGGCTCCTTAAATAGTTGAGGGAACTAGGGTTTAGGGAAAACCCTAGTTATCCTTTGCTTAGGGCCTAAGCAAGACCCAAGGCCTTATATTGGACCCTTTGGACGAATTCTCTAGGTTTTCCCCTAGGGTTTTTGTCCACCCCCTTCCAAGGGAGTTCTGGATCCTTCCCTTTAACTATCAGTTAATTGCAAACTAGTCCCTGCACTTTATAATTAATTCTTTTAACCCCAAAATCAATTCTGATTAATTTCTGGCTAACAATTAATTAAACATAATGATTTCTAATTAATATATTAATCTTTTAACATACTAATAAATCATTTATATTAATTTATTAATCTTATAAATTAATATCTCTCCTTTCATAATTTCCTTGTCCAGTTGCTAGGTTGAGGGCAACCCAAAAGGACTGTGCTGCTATCAATTCAAGTACATACCAATTATAGTTATGGGCTTAGACACCTAATCCAACAGACACTGCTCTGAATATCAGCTCTACCGGTAACTTATTCATCAAATAGTGACCAATCTCAAATACAACTCAAAATACCCAAAATACCCTTAATTCAAACTTGGTCAAAACCTGGTCAAAGTCAAAAGTCAAAATAATTGAGGAATACCATCCTCACGTCGTCAAAACCTGGTCAAACTCAAAATACACCCATGTGCTCACGTCGTGAGAACGCTCTGATCAAAAGTTATTAATGAAACTCTTAATCCCTTTTTGGCCAAACAACCAAACCCTCCATAGTGTCTTATTTACTCCAGAACATCATAAAAATCATGGATTTTTGGACATGCATGTCCAATGCATGTCCAAAGCACTATCTAGGGCACAAAATGAGGAAATGACACCAAACTCATGTATGTGACATAAAACTCAACCATAATTCAGATCTAGCATCTATATTACTCAATGGACACTGGAGATCCATAAAGTTGGCAACTTTATGGATTTCAACCACTATATCATCTTGAATATGAATGATTAAGCATAAAAACCTAGATCTAAGCTTATGGACTCGTAAAGCAATGAAATTGAAACTCACAAAAGGCTCAGAATGTGTGAAAATGCTTGATGGTGAGACTTGAATGCATAAATGATGGACTATATTCTCTTCCTCTTCTTCTCTTTTGGCTAGAAACACCACAGGGTCTCAAAGGGGAGTGCAAGGAGGTGATGGAATAAAACCCCGAAAATTAGGGTTTCCTCTCAGGCTACTCTCACGTCGTGAGCCAAATGTGCTCACGTCGTGAGCCCAAAGGTGATGCGCGATTGCACTAATCTCCCCACGACGTGACATACATACCTCATGTCGTGAGTAGGGTTATAACCTTTAAATTTTAAAACTTGACAATTGCTTCCCTAAACTGAATGTTACACAACGGTTGGCTATAGTAACGACTAAAGAAACGACATTTCCTGGCAACTAGCCAGCGTAACAACTAGGTATGATGTTTTCTATCAGCATGTGTCAATATATAACTAGGCATAATATTATCCTTAAAAGTTGGACAGCGTATCTACCGACATAATATCATCCTAATGTTGTAAGCATAATCATATTACAAAGATTATACAGTTAGCAATATTTATGAAAATGATAGTTTATAACATGTATTCCCCGCCGCAATGGTTTGAAAGTAGTAAAGTGGGGCCGTGAACTCACCATTGAAACATGAAACTGTTGATGTAGGGTAGAATTTGGGAGTCTGGAACTCGGGAGACGCTCGGGAATCAGTATCACAAATATCGAGAGAGAGAGAGAGAGAGATAGGTGTGTTTGAAGTGTGAGGAAGTGGAATGCCGAACCCTGCTATTTATAGGCAATTTTGGAGTGCACGTCACGCACTACGTGCTGCGCAATTGCGCGTGAGCCACAGGGAGTTGCCATGTGTCCCCTTCTCCTCGTGCCACGTCATTCGTATCTTGACGAATCCATGTGTCAAGTGTACGCCGCGCACTACGCGCGAGTGCGCGTGAGCGTGAAAATCAAACTTAAAAAATTCGTAACTCTCGCATACGAGCCCCGTTTTCAGCGACTCTTATATATCCGCGTAGGTCTCGACGTACACTACAAAATATATTTATTTATATATGTCGAATGGTTACATGGTTGTCCTATTACATGTTGTTTGACAACGTTAGAATCGAACGGCTGTTGGTGACGTAATTTATGGGTTGTCACACATGGATACCTAGCTTCAAGTTAAACACTTTTGCCGAACACTTATTTACAAATAAAAATTACAGCTTCTAACTTCCAACTATTAGCTACCATCTACCGATAACAACTAACAACTTACATCTAATTTTGCCTAAACACAACCTAAATATATGATATCTCGGAAATAACTACGCTTTATATCAAATAATAATTGTTCATCCAATTATCTCGGGTAAACACTTTAAAAGCAATTTCTATAAAACATATGTAAAATAACTAAATAACCCATTTTGCATCTACAGGCCCGTCCCAAGTCGATTTGAGGCCCAGGGCAAAAACAAAAAATGAGGCCCTTTAAAATTTAGTAATCACAAACAATAATACAATGATGGTATGGAGACAAGTACATGAGTACTTGTTATTAAATTAAATATATATTGTATGAAAAAAAATTGAAGCGGATTTAGAGTATGTGAGTTAAATATTAAAACCAATAAACCATTAGTTATTATATATTAAAAGAGGATGTAGGGTAGAAAATCTCATATAGGAAAATTATGCGTAATAAGGACTAGAAAAACATCAAAATATTAAATAAAATAAGTGTTTGGATGGTTTGTCAAAACCGTCACTTTATTATGCATGATAAGGACTAGAAAAACACCAAAATTTTAAATAAAACTAGATGGTTACCCGCGCGTTGCGCGGGACGGAAGGTGTCGGTTTTCTGTTATAGCATTATACTTTTGAAGTATAATGCTATAATTAGGAAAACTTTTAGTTATTTCAAAAAATATTTCATGCTTACAAAATGTTGAGATGACGTGCTTTAAAATAACACCATAAATGATCAGTCCTTAAAAAAAATACATAAATGACAACAATTTCAAAAAATTGCATAATAGTACAGCAAAAAATCAACATACATCAATCTGATATATGGTGATTCCAACTCCAAAATTTGAATTCCTTCTGGTTTCCATCTTAATGAAATAAGGGAGTGACATGCGTATGAAACTGTGATCTGCAAAACCCAACTAACAAATTTGAATGTATCAATATCAACAAAGGTCAGAAAAATAGCAAATTTTTAGTATTTTTATATAAATAAAAATCAATTTTTATAGCTTTAGGACTATATTTCCCATGAATAATGTTTTAATATTAAAAAAAAACAATTTTTACATTTTTAGGACCATATTGCCCCTGCACACTTTTTATATTAATAAAATTAACCTGATTAATTAGATGTAACTTTTTTTTTGGGAAAAACTTCTGATTAAGTGTTAACAATTGTGTGATGATGACTGAGTCAACAATCTAGTAATCATCTGTTATTTGCTATCAATTTACAACTTTGAATCTATAGAAATCAACAAAAAAAACAATGTTGCTTAGAGGATATGAATAAAGATACTAAAAAAGCCAGCAAAAATAAAGGTAATTGGTCTAATTAAAAGTCTGTTCTTTTTGGGGAAAAGCGTTAACTAAAGCATACCTTCCACAAATCCAGTAACCGGACTTCAACTAACCATGTCACAGTCAAATCCACCACCTCTTGGCACTTTCTCCCACAGAAACAAAACATATCCACTTAAATTAGTTCGTTTAATCTTGCTTTCCTTCCTGCCACAATCTGCCATAATTTTCTCATGATTTGTCTGATTAGATATAGATTACACACAAAACATATAACCATAAAATAATAAAAAAGGATGAAAGAACCACCTTAAGCCTCCAGAGTGAAACAGGGGATAGTAACATAGCAGCAGTTGCTAACAACATAAATGCAAATAAAATTTATAATTATGTCTCAACCTGGAATTGCTATAATCTGCCGCTTTCTATCTAACCTACAGCCAAATATTAAAATAAAATAATAAAACCTGCATAAATCATTTTTTTACTGACCGTTTGGTTTTGTAGAACCTTTATTTTTCCCCTGTTGTTTATCATTCCTGAATCAGGTTGTCGGGTACTCTTCATTCTCCGGTGGTGGCCACATCTAACAGATGACGCAAGAATCAAATAATTAACTATCAGGCGTTTAACATAAAGATAGTATATTAAAGGGAAATTTAGAAAAGAATCCAAAATATATAATAAAAAAGATATATGCTGCAAACTGCCCAGAGTTACCTGAAGATGAAGAAAATATAAACATAATCAAATTTCATGAATATAGAAAATGGATGAAACTTGTTTGCAAATTGAAACAATATATCCCCAAGAACTAACTGCAGTATTTTGTTTTCAGTGGTTCATATCAATGTTGGATTAAAAAATTGGTATTGTTGGTCGCACAAATCCAACTACATAAAGTGATTACCTGATAAGTACACATGAAGATCTATTCCACATGAATGTATAGTACAATTTCTAACATAAGATCTCCATGTGAAAGGGGATTCAAAACTAAATCATTGTAACCAAGAATAAGAACTAAGGTCCAACCGAGGAAATATTTACCTGATTAGACTAATGTAAGGAAATACACCAGCCTTTGGAACCGACATCTACTTGAAAACCTGTTCCAATAGAAAAATCTCAAAAGTAAAAAAAAAAATCCATAAACTCATAAATCATATAAATTTGTTCAAATTGCAGTAATATATCAACATCCTTCCATTTATGTGGCATAAAAGAATTTGAAATAGATGAGCAACTGATGTGGTGGGTTTTGGGAATAAACAACAATTACATGGTAATAAGAAAATCCTTGTTTATCAAAAAAAAACAAAAAACAAAAACAAAAACAAAAAGAGCCCACGAACTCAAAATGAACAACTTACAATTTAGGATCATAAACACCTCCTTCCAGCACACAAATATTATTAAAAATGTGTCCAAAACGTTATCTTCAGTCAAAACTCTATGTTTTTCAAAAGTAAATGTATAGTTTTACCGAAAATACCCTTCATATATATCCTGAAACAGATTGTAGTTTTGCATTTTCCTATGTCACGCCGTCTTCCAAATCAGCTTGTAAGAAAATTTGGTTTCATTGTACATACACCTCTCTTAAATTGACAATGGTCAGCCTACAAAATGTAAAGATAATGTGTTAGATGACGTACAAAGCGCTTATGCAATTAATGAAACCATGTGTTCTGATGCTATTATGTTGGTGCGAACACAAAAATCACTATTCATTGACCATTTTACCCTTGCACTCCGAAAAAAAAAATCATTGTATTTCATCAATTATAAAGATACTTATGATTTTTTTAGTGTGAAAAGTGTTGGGAGAAAAAAAAGGGCACATGTAAAGAGTAAAATGGTCATTTTGTCTCATTAAGACCGGTTTATTATGGATAGAAATAAGAGATTACATTTACAACTTCCAGAATACATTGATCTCTAAATTCAAACATAATACGAACAATTTCCTGTCATAGAAAGTAGAAAAAAAAATTTGATTAAATTAATCAGATTCCTTTTGGATGAAAGGGATACAAATGTTGTTAAATTTGATCAAAATTAAAGAATTAATGCGAATATGAACCTGAAATATTAAATTCATAACGAAACATTAAATTTGTTTCGTCTTTCATGCAAAGAAAGTGGTCATCTTTCTTCTTTCTTGATTCATCATCTGAAGTTTGCTTGAGGACATCTGTATAAAAAATTCAAATTTACCTTCGGATCACTGAGTAATCAGTTTCACAGAAGACATATCTACCGGTGAAGAGAAGAGTACCAAATGTATACCTAAGTAACAGACAGCTCCGGAAGACGGTGGTAGTGACCACGGTTTGTAAATGATGGCACATTTGTCAGCTTTAGCATGCTATTTTTTTTCAATATCAATACATACATTTTTTAGAAATATACTTTTTATTACACAAAAGTAACATATAAATACACAGTAATACATATCTCTACACAAATAAATACACAAATACACACATTTGGACACATAGATATATAGAAATAGAAGCATAATTACAGACACATACAATCACAAAAATACACAAAGATTCAAACAAACACATAAATCCAAACAAATACACATAGGTATGCACTCCTACACAAATAAACAAATATATACACCTACACAGATACAAACACTCTCACATAAAAACACATACACAAATAGAAACATGTACATATAAAGATACACACATATATACACTATTACACAAATATTTTTATATATAGAAACACATACATAGACACACACATAGACATATTTCGATTGTTGCTGGTCTTACCGATTTTATCCAATATGAAAACAAACCTGTATGGAGGAGGAAGTGGCCAACTCCAAAGCGGGTCTGTTACGTGGAGGTTAAGATGGAGATGATGGTGTGATTCCCAAATCTGCCCACAGATTCCACCATCTGTAAATTAAGAAAATAAATGTTAATAAAGTCTACAAACCTTCAATTGAGATGTTCACCCATAAAAACGTTGAATTGTACATACACAGTGCTGGTTACACAAAAATTACTTGATTGGATAATACCAGCCGCTATCCATTGTCAAAGTTGAAGCCCCAAAGCTACCTGCTTCAAGAATACAAATGCACGATGAAATTAATCAATCAATTTTGTCCTTCACCATATTTATGTTGAAGTGAAGTTACTTATAAACGACAACCAAATCAATGAATTGTCAATTGTTTAGAATAAAATGGTGGAGATTTGGTGGATCTTACAACTAATTTACCCATGAATAAATAAGTATTTTTTTAAAAGCTTTATTTATTAAAAACTCAAACATGGAACTATATAAAGGTAATCAATACTTTTGGATATTCAATAGCGATGTGCAGTTATTACAGACCTCCCTTTTCTTTATCTGTTTTCGCAGACTACCACCATAACGGGTACCTGAAAAAGAAAATAAAAAACAATATTTAAGTAAAATATTTTCATTTTTTATAGTTTAAAAACAAAAAATATTTTTATAGATAAGAAAAATAAGAAATGAGGTGTGAACTATTTTAAGAAGATCTGGAGCTTGTAGCACCATTTTCGATTCCTATCTTGTCATCTCTTTTCATTCTTCACCTGTAAATTAGATATAACCATCAATATTTTTTTAAAAACATGAATTCATATATGTACTTGGGGTTTATAAACTTTTGTATTGATGCCCTAACGTATGTGTCTGAAAATTTTACAGATATTAATGAAAATCTAACATACCTATTAACACAATATGACAAATGAACAAACTGAGTGTGTTTTTCAAATGACACTGCTGAAAAAAAAAACAAAAAATTGGTAAAATAACCAGTAAATTATTATAGTCAATATTACAATAGGTAAATTTTGTGGTAAACCTTAAACAGGGACAACCGATGTCCATACCTAATTGGGTTTGTTTTTCTTGTAGCAAATCATGACCTTGAATTCCTGAAATTGGTTTTGTAATCGTTTGTTTTTCTTGAAAACAGCCCCAACCAAAATATGAAGGAAACTAACATGAAAATGATTCAGAATCGAAAACAACCAAAACCAAAAGATGATACATTGAGGTCAGTGGGATTTACGTGATCGATCTGTTGTGTATTTCGGCATATCTGTACAACAAGAGGGCTACCATTTTTTATAAAAATGCAAGATTAGGGTACGGAATATGAAAAACAAACAATCAAAAAGGTAAAAAAAAAAAAGGGAAAGAAGAAGGAGATGGTGTCGTACCAGGAGCGACGATGCCCTACCATCTGTTGTTCAAAATTGAAAGACGGAGTGTGTTTGTATGTGTTTCACCTGGCGAAACTTAATTTCTCTCAGATAGATGAGGCAAACAAACGTCGATTTCTAGAGTGGGTAGATGACGACCGCTTGCAATCAACTCCTTCCGTCACCAACGTTTGAACTGATGATTTCAATCGATGCTTACCGAAGCGACCATTGGTAGATTTAGAGGAATTGCAGTGAAGGAAACAGAGGGACCGCTCATGGGTGCATAGAGTAGTGGAGTAGGTTGCCGATGAATGACAAAGACGACCTAGAAAACGCAGAGCATCCATGGAGAAGCCGAGATAATGACGGTGGGAGAGAGAGAGAGAGAGAGAGAGAGAGAGAGAGGAGAGAGAGAGCCGATAAAAGCATTCAGAATCAGTATGGAAGAGGAAAATGAAGTTGTGGAAGAAACTGGATGTAGAAGGTCCTGGAAGGTAGAAAGAGGCGAAACTGGACGTAGAAGGTCTTCCAACTGGAAGGTAGAAAGAGGCGGTGGAAAGTGGATAGGTGGGAATGTGGGATTAAACTAACTCAGGTATACTAACTAACCCAAGGAACAGTACCCTGGTCAGGTACTGTTCCTAACTTTCACAATCTTAATATATATATAATAATAAGTGTTTTGATGGTTTGTCAAAACCGTCACTTTGGTGTCCGGTAAAAAAACAAAAAAAATGAGTGTTTGGAAAAAAAAATTAATGAAAACTATAAAAATAAAAAATGGTCTGCATAACCTATAGGTTAGCTTGATTTTTGTTAACAAACATACAAATAATAGTTATTATTATATATTAAAAGACGATGCAAGGTAGAAAATCTCATATAGAAAAATCATGCATGATAAGGATTAGAAAAACACCAAAATTTTAATAAAATAAGTATTTTGGTGGTTTGTCAAAAAAACAAAAAGAATGAGGGACCATTTAAATAACTTGGATGAACACAAAGAAGAATGCAGGGGTTATTTTTGTAATTTGAATTCCAATTTTCAATAAAATGAAGGGTAAGTTATTAAAAAATACATAAAAAATGAGGCATCTATAATAAGAATGCTTACAACTAGAGATGAGAATTTGGCCCGAAAACCCGAACCGAACCGAGAACCGAACCGAACCGAATTATACCCGAATAAGCAATTCGATTCGGTTTTCGGGTATCTATATAAGGCTTATTCGGGTTTCGGGTTATTCGGTCCGGGTTACCCGAATAAGGGCTTATTCGGTCCAAAAGGACCGAGCCGAATATGAAAAGTCACATTTTTCCCCTTGCACAATTGCTTAATCGGTCTTGTGTTCTATCGATCGTTACCCAAAATACCCACGTAATACACCAAAAAAAAAATCAACGAAATCGATTGAGAGTAGCGTATTACACCAAATCGATGACATTACCCTATTGTATCCCGTATGGTAAAATGTATAACTTTATTATTTGTATACTTTTTTTTATAATTATATTTTAACATTTTCTATGTTTATGTTGATAGATATTTTGGGACTGCAAATATCTACCGTGACATCAGAGGCGGCGTTTAGTACAAGCGGGCGTATATTGGATCCATATCGAACAAATTTGTCTGCAAATATAGTAGAAGCTTTGGTTTGCACTCAAGATTGGGTAAGGAAATCAA
The DNA here is from genome assembly GCF_052849685.1 of Lactuca virosa. Classification (NCBI taxonomy): domain Eukaryota; kingdom Viridiplantae; phylum Streptophyta; class Magnoliopsida; order Asterales; family Asteraceae; genus Lactuca; species Lactuca virosa. The sequence continues at coordinate 115,860,659 of NC_136433.1, forward strand.
GAAAGCCAATTGTGGACAACATTGATGAAATTTTGAAAGACGATAGGGTTGCAAAAGCTTTAGAAGAGGCGATAAAGAACGGAGATGGAAAGGGAAAACAATCAATTAATATTCCCGAATAATTAATTCGTGTTTGAAAAATATTATTTTGGATATGGATAAAAACTTAAGATTCATATTTTAATTTGGGTGTTGAATGTTTAATGTTTAACTTATATACTTATAGATAGATTTTTTGGTGTTTTGGATGTTTAATGTTTAGTGTTTAATATGTTGCTTAATAACTATATCTTAAGATTGTGGTGGTTGGATTTTACATTTTATATATCAAGAATAGTTAATCCGTGTTATTCGTGTTTATCATAAGCTACAAAAGTCATACAAAATACAATATTTATAATCACATTGTAAGTGTTATTTGGGTTATTCGGCTCCTTAATCATCTTGTACATGTTATTTGGGTTATTCGGGCCGGAACCGAACCGAACCGAACCCGTATTGCTTATTTGGTCCGGTTTTCGGTTCATACAATTACCCTTATTCGGTTTTCGGTTTATTTGGGTTTGGGTCGGTTCCGACCCGAATAACATACCTACTTACAACAATACGAGAGCAAAAGTGATTATTTCTTGTTAATTCAAAAAGCACATGCTTATAATAAGAATCGAACCTACGCCCGCCTATAAAACTTACCGATTCTTACAACAATACTAACCAACTCATCTAATGAAATCTTGGTTTTCTATTCAAGATGGTCCATATAAATAAAGTATCAAAGAATGTTAATTTTGGGGCCCAAGCCGTAGCGAGGGCCGGGGCGGTCGCCCACCTTGCCCGCCCTATCGGGCCGGCCCTGTGCATCTAACCTAATTTTAGTAGATCTGATGAACTCATCTTCTTATAGTATAATTAATTCTGAACTTTGTCCTTTTACTTTGTACAAATCAACAATATTGTCCAAATAAGTCCAAAACATTCTAATTTACACCGGTAAAAGCTTTCAAAAGCTTAGTGCCAAACATATTATAGAATTCCACTTCCATATTTCCATGTTTTGAACTGTTAGTTTTTTCTAAATACAATTAAACTTGTTTAATTTTATGGGAATTATTTTTAGTCTAATAATGCTTAGAGATCATCGTTTGGTAGCAAGAGTTTTTTGCTTTTTATTTTAAACAAAAAGCTATAAACCAAAAAACTACTTCAAGTTTTTACCTTTTGCTTTTTAGTTTTTAACTAATTTTATAAATTTAAAAGCTAATAACTATTTTTGGCGAACCTCCTATCTAAAAGAAAAACTATAGCTTTTAACTTCTATCTACCAATCAGTTTTCAGTTTAAAAACACTATTCATTAAATTTCTAAATGTTTAAAATAAGGGTAATTAAAACTAGAGAGGGTACCAAACAATAGCCCAACAAGATAGTTAATGTCATGTAGCCCGATTCCAGCACACTTGAAATAATTCTTCTTTTCCATTTGTTCTTTGAAAGGATTTCAAGATTATAAATACTATAACAATTAAATTTTTAGCTAGCGTAGACATGTTTGTCTTTACTAACAAACCGAAATTAATATTGTTGTATTTTGGGTCTCCCAATTTATTTCACTCATAAATCATAACATACAAGTACGTATATTCGTTTCAAGTGTTGCATATATCTTCACTTAAATAGTTATCATTTATCAATTATAACGATTCAATATACCAAAATCAATTGACTTCAAAGTTCAAACGGCCTATATTTAAACCGAATCACCCACTTTCCCGATCCTTAAATAAACCGGATATGTAACGCTCTTTTCTCCATTCTCGTCTTCTTTCCAAGCACGCCGGAATTCCTCCATCACACCATTATTCAGTAACTCAACGCCCTTCTCTTTCGCCGTTTGGTAAGCCGACCATGATCTAATGTACGTACAGAATTCATCCAAACTCATCATCTTCTTACTTCGAAACTCAAACGGACCTGTGTCATCACATCCATCCACTGCTTCAAACGGAAATTCGATGCTCCTATACTTGTCATCAACAATTCCTCGCAGCAAATCCCAGTGAGGTTTTGATTCTGAGTAAAACTTGCGGAAAATTGGATCGAATTCATCATCAATTTCTGGAATAGTGTAGCACCATGCGGCGATAACGCCGTCAGGTTTCTTGAGTATCCATTTCACTTGATCGTAGAAGATGTCGTGATCGAACCAGTGGAGTGCTTGAGCGACTGTAACTAAATCAACACTTGACTCTGTTCCGATCTTCTTTCCCAATTCAGACATGGAAAGGTTGGGAGATGTACATTCGTAACGAATATTTGGGAGTTTTGGAGCAAATTCTAGTTGTTTGGTGCTTGTATCTGTGCCGATTACGTTCTTGTATACGCTCGCGAGCTACGATCGTCATAAAATTCATTCGTTCATAAAAAATTAGGGTTGATTTCCATTTCCAATCGAACTTTAAAATCATCAACAATTAGTTAACAAACATTCATCCAAAAACAGAAATCAGTGATAGGAAGGACTTACGGAGGTGGCTGCCTGACCGCTGCCGGTGCCGACGTCCCAAACGAGGTCATGCTTGGGCGTCTTGGAGACGATGAAATCAAAGAGTTGTTGTGGATAACCTGGTCGAGTCTGGGAGTATTGCTTTGCTTGTTTCAAGAAAAGATTCGCCATTATTCTATCCTCCTTCTCTTTCTCCGACCTCTGGTTCGCTGCCGGCAACCCAAGTTGACTCGGATGAGCTAATGGAACGACGAGAACGATGCGATTCGGGTGGTGGTAAATAGCCTAACTTTCGTGTTTCATTTCACTAGTAAAATTCGTGTTTGCTTTGACAAATATGAAAAGATATTAACAAAACTAACAAAATTAAATTAAATTGACTTTATTGAAAATAACTCACATGGTTAATTGGCCACAACAGTCAAATGTGGTACATACTCTATTCTCCTAATAATATTTCGGACTTTCCGGAATAGGATAAAGGGAAATCTCCAGAAAAATTTTAAAATTTTAGTCTAATTTATGAAAAAGTCCAAAACTAAATTTTGTTTATAGAAAAGCACAAAATACCGGCTAAAACTTCGAAAAAACCCTTTTTTGATCAGTTTCGTAGATTTTGCCGGTATTCTGTCCTTTTTCGTTTGTTTGCTCAAAATATTAGGACTTTTTTGAAAATAACCCGATAACCAAAATATTATGATTTTTCTGAAAATTAATATGAAATTAATGGATATTATTATTAACAAATAATTTATAAACAATACAAATATTTTTTTTTATAAACAAAGGAAATACATTTGTTTCTAATTTCTAGGAATACAATGGTCGACTAGGTACTTCTTTATTGTTTGCTGACCACTTCCAACTCCCTATGTTTCTCCTATGTATCGTTGTGGGTGTCATAGTGAGATGTACTCTATATGTTTCTTCAGTTAAATAAGAGTTGATAATATTTATTAATACACAATCAATAAGTGTCTACTTGCTACTAGGTATGACGTTATAGGATCACATGTTATTAGAGATTATCATTACACAATGATTCTTGAACATATAGATCTATCATTATGTTTTTTAATCTAAATACCACTGTAACATACTCAAAACACGGTCCCAAAAATTTCATTTTAGAAATACTAAATAAACATACTCAAAACACGGTCCCAAAAATTTCATTTTAGAAATACTAAATAAACGATATTTGTCAAAACATCCGAACATATACATAAGTCATAAATCCAAATCCATAAAAATCAGAGTAATATCTCGGTCAAAGTCAAAGTAAACATCCAAGTCAAAGTCAAAGTCAGCGCTCCGAGTTGACTCAACTCGTCGAGTCATCTTTCAACTCGGCGAGTTCCCATAATTCACAGAATCGCGATATTTCGAATCAACTTGTCGAGTTTTTCCTTAAATCGCCGAGTTCTTCCTTTTTCAATAGAATCGGGACACACCCAAACTCGTCGAGTTGAGGCCTCCCAACTCGTCGAGTTGGTCACTTAAAACACGCGGTCCAAAACTTTTCAACACAACGAGTTGCGGCTACCAACTCGTCGAGTTGATCTATTAAATTGCATAATTAATAAGTTAAAATACATACCAGGAACCAGGTGTTACAACCACTTAACCTCCATACACTAGTCGATAACAACCATCAAATTACACACATAGTGAAAAGTAAACTTTAAATGACAATTTAACTAGATAATCACCCTTTACTTGTTTCCATATAAACTATCATTCATGATTAACTTTCTCACATTTAATAGATGTGTGTTAGCCTATGGTTGTTACCATGTGAGGAATGGATGTTGGTATTAGCACATAACACATGTGCTCCTTATGTTTATATTTGTATTTAGCTATACCTAGACTTGGTCCAATAGAACTACTCTTTCTCCTCTTGTTACAGATCCATAAAGATAGGATCGACTCATGTATATAACGACTTGTATATCGTTCAATACAATATCTTTTTGATTTGATCAATCCAATCTTCTTATATGGTATCAACCAGGAAACCCTAACATTCCTGCCGATCTTTTCCTCTTCATTAATCCCTCATGGCCACCACTTCTACAACCAACACTTCTTTCGCCCAATCTTTTCCCCTCACCACCACGAACCTCACACTGGTGACTTTTCCCCCTTCTCTCAAACTTACCTCCACCAACTATATGAGTTGGAAAACTCAAATCGAAGCTCTTCTGCATGGTTTAGACCTCTACAAATTCATTGATGGCACAACTCTTGCTCCGAAACCTACCATGGTTGCAGGTGTCTCCACCCCACATGCTGATTACCCTGCTTGGTTTCGCCAGGATCGACTTCTTTTTGGCGCTATTGTTGGTTCCCTGTCACCATCCATTGTTCCCCTTATCTCTAATGCTACCTCTTCCCTTGAAGCATGGAACATCCTCTCCACTACTTATGCAAATCCATCACGTGGCCATATCAAGCAATTGCAACACCGTCTCAAGCTCTCTGTCAAAACCTCCACCCAATCGATCACTGACTATATGCAGTCAGTCAAGGTCATTGTTGATGAGTTACAAGTCCTTGGAAAGAAGATGGATGCTGAAGATGTTACTGATGCGGTTCTCAATGGTCTTGACTACACCACCTACAAGACAATCATTGATGTTGTTCACGCTAGAGATACCCCTATCTCCTTCACTGAACTTCATGAGAAATTAATTAATCATGAACTCACCCTGCTCCAGCAATCCACCTCCACTAATCTTCATCAACCTACCACTGCTTTTGCTGCCCAGAAACGACCCCACCAAAAACCATGGAACAACCGACCCTCACCCAACTCCCAACCTCTTCTGCCCACCCCCACCACCACATCACGCCCCTTCCTTGGAAAATGTCAATCCTGCTTCACCAAAGGACACTCCCTCACATCCTGTTATGCTTTCAAGAACAAGCACCCTAATGTTAACCTGCCCACACTACCCAAAACCACCTACTATCCTGCTCAGGCCAACGTCATGACTGCTACCAAATCTGACAACAATGCCCCTTGGATGTTTGATAGTGGTGCTTCTCACCACATCACCAGTGATCTCAACAATCTAGCCTTGCATGCTCCTTATGACGGTACTGATGAACTTGTCATTGGTGATGGTTCGTCCCTTTCTATCTCTCATGTTGGATCTCTTACTCTCAAGTTCTCTAATCATCCATTCTTTTTAGCTTCTGTTCTTTGTGTTCCCTCCATATCTAGAAACATAATCTCTATTTCTCGTTTATGCCTTGATAATCCAATACTAATTGCCTTCTTCTCATTTTATTTTCTTATCAAGGATCTGCAAACCAATCGCCTCCTGCTCCAGGGAACAACTAATCGTGGCATCTATGAGCTTCATTCCACTGCTCATCCACTATTACTTCACACTCAAAAGTCCATCTCCTGGCATCATCGACTTGGAAACCCACATCTCCAAGTCTTAAATCATTTAGCTGCTATTTGTCCTAGTATTAAGTCTATGCAAAATAACTGTAACTCTTGTTGCATCAATAAAAGTCATAAACTCCTTTTTCATAGCAATTCTCTTACTTCTACACAACCTTTACAACTTATTTATTCTGATGTATGGTCCTCTCCTATCACTTCTTTTGATAATTTCAAGTATTACATTATATTTGTAGATCATTTCACAAAATATACTTGGCTATATCCACTCAAACACAAATCTGACTCTCTCACAACCTTCATCTGTTTTCAATCTTTGGTTGAAAATTTCTGTCACACAAAAATTATACAACTCTTCTCTGATAATGGAGGAGAATATATCAAACTTGCCACCCATCTTGCCTCTTGTGGCATTACTCATCTCACCTCCCCTCCACACACCCCTGAACATAATGGATATGCTGAAAGGCGCCATCGTCATATTGTAGAAACTGCCCTCTCTCTTTTATCTCATGCCAAAATGCCACTCAAATTTTGGACTTTTGCAGTCACTACTACAACTTATCTCATAAACAAGCTTCCCACTGCCACCTTACAAAATGATTCCCCACATTTACGTCTTTTCAAATCACTCCCAAATTACTCCAAACTCAGATGCTTTGGATGTCTAGCCTACCCATGGTTACGTCCTTATAATACTCACAAACTCCAACCTAAATCCAAGCCATGTATCTTCATTGGCTATTCATCCACTCAAAGTGCTTATTATCTTCTTGACCCTCTCACAAATAAAATTCACACATCTCGCCATGTTCACTTTGTAGAAGATATCTTCCCTTACCCAACACTCACCAATACATCCACTCCTCCCTCTCATGAACCTGATACCTGGCTACAAGTTGAACATATATCTATTCCTACCCCTTCTCCTAACCCGGATCCTGTCCAACCTATACCAGTTCCAAATAATCCCCCTCCTCCTGTTGACCCTGCTCCGAACCCAACTCCTCCAATTCAAAATCCTCCACCACCATCCTACAATACCCGCCAAAACCCAAAACCCAACCCTAAATACCACAATAATGATTTTATTTTATTCAACTCCATTGTTCAGCCTTTTCCTGAACCTAGAACTATTACCCAAGCACTCAAAAATCCTCAATGGCGTCAAGCCATGCAATCAGAACATGATGCTCTATTACGAAATCAAACTTGGTCTCTTGTTCCTCCTGAATCTGCCACCAACATCGTTGGGTGCAAATGGGTTTATCGCACAAAGTTCAACCCGGATGGCACTGTTGACAAATTAAAAGCACGACTAGTAGCTAAGGGTTTTAATCAAAGACCTGGTGTTGATTTCAAAGAAACTTTCAGTCCCGTTATTAAACCCGCCACTCTTCGTCTCATCTTGTCTCTTGCCACTTCTCAAAGTTGGTCATTATGCCAACTTGACATAAACAATGATTTTCTTCAAGGCTCCCTCTCTGAATCTGTCTATATGTCTCAACCTCCAGGATTTATTGATTCCAACCATCCCACCCATGTCTGTAAATTAAACAAAGCTATTTATGGGCTAAGACAGGCTTCTCGTGCCTGGTACAATGAACTCAAAAACTTTCTTTTATCTCTCAATTTCAAACCTACTATTTCTGATTCCTCCCTCTTTATTCATTATTCGTCTACCTCTCCTATCTACATTCTTGTATATATAGATGACATCATTGTTACAGGTCCTAACTCTTCCCAAGTATCTTCTTTTATCACTCAATTAGCCAATCGCTTTTCCCTCAAAGACCTGGGCAATCTCTCTTACTTCCTTGGTGTTGAAGTTTTACCACACAAAGATGGTCTCTTCTTATCTCAATCTAAATATATTCTTGATCTTCTAGCCAAATCCAACATGAGCGACTTCAAGCCGGCGTCCACACCAGTGTCAACATCAGGACATCTCAACACAATTGATGGGCAGCCACTATCCAAACCCACAGATTATCGATCTATTGTTGGGGCACTTCAATATTTATCTCTAACTCGTCCTGATGTAGCCTTCACAATCAATAAACTGTCACAATTTATGCATAAACCTACAGATATCCATTGGCTTGCCTTGAAGAGATTGCTACGTTATCTACATGGAACACTGCACCATGGTTTACTCATAAAACGCAACTCTCCACTAACTATTCATGCTTTCACTGATGCAGATTGGGCAGGTGACAAACAAACTTACCGAAGTACCACGAGTTATATTGTTTATCTAGGGTGCAACCCAATTGCATGGAGCTCTAAAAGACAACCTACACTTGCTAGATCATCTGTTGCATCTACCACTACTGAAGTCCAGTGGCTTGTTTCTTTACTTTCTGAACTCAATTACAAATCTACAATCACTCCTACAATCTATTGTGACAATCTTAGTGCCACTCATTATTCAGCAAATCCAGTCTTCCATGCAAGAATGAAACACCTCGCCCTGGATTTTCACTTTGTAAGAGAAAAGGTTCACGATGGATCTCTTCGTGTTGTACATATTATGGGAGATGATCAATTAGCTGATGCTTTAACCAAGCCTTTACTGAAGCACCGGTTTAATTCTTTACTTTCCAAGATTGGACTTCTCTCACGGTCGTCCATCTTGAGGGGCCATATTAGCACATAACACATGTGCTCCTTATGTTTATATTTGTATTTAGCTATACCTAGACTTGGTCCAATAGAACTAGTCTTTCTCCTCTTGTTACAGATCCATAAAGATAGGATCGACTCATGTATATAATGACTTGTATATCGTTCAATACAATATCTTTTTGATTTGATCAATCCAATCTTCTTATAGTTGGGTGGTAGTTAGGCTAAACAACATCAGAGGAACACCAACATTAGAGGAACACTCACTGAGTACGTCTCACCATCATACCCACAACGATGCATCGGAGCATCGTAAAGAGTTTGATGTGGTCAATAAGCAATAAAGGAGTACTTAGACCACCAATTTATTCATAGAAATTAGCAACAAGTGTATTTCCTTTTTTAAAGTAAAAATATTTGTTATGTTTATAAATGATTTGTTAATAATAATATCCATTAATTCCATGGTAATTTTCAAAAAAGTCCCAATATTTTGGTTATCAGGTAATTACCGAAAAAGTCCCAAAATTTTGAGGAAATTAACGAAAAAGGACAGAATACCGGCTAAATCTGTGAAACCGGCCAAAAAGGGTTTTTTCGAAGTTTTAGCCGGTATTCTGTGCTTTTCTGTAAACGAAATTTAGTTTGGGACTTTATCATAAATTGGACTAAAATTTAAGGACTTTTCTGGAGATTTCCCTAGGATAAAATCATTAAAAAGACAGTCGATGTCGAAGATATTGTGATTTTACGAGTATTTTCTTTGCTTTCCTTGTTTATTTCAATCTTATGGTGTTAGCTACTAAAATAACTTATTCCGGAATGTATCAAACGACTTTAAAATACAATGAATGAGTCTGAAAAAGGACCGAATCAAATTATGTAATGGGTCATTAGTCAGCCTTAGTTGTCTCAGAGAACTAGTAATAGAGTGTTAGGAACTTAGGATTGCTTGTTCCTTCTATTAAACCACCTTCTGATAAGGGCGTGTTCGGCAAAATTAGCTGGTAGCGGGTAGCTTGTAGCTTGTAGCGTTTTGTTAAACGCTACATGAAGTAGCATTTGGATTTGAAGCGTTTTGTTTAAACTGAACGCTAGAAGCTTGTAGTGTCAAACAAGGCTTTCTGTTCAAAACGGAGCGTTTTGTCAAACGTTAGAAGCTACAAGCTCTCAAACGCTCCCAAAAGCTCCGTGCCAAACACGCCCAAATTGGGAACATACGATTTTATTTTATTTTAATCTCGACCGCTCTAAGTCTCTATTTATAGGGTTTTAACGGTTCTTTGGTCGATATGCAACTCCACAGAAGCCAGTCTTCTTCTCCATTTCTCCCCTCCACGATTGATTCACCCATTTGGTTCAATCAATTTGTTCTTCCTCCTTTCAGTATCGCACACGATCCCATGAACCCTAAATTGTCGGTTGTACATGACTGAGTTGCTATCTATATGAGAGTACGTACGAATTCTTATTTTCGAAATAAACATATGTGAGCTGCTTCAATCCTTTCATCAATCATGGAACAAAAATTGACCGAAAACCTGTATTCCATTAAAGAACACCCAACTAAGGTATCTTTATTGCAGAAGGTGATTTTTATGTGTGTTTTACTTCATCTGTTTTCGAAATTCTATCTTTTTTTATCAGTTTATGTTAATTATTATTGATCATGTGTGTCTTTTACTTATAATTTATCACCATAATGCAATTGTATCCTTCCCTCTGATATGACTTGTGTTTAATGCTTCAATTATAACATGCTATTTTGTGTATAATTACAGAAAAAAAAGTTATTGTGTTAATAAAATATATTGTGTGCACCGGCTTAAAAGTTGGCGAGGAGGCTACGGATTTAAAGGGTACAATTGCATTAAGGAAAATGATGTAGTTTTTGTTATTGAAATGATGCGTAGAAAGAAAGCAAGAATTTAGTGATTGGAAAATGATTCATTAATTTACTCTGTACAATACACTGAGAATATATATACAAAGTGAAGAAGAAAGAACTGCTATCTAACAAACTTCTAACAATATCACGAGATACTCACGTGTTAACTAACAGACTTCTAACTGTTTATTAACAGACTAGCGACTAATATACTAACAACCCCCCTCAAATTAGAGAGTGTGACACTCCTAACTTGTTTAACAAATTGTGATGTTGGCGACTCGGTAAGTTCTTAGTAAACAAGTCAGCAAGTTGGGAAGTAGTGGGAACATGTTGAAGAGTAATAAAGCCGTCATGAAGTTTTTCGCGTACAAAATGGCAGTCTAATTCAACATGTTTTGTTCTTTCGTGAAATACTGGGTTCTTCGCAATATGTATAGCAGCTTGGCTGTCACATCAGACAAGAACAGGAAGAACATTGGGAACAGTAAGCTCATGTAGTAAGCGAGTTAACCAGGCTAACTCAACAGTCACACGTTGCATACTTGGTTCGGCATGGACTCGGCGAGTTAGTTAGGGTTTTTCCCGACATTTGGACACCACATGGACTCAGCGAGTTGTCTGGAAACTCGGCGAGTCAGCTAGGGTTTTCACGACTTCGTGAGTTCTGAAGGAACTCGTCGAGCCAGTTAGCTACTGTCACAACCAGGAAATTCTAATGCTTTTGTAAACATTAACAAGGATAACATTTGTAACTAAAACTGGAAAACGTGCATGATGTTCATTCAATAACACCAAAGTTCCATCAAACACCCTATACAAACACTTCAAATAGTCAACAAAAGATTGGAAACCCTAAAAATCCCGGTTTAAATCCAATATGGACTAGGATTTTCTTATTGGGCCTAATGGACCAATAAGTCTCCAATTTGACTAGTTTGGGCTTAGAACTCTTAATTGGGCTCTAATTCAAACCACCTTCATGAGATTTAACATTTTGGTCCATATTGGGCCTAAAATGGAATAAACTACTCCAATAAGCCTTATTGGGCCATGACTAATCTAATTAGCCCTAATGGGCCATAAACATATTCTATTATGCTAAATGGGCCTTGAACCATCCAAAGGAGCCCAATGGGCCAAAAACTTTTTTTTAGGAACCTCATAATTTCGAACATAGGCTAGAAGTGGGACAAATTAATCCATGTTTCTTTTACCAAGCCCAACTCGGCCCAACATTAAAAAAAGAAAAAAGAAAAGATTAGAAGAGGAATTAAAATAAAATGGATTAGGAGGAAAATTGTGAGCATGCCACCTCTTTATTGCATGGTGGACATCCATGCAATGTCACCTCACACCTCTCTCTTCTCCCTCTCTTTTCTTCCTTCGGCCGAGGACAAGAACCAAACACACACACACATCTTCAAACTTACACTTCAAATTCTCTCAAGAACCTCTTCCTTTTTCCCTCAAAATCTCGAAGTTGCTTGGGTTTTTAAGGATCTTCATCAAGTTTTCTTCAACCTTTGGTAAGTTTGGTATCAAACACAAACATCTACTTCCAACTTATTAGTAAAACTCCTTCTTACATAGCTTCGTTTCATGATCTAACTTCCTAGAACTCCTCTAAGTTGGAAAGTACCTCCAAGTTGTAGCTAGGACCAAAAATCTCTCCACATCCTCCTCAAAACCGAACCAACAAACCCCAAGGTGAGTTCATACCCCTTTTTTTCGATTTTTACATGTTTTTGGGGGAGAATACAAGTGTTATGTGTTGATTTATGTGAGCATGCTTGTTATATGTGATTTCTTTGGTTTGTGTTGTGAAAATATGATATTATTTGCTATATCTTGAAATCTATGGCTAAAATGTGAAGGATACATAAACAAATAACATAACAAACCACATACTTCAAAGATCTAAGAGTCTATAGGCTCAAGAAGTGAAAACAAAGTCAAAATCCTTATAAATGTCATTTTTGCAAAAATAACAAAGATTTGGGTAAAATATAATATTTGCGGTTCTATAAGGATAAAATGGTATTATTCACATAAAAATCCGACTTTTATGAAAATAACACTTTTCTAGGGGTCAAAAACATAAATTTTAGCTTATTGGGCTTTAATTTGGGTCTCACGAGTTTTTAGGCCCAAAGTTGCAAAAAATGAAGTGTAGAGGGACTGAAATGGAAAACTTAACAAACGATGAGTCTAAAACGTGAATAAACTATTTTTAGGGGCTGAAAATGACCTTGATGCAAAAATTGGACTAAAAATGCAAAGTTTTTGATTTTGGGGTCAAAATTGTAAAACCTACGGAATTTGAGCCAAAAATGTAAACTTTTTACAAATAAAGGCTGGAAATGACAAATCCAATAGTTTTGGGCTGAAATTATTATTTAAATAAAGTTTGGGTCGAAAATGTCAAGAAAAATGGCTTAAGGACCAAAAATGTCAATTTTCTTAAAAAGGGACTAAAAGTGCCATTTTTATAGATAAAGGGGCTGCAATGGTCAAACTAAATGTTTTGGGCCAAATAGGCAAATATTAAATTATTGGATTAAAAATATCAAGTTTATAACGCATGGTTTTTTTAAAATATATATATGTATAACCAAAGCTTCGTTATAAATCAAACGTCAAAGTATTTTAACACTTTGAATAAACATTTAGCTTACAACAAATACCAACATTACGAACTTAAGATCAATAAATTATAAATGATTCAATGGTTGGGCTCAAATATATTCTATTCGTGCTATTGGGCCTTTGTGACCCAATATACAAAGTTAGTGGGCCTCCGTTGTCCTCTTCTCTTCGTCTGTTAGGCTTACCTTTTATTCAAGTAAACATAAATCGGGTTGTAAAACAATGTTATTCAATTTCATCTGGATTTAGTGAGAAATGATGGGTGACACCAATAAGTGTCGGTCGTAGTCTGTAGTTATAATCAAAGTCTCCTGGAGGGAGAGCGAGAGTTTGTGTATAGATCTATACGGGGGTGACTCCCCCACACCTAAGTTGTTCGCTACAGTTAGACTCGGCCAGTCTAGGGTGACAAAATCTTAATTCAAGACCGGCATTCGATAAAATGCCAAGACATGCGAATTAGTCATTATTATGCATGGTTATAAAGGCTCACATAGAGATCCATTATCATCTAAGTAATCATGGGAAATCATATTCATACGCTGTGACGATGCAAAGAGATTATACAATAATACAAAACTATAATACTATTTATGTCGGAAAACATCAGGTTTTCCGGGGAAACAACATTATTCACTTTTACTTACAACAACTATAATACAAGAAACTGTTATGAAAGACATTTCACTTTTACATGTTTGAAATCATATACGCGTATACTTATGGATCATCACACCTTTTTCGCAAACAGTTTTCGTTTCAGAAAATATCGGATTTTCTGGGTTTTACAAACAATACAAAACATTTTTACATCAAACCTGCTTATGAACTCACCAACATTATTTATGTTGACCATTTTCAAAATAATTTGTGTTCTCAGGTAACCGTTAGAATGAAGAATTATCAAGCGTGTTTCTGAAATGTCTTTTGTGTGATGTCGATTGATAAACAATTTATGTTTTGGATTATGTAATGTAAACAATGTACTCGATGTGAACAATGACGGTTGTAATGTATTAATGCATGGTGATGTTTATGTTATGTTTCATGTATATTCATTGTGATGATATTTCAATTTAAGTCACACGAGCCCTCGGACGTTTCCGCGGTCTGGTTCGGGGGTGTGACATCTACACTCGACGAGTTGGGTCAACTGGACTGTTGACCTTGACCGTTGACTTTGACTTTGAGCAAGGGTTGACCAGTTTGACTTCTGGGGGTATTTTAGTAAATTAGAAATTTATGGAAGTGGATTATTGGTGGATGTAGGTGTTTGAGTTTGGAGCTGTATTTGGGGACTATGACATCATCATCCCGAGCTACTTGTGAGGTGAGTTCTTCTCACTATATCAACATGGTCTAAGGCACCAAGGCTGGCCCTTTATGATCGGTATCCTGGTTATAGGATGGTTTCCATGTTAGTGATCTGTTAGATCTGTATGACTATCTGTACATGCTAGCTAGCATATGACATTTATGTGCACATGATTGTTTGATTTGGGGTTTGGGTTGAGGCGGTCATGCTTTGTGCTCGTGCCAACATACCCATGGCGGACCGGATAGACTGCAGACCCGGTTAGGGATACTAGTCAAGCCGAAGGCCCGGTGAGCGGTCTAGATAGGTTGAAGGCCCTGAGAGGCGGTCCAGACGTGCCAATGGCTCGGTGAGCAGTCCAGATAGACTGATGGCCTGTGAGGCGGTCCAGGCAGGCTGATGGCTCATTATGCATGCTGTTGTTTATATGATATGATTATGATTGTACGGCGTTGGTATTTTGGATGAACTCACTAAGCTTCGGGCTTACAGTTGTTGATTATGTTTCAGGTACTTCTGATGATCGCGGGAAGGCGAAGGCGTGATCGTGCACCTCCTTATATTTTTATGATTTGATTCTGGGGATACTCTGATGTTTAAACTATTTTGAAAACAAATTTGTAATACTTATTGGTTTTAAATGATTTAAAAAGTTTTAATTGGCTTGATTTTCGAGGGTGTTACACAAAACATGTTTGGCTACTTCATAGTGTGGAATTCTTGGATCTGACATAAATTGGGACAAATGTTGTATAGCAAATGCTAAATCTGGTCGCGTATTAACAAGAAAATTGTGTTTTCCCACCAATTTCCTGTAAACGTATGGGGATTCCATTAATTCACCTTGTCCCAATAAAAGTTTTCCATTTACTGGTAAAGGACAAGTAGTTATTCCTTTTGAATGAAATTCTTTTATCACTTCTTGTGCATATTTTCTTTGAGTAAGAACAACACCAACATCACTGTATAATACCTCAATGCCAAGAAAAAAAAATTAAGATCCAAGATCTTTGATTTTAAATGTTGTATCAAGAAATGCTTTCAATCGTATAATCTCCATTTCATGATTGCTTGTGATCATAATATCATCAACATATATAGCAACAAATGTGACATATGATCCTGAATGTTGGTAAAATAAGGAATAGTCATTTTTTGAAGAGTTATACCCTTTATCCCTTAATGCTGATGACAACTTGGCATGCCATTGTCTTGATGCATGTTTTAAGCCATAAAGAGACTTTTGTAAGATACAAAATTGATTAGGATTGGTCAATTTCAAACCAGAAGGTGGCTTCATATATATTTCTTCATGTAAATCTCCATGAAGAAAAGCATTGTTAACATCTAATTGATACATTGGCCAACTTTTCTTAACTACAGTAGCTATAAATGCACGAATTGGGGTCATTTTTACCACTGGAGAGAAGGTTTCAGTGTAATCCATGCAGCTTTCTATGTGAAACCTTTTACAACCAATCTTCCTTTACACCTTTCAACTTCTCTATTTTATTTGTACTTAAGCTTATATACCCATTTGCAGCTAATAGGTTTTTTACCCTTTGGTAAGTCCACAATTTTCCAAGTTTGCTTCAAGAGCAGCAAATTCTTTGTCCATTGCTTCTTGCCACGCTGGTAATGCAGTTGCTTCTTCATAAGAAGATGGTTCTTTGAATTTATCCAAATTGTAAATGAGTTTCTTGCTGTAATCAGACAAAGTACTGAAACAAATATGTGTTGGAGAAGAAACATGAGTAACTGTGTGCATGCAAGAAGCATAAGAAGGACATGAACTGTCACAGTTGTCACAAGAAGCACTACATACATAATCTTGAAGATAAATTGGAGGATGTGAAGTTCTTGAGGGTCTTCCGAGTGGAATAGAATTGTGATTATGTTGTATTGGATTTTGAATTGGAGGTTGAAAATCATCATTTTGTGGTTGAGGAATCCGAGTTGTTGATTCTGAACATGGATTTGAATGTATAGATGTAGGAAGAACATCTTCAATTTCGGACAAAATGTTTTTTGGAGAAAATATAGGTGCATGGGTATTTTTGGAATTTTGAAGATTGTAAGGGAAAATGGTCTCATGAAATACCACGTCTCTAGAAATAACAATTTTCTGTTATTCCATGTCATATAACTTGTATGCCTTCTTTCCATAAGGGTATCCAATGAAAACACAAGGTATTGACCTTGGTTGGATTTTGTCCCTGTTATGCTGCAAGGTGCTGACATAACATAAACATCAAAAAGTTTTCAAGTGATCATAAGAGGGTGTAGTTCCATGTAATAGAGAGTATGGAGTTTTGTTTTGAAGAAATTTGGTTGGAAATCGATTGATAAGGTAAGTGGCTGTAAGGACACAATCACCCCAAAATTTTAAGGGTAATTTAGGCTGAAATAACAAAGCTCTTGAAGTTTCAAGAAGATGCTTGTGTTTTCGTTCCACTACACCATTTTGCTGGGGTGGATAAATGCAACTTGTTTGATGAATTATCCCTTTTTGTTGAAAATAAGAGATGGCTTCATCGCTTGATCCAAATTCAAAATCATTATCTGATCTGATAGTTTGAACCTTCTTTCCAAATTGAGTTTCAACCATTTCAATAAAACCCTTTATAACACCAAATGCATTGCTTTTAGTACTCAAAAGGTGTGTCCATGTTGATCTTGAGAAATAGTCCATAATGGTCAACAAATATGACTGATTGTTATATGTTTTTGTGTTATATGGACCCCATGTGTCAATGTGAATAAGCTGAAATGGAGAAAATGTATGAATTGTACTATGACCAGAAGGTAATTTGTGTTGTCTGGCCTTTGAACATACATCACAAGAATGACTGAAATCAAAATTTTCTTTATTAGACAAACATAGAGTTTTAAGCTTGTACAAAGGAAGATGACTAAGCCTCATATGCCAAACAAACATTGGAACATTCTTAGAAGCAGAAAACACATTGGAATTTGAAACATGAGTGTTTTTCACATTACAACTGTTTACAGGGGTATTTTTGGAAAACACAACTGAAGAATGAAAAGGCAGATCAGTTGAGACTGAAAGAACAATTCCAGTGTTGGTAGTTGGCTTGGACGGCAGGAAGTACAATCCAACTTTGTGTTTACCAAGAACCAGTGGCCTCTTCATTGAAGGGCCCTGCAAGAAGAAACAATGATGTTCTGAAAACACAACAAATGAATGTAACTGTTTACAAAGTTTAGCAATGGAAAGAAGGTTGAATTTGAAAAGAGGGACATGCAACACATGATGAAGAAGTACATTATCATCCAAGATTATACTTCCATATTCAAAAGCATAAGTTTGTTGACCATTTGGAAGAGTAATTCTATAAGGATTATTTAGCTTTTGTGTGTTTATGAGAAATGATTTATTAAAACACATGTGATCACTTGTACCATAATCGATGATCCAAGTCATAAAAGTAGTTTCAAGACAATGGCAATTAGTGAAGCTATTGTGTTGATCATGAGAGAGGAAGGCATTAAAGGCATTAACCATATTAGCGGAAGACTGATTGACTTTGACATTTTGATGTTCAACTCGGTTGCCTTCACTATTGTTATCATTCAATTTTCTCAATAAAGAACACAATTGATGATATTGCTCATTTGTCAATTCTTGCATGAAATGATTCCTTTGTAGCTGTTGATGATTGGTGATGTTATCCGTTTCTGTAGATTGATTTTCACCAATTGGCTGAAAACCAGATACACGAGCTGCAACATTATTGTTCTTGGTGAATTTGAAGTCCTTAGGAAAGCCGATTAACCTATAGCATTTGTTGGCAGTGTGACCTGATTTCTTACAAAAGGTACAATTAAGATTCCTTTTGTTCTCAAAACTTCCTTTGGAATTATTTCCATTATTGAAATTGTTACCACCATTGTTGGATTTGACATGCATAGATGCTAAATCGATGGAAAAGTGAGAAGGAGAATAAACTTCTCGTTTCTTTTCATCTTGAATTAGAAGAGAATATGCCTTGGTAACTCAAGGAAGTGGATTCATCATTAGAATGTTACCTCGAGTTGTATTGTAATCACTATTTAGTTGTAACACCCAAGTTTCGAGGCTAAGCATTGGTACGATGATGTAATGGTTAGGGTCAACAAATGTAACTTATTTTTAAGTAATAAAAAGGAATTATTTGAGTAGTACGTGAATTATGTGAATTTATGTGCTTTATAATTGTTTATAATAAATTAAGAATGAAAATAAGCGTCAAAAAATAAAATGTTAGATAAACCCGATATCTATGAAGAAAATTGTACTGGTCATGACATGGATTCCGGAGATATAAAGAACGCCGAAATCCGAGTTATAACGAAGAAGTTATGACCTGTCGAAGTTTCGCGAAAAAACCAACACGACGCTGTGTGACGTCAAAAGTGAGTGTATGATAAAGTTATTTTTATCCTTAGAGATCTAAACGAAAGTCGTAGTATACGTTAAACCGAGAGCGTGTATAAAAAGAACGTCCAAATCTGACTTCGTAAGAGGAAGTTATGAATTTTCTAATATTTGACATAAAAGTGTGCAACCCGGAGTTCGAATTTTAGATCGAATGATTTTTATTCGACACAACCTAAACGATAATTGAAGATCTCGTAAATAGGAGGTCAACGATAAAAAGACAGACAAAAACGGACGTTGAATGACAAAGTTATGAATTTTTAACGGACTTTTCTTGTCCCGGCCTGTTAAAAATATAACTTTAAAAATAAAGTCAAAATTAGATGACGGAGTCTAAACTAAAGTTGTAGAGTACGTCTCCACCTACACGTGGATATAAAGAACGTCGAAAACGAAGATTGTATGCGAACGTTACGAATTTTAGAAGACGGAAAGGCAAATTACGAGACTGATTGCGAGACCACGCCCCGCGTAGCCTTCGGACGCCTCGCGTACCGGGTACCCTCCGCATACATCGAGGGTATGCTCAACGGTCTTCCTATGCGCGGTCTGAAGTGAGCCGCGATGCACCAGCCGGAGTTTGACACGCCATCGTACGAACGCGCCGCGTAGCCTTGAACGCCCTGCGCACTGAGGTACGCCCCCGCGTAGCTCCGCAGGTACGCCCCGCGTAGACCGAGGCTTCGGTCTATAAAAGGGGTGCAAAGGCAGCTGGTTTTCTCACACCTTCCACTCTTTATTTCTCTCTCTACTCTCTCACTAAACCTCCCAAACACCCCCAAGCCTAGGAAACCTCCCTAGCACTAGAAGAAAGTCCCGGAGCGCCCGAGGACTCCGAGAAAAAGAGTTTTTCGGTTCGGAAAGCCTTGCCCCCGTAGAGCCCGGTTTTCAAGTAAACCTCCCAGTTTTGTCGAAGCGAAGCGCTGTCCAAATTGGAATCACCACCATATCAGGTGAGTGCATAATTACTTTAATCTTACACATAGATATGAAGTATTTTAAATAAATTACGTGCTATGTGTGCAAATTATCTGTTTAGATGAGATCTATGATGGATGAAAGATCTAAACTTTTTTTTTTTCAGATCTAAACTGTATATGTATTTTATATTTTGAGATCTGTGCTGAATGAAAGATTTAAACTTTTTTTTTTCAGATCTAAATTGTATATGTATTTTATATCTTGAGATCTGTGTTGGATGAAAGATTTAAACTTTTTTTTAGATCTAAATTGTATATGTATTTTATATCTTGAGATCTGTGCTGGAAGAAAGATTTAAACTTTTTCAGATCTAAACTGTAAATGTAAGTTATATCATGAGATCTACGCTAGATGAAAGATTTAAACTTTGTTTTTTTAGATGTAAGCGTTATATGTATTTTATATCTACAAATATGTTGGGTAGAACATGGGTAGATAATGACGAGGGATGAAAGATGAATATCGGCAGCTGCGCCTAATAGAAAATATCATAATTCTGGCAGCTGCGCCAAAATGATAATATCGGCAGTTGCGCCTAATAGAGAACATCATAATTCTGGCAGTTGCGCCTAATTGATAATATCGACAGCTGCGCCTAATAGAGAACGTCAAAATCCTGAAAACTGCACCTAAATGATAATATTGACAGTTGTGCCTAATAGATAACATTGGCAGCTGCGCCATAGGCAACGATGGACTTCGTGCGTATTCCTTAGGAGAATCCCTAGGAATGAAAAAGTGAATGATAGATGATTCTTAGGGTGGATCCTTATGAAATAAAGAAGATGACGGGGATCGGTAATTGGGTTAATCGGGTGATGCTGAAACATAATAACTTTATTATTGTGGGTTGAAAACCCTATATACTCACCAGGTTTCCCAACCTGACCCACTCAGTTTATTTGTATCACAGATGTCGATACGAAGCTACATTACACTGAGCGATTAAAGGAGATGAAAACCATTAGTGTAAATACATGTAAGGTTTGTTTATGCTTATGTTTCTGTATTGACGATGACATCCCAAAGTTTTAATATAAACAAAATGCATTTCTTCGGAAATGAGTTGATAATATCATTATCATGTTTTTTTCTGGGAACAAATTCCGCAACACTTTTCTTTAAAAGTATACTCTGATTTTAAAAATGAAGCATAAACAAATCGGTCTTTTCTGGTTGTGAAAATGGGGATGTCACATTAATCCCATGAGGAATTTGAGAAGCTTCTGATTTTGTTGAAACTCTTGCATTTCATGAGCAGCAGTACAGGTACAATTTGGAAGACTTGACAAAGCACCTAGTTCACCCCAGCATCTCTTCAATTTGGTAAAGTAAGTCGCAAAATCACTTGATCCTTGAGTTAAATCAGAAATTTCTTTCTGTAATTGATAAAGTTTGGCACCATTGGATTGACCAAAACGTTATTGTAAATCTTTCCAGATTTCCTCAGCGGAACATGAGTAGAGAACAGATTCGGATATGTCGCTTGAAAGAACATTGAGTATCCAAGACATAACCATATCATCACATCTTTTCCATAAATCGAATGTAGCATGATTAGAATCTGGTTTGACGACTTTGCCATTGACAAAACCAAGCTTTTTCTTGGCCGATAAGGCGATAGTGATAGCTTTCTTCCAAGATCCAAAATTCGAACCATCAAATGGTTTCGTAACAAGTATCATTCCAGGATGATCTGAAGGATGCAGATAAAGCAGATCATATGAGTTAATCTGAGATGAATTTGCGATTTGAGAAGAACCTGATTGAGAAACTTGAGCCATATTCATAATTGAAGAATGAGGAACACAAGATTGATTGGTGAACAATCACACAATAAAAAAAATGATGAAAAGAAGTAAAATCAATTGATGAAAAAGATTAATTGATGAAGATTGAAATGAAAATCGAAATTGATTGATGAACAAAATCAATCAATAGAGAAAAAAATTCGAGATTGCGGAAAGCTCTGGTCAATAAGAATATATATACAAAGTGAAGGAGAAAGAACTGCTATCTAACAAACTTCTAACAAAATCACGAGCTACTCACGTGTTAACTAACAGACTTCTAACTATTTACTAACAGACTAACAACTAATATACTAACATGAAGTTTCTTGATATGGACCGACGAAGGGTAGGTTGGTAACTTGTTGTTTTTTAGCCATGTCTTCCGCAAATGTTATCACATGCAGATTGATATTTTTTCTTGTCTCTAATTAAATTGAAGAAGTGAATTGCCATTTGTATTGTGAAGTGTATTCCTTATAGTATCCATCTATCATCGAACAAAACGTGACAGTGAAGGGTAATGTTATCATTTATTGATTTCAAGGGTTGAGATATATCTTTGTGGTTGCTAATGTAGTTGTTTTGTTGTAGGTGATGCATGCGAAGATTAAAGAGAAAATAAAATTAATCCATTTTGAAGATGATCTTAAATTAAGGAAAATGGGCTCCATAATTTCAGGTTGGTAACTTTTGTTTTGGTTTAATTGATTTATATTTTTCATGCTTTTTGGAGTAAATTATGTTTGGGGGTTTCATGTTTTGTTAATGTTTCCATGTTTATGCATTTCTTTTTGAAATTACTGAATTGAAACATTACAACCATGGAGTCCCAATCCTCCAAAATTAGTTAGCTTTTTCATGAAAGTCTTTTATTTTATATGCCATGCACATTGATGGTTAATAATTTCATATCCTTAATTCAATTGCAAAATATTAAGGAAATATTTTAAAAATAAATAAACATTTTGATGTAAATATTTTCCTAATCACTTATATTTTTATTACTATAAAATAGTCTCTCAATTTGACGAAGGACATTGATGCACCACCGGGTCCGTCTTCCATTGATTACTCTAGAGGTGTTCGCTCGAATCTTTCAATTGGCATGGAAGATACAAACAACTCGTAAGCTAATGACCGGTAGGGGATCCTGAGCCAATGCTCCGATGATAAAGTTAGTGAAGACTTCGAAAGATAAGTGAACGATAGGAATTCGGTCATTTTCTGAGTGAAGTGAATATTGCGTACCTTGGAAGTGAATCAAATCATCTATTTATCGTAGAGATAAAAAGGTGTCGACCTCTTTATGTTCCAAACAAGTATGCCATCTTGTCGCATTTATGACTGTATGCCTGAAGATACGTTTTACCGTACTTGCCATCCGTTACCTAGTTGTTCTTCAATGGTTCGAGAACCCATCAATCATATATTCCTATACATGCTGTATATTTAGAGTTCATATGTACTATACTACTGTTGTGACGTCGCATCGTACTTCTTCCATCACTTTCCATGCTGCGATATGTTAATTTCGGTATATATGTTAGTTCGGTACATATATAATAGTTCTATATATATACTAGTTCGGTATAAGAAGGGTTCACATAGCTATTAGGCTATGTTATACCCTATTAAGTCCCCCTAGTTTGGATTGTCATTTGCTCGTGGAAGTGATAATTCAAATTTTGATAGGATCGATGTCGTGACCGTTGTATTTGGATAGGAACAAAACTCCTGAATTAAATTTTGACATGATCGTCTGGCGATTTTTAGCCCTCATGATTACCCCTATAACCATCTATTCAGTTGCCTTTTCTGTAAGAGGGGTACAACGCCTATCCACCGCTTTGTCTGCCCCTTAAATGCTCCTTGCTAATGCTTCGTCTATAAATATTCACTTCTTATTCATTTATTTCTTCACCCATTTCTTTGTGCAAAACACTTTTCCCTTGTTTGTGATTTTTTTTTGAATCCTTTCGTCATGGATGGTACTGGTATCTCGCATATTAAGACCGTAAAATCCAAGCTTTCTGTTAAAAGCATGACGAGTATTGTGAGGAAATATGAAATTGACCCCAAGTTTCATCCTCGTCTTCCCGAGGTTAGTGATGTAATTACTGATGCACCCAAAGACTTCGTTAGAGTGTATCGAGTGTCTTTCAAGTCCGTTTAAAGTACGCATTATTCAATTCCCTTTCACGCTGCCGACAAACGAATATTGCATGTACTTGCTGTTGGAACCACCTTTGTTGGATAAAGTTGTTGCAAAACTTATGACATAGTTCTTCAAAACTTCCTATGCTTCGGGGTGGCAGGCTTGCTAACCTGTATCGAGCAGATCCATCTAATGTTCCTGTGAAGTACATACTCTACAATTTTGGATCCATTAGGATCATCTTTATGGTCTACTGGATGTTCGAGACGTGATCGTCTAGGTCTCCCGTTCCATCGTAGGGCGATACTCTTGGCCTTTTCAATCCTTTTGGGATGGGCGTCTCGTTAATGTCATCCGTAAAAGGTGAACGAAAGTTTAGATTCTTGAAATCTTGATGGTACTGTTTTGCTTCTACCGCCCCGAGGGTTTTTCTCGGTCCTTGTGAGTGTTTTTATTGGTCCTTGCATTTCCAGAACTTATCTCTTTTCTTTTTGAATTTTTCTCATATTCCTTCGCTTCTCCTTTTTCTTCGTCTGAGTCTTTAGATTGGTCAGTGTGAATAGAAACTCGATCCTACTCCTTTTCTTTGTGGAGTTGTTTTTCTTTCTGCAATCTTCTCATAGTCCTGAAGCTTTCAAAAGCTTCGAACTCTTCTAACTCAATTTTTTTCGTTGTTTTTCTTTGCTGACTCGTTCCTCCTTCTTCAACTAAACCCCCTGTCGTTGCGTTCTTGTGTCTTACCACGGTGGTAATTTGTAGCGTTTCTCTTGGACCTTCCATGTTCTGCATTCTCGTGATAGGACTCGTATTAGCTACTGGTGTGTTTACGTTGGCTATTTGTACCGGGGTCCGACAGATGGCGCCACTTGATGCACCACCGGGTCCGTCTTCCATTGATTACTCTAGAGGTGTTCGCTCGAATCTTTCAATTGAGCTGGAAGATACAAACAACTCGTAAGTTGATGACCAGGAGAGGATCCCGGGCCAACGCTCCGATGATAAAGTCGGTGAAGACTCCAAAAGATAAGTGAACGATAAGACTTCGGTCGTTCTCTGAGTGAAGTGAAGATTGCGTGCCTTGGAAGTGAATCCAATCATCTATTTACAGTAGAGATAAAAGGTGTTGACCTCTTTATGTTCCGAACAAGCATGCCATATTACGTTTTACCATACTTGCCATCCGTTAACCAACTGTTCTTCATTGGTTCGAGAACCCAACAATCATATATTCCTATACATGATGTATATTTAGAGTTCCTATGTTCTATACTATTGTTGTGACGTCACATCGTACTTCTTCCGTCACTTTCCATGCCCCAATATGTTAATTTCGGTATATACGTTAATTCGGTACATATATACTAGTTCGGTATATATATAGTAGTTCGGTACATATACTTGTTCGGTATATATATACTAGTCCGGTATAAGAAGGGTGCACATAGCTATTAGGCTATGTTATACCCTATTAGACATCTTAAATACACCATACATATTAAAAATTCACAAATCTCCGAGCAATGACCAAATCCGAACAATTGTAAACATTCACAAAAGTTGAAAAACAATTCTTTATTTCAATGTCGAGTTGTAGTCTTCTTTCATGTTGGACATTCACAATTTCACATCTAAATACCTAATGGGCAATAAACTTTTTTGCTTCATTGTTGTTCATCAAATTTGGTTGATCATTTACACTAAAATACTACATTATGATTGTCTAATATTTTTATAAACACCCGACGAAATAACTAATAAAAAGTTAACAATGATTTGTTAAAATGACAAGCCAAACATAAAATTAAAAAAGAATGGAATCAAATTCTATTTTATATTGCCAACCAAATGTACGTTTTCACTATAACTATTATTAATATTAACATTAGATTAAAAAAGTTTTATGTAG
This sequence comes from Lactuca virosa, assembly GCF_052849685.1. Classification (NCBI taxonomy): domain Eukaryota; kingdom Viridiplantae; phylum Streptophyta; class Magnoliopsida; order Asterales; family Asteraceae; genus Lactuca; species Lactuca virosa. The sequence goes on from NC_136433.1 coordinate 115,886,338, forward strand.
ACGTAGCGGGTAAACGAACAACAAACTGTGCCGCAACCTATTTTTGGATGACAAAACTAATTCTTTTAAAAACAACATTCGTAAATCTTGGGGTCATAACATTATTATGCATGAACCGTTGGACTCTATTGAAGAGCTCCACAACATCTGACACAAGGAAAGCAAAAGTATCAAATGCAATTCTTTTAGGAGATTGTAAATCATTTCACAACTTGTGATTGTTCTTAACCTGTGTAGATCAAAGCCATGGTTTTGGATGGTATAACTTTGACCTACTTCTTATGAATGTTGTTTATTTATTGAATAAAACTAGAAATAAATACATTGTTAGGCTGCTTAACTTTTTCTTTTTTAAAATAACAAATGCAATTTTAACCATCGGATATTCGGATTAGACATTTGGTTGCTAAATATTAACGATAATAGTATATCTGATAGCTAGCATATAGTTTATCTTGTTATATTTAAACTTATTCAAATTGTATCATCTTGTATTGTAATTGTATTATAAATACTTAATAAAATCCTCTCCACAACGTGTAGAGGGTCTTGTAAAGCTTACATGGTATCAGCCTAAATTAATCCCACTAAAACCCTTCCATCGCCGTTTTTCTCCTTTGCCTCTTCAATGGCTGCCGGTGATAATGACTCCTCCCCTCTCTCCCTTCACACATTACTTCATCTTCTCACCATCAAATTACCCTCTTCTAATTACTTGAACCAAATCCTTTCGTTTCTGTCGTTTCAGAAGTTATCTGGTCACATTGATGGGACCATTAAATCTCCATCATGCACAATCCGCTTCTACTAGCGATCCTCCCGCTGCACCGACTCCAAACCCTGAGTATGCTAAATGGCAAGAAAATGATCACAAAGTCCTCATTCTTGGTGAGACGATTCTGAAGTAAAAAGAAGGAATTTAAAAATAAGATGTCAACCGGAAGATCATTGGTAAGTTTAATAATGGAAATAAAATTTTTGGTTAGATGTGGAACTACAAGAACATCTAATAAGGGAATATTGTTTTGAAGATTTGAATGACCAATGTGAGTAATAGGAAGAGTATTACCATTACCAAAACCGACATAATCTGAACCGTTGTAGGGATTGGCACCATGAACATTAAATGGAGATGGCGTCATGTGGGTTGTGGCTCCCGAATCAACATACTAATAAGGAGAGGTGTCATTATAAGAGCGATGAAATACGGATGCTAAATTTACATCAACTGTGGGGATCAGGTAGCAAAGGTTTGAAGATCCGAACATTGGTTTGCATAATGTATGTCTTTCCGGAAAAGTTATCAATGAGAAGATCGATGACCTCGACCTCGACCACCATCAGAACCACCGTGAGAATTCCGGCCACCGTTAGAACCCTCACGGTTTCCTTGTCCATTCGAGTATCCACCACGATTCATGTCCTTCAGATTGTGAAAGCAAATGTCGAAAGGACAGACGAGGTTTGACATCCCGTTGTTTGATGGAAAAATGTTTGAAAGAGTTGCCAAGTCCACATAGAAACCAATGAATTTTATCATAGTCATTAACAAGATAGCCAATTGTAGATAATTGATCATAGATAATTTTAAATTTTCCGCCATACTCGGCTACTGTGGAATTACCTTTCTGCAATTGGCACAAGGAGTCCTGCAAGGTGTGCATGCGTTCAACAGAATCATGACTATATGCGCGTTCAAGAGAGGTCCATACATCCCAGGTTGTTTGGAGACTGAGAACCTCAGCCATAGCTTCCTCGATAAGGGAGGATTGAAGAAGAAGAAGAACATTCTTGCTCGAGGAAGAGTTGATCAGGGTCTTTACATTCTTGAACAAGGTCAAAAGGCATTTTTATCCAAGTTGACAAAATCTCGGCTACATGCGTCTTTTGAAGTTTGGTATAAACTTTTGGGTCATGTTGCTTTTGATGTTATTTCTTCATTGTCTAGATTAGGTCATTTGTTAGTTACTTCTTTATTACCAAAACCTAGTATTTGTTCTTCTTGTCAACTTTGCAAAAGCAAACATTTACCATTTGATCTCGTTCATTATGATTTATGAGGACCTGCTCCTGTTGTCTCCACAAAAGGCTATATTATATCATTTTTGTTGACGACCTCATACTTACAGGGCATAATTTATAAGCTGATGCATCTCACGACTGAATAATGAATTTGCTATTAAAGTTCTCGGTCCATTAAGTTATTTTTTGGGCCTTGAAGTTTTCTATACAAGTGATGGATTGTTTTTAAGTTAGGAAAAATATGCTCACGATATTCTTACTCGAGTTGGGCTGCTTAGTTCCAAACCGGTTGCTACTCCACTTTCCACTTATAACGACTTAACAAGTTCGGGTAAACCTTTTAGTGATCCTACCATTTATAGGTCTTTGGTTGGTGCCTTACAATATCTTACCATTACTAGACCTGATCTTTCTTATGCGGTGAATCAAGTTAGTCAATTTCTTCATGCTCCAACCCTTGATCACTTTCAAGTTGTGAAGAGAATTTTACGGTATGTCAAGGGCACTATCTCTTATGGGTTGATTTTTCAGCATTCTCCTAAACCGAACATTCTTGATTATTCGGATGCTAATTAGGCTCACTACATTGAAACTACATATGGGTATTCCATTTTTCTTGGTGGAAATCTAATTTCGTGGAGTGCCAAGAAGCAACTTACTGTTTCCCGTTCCAGTTGCGAATCCGAGTATCATACCATGGCCAACACTGCAACTGAAATTGTTTGGGTAACCCATCTTCTTTGTGAGCTACACGTGTTACCTCCTATATTGTCCGACACTGCTTTGTGATAACTGCAATGCCATTTTTCTCGGTTAGAATCCGGTTTCTCATAAGTGAGCCAAACATATTAAGATTGACTATCATTTTTTTCGTGAGCTTGTTGCTTCTGGAAAGTTATGCACTCGTTATGTACCTACACGTTTACAACTAGCTGATATTTTCACCAAGAGTCTTCCGAAGCCATTGTTAGAGCATTTTCGGTCCAAGCTTTTGGTCCACCACCAACTTGCTTTTTTTTTTTTTTTTTTTTTTTTGGGGGGGGGGGGGGGGGGTTATTAGCGATAATAGTATATCCGATAGCTAGCATAGAGTTTATCTTGTTATATTTAAACTTTTTCAAATGGTATTATCTCGTATTGTAATTGTATTATAAATACTTAATAAAATCCTCTTCACAACGTGTATAGAGTTTTTTAAAGCTTAAATGGTCCCTATGGTTTGGGGTAATTTGTTTGTTTGGTCCCTAACTTATTTTTTTAACTCGGAAGGTCCCTATTATTTATTTTTGTTACGCGTTTTGTCTCTACTGTTTCTTTTTGTTATGCGTTTGGTCCCTGTCTTACCTAAAAAGACTATTATTTAAATATGAAAAAAATGATGGGGTAGGTAAGATAAGGTGAGGGAGGTGGGGTTGGTGGTATGTTTATCTAAATAAATCAAAAAATTAAGGGCGTCTTTTTAGGTAAGACAGAGACCAAACATGTAACAAAAACAAATATTAGGGACTTTCCGAGTTAAAAAAATAAGTTAGAGACCAAACACGCAAATTAACCTAAACCATAGGGACTATTCGTAAAATTTACTCTTTTCTAAAATAGAAATATATAAATGTCATTTCAACGACTAATAAATAGAAGAAACAACAACAAAAAATGAGACAATCTATTTATTTTTTAACGAACATATCAAATGACAAACTCTTTACATAAATTTGATCAGCGGATGAAAACTCTCATCTAACAAACAGAAATACACGTTTATTTTTCTTCAAGTTCGATCCACTTGCATTGCGTGTTTTTTGGAACACTTTTATAACGTATTTATTATGATATTATAATTCATTTTTTTTTCTATTGAGTTATTGTTTCATTCTTTTTTATCATATATGATGTAGGTGGTAACCAAAATCTGTTGAGTATGCTCATTTGAGTGAAGTATATAACTTTGTTTCGTTTGATGGTAATTTATTTGCTTAACCAAATTTTACGTATAAGATTGATTTGCAATGGTTATCAACCAGGAACTTTTAAAAGTACCAACATTTCATACTTATTATGGATAAATGGAAATGTAATTTACTTATTCCTTCATTTTTTGGTTTCTTTTTAGTACCCAAAACCTCTATCCCTAAAATGGCGAGGTTCATTATTTTCATGACCTAACTTTTTTGCTCTTTAAACTTGATAAATATAATTGTTCGTATGTATTGGTTTACGTATGCATCTATTTATTCGTTTATTATATGTTTTGTAGTAGATTGTTCTTCATAAAAGTTTAAATAAGCCCTTATATATTTTGTATATATTAATATCTAATTTCTTAAAATTATCCTTTATTTTCTTGTTGCAGAAAGGTTTCTTAACATGTTCGTCACGTGATCATGTCGATATTCCATCCAGTTTAACATGAAGGTGGCTCCGATGGGTAGATAATTTCATATTTTGTATCTTTGGTTGGTATTAATACATCCCATATTCCTCATTGTAAATGATTGCGTTTCTTTTATGCTTGACTCCTATTTTCAATTGTATACCATTATCCTTGCATTTTATATTTTATTTTATTTAAGTTTTTAAGTTTGGACTAAATGTTAAAAATAACAACATATATATGTAGCATATGACTGTTAAAAAGTAGGATATTCCTGTCACCGTGATACAAGTTGAGTTTTGGAATTCATAAGCATCATGAAAGCAACATTTGTTTTACATCTACATTTCAAGTACTATTGATACACCGTGTAATGCATCATCAATTGTATATAAAATTAAATTATATAAACAATAAACGATAATTTATTTATTGACCAATCTGATCACTAAATGTTGTGAATCAAACTAATCAACACGGAATGAAACCGACAAATAATATTGAGAATTATATGTCGATTAATTGCGATAAACAAATCCAATTATTATTATGATTACCAAGTTTCGTCCAGAAACCAGATGAATCATTCTCGATTAGATCCGATTATAAGAAAGGTAGAAGAAGATTGTCCTGTTGTTGGACGAAATTAAACGCAAGACAGAAAAATAAAACCGACCTGTCGATGGTTGATCTTGAACTTGGAATAACTGCACGTATCGGACTCCTGTCCTTAAAGGTTTTTTACTTCGCTTCTATTGGTTGTAAGCAACAGAGTACTACTCAGAAACTGGAAGAAAATCGTAGAAAGAGGAGGAGAGCTTCGATATTCGTGAGTGACTAATATGGCTCCTACGGAGCTGTTTATATAGGTATCGAAACCCTAAAAGACATGAAACAGACCCTCATAGGCCAGCCCCTAGAAACCCTAGGGCGACGACTTGCTCTCCAAGCAAACCGTTTTCTGGGCCTTCCAGAATATTCTAACTTGTCCTCTACGAAGTCAACGACGGTCAACCATTTGATCGGATCGGTCAAACCATCTTGACTCGAACTCGTCAAAAATAAAAGCTCCTGGAAGAAAATCGTAGAGAGAGGAGGAGAGTTTCGATTTTCGTGAGTGACTAATACGGCTCCTAGGGAGCTGTATTTATAGGTATCGAAACTCTAGAAGGCATGAAATGGGCCCTCATAGGCCGGCCCCTAGAAATCCTAGGGCGACGACTTGCTCTCCAAGCAAACCGTTTTAGGTCCTTCTAGAATATTCCGACTTGTCCTCTACGAAGTCAACGACGGTCGACCATTTGACCGGATCGGTCAAACCGTTTTGACCCGAACTCGTCAAAAATAAAAGCTCCTCAACTCCCAGTATAAAATGCGCCTAAATCACGTACTCGCAGCGTCAGCTAGTGCTAGGCTAGGCTAGGCGCGCTTATGAGCTTGGCCAATTCCTTTGATCCACTAAAGCCTTTAAAAGCCTATAAAGAGAATAAGCTTATAAACTCATTAAAAGTTTCTTCCCTCACCAATATAAGATAGAGGAAACTTGCAAACTTGCAACATTTCCTCTATAATTTCTAACATTAAATGGGTATTATGCGAATTGGAGAAGGTGGAGCCTCTTGATGAATCATACTTATAATTTTATTTTTGGTTTATTGACGATTAAACGGTTGTGGGTTTTATATGATTTTCATGTTTAAAGCATGGAAAGAGTTTGACAGTTTGTATTTTTCATGTTTTAGATTGTGGAGAGATTTAATATTTTTTCACGCTTTAAAGCTTGTAGAAATTTTATATTATTTTATGCTTTAAACTAAAGTGTAATGAAATTATATCTCTCCTAGCCCTTTTTTTTGTGTGAAATTTGTTAGTTTCTTTAATAGGGAAAATGACTTATAAGCCAAACAAAGTTTTCAAACCGTTCAAACAACATCAATTATGTTTTGTCTGTTAAGAAAACCAACGAATAACATTTTGTCTAAAAAAGCCCAAGTAACTTATACTTCTCATTTAGGGTCAACCAGTTAATAAAAGTCAACGAATGACATGGCTTATGATATGTAATTAAATATCGAAAAAAATTACTTGTAAGACCAACGAAGTTTCGAAACCGTTCAAAAAATCCCGATCATGTTTTGTTTGTTAAAAAAACCCAACAAAGTTACGCTTTTGTTTAATTCTCATTAGAGGCAACCAAATTCATTAGGTATAAAACCAGTTGGCAAATGACATGAAATTATATTTAATGACATGGAATAAACAGATTAGAATTGCCCTTTATATATCGATTTAGGGCTTGGAGAAGAGAAAAACGAGCGGCGTATGTCTTCGATCTCTTGTAATAGTTACTTCTTATTCTTCATCTCAATCGTTGATGTCCAACTCAAGATCTACAAAGAAGATATTTGATGATGAAAACCCTTGTGGATGTGGACTCCCTTCTTGGATTTGGACATCTAGAATAGAGGATCATCCAGAGAAAAATGTTCAGGGCTTGTTCGAACAGATGAGCAATTCTAATCTCTTTATTCCATGTCATTAAATATAATTCCATGTCATTTGACAACTAGTTATATACTTAATGAATCTGGATGCCTCTAATGAGAATTGAACAAAAATGTAAGTTCGTTGGGTTTTTTTCAATAAACAAAACATGATTGGGGTTTTTTGAACGGTTTTAAAACTTCATTGGTCTTACAAGTCATTTTACGATATTTAATTACATGTCATAAACCATGCCATTCGTTGACTTTCATTAGCCGGTTGACCCTAAATGAGAAGTGTAAGTTAGTTGGGTTTTTTTAGACAAAATGTTAATTCGTTGGGTTTCTTGAACAAACAAAACATAATTGGGGTTTTCTGAACGGTTTAGAAACTTCGTTGGGCTTATAAGTCATTTTCCCTTCTTTAAAATTACAAGTGTCAGCATTTCTTTTTACAACATTTTTTTTAAAATTTATTGGTTATTTTTTTTTACTAATTGTTATAAGTATTTATAAAAAAGTTATAAACTTGATTTATATTTTTTAATACAACTTTTCCCCTTGGATTATAACTATTTAAACTTTTTTAAAATTTCATACAACTTTTTATACATATGTTTTTAAACTAAATATTTAGTAAATTCTTTATACATTTCTTACATCTTTTTAATTTCTTTTTTATATTTTCTTACCACTTTTTTTTTATAATTTTCATACAATAATTTTAAAACTATTTTTACAATATTTTTAAAACATTTCATAGCTTTTTATAGATGTTTTTATACCTTTCTATAACATTTAAAATTATTTTTCGTTAACGATGTGTTGTATGAAAATGTAAAAATGTTTAAAAATGTAAAGCATTGTTTTAAAATAGTTTTGTTTAAAAATGTAAAACATTGTTGAAGTCTGTATGAAAGTGTAAGACTTTTCTATAACATACAAAATACTTTTGTTTAAAAATAGTTGCATTAAAAGTGTTTGAACGAATAAAAAAAGTTTATAAGTCGTAATCCAAGTTTAAAATGTTGTATTAAAAAATATAAAACAAGTTCATAATTTGTTTTTGTAAATATATATAACAAGTCATAAATTTTCAATAAAAAGTTGTAAAATATTTTAAAAGTAAATATACAAAAAATTGAGTTGGTTACTCTTTTAAAAAGTAAAATACATTTGTCGGTAACTTAAATACATTTTAAAAAATTTCTTTCTCAAATTCAATGATAACCCTTGGATTGATAAGTACGAACAATTTTAACATAAATATACATGTTTTGTAAGCTTTAAAAGGTTAAATCTTGCCCTAGAGAAACTATAACATAGGTTCAGACTTAGAGGTGTACAAACTAGTTTGTACACCCCAAGTCAAAACCTTCTGGATATCGGTTCGGTTTGGGCCAACAAAAGGCAAAACCGGTTTGAATTAAAATCGGTTTGGTTTTTAAATAGTTTTTGAGCAAAAATATCCAAACCAGTAGGAATGATTAGGATCGATTTGGGTGAAACCAATTCGAAAAAAACCTATTTCGCTAGTTTTACGTATTTTACCGAACTTGCTTTCAGTGTCAGAATTTAACGAAAATTTAATGGTTGATCAAAATGGACAAATAAGTATAACTCATGGTCATGCCACAAGCTAAGGTATTTTCCGGGCATTCATGGCCGCTTAGGGGGTTCATACCAGTATTTTTCAACTTTTAAGAATTAAAAAAGTTTTCCGCACATCCAAGATGGTAAAAGGGGCGAAAATCATTATTGAGAAACTTATAAAACTTTGTATAAACAACAAATTGAAAAAATAATAGTTAAAAACAATATTTTTTACTCTATAAAAACGATTTTTTATAGGTTTGAAAACTGGTTTTATCCAAACCAGTTTCACTAGAAAAAAAAATCGAACTTATGATTCGGTTTCAACCAAACCGGTTTATAAATTGAATTGGTTTCGGTTCATGAAGCAGTTTATTTGTGCACCACTAAGTAGGGTGTCCAAAAAACATGGTTTCCTTTATTTTTTCAAAATGAGCAATCCCATCAGGGGTGTAGCTACACTATGTGAAGGTGGGTCCTAGGACCTACATTTTTTCCTTTTTAATACAACAATTCTATATAAAAAAACATAAGGAACTACCTGCCAAAAGACCTACATTTTCATACTTTTTTTCATTTCATTTATATAAGGAACCACGTTGATTTTGGTTCTAGATTCACCACTGAATCCCACTAATTTCAACCGGCACATATGTAACAACTCCAAGTCGGAAAATATTTCATCTAATTGAGAGTCCACTAGAATCGAGAGGAAAACTACAATTTGGGAGGAAAACTCTCACACTGCCATTCTCAAAATGCAACACAATTCACTTTTTTTTTATTACAAGCCTTAAACATGCCACCTCTAAGACTAAAAGGTGTGGATTTGCGGTACGAGGTTAGTGCAATGTGGTACCACATGTGCAGTAACACAATACCGTGGGCATCAAAAAGTGTGGTGACCTACACCGCAAGACACTCACTGCAACTTATTTTTTTTTTTTTTAACAAGTTGTACGATACAATATATTATGTTTTCATATTTATTAAAAAAGAATATACAAACTATGGGGAAGTAGGGATGACTATTTTCCTAAGTTTTAGAGTGTAAGAGGAAAGTGACGTGGTAATTAATGTGGGAAAGATGTTATATAATAGGCTTACAGTAAACAAATAATAATCTATCATGTAGTATTAGTTGATCCATGTAACATTATTTTTCCTGCCATTTAAAATATTTTGTAATTGATTTTGATGATGACTAGTTATATACTATATTTAAATCCTTTATCGATATAAAACATTTAGAACATTCTTAACATTTAAGTCATTTAAGTCATGGTATGAAAATCGGACCGGATCGGCTGTTCAACTGGGAACTAGTATTGGATTCGGTTCTTAAAGACCAAAAAGCCGTTCGTCATATGAACCCGTAAAACCGGTAAAAACCAATAAATTATTTTTTTTTTCATTTTTTGTATTTTTATATAATTAAAACTAATAATAATGTAATTATGACAATATCCGGTATTTTTGGTTTTCTAAGGGGCTATTTGGCAGGATCTTAATTTTTAAGATCTGAATTTTTAAGAGGTCTGAATTTCTAAGAGGGTCTGAAACTTTAAGATCTGAATTATTAACAGGCTGTTTGGTTGGAACCTCTCAATTGATATGTTGAATCATCAAAATTACTATTTTACCCTTATGTATTATATTTGCAGAATCTCTAAATATTATTAAAAGAGAACCTTAATTCTACCCTAAAGCAATCATAGCCTATATTTTTTTGCTATTAGATTATTTGATGACATCATGCTTTGACTAGACTAGGGTATTGGTCAACTGTTACTTAATTGTCTTCCTCTCTCTCTCCGATCGTAACCGAAACAGAGAAACCATTCCCTTCTACATCAATCTTCTTCACCGTTCTCAGATTTTAGGGTTGTGATTGATTACTCCATTTGTGATCTATCGTTTTTGAAATTTTCTTTACAATGCATATGTTAAGATGTTTAATTTTGTGACGAGGCTTGTGTTTTGCTAATTACATCAATTGAACAGCTAACACAGGGAATCAAGGATGGTGGTTATGTTTATGAAATTGGTTGTTTTATAGTGTTCTTTCTTATGCATTTTTCATTAGCGATAGATTATTTACATTAAGTGATTCGTGTTGTTATTGACTGAACGTTATTACGTATATGTAATCGGCCATTTGATAAATGTTTGTGGTTTGACCTGCGATTAGGATTGTACATGATCGATTCAAATTGGAGAATGAATCAATGGCGTGACATTTGGATTCCAGCGGATGTATTTTACAACTAAACTTATTTCACCATTTGAAAGAATTGACAGTTATACCCATTAACCTAATAAACCTCATATGTATCCATTGTGTGCTTCTGTCGATTGTTGCCTCCAAGCGAGGCCTCCCCTCCTGCTAGCTGCCTTCTCCCCTGTGAAGCCACCGGCCGGAGACCGTCGCACCCCCACAGAAACACCGGAGACCGTCGACCCCACAACTAGGTTCGTTTTTGTTCAATTTTTCATGCTGTCGATTTTTTTTCCTAGCTGTATTCTTCCTTCTTTTCCCTGGTTTCTGTTAGAATAATTTGTTTTTTATCAATTGATGCATAAGAGCTGTAAAGTAGAAACATTTGTAATGAAAGTTGTTTATATTTGAATGTGAGTTGATTTCCTGATGTAAAGTAGAAACATTTGTAACTCCTTTCATTTCATGGTTTTGCAAATCTGATTTTTTGATTCTAAATAATCTGAAAATCATAATCAGATAATCATAATAAGTTTTTATCAACCATCATTCTAAACTAAGATTTCCATTCAGTTGAAAAACAACCTGTAAGTCTGTAACAATGTTGAATAACAATGTTGGCTTATGTTTATAGGTTAACTTTTCAACATATTTATGTGTAAACTGGTTGATTTGGGCTATATGTTTATTGTTATTATCTATGAACTTGAGAAAAACAGAAAATAAAGTGATGGCAAGATTAGGTTCCATACTTATCTATAATTCAAAATCGATATGCAAAAAACTGTAATTTCAACATTGTTTCAGATCCTTGTAGCCTTTGATTCATGATGTTTTGGATGTTTTACTCTTCCAACTAAGTAGTTTTCTACAGGGATAAAAGACATGGATCCTGATTTAGTTAAATTGACTCTGCAAACTCTAGCATTTGGAAATGTAATGGCTGCAGCTGCTCGTGATTATCAAAAGGTATTCCTCTTTCTATACTATCAGTTGTGTATGTCATGAAGTTCAAATTCTCTTACAATGTTCATTTCATTGTAGGGTTTGAAAACTGAGATTCCAAATACACTTGTGATAGCAAATTGTGAAATTGTTAAACCAAGAGTTGCAGCTACAGAACACATAACACAGGTGACTCTATAATAACTCCTAATTTTAGCAACATATTTTCATTTATTAATGTTTTATAAAATCCTACTTTCGTTTCTTCTATAACAACATTCTACTGCTGCTATTGCTGTAGTTCAATCTTCAATTTACAAGTATCAATATATTTTAATCTTTAATAAACAACATGTTCTACGAAATTTCAGGCAATATTTTATTGATTTTGATGATATTGTATCAGAAAAGGTAAGTTATAAGTTGTATTATTAAAAAAAGGAAAACAGAGCTATCACCATCAACAAATCTATTAGTTTTGTCTTCTCGTAGGTTGTTGTCCAGAAGAACGGTCCAAGAGGAGTCCATTTCCAGCGTGCTGGACCTGCCAAAGTGTATGCTATTTATTATTATTCAATTTTACTTTTTGTTTTTTCTTTTAAATATCAATTATGGTAAAAAAAAAACAATTTTTTTAATGATCCACGTTTATTTTAGATCAGATCAGGTGTGTGCTTGTGTAATAACGTGTGGTGGTCTGTGCCCTGGTTTAAATACAATGATTAGAGAAATTGTATGTGCCCTTCATCACATGTATGGCGTCTCCATATATAAATATAATCATTTCAAAATGTATATATAAAAAGATACAAAATTATATCATGATTCTTATTATATTTGTTTGTGATCTTGTGCAGGGAGGATACAAAGGTTTCTACTCAAAGAATACCATAACACTAACCCCAAGTTTGTAAGTGATATTCATAAACGTGGTGGAACAGTTATTGGTTCTTCAAGAGGTGGCCATGACAAATCAAAGATAGTTGACAACATTCAAGATCGTGGTATCAATCAGGCATTTCAAGTTTCACATGTTGAATGATTAATATTTTTCCACTAATGATTCATGCATACATGCATGCATGCATGCTACTTAATGAATGATTGATGAATTTGATTGATTGCGTTATAAGGTTTATATAATTGGAGGTGATGGAACTCAAAAAGGTGCAGCTGTGATTTATGAAGTATGTTGGATTATAATATCTCTCCAAGACTCATTTTTTGTGATTATGCATTAAATATATTTTTATATTTTGTGGTTCAATCTATATATATATATATATATATATATATATATATATATATATATATATATATATATATATATATATATATACGCACACACACAGGAAATCAGACGAAGGGGAATCAAAGCTGTTGTGGTTAGGATTCCAAAGACAATTGACAATGACATTTCAGTATTTTCATCCCAGATAATTCGACATTTTAATCAAATAGTAAATTAGTTGTATCTTTTGAAGTCAAAGATATGATCTAAAACTATTTCATTCTTGTTTCAGGTTATTGACAGGTCATTCGGTTTTGATACTGCTGTTGAAGAGCCTTAACGTGCTATTAATGTTGCATACGTTGAGGCAGAGAGTCCAGAAAACGACATAGGAGTAGTCAAATTAATAGCGCACTACAGCGGTAAGCTCATCTTGTACTAATAAGCTCTCTACAAAATAAGGGTCAAATGGTCATTTAGTCTTCTTCAGATAGTTTAGTTTAGTTCATTCGGTTCAAAAAAGAAACAAACTTTATGTATACAACACTTTATCCTTTAGCACACTATTCGTAGAAATTTGAATGGAGAAAAAAATATGTTTCTTTTTTGCTTAATGCATAAACAACGAATTAATAGGAAAATCATAAGATTGCAGGTTTTAACTTTTTACAAATTTCTATTGAATTCTATTTTACTTTCCAATTTCCCCAAGTGTGTCGTCACTTTATTCAACATTTTTCAAACATCATTCATTCAAACAACACTTATCTAACTATTTGATTCGTTTTTTTTTTAAATTGTTGTTTCAGGGTTCATTGCAATGTATGCAACTCTTGCAAGTCGTGATGTGGATTTATGTTTAATACCCGAATCGCCCTTCTATCTTTATAAAAATCATATAGATCCTACATACATGATTCGTGCTGTTCCAAGTAATGCATCTGACAATATCTACTGTACTCTTCATTCTCAAAGCTGTGTTCGTGGAGCCATGGCGGGGTTCACAGGGTTTATTAGTGGGCTTGTGCTTTGTGCATGGTCGACATACTTATATTCCTTTCAGTGTTGCTTATCTCTATTGGTTATCTCTATTATCACTAGGAAATTTTTTATGAAAACCAGTACATTTTCAACCATTCATCTGAAAAAGTCAATACTTTTTTTTTTCTTTCAGAAATGCCATTCATATTTATAAATCTTTTATTTCTGACCATGGAACATAGTTTGTTAACAACTAGTGGTGAGATTGGTTCGACTTTTTTACTAAAACAAAAGCAGACCGAACCATTCTCACCCCTAATGGTTAACAAACTTTGTTTCATGGCCAACTATATTGTATTCTTAAATAATGATGTTTTTTCAAATATATATATATATATATATATATATATATATATATATATATATATATATATATATATGAATGGTTTTTTTTTTTTTTTTTTTTTTAACTTTTTGAAATATGAGTGGTTTTTTTTAAAGAAAAAAAATAAAGTAGTGGTTTTTCGGATAAAATGTTGAAAATGTAGTAGTTTTTGTGAAAACTTCCCTTATTACAACTGTGATTGTTATGTTTTCTTGTGTTCATGTTGTGTGATGATGATGATGATGATGATTTCTCGGCATGCATGCAACCTATAGTGGATCATCATAATAAGGTTGTGATCACTAATAGGATGTGGGCAATGCTACTTTTGCCCACGAATCAGCCAAGTTATTTGGGACCAAAAGAGGTGTTGGAGTTCCAGAAAGTGGAAGAACAACGTGCAATGGAGCTTGGTTGATATGAGGGGTTGCATCATGAAGTGGAAGTACCTGATGATGATGACTGCCTTTATTACCCTTGTAGAGGTCCGTTTGACCGTTTTTGGTTTTTTCCTTTTTGCTAATATTATTAAGAATTCAAAATTAATATTATATACATGTTTCTATTGGCTATGACCCGTGTTAGAAGTCGAAGAGTTGTACAAATCTCACCAGGGTTCATGATTTTCTTTTCGGTTCTTGGTATTTTCTTTTCTAATTTTACCCTTTTATATAATTTTAAAATTTTAATACATTTATTTACATATTCTAATTTTCAAACTATTAATATATATATATATATTTTTTAAATCGTATTAACATTAATTATAATTCGAAAATAAATTAAGCTTTTAATTGTAATTCGAAAATATTCTGAAATTATAATTATAATTCGAAAAAATTTGAAGACTCTAATTAAATTTGGTATTATATGATCTTTATTTATTTAAATAAAAAATCTTCTAAATATCTTATTAACTTTGATATGATTCTGATTATTTTAGGATCGGTTTTTTAAAATAAGCTTTTAATTTTAATTGTAATTTGAAAATATTCTAAGATTATAATTATAATTTGAAAAAATTTGAAAATTCTAATTAAATTGGTATTATATGATCTTTATTTATTTAAATGAAAAGTCTTCTAAATATCTTATTAGCTTTGGTATGATTCTAATTATTTATGAATCAACTATAGAATCATGTTTTCAATATGTTTTTTGAACTTTTTTTTCCTTTCTGTTCCGTTGTGGTTTTCTTTTTCTTCATTATTGTTATTACAGTTGAATTGATTCATTAGGTTAAATTGTGATTATATTTTCAGAAAATTATTATATGAATGTAAATCTTAATGTTAACAATTAACATTACAATAAAAGGGATTCCTTCTAGGAACCAAGAAAACTTGAATCAAGGAATACAAATGTCGACATGAAAATCTCTCATTGTTAGACGTACATCTCTCACTGTGATATCTCTATTAATTTACATTACTTTCATCCAATGATTTTTCAAAAACAATATTATAAGTTAAACAATTAACCACTTTTCCACCATGAATACAAATGTCGGCATGAAAAGATCATCATTTTTTATGTTTTGACTTTTTTTAGTAAACTAATTGCAACTTCCTATCTTAGGAGTGGTAGGGTCACATAGGGGATTGTAATGGTTATTGAACGCTCTATCAGATGATTGCTTTAGCTTTGGTTGAATATACAATTTAACTGCAAAAGCATTTTACACTGCCTCATTTTGTGTGTGTGTGTGTGTGTTTATCTTCGTCTTTGATATAACTGGATAACTTTTTGAAGTATAATGTCTTCATACTAAAAAGTGAAAGTGCAATGGCTTAATACAACCATTTGTTTTCCGTCATTGCAACATACTTTGAGTTTGTTTTTGAAATGTAAGTACATTGTTGTTTTGGTACAAAATATAAGTGTATTTTTTGTGGTTGAATTTAAAGTATGCTATCATATAGTTTAACTTTCGAGAGCTATTTGCATTTTGACCTAAATATAATTTTGATGCAAATTCTAATGGTGTGGTTATAGGTGGGGGCTTCAAATATCAGAAGTGTTACACACAAAGGATTTGTGAATACTGATTTAATTGCATCTAGATTAAATAATATAATATTAGTTCAATTTATACAGAAAGATGTTGCAGAGTAAGTACGAAGAAAATGTGTATTTGAACTAAATTTCATTAGTTCAACTTTTACCAACTATTTTTTTATAAATTGTTAACCCATGTTAGGCTATAAAACTTTTGTATAAAATAAGATATTTACCCAAGTTTATTTATATAAAAGCTATATATTTATCAAAAATAAAATGTTAATAGTAGCCTGTTTTAGATTTCTTATTACCATTTTGACCCAAGTAAAATGTTAATACGACAAAAAAATGTAATACATCTCTTTTGTACGTTGTATTATAATGTGTCATAGGCTATATTTTGATAGGAATGAAAATTGCAACACTTAATTCTATGTCTTATATCAAAAGCAATATTGTAAAACTCCCCGAGTTGACCGATTACTCATCCGAGTACTCGCTACTCGGCTCCGATGCGAGTTACAAAATCCCGAGTACTCCCTGATCGGCCCCTTACTGAACTGAGCAGTGTTGTAAAACTCGGTCAACTCGGTGATTAATATGTATAATATACTTAATGATTTATTATATAACATACACACATATATGATTATTACTACATATATATCTTAAATTTTCAGTAGTTATTCATGAAGTTAAACCATTATGTGTTTTTCAGTTTTTGTATATTCATATTTATCTAATTTTGTTATATATTTCAATCAACTTATGATTTTGACATATATAATTTCCCTAAAAATATTTCTACATGAATTACCAAATCCGAGTACTCCCGAGTACTCGCTACTCGGTAGTCGGCCGAACAAGTACCGAGTAACGATTTCTACAACCTTGATCAAAAGCATCATTTATATGTTATTATCAAATAAAACACTTCTAAGCTAAAATAATCCACTTGTATATTTAGTCATCATTTATATGTTATTGTAAGTTATATTATTTTAGTTTATTTAATTACTGATATGTTATTTTCTTTGTAGTGGTCTGTTTAACGATCATGTGACTACGATTACTTCCACCTAGAATTGTTTGCCTCTACTACATGGGAATGGAGGGAGCTTCGTAGTATCCGATTACCATTTTCTGTTTATCCTGTTTCGGATGAGGCAGTTATAAGTGGAGACGTGATTTACTTTTTAATGTCTAACAATGCCATGTTGCAATTCGATGTATATTCGGAAGAATATTTAGTGATATCTGCACCTTCTACTATTAATAATTTCAACTCGTATGCATTGAGACTTATCAAATTTGATGAAAAATTGGGATATTTTTCTATAAGTGGAGATTATTTGTGGACTATTTGGGTTTTCATTCAGAATCGATGGGTTAAAATAGATGTTAGTAATTACAATGCTGGTACACATGACTGGTGGGATTATCGAAACAATCTCCTTTCTTTCTTTAAAGGAAATACGATTGAGTATGTCGTTCCGGCATATCCTTCTCATGAAGTATTTTCATTTCATTCTGATTTTGAGATGATGACTATGCCAAGTAGATATATGTAATTGTATATATTTTAAATTGCATTTGAAAACCGTTTTTTTAATGAGGATATTAAATATTTTATATTAGTCTATGATTGAATACTTTGTTTTTTTTAATACTTTTAATCATCAAGTCATATTTTATTTTCTATGTAGACTCCACATATGTTGTTTAACACAATTTCAGATTTATGTTGACTTATTTATATGACTATTAAGTGTTACATGTTTTACTTATAATGTGATTGAATGATTATGTTTAAGATATTTGGTTTTTTACAAAATATCATATATTTTCCAAAAAAGTTACTTTACATGTATACTTCAATATATACAATTTTATATCATAGTTTAAATTATTTTATACCAGTAATTATTAAATTTACTTTTTGTCGATACAAGGAAATAACTGGTTGCTTATTTAGAGAGGTTTCATTGTTCATGTTGCCATCAACAATTTGATAAATTTGTTGTTGAATATTTTTATCATGTTTTTTATGACATCTCTTCAAAAATTGTAAGTTACAAAACTCATATTCAAAAGCACTATGTTTTTTATTACATAAGATGTTAAAAAAATCACATAACATATCAACTTTTTTTTTCTTTATCTAATAACCATACAACTTATAAAGTATTATATAACTATGATTTTATTTATAAAATTGTACATACTTCAAAATTTATACAAAAATATTATACCTTACAAAATTTATTCCCTCCAAAAGTATTTACATTCATTATTTCGTCCATAATAACAATCCATATTAACTTGTACTTTCCTTATGTAAAATATTAGAATATTTTAATGTTTTTCCCTCCAAAATCATTTACATACTTTATTTCCTACAAAAATATACATCGTTTCCATATAGTAACCGAATAAAAGCTTCGTATTTGTATTCTAAATCTGTTTTTATATACTGCATTTATTCCCTCCATAATTATATGCATACTTTATTTTTTTTTACCTAATTTAAATCCCTTCTAATATTCAATTCCCTTATTGAAAGTTTTAGGAATCATCAATATGAGTGTATATATATATATATATATATATATATATATATATATATATATATATATATATATATATATATATATATATATATATATATATATATATATATAACACCAAGAACACAAACCAAATAAAACATATTGAAATGAGTGACATTTCATATGTTTCAAAAAAGAAAAAACCTAAAAGTTAATGTTAGTAATGTTTTACCCATTAGCTCTTCCCCAACCACATCTGACATCACAAATGGTAAAATTCATATTTATATATTCAGTGCTTAAATGTCTATAATGTTCAATTTGTGTAACTTATTTTTTCCTTAAATTTCGTATTATCTTTATATTTTCCTTAAACTTGTATAAATATACATCGTTTGCATATGTTAACAAAATAAAAGTTTTAAATTTCGTATTGAGTGTTTGATATGTACTATTGTTCCACACCACTGTCTGACATCACAAATCTACTTTTGTATACTGCATTTATTCCTTCCATAATCGTATTGAGTGTTTGATATATATTATTTTTCACTCCTGGTCAGTTATATGTTAGTTGTTTCTCGCGTGACAAATAAAAAAAATGCTTGAAGGTACTCATATATGACGAAGAATGTCGTCCAACCAATAAAACAAAAAATGTTATCTCCAAAGAAGTCCTTCAACAATTATAGATAATCAGACATTTCTTTTTATATTTTTACACATTATAATAATCAACGAAGTCTCTTTATGTTACTTTAATTTATTTTTATGCATTCCTCGCGTTTAATGCGGGTCATAATCTAGTAATTATAAAAAACTATAAATACTGTACAAAATTCATATTAGCATAAATCAAAATTTATCATTAATAAATTGTAATGAACTCTTTGACATAAATTTAAAAAAATAATATAATTTTTTTATATCCAAAGAGTTTCAAGTTAAAAAACAACATATTTGACATTGAATGTCAAAATTCTGTTAATATAAGATGTGATATTCTTCTGTTTGAGATTTGAGTTTTCAATATGTCTTTATGTTTCAGAAGCTAACCATTGTTCAGACATCTTCAATTCAGACATGGTTGCTGAAATGTTATTAGGGGTACAAAGGAATACACGTTTCTTTTTTCAATTCAGACATGGTGTCACATCTGAAAAATTAAGAGGCTTTTATTCAGAGGCTACCAAACACACTGAATCTAAAAAATTAAGAGATTGCCTCTTAATTTTCTAATTAAGAGGCAAACAGACAGTCTTAGAAGCCCCTAAGACTGGTTCGATTAGTTTAACTATCGAACCTGTAAAAAAAGACTGTAAAAAGACTGGCGGTCTTTGGTCCGTTTTCAAAACCTTGCATTTAAGTAGACTATGAGTAAATTATTAAAATCATCTTTATGGTCCTATCAAAATTATGTGTTTGGCGATCATTTTCTTTTTGCATTCGGACAACTTTGTTGCGTTTTTTTTTTTTTTTTTTTTTCTTTCCTGTGATAGACATGAATGTCCTTTTATCTTTTATTTTCTTATTATTTATTAATTAAAGAAAATGAACTAATGTGATTTATAGATATGTGGTCCTACCACCACCACCTTCCCTGTTAAAAAAATGGCAACCACCACTTGAAAAATCAAATCCAAACCTGATACAATAGTTAGCGTAAAGAGAACAAACAGAATTGTTAAGATTTATTACTTTTGCTTGATCCTTTTCCACTAAAATTATCCAGATTCCCCACTTATCTCCTTTCAGATCAGTGTCATGATTTCAAATACATATGTCATGCTGAAGAAGCGGCATGGAGAAGTCTGAAGTCCATGTTCATTTGTTGTGTGCTGGCAAAAAAGAAGAGAACAAATAAAAACCAATTAAGACAAGCTAACGGGTGTTGCTGTATAGGGCAAAAAAGATCGAGTGATCAGGGCGCTTGTAACCTTGAAATATTTATTAAAAACTAAAAAGGCACTTTTTTCCCTCGTAATTACCCAAAAGATCAATGCTTTCTGTGCAGTCAAAGTAGAATACCATTCTTGGTGGGACTTTGCTAAATTCCTTGCTATTCCTGCTGCACTTTTGTTATCCTTTTTCCCAATCCGCTTGGACCGTTGATATATATATATATATATATATATATATATATATATATATATATATATATATATATATATATATATATATATATATATATATATAAAGCAAAAGGAGTAAGATTGATGCTAGAAGATAGATGCTAAGTTGAAAGTTTCAAGCAAATTAATTATTCTCTGAACTTATGCTGGCTCCACTTTTGGCTATTATATATTAAGCATCTTAAGGGTTTTTTTATGACTCCATCATTTCAAGTAACATATCAAGTTATGTCTTCAACAGAAAAACAAAGGTATAGATATAGCCTTTTCTCTTTCTTTCTTACTCCCTTTCACTCTCTTTGTATGTATTTATGTATCTGGAAATTCTGCATATATGTTTATTTAGTGGAGAAAACTACATGTTCATGCTTGTAGATATCGATTATCGCCTAGGCCCTAATTAACGGTTGTATCATCGCGTTGATGTTGTATTTCTAGTGATGCGTTAATGTTATATATAGCCTAAATCAGAACTTATTTATTTATTTTTACTATGGCTGATAGTTGATTTTTATTTAATAAACAATTAAGTATCTTCTTTGTTGAAAAATAAATATTCTTTGTGAAGAAAAAAGCATACTGTTGAAAAAAAATAGTTATCGTTTATATACCACAAACTTATACTTTCAATTCCACATCAGAAACAGAAGGACGTTTTCAAAACCTATGGAGACGGAGATGTCCGAAAGTGAAGATGTAAAAATTGAAATACGTGGCAATCAACCGCAACCGGCCAACAAAGTTAACGACAACATTGTCCAGGAGTGGGAAGTTTGCATTCAAGGTAACGAGACCACCCAACGTCCAGAACGCAAACGGCAAATGGAGACAGTACCTCCACTGCTCTTAAAAGGCGAAAAAGGTGGAAGAAACCGCCAATACTACGCGCCAGCGGTGGTTTCCCTTGGTCCTTACCACCATAAACGAGACGACCTCGCTGCAGCTGAGAAATACAAGCTCATAACCCTCGAGGAGTATCGTTTGAGCTGCGAAAAAACCACGGATTCGTTATACAACAAGGTGTTCGAGGTTGTACACGATGCTAGAAAGTGCTATATCGATGGTTCTACAGATGAATACAACGATGAGCAGTTTAATCGAATGATGTTGCGTGATGGTTGTTTCGTTTTGTTCTTTATAGAGTGTGTTGCTTGCCGAAACAATAAGTTGATGCTAAATAATGAGTATTTAGGAGCACTGGGCTTCGCGCACGTATCTCGTGACATTTTATTGCTCGAGAACCAAATCCCGTTTGTAGTGCTCCAAGTGTTGTTGGATTTGCGATTCCCGGTTGATAGAGGCGAAAGGATCTTAAATGGGTTCTTTAACTACTTGAACTATGGCGAAATCACCACAAGGGAAGAAAAGGTGCTTGAAAATAAGCAACCACTTCATCTTCTGGAGCTTTATAGGTCCTATTTCATCTCGCTTTCCTCCTCTTTTGGTCTTGGTTCGATTAATTCGGGCATGTGGCGAAGATGGAGGAAAAAGATCGACGTTGATGCTGATGAAGATTGGAATTATGTAAAGAGAAATCGATCGTTTGCATCAGTTATGGAACTCAAAGCTAAAGGGATTTTTGTGAAATGTAGTTACGACGAGTCTTCCAACGAAGACATAAAGTTTCATTCACGTTGTTGCTATGGTGAGCTTGAGCTTGTACGTCGAGCGGTATACTCTAATTCAAAAGCTATCTACCTGAACATGATCGCTTACGAGATGTGCCCTCATAATCCTAATGACTTTCGAGTTTCGACTTATATCCGAGTAATGAAATCACTAGTTATCCAGCATGATGATGTAAAGGAGTTAAGAAACAACAACATATTGCTTCATAGTCTTGGTAGAGATGAAGAAGTGGTGAAGATGTACGATGAGATTGAGGCGCCGGCGGTGAATCTCTACATGTTTAACCAGCTTCGGAGAGGTATTGAGAAGCATTGTACTAACAAGTATAAGACGTGGGCGGCGGAGCTGATTAACGTCTACTTTAGCAGTCCATGGAAGACGGTGGCTTTGTTGGTGGCTACTGCTATTCTTTTCACTAGTTTTCTGCAGACTTACTTCACCATCAGGCCACTTCCAGATGACTCCAATGGGGATATTATCAAGCTTCTGAGACATTGCGTACACTCTAAACCTCCTTCCGCACCTTGATCTTAAGGAGGTGTTCCTTTTTACACCGCTGACCACCGCACCATGTCGGAGACTTGGAGGAGTTGATCAAAATTGCATTTTGAAATATATAGGAAACCCACAAAGACATCTCAACTAATTTCCAATAGAACTAAAAGATGTTGTGAGTTTTTGATTCATCAATTAAGTTATGAGAGTTGTAAGCTTTCTTTTGATATCTATACGACTACAAATTATGTCAAGAGTAATGGAGTTTATAAATTTTACAAAAAAAAAAAGCATTTTACCTTTTTGTGATAATCATAATCGACTTATATTTTTCTATCAATAATTAGATGATATATAACTTAAAAAATTTGTTTCTGGAATAACAATCAAGAACTCCATTGAACCTAGTATTTGATATTAGAGAAAATGCCACGGAGGTCTTACAATCATATTTTGATTTAAAAAGTCATTGATGTTATTTTTTTGCATTTAGAGACATCAGTGGCGGAGCTTCACTCTTTCATTTTTTTTGGGGGGGCGACAGGGGGGTTGCATAGTCAAAATTTTATATTTTTGGGCTTAATATGTATAAAACTAAAGTATAGGGACTATTTCTACCAAAAAAAAATCAGATAAGATCGGCCCCTGAGAGACATGAAGTCCTTATTGACCTGCTAAATACGGTATTAAACTTTTTCTTTATCCTGTAAAAACGACGTGATAATCCATCTCCAAACTTTCTAAGGGGAAATAACACAAATGCCATACGAACTTTCAAGGGTTGGTCAATTTAGTCCCTAAACTATTTTCGATGCTCTAGGAGGGAACGAACTCGAAAGCAACCTGTCTTTTTAGTCATCATGACTTATTTTAGGAGGTATCAGTGCTACATCGGTAAGATTTTGCCCCATCAACAATGACATGTGGGTATTTAGGACCAATTCCATCTGCAAGATTTTTGTTTTTGTTTTCCATATCTGAAGAGAGATAAAACCCCTAAAACCAAAACTCAAGAAAATTAATCAGATTAAGTTAAAACCCATAAACCAGAAAGAGTTGGGTATGTAACATTATGGTCATTAGAATCTAACCAATTCTCAAACTGATAGGACGACAATAACGCTTGCTGAATTTTCTAATTCAATGAAATATGATCAATAAGAGCATATCTAAGATCTTGGATTGAGTTCGAGGAAGTGGAGTTCAAATTAGGCATTGAAGTACGGTTCCAGAAATCAATAAGGCCTAATTTTTGTTGTTTTAGCAAGTATAAAGCTCGTAATTCGGAATCACGCATCACGTTAGAAGCAACCACACTGATTTGGACAAAATCTGAAGAGATATTTGTGCGGAATAGGGATTTGAAATCGGTGGTGAAATAAATGAAGATGATAAGAAGACGGAGAGTAATGGCGAAGATGTACCTTTTATTGAAGATTAAATTGTGAACATTGTTAGATTGAGAGGAGTGATGGGGGCTCTTGAATGGGTGGTGATCGTCATCGTCGATCTGGAAGGTGGAAAGGCATGGAGATTTGGGGACTGTGTCATTTGAGGAATTAAATGGCGGCGATCTTCTTCGTCGCTGGAAGATTCTCTATCCATTATTGCTGCAACGAGTCGCTGCTGAGACTGATTAGTGAGTAGTGTCACATTGGTGGTGGGTGACCGACGAAAGAGGAGGAAGGAGGTGAAAGGTGGTTAATAGTGTGAGATCCGGTTGGGTTGTTACGCATCATCATTGCTAGAAAGGGTGTAAATCAAGAAATTTATTAGGTAATTTATGTTATGGCATCTGACCAACCAAACCGTTGTTATCGTATTCGTAGCATCTTCAGAAAAAATAAAAAAAATTATAATTTTATTCCATTTACAGGGTCGGTAGTCGGGGAAAGCTGCACTCCGGCGAGGCAACGACCGCCTTAAATTCTTCATGGTGGCAATAGAAGCAGACAACGTAAATGGAAGCGGGGAAGGTGCGGATCTTTCTGGATCTTCTATACTCTTGAGAGGTGGCTTCTAAGAGCCTCGATTACTGCCTTCTTGCTTTCCATGGGGTTGTTTCGAAAGTTATTCTTGTAATGCCTACTACCTGCTAAATTGGTCCTATCCAGAAAACCCGCATGTCATTGTTGATGGGGCAAAA
The DNA here is from genome assembly GCF_052849685.1 of Lactuca virosa. NCBI lineage: Eukaryota > Viridiplantae > Streptophyta > Magnoliopsida > Asterales > Asteraceae > Lactuca > Lactuca virosa. The sequence continues at coordinate 115,911,519 of NC_136433.1, forward strand.
TATTGAAGACGTGGCACTGAAACCTGCTAAAATAGGTCACGATGACTAAAAAGACAGGTTGCTTTAGAGTTCGTTCCCTCATAAAGCCACAAAAATAATTTAAGGACGAAATGGAACAACCCGTAGAAAGTTCGTAGAACATTTGTATCATTTCCCCAACTATCTAATATCGAATTCCTAATCACCAATCATTAATTAACCGTCCAACTCCAAAAAAAAAAAATGTTAAGTCGGAGAGATTGATGTCTAGACTTTGACATCCGTCTCTTCCTCTTGAGATGATTAATGACGACGACTGGGAATACATCTCACACACAAAAGTCATTTCCTTTCTGTCAACGATTTTTTATTTCACATTTCATTTTTCTTACGTACGAATTTGATTGGAAAGCATTATTGGAGAGATTGATTTCACTTGTAATGAAGCCACTAAACCATCATTGTCGGTACTACTAGCGTAAGCACATTTCAAAATTCTAACTTACATACGGGTTCTTGCCCTAAGACTGAAAACAACAAACCTGTTTCTTCTTGTTAATCGATACTTGATAGATACTTTGAATCGACATTCTTAAAATCTGAAAATCAGAATGTAAGGTATGATGAAGAAGATAACCTTGATTAAAATAATGAAAGAGTAGGCAACCGCGAAAACCTAATTCTAGTATTACAATTGTATAGTATAGCAATTGTATAAACAATTCTAGTATAGCAATTGTATAAACACAGACAAATATATCAAAATATCTCTTTGATTGATTTGGAAATATAACTCAAAACCAAACTTGTTTACACTGTGTTTGTGTTGTACTGCTGTTTGTTGTATATTACCCTCTTGGTAATTCACTGAATATATAGGATGGACTTAATCATTTCAATCCTATATTAATAAGTATGAGACCCAACCAACTTGTTGGTGTCCCCTCCTTTATTGTGGGTGGAAGACATAGGTGGAGGGAAATGATGACTTATGATTCCAACAATCACCCCCGAATCTCTAAGTCCTTCTAGAGATTCCCGATCACCGCCAATCTTTAAGTCCTTCTAAAGATGTCTTCAATCCCGATCAAGTCCCGCATTGTCTTGAACTTGGTTCGAGCCAATGGTTTTGTGAAAATGTCTGCCTTTTGTTCTTCACCTGGAATGTACTTCACCTCCACTTGTTCCTTTTCAACACACTTACGAATGAAGTGAAACCTCGTGTGAATGTGTTTGCTTCTTCCGTGAAAAACAGGATTCTTCGTGAGTTCGATAGCTGACTTGTTATCAACTCTTAGGACCACCTTCTCTTGTGCTTTGTTCATGATTTCGCCTAGCAAATCTTGAAGCCATATTGCTTGACATGCAGCCGCAGTTGCAGCCATGAACTCCGCCTCGCAAGATGATAAAGCAACAATATCTTGCTTTTGAGAACACCATGTTATCGGAGAGGACCCGTAGTAGAAAATGTGACCGGTTGTGCTTCTTCCGTCGTCCGGGTCGACATTGTGACTACTATCGCTGTAACCAATGATCCGGTTTTGCCCCATCCTCTCGTACTTGATTCCATGTGATGTTGTTCCACGTAAGTACCTTAGGATGTGTTTGATTGCAACACTATGTGATTCTCTTAGATCTTGCATGTATCGACTAACAACTCCAACCGCATATGCCATATCGGGTCTTGTCTGCAAGAGATATCTAAGGCATCCTACCAACTTTCGGTATTGTGTCGGGTCGATTTCGGGTTCATCTTCGGCCTTCGACATTTTGGTTCCTGGATCCATGGGAATGTGGGTAGGATTGCAATCATGTAAACCGGCTTCCTTCAGAATGCGTTGTGCATACGCTTCTTGGTTTATTGTAATCCCCGATTCATCCTGTTTGACTTCAATGCCCAGGTAGTAAGTTAATCTTCCAAGATCAGACATCTCGAAGTTCTTGGACATTTCAAATTTGAACCTTTTGATCATGCTCAAATTTGTACCTGTGACAAACAAATCATCAACATAGATTGCTAAAATTAGCAAGTTGGATCCTTCGTTCTTCTGGTACACCGATGGTTCTTTCATGCACTTGTGAAATTTCATTCCTTTCAAAATCCCATCAAGTTTTGTATTCCATGCTCTCGGTGCTTGTCTAAGACCATATAGTGCTTTTGAAAGACGGTACACCTTGTGCTCGTCGCCTTTCCTTATGTAGCCTTCCGGTTGATACACATAGACGGTTTCTCTCAACTCTCCATGTAAGAAAGCCGTCTTGACATCCAAGTGGTGAAGCTCCCATCCATTGGTAGCGGCTAAGGCAATGAGAAACCGTATGGTTTCGATGCGAGCTACCGGAGCAAATACTTCTTGAAAGTCAATACCAGGTTGTTGTACGTACCCTTTAGCAACCAATCTTGCCTTGTGTTTGTTTATGGTGCCATCTGCATTTTTCTTCAGCTTGAACACCCATTTGAGTCCAATGGGCTTCACCCCCATAGGCTTGTTTACGAGAGACCAAGTTTTGTTCTTGTTGATCAAATTGATCTCTGTATTCATGGCTTTGACCCACTCTGGTTCTTTCTTCGCCTCTTCAACCGATACCGGCTCGTCATTGGTTGCTAGGAGAAGTTCTTCAATGTCATCAACATAAAGTACATAATCTCGTAATCGAATTGGAAGCACCTTTTGTCTTGTGGGCCTTTGGTTTTGAACATTGTTCACGTTGTTGTTGATCGGACTTGGTTGCTCATTTTCTTGTACCTCCACTCCGTCTTCAATCTCGTGATCCGATTCGTTTGGTTCGTTGTTTACATTGTTTCCTTGGTTGTTGTTTGCCTCATCTTCCGGTAAATCCCATGGTACTATGAATGATCCCGGTTCTTCATTGTCAGGTGTAGCTTCGTTAACCCAATTCCATCCTTTGGTTTCATTAAAAATAACGTCTCGACTTACGATTATTTTTTGTGTAACCGGGTTAAATAACCGATAGGCTTTTGTACTCGGTTCAGAACCAAGATGAACCAATGGTCTTGATCTTGCATCCAATTTTTTCACGTTTACCGGTTCAACTTTTGCATACGCTAAACACCCAAAGATGCGTACGTTCTCCAAATTAGGTTTTCTTTTATACAACTTCTCGTACGGAGTTGTATCACCAAGTACTCTTGTGTAAACACGGTTGATCAGGTTTGTGGAATGTTTTACCGCTTCTCCCCATAGGTAGTTTGGAACATGCATCGCCTTCATGATACTTCGTGTCATGTCCATAAGTGTTCTGTTTCTTCGTTCCACAATACCGTTTTGTTGTGGTGAATATGGGGCGGTAAGATGGCGTTTGATTCCATTTATATCACAAAAGGAATTAAACTCGAGCGAAGTAAACTCACCTCCTCGATCACTTCGAAACACCTTTAAAGACTTTCCGAGCTCATTCTCCGCCAAAGCTTTAAATTTTTTGAAGTGTAAAAACGCCTCATTTTTCTCTTTTAAGAGAAAAATCCACATATACCGTGAAAAATTGTCAATTAGTGTGAAAATGTATCGATTTTGACCCTTCGTTGACGGTGTTATCGGACCACATAAATCACCGTGAACTAGCTCCAATGGTCGTGTTGCTTTGTACGTCGTCATTAATGGAAATGACTTTCTTGTTTGCTTGCCCACCAAGCAAGATTCACACAATTGATTCTCACTGTCAAAATAGGGTAACCCTTTGACTAGACCTTTCTTGGACATCTTTTTCATTGACTCGAAATTGATGTGTCCAAGTCTTGCATGCCAGCGCCACGTGTCTTCACTTAGTCTTGAATGAAGGCAAATAGGTACTCCAATGGGCAACTGTATTTTATAAAGGCGGTTTGGAGTTCTTTGTACCTTCATTAATAAGCAGTTGTCGGCATCATGCATTGTCAAATAGTTGTCTTTCATCCGAATATCGCACCCAGTTTCGGTTGCTTGTCCGAGACTGAAAATATTATTTTTCAAATCCGGAATGAAATAAATCTCCGTTATCAATCGTTGTTGCCCCGATTTTCCTTGGAAAACAATTGAGCCTTTCCCTTTTATTTCGACACACGAATTATCACCGAATTTGACCTTTCCGGTTATTCCTTCGTCAAGTTCGGAGAAAAATGAACGATTTCCCGTCATGTGATTACTTGCCCCGTTGTCCAAATACCACACATCGTTTTCTTGTGAGTTGTATCGAGACGGTATCACCTTCTCTTCGTTCAAAAATACGGACTCGTGTAGAAATACTGTTTCATCGGCATCGTCGTGTTCAGTAAAATTACTTTCTTGGAATTTTTGGGTTCGGTTCGGACATTTGGATGCGTAATGGCCCGATTTATCGCATCTGTAACAAATAATTTTTGACAGATCTTTTTTCGGGTTACGGTTCGAGTCCGAATTAGAATTGGGCTTATTATTGTTTTGGGCCGAATTGGGTCGGGTTGATTTTGACCCGGATCCATTCGAAGACCCGACTCCACCGGATCCACCCGACCCGGTTTTGCCCCCCCGATTATAAGCTTTTGATCCCCCTTTTTCCTTCGTCCCTCCCGATGATCCTCCGGACGAACCAGACGCTCCACCACCGCTCCAGCCGCCAGTCGATCTCGAGGCAAACAACACCTTCGCGGCACCATCTCCGCTATCATCTGCCTCTCTTATTCTCTCTTCGTAAGCTTTCAGACGTCCGACTACGTCCTCGAAGCCCACGGATTTCAGATCGAGCACCTGCTCGAGTGATGCTACCAAATGGATGAATCGTCTGGGAACGACCTTCAGAAGCTTCTTCACAAGCTTCGATTCGTCTATCGTTTCACCAAGCGATGCAGATTTCGAAGCTAAACCGGAGAGCTTTCCGGTGAAAGAGTCGATGGTCTCCGTTTCTTTCATCCTCAACCGATCGAAATCGGTGTTCAGGGTTTGAAGCCGGGCTTCTTTCACCCGATCAGCGCCAACGTGACGGGCCTTGATTGCTTCCCAGAGAGCCTTTGCGGAGCTGACATCCCCAATTTGCATCACAAGTGCTTCGGGAATCGCTTGATATAGTAAGCCTACTGCTAAGCAGTCTTTTTCTTCAACTTTAGTTGTTCCAGGTTCGATTTCTGACCAAACCTTGTGTATACGCAGGACGACCTTCATGCGTAGAGCCCAGACAGTGTAATTTGTCTGGGTTAACATTGGGCAGGCCACCGATGTGGTTCCGACTTCCTTGATTCTCGTCGGAGGAGCAGCAGCACCCCCACTTCGATCATCTTCAACATCGGACATTTTAAACAGATAAGCTTCCTTGATTTCTCAGTTCCCCTTGACTGATTTCAAGGCTCTGATACCAATTCTAGTATTACAATTGTATAGTATAGCAATTGTATAAACAATTCTAGTATAGCAATTGTATAAACACAGACAAATATATCAAAATATCTCTTTGATTGATTTAGAAATATAACTCAAAACCAAACTTGTTTACACTGTGTTTGTGTTGTACTGCTGTTTGTTGTATATTACCCTCTTGGTAATTCACTGAATATATAGGATGGACTTAATCATTTCAATCCTATATTAATAAGTATGAGACCCAACCAACTTGTTGGTGTCCCCTCCTTTATTGTGGGTGGAAGACATGGGTGGAGGGAAATGATGACTTATGATTCCAACAAAAAAACCTGGGTATATATCCAGGTATCTATATACATAACAATAGCTTCATGTTTTTTTTTCTTAACCCTCACGGAATTGCAAGAATTGTGACTGTAGTGAAACATAATCGATTTGATCCCTCATTCGTTTGGAGAAATTCCTTTTCTGATTCATGACACGCCATTTGTTTGCTGAATGTCACTTTTAAAGAAAGGAAGTCATTTTGTCGCGTTCTCATATGTAGCAATTTACAGTTTGTCATGAGTTCACCACACCACTCCACTTGATCATCCAAAATATCTAGTTCAAGTTTTGTAGTTAAAAGCATGACATCTAATGAAGTTTGACTTCTAATGTGGTAATTGGTTTTATGAAGCAAACTATCTAGGGAAGTAGTTATTTGTAATTGATTTGCATTCCCAAGCTTATATGATGGATCTTATAATTACGCCCAGGGACTTTCGCATCCATCTGGTAATCCAACCTCCGGCACTGGAAACGGAAGTTCAAGGAATTAAACCCATGTCAATCATGCCCATTGGCCAAATTATATAGGAGTATTTGTTTACAGCATATGTAGACGAGTTATATTAATTTCACGTTTTAAAGCTTGATAGATTAAAATTTTCTAAGGTGTTAACAAACATACATTTCTCCCGGGTTTTTTCTAGGGGTGAGCAAAAACCGAACCGACTAAAGAAAACCGCAACGAACCGCAACCGAAAAACCGAAACCGATGCAAAAACCAATGGTGCGGATTTAATTTTTGCAAAAACCGAAGGTTAACGGTGCGGTGCAGTTTTTATCCAAAATACCGGTCCACCAAAACCGAACCGCGCCGCAAGCATGTATAGTAATAAATCAATTAATATATATTATATACATGTTATTTAAAATACTTATAAACGATAATATATATATATATATATATATATATATATATATATATATATATATATATATATATATATATATATATATATATGTTTACTTTGTGTTTGTGTAAGACCATATGGGGTGCAAAAGAAATTTTCTGATTCTGTTGTTAGCCAAACGTAGTAACCGATATGTGTAATAAGCTTGTAACAAATTAAGTCAAAGTCAATCAACCTTCGATTATTAATTAGTTTGTGAGAGTAGTCACATGTTCTATTTTAAGCCACTTACAATTTTTAATCATGTAATTTTGTTTTGGGTTGGAAATGAATGGTTTCAAAAATGAAAAAAAAAGCATCATAATACAAGCTTACATGCACATGGTTTTCAGTTCTTACGGTTGTAAAACCGCACCAATAAACATAAAAAACTGCACCAAAGTCTAGACACGGTTTAAAACCGAAACCGCACTGATACAAACCGAAACCGTATTTAAAAACCGTAAAAACGAACCATTGCAAAACCGCACTCAACAGTTTTAAGAATTCAAAAACCGCACCATGCGGTTTGCGGTTCGGTTTGGCCTTAAAACCGCACCAAACCGCACCATGCTCATCCCTAGTTTTTTCGTGTGAACCTTGTTTTTTTCAAAATTGTAAGTGTCAATATTTTCTCATTATTATGTGCTATATATATATATATATATATATATATATATATATATATATATATATATATATATATATATATATATGTTTTTGTAAATAGTAAAAAATGTATATACATGCATTTAATTCATGTAATCACTAATGTAAATTTTTGTACATAATTATAAATGAATTTTTTTGAAAACCATTATATTATTAATTAATTAAGTAAAATACTATCGTTTTATTTTATATTCATAGAAAAGCCATTCATATTTTTTTAGAAATGTCTTCCGTATTTACAAACTAGGTTATAACCCTTGGGCACCACAGATGAGTAATTTAAAAACATTTTTAATTAAATTATAACTTAATTATTTAGCCTTGATAATAAAAACTTTAATAAATAATAAATATATATGTTTTGTCAGTAATATCCAATGACATAATTATTGGCTGAAATTAGAAAATGATATTGGTTTGAATATCCAATTGGCATTTTGTATATGTAGATATGTTAGAAAATTATAATTTTGTAAAATGCAATATAAATATAAATAAAAATAGAAACTGAAATCTATATAAATAATAAAAGTATACAAAGGTTTTATAAATTTCTAAAAATTTGTTTATACACAACATTGAATGTTTTATTTGATAGTCTACCATCCTTATCCAAACACATATCAACAAACACAAGTCAAAGCTTTGTTGCTTATCCGGTTATCCCTTTAGAGTGTTGATGACAATTTTGACAATTTCACCCTGTCTGGCTGTCCAACATAATATATTAAAGAGAACATGAATCATGCACAAAAAAAGAAACAAATATAAACTTTCAAGCATACAATTTTGTTTTCAACAAACATTTACTTATGCATTTTCAAAAACATGCTATGTACATAGAGTTTATTTTGTTAGCCACTTGGAAATCACCAAACTTAATTACTTGCTCTGTTATCTCCAACATCATATATATCAGCCACCTTTACTTGATTATCCTTGACATGGTGTATGTTTTCTAACTAACCAGTCCATATGCAAAAGTTGTTGCTGAAAAGGAAAAAATTCATTAGTTATTTAATTTACTTTGTGATAGTAATATGTGTGATGGCATAATAGATTTGTCATATAAAAGATGGTCTAATATAAAATCAGCCAGAAAGTAAGCAATTTAGTATACTTGTCAGTGACAAAATGAAGTGATCTTACAGGAATGTAAGATGGTAAAATGCCATCTTTCAAAAGTCTTTGATATTTATGTAATCTTTGGTGGTGGGGCTTAAAGCCTTTGAGTTTGGATCTTTTTCCCATATTATTTAACACCTGAATAAAACATATTCACTTAGACTTTTAATGTTTCTTTTTGTTTTTTTTTTTAAATTACTTTCCATTTTCATTTATACACCATATTAGATGTTTTATTTGTTAGTCCCCCATCCTTATCTAAATTTAACAATTTTAATCATTCTCTACTTTGAACTCTAGATAAAGTACCATACAATTGGTCATGTGTAAAAACACGATCCTTGAGAAACAAACCAACATTCAATAAAGACTGTCCTTGGCTCTTATTAAAACTCATTGCAAAACATACAACCAATGAAAATTGTCTTTTTTGGAATTTGAACGGGATCTTGTTTTTAGAAGGAATTAAAGGCATATGTAGTGTTATTTGAACCTGTAAAATAGTAGTAAACAATTTAAGGATATTTTTTGATATAAAGTTAAGGATTTAATATGTTAAAAAAAGTTTTTAAAGATATGAGAGATGGACATGGAAGGAAGTAAGAAAATTTTTAAAGATCTGATTATATAAGGGACTGTCCAAGGGACTGCACCTCCACAGATGCTATCAAAAATGAATTTTTCTCACTCTCCACTACTACTTTGGAGTAGCCTAATCTGTAACAAAGCATCAGAACAAAAAGGGGAGCTCTGGCTTCTGCAAATGTGTTGGTACCTGGGCCATAAAAGGTAGAAAAAGCAACCAAAGCGGAGCCCTTATAGTCCCTAATAATGCCACCACCTGCTCCCCCGCTTTCAGTTAAGGCCAGAAAAAATTATCTTACCTTTATCTTCTGTCAGTCTTTGAAGTTTCCTTTCTTTGAAAACCAAGGATGAAGCTAGAATGTGGAGTACGTACTTATCATGCTTCCTAATTCCACTAGCATAAAAGAGTTTATTCAACTCCTGAGAGATTCTAGAGTTCCTCAGCTACCCCAATTTGATGAGAATGAGGGAAGAAGTCCTTAGCTATTCCTTTGGCCTATAATAAGAAAGGTCCATCAAGACTCAGAAATTACCCTCGATCTTTTCAATCCCTTTAGTAGAGAATTCTTAGCCTTCGTCTTAGAAACTAAGCTCTTACAAAGCAAGTCATTAATTATTGTTTACACACACTTTCTATTTGACTTAGCCTACTTCTTTCTCATTAGATCAATTAGGCAGGGGAAGACTCTGTGTACTAACTTTATCTTCTTTCTTCTTCTTTGAAATCCCTTGCCACTTCCCTTCTTTGCTAGCACGTACCTGTCTTTGCTTTGCACAAGAGATCCCCCTACTCTTCACACCCCTCTAGTCCTGATCTTGCTTATGCATTACTTGGGAAGGATTGCCCTCTCCCTTTGTTGGGGGCTTTGGCTACCCTACCTCATTCCCTTCACAAGCCAAGGACAAGATGAATCTATTGCCCTGCCTCCAAGAGAAGAAATGACACCAATCGATTCAATAGAAGGCATTAAGCAGACAGAGCACGCACCCACGAAGGAGTGCCAGTGATATACTGGAGGAAGGTAGGGATGACATCAAGTCCGCATGGACTTTATGGGCTGGGCCACACACGTGCTACAATGGCAATTACAATGGGAAGAAAGGCTGTAAGGCGGAGCGAATCCGGAAAGATTTCCTCAGTTCGGATTGTTCTCTGCAACTCGGGAACATGAAGTTGGAATCGCTAGTAATCGCGGATCAGCATGCCGCGGTGAATATGTACCCGAGCCTTGTACACACCGCCCGTCACACCCTGGGAATAGGTTTCGCCCGAAGCATCGGGCCAATGATCACCCATGACTTCTGTGTACCACTAGTGCCACAAAGGATTTTGGTGGTCTTATTGGCGCATACCATGGTGGGGTCTTCGACTGAGGTGAAGTCGTAACAAGGTAGCCGTAAGGGAACCTGTGGCTGGATTGAATCCTTCGAGATAGAAATTCCCTTCAAGGTACTTGCTTCCACTGGTGGCGGGTCATAGGTGCGTCCACAGAAGAGGAAATCGCAATGCATCTTGCTCAGCAGGCGTAGCTTGGAGTGAGAGTGTAGCGGGGTTAAGGTAAGGAGGCCGCCAGAGAGGAAGGCAAACTGGCCTATTAAGCGCAGCTAAGCTAATATGTGTCGGAGAAAGCCAGGTGCCGTAGGTAAGCTCTATTTAGCCCGGAGCATTGATTCCCCATAACGAATAGGCTAGCTCTATCTCTCAATTATCTATCCTGTGATCGAGAAGGTCCCTCAGTTCCTCGGCAGCACCTCGAGGTGCATTTAGTTGTCTTACATGGGACTCGGGATATTACCCACTCCATGGCATGACACCTTTCGCTCATCCATTCCGCCCGCCCAGACACGACGCCTTTTCTCATTATCATCTACCTCCCTTTCTTTCCTCCCCGCTATTCACGCATGAAGATCGTCGTATGTATGCTCTACTTCGGGTGTCGGTGCTATAGTATAGGTAGGATTACCTTATGACAGGATCAGTCACCCGGGCAAACCAACCCTCCTCCAAGAAGAATTGTGCTATGCTCCCCGATCCCTAGAGAGCGAAAGAGCTGCCTAGTGATCCCTAGGTTACAGCACGTTCGGTTGTGAACTCCTCGCGCCGCTGCCGCCGTTTCTAGGACCGACCGACGCCTCACCTGCACAGGTGCCTACCTAGTGTCGGTCACACATTCAACATAGCGTTCGAACTCATGTGCCTTTCAGAACCAGGGGTCTTCGAGCCTGCTACGTACGATTAGCCAGCCTTGCGGCGGCAAAAGGATTCTAAGCCCCCCATGCTACGGTTCCCCGCGGTCCAAACCCGGTGCCGTATTAGGTTAGGGAACTGGGCGATAATACTCTTCAGCCCGAGGACAATCTCTCAAATACACATTAAGATGTTGACCCTTTTTCTTTTCTTTGCTGATTCCTCTCAATGAAATTTTCCAGGTTGCACTAAGTTACTTACGGATGTATGCATGCAGTCCGGGAACACTTTGGGGTAAACACCCATCCAAACAACTCCAACAAGAAAAGGTATAAATATGAAAACTTCTCTACCATTTAGATCGGAGAATTTATGGAGGAAATCCGGTTTTAAATTCCCAGAAACCACATGATTATATAGCCAAAGGGAATACGTCGCGCCTAAAATCATCCCAAGCGCTGCTAATGTGGCTACTAAACTATATCTTTGGAAAGCTCCTACTAAGATGAGAAATTCCCTGATAAATCTGCTAGTACCAGGTAAACTCATATTGGCCAAAGTGGAAAAGAAGAAAATGGTAGAGAAATTCGGCATGGTGCTCACTAAACCTCCGTAATATCTAACAAGTCGAGTCTTATGTCGGTCATATAGAACACCAACACATAGAAAAAGGGCTGAAGAAACCAGTACATGACTTAACATCAGTAGAATGCTACCTCCAATTCCCTGTATGTTCAGACTAAACATACCAATAGTCACCAGATTCATATGAGCTACTGAGGAGTAAGCAATGATCTTCTTAAGATCGATCTGTCTTAAAGTGGTCAAGGAAGTATATATTATAGCAATCGCGCTTAAAGTATAAATGAAAGGAGTGAAACAAAGTGTCGCTTTAGGAAACATGGGTATTGAAAATCTTAAAAATCCGTAGGTTCCCAATTTTAAAAGAATTCCCGCCAAGATGACGAATCCTGCCGTAGGTGCCTCTACATGAGCTTCGGGTAACCAAATATGAACTGGTACCATAGGCACTTTGACGGAGAAAGAGGAGAAAAAAGCAATCCATAGAAAGATTTGGCGCCGCTCACTAAATTCTATGGTTAATAAAATTTGTAAATCGGTGGTTTCTGTTTGGAAAAGAATCAACAGAATAGCTAATAGCATAAAAACAGATCCAAGTAAAGTATAAAGGAAAAGCTGATATGCAGCCTTGACCTTTCTTTGTCTCGAACCCCATACCCCTATAATAATGGTAGAGTAAGGGGTGGCCCCAAAGCGGAATTGACCGGTGGTGATTGGTCGAAGCTCCAGTAGGTAGCGACTCCCTTCTCGGGGAACCGTACGTGAGACTTCCGCATCATACGGCTCCGTCCCGAGCTTCCGTCGTCGGCCTTGTCATTAGACCACTATCTATGCATGTATTTTCAGCCTGGACTCTAGAATCTTTTGCTTCTCGGGTGATGGCGAACAATGCTGCTTGCGTTGCGGGGGATGCCCGCCCGTAGGGCCCGGCCTGCTTCCCGCCCGAAAGAACCACTCACTAGCTAGCCAGAATAGTGGGGGGCCTATCTGGAGACATACTGAAAACCATGCCTTTCGAACCAAACGCAACGCCCGTCTTCCAAATCAAAAGAAAAAAGGGGGAAGAAAGAAGGAGTGCAGCCTGTAGAGCACATGTAACGCACAGTCGGGTTGCTCACGCAACGAATCTCTCTCTTTTTAGATATCTATAGATAAAGAGAGAGATGTGTGAAAGTAATAGCTTTATGTTATGGCCGCCCCTCGGCTTACGACCGTTACGCTACTACTACTGTGATGTGAGCGGTTCAAATTGGTTTGATCTTTCCCGATCATCCTGGCCGGAACTTATACGCAACACTTGTATGGAGGTGCATGCATAAAGGTTTGGAAATTTTTTATTATCTGAATCTTAAGAACTGGACCCTACCCTATTCTCGAACCCTCTGCCGAGCTCCACCCTGCCCGCATTTCTTTCTTTTTTTTTCTTTTTTGAAGGGGCAAAAGAAATGTCTCCACCTCCTGCCAACAGTCTTTCTTCGGAATTCTACTGAACGGGTCGATCCTCCCCCCCCCCTGTTTGTTTTAGTAACTTATCCTAAGGTCTCCTTGCCAAGAGCTCCCCGACGACGACAGAGGAAGCAACCCACCTGCTGTGGCGGGGCGGCTTTTTTCTTTCACAATAAGACCTGGACGATTATCCCTACCCTCGGTAGCTTAAGGCATTCTTTGCGCCAGAAAGAGAGATTGTATTATAGCTTAACTTCTTAAACAAAGCCGGCTCTAGTTCTATTCAGAATAGGGCAAGAAAGCGACTTGCCGCCTCAGTCACGAAGGAATACCAAAGAGCCTAAAGAGGGTGTTAGAATGCAACTAGATAGAGAACTATAAGATAAGAGGGATTCCATGGGTGAGAAGGCTGACATGAAGGCTCTCATTCCAAACCGGTAAAGCGCAAGTGGCAAGCAGTTGAATCTTTCACTCGGACTCACTAGCAACTCCAGGACCGACCCCTCATCATCTTACGATGAAAAGTAGGTTTATTCCGTGGTAAACCACAACGAGTAAGCGAGATAGGGTGAGGTAAAGCCTCAGACCGGTCAAAGGAGCCTCCATAAAACCTCATCAGACAGGTAGCGGAAGCTGATAGAAAGGGGCGATGAGCTCAGTAGAGGAGAAGCCGTCCTGATGAAATAGAAAGCCCTAGCTATGAGTGACTCAAATCTAGCCGTGATGCGCGAGGGCCAATATTCAAATGAAAGCAAGGGGCTGATTGCCCTCATGGGGAAGGGATGAATACGAGCAGTCGGAAGAGCAGCTCTCTCAGAAGCAACCAATCCAAGAATTGATGGATTTGGTAGAGTGCCAGTCACAACACTAGAACCAAGTTAGGCGAGCTTGAAGGAATCGGTTGAAGCCCTTAGTTGCAAGGTCTTTGACTGTGCCCAAGAAAGGGATGGATAATAGATCTTAGATAGTTCCCACTTCCACTTAACAAAGGAAAAATATCACACACTACACAAGACAATCATGTGCAAGCTGCTTGAGTTGAATCAACCTCAATTCCTTTCTCACTCACGATGAAAGCTAAGAGCTTGCTCGAAGACAGCCTTTACTTTATAGTTGTAATCTATCCTATCCTATCCTTTAGGCGGGGATAGGTTCATAGGAGGACTTGGTTACATAGGAAGGAAAGGCTTAAACTAGAAGGGATAAGAAAGGGAATTTGTGCAACACTCTTAGTAGAAGGCCGAGTTGAAACTCCCTCTATCCGCGTACAGGACAAGCAAGTTATTGAGGGCTCTTTATGCCAAATACTTTGACACTACAGGGGAGAAAACCAGAAATCTCCTAAGCAATAAAGATCTTCCTATTGATACTAGCATTAGTGCGACTGGCTCCCGGGGAAAAGGAATTACACTAGATCTTGGCAATGGCACTCCAACAAGCTCGGCAGGGAGAGAAAGAAGAGAAGGAGAAGAGGAAGTACGACGAAAAGGGTATGAAATAGGTTGCTTGTAGCGATTTCGATTGCTTATTCGGTTGGGATTACCAGCCGACTTGCCTGACCAAAGAATAAGATAAAAAGAAGAGTTCCCGCCTACGACTACATGCCCATTCAGAGCTATACCTGGAGTCGAGCTAACTGCATAAGAAAAGGGGAACTTTCCTAAAAAGCCTAATAGCAATTAACCGCATTGGAAACGACGAATCACACTCTGAAAGGAGGCACCCTCCCTTATTACGTTACGGTCGAACCTCGCCTTTCTTCCTTCCTCTCCCGTTGGTCGAGCGTCTTCAAACCTTCACTCCAATACTTTCGAACAACTCTCGTACCCTTCGCTCATAAGCTAACTAAGAGCATGCCTTCGATCCGGCGTGAACTCTTTGCATTGCCTTTAGAGTAGATGTAGTAGATTGAGATCTCTCGACAACCGTAAGAGGTTAAGGTTCCAACCTGGGATTGTAGTTCAATCGGTCAGAGCACCGCCCTGTTAAGGCGGAAGTTGCGGGTTCGAGCCCCGTCAGTCCCGACGCCGGATTCAAAAAAGACATCAATTCCTCTCTCCATTTTCTGTGGACAAAGAGTAGGATCTAATTTCCCAGCAGGAGGATCCTTCTTTCGTTTCGCATTTCTCATCGGACAAATAAAGTAAAGGAATCCAAATGACAATAACTAGTAACAGGGATAGACATATGTAGATTGGTACAATCGGGGGTATCACCATATTCAGGATTCAAAGAGATACCGTACTGGTCAAGCTTTTTTCGATTGTTCCTCCTGGTCCATCGAATAGAAAATTTTGTGGTATATCGTATAAAACTAATAATAAAGTAAGTTTAGTAACATAGACACAAAACAGGAACAAGTTATTGAACTGAACTTCTCTGTAAATTACACATCAATATGTAAATAATGTTTATTTTTTTTTGTTTAGGTACCCATTATGGTGATAGTATGAAAAACAGATAAATAAAATGGATCTCAGCCGGCAAAGCAAGCATTTCTGTGAGAAGGTAATAAACTATTTCTTGGTATTTTATCACAGAAACACAAAAATCATAGGAAGGTAGTTAGAAAAATGAACAAAAATCATACAGTGTTTTCAAACATTAAAATACAGATGGTTCAAAGGTGGTAAACTTGCAGAAAATGTCAAAGTTTTGGATATCAGGAATTAAAGACATGTAATTTAATGATAAATAAAAAAACAGAAAAAAGGTGT
Source organism: Lactuca virosa (assembly GCF_052849685.1). Lineage (NCBI taxonomy): Eukaryota > Viridiplantae > Streptophyta > Magnoliopsida > Asterales > Asteraceae > Lactuca > Lactuca virosa. The sequence goes on from NC_136433.1 coordinate 115,927,360, forward strand.
TGCAATCGAAATAAAGCTCTAACCTTTTGTTCTTTTCATCCATTATTCTTAGTGTGAATGGCTGATGAAACTTATGATCAATTAGAATGAAGCTGTCCAGGAAGGTTTGAAGCAGAAGAGCGTTTGCTAATAAAACTAAGACGCAGATTCGTGGATGAATAATATATGTATATGCATTTATTTGAGCCTGATTTTTGGGATTGAAATTTCAAATTTCAAATAATATGCGTGTAAGTTTTGTATAGATTTTTAGTTTCCTTTTATATTAGAGATATATTTGGTATAATAGAAATTAATTCAATTTTTTTCCTTATTTTTAGGGATATGATTTAACTTGAAGATATTTCTACAGCATAGAGAGTTCAAAACCGGAAGCAAAATTAAAATTCCAATTATATTTGACTAAAGGTATTTTAGGAATATTTTAGGATAGAGATAATGAAAACTGAAATGCATCAAATTCGGCAACTGATTTGAAATTTAATTGCTGATATTTAGGGATACAAATGTTGATATTGATAACTAATAATGCTGAATTAAAGTAAATTCGTGGAATGGAGGTGTGACAAATTGAGCGGGAAAAAATAGAGTATATTGCTGGAGAGAGTGCCCAGTGGCAAAAAGGAGGTCTAAAAGAGGGACACATGGCGTTTAAGGGAGGTTATTATTAAGTATGGAGATATTTTCACCTTTACTAAAAAACAATGAATTTTCTACCATTAAACATAATATCTTAAACACTAACTTAATAAAAAATATCCGACCTAACTTATATTCATTTTCAATACAAAGTTAGAGATAGATTCTCATCATCGTGATTAAACTCTAATATGCCTCATGTAATTGAATGAAAAATGAACTTGGTTGTTAATAAGGTCTCCAACGAAACTGAAATTGTACAAATACTCGTATTTTTAATCTAAAACTATTAAATTAATATAATGTTCATTTATAGAAAATAAAAAATAATAATTTTTGATATATTTAGAAATTGTTTTTGAAAAAAATTAATATCCTAAAATGAATGACCGACATTCGATCTAGCTAGCATTCTCAACTTTTGTTTCTAATCTCGTTTGAATCTCTCTCTCTCTCTCTCTCTCTCTCTCTATATATATATATATATATATATATATATATATATATATATATATATATATATAGAGAGAGAGAGAGAGAGAGAGAGAGAGGTTCATTTGAGACCAATACTATTTTGTGAGACAAGGGGACAACATTTCAACATTTGATGAAAACTGATCCTATGGTTCTTAAAAAACATGATTAAGGCTAATTAATGTGCCTGATTAGTTAATTAGGGACAGATTAGTCATTGTTAGGTTAAAGATAGCATAACCGGTTCTTGTACCAAAATTACTACCTTAGTTAACGAAATCAGATCTTCATCGCACTCAATCTTCAAATCTTCGACCAAGTATCTAGGATTTTATCGCATATATCAAAATCGCTGCTATGAGATCGAATTTTTTTGTTGATCGATCAATTATCATCTGTTATCAAAACTGCAATTATCAAAATCACGTTTTTAGTGTTTTGCGACTTCATCTTTACATTCTTCAACCATTTCTTCATCATCTGGAAATGATCATCAGATATATGTCGATTTTCAACAAATATGCTTCATCAAATCACATAGATCAACAAGTTATCATAAAATTATGATCGAATTTTAGCATCTTGATCATCAATTTTCAACAAACAGAGTTAGTTTTTGTTCTCTGATATTCAATTTCAGCAATTCTTCATCACATCACATCTATTTAGCTGTTTGAGATCTATTTGAGCACTTTCAAGATTTAAATTCTATTTAATAGATTTGTGATTTCTGTAATATGCCAAGGTTTGACTTTGAGCACTTTCAAGGTTTGATTTTCTCTTACATTAGACATGTACTCTACCTGTTTGATGAAAGTCCTGAATGAATAAAGAGTCTGATGTAGAGTCTGATATATCACTCCTTCCTTCCCACCCTTAAACTTTGTTACTGTTTAATGATATTGACCCCAAATTCCAAGACGATTTTTCTTAACTTAGTGATGACTGGTGTACAGTTTCTTTTTGTCAGTGATTGAAAGACATACAACTGTCATCGATGCAAATGTTCAGTGCATATGTTGGAAGAAGCATATCATCCATATATTGCCACCATTAATTAATGATGAGAACTTCAAGAAGCATATTCACATGTTGGTTTCAATGGTGTTTGGTCCATAAAGAGTTAAAGTAACTAAGAAGTTAATGGATGATGAGGACTTGGTTCATCTTTAGAATCGAATCTGTTATGAAGATGTTGGTTTAATTTACTCCCTGCACTCTCTTTATTTCTTTCTTGATGAAATTGTTATCTACATTTGTGCAACTTTAAACATTGTTATTGCAGCAGATATATATCTTAATACCCATAAAACCCTTGTCACAGTGTAAAGTGGTACATACAATTATGAAATTAGCTAAAACTTTCATGTTTTCTATCATTACAAATTTTTAGGCAAGTCTTGAATGGAACTGTAGAGAATGTGGCTCGATAATAATTCTTGGAGAGTCTCATTCTATGTAGTGGGGTGTTGTAAATTTGCTTATATTTGTTTTTTGTTTGGTTTCAAGTGATGTACTTGAGGTAATTGAATAAAACGATAACACTATATTCTAAGTTTTTACTTTTACACTGGTATTTACAGATAAACTGTGTATTATTTTAATTTTCTTACATATATATTGTTATATTCTAGTTCGATATTTGATGTTCATATAATCATTTAGCGTTACATTCTATTTAGAATGTTCTACATATACAAACAACCTATAACATTATTCTATAAGAATATTAAGTTGTAACTTGAATATAGATAACCTAAATAAATTATTCTGTTAGAATGTTATGTATATTCAGAATATTCAATATAACATTAGAATCTTATGTAATATAAGTTCATATTATATGTTATAATACAATTTAGAATATTACACTTTAATATCGGAATATTCCATACAATTTCATAATATTACATATCAATTAACAACATATTATTAAATATTCTAACCTTGTGATATATTTTTTATAATACAAACTTGAAATTTGGTTTTTAATCTATGGGGTTTTTAGAATACGTTTCAACTTCCAAAGAAAAGTTTGATATTTATCCTAAAAGTATTCATTTCATTTTATAAACTTATATGTTTCTCACTGGTTTAAAAAGTTTATTAGTCTAGGTTCCTACATATTATTTGGTTTCCTACACACTTGAAGGGAATGATGGTCTGAATTAGAATATTTCATCTTATAATATAATATTACATCATATTAAAATCTTTGAGATTATTACACATTAACATTATAAACTTTTCTTTTCTATAAATCAATTTTTTTCTTTAGACTATTTTATATATATATATATATATATATATATATATATATATATATATATATATATATATATTCCTTTAACACTATAAATTGTAAATTCAGAATATTACATAATATTGCATATAATATTAGAATCTTACATAATGTAAGTTAATTGTACAAGTACAACATAATTTTAGAATACTACGCTTAAATTTCATAATATTACAAATAACTTCATAATATTATATATATTAACAAGACATTATAAAAATATTGAATATTTTGAATAACTAGATTAATATCATATCATTGAGCACTAAAAAAACCAAAATTTAATTAGGCATTGTTGTATTAGAATATGATGCATATAACTTAGAATGTCTAAGAATATTATTCTATTAAAATATTCTACATATAGATTATAAAAACCTATAACTTTATTTTATTAGATTATAAACATCATACATCATAAACTACAACATTCTAATGATTTTAACCATCATACACTCCATATACATTAATGTGTTTAATGTTATACATTGTCCTTTATTTCACGTTCTGATAAAGATCTATCACTTGAACTATCATTGTTTTCTTAATTTTAGTATCAAATTAAAAACATATTTTGCTCTTGATTGAGTCATTCTTGTCACTTGATATGCATCAAAACATACACCATGCTTCTATTAGAACAAACTACTAGAATATTCACACTAAATACCATAAACCAAAATAATACATGAATTTGTTTATTAAATACTTGAAAAAAACTAGAATATTGCTATTATAAAGCGTAAAACTACATTCTAATAATAATCAACATCATAGACTCTCCAAATAAAATATAAAGAACCTTTCTTTGAATTATACATAAAGTTATGATAAAATAAACTCTAGTATATTATAGTATTAACATTATTAACCATATACTTCATTTTATTAATATTTAATATTATACATTCTCCTAATAAAGTATAAAGAACTATTCTTTGAATAATACATCAAGTTATGATAAAAGAAAATATAGAATGTTAAATTGCTCTACAAATAGAGTTTAACTTTATACAATAAAGTCATTGGTGTATGAATTAGTTCTGATTTATCAAAGTAAACAGTAACATCCGATTGATCAATAAACTAACATTTGAAACCAAATTTATGAAGTAACACCTAACTTAACAAATCAGAATACCTAGAATATTAAGTTACCAAACACTATTTTACTAATATTTTTACTCGATCCTCGAAATAATCAAACAAAGTAACATCTATATCAAATTAAGAAGTACATTATGACTTATCAGACTATCACGTAATAACAATTCGTACTTTAAAATATATAGAATTTTGTATTGTGTGGAAGTTCAAGGTTTATATAGAAATCCAAGACTTTAACTGGTGCAAATATGTAGAATATGCTATCACACATTCAATTCCTTGAATATTTTAGAAATTAATCATCAGTTTGCAACCTGTTTAGCAAATGACTATTATACTAACATATGCAAAATACTGCACATTCCACAAAAAGTATGCAGAATATATAATATATTATATTAACATATGTAGAATACTATACATTCCACATTACAATTTATAGAATAATAAAAATATCACACATTCATATTTTAAAATATCTAGCATATTGTACTTCATGGAACTGCAAAGTTAATGTAGGATTACAAGGTGTTTAACTGGTGCAAATATGTAGAATATGATACTAAAATATGTAGAATATTATGCATTCTCATTACAAATTCAAAGAATCAGTAGAATATTAGACATTCAAATTTCAAAATTTAAAGAAAGTTATATACAGAAAGATATAACATGGTTTATTCACATTTCCTTTGACTTCATTGGCACAGAAAAAAGAAAATTCTAGTTATTTGGAGTAGATATGAAGTGAAGTAAAAAAAGAGATATTATATGAGAATTAGAACCTGAATCTGATTATGTTGAACCAATCATTCTTGAGATCTTGATCCAATTTCTTTGATTCTGTAATGCTAGGTGATTGAAAACTTGATTAGGGAACATAATAAGAATTACAAAGTAGAAAATATGAATCAAAGTGAATAAGAGGATTTTTAGGGTTCTTCAATCGCAAATCTCTCATGTAATCAGAATAAGGGTAATCACAATGTTTAAGCATGATAGGAATTTGATGGTTGAAAGAAAAACTTAATCTCGATTTACCAGTTCTTCAATCGAGACTGTAGATCAAGAAATAAAAAGGATTTTTAGTGTTCATCAAGGCGGAGGGTTTTGTGCGTGAGAAAAATGAAGAAAGGTTTGAATCATGATGCAGATAAATTATACTATTATACATTACCTGAAATGACTTAAGCTGAATCCGATTCTGCATCCATTTGTTCGAATAATAAATTTGGATTTCTTTTGATTCAGGAAAAATTTGTGCTCGAGCGATTTTAGAATCAAAATCAGAATGAAAGGATGATAAAATCAGAGCATTCAAATTCGAATCTGAAGGAAACATAAGATGTTGATGATCGAGATTGAATCAAACGAGATCGAATCAAATGGGTTTTAGTGTTTGTATCGCGGTTAGGGTTTTATGAATCAGAATGAAGAAGATTTAGAAGAACAGCGCATGTTTTTTATGACCTGAATGAAATAGAATGTAAAATTCCATTTCTGCCCCTCCGTGCCTTATTCTAATCCTAGAGTTCCATTTAATTACAAAAATGCCACCGCCTACTTGTGGTTCCTTGTGGTTTAATCTGATTTAATTTAAGCCTTTGATTATTTAAGATGAGTGGTCAAGATTTGGTCTCTTTGTCTCACAAAATACTATTGTCTCATATGAACCTAACCCTATATATATATATATATATATATATATATATATATATATATATATATATATATATATATATATATATATATTAAGTTATTTTGATAACTAAAAGTCAGGCGAATACTTGAGAACTACTAATATATCCAAAAAATTTTTGAATCGAAAGCCAACTTTAGTCTCCAAATATTACGGCTAAGCATTATTTAAGCTAAAAAAAGGATTTGACGTTTATTTTATGAAATGTGCATATATATATATATATATATATATATATATATATATATTCACATTTCTGTGTTTTTTTTTTAATTTTGAAACCAATACAACCATAACACTCTAAAGCTAGACTTTAAAAGAGCTACAACTTACAAATGTCAAAAAACTATAGAAAAAATATGCATATATACACATTTGATGCATATTCAAATACATATATACATATACATTTATATTCAGATGTACATATATGTACATTTCAATAAAAAAAAGTTTGCCGAGTTGTTTCTGAACATTAATCTGTCGTAGACGTACCATTTAATTCAAATCCAATGGTGGTGTTGGTTTCGAAAAATGTTAGCAAGATTAGAAGTTCTCACGTAAATACTGGTTTTCAAAACTCTCTCTCTCTCTCTCTCTCTCTCTCTCTCTCTCTTTCTTTGTGTGTGTGTATGTGTGTATATATATATATATATATATATATATATATATATATATATATATTTACTATCTTATAAAAGAAATCTCACTATTTCTATAAATAGATTCAATATAATAATAATATTTTTTAAGACGTTCAAGTCTCTAAGGTTAAAATACAAACAATTATTTATAAAATAATATTAAATTTGATGTTATACAAAATACTTAACACTAATTACAATTACTTAATACATAAGTATCTTCTCACTAGCTTTTGACTCTTCCCTTTTAATAAGCCATGACCGAGTCTATGTTCAATCCTGAGATCTGTTATCTGTGTAAATATATCTCGATTCTTTGTTTGGCATCGCCATAACAAGCAATATCCGGCTACTACTCCATCGCCTATGTCCACCCCCTTCTCTTAAATAAACCCTAGCAACATTGTCTTTCACCACCGCTCCTCCCTTCTGCCATCTGCATATCTTTTTCATTTTTTCATCTGAATTCAAATTTTGAAATACAAACTCTCTCTCTAAAACCAATTTCTCTCCCCCTCTTTATAAAAACCTTAGACGCCGAGATTTTCTTTTTCGTTGCCGATATTTCCAAGTTGAAAGTCAACACTAATTCAAATGAAAAACCATAATTACGGAGGAATGAGAGGGATTTGTTGCTCCACTTCTAATATTTCTTCAGTTTTATCACCGGTTGATCTCTATCGCTCTAAACTCTAACCATCATCGTTTTCCATCTTACCTGTCTATCTCTTCCTCTCTCTACAATTCATAGTCGTCACCATTATTTACCAGATTCACTACCACCACTGAATAGCCAACCTACTACCTCATCATGGTCTTGCTGTTTTCCCAGGTTTGATATTTGCCTTTTGAGTCCCGGATTGTATTGTTATTTCCATCTTATCTCTACTCTCTCTATGTTCTCCTTATGTTCTCTTTTGATTCATAAATCCCTAATTGAAACCCTAGCAGTAAATCATCTAGACGAACATGTTACCTATGTCTTTGCCATTTTGTAACACCGTAATTTTTCAAACAATTTTTCACATTTTTAAAAGCATACTTTCATTCATAGATATTATAAAAATCACATTGTATCACATATCAATCCATAGAAACATATCCCAAGATCATAATGTATAAAAACTCCTCATGTGTGTACTGATCATGCCAGCGCCTTCCCGCGATCCTCACTGGTACCTGAAACACATAACACAACACTGTAAGCATAAATTCTTAGTGAGTTCCCCAAAATACCACATATAACACATATTAGCCACTCGAGGCTGTAACTCTGTGGACCCTCCGATCCTAACTCTGTGGACCTTCCGGTCCTAACTCTGTGGACCCTCTGGTCCTAACTCTGTGAACCTTCCGGTTCTATCTCTGTAACTCTGGAACATACACGGCATGAATCACATAGAAATAATGCAGTGTATCACAATAACATAAATAACATACAAGATACTCTGTCACATAACTCTAATTACCACTCTAGGTAAAGTATAGTGAGAAGACTCACCTCGGATAACTCGGTAAACCTCGAACTCTGAAATACTGCACTAGCCTTCGCCTAATCACATAAATAATTACTCTAATTAATACAACTTCTAAAGGCTAGGCCAACCCCTCTCTATAAGTTCTCTAAGAAAGGTAAAAGACCATTCTACCCCTCTAATGACTCATAAGTCCAAACACTGACTAAACCTAAAAGTCAACAAAAGTCAACGACCAACATTGACCGGACTCGCCGAGTGCACTAGAGTGACTCGGCGAGTACATGCCTGTCCTCTTCACCCCTGGTCCTCACTTGACTCACTGAGTCAACCCTATACTCCACGGGTCGTCACAGATCGCGAGTCGCGTGGCAACCCGACTCGACTCGTCGAGTCCCTTATGGGCTCGGCGAGTTCCTCCCATGAAAACTCTCAAAAGATCTCTTGAGGTCAGATCTGCTTCACCAACCAGTAGATCCAACCTTCTAACACTTGAAAGTCACGTAAAGGTTCAAACTTTACGTTCATGTAATGCTTATAAGACCAAAAATGAAGAAATAACCATTTAAATGGGGTTTTACTCTCAAGGCTCTCATGAAAGCTCATAAAGCTGGAAACTTGGGACCTTTTGGACCTCTCAAGGTCCAGATCTATCATCTATACTCAAAGGGACCTCACATGCTTCACAATCTAACTCAAAATTGTACAAAGGAAACCCTAGATTCAAGGAATCTATCAAATACACGAAATGGGAAGGAACTTGTACCTCAAAACGTTTATCTTAGTGAGAACAACACAGATCCAAGCTCCATAATCAGCCTAGCTTGTTCTACCTCCTTCCTTCTTGCTAAAACACACAAGAAATGGTGAGTTAGCCTTCCTCTTGCACCACAAACGATCTCTCTGCTCTCTAGGGTTTCTCAGGGGTGAAGTGGCCGCAAATGGAGGCCATAAAGGCCTTTAAATAGGGCTCAGGCCCTGAGATTTAGGGTTTCACTTTACAGCGCGGACTCGCCGAGTCCACACATCGACTCGTCGAGTCCCTCATTAATCCAGACAAGCATTTGCGATCCTACTCGGCGAGTCTGAGCGCCTACTCGCCGAGTCCCTCCCTAAAACTCAAGGTAAATACTTAAAATAAGATACCTGGGAATCCGGATGTTACAATTCTCCCCCACTAGAATCAGACTTCGCCCTCGAAGTCTCGCTCAGCAAACAACTCTGGATGCTGCTCCCGCATCTCCAATTCCGGCTCCCAATTCAGCTCGGACCCTCTCCGATGTTGCCACTGGACCTGCACCAGGGGCACCTCCTTGTTCCTCAGAACCTTGATCTTCTGATCCCGGATCGCGATTGGCCTTTCAGCATAATTCAAGTTCGCATTCACTTGAATATACTCCAGTGGCACCACCGCCGACTCGTCGGCTATACACTTCCTCAACTGAGACACGTGGAAGGTATCATGAATCTGGCTCAACTCCTCGGGTAGCTCTAGACGATATGCTACCTTTCCCACCCTCGCGGTCACCCTGAACGGGCCAATATACCGGGGCCCCAACTTGCCCCTCTTCCTGAATCGAATCACCCCTTTCCAAGGGGACACTTTCAGGAGTACGAAGTCTCCCACCTGGAACTCAAGCTCGGATCGTCGCCTATCCGCATAACTCTTCTGGCAACTCTGAGCCGTCAACAACCTCTGCCTAACCTGCTGTATCTGCTCGGTCGTCTGAAGCACTATCTCAGTGTTACCCATCACGCGCTGCCCTACCTCTCCCCAGCAAATGGGAGTCCGACATCTCCTCCCGTATAACAACTCGTAGGGAGGCATACCAATACTCGAATGTTGGCTGTTGTTATAAGAAAACGCAGCCAACGGCAGATACGTGTCCCAACTTCCCCCGAAGTCCAACACACATGCTCGGAGCATGTCCTCGAGTGTCTGAATCGTCCGCTCACTCTACCCGTCCGTCTGTGGATGGTAAGCGGTACTGAAATGCAGCCTCATACCCAACTCCTCATGGAACTTCTTCCAGAACCTGGAAGTGAAACGTACATCTCGGTCTGACACAATCGAGATCGGTACTCCATGCCGTGATACCACCTCCCTCATATACAACTCTGCCAATCTCTCTGCAGAAGAGCTCTCACTGATAGCAAGGAAGTGAGCGCTCTTCGTTAGCCGGTCGACAATCACCCAAATCGCATGGACACCCCTCGCGGTCCTTGGCAATTTGGTGATAAAATCCATGGAAATCTGTTCCCACTTCCACTGGGGAACCTCAAGTGGCTGCAACTTGCCGTGCGGACGCTGGTGCTCAGCCTTAACCCTGCGATAGGTCAAACACCTCTCAACAAACCATGCTACATCCCTCTTCATATAGGGCCACCAATAATCTTTCTTCAGATCCAAATACATCTTAGTGGCCCCGGGATGGATCGAGAACCTCGATCGGTGCGCCTCCTCCATCAAAGTGGTGCGCGTCCCGCCTGCATACGGCACCCAAATCCGACCCTGAAAGGTCATAAGCCCACGGCTATCGGTAACGAACTCAGGTACCTGTCCAATCACCCGCTCTCTCTTACGGTTCTCCGGTCTCACGGCCTCTGCCTGGGCCTCCCGAATGGTGTCCAACACCGGAGTCATCACTGTCAATCTCAAACAACCATCTCGTATCGGGGCACTCTCCGCCCTGCGACTCAGGGCATCAGCTACAACATTAGCTTTGCCCGGGTGGTACAGGATCTCACAATCGTAATCCTTTACCACGTCCAACCATCTCCTCTGGCGCATATTCAGATTGGGCTGATCCATCAAATACTTCAAGCTCTTGTGGTCTGTGTATATAGTACACCGAACCCCATATAGATAGTGACGCCAGATCTTGAGGGCGAACACCACTGCCCCCAACTCCAGATCGTAGGTGGGATACCTCGTCTCATGAGGCTTCAACTGCCTCGATGCATACGATATCACATGCCCTTTCTGCATAAGTACTGCACCCAACCCTGATATCGATGCGTCACAATATACCACAAAATCCTCCATCCCTTCCGGGAGGGCTAACACCGGGGCTTCGCATAACCTCTGGCGAAGTGTCTCAAACGAGGTCTGCTGCTCCGGTCCCCACGAAAAATCCACACCCTTCCGGGTCAACCTGGTGAGAGGCACGACGATCTTGGAGAAATCCCTGATAAATCTCCGATAGTAGCCAGCCAACCCCAGAAAACTCCTGATCTCGGTGGGGGATCTCGGCACCTCCCAACTCATCACCGCCTCAATCTTGGCCGGATCGACCAATATCCCATTCTGGTTGACGAGGTGTCCTAAGAACTGGACCTCTCGTAACCAGAAATCGCACTTGGAGAATTTGGCGTAAAGCCTCTCCGATCTCAGAACTCCGAGAATCTCCCTCAAATGCTCCTCATGCTGCTCTCTGGATCTCGAATACACCAGTATGTCGTCGATGAATACAATCACCGATCGATCCAACATTGGTCTGCACACCCTGTTTATGAGATCCATGAACGCTGTCGGTGCGTTGGTGAGCCCAAAAGGCATCACCACGAACTCGTAATGCCCATAACGAGTCCTGAACGCCGTCTTCTGGATATCCTCATCTCGCACCCTCATCTGGTGATATCCAGACCTCAAGTCTATCTTGGAGAACCAAGATGCTCCCTGCAACTGATCGAACAGATCATCAATCCTCGGCAGTGGGTAACGGTTCTTGACCGTTAACTTGTTCAACTCCCGGTAATCAATGCACATCCGGTGTGAACCATCCTTTTTCTTGACAAAAAGGATCGGCGCTCCCCACGGCGAGCTACTCGGTCGAATAAACCCCTTCCCTAGCAGCTCCTGAAGCTGCGAGGATAACCCCTGCATCTCTGGCGGCGCAAGGCGATAAGGCGCCCTGGCGATACGCGCTGCCCCCGGAACCAAATCAATGCGGAACTCGACCTGCCTCTCGGGAGGCACGCCCGACAACTCCTCGGGGAAAACATCCGGGAACTCACGCACTATCGAGACCTCATCGACCGACCTCGGTCTCTCTGCATCTATTCTCGTATCCACCACGTAAGCCACAAACCCACTACAGCCCTGCTGTAGGCTCTGCCTCGCTCTAGCGGCCGAACAAAATGCTGACCCAGAACGGGTACCCTCGCCATAAACCATAAGAACTCCCCCACTAGGGTCTCGTATGGTCACCAACTGTCGTTCGCAATCGATAACCGCTCCAAACCTGCTCAACCAGTCCATGCCCACGATGACACAGACGTCTCCCATCGCAATCGGGACCAAATCAATCAGAAACTCAACGCTGAAGATCTTGAGTACACATCCTCGGATCACATCAGTAGCATATACCGCTCTCTCGTCAGCTATGGAAACTCGCAGAGGTCGACTCAACGCCTCTTGACAGATACTGATGTACTGACTAAAGGCTAATGACACAAAAGACCGACTCACACCCGAGTCAAATAACACCAAAGCAGGTACAGAACTCACAAGAAACGTACCTACGCATATCATAATATAAGCATAACACCATAATCTCAAAATAAATAGGTGAAAGAACACATACCCGCCACAACATCTGGCGTTGCGCGGACCTCCTCCGCTGTCAACTGGAAGGCTCTCCCGCGAGCCTTTGGCGCCTCGGCCTTCGCTGGCCGACTCTCTGCAGCTCGAATGGTAGCAGGGGCAGATCCCTGTGATGCTCCCTGGGCTGACCCCCGCAACTGCGGACACTCGGCGTTCCGGTGTCCTGTCTGGTTGCAGTGAAAACAGACTGCAAACCCCTTGGGGCAATCCTTGGCCATGTGCCCCTCCTTGCCACACTTGTAGCAAGACCCTGCTCTGCAAACCCCCTCATGACTCTTGCCACACTTACCACAAGTGCGGCTCTTCTGGTTCCCTGATCTCGAATCGGCGGGCTTGGCCTGCTTGGCTGCCGGCTGGGACTGTGCCGGTCGCCGATCCCTCGTCTGAGACTCCGTCTCCTCCCTAGCCTGAGTCTCAAGCTCTATCTCCCTCTTCCGAGCATTTGCCTTAAGCTCGAAAAATGTCCGGTACGACGAGTTCGCCACGAACTCGCGGATGTCCCTCCTCAAAATGCTCAAATACCGACTCATGCGTGCCTGCTTGGAAGACACGTGCTCAGGGCAGAACATCGCCCTCTCATGGAACATCCTGGTGATCACAGTAACAGACTCGGTACCCTGCTTGAGGGTCAAGAACTCCTGGGCCAAACGTTCCCTTTCCACCGGGGGAACGTACTCATCACGAAACATAGCGGTGAACCTCTCCCAGGTCACCGCGGCAAGCTCTGCAGAAGAGTAGTGCGCTGTCACAAACTTCCACCAGTCCTTCGCTCCCAAGCGAAGCTGGTTCAGCGCGGACCGAACTCTCAGATGCTCCAGAAAAGAACACGTATAGAAGCATCCCTCAATATCAGAAATCCATCTCATCGCAGCGATCGGATCCTGCGTCCCATCAAACTCTGGTGGCTTCGTGTTGCTGAACTCTCGGTACAACAACGAGTCACCCCCTGCGGTCTCGCAGCAGCGACGACTGCGGTGGCTGCAGCAACAACAACATCAGTAAGAGCAGCATAACGCTCGTCAAAAGTCTCGATCAGGGTGGTATTGATAGACCCAAACATCTCTAGTATCTCGGCTCGGATGGCAGCAGCCACCTCCTCATGAATCAACCTACGGATCTCCTCATCACTGGTACCACTGCCTCCTGGGTGGTGGCGCGTCCCATCCATGATGTCTCTGAAATACAACACAAAAGAAATCAGAGACTCGCTCGAGTATACTCGCACTCGATACTCAACCCTACTTGTTCTTTAGTACCCTAAGGATTCTTACTTGGACTGTTCACCGATCCGGTGTTTCCAGTAGTACGGGCCCTTATACTACCTTCCACAGTGCATCGGTATTCACCCCGAGTCCTCCTCCTAGGATCCCAGATCACAAGTACTCTATATCTCACTAAACTCAGGCTACTCTCCGGTAGACCACTCATAAGCTCCTCGCTGCTACCTACTTACTCTCGAAGTATCTCATAGTAGCAATAACTCCTAGGCTAAGGTATCACAAATCAGGCCCACTCTAGTCCTAACCATGAATACCTAGCCTATTCTAGCATGCATAACATACCACATAATATCTCATAACACATAATGTAAGGGTATTTTGGGAAATCACCATTCGGGCGCTGGCTGATCGTACACACTGCTCTGCTCTGCTCTTTTCAAAATCCTTTTACTCTTTTAGAAAAAAATTTGTTTTATTTCGAAAAATTCCTCAAATCCTCAGTTTGAGTTCAAATGCGCTCGAAGGTGCATCCGAATCCCTCAAACCAAGGCTCTGATACCAACTTGTAACACCGTAATTTTTCAAACAATTTTTCACATTTTTAAAAGCATACTTTCATTCATAGATATTATAAAAATCACATTGTATCACATATCAATCCATAGAAACATATCCCAAGATCATAATGTATAAAAACTCCTCATGTGTGTACTGATCATGCCGGCGCCTTCCCGCGATCCTCACTGGTACCTGAAACACATAACACAACACTGTAAGCATAAATGCTTAGTGAGTTCCCCAAAATACCACATATAACACATATTAGCCACTCGAGGCTGTAACTCTATGGACCCTCCGATCCTAACTCTGTGGACCTTCCGGTCTTAACTCTATGGACCCTCTGGTCCTAACTCTGTGAACCTTCCGGTTCTATCTCTGTAACTCTGGAACATACACGGCATGAATCACATAGAAATAATGCAGTGTATCACAATCACATAAATAGCATACAAGATACTCTGTCACATAACTCTAATTACCACTCTAGGTAAAGTATAGTGAGAAGACTCACCTCGGATAACTCGGTAAACCTCGAACTCTGAAATACTGCACTAGCCTTCGCCTAATCACATAAATAATTACTCTAATTAATACAACTTCTAAAGGCTAGGCCAACCCCTCTCTATAAGTTCTCTAAGAAAGGTAAAAGACCATTCTACCCCTCTAATGACTCATAAGTCCAAACACTGACTAAACCTAAAAGTCAACAAAAGTCAACGACCAACATTGACCGGACTCGCCGAGTGCACTAGAGTGACTCGGCGAGTACATGCATGTCCTCTTCACCCCTGGTCCTCACTTGACTCACTGAGTCAACCCTATACTCCACGGGTCGTCACAGATCGCGAGTCGCGGGGCAACCTGACTCGACTCGTCGAGTCCCTTATGGGCTCGGCGAGTTCCTCCCATGAAAACTTTCAAAAGATCTCTTGAGGTCAGATCTGCTTCACCAACCAGTAGATCCAACCTTCTAACACTTGAAAGTCACGTAAAGGTTCAAACTTTACGTTCATGCAATGCTTATAAGACAAAAAATGAAGAAATAACCATTTAAATGGGGTTTTACTCTCAAGGCTCTCATGAAAGCTCATAAAGCTGGAAACTTGGGACCTTTTGGACCTCTCAAGGTCCAGATCTATCATCTATACTCAAAGGGACCTCACATGCTTCACAATCTAACTCAAAATTGTACAAAGGAAACCCTAGATTCAAGGAATCTATCACATACACGAAATGGGAAGGAACTTGTACCTCAAAACGTGTATCTTAGTGAGAACAACACAGATCCAAGCTCCATAATCAGCCTAGCTTGTTCTACCTCCTTCCTTCTTGCTAAAACACACAAGAAATGGTGAGTTAGCCTTCCTCTTGCACCACAAACGATCTCTCTGCTCTCTAGGGTTTCTCAGGGGTGAAGTGGCCGCAAATGGAGGCCATAAAGGCCTTTAAATAGGGCTCAGGCCCTGAGATTTAGGGTTTCACTTTACAGCGCGGACTCGCCGAGTCCACGCATCGACTCGTCGAGTCCCTCATTAATCCAGACAAGAATTTGCGATCCTACTCGGCGAGTCTGAGCGCCTACTCGCCGAGTCCCTCCCTAAAACTCAAGGTAAATACTTAAAATAAGATACCTGGGAATCCGGATGTTACACATTTCTTTTGGGGCTGGTAAAGTACATGATTTTATACAAATTTTTGTAGTTTATATTGTGTTATTTTCTAAAAATATGCTAAAAAGTAGATGCTTATTGTTAAAGTTATTAGTTTTGTGCAGATAACAATAAATATGAGTTTCCTCACCCAACCGAAGAAGCGTGGCCCACATCTTGCAGATTAGACTGTAAAATTGAGTTTTCTCACCTAATTGTAGAAGCAATCGCCCACATTTTGCAGGTATCAGATAGTGAGAGAGGTAATCCACGTCTTTTTTCAATTGGAACTATTGTGTTGTGTTGCATATGTTTAATTTAATTACTATTGTTTAGCAACTTATGTATGATGAATTGATGTGGGTTTGTAGATCCTTTCAAGGAAGATAAAATTTGACCTGGATGTCAACTTTGAAGAGCTGTCTCACTCAATAGAAGATTTCAATGGGGTCCAACTGAAAGTTGTTTGTTTGGAAGCAGACGTGCTGGCTATTCGACTTGATACCACTAAGGTACCCATTCATTCTATTTATCTCTTCATTACACATGCATTTATTAATTCTTATAATATATGTGAGTGGCTATTCTCTACTCATATGTATTTGACATAGTTGCACCTTCTATATTATTTCATGTTGTAATTACTTGAGGTAACTTCTTTTATTGCACTTTACATGACTGACTTTTTATATTGTCTTGAGTTTTAATGTGCAACATTACTGTGATAATTAATTGCAGTGTTGTGATAATTGAATAAAGATGGTCCATGTTGGTTGCTTCCATCAAGGGAAAATTAACTCATTTTGACATTTTTGATCAAATATATCATGTTTTTATATGCAACACAACTATGATTTGTACTTATTCATATAGTAATCAGGTTGAACATATTTTTATGCTTTTATATATTAAAGGCAACATGGTTTACATTTTTAGTTGGCATCATAATTGATTAGCCACATATGTATGCTAGACTGTCTCTGTCTGGTATACATTTAACACCTTCCCTGAATTTTCAATGCAGGAAATAGTCGGTTTCTCTAATACTATAGACATGGGTGGAGTTACCAAGAAGCTCAATTGACACTCGCATCTTCATTTCAACCTTTCTTTAAATGGTGATGTTTACTTTGATGCTTCAAATCTTCAATCAAATATAGCTGTAGGAAACCTTAGGATGTGGCCTATGAGGTTTTACCGGATCCCAGATTATAATGCCAGCTGCTATACAAACTAATATAAAGAGGTAAAGAGATAAGCCCATAAAACGGGATTTTGATATTTAATTGGTGTAAAATGTTAAATGAGATAAGAAATACCTCAATCTTCAATTTAAATGATTTGTGATATGTATAGATGTTTGAGATCTGTTAGAGGTTCGTTTTTCTCATTATTGAGTTCATAAAAATTGAAATCTCATTTAATTTATATTTGATTTTTTTGTAGCTATTCAACTCAACTGGTGCAGGAACTGGCCGTTCAGTAATCTGAAACACTTACAAGTTATGGAAAAGTGTAGTGCTGCTATTATAGCCAAATAAGGAGCTTCATTGGTAAGGCTTCTAGAGAAAAGAGATGTTGTAATTGTCAATGATTTACCTGTTATCTGTTTGTGTGTTTGAAGTTTTTGAGTAAAGCAATATTTTGTTTTTTTACTTGCTTGTGCAAAAAAAGAGAGAATGTTTTGCAATATCTTCTTTTTCATGAAGTCTTGTAATCTTACTCCAAGTCGGTATGCACCAATGAAAACTCATTACAACCAAAAATGCAAAAGCAAACAAATCATTAAAACATACATCCAAGAAACATAAGATCTCCATTTTGATAAATAGATTAATTCAATAGTTTTTTTTATTGTTTGGAGCAAATTTTTATAAATTAGCCAACACATAATGTTTTATTTTTAATTCCACGATTGGAATCAGTGTGCAAAGTGATTTCAATTATTATTATTTATTATTTTTTAACGGAAAAAAAATAATTTTATAAAAGAAGATAACTAGCCGTATGCCGGAGAAAACCGTTACAGATGAAACTACAAGAGAGATAAATTGCCTAAATGATCTGGATAGAATCAATGACAATCTGGATTTCGACATATGTTGCAAGGTGGTCAATAACAGTGATTTAGATTGAAGACTCCAAAACGGTAAATTCAACATGTTTTGGGGGCACCGAGGTTGTAGATTCCTCCAATAACATCATTTAATTTGCTGTAGGAAAATTTCTCTAGTCATGATCTCATGGGTAAACGTCCAAGACGCAACTACAATATGGTTTCAAGCCAATTCTTCCTTCAAGCTTCACCAATTGCAAAATTACACAACACCAAATACGGAGGTGTAGAGATTAGGGGCAAAATCGTTAAACAAATAAAGATGACCATCACCAAGGCGATCTAGAGTCTTAAGATATTCATATTAGTACACTCCAATTGCAATAAGTAGTGAAACCACATCCCTCCCTGTAGCGTCAGGGGAAAGATGCTCAACTAGGCCAAGGATAAAAACTGCAGTGACAAGGACATAACGTCCGAACCACATGAAGGTGGAGCATCAGTAGTATCATTTTGAGATTTCTCCATCCATGATAAATACTATCAACTAAGCTGTGCGAATTACCTGTAATTAACAAGCAAAACCATAGAATAAAACCCACACACACCAATATCACACCCCTATTACCACCCCCACCCAATTACATGAAGGGCACTAGAAAGAAATATCAAGACGCAACAACCACCTTATATGATGTCTACCATGTGAATTGAGACTTACACCAAACACACATATGTTGCGCCAAGACATAACACCAAATATACCAATATTGTATACCCACCCATTGCAAACCCAACGCCCCAAACCCCATGATGTCTATCTACAACTGTTTAATTTCTGCTTTTGGATCACAACACCACTCCAACCACTGTAGCTTCGTATCTGTACTTTTGGAAATTATCCATAAATAAGATAAAGATTGAATTTCATTTACCAGTCCATTTTGTGGGATATCTGAGTGGGCTATGGAGTTTCTGAATTTCCATATGACCTAGATGAACACAAGCACAATAGCTTTATGTAACCGACATAATTTTTATTAATACTTGTGCTACTTTTACAATGCAGTAAATCTGGAATCGATTGATATGAGGTAGGGAGTAACTTCCTCTATTTTTTAATGTTTCTTTAGAGTTCTTTTCGTGTTCTTTTGACACAGGACACGAGGAGATGAGATAAACAGATGTGATTCCGAATTGACTTCCAGTTTAGAAATCCAACAATGTGAGTTGTTTCCGATTTCAATTTTAGATAGATTCACCACTGTTGGAAGCCTTCCATGAGAGACCCTCCATGATGTTGACCTTCCACGATACTAATTTGTTCCACTCCCAAGTTACATATGATTTTGCCTATATCTGGTCATCAATGTGTGTACTTCTTTGTGTGATTTTAGTTATTTGGCATCTGAAGTTTAAGCATCGATTGTTTAACGTAATGGCTTTTATGCTTTGATCTGATAACCGTAAGGAAACTATACACCAAAATGAGTTAATCATCGCTCAGAAAATATTCGTCGTCGCAGCTTTGTGCGGGTACACGGCTAGTGTGTGTGTGTGTGTGTATATATATATATATATATATATATACCCTTATTAATAAATGAATAGTTCCTCAATGCCACATGTCGCTTCCTTAATCCTTTACGCCATCAACTGCCACGTGTCATTATGTTAAAATTTCTTGTGTTTTTCAATTTCAATTTTGCATATTAATTACCAAAATTTGAATAATAATTAATGAAATATGTTCTTGAGCGGAAAGTATTAAGAAAAAGGTCCTTTTATTCAAGGTCGATTTCGAGAAAGCCTTCGACTCGATTAACTGGGAGTACTTAGATTCAGTTCTAGCCCAAATGGGTTTTGGGAACAAATAGAGATCCTGGATTTCTGGATGTTTGTCATCAGCTCGTGCTTCTGTATTGATAAATGGTACCCCAACCAAAGAATTCAAGATCACTAAAGGTGTTAGGCAAGGCGACCCATTATCACCTTTTTTGTTCATTATTGCAATGGAAAAAAACCTATTCAAAGCCGTGAAAACTCCCGGTAATGGTCCATTTATTTCTCATTTATTTTACGCGGACGACGCTTTATTCGTTGGAGAATGGTGCCATTCCAACCTCAAAAACCTTGCAAGTATACTGAAATGTTTCCAAGTTTCATCTGGCCTTAAGGTAAACTTTAATAAATCCAAAGTTTATGGCATTGGGGCTCCTACTTCTGAAATCACACAATAGGCCGATCTCCTGGGGTGTGAAGCTGGATCCTTTCCATTCACCTACCTTGGTGTGCCAGTTGGTGCAAACTTGAATCTCAAAAAGTACTGATCCCCAATAATTCGGAAATTTCGAGCAAAGCTTTCCAAATGGAAAGCAAAAACTCTCTCATTCGGAGGGCGTTTAACACTCATCAAAGCTGTGTTGGGGAATCTTCCAAAATACTATCTATCACTTTTTAAAGCACCTGCTGGGGTTATTGAGACTCTAGAAAAGTTGAGAAGAAAATTCTTGTGGGGTGGAAACGAAGAAAAGAAAAAGATACATTGGGTGTCATAGGAGAAAGTTATAGCATCTAAAGAGAATGGTGGTCTAGGAGTTGGGTCCATTAAAACACTTAACATAGCTCTTATGGTGAAATGGTGGTGGCGGTTAAGAAACGAATCTTCATCCTTATGGTGCAAGGTTATTTCAGGAATTCATAATTTATCTAATAAACCAGTTGAGCAATTGTCAAGAAAACAAATATCCGGTGTATGGAACAACATAGCGGGGACTAAGAAGGACATTGAAAGGTCGGGTCTTAGTTTTGATGATATATTTCAGCAGGTGATCAAGTCTGGGGATAATACCCAATTCTGGCATGATTTTTGGATTGGAACCTGTAAATTAAAGACTGCATTCCCTTCACTTTGTGCTCTTGAAACTAAGAAACGGTGTAAGGTAAGTATCTGTATACTGGCAGCTGGAATCAAGTGGAATTGGAGTTCTTGTCCAACAAATAAGGGCTTAACTACCGAGTTGGAGAATTTGACAAATGTCATCACAACTATTCGGCTACAACCTGGTCCAGATGAGATTAAATGCAAACTAAGCCCCGATGGGAACTATATGGTGCACAAGCTAAGGCAAATGATTGATCAAACGCTACCCATCAACAATCAACAGGTTATGATCAAATGGAGTAAGCTTGTCCCATAAAGGTAACTTGCTTTGTGTGGAGAGCTATGCAAGGACGGATTCCTTCTGCGATGGCACTATCTCACAGAGGTCTTAATCTTGACTCGACTCTATGTGGTTCATGCATTGACGGGCCTGAATGTGCCAACCACATTATTATTAGCTGCCCATTTGCGGTAATGGTGCGAGAGATGATTTTCAAGTGGTGTGGGATTAACTCGATTGAAGTAAACGAAGTGGTGGATATTGTGGACTTTGCGGCAAAATGGGGAAACAATCCAAAAAAACGAAAGCGACTCATTGTTATATGTTATGGTCTGATTTGGATGCTTTGGAAAAACAGAAATGAACGGTTGTTTCAGGCGATATTTTCTAACCCGCGTAAAGTTGTCGAGAACATTAAGTCTACGGTGTTTATCTGGATAAAAAATAGGAGCAAATGTGAATTCTGTAGTTGGGAAGATTGGATTGCCTCACCTTTTATTTGATGTAATTGTAATTCATTTATTGTCTTCTCTATTTTCATTTACTTGTTTTGGGGCCTCTATTAGCTACTTGCTATTGAGGTGTTTCCCTTATAATATAACTAGACGAATTCCCGCGCGTTGCGCAGCGAAGATTAAAAATATATTGTTAAAATATTGAAAAATATATGTTTAAAATGGTTATGTTATTGACATTAACTTTGAGATAATATTTTTACACTAATTTATATATATAAATATATATATATATATATATATATATATATATATATATATATATATATATAATCTCAATTATTTTGAATAATAATATTCATTGACATCAACTCACATTCCTCATTAATAAAATTAAATATAATTATCTATTTAGTATTATTTTTAACAATTATTATTATTGATTAATTATATTTTTACTTATACGATCATTTTCTAATTTCAATAATGATGTTCATTTAAAATACAATTTATTTATAGCTAAATGTAATTTATAATTTGATGTTATCATTAAAAATTAAAATTGTTATTCATTAATTTTAAACCACTTATTATTAATAATAAGTTAAAGAAGACTTTTAAGAAACATTTAATATTATTATTAAAATGTGAAACATACAATAAATAATAAAGTGATAAGATAGACAATTTGCATTTTAAAAGAGACTTGCATGAATAATATGACATATCCATGTAATTTGATTTTATTATTTATAATTATTGCTTATTAATTTTAAAACCACTTGTTATTATTAATAAGTGAAAGAAACGTTTAAAAAGCACTTATTATTATAATTAAAATGTTAAACATATAATAAAATATAAAGTGATAAGATAGACAATTTGCATTTTAAAAAATGCTTCCATGGATAATATGGATAATATGACATATCCATGATTTTTAATTAATTATTGTTTTGAAGCAACATGAACATACAAACATGTATACAATAGTTAATTAAATATTATATATATCACCTTCCATAACATATGATCGATAACATGAATCTAATCTAATTTACATTAAAATTTCAACCACAACATACAATGATATTCTTAAAAGAATACTTAAATCAAGAAAATACAAAAAAATTAGTATATAACAAACTTACAAATTAAAAACTTCAACATAATAACATGGCTCGAAAAATTGTTCAAAGCCCTCAAAGCAACACAAAAAACTTTAAACTTGTTTTCTTTGTGAATTTTGTATGTGATTTGTATTTGTGTGTGTACTCAACATAATAAAGAGACTTTTGAGTGGTATTCATTAAAATAGGAGGTTTCAAATGCATGAGGTGTTTGCAAAATTTTATGGGGGTTTCAAATGCATGAGGTTTAAGGAAAAATGCTAGATTTATAAGTATGCATGATTGCTGTTTAAAAAAAAATTACCTAAATAAGGAAAGTCAATAAAATTAAATTGAATATATTAAATACATATCGGTAATATAGCTTAATATAGCTTTATGGTTGTTTCCATCCATGCATTTTAGGCATGTTATTTGTTAAACATATAATCACATTGCTATAAAATGTATTTCTCCCATATTTATCCTTATCTTTCATTTCAAAAAATGATGCATAAATATATATTTTTGGAAACGTGATTTCAAAATACTATAAACATATCTTCCGACCTTAATTCGTTCGTTTAGTTATAAAAGATTGTGATTTCCTTTAATTAATTGATTACATAATCACCGTATTGCATAATATAAATAATCAAAACAATAAATTGTACATTAAAGTGGCATCAATAACTTTCTTTTCTTCTTTTCCTACATCGTAATCAAACCCACATATACAAATATAACCATTATCATTTCTTCTTTTCTCCTTTTCAATCTGTAATCGTTTATACTGTTAATGTTTTTTTTATTTCATCTACTCTTCTGTATGAAACGTGATGTTTCAAAATCGTAGGTACAAATTTTAGATTAATCTTTTCTACTTTACTTCTTTTCGAAGTGTACTCTTTATATATATATATATATATATATATATATATATATATATATATATATATATATATATATATATATATATATATATATATATATATATATATATTTTTTTTTTTTGCATTTTTCATATTAATGAAAAGAATATAAATTTTGGAAAACAGTAATGTATTGAATTCTTATTGTAACATGATTGTTCTCCAATAACAGAGTTGTTAAAAAATGATTGTTATAATTCTATAAAAATGCTATAAAACCGATTGTCATAATCTTCTAATTATTTATTTTCAGTTATAGGTTCCTAGCAGTAAATAAACATCATTGTATTCATTTTTTCCCTATTTTTTTTTTCATTTCTAACTGAATAAAAAATTGTTAAAGACACATGATCATAATGATAATTTCTTTTTGTTTGCGATCATTACTGTAATTTTTTTAACAATTTGTTTTTCTAAGCTTTCTTTTGTAGCGCCCGGTCCCCGGTACGTATTTTAAATATAAGTATTTGCATTTTTACACTGGGACTTAACGAGTTGGAGGCCCAACTCGTCGAGTAGACTGAATTTTGGACGCGGGTTTTAAGTAACCTACTCGACGAGTCGGGCGCCCGACTCGACGAGTAGGGCTGCCTGGATGAAATCCTAATATTTAGGGTTTGCACCCTATTTAAACACATTATCTTGTCCCACTTCAGCCTCCATCGTCTCTCACAGTCCAGAAAAGCCCTAACTCGAAACCCTAAAGCATTTGGAGTGTTCTTGAGCCATTTTTGTATGTTTGTGGTTGTTTGAAGCTTGAAGAAAGAAGTGGAAGCTTGGTGGTTCCAGAAGAAGCAAGTAGATCCAGAGGTTTTGCTTCATTTCCAGCTCATTCAAGGTAAAAAGCTTCAACCTTGACCATTTATCTCTTAGATCTCTAGTTAGGACAAGTTTCTACCTTTTCTAAGTTTTAGTAGAGCCATTTTCGGGATTTTGTGGTTCTAAAGGGGTATGGCTTCAGATCTGGAACCATTGAGGGTTCCCATGGCATAAAGGTGCCAACTTTATGGCCATGGGAGTCTCATGCATCATATAAACCTCATTTTAGAGCCGTTTGAGCCAAAAACCCCATGCATGAATGTCAAGTTCGTAGCTTTACGTGTAATATGGACCCTAGGAGGCCAGATCTATGTTTTGGATGCATTAGGATCATCTGAAAATGACTGAATAATTTTGGACATGGATGGACTCGGTGAGTCGTTTATGTGACTGGGCGAGTCAGATCGCATTTTTCCCCAAAACCCCTTCTGATATCGAGTAGTATGTTGAGTTGGAAGAAGACTCAGCCAATTGGGTTCATTATGGGCCTAAAGATCAACGTACTTGACGAGTTCAAGGATGAACTCGACGAGTTCAAGGCAATATCCCAACCATATGAAGATGAACTCGATGAGTTCAAGGATGAACTCAGCGAGTCAAGGACTAAACGCTTAACTCAGATGAAGATGAACTCGACGAGTTCAAGGATGAACTCGGCGAGTCAGTTGTAGAAGGTCCCGACTTTGTTTAAAAGAGAACTCGGCGAGCCCTTGTAAGGCTCGGCGAGTAGGGTCGAAGTCTTGGCGTTTTCATGATTTCGGAACTCGACGAGTTGTGGGGCCAACTCGGTGAGTTGAGTCAACTGGATGTTGACTTTGACCTAGAGTTGACTTTGACCAAGGTGTTGAATTTGACTTTGACCTGAGTTGACCAGGAAATGGTAATTAAGGAAGATTGTTATGTGTAGAATCAGAGAGGGGTTCATTCCGGCAGCCAGGACAGTTCAGACACTTTACGACATTGAGGTGAGTTACCTTCCAGTAGAGGTGGGTCTAAGGCACCAATGCCGGCCCACCAGTAGGTGATTATGTGTGAGATGATTGTCTTTGTGATAATTGTCTGGTTTACCACTATTTGATATGCTTTATGTGCTAGGATGCTCTGTTATATGTGTTAGTAGTAGTACGGGTGAAATAGTCCCCGGATACCGGTTGAAAGATACCGAAGGGGTAGTCAGTACCCATGCATGCCTAGTAGTATGTTTATGTTATGTTATAATGTGGTAGTGGTAGGGGTGAAATAGTCCCCAATAGTCGGTTGAGATAAACCAATGGGTAAGTCAAGCACCCCAAAATGGCTTGACCTGGGTAAGTCAAGCACCCCAGAATGGCTTGACCTGGGTAGGTAAAGCACCCCAGAATGGCTTGACATGGGTAGGTCAGGCACCTCAGAATCGCCTGACAGTATGTATGTTCTATGGTATGTGATATGATGGGGGAACTCACTAAGCTTCGTGCTTACAGTTTTCAGTTTTGTTTCAGGTACCTCTTCAACGAAGGGGAAGGAGCCGGCAAGGTAGCAACGCATCGGACACATATGATTTCCGCATTTTAAGATCCATGAGATTGTACTCTGACATTATTACTATTTTGTGTTATGGTTTTGAGACACGTGACTAAGGTTTTATGAAATGATGTGAATCGTTGATGTTTTTTAGTAAACTGTTTTATAAATTACTTAATTAAATACAAAATTTTGGTCTTGAAAATTGGGATGTTACATCTTTGTTCTGTCATATATATCATCCTACTAACATTAACCTTAAAATATGTAAACTTTTTAGTTAGGCATTTACTTTCCGGTTACAACAATGTACTTTAAATGATTTTTTTTTCTTTATATTTGGACCATTTATGCAATCTTAATTATTTATGTCTAGTTACATGTTTTCTACTTTAAATGAACATTATTGTTTTCATTTTTTAATCTTAATTGTTTATTACTTTAAATGTTCATTAATAGGTCATTAATATGATAGTTTTTGGGAAAAAAAATTGCTTTTAGCATTGAAATTTGTAAAAAAGTTCATAAATAGCATCTTACTTTTAAATAATTAAAAATCAAAGTAAAAAATAGTTAATAAATAAATAATAAAAATGAGATTCACTAAAGTAAATTAATTACCTTTACAAATCTCTAATGAAAGTTATGCCAACCAACAAGATCCAAGTCGCCAATTCATTAACTGTACCCATGTATCTACACAACATTAAGACTCCTATACGCATATATCAATGTACTTTTCTTTTATATTTATTGTAACATTTTTTTTATTTTTTTATTGCCATGAAATACTTTCATTTTTTTTACTTATAATCTTTTCTTATTAAGAAATGATACATTAAATGAAATATGCTTATAGCGAAAACAAAATAATTCTTTTGTTCATATTTCTTTCCAAAAAAATTTCAATATTATTTGAATAACTTCAAGGCAGATTTTGCATGAAATTATCTAAACTAGGATTGAAAAATGATCTACACCCTCATTATTTTTGTGGTAAGCATATTTGATTTAATATATTAAAAGTACAACGTTGTAATAAGAATTGATGGTTTGATGGTATAATTTAAACAAAAAAAACTATTAATAAACTTTTAGATTGAAAGCGTTTACAGGAAAAAACTTGCCACATCAGTGGAATACTTGACCACCATTAGACCTACACAACCTGTTAACATTTATCCAATCCACTACTTTTAGCCATCGGACAACCATACATCACTGAAATAATTACCCACCATATTCAACCCAAAACCAGTTTCGCAACCCTTTCAACCTCCATCGTTTCATTATCACTCATACCAACCGATTAAGACATCTAATAAATTTTAAAAACACAAACATAGTTAGTATACAAAAGTAAACCCTAAAAATTGAATGTTAACAGTTAAGAAATCCAAGAGTAGATGGGATGATAAAAAAAATGAACCCTAACATTTTTCTCTAATATGTTATGTTTATTTTGTTGTTCATGTCATCCTATTGCAAATAATAAACAATCGAAGTGGTGTAGAAACTAAATTATCCCTATATGGCTATACACAACAGAAACAAAATCTATTAATGCTATCCTATTGTAAAAACCTGAATTTTACAAAAACCAAACGAGTTGGAACAAGAACAACTTGACAACCTAAACACACACAATTCAAATATCATCACAAGTTAAAGAATCACAACTATAGGATGTCATATAAACACACAAACACGTAGTGAAATAGAGACACAAAGAAACTAGAAAGAGGGGGAGATTTCTTACCTAAATCCCAGCCGACAGGTAAACGGGTAAACGGTTGACTGGCTCGTGGCGGGGAGGAATTCGAATCCGTCGGAGGTGAGGTTGATGAGCGACGATACCAACGAGTCGACGGATGACAAATAGACGAGACAGAAGGAAATCACCAAATCGGTGACCTTATTTGTTGTTTCCTCTTTCCCAGTATAGTCCCGACTCCTTTTGAATAAAATAATAAGTACTCAGTTTACATAAAATACCCATACTATGGAATAATATTGACCTTTGTCATTATTTTTTAAAAACCAAATTGCTAGAAGGGCTAAAATGTCTTTTATTTTATATTGATTATTTAACTTATTTAATATATAAAATATAAAATATATTGTTTAATTAATTAATTAATACAATTCCATTTATGAAGTGATTTTCGATCTAATTCTACATACCATTGTACTATAAAGTACATTGCTACGTATGAAAATACAATCATCATTTGTTCTGTCTGTGTGGCGGTTTCTCAATTATAACATCTTATTTTCATATAGTATATATGATCTTCTTGTGGTTGATACTAACATTTATAAAGTCTATATGATCGTTTGTTAATTCTAAAATTCTCAGTGTGTAATTGATTAATACTTATGACTTTTTACTGTAAATATTAATTTATTTTTGTAACCGTGGTTCCCACGGGCTATAACCTAGTATATACACACACACACACACTCACATATATATATATATATATATATATATATATATATAGACTTATGTTCAAATGAGAACAATTATATAATTGAGAATGCGAGAGGATATGCATATACTGTTGGGTTTTGTGTACTATAACACTCCTATGGTTCCCATACAACCCTAATAGCTTTGGATCTACGTTTTCTCTAGTTATACATGAAACAAAAATGTCCAAAGCTTGAATCCTACAACTAGCATACAATTTGACATATGAATAATAAAAGTAAGTTGGAAGATTACCTCTTTGTTGTAGCTTGTAGGAATTGGTCTTTCAAGAGCCTAGCACCTCAAGTGTGATGCCTCAAATGTCTTATAACAAACCAAGGAAAAGAGGAGGAATTTTAGAGAGAAGCTTGGAGACACAAAATCGTTCATGGATTCTAAGAACACTTGGTGCACGATTTTGGCTTTAGAGGAATACATATATAGTGTAGAATTCAAAGAGTCATAAGCAAACCCTAATTCTTACACTTAGGCTTATGATCCATAACTTATATGGACTAATACTTCATGGAATTTCACATAAGCTTAGCTCATTACAAATTAACCATGAATCATTAGCCCAAACCATATGTCTCACTGATTTACATAATCAGTCATCGTTAATTTAATTAGTCTCTTTTGATCACTCAATTAATTCCAATTTAATTCTTGATCAATACTAATTAAATAATATGATTTCTCAATTAATATATTATACTTATAATATATTAATAAATCACAAATAACCTCTTTCTCAAATATCCATCCTATCAAATTGTTCCAGAGTGTTACAACCCAAATGGACCATGTTGTATCGGGTCAAGTTCATACCAATTATAGTTATGGGCTTAGACACATAATCCAACATATACTTGCGCCAATACGCGGGAGGGTTTTGCGGAAAAAAGAAATATGTGGCCCAGTGGTGGTTGCGTTAGTTGCGGTGGTGGTGGTTTATATTCACGTATGAATTTTAAGTTCCTCCGTCGCACCGGTACGCGGGAGGGTTTTGCGGTAAAAAAACATATCCGACCCAAATTTGTTCTCGCGTTCTCAATTATATAATTTTTTTCTCATTTGAAACTAAGTATATATACACACACACACACACACAAAGAGAGCTTTTGAGAGTGATTTTTGGTGTGATTATGAAGATTTTGGAGCTGGAAGAAGAAGGAGCAAAGAGAGAAGCAGTAGATCCGACATCTACTCTGTATTGGCGACCATATTGAGGTATAAAGTCACTAACTCGACCTTTAGTTGCTTAGATCTCTTTTCTTGGAAGTAAATGGTCACTTTTGGTGCCAAAAGGGTGTCATACTCGGATTTGGACTTGTCACAAGGATATGGTTCCAGATCTGGACATCTCTAGGTCTTCAATGAAATAAAGTTGCTCACTTTATCCAGCTTAGGCCCTTTCCATGCACTAAAACCTTGTAGGAACCTTAGTTTTGGTGTTTTAGCCTTGTGAGGTCTTGTATGCACGTAAAGTTTGCAACTTTACGTGGTATCTACACTAGGAGAAGTTGGATCTGAAGTTCTGGACCTTGGGTCCCACTGGAAAGGACTGAACTCAAAAATGACTGGAGGAACTCGCCGAGTCCCTTATCCAACTCGACGATTCGGGTAGGGTTTACCCGTTTTCGAGATTCCGAGTGATTTCTGTGAAGGATTGGAGTTTTCGATCTACATGAGTTTTCGGTCTTCTGGACATTGAGGAACTCGACGAGTTACACAGGTAAATCGGCGAGTTGACCAGTTACTCAGGTAACTCGACGAGTTGCTGGATGCACTCGACGAGTTGAGGTCAACATGGACTGTTAACCTTGACTGTTGACTGTTGACTTTGACTAGGGTTGACCTTGAGGGTATTTATGGTATTTCGGGATTGTGACAAATTGATCACATGATGATTATAGGCAGTTGAGTTGGAGCAGTGTGCTGGGGCTTATTGGATCTTATCTTGTCAGTTCAACATTCGCGAGAGGTGAGTCTCCTCACCATACCAATGGGTCTAAGGCACCAAGGCCGACCCATTTTATGATATATGGTATCCTATCTGAAATGGTAATATGTGGCATGTTAGTTGGGATGTGCTAGGAATCACGCTAGTGGTATATGTGGTATGCTTGTATGGAAGACTATGGAAGAGCCCATGACACCTGGATATAAGACCATGTGGAGAGCCCATGGATTTCCTACTAAAAGACCATGGGAGAGCCCATGACACTCGGATGTAAGACCATGTGGAGAGCCCATGGCTTTCCTATTAAAGACCATAGGAGAGCCCATGACACTTAGGTGTAAGACCATATGGGGAGCCCATGGCATCCTGGAGTAAGACCTAGGGGACGAGCCCACGACATCCCTATATGCTTGTATGCATGGCTGTTGTGGTATATGTATCTTTTATAGCTAATATGATTATGTGTTTATGTGGATTGTGTGGGGTATGCTCTGGGAAACTCACTAAACATTAGCTTACAGTTTGTGGATTTGTTTCTGGTACATCCGAGCCTAAGGGCAAGGGCAAGGCTTGATGACGCGACATGCACTCTCTCTCAGGCGCTTTGATGGGACACTCTGATGATTTGAAATAATATTGTTATTGATATGAATTTGAAAACAATTGTATTTGCGATTTTATGGTTTATGGAAAATGTTTTGACTATCTAAAAATGAAAATTTTCTTTTGAAAATTAGGTCATTACAAGTTGGTATCAGAGCCTTGGTTTGAGGGATTCGGGCACACTCTCGGGTGTGTCAGGGCTCAAACTAAGGAAATGATAAAATTGTTTTCAAAAATAAAAGTTAAAAATTCTTAAATCAGAAAAGAGGAGAGTGCAATGCGTGTGATCGGCCAAGCCAAGTAAGTAGTTCCCCAATATGTTAGCCATGTTATACTGATATTTGAGTTATGATAATCGTATGGATCTTGCTATGTGTATGCTTTTAAAATTATATACAGTTAGGAGCTTATAGCCTTAGAATGATTGATTTGGCCTTATTTTCTGTTCCTTGTCTGGTTGTGGTCCTAGGGTAGAATCTATTATTCGAAAGTCTATTTGATCATTTTCTGTGTATAATTTGCATGCATAAAGGCAACCTGTTATGATTGAGTTCGGGTTTGATATGGATGGAGGAAATCTTAGGTTAGCCAAGGATTTGAGCTATGCGGTAGCCTATGAGATATGATTTGTATGGGACGAATTATAGTTATCAGGTAGAGCCTTGGGGAAGGTACAGGTAGGTGTAGAAGGTAGTATTGGGCCCGTACTACAGAAAGCACATGACATGTACCCGAACCAATGTTAGATCTGGAAGCTCTAAGGAGGACCGGTGTGGGAAGATCCCCTATTTGGATATCCTGGTCATTATTATTTTTGACATTGTAGTTCAGTATGGTGGTGACACGACATGGAGCTGGGGGATCATGATCAGGATCCGGATCTAGGTCGGGTGACGGTACCGAGCCCATTGATGAGAGCCTGCGCGAGCTCATTGCAGCCGAGGTAACAAGGGGCATCCTTGACGCAAACCCAGTGATTTTTAGGACGATCAAGGAGGGTATGATGGAAATCATGGAGGAGAGGCTCAGGGCATTCAGAGCTGAGATTGCTGCGGGGCAGGTCGGGGCCCGAACTCCCTCGTTCTGGGAGTTCAAGGCGTGCTGGGCGCCGGAGTTTTTCAGGGTCAGAGACCCCATTGTTAGCCGACACTGGGTGGCGGACATAGAGAACACCCAACATACGAGTTCTTGCCCTGATGCGGTAAAGGTGGGTTGTGCTTCATGTATGCTGAGAGATAGAGTCTGAGACTGGTGGGGAGAGCTGACTAGCCAGGTGGGAGCAGCCGGTGTGGCTGAGATGACATGGGCCGAGTTTGTCAGGCGATTTGACCTGGAGTTTGCACTAGCTATTGAGGTGTAGCGATTGGTCAGGGAGTTTCAAGAGCTCCAGCAGACCATCGAGAATGTGGCGAAGATCACCGCCAAGTTTCGGGAATGAGCATTGTTGATCCCACAATATGCTACAGATGAGGACATGAGGAGGACGAGGTATCATTCCATGTTGAGGGATGATATCCAGGAGTTTGTGAGCTTCACAGGGTGCAAAACCCTGATTGGGATAGTGGAGAAGGCTCGTGAGCGGGAGATAGAGTTGGACTTCCGCGCCAAGCGGAAGCCTGAGCAGGCACACACATTAGTAGGTCAGGCTAAAAAGCCTAAGACCTCGGATTCTTCCAGTAGGGGCCAGCACGGCCGTGGCTGGTGTGCCAACTGCGGTAAGCCGCACAGTGGAGCTTGTCGGGCAGCAGGCTCGGGATGTTGCGCATGTGGCCAGTTGGGCCATGTGATCAGGGATTGCCCCAAGAAGGGCTTGATTTGTTTTCACTGAAACCAGACCGGCCATAAGCGGGTCGATTGTCCGAGGTTGCAGGGAGAGGGAGGAGAAGTGGCGGCGCCCGCGCCCGCCACCATGAGGATTACAGACGGCCGCCCTGCTAAGGCGGATGCTCCAGCGGTGAAGAGTCGTGCATTTCAGTTGACTACCGAGGAGGCTCGGTCAGCGCCAGACGTTGTGGCTAGTACGTGTTTATTCTTTCCTGCTCTATAATTATTGCATTGCTTATGTGTATATTTGTGCTCATGAATAGAGACCTTTTTGGTCAATGGTATGTCGGCTCATGTTTTATTCTATTCGGGAGCTACCCGATCGTTTGTGTCTCTTGCACTTAGCAAGAAGTTTCGGGACGCGTCGAGGACTTTGGATTCCCCGCTTGAGGTTGAGATTGCGGACGACCGCACCGTGAGTGCTGCAAGGGTGTATCGGGACTGTGTCCTGAATGTGCGTGGGGAGAGGTTTCGTGTTGATCTAGTCCCGATACCGTGGCGAGGGCTGAAGTTGATTGTCAGGATGGACTGGTTGGGGGCCAATGGGGCCATCATCGATTGCGAGCGCCGGTTGGTGAGGGTTCGAACCCCAAGATAAGGAGAACTGGCTATTCATGGAGAGAGGGCCTCGCAGGGGCCAAACCTCTGTTCAGCTGCGAGGGCTAGGAGATTTCTGCAACAGGGTTGCACGGGGTTTCTGGCATATATTTCGGATACGAGGGTTGAGACCCCAATGGATTTGGGCAGTGTGCCGGTTGTACAGGAGTTTCGGGATGTCTTTCTCGAGGAGTTACCTGGAGTGCCTCCGAAGAGGCAAGTGGAGTTTCGTATCGATTTGGTGCCGGGTGCCGCTCCGATACCCAAGGCACCATACCGGCTAGCTCCGCCCGAGATACAAGAACTATCTACGCGGCTTCAGGAGCTGCTAGACCGAGGGTTCATCCGTCCGAGCAGTTCCCCGTGGGGAGCTCCGATCTTGTTCGTGAAAAAGAAGGACGGGTCCCACAGGATGTGCATTGATTATCGAGATCTGAATAAACTAACGGTGAAAAACCGTTATCCACTACCAAGGATCGATGATTTGTTCGATCAGCTGCAGGGTGCGTCTTGGTTTTCCAAGATTGATCTTTGGTCGGGGTACCATCAGATGAGGATTCAGGATGAGGATATACCGAAGAGAACTTTCAGGACTCGGTATGTGCACTATGAGTTTGTGGTGATGCCATTTGGGCTCACTATTTCCCCAGCAGTGTTCATGGATCTCATGAACAGAGTGTGTAGACCGATGCTGGATCGGTCGGTGATCTTTTTTATTAATGATATCCTGGTCTATTCCAAGACCAAGGAGCAGGATGAGCAGCATATGCGGGAGGTATTGGAGAAATTGAGAACAGAAAAATTGTATGCAAAGTTCTCGAAGTGTTATTTCTGGCTACGTGAGGTGCAGTTTTTGGGGCACATCATCAACCAGGAGGGAATTTTGGTTGATCCGGCCAAGGTTGAGACAGTGATACGGTGGGAAGTACCGAAGAACGCATCTGAGATCCATAGCTTCCTGGGTTTAGCAGGCTATTATCGGAGATTCATCCAGGATTTCTCCAAGATCGTCGTGCCTTTGACCCGCTTGACCAAGAAGAATGTGACTTTTCGATGGGGCACGAATCAGCAGTTGGCTTTTGAGACCCTGAGACAGAGGTTATGTAAGGCTCCAATTCTAGAGCTACCTGAGGGGTTGGATGAATTGGTAGTGTACTGTGATGCATCGATCTTAGGGTTAGGCGCGATATTGATGCAGATGGGGCATGTGATAGCTTACGGCTAGAGGCAGTTGAAGCCTCTTGAGGCAAACTACCCCACTCACGACCTGGAGTTAGGGGCAGTAGTGTTTGCCCTCAAGATTTGGAGGCACTAATTTTATGGAGTACGGTGCACTATTTATACTGACCATAAGAGTTTAAAGTATTTGATGGATCAGCAGAACCTCAACATGCGACAAAGGAGGTGGTTGGACGTGCTGAAAGATTATGATTGTGAGATCTTATACCACCCAGGGAAGGCCAACGTGCTGACCGATGCTTTGAGCCGCAAGGCGGCAGGTTCCCCGATTGGGAACGTTTGCTTGAGGATTACAGTGATCTCTCCATTGTTGGATTTGATCAAGGAGGCTCAGGTCGAAGGTGTGAAGAAAGAGAATTGGAAGATAGAACGGATTCGGGGTCAGTATCCCTTGTTTGTTCGGGATAGCCGAGGTCTTCTGACATAGTGTGGTCGGGTGTGGGTACCAGTGACTGGAGGAGTGAGACAAAAGATATTGGACGGGACATACAATTCCAAGTTCTCTATAAATCCAGGGGCTACGAAAATGTATATAGATCTGAGACTGAGCTATTGGTGGCCCTGCATGAAGTGGAAGATTGCTTGGTTCGTGGAGCGGTGCTTGATCTGCAGGAAGGTCAAGGCCGAACATCAGCGGCCACATGGCAAGGTTCAGACGCTACCCATTCCCATGTGGAAGTGGGAAGAGATTGTTGGATTAGGTGTCTAAGCCCATAACTATATTTGGTATGTACTTGACCCAGTTGTAGCATGGTCCTTTTGGGTTGCCTTCACCAGAGCAACTTGACTAGATTATTAATGGAGAAAGAGGTTATTATGGTTTATTAATATATTATATGAATAATATATTAAAATAGAAATCATATTGGTTAATTAATATTGGTCAAGAATTAATTAAGAAATTAATTTTGTTGTCAAAAGATATTAATTAAAATTAGGGGACTGGAATTGCAATTATAAGATAATTGGATTTTGGGCTAAGGATCCCTTATGAAAGGGGTGGACGAAACCAAGGTTGGAAGCCCACCTTGAATTCGCCCAAGGCCTCATTCTGGAAGGTTTCTTTGGACTGCTTAAGGCCTAAGCAATCCAATTAGGGTTTTGACTGAAACCCTAGCAACTCACCTATATAAAGGACCCTAGGGCTTCATAATTCGGCTACACCTTGAACCCTAGAGATCAAGATCCGATTTTAAGCTTCCTTCCCCTCTCTCCAAGATCATCCAACTTGCTTTGGTGTTTGTGATCGATTAGAGGTATTTCACTTGTGATACTAAAGCTCTCAAAGGTTGAAGATTCTTGCTACAATTGAAAGGTAATCATCTAAACTTGTATTAGGTATTAATTTCGATTTTTGTATGCTAGTATTAGGGTTTATAAGCTTTGGATGATTTGCATGTACAGTTAGAGAAACCTAGATCCAAAGTTTTAGGGTTTGCATGTGCACTATAGGATTGATGTAATGCTCAAAACCCATCAGTGGTATCAGAGCCTAGGCTGTTTTCTATTGTATTGGATGCTTTGTTTGATCATTCATTGCTTGCAAAATCGAAATTTCTGCCCTCTGACAGCTGAACTCGTCGAGTCAGATGAACTCGACGAGTCCATTTAGTGACTCGACGAGTCAGAGAGTCTGGGAGCAGATCTTTCGGGATTTTGGCCTATTTTGGATTGAGATAATTACCAAAAACGTTTTTGATTAATAAAATCCGATTTTTATTAAATTGATATGATTATCCTCATCCAAATTGAAGATAATTGTCAATTAATCAGATAATTATTGCCTTATTTGATAACTTTGATTATTTGAATTATTTGATTGAATTATCTTGCCATGAAATTGAATTAGGTCAAGTTTTAGATAATCACTAATTAATTGTTTAATTAAATTATTTGTAATTTGATCTAGAATGTTTTGAAAAGTTTCAAAACTTGCCCTCAAGTTTTGGAATTTAAATTTTTGATAAAGTTTAATTTTGAAATATTTAAATTCTAAACCCTAGAATTTTACAAGTTTAAAATTCAACCCTTATACTATTATAATATTACAAGATTAATAATATACATATGTATAAGATTAAGCTAGTCTTACCGTTAGTAGGCCTCATTCACGAAGCCGATCGATAAGGGGGGTATAAGGTTGCTGCCTATAAAATGACAGTTTAATGGTAGTCCACTCTCACCCACCACTTCCTTGATTGGTGGAGGGTCGTTAGCCAAACGGGTAGGATAGGGCAACCAATTCCTCATTAATAAGTATAATGATTATAATAAAGTAACTACATGTTTTTTTATAAAATTCCCAATCTTAGTTACTTTAGGAAAAATGTGAAATGATGCTATTCCATGAAATTACACTTTGCACCTTGCCAAGTCGTTAGTGGAGCGTGTGTGGTTAACCGACACACTAATTTGAGACTAGCAAAGGTGGAAAAGGGTGACTCGATGTTTATCATAGATTGATGGAGCGTGTGTGGCTAACCAACACATCAATTAGGTGGTAAATGACATCGAGAGTGCTAAGTATATTTGCATGGTTATTCACACCTTGTTTGTGATCCTCGGTATCCCAGTCACAAACTTGAAGGGCATATCGAGATTTAAACATGCCATTGAAAAGTTCAATGAATCTCAAAAGATCTAGGAGTTTCAATACATTTAAAACTTAATTACCTTTTCATTTTTCATGGTGGAAATTAGTGAATTGTCATTCACTTACCTTCAAATTATTTGCAGTTTGGATTACGGCATCCCTATTCTAAATTGTAAATAATGTTGTTGGATCCTAGCCCTAATTTCTCATTTTGGGTGTTTAATTGGGGATTCTTATCTAATCAAACTATGTTCCTTTTCTATTTCAGATGTCTACTCAAAACAACGCTTCTGGCTCGACCCCTTCTGGCTCATTCTCACTCATGAACTTGTGTGGGAGGGTGATATTCGATGGGACCAATTTCAATGATTCGATCCGAAACATCCGCATGGTCACCCGCTACGAGGACAAGGAGTATGTTCTCGACAAGGAGCTGAAAGAGGTCAACCCAAACACTGCTACTCCCGAGGAAATTGCTGCATTTGAGGCTCATGAGCGATATGCTACGAAAGTTCATTGCATCATGCTCGCGACAATGACTGTTGAACTCCAAAAGTCCTACAAGGACTACTACCCCTACGAGATGCATCAAGATTTGATGGATAGGTACCATCAAAGCACGAGGCAGGAAAGGTACGAGATCATCGCCTCGATGATCACTACCAAAATGAATGACGGAGAGTCCGTCACGGCCCACTTGTAGAAAATGCAGAGGTATGTGGACCGCATGCTGAAGTTAAATGTTAACTTCGATGAGGAGCTGGTCATAGATATCATTCTACACTCCTTATCTCCTTGTTACAACCAGTTCCGTATGACCTACCATATGAACAAGGAAGAGGTCACTTTGAGCAAGCTTCAAGGCCTACTAAGGACTGCTGAGAGTAGTCTGAAATACAAATCTGTTACATCAACTCCTACTACTACTGCCCTTGTTTTGGCTATTAGGCAAGGAAAAGGAAAGAAGAGGAAGGCTCCTTCTAAGAGCCACAAGGGTAAACCCCATGATGGATCCTCTTCTAGTGGGACCAAAGTTGGCTCTACTGCTCCCTCTTCCAACCCAAAAGAGGCAGAGTGCTTCTACTGCCACGAAAAAGGGCATTGGAAATGAAGCTGCCTGAAGTATCTGCATGACATCAAGGATGGGAAGATAAAGCCATCCTTCGCAGGTATTTATGCTATACAATCTAATAACTCATCACATGTTATTTCTTGGGTCCTTGATACAGGATGTGGTTTTCACATTTGTTCTGATTTGCATGGTCTAAGAAGAAGTAGGGATGTGGAGCATGGGAAGATAAACATGATCATGGAGAATAGGAAAGCGTCGCCTGTCACCAAGATTGGGGTTTACTCTTTAGTGCTTAGTAATGGGTTAGGTTTAGATTTAAATGATTGTTGCTACTCGTCAGAAATGGCGAGAAACAATATTTCTTTTCATGGTTTGTACAGACAAGGTTTTAGATTTTCGTTTAATAATGAAAATGGTTCTATTAATGCTTTCTTGAATGGTACTTTCTATTTTGAAGCATTGCCTTGTAATGGATTATATGAAACTGTGAATATTGTTGATAACTTAGGAAATAATGTGTTGCATATTGATTCGTCCAATGGTTTGGACAAATCTTGCTTGTGGCATTGTCGTCTTGGACATATTAACAAGAAGTGCATAGCCTAACTCCAAAAGCATGGAGTGTTGGAGTCATTCGACCTCAAATCGGATGACACGTGCAAATCTTGTTTACTTGGAAAGATGACCACGTCACCCTTCACTGGTTCTTGTGAAAGGGGTGAGGGTTTATTGGATCTCATACATACGAATGTGTGTGGACCCTTTAGATCTACCACGAGGGATGCAAGCCGCTTCTATGTGACTTTTACTGATGATTATAACAGATATGGGTATATCTACTTAATCAAGCACAAGTCAGAAACCTTTGAAAAGTTCAAAGAATTAAGCAGGAAGTGGAGAATCAGCTGGTGAGTACCTTAGTCTTGAATTCCACGACTACCTTAAGGAATGCAGAATTGTTTCGTAATTGACGCCACCTAGGACACCGCAGTTGAATGGTGTGGCTGAGAGGCGCAATCGAACCTTATTGGACATGGTTCGTTCCATGATGAGTCGTGCTTCGTTACCTATCTCATTTTAGGGGTATGCCTTAGAGACTGCCTCCCATATCCTTAATCTAGTCCCAACTAAGAAGGTTGCCAAAATACATCACGAGATGTGGATAGGAAGATTCCCTCGTTAGCACATATCAAGGTTTGGGGTTGCGAGGCTTTCGTAAGACGAGAGACTCACGACAAGCGCGAACCTCGTAGTGAGCGGTGTATTTTCGTCGGCTATCCACAGAAGTACTTTGGATATCTCTTCTATAGACTGAGCGACAATGTTGTCTTCGTTGCGAGGAGAGGGGTTTTCCGAGAGCGAGAACTCATATGCCAAGAGCACAGTGGGAGGCAAATTGATCTTGAAGAGCTTCATGAATCAAGCGATGAAGGAACCTCTAACACTGGCTCTCAACCGAAGGAGGAAACTCCTGTTGAACCGATTGATGAGTCCCTACCTCTTAGACGTTCCAGTAGAGTTAGTGTTCCACCTGTGTTGTATGGTCTCCATATAACAACTGAAGGTGATACGTTTATTAGTGATAGCACAATAATAAATTTGGATGAACCTAACAACTACAAGAAATCCATGGCAGGCCCGGAGTATGCGAAATGGAAAGAGGCTATGGACAGCGAGATTCAGTCCATGTATGACAATCAAGTTTGGAACTTGGTTGACAATGTGCCAGGTCGTAAGACGGTCGGGTGCAAATGGATCTTCAAAAAGAAGAACGAAATGGATGGGAAAGTGCACACGTACAAGGCACGATTGGTTGCAAAGGGCTTTACTCAAACACCTGGAGTTGACTATGATGAGAACTTCTCACCAGTAGCGAAGATTAAATCTATAAGGGTCATGCTAGCCATAGCTACGTTTCATGATTATGAAATATGGCAGATGGATGTGAAAACCGTTTTCCTTAATGTGAAGTTGGCTGAGGATGTTTACATGAGTCAGCCAGAGGGTTTTGTCAATGCAAAACACCCTAATAGAGTGTGTAAGCTTGAGAAATCCATCTATGGATTGAAACAAGCGTCTCGCAGATGGAATCTTTGTTTTGATGAGAAGGTCAAAGATTTTGGTTTCTCGAGAAGCGAGGATGAGTCCTGTGTATATGTCAAAGCCAGTGGGAGTATAGTTAGTTTTCTCATTTTGTATGTGGATGACATACTACTCATAGGAAACGACGTCCCAACCTTGCAGGAAGTTAAGTCTTGGCTTGGGAAGTGCTTCGCTATGAAGGACCTCGGAGAAGCTGCCTATATTCTAGGGATAAAGATTTTGAGAAATAGGAGTAAGATGCTAATAGGAATTAGTCAAAGTACTTACTTGGACAAAGTGTTGAAACGTTTCAGCATGGAGAATTCCAAGAAAGGGGAGTTACCAATCCAAAGCAATACCAAGTTGAGTAAGACTCAGAGTCCGAGTACTGATGTCGAGATAGCAGAGATGAGCCAAGTACCTTATGCTTCCGCAGTTGGCTCAATCATGTATGCTATGACATGTACTCACCCTGATGTGGCCTTTGCTTTGAGCATGGTCAGCAGATATCAAGGGAACCCTGGTAGAGCACATTGGATCACAGTAAAGAATATTCTTAAGTACCTTTGGAGGACTAAGGAATGGTTTCTTATCCTTGGTGGGAGCGATGACTTGATAGTGTGAGGGTATAGTGACGCTAGTTTTCAGACTGACCGGGATAATTTCTGCTCTCAGTCAGGCTGGGTCTTTACCCTAAATGGAGGAGCAGTTACTTGGA
This sequence comes from Lactuca virosa, assembly GCF_052849685.1. Taxonomy (NCBI): domain Eukaryota; kingdom Viridiplantae; phylum Streptophyta; class Magnoliopsida; order Asterales; family Asteraceae; genus Lactuca; species Lactuca virosa. The sequence goes on from NC_136433.1 coordinate 115,968,938, forward strand.
AGAGTTCCAAGTAGGAGACCATAGCTGATTCAACGTGCGAATCAGAGTACATAGCGGCAAGCGAAGCGTCAAAGGAGGCAATATGGTTGAAGAACTTAATCGGAGACATTGGAGTTGTGCCAGCCATAAAGGAGCCTATGGAGAGTTTCTACGATAACGAAGTTGCGGTTTCCTTAACCAAGGAACCGAGGGATCATGGTCGATCAAGACATATCGACAGGAAATATCATTTCATTAGACATCGGGTAGAAGAGGGACTCCTCATAGTGAAGAGGGTATCGTTAGAAGATAACCCAACATATCCCCTTACGAAGGGACTGAGTAGGGTTAAGCACTTACAGCATGCTAGGAGCATTGGGCTGAAGGACGATATTAGTTTTAGTGATTAGATAGCTTTAAAAACTTGTAATAGATAAATTGTAATTAACATTTGATCATTAAATAAAAGAGTATTATATATGAGTAATGTTACAGTCTTATGTTAATTATTTACTATTGTTTCATTTTGCATGTTTTGACTTCCTGAATAATAAGATTATTTAAACTATCCACAGTCGATCATACGTTGGAAGTAAGTATGAAAGAAGACTGTCATGAATTGGCTTGCAGATTGTCTAAGAGTTTAGACATAGCAAAAGTTTGCTGCAACGTTCATGAGTCTTATGAAATATGATTTGAGTATTGGATTAAACCCGCACTCATGTGAATCACTTCATGGAATTAATCACGAGTGATTGTGAGATGATAATATCATATAGTCTTTAAACCTAGATATATGGTTTATTGTTTACAAGTTGGTTGTGAATTGATAATGCGTAAACGTATCAGTAACTTGATGTTATAAAACGCATTGTTGTGTATGATTTGATGAGTAAATAGTAAATGCATATAAGTCAAAGTTTATCTGTTCCTTTTATCCTATGAGGGTAAAAGAGATATCTTGGGCCCCTCGATGATTTGGTTTAACTTATGTGTCGGTCCCGGTCAGGACTAAGTTGATGTGTTCAATTAAGTTCTGTAAAGGTCGAAGTATGTTGTAAGGTGTCGAAGGTTAATGTTATTTACAAAGGCATAGTTGTTTTCGAAACTGCAATGAAGTAGTCCTTTGTATTTTTTGTATGCTTTCTATTTCCTATAAATAGGGAAGGATACTTAGACTAGACAGAACTTTTGGCCACATTTTCTGTCTAAAACTCTTTGTATCTGAAAGCATAATATGAGCTGAAACAAGATTATATTTACTCTCGTTGTTCATATTTCATATCAATCTGATCTCGTTTCTTTACTCGATAAATCAAACCACTACAATTGGTTTCAGAGCAGGAATCATACTGCAATGATCTGATTTTCATTTTGTATTAATCATATTTTGAGTCTCATCTTGGATTCAAAAATTTCCGCACCTTTGATATTGAAAATCATCCTTGTTCTTCAGTTGTGATTCGATTCTGCAACTAGTTTGTTTAATCGAGTGTTCTGCTTGTTCTTTTTGTTCAATTCATCCATTAATTCTCAAATTTCTGAAGTTTTTCTGAGAATTCGTTCGTACATCAATGGCGAACTTCAATATGAACACGATGACGTCTTTTTCTCATTTGCTAGGATCTTTAACTAAGATTCCTATGCTTATTCCAGAATATTATGATCAATGGGCTGACCGCATGGAAGATTATCTGAATGGGCTAGATGAAGAGCTTTGGGATTGTATTACTGGAAATGTTCTTCCTCCAGTAAATGTTCAAGCTATTGGTTCATCTGCTTCAACTCAAAGTGTTTCTGATCAATCAACAAGGCTGAAGAAGAATGAGGAGAGGTGTATCAGAGAGCTTCGTGGTGCTCTACCTCCGGTTGTCTATAACTATGTTCGTAGTTGCAAATCTACAAAAGAAATCTGGAATACTCTCAAGGAGAAGTTTCAAGGGAGTGAAAAGACGAAAATCAATTATGTGAAGCATTGTTTGGTGGAATTGAAAGAGTTCAAACAAATGGAAGGTGAATCTATCGAACTTTACTATGATCGCTTGAACGAACTCATCTACAAATGCAATCACAATGGAATAACCAGGTCAACCATGGAGTTTAATCCCACTTTTGTTATGGGATTACGAAAAGAATGGAGAAATGTGAGTTTAATGGTGAAGACTCAACAGAGCTTCGATACATCGACTCTGAATGATCTTTACAACTTGCTGAAAACTCATGAGTCAGAAGTTCTTGAGATGGCTGAAGAATCGAAGATAAGCTTAGGATGACCACTTGCTTTAGTATCGAAAGTCTCTGAGAAAGAAGCAATTGAAAAAGAAATTTCTGATGATGAAGGCTTGATAGTTAACTCGGATGACGAAGCCATTGCTTTTTACTCCTATAAAAAAGTGAAGAAATTTTATAAAAAAGCCATTTGGTTCGAAAGCAAGGACTGGTGAAGCAAAAGTGAGTTTTGCTGGAAAAGTGAATGAGGAGAAGAAGTTCGAATAGAAGGAATCAAAGTTTGAAGATTCGAAAGTGGAAAAGAAGCTCAAAGGCTATTCTGGTGTCGATTGTCACTATTGTCATGGCGCAAATCACATGGCAAGTGACTATATGCTTCGAAAGAAAGAGGAGAAGAAAAATAAGATCAAAGATGAAGCATATTGTGTCGAACGACTGGAGGAAGTGAGAGCAAAAGCAAAAGGGTTGTCTTTGGTGGCGAGAGGAGAGGATGATGATGAAGGAAAGTATCAAGTGTGGTCATCAGGCTCTGCTGATGACGAAATGCGTAATCCTACGCATGGGGCGATGTATGCAAATTTTGAGGAAGGAGATGGAGAGAATGTTACTGGTCGATGTTTTATGACGAAGAGTGGAGACAAATCACCAATGACCACGAAGGTATGTTCTATACTTCAATATTTTAATATTCCTTTGAATGCTTACGATTCTGAATTGACTGCTTTTGATGATACTGTTGCTTATTTGGATAATTTGGTTATCTCTGCTAGAAATGAGGCTAAGAAATCTAGTACACAATTACTAGAGACACAGAAGCAGTTGGATTCCAAGAAAATGAGAGTAGAATATCTTGATTTTGCAAATTACTAATCTCATGTGTGATAGGGACAATTTGAATAATGAGGTTCGAATGTTGTTAGCTCAGAGAAACATATATTGTAATTCAGCTAAGAGACCATATGCAAAATTAACTGCTTTACATTATTCTTCTGATATAAGAAAAGAGCAACATAGGAAGTTATTACCATTTTTAGCTTTCGAAAGAGAAAAGATTGATTGTGTGTCCTATGATTGTGAAAAGACTATAGCTGAGTTTGATAAAGTCCCTGATAATAGGTTTGCTTATGGAATTATGAAAATAGATGAATATTTGGATGCTAATGAATTAGTTGACATTGTGAATGAAACCTAAACCAAGAATGAACAAATAAAGATTTTGAAAAGAACTAAGAATTCGACATCTGATTCTCAATCCAATTTTGCTGATATTGAAGATAATTCTGATAATGTTAGCGAAATTAGTGAAATTGAGGAAGAATCTGTTGATTGTTCTCAATTGCCTGTCATTAATGTCACATCTTTGAGTAAAGGCAAAGAAAAATGTAATGATTCGTTTGTTAAGACTGACACTGATCAAGCCTCCACTTCGAAAGTTTGTGATTTCGATAAGGTAAGTGTCAAAGACAGTCAAACTGACAGTAGTGATGATGAGAAGGACTATGAGGAAATTTCAAAAAATACAACCTCAACAACTGATGTTTCGAAAGAAAATGAAATTCCAAGAGTTGTTGTTGATCAGGTGTATGGGGAAACAAAAAATTTCGACAAAGTGTTAAAAGAAAAAGGTGCTCATTATCTCGAAACAATACGATTGTCTAATCCAAATTTCAAGTGCTCAGATGATGTTATCTTTCCAAATTAAGTATTTGTTACTACTGGGAATGTTGATAACATCAAGCCTGAATTTAACAAATTGGTAGAAGAAGATAATAAGGAAACTTCTAAAGAAGGTTTTTTCTCTAATCAAAGCACTGTAGAAAATAATCTAACAAATAATTCATATACTTTTCAAAGACAAAAACCTTAACGAACATGAGTTGAAAAATCAAAAATTTCGAAAGAAGTTGAAACGCAAGTGGAAGTTGAATAACAAAATGTGAAAATAAATTCAAAAGAATTTAAAGATCAAATTGACAATTTTTCGAAAGAAAATGGAATTTCAAAGAGACAAGCACGAAAGAAAGTATTTTGGAAAATTGTTGAGTCTCGAAAGAAACAAAATGATTTGAAAACGAAAAAGACTGAAAAGGCAATGACTGATAAGGTTAAGACAATGTCTTCATCAAGTTCAGTTATAAAGAAAATTCCGCTCTGTCTAAAAAGCATTTGTCTCAATCAAATTCACATAATAACTTTTCGAAACTCAAAAATCAAGAAACAAAGTTTTTGTCACAAAATCATAGTCAAACATCTCATGAAAAGAAATTTTCAAATTTGCCAAATTCACCATCTTTGAAGAAGTCTCATAATAACAATCAAACAAGGTTTTTCAATAATGGTTTTTCAAAATCATTTCCATCTAAAACCAATTCATCATCTTTTCAACGTCGAAATTTTACTCAACAACGTTTTGAGTCAAAGGTTGAAAATCAAAAGTTTGATCAAGATCATTCAAAACGAAATGTCAAATTCACACCTCAACAATTAAATTTTCCCAATCCTCCCGCAAAACAATCTTTCAAATTTTCGTATGTCAAGGGTAGCTCAAATGTGCAAAATATCGATCATTGGCTTGAAGGCAAAGGGAAGTCTTATCAAATAGGAAAATACTCTCAACAACACATCAAAAATGCTTATGAAAAGTATTTGAACGAAATGTCGAATGTCAGTTCATCATCGAAAGACTCGACATCTTCAGTCAAGGCATGGCGCCCTGTTTCGAAAGAAAAGCCAAGAAATCCACAATCTGAGAAGAAAAAGGTGAAAGTCAGTGAAAGTACTAAACTTTTGAAAAGTTATATTTCTGAGCCTTTACCAAATGAAGTGGACTTAATTGATAGTGTCAAATCTAGATTTTGTAATTGGATTTTAGGATCTTCATTTCATAATGTGTTTCAAACTAATCATAAAGGACCCAAACAGCCTTGGGTACCTAAATTCTTTCACTGATTGTAGGTTCTATGTGACGAACAATATGATGAAAAATGGTATATCGATAGAGGTTTCTGTCGTAACATGACTGGAAGGAAAGAGAATTTGCGTGATTATCGAAGTTTGGAAAATGCTGGAGTTGTGAAGTTTGGTAACAATCAAAAGTGTCAAGTCAAGGGATATGGTAAAGTTAGAAATGGGAAGTTCACTGTTAATCGAGTTGCTTATGTCGAAGGTCTTTAACATAATTTGATTAGTGTTTCACAACTTGTTGTGGGAACTGGAAATCAAGTGGTGTTTAATGAAGAAGGAAGCATTATTTCGAATGTCAATACAAACGAAGTTTTGCTCAAATCCAAATGAAAAGGAGATATGTTCACTCTCGACATAAAGCCAATTGTTGGTGTTCCCTCTGTGTGCTTACTTTCAAAAGCTTCATCTGATGTTAGCTAGCTTTGGCATTGACGTCTTTCTCACTTGAACTTTCGAAATCTTAACAAATTGGTGGTAAATGATCTTGTTCGAGGCTTACCTATATTAAAATTTGATAATGATACTTTGTGTCCAGCTTTCGAACAAGGGAAACAACATCGTCAAGGACATTCAATTATCATCGATTTGAAAATCATTGAACCATTGGAATTTCTTCATATTGATCTTTATGGACCATCAACAAGAAACGGTTCATTTTAGTCATTGTTGATGATTTTTCTCGATTTACTTGGGTTTCTTTTCTCAGGTTAAAATTAGAGGCTGCTCAAATAATGATTGATTTTATCAAAAAGATGGAAACAAGTTTAAAGAAGACAGTTCGAAGAATCAAGAGTGACAATGGTTCCGAATTTAAGAACAATGTTCTTGATTCGTTTTTAATAGAAAAAGGAATTTCGCATAATTTTTCTTCACCCTACACACCTCCGCAGAATAGGGTTGTTGAAAGGCAAAATCGTTCTCTTTGTGAAGCTGCAAGAATGATGCTAACATATGCGATTCTTCCTTAATATCTTTGGGCTAAAGCAGTCTCTACTGCATGTTTTACACAAAATAGATCATTCATTCATCGAAGATTCAACATTACTCCTTATGAAATTATCAATAACCGAAAACCTAATGTCAAATTCTTTCATGTTTTTGGTTGCAGGTGTTTTATCATGAATCTCAAGGATAATTTGTCGAAATTTCAGTCCAAAGCTAACAAAGGAATTTTCTTGGGTTATTCTCACAATTCGGTTGCATATCGAGTGTTGAATAGACGAACAAGGAAAATTGAAGAAACATTCAATCTCACTTTCGATGATTATTATATCAAAAAAGTTGAAAAATGTTTCGAACAAAAACCAATACTTAATGAATCAAAAGATGAATCTGAAAGCCTTAATTCGTCTGATTTTGATTATGATTTAATTTTTGGTGTTCCAGATAGGGCTACTGATGCTGAAGTCAATGCTCCGCATAATCAACTTCCTGAATCATCCAAGCATTCTGATTTTTTGACAATTACTCAAGATGCTGTTGATTTAAACTCGACATCACATTCTCCTGGCAATAGCGAAAGTTTGCAACATGATCAAGTGGAGGGGGAGCACTTACATTCGAATTCTCATGTTGAGGGGGAGCATTCTTTCGAGGGGGAGAATTGGAGAATGAATGATGATGTTGAAGGGGAGCAACCTGAAAATGAAATTGTCGAGGGGGAGCTAAATATGTCGAATAATAATCAATACAGAACTTTTCATGATTAAAACGATAATAATTCTGCTGCAGGGTCAGAGAATGATGAAATGTTCGAAGATGCGCCATTGGATTTTGATCCAACATATCCACCATTGGACAAATGGACAAGAAATCATCCAAAGGAACAAGTTCTTGGTGATCCTCAAGATGGAGCTCAACTTCGTGCTAAAAATGAGGTACTCAATACTCATCAAGAATTTTGTATGTTCAATGTCTTTATTTCGAAAATTAAACAAAAATCATTCAAGGCTGCTATGGAACATCCTGACTGGGTTGTTTCCATTCAATCTGAACTTGCTGAATTTTAACAAAACAAAGTTTGGCGTTTGATTCCCAAACCAAAAGATGTTTCGATTGTGGGCTTAAAGTGGATTTTTAAAAATAAAACTGATAAAGATGGCAATGTTGTTCGAAACAAAGCTAGGCTTGTAGTTAAAGGTTATTCACAACAAGAAGGTATCGACTATGAGGAAACCTTCGCCCCTGTCACAAGACTCGAGGCTGTTCGAATATTTTTGGCCTATGCAGCACACAAGGATTTTGATGTCTATCAGATGGATGTCAAATGTGCTTTTCTCAATGGAGAACTTGAAGAAACAGTATATGTTGAACAACCTCCAGGTTTCATTAATGAAGAATTTCCTAATCATTGTTATATCTTATATAAATTTGTATATGGGTTAAAACAAGCACCAAGAGCATGGTATGAAACTCTTACCTCTTTTTAAAACAATCGAAATTCAAACAAGGATCAGTTGATCCTACACTCTTTTGAAAGAAAGTTGGGGATCATCTTATGCTTGTTCAAATATATGTTGATGATATTATTTTTGGCTCGACTGACCCTGCTTTGTCTAGAGATTTCGAAAATTTGATGAAAAGCCAATTTGAGATGAGCATGATGGGAAAAATCAACAACTTTCTAGGATTGAATATTCGTCAAAGCAGAGAAGGAATTTTTATCAATCAAGAAAAATACACAAAGAATCTGCTTGAAAGTTATGGCTTGACGAATAACACGAAATTACGAGTACCAATGGCGGTTGGAACAAGGCTCTCTCCTTCGTTAGACAAACCAGCTGTTGATCTTACTTTATACAGAAGCATGATAGGTTCGTTACTCTACCTTACGATAAGTCGACCTGACATTATGTTTTATGTTTGTAATTGTGCTGGATATCAATCGAATCCCAGAGAACCACACTTAACAACAGCGAAGAATATTTTTCGATATCTTAAAGGCTCAATTTCGTTAGGATTGTGGTATCCTTCGAAAACTGGATTCTTCATACAAGCATTTTCAGATGCTGATTTAGGAGGATGCAATCTTGATAGAAAAAGCACAAGTGGCGGATGTCAACTACTGGATGGGAAGTTAGTAAGCTGACAATCGAAAAAGCAAACATGTGTTTCGATTTCCACAGTAGAAGTAGAGTATGTTGCTGTTGCAGCTTGCACTTCACAAATCATATGGATTCAAAGCCAACTGCATGATTATGCAATCAACATGAAGAAAATTCCGTTGTATTGTGATTCACAAAGTGCCATACACATTTGTCACAATCCTATGCAACATTCAAAAACCAAGCACATTGCTCTTCGTTGTCACTTTATAAAAGATCATGTTGAGGATGGCAATATCGAAGTTCACTTTGTGAAAACCACTTATCAACTTGCTGATATTTTTACAAAGCCATTAGATGAAAAATCATTCGTGAGAATTTTGGGGGGTTTAGGAATGATCGAAGGAAATTCAGTTCTTGGATTGATTTTGAAAGAATAACAAGAGAAAAAGGTGCAAAAGTGTCGATTCAGAGGTGCTGAGTGTTCGTTCAGAGGAGATAGCCTGTCATTCAGAGGTTAATGTTCACGTTCAGCGCTTCGACACGCTTCGATTTGAACATTGTGTACAAACTGCTTAATCACAAATTTTCGTTACTTTTGTACAAAAAAATTTTCGTTACTTTTCTATCGAAAAATCAAAAACAACAAAAATATTTGTGCTGTAACTTTTGTTACTTTTATGACGAAAAATCCAAAAATACCAAAAATATTTTTTTTGTTTTTGTTGTTTTTCATTTCGAAAAATCCAAAAATACCAAAAATATTTTTTTTTTTTGTTTTGTTGTTTTTCATTTTGAAAAATCCAAAAATATCAAAAAGATTTTCTTATTTTTCTTATTTTCTTTTTATAAAACAAAAATTCCAAAAATATTTTCTTTTTCTTGTATATTTTTACACTCACTGTGTAGATGTCGCGAAGTTTATACTCAACATCATCGCAATTGGAAAGTGTTCGTGGTACTTGCTTGCTGCTTGAGGGAAGGTATACATTCGAAAACTTTGTACTAGTTAAAATTTCCCTAGAAGCATGCTGCAGCATGTTGACCAAAGCCTCAATAATGCTATGAGTTTCGAGGCCTTAATGGTTTTCTCATTTCGAGAATTCCTTCCCAATTAGGCTATATTCTCATTCATTCAAGAGCTACCTTACTCTTCTCATATGAGTTAAGAGTTTACTGCATGGTCAAAATCAAAGCAGAGGTACATTCGTTTCTTTTTACCCAATCTTTTTCATCCCAAAATTCTTACACTTTCACACACAATGACATATGTCCAAGAGATCTCTGGTAAAAACCAATCAGGGTCTAGACATATCAAAACTCTGCGTTTATTATCTAACATCATGAGACCGTGATGAAAGTGAAACCCTAAATGTCGAACCAATTTAAGGAATTGACGGGGAACTTTGTTCCAGAACTCACGAAACCTTTGTTTCAGTACCTATTTTCGATACTCAAAATCATATTCTTTCTTTCATAGCAATCTTGATCAAATGTTCGAAACCCACGACGTTTGTTACCCAACAAGATTTTCAACTTATTTTGGTTTAAGAATATGATTTCTGTATGAGTATTATTCTCAACCTTCGTTACTTGATAAATTTTTCAAAGCTTACTTGTCACTGACTACACTGGTCAAACATGTAGTTTCGTTTACAACTTGTCATACTTATGTTGAGTGTGCATTGTAACGAAATATTAAGCCACCTTTGAAGCCATAATAAAAGAAGCCCTTCGATACTTCTCATCAAGTATTTGATAGTAATTCACGGGAAACCACACAAGCTGTTGATCATCTCTTTTGATGATTAGCAAAGTAATCTTTGCCCGAGATTTATCTGCTTTTATGTCGAAATTATATTTTTGACATCACAGATTCATATTTTTCTTACTTTGCTTCTTATCTTTTTCTTTGGCACACTGCACTCACGAAATCCTTGAGGTTTTGAGTACTACCAACTCAGGCTGATGATTTCGAAAGTCTGGCATATTGTCGCACCATCAAACCAGAACGGCGGAAACGTTCGGGGGCGGAGGACTTTAGGTAAGTATCACAACACATGCAATATAGTAATCAAAGTACAAACAACCATTGCATTAATAAGTATAAGTTTTACATAAGCGTTTAAACATTACATATTCAAACACTGAAGTAGGTACAGGAGAAGACAAGAGTCGCGGTACGGTACTAGGTAGTCTTCTCAAAAGCTTCGGGAGTGTACCTGTCTACTGGATTCCTGAGAATACAAGTTATTTGGAAAGAGTAGATCAGCATTTAAGCTGGTGAGTTCATAAGTATTTTAGTTCTGTTAAGTATACCCTATGTTCTTTGAATAAGTTCACTGGTTTCTCCAGGAAATCCTATATCTCCTGAGGTGATTAACTGGTAACCTCAATGGTTTCCCTCTGTAATTACTTAATTTATACTGATTATACATAACATAATATCGAATTGACAGTCAACTGGGTGTATCTGCCCTAAGCCCACAACCAAACAAGGAACATGAAGTAAGGCGGAAGTCACACACTTTACTGTCAATCGGACATCATTTATGTATAACTATGATGTATCAACTAAGGAATTATAGAATTAACCACTAAATGTCTTTTATGTTATACTAGTTTACCGAGATTGAGTGACTAAGTTCCATTGGATAAGTGGTTTAATCCCATAAACCGTTCTCTTTGTATTACTGTTTTGTATTTGTATTCCTTTATGAAAACTTGAAACTGAGAGTGTGCCTGGCTCCACCAGGTGTTAATGAAAAATGTATTAAACCATTGTATTTTTGTATTCTATAAACTGGTACTTTGAAGGTGTACTTTCGTTTATTTGTTTATACACTAACGTATTGTTAATACCTTTTTAATGAGTAGTTTTTATTATAACCATACTATGACGGATGGCCTGAAACAAACGCTTTGTGGGCGTTTAAACTGGTGATAACAATTGTCACTCATCAAACTGTAGCTAGCAGCCAGAGTGCGGGGTTGTCAATTCCCGATATAGATCTACACACACTTGTTTCGATCCCTGACTGGAGATTCTGGTTATAATGTCAGGACTTCCTATGTTGTCTAAAATGAATTAAACAACCTGAATACAGAGTCTCATAAAAAGCATATTAAACGTTCATGTATATTAGTTTTGAAAACCCAATCATTCAGAAATAATGATTGACAGTATATTCTTGAATTAAAACCCAATCATTCTGAAATAATGATTGACAGTATATTCTTGAATTAAAACTCAATCATTCTGAAATAATGATTGACAGTATATTTTTAGTTTTCCAAACATGTATTTGATAATTTCCTTGGAAAGTATACAGTCATGAATCATACTTGTATATTTAGTTTTGAATCATAAATTATACCTATTATAATTTATATGTTCTATCTGATTAGCATGAATTCTCATGGAATATCATCTTTGCTCAGCCTGATACAAAGGTAATGATACTAAAAGGAGTAACCTTTTAGACTCATATATGTATAATATATATATAATTAAGAAGGAAACGACCTTCGGACAAATAATACAACCCTAATTCCACATCCAAATAAGGAAAAGGATATAGGATAATTCATTAGTCCTAAGCCCTTCAAGTCTTATTTATATATTTATACATATATAAACATGACTTTGGCATTTATATTTTGAAATAGTTTATAAAACATTTTTCAAAGAATTTAACATGGTTTTACATTATTTTGGAAGTATTTGGTAATTCTTAAAAGTATACGGAAACTTTCTGTGTGATTATTATCACACACAGTTATTAACACAATTTAATATTGTGTTAAACTTGTATTCCCCCCTAAAAGCATTTAAAAACCATTGAAAAGGTAAATTATAGGGGTATGAACTCACTTTGATAAGCGGTGATTCGGGCAGCGTTTTGTTTCCCGGAAAAGAGTTTGTTTGACGAAAAACCGGCTCAAAACGGGCAGAGTTTCGACAGGAGAGAGGATGAATTCTCGAGAATTCCGGGGCTCCGGGGCTTGCTTCGGGCTTTAGACGCGATACCGGGGCCTTCGGGGGTCGTGAGAAAGTCGAGGGGGTGAAAGGGTGTAAAATGGAGAAATTTAGGGTGAAAAATCCTTCAAATCCGAGAAGGCTCGCACCCTTTATATAGGGGTGCAAGGGTTCGGCCGAAGGGAGGACAGGTGGTGAGGCTCGGACAGCTGGCTCCTGCGAAGGCGAGTCAGCAGCACACGCGTCATCAACAGCGAAGGCCACGTGCGAAGTTGGATGCGGTGCAGCTTCGGACCATGTGCGAGACATGTGACTTCGGACAGGTGGAGCCTCCTAAATGGACCAGACTTCGGTCCAATGGGTAAAAGAGGTGACGACTTCGGACCTATCAGGAGACGACACGCGAGGCTGCGGTCCAATGAGAAGCGAACACGTGGAGGCCTCGCATGCGAGGTGACGTGTCCGAGGTGACTCATGCGAATTTGCCCGGTTTTCCACATTTTCTTGATTTTTGTGCCAAAAACTTGCGAAAATCATAACTTTCGCATACGAGCTCCGTTTTTGGCGTTATTTATATGCACGCGTAGGTAAAATCATACTCTACGACTTTCGTTTAGACTTCGTCGGATGATTTTGACTTTATTTTTAATATTATTATTTTAAACAGACCGGGACGGGATTCCATTAAAAATTCATAACTTCTTCATCCGACGTCCGTTTTCGTCTGTCTTTTTACCGTTATGCTACTTTTGACGAGACCTTCGATTCTCGTTTAAGTTGCGTCGGCTAAATATCGATCGATTTATATTTCGAATTTTTAGCTGTCTACTGCTAAACCGAAACTTCGAAAAATCATAACTTCCTCATACAAAGTCAGATTTTGACGTTCTTTTCATGAACGTTCTCGGTTTAACATATTCTACAAGTTTCATTTAGATTTTTAAGGTTAAAAAGCCTTTTATCAAAAATTCACTTTTTACACTGAACAGTGTTTTGTCGGTTTTGACGCGGATTTTCGATTGGTCATAACTTCTTCGTTATAACTCGAATTTCAGTGTTCTTTATGTTTTTGGAAACCTTGTTACAAACTCTACCACTTGGTTCATCCCAATTACGATTATTGATCAATTAATTTTTGACCAAAATTTGACTGGTGTCACATTATCCCCCCGTTAGAGGGAACTTCGTCCCGAAATTAAGTCTAAAGTGATACTCATGGATTAGGTCTAATCTTTCCTTTCCCAAGTGAATTCAGGTCCCTGGTTTGTAATCCAGCGAACCTTCACTAACGGGATGAGACTTAGTGTGGTTCTTTAGATTTCCCTATCCATGGTTTTCATTGGTTCTACTACAGAGAGTAGACTTTTATTTAACTTGATTTCATTGAGTGAAATAACAAGTGTTTTATCGGATAGACACCTTTTTAGATTACATATTTGAAAGATGGGATGAATGTTATTAAGTTTTTGGTGGTAGTTTAAGTTTAAAAGTACAAGACCGATTCTGGTAAGAACCTCAAATGGTCCTATGTACTTTGAGTTTTGTATTTCACACTTTATCAAGCGCATCTTGTCCTTCCTGAGTGAGACCTTCATATGACAAGGTCATCAATCCTGGAATTCCAAGGGTTTTCTTTTATCGAAGCCGTAGCTTCTCTGGTTAACTCTGGAAGCTTTATGGCATTTCTTGATTCGTATTTTGTTTTTGGTAGTTTCTCGGATAATTTCCAGATCAGCGAGGGTGCTGTGTGGAAATTGGATCTATAGCTAGTTGCGTATTACCTACTTTAGTCCAGTGCAGATAGAATCTGCACTTGTGACCACAGAAGGTTTCGAATGGAGCAACTTAAATGCTAGCGTGTTAACGGACTCGACTAATTGGTAAATGGATATCTCATTCTTTACCATAGCCGATCCCATAGAATCATGACTACTTTGGTTCCTAGAGGTTTTTGAGTGACGGCCTGAACTGGGAGATTATTCTATTATCTCAGTGGAGATAATAGATATTGGCACACCGTGCACTCACACGTTCTAGTTATCTTCTCTACTTGCCACATTTTCAGGTTTCAAGGCTTCCTATTGAGCCTCCTTACTTTGTGTGGAGAGATTTGAAAGGGTTATCATAGTCCATGATTGGAACTATGACCTGGGTACTATTTCTGACTTATGGTGTTAGCTACTATATTGGCTTTGTCGAGATGATAACGAATTTCAAATTCATAGTCATTTAGTAGCTCGACCCACTGTCGTGGTCTCATGTTGAATTCCACCTGGTAGAATATATGATGCAGGCTTTTGCTCCGAAGTTCATGATAAGACTCATACATGGCTCATCTACCATCACCTCGTGTATACAAGTCGCATATAATTTAGATTTCACAAAACGTTCGGATGGGTGACTCTGCCCCAGGTCCACAACCAAACAAGGAACAGGAGATAGGGCGGAATCACACATCCTTAATCTTGTTAAGTCTAACTTATATACCACTCTCGTGTATACACTTAGCAGTGATAGATTAACTTAATGAGTTCTTAGTCTCTATTCTTGAACTTGACCTGCGGTACAATGATTTTCCTATGAGATCTATTGAGGTACTTCTGTAGTTACTGACTTCTATGACTACTTCAGTGATTTTCGTTTGAAGTTTCATGTCTACTGAGTAGGCTAGAATGGCGTGGTACTCTTCGCATGGATATTTCTGAAGTTTTGAAATGAGAGAAAACCTAAGAGTTTTGCGTTATAGATTGGAAGAATTTCATCTTACGGCTGATTAAGGAAAAGTTCTCTTATACAGCATAAGAATTTTCACATGGTAAGGGCCAGGCCAAACCATGTCGAATGAGGATGTCAGAATTTTCTCGATGAAATAGATATTAAGTCATTCTGGGACGAATGATTACTAGAATGATATCCTATGTACCTAAATTTTCAGTGCTTCTGGTTTTATTCTGTTATTATCACTACGAACCCCTTTTTGATTCAAAATTAGCGGGTACTACCAATACGAGGGTTCTGTTAATTTGAAATTATGAACTTTCATGAAACGATCCTTACTAGGTCTCTCTATAATCGCTTGGTGTATACAAGTCATGTATAATTAAGATTGGTAAGACTTTTGACTGAGCAACCCTGCCCTAAATCCACAACCAAACAAGGAACATGAAATGAGGCGGGATTACTCACTCTAAGTCTACAAATCTTAATTATAAATGACCCTTATGTATGCACTAAGTCATCATAGCTTACCTGTTAGGGTTCAAATTTTATATAAGTGTTATGATTTAATTTGAACGGAAGAGTAATCATAATTATAAATAATTGTCGGGGTTTGGAAGCGTACCAAAATATAGCAGGGTTCTTTGATGCTTTCCCATGTATTGGGATCAAAATCCTCCTGCTCCCCCGTCGTTCTTCTCTGTTGGACAATCCCTCTTGTAATGTCCTATTTCACCACAAAGGTGACATATGGGAATGGTTCCAACATCGGTAGTTGAAGTGATGAACTCAACCGGAGTTCTACAGATGCGGGCGGTATGTCCCTTCATGTTGGATTTATTGCAATGCAGCTCTCGGCAAACTCCATATTGATGGTAGTTGCACTTGTTGCAGTGTGGGAGGTTTCCTAAGTATGGTTTAGTCGGTGCTAGAATAACAGGGCTGATGGGGGTATTGACTGCCTCAGTTCGTTGCCCTCTGTTAGGTTCTTGAGTTGAACAACTCCCTTTCTTGTTTTTGAACTTTCGTTTAAGGATTTTAGGCTTAAGGTTCAAAGTGTTCTTACAAGTAGGTGCTCGTTGTTGTAGTTGGCCATCACCACGATCGGGGTTACCGATAACATTACTACTAACATTTGTATTGTTAGTATTAAGGTGTGCCATGACAGCTGTTACAGCTGCTGTGACCGCAGCTTGAAACGTAGCCGCATCTATATGAATGATTGGTGTTTCGCTGGTGGGTTGGTTACACTTCTTTGGAGGCATGATTCTGTTACATGATAAGAAAATGAGTTCGTGAGCGACTATCATGTCTTTAGATGTATTCTAACCATTTGTATCTATGTATTAATCTTTCGTTTTGTTATATTGTTCTTAATGATTCGACCTGCATCCCTATGATGCAGTCCTGGTGAGGAACAAGAATAAGTTTCTAGAATGGTTATGAACCGAGTATTATCCAACTAAGTTACCTTTGTCTGGTGGATATCGTTTTCCCAATTTTCAAAAATATTCGAAAATAATTCATAACAGTGTCTACATAGAATAGACTTATGAATTTGAGAAGTAATCACTATCAATTAAGATTCTGTGATCTGATTTATTGTTATTAGCCGTGACAGGAAAAGAGGATAAGCTCAAAACCTAATGTCAGTAATGAAATCACTAACTCACTAGGTTGAACCGATTTACTAGTTATTACTTAGATGAAAAGGTGCTCGAACACTTCACATGAATCATGCGTGGTTTTCCTTTGTTCTATTCTGGGTGGTAATGATTTGTTCTCTCCTGGTATCTATAGGGTGTACTTCTCCTCTGTAGGTATATTGAATTCCCGGGATGTCTTACTTCCGATTCTGACACTGATCCCCATTACTTCGAAATAAAGATTTTGAATCTCGGAAGTTCATGCGAATATCTCATTGGTGTTCTTAATAGGGTAAAGGCACTAAATGATTTCTATAGTTTATCTGTTTCTTTCCTTGGAATTCTCCTAATGAAATTCTGTTGGATCCTCCTTGACTCTTCTATTGATTGCTGGAGTAACTATGTTTAACTAACGGGTTTATACGAGAATGGGAATGTCTAAAGAATCTATGAGAAATTTTTTACGAAGGTGATTCTTTCTGGTCCTTCTATAATCACATGGTGTGTACCGATTATATATAATGCAGATCAAATAGACGTTTGAATAAGTAATCCTACTCTAAAACCATATCCAAACAAGGAAAAGGAAGTAGAGTGAAAATCACATATTCTAAGTCTATAAGATCTTGGTTATATATGATCTTAACGTATCCACTTAGTAATTATAGACTTATCAGAAAAGATCTTTTTAACATTTCCCCAAAGGTATGTAACATACCTCTATGTTATTTTAGTTATGAGTTTGATTCTTGGACTTCTAGATTCAAGAACTTAACAGGTTTTCAGTTTTCTTGTTATAGCATCCTAAAATACTCCCATAGTATTTTAGTCTTTGGTTCTAGAATTCTTTTGGTGTTTAGGTAAGTTTTAGACCAGTCGCAACATTACAATCACTCCCCTAAACACATGGTGGTCATATCTCGGATGAATATAGTTGATCAGGCTATATTGATCCCAGATATGATTACATCACTGTCTAGGTTTAGCTGCAATGTCCAACATCTAAATACTTTAGTTTTGTTCTTCTTGTGATACTCATTCTGGTATATATACTCTGCATGTACTTATACTTTTATAAAATATTGATATATTTTTAAAGTATAACTCTTGGTCAGAGTGTTTTTATCCCAATGGGTTTATAGTTGTATATCTTTTATGACTGATATACTGAGTTCACTATAAACACTGCTCTGATACCAATCTGTCGCACCCCCAAACCAGAACGGCGGAAACGTTCGGGGGCGGAGGACTTTAGGTAAGTATCACAACACATGCAATATAGTAATCAAAGTACAAACAACCAATGCATTAATAAGTATAAGTTTTACATAAGCGTTTAAACATTACATATTCAAACACTGAAGTAGGTACAGGAGAAGACAAGAGTCGCGGTACGGTACTAGGTAGTCTTCTCAAAAGCTTCGGGAGTGTACCTGTCTACTGGATTCCTGAGAATACAAGTTATTTGGAAAGAGTAGATCAGCATTTAAGCTGGTGAGTTCATAAGTATTTTAGTTCTGTTAAGTATACCCTAAGTTCTTTGAATAAGTTCACTGGTTTCTCCAGGAAATCCTATATCTCCTGAGGTGATTAACTGGTAACCTCAATGGTTTCCCTCTGTAATTACTTAATTTATACTGATCATACATAACATAATATCGAATTGACAGTCAACTGGGTGTATCTGCCCTAAGCCCACAACCAAACAAGGAACATGAAGTAAGGCGGAAGTCACACACTTTACTGTCAATCGGACATCATTTATGTATAACTATGATGTATCAACTAAGGAATTATAGAATTAACCACTAAATGTCTTTTATGTTATACTAGTTTACCGAGATTGAGTGACTAAGTTCCATTGGATAAGTGGTTTAATCCCATAAACCGTTCTCTTTGTATTACTGTTTTGTATTTGTATTCCTTTATGAAAACTTGAAACTGAGAGTGTGCCTGGCTCCACCAGGTGTTAATGAAAAATGTATTAAACCATTGTATTTTTGTATTCTATAAACTGGTACTTTGAAGGTGTACTTTCGTTTATTTGTTTATACACTAACGTATTGTTAATACCTTTTTAATGAGTAGTTTTTATTATAACCATACTATGACGGATGGCCTGAAACAAACGCTTTGTGGGCGTTTAAACTGGTGATAACAATTGTCACTCATCAAACTGTAGCTAGCAGCCAGAGTGCGGGGTTGTCAATTCCCGATATAGATCTACACACACTTGTTTCGATCCCTGACGGGAGATTCTGGTTATAATGTCAGGACTTCCTATGTTGTCTAAAATGAATTAGACAACCTGAATACAGAGTCTCATAAAAAGCATATTAAACGTTCATGTATATTAGTTTTGAAAACCCAATCATTCAGAAATAATGATTGACAGTATATTCTTGAATTAAAACCCAATCATTCTGAAATAATGATTGACAGTATATTCTTGAATTAAAACTCAATCATTCTGAAATAATGATTGACAGTATATTTTTAGTTTTCCAAACATGTATTTGATAATTTCCTTGGAAAGTATACAGTCATGAATCATACTTGTATATTTAGTTTTGAATCATAAATTATACCTATTATAATTTATATGTTCTATCTGATTAGCATGAATTCTCATGGAATATCATCTTTGCTCAGCCTGATACAAAGGTAATGATACTAAAAGGAGTAACCTTTTAGACTCATATATGTATAATATATATATAATTAAGAAGGAAACGACCTTCGGACAAATAATACAACCCTAATTCCACATCCAAATAAGGAAAAGGATATAGGATAATTCATTAGTCCTAAGCCCTTCAAGTCTTATTTATATATTTATACATATATAAACATGACTTTGGCATTTATATTTTGAAATAGTTTATAAAACATTTTTCAAAGAATTTAACATGGTTTTACATTATTTTGGAAGTATTTGGTAATTCTTAAAAGTATACGGAAACTTTCTGTGTGATTATTATCACACACAGTTATTAACACAATTTAATATTGTGTTAAACTTGTATTCCCCCCCTAAAAGCATTTAAAAACCATTGAAAAGGTAAATTATAGGGGTATGAACTCACTTTGATAAGCGGTGATTCGGGCAGCGTTTTGTTTCCCGGAAAAGAGTTTGTTTGACGAAAAACCGGCTCAAAACGGGCAGAGTTTCGACAGGAGAGAGGATGAATTCTCGAGAATTCCGGGGCTCCGGGGCTTGCTTCGGGCTTTAGACGCGATACCGGGGCCTTCAGGGGTCATGAGAAAGTCGAGGGGGTGAAAGGGTGTAAAATGGAGAAATTTAGGGTGAAAAATCCTTCAAATCCGAGAAGGCTCGCACCCTTTATATAGGGGTGCGAGGGTTCGGCCGAAGGGAGGACAGGTGGCGAGGCTCGGACAGCTGGCTCATGCGAAGGCGAGTCAGCAGCACATGCGTCATCAGCAGCGAAGGCCACGTGCGAAGTTGGAGGCGGTGCAGCTTCGGACCATGTGCGAGACATGTGACTTCGGACAGGTGGAGCCTCCTAAATGGACCGGACTTCGGTCCAATGGGGAAAAGAGGTGACGACTTCGGACCTATCAGGAGACGACACGCGAGGCTGTGGTCCAATGAGAAGCGAACACGTGGAGGCCTCGCATGCGAGGTGACGTGTCCGAGGTGACTCATGCGAATTTTCCCGGTTTTCCACATTTTCTTGATTTTTGTGCCAAAAACTTGCGAAAATCATAACTTTCGCATACGAGCTCCGTTTTTGGCGTTATTTATATGCACGCGTAGGTAAAATCATACTCTACGACTTTCGTTTAGACTTCGTCAGCTGATTTTGACTTTATTTTTAATATTATTATTTTAAATAGACCGGGACGGGATTCCATTAAAAATTCATAACTTCTTCATCTGACGTCCGTTTTCGTCTGTCTTTTTACCGTTATGCTACTTTTGACGAGACCTTCGATTCTCGTTTAAGTTGCATCGGCTAAATATCGATCGATTTATATTTCGAATTTTTAGCTGTCTACTGCTAAACCGAAACTTCGAAAAATCATAACTTCCTCATACGAAGTCAGATTTTGACGTTCTTTTCATGAACGTTCTCGGTTTAACATATTCTACAAGTTTCATTTAGATTGTTAAGGTTAAAAAGCCTTTTATCAAAAATTCACTTTTTACACTGAACAGTGTTTTGCCGGTTTTGACGCGGATTTTCGATTGGTCATAACTTCTTCGTTATAACTCGAATTTCAGTGTTCTTTATGTTTTTGGAAACCTTGTTACAAACTCTACCACTTGGTTCATCCCAATTACGATTATTGATCAATTAATTTTTGACCAAAATTTGACTGGTGTCACACATATGACTTCATTTTCAAACCCAAAAACGAAAGAGCCCAACCTCCATTCCGAAGGTTTTGATCCTTATCCATAAGTACTCTCGAAGAGACTTTTGATGTGACGGTTTGGTAACTATGCGCGTTTCTTGGAAACTGTTCTCATCCCTTTTTCTGACATGACGTGTATGACGGCTAGTGGTGCGATTTTCAAGGGACACGTGTTATGCTTATTGATGGTAACCATTTCAAATTCAAATTAGGGATACATATAAAACAGGCAATTGGGTGTTCATTCCAACTTTACACTTTTCAAACTTACTTAAAGACGATCAATGTCCTCTTTTTCCCTCTGTTATTCATAGCTTTCAAGCAAACCCTAGCAATGGCTGCTCCTCAGTCTAACACCACTGAAGATGTCTCTTCTCAACCCATTATGAAGATCCAGAGTACGAGTTATCAAGTTGATGGCGATGTCACTGTTTATCCAGAAGAACTCAAGATGTTGATTATTTCTCTGAAACATTCAGTTTTATCCACTATGATGTTTAGTTCGTTTGATGTTCCGACGTCTTGGTGTTCCATGGCTGGTTCTACTGCTTCCTACAGCAAAATCATGGACACCGTTACATTTAATCTGATCAATGACAAGAAATTTCGTCTGTCTAAGAAGCTGTTTGCTAAGATTCTTGAAATCCCTAATTCTCCACCTTTCTTTAAGGTCACTACTGAACAGGTAATTCACATGTTCAATGAGACGGGTTATCAACCCCCTCTTACCAAGATTAGTGAGTTCAAGAAATCAGGTCTTCCTTGTATTTGGAATTTTCTTTTTGGAATTTATCTTCAATGTCTCACTGGTCGAAGTTTTGGTTTGGATAAAGGAAGACTGGAGGTATATGAAATGGTGGGTGGGATTTACTATGACCTAGCATTTGATTATGCTACTCAGGTGTGGAAAGAATTCTTGAAAAGTGTGGAGAATAGAAATGTTGTGGATGGGGTATCATGTGCTAGATATTGGAGTTTGATTCTTCAATATGCATATGACAAGGAAGGTATTATGGTTCCTGCTGATGAACCAAGGGCGGAGTTCGTAAAGTATCATTACCCAAAAGTCATTGAAGATAATGTCAATGTGTTTCCTTCAGTTGCTCGAATTCCAGATGGAATGCTCAAGAAGGTTGATCCATCGAATCCAGTATTGATGGTGTATTTACAGACTATTAATCCCAATGATGTCACTGGTGTTTTACTTCAATCTACTGATGAAGATTTTTCCAAGAAGTCACGAAAGTCAAAGAAGGTTGATGAAACTAATCCTTCGAAACCAATTCAGGAGGAAAATGTGTCTAAGTCCCCAAAGAAAAAGGTTGGAGAGGGAGAAAAAGTTTCGAAGAAGTCAACAAAGCCTAAGGAGACTGAAAAAATTGATCCTACAAAGCAGATTGTTCCTACGAAATCTGGTGTGTTAAAGCGTCTTAAAAAGATGGCTCATCAATCATGAAAATCTCCTAAAAGGTCCTCAAGCTTCTCACCCTCAACGATTCGAAAGCCTCATGTAATTCGGAAAGGAGTTGTTCTTCGTGACATTCCTGTACCAGTTTCTCTATCCTCAAAGAAGCGAAGGGCTGAGGATGTTGCAAAGCATATTTTAAAGAAGACAAAGAAGTGAAAATTGATCCTTCAGGAAGACGAAGTTGTTCCTGACTCACCAATTGGTAACGTTTCACCTAAGAGGAAATCCCCTATCAAATCGACTTTCGACAAGATAGGAATTTCAAGTAGCTCTGTGAAAACTTCGACAGTGGACACATCTACTCTTCATGGTGATTCAACAAAAGTATCGACTCCTACGCCGACTTTGGTCATAACACCCGAGGTTTCGTTAACCAAGCCATTTACTGGGGAGGTTCGAACCTCAGGCATTATTACACACGTATCTCGTACGGATGTAAATGTCAACATGGTTGAAGGAGTCTCGAATAAAGAAAACCCAATGTCTACTCAGGGTATTTTCGACACCTCAATCATCACTACCAATACTTCTTTACCACCATTTGTCACCACTGCTTCTACAACCACACATTCACCAACTTTTGATCAAGTCATAAATCAACCCATCACTTCTCTTTTCCCGTCTCAATCCACTGATCCAACAAAACCTGTAAATGATGATGACACTAATGATGGAGGATTTGGAGGATCATTTGCTGATCTCGAATTTGATCATGAAGAAGAAGACATTCCAGATCACATGCTTATGTTGGGGAAACAGTTCAAGATTCTCAATAGAAATCTCAATTCCTTGTTACAGTCACAAGCAGATGCAGGAAGCAAACATTCTGTATCTGGAATTGAAGTCGATGTCATGCTCAAAGCTCAGGAGCTTCGACTTCAACACAAGCTGGTTTATTATGGATAAAAACAATGAACTTCGTGTCAAATATCAATTTGACACGTTCAATAATGAAATCAAGGAGCTAAGGTTGGTTGCGAAGGAACGCCATGTTCTGTTCGTTAAGGATGTGAAGACTGTGAGGGAAGATGTTAATCGAAAACTTGAAGAATTGAAAGTTGATGTGGCCAAGGAGATAAATGAGTTGAATACAAATTATTCTTCTCTACTTTCAAAAGTAGACATTGTTACAGGGGCTGTGACGAAAGTGGTGGAATGGTATCAACCTCTTCTTCCCAAATTTGATGCAAAGGCAGCTGATGATCTTATTAGTTTTGGAAAACTTGATACCATGTTGAGTGAACTCAGAGAGTTGGTTTCGAAATCTGGCTCCTCATCTCTTTTAACTTTTGAGTTCTTCAGTCAGAAGTTTTGTTTGTTTGAAACTGCAATCCAGAAGGAGTTAGCCCTATTGTCTCAGCTGGTAAATCTCTTACCAACAAATGCCCCACCTGTTGTCACAGGGGTGCAAGGGGGAGAAAGAAGAAATGTTGGTAGAGGAGAAGGTGCTTCTGGGATAACGAATGTAGAAGTAAAAGTTGTTGGCAAAGTGTTTTCAACTCATATTCCTACAACAAAACCAATAATATCGAAGGCTGATCCAGTGATATCAACTGTCACAACTACAAGGCCAATTGCTAAAGGCATTGTAATTGGGTCAACAGGTGAAGGGAGTGTTTCGAAACCTGAACAAACTACAACAAGTCAAGGGAGAGGAAAAGGGATCATTGTAGAGAAATCTACGGAAGAAAGAAAAGCTGAGATAGATGTTGAAATGGAGAAACAACGTCAGATTCAAAGTATTTGAGGCTTCATCAAAATGATCCTCCTTCTTTGAACAAAGGAGATCCAAGAAAGCTGCATAGTTATGAAAATATCGAAACCATAGTTGCTTACAATGAGATGTATGAGTTTGAGAAGAAGCCAAGGAAAAGTTATGCTATCGAGAACTCTGATATGAATCAACTCGATTTTCCTATCAATGAAATGATGTTTCTCACTGCTCAGTACAAGATTGTTGATCAATTCAAGGATAAAGATGAATTTATTCATATGAAGCTGAGATTTCATGCTGTGTTGGGAAAGGATCAGGAGGAGGTATGGTCACTTGTGAAGATTATTCAAGTGATCAGTATAACAAAGGATGTGTTGTTCGAGAATATGCTACAAAACTTTCGATACCATATTGTGAGGGCAAACAATGTTGCTCTTGACTTCTCAATTGCTGATTTTCCTCTGATGAACTTGAATGATCTAATTCAAGTTGCGAGCATACTCAAAGACATGGATGCTTTGAAACTTCAGGGAACAAGTAAGGAAGTGCTACATCTGGGATTGGGCCATATCAAGCTTTTCATAGACAATTACTATGATTGTCTAGCATTGATTGATGTTGAGTTTGCATTGTCAATGGGAAAAGAAGTCACAGCTCCTCAATCAGTGTTGAAGAGTCAAGCTGATTTAAAGAAGTATGTTGATGGTGAGATATGTGTGATGCCATTTGGAGTTGTTTTCATTGGAAAGAGAAAGAAGGGAAAACAAACAAAGTTCTTATTTCAATCAAGTGATGGTGAAAGATATACAACTGCTCAATAGACAAACTTAATTGTGCGTATGAATATTGTAAGAAGAACAATGATGCTGATAAAGCTGAGCTGAAGAAAGTCATGAACTGGTATGCAGAGATTCGAAGAACTTTGCATATATCTGCTCAAGTTTTGATAACCTGATTTCGACACTGCTTACAAAAGGGGAGATTGTAAAGGTCGAAGTATGTTGTAAGGTGTCGAAGGTTAATGTTATTTACAAAGGCATAGTTGTGTTCGAAACTGTAATGAAGTAGTCCTTTGTATTTTTTGTATGCTTTCTATTTCCTATAAATAGGGAAGGATACTTAAACTAGATAGAAATTTTGGCCACATTTTCTGTCTAAAACTCTTTGTATCTGAAAGCATAATATGAGCTGAAACAAGATTATATTTACTCTCGTTGTTCATATTTCATATCAATTCTAATCTGGTTTCTTTACTCGATAAATCAAACCACTACAAGTTCTATGTCAGACGAATCAGAGATCGAGAAACAAACTGCTGAACAATAAGTATGACTATGTTCCATGTGATTATCCACACGATATCTTGAGAACGGAGGACTATACGGTCCCTTATCTATAGGACGTGTCAGAGTTCGACAGCGGCTTTTGAGAGCTACGATTGCTAATCGGATTTTGAAGTCATACTTGCATCTATAGTTATTAGACTTATCCAATTGGGAGACTGTTGGATTAGGTGTCTAAGCCCATAACTATATTTGGTATGTACTTGACCCGGTTGTAGCATGGTCCTTTTGGGTTGCCTTCACCAGAGCAACTTGACTGGATGATTAATGGAGAAAGAGGTTATTATGGTTTATTAATATATTATATGAATAATATATTAAAAGAGAAATCATATTGGTTAATTAATATTGGTCAAGAATTAATTAAGAAATTAATTTTATGGTCAAAAGATATTAATTGAACTTAGGGGACTGGAATTGCAATTATAAGATAATTAGATTTTGGGCTAAGGATCCCTTATGAAAGGGGTGGACGGAATCAAGGGTGGAAGCCCACCTTGAATTCGTCTAAGGCCTCATTCTGGAAGGTTCCTTTGGACTGCTTAAGGCCTAAGCAATCCAATTAGGGTTTTGACTGAAACCCTAGCAGCTCACCTATATAAAGGACCCTAGGGCTTCATAATTCGGCTACACCTTGAACCCTAGAGATCAAGAGCCGATTTTAAGCTTCCTTCCCCTCTCTCCAAGATCCTCCAACTTGCTTTGGTGTTTGTGATCGATTAGAGGTATTACACTTGTGATACTAAAGCTCTCAAAGGTTGAAGACTCTTGCTACAATTGAAAGGTAATCATCTAAACTTGTATTAGCTATTAATTTCGATTTTTGTATGCTAGTATTAGGGTTTATAAGCTTTGGATGATTTGCATGTACAATTAGAGAAACCTAGATCCAAAGCTATAGGGTTTGCATGTGCACAATAGGATTGATGTAATGCTCAAAACCCATCAAAGATCACTATGGACTTCATCACGAAGTTACCGATGACAGCAAGGGTGTGGATGCCATATGGGTGATTGTGGACAGGTTGACGAAGAGTCCGCACTTTATTCCGATCTCTGAGAGTATATCTGTTGAGAAGTTGGCGGATATTTATGTACGAGAAGTGGTGGTCAGGAATGGAGTGCCAGTGTCAGTAGTCTCTGACCGGGATGTTTGATTCACATCTAGATTCTGGAAGAAGTTTAACGAGGAACTGGGCACGCAATTGCATTTTAGTACGGCATACCACCCCCAGATAGATGTCCAAAGCGAGAGGACAATCCAGTCAATCGAGGATATGCTCCGGGCATGCGTGTTGGATTTTGGAGGTAGTTGAGATACATACCTCCCATTTCCAGAGTTTTCATACAACTATAGTTACCATGCCAGTATCGACCGACCTCCGTTTGAGATGTTGTATGGTCGGAGATGTAGGACCCTGGTTTGTTGGGGCGAGGTTGGACACCGAGTCATGTGGAGCACCGAAGTAGTGCTCAAGACTACCAGGTTGATTCAGTAGGTGCGCGGCCGGCTACGAGTCGCACAGAGCCGTCAGAAAAGCTATGATGACCGGCGGCGATCTGATCTTGAGTTCCAGGTGGGGGACTTTGTGTTACTAAAAGTGTCGCCATGGAAGGGAGTCATCAAATTTTGGAAGAGAGGCAAGTTGGGGCCCCGATATATTGGACTGTTCAGGATTACGGCCCGGGTGGGCAAGGTGGCCTATCGCTTGGATCTGTCGGATGAGCTTCGCCAGATTCACAACACCTTCCATGTGTCTCAGCTTCAGAAGTGTGTCACCGACGAGGCCATGGTCGTTTCTCTTTACGATATTCAAGTGGACGAGAGCCTGAACTACATTGAGAGGCCTGTTGCGATTCTAGACAAAAAGACCAGGGTTCTTCGAAACAAGGAGGTGAAGTTAGTAAAGGTGCAATGGCAGCACCGAAGGGGCTCCGAATGGACATGGGAGCCGGAGGAAGAGATGCGGGATCACTACTCGGACTTATTTGCGTTAGCAGATTTCGAGGACGAAGTCTAGTTCAAGTGGGGGAGATTTGTAACACCTGTTCCATGTATTATTTAATTTTATAAGTTTTATGATTTTGTGCTGGGACTCGACGAGTTGGGGAACTCCAACTCGTCGAGTAGAGGTTATTATGAGGACGCGGTACTTCGGATCTACTCGACGAGTAGGCATTGTAAAGGGAAACCCTAAATTTCAGGGGTTTGTACCCTATTTAAAGAACTTATGGCTCATTTGCAGCCTCTTCCATCGTTCTTTCAGCCTAGAGAAACCCTAGTTTGAGTCTTGCACCTTCTTCAGAGAGAGAGAGAGAGAGCTTTTGAGAGTGATTTTTGGTGTGATTGTGAAGATTTTGGAGCTTGAAGAAGAAGGAGCAAAGAGAGAAGCAGTAGATCCGACATCTACTCTGTATTGGCGACCATATTGAGGTATAAAGTCACTAACTTGACCTTTAGTTGCTTAGATCTCTTTTTTTGGAAGTAAATGGTCACTTTTGGTGCCAAAAGGGTGTCATACTCGGATTTGGACTTGTCACAAGGATATGGTTCTAGATCTGGACATCTCTAGGTCTTCAATGACATAAAGTTGCTCACTTTATCCAGCTTAGGCCCTTTCCATGAACTAAAACCTTGTAGGAACCTTAGTTTTGGTGTTTTAGCCTTGTGAGGTCTTTCCACGTAAAGTTTGAAACTTTATGTGATAACTACACTAGGAGAAGTTGGATATGAAGTTTGGGACCTTGGATCCCACTGGAAAGGACTGAACTATAAAAGGACTGAAGGAACTTGTTGAGTCCCTTAGCCAACTTGACGAGTCGGGTAGGGTTTACCCGTTTTCGAGATTCCAAGTGATTTTTGTGAAGGATTGGAGTTTTCGATCTACATGAGTTTTTGGTCTTCTGGACATTGAGGAATTCGACGAGTTACACATGTAACTCGACGAGTTGGCGAGTTACTCAGGTAACTCGACGAGTTGTTGGATGCACTCGACAAGTTGAGGTCAACATGGACTGCTGACCTTGACTGTTGACTTTGGCTTTGACCAGGGTTGACCTTGAGGGTATTTATGGTATTTCGGGATTGTGACAAGTTGATCACATGATGATTATAGGCAGTTGAGTTGGAGCAGTGTGTTGGGGCTTATTGGATCTTATCTTTTCAGTTCAGCATTCGCGAGAGGTGAGTCTCCTCACCATACCAATGGGTCTAAGGCACCAAGGCTGACCCATTTTATGATATATGGTATCCTAGCTGAAATGGTAATATGTGGCATGTTAGTTGGTATGTGCTAGGAAGTACGCTTATGGTATATGTGGTATGCTTGTATGGAAGACCATGGGAAAGCCCATGGCACCTGGATGTAAGACCATGTGGAGAGCCCATGGCTTTCCTACTAAATGACCATGGGAGAGCCCATGGCACTCGGATGTAAGACCATGTGGAGAGTCGATGGCTTTCCTATTAAATACCATGGGCAAGCCCATGGAACTTAGGTGTAAGACCATGTGGGGAGCCCATGGCATCCTGGAGTAAGACCCTGGGGACGAGCCCACGACATCCATATATGCTTGTATGCATGGCTGTTGTGGTATATGTAGCTTTTATAGCCTAATATGATTATGTGTTTATGTGGATTGTGTGGGGTACTCTCTCTCAGGCGCTTTTATAGGACACTCTGATGCTTTGAAATAATATTGTTATTGATATGAATTTGAAAACAATTGTATTTGCGATTTTCTGGTTTATGGAAAATGTTTTGGCTATTTAAAAATGAAAATTTTCTTTTGAAAATTGGGTCGTTACAAATTAATAAAGGGCCTTTTAGTCTTTTTATTAATTATAAATTTTATTTTTAAAAACAAAATCCATTGATTTATGGTAATAGGATATCAATTTTAATTCTCCAAAAATTACCCCTCTTTCTCTCTGCACTCATTAGGCTATAGGGAGTGAGATGTGATAAAGTAGGTGTTAAGGGAGGTAATAAGGATGCTACACCACCCCCTACCTTGTTCTAAGGAGGGTGCTAAGAAGAAGTTGCTATGGGTGTAGCGAGAGGAGAGAGGATAGAGTGTTTGGTTATTTAATGTTGTGTCAAATTGTAATGTACTTAATTAGTCTTTTATTAACGGTTGGGCCTTTCCATCTGTGTATTTATGATTCTAGAGTTAGACTATTTAAGGTGCATGCATGTATCGTTCTAGGGTTAATCGATTGTATTGCCCTACATAGCTTTTACAGAAAAGTTCACGTTGAACTCTTCTAAGGCTATTGAATCTAAGTGTTAGATGCCATTTCATGTATCTTATAGGGTAGTTTTTATTATCATTAAGGATCATATTTTGTACATTTGCATGTCATTTATTTAAATAATGTTCAGCTCATGTATTTCGTTAGAATTCCCGTACTGCTCATGTTTTTATATCAATTTCAGATACTTCTAGTGGAGCAGTGCTTTGGGAGCAGTTGGATGCGCGTTTGGAGCATAAAATGGAGCTTGGAACTTATGAAGGATTATGAGGAATGCTTGCAAGATGCTTTGGTCAAGAAAAATTCGATCGAATTGATCACACGAAGATATAATCTGCAATCTAAAGTTAAAGGATGTTGCTGGCAGCTTTGACCCCCTGTCAGTATTTTGACCATACCTCATGAACCGTAACTACGATTGACGCGATTCAAAATTATTTGAAAAATAGACAAAATTTCGGACGTCTTAGGAAAAATATGCAATCGTAACTCTGGTCTATGCGATCGCATGGAGCCTTTATGCGATCACAGCTTTGGTCTCAACTTGGATTCAAGGTTTTTTAGTGCCAAAAATTCATCTGGAAGTAAAAAATGAAAACATGCGATTGCAACTTCCCTCTATGCGATCGCAAGTATCCCAAAAAGTGCCAAAATAGCATCCTACTTCATTAAAAAGGCTCGAGACGCGTTTCTTCAAAACATGCGATCACAACTTTGAAACATGTGATCACATGCGCGTCGTTTTTGCTGCTGGACGTATAAATAGACCCTCATAACCTCCCAGTAACCTAAGTTGGCGATTCCAGAGGTACCAGACGACGAAAATACGATTTTGGAGGCGTTTCTTCTCCGATTTCAACGATTTCTGAAGATCTGAAGACTGTGGATCATCTCCTTCAAGTAGATTAGTAAGATTAGTTGTTTGATGTCTTTTTTTCATTTGTTTTATCAGATTTTAGCCATGTCTAGCTAAAACCTTAGTTTTCAGTTCTGCAAAGACAAGTACTTTTCATGTGATTGATCATTAGATCTGGTTTTTTATTTGTTTTTCTATCTAGATTCTTCAGTTTTTTTTCTTAATGAATGTTTGGTTTTAAATTCTCGTTAGTCTGATCACCTAGCTAGGGTTTTATTATTCCAGTTAATCAGTTAATAGAATTCGTAATTGTTCTTGTCAACTGGTAAACGTAACAAGTATCATATTGGTTCCGTTTTGGGATTTAATTCTGATATAAACTGAAAAATCATATATTTACGCTTCCGAGCTTGTGAGAAGTATTAGATATTGCTGGGAATTTTACACATAACTTAATGCAATTTTTCTGATTTAAATAAGAGCTTGTTTAATTGAACAGTAAAAAGTTAGGGTTAATTCAAAGAGCTTGTTTTGGTTAACTAAATAAGGTAAAGAGATTATACTAGAGCTTGTTAGTTTTTCTCAGTACCAGCTTAGATAGAACGCATCTCTAATAATCAGATATGGGTTAGTTGCATGATTAGGAAAGTCGCAGCAGAACTGAAACCACTTTTATTATTGATTTTCATTTAATTTAATATCACTGCGTTTTTAGTTTTTAGTTTATAATTAAAACCCCCTTTTATATTTTGTTTCTTGACTAGATGTGCCTGATGCAAAAAGGCATCGAATTTTAGGCTGTATCCCTGAGGATTCGACCCTGCTTCCCTATGCTATATTTTTAGTGCAACCAACAGTGATAAATTTATTTGAGCGTGTTACCAAATTGGCATCGTTGCCGGGGACACGGTGCTTTCTAATAGTTTTATACCAAGAATTTTTCGTTTAGGTACATCTTTAGTTTTTGATCCAGAAATCGAAAGAACTACAAGGAGACTGAAGAAAGAAGTAGCAAGAAGGAAACGATCAACTGGTCTCTTTGGTTCATCATCCCCATACCTATAAAAACCTCCACATCACAAGGCACTCCCTTGTGGAACAAATCAGATCAGTTTATTCCGAATGTACCACCATATTTTCCTCAAAACAACCCATATAAAACTTACTCCCCACCCTCTTCCATTAAATCTGAACCCACAGATTCTTCAAAATCCGATTATGAAGAATCTACCATGAACGAAAACGGAGACGATGCTGAAAAGACTCTTCGCGAGTGGGCAACACAAGAGGTTACCCAACAACCTCTATGTATCACTTTTCCAGAAGTCCAGAACTTCGAACTTAAATCTGGGCTGATTCATCTTCTTCTCATATTCCGCGGATTGGAAAATGAAGACCCACATAAATTCCTCAAGGAATTTCATGTGGTTTGTTCAGGAATGAAACCTCATGCTGTCACAGAAGACCAGATAAAGTTAAGGGCATTCCCCTTTTCGCTTTAATATTCAACAAGGGAATGGCTATATGAACTCCCATCTGGTTCCATCACCACTTGGATAGAACTCGCGAAGCTGTTCTTAGAGAAATACTTTCCAGAAACGCGAGTCTCCAGTCTCAGAAGAGAAATCATTGGGATCAAACAAGGAAAAAGAGAAGTTTTACACACTTACTGGGAAAGGTTTTAAAAGCTTTTGGTTCGGTGCCCACAACATGGTATCATCGATTATCAACTTTATAATTGCTTTTGTGAAGGCCTGACACCCATGGAGAGGCGCCTGATAAATGCTTCCAGTGGTGGTTCCTTAGGTGATATGACGCTAACTTAGATCAGATAGCTTATCGAAAAGCTGGTGATCGAGTGTAAACATTCCGGAAACAAAGACGAGTGGTATCCAGATCAGCCAATGGGAGTCAAGGAGATCAGTAATGTTCATCTGGAAGCTCAGATAACTGAATTAACGAGAGCTGTTCTACTCTTGAAGAAAGAAAAAGCAGTTGCGAAGAAACCATGTGGTATCTGCCTGAAGACGGAACATCCAACTGATATGTGTCCGATTTTACAAGAGGATGTTGCTCCAGTCAAAGCTGTCGGAGGATACCAGCAACAGAAAAACTTTAACCAGCCTCCAAACTATTATCAGAATAACAACTATTAGCCAAGACAGCAATTTCAGCCACCACCGGGTTTTCAGCAGACAAATTTTCAGCAAAATTCTCACTTTCAACCCAACTTTCAGAACCCAAATTTCCAGCATCAACCTTCAAATCAGCAACCCAGTAGCTCCAGTGAGGCCTTAGAAGATATAGTAAAGAGTCTTGTCACGAGCACCTAAGCATTCCAGAACGAAACCAGGGCGAGCATCAAAAATCTGGAACAACAAGTGTCTCAACTTGCCACTTTTGTGGGTCGACTGGAATCTCAAGGAAAGTTACCGGGCCATACTGAGAACAATCTGAAGCACAATGTTAGTGCTATTTCCTTGAGAAGTGGGAAATCATATAAAGGCCCAAGCGCATCTGAACTAAAAAACGAATCTGAGGAAGAATTTGAAGAAGTTCTGGTCGAAGAAGAAGATTTAAAAGAGCCTGAAAAAGAAGAGGAGTAATATGAAGAGGTGTTGGTTGAAAAAGGATCTAAAAAGCTGGAAGAAAAATAAACTCCAACACCAGTGAAGCCAAATCTAAAACAATACAAGCCCCTACTTCCATTCCCATCAAGACTGAATAGTACGAAATGCGAAAGAGAGGATGAGGATATCATGTAATTTTTTCACAAGGTTGAGGTAAATCTTCCACTTTTAGATATTATCAAACACATTCCTCGTTATGCTAAGTTTTTAAAAGAATTATGTGTTTCAAAGAACAAACTGAAATTTAATGAGATTTTAACAGCTGGAAAAAATATTTCTTTAATTTTGCAAAAAAGGTTTGCCTCCAAAGTGCAAGGATCCGGGGATTTTCTCGGTTACTTGTAAATTGGAGAACCTTGATTTTCCAAAAGCCATGCTTGATCTAGGAGCTTCAGCCAATGTCCTTCCCTATTCAGTTTTTGAAAAATTAAAAATAGGAACTTTACAAAAGACCGGGACAATTATACAGTTGGCTGACCACTCGATAGTACACCCAAATGGTGTGCTGGAGGATGTTCTTGTCCAAGTGGATAATCTGATTTTTACCGTTGATTTTTACCTTTTGGACATGGGAAACTTAGACACTTCTGATGTGAACTCTATTATTTTGGGAAGGCCTTTTATGAAAACTGCAAAAACTAAAATTGATGTTTTTAATGGAATGATTTCAATGGAGTTTGATGAGGAAGTGGTTAAATTTCAAATTAATAATGATGATTTTCCTTCTGAAAATGTTTCTGTCAATTATATGGGTACCAACAGTACTTTTTATGAAGGCTGCTGTGAGTTTTCTAATGTCGCTGCGCAAGAAATTTTTTTAGACAGGAATTCATCTGATAATACATCCAAGGAGCTGGCAGAAGATAAGCTTGCGGAGGTGGAAGAGGTTGAGCTAGAATCTGCTAAGAAAAAATCAGAGACAAATTTGAAAATAAACAAACTTTTGGAAGAAAAAGAAGGAAATGTGATTTCTGGTATGAATCTAAAACGAAAAGAATCTGAAGAGAAGATTTCTGGGAAGAAAAAGAAGATCAGAAAGAGAAAGAAGTCTAATCATCTGAAAGATATATCTGAAGTCAATCTGGAGTTTTTCAAGTCTGTTGAACAAGTCCCAGATCCACCAGTCTTTCCATATTTGAAGGGTTCTGGAGTCACAATAAAAAGAGTTGAGCTTCAAATAAGTCCCAACCACACCAGTTCATAAATCTGGTTGGGCAAAGTCGAGCCAACGACTTTAAAAATGGGCGGCTTTCCGGGAGGCAACCCAATAATTATTTTTTATTTTTTGCCACATTCATGCTTTCAATTGTTGGGACAAAACCCTAATTACGATTTGATGAATAAAATGCGGAAAATAAGAACGAACACAATTATGAAGATATGTCGAATTTTCAATCGATTTATTCAAGAACATGAAAATTACACTTTCAGAATAGACTAAAGAATCTAACTCTACCTAAGAAACCTCATTATGTTTGGTTGCTACATTTTGCCTCACTCTTAACCCTAATTATGAATATTACATGACAATATATAGGGAAAATGACAAGTCTTGGGCTTTTAACCTACACTTCACAAAGGGGGCCCATTGCCATAATCTATGGAGTACTTTGAACCCTACATTCTCCCCCTCAAAGTATGGAATGGATGACAAGGCTTCAACTTCCAAAACAAGCATCTAGCAAATAAGAAAAGATCTCGCGACGAGGAATATCAAAAGCGATCCACGAATCTTGATTCTTTAATAGTCTTTAAAAATGGGTTCTTGGATATATATATATATATATATATATATATATATATATATATATATATATATATATATATATATATATAACCAAGCACTGAAGTAATGTTTTTAAACTTCATTTTCTAATGTAATCCCAAAGATCTTCAAGAAAGCCAAACCCGCCATAAACACCCATTTCAGAATTAAGAAACAAAATCACTTCTTGTCTTTGAAGAACTCCCCCTCCAAGTCACAATGATCTTCAAATAAGTTAATGATATAATCCACCAAAAAATATCATGTAACAACCCAAATTTAAGATTCGTAACGCCACTTGATCGAGAAAATACTAGAATTCAGAGATATATCAAGGCTTTAGACGAGCTCGATGAAGAACTACTTCTGTAAAATCTATTTCTCTATAAAAGCTTTAGTTGAGCTCGATGAAGCACTTCTTCTGTAAAAGCTACCTTCATATTACTACCATAAGTTTCATAAAAAATCTTCAAATTTGAAAAGTCACAATCCAATTTCGAATGGCCATATCAAATTCTCCCCCTATTTAAAATAAAAAACATGATTATAAAACCTTCAAATAGTCATGAGAATGATCTTGAATGCATAAACAAATACTATGCTCCCCCGCGACAAAATGAAATAAACATTGAAGTTTAAAATCCGAAAAAAGTCAAAAAAAATTGACGTTATCGTGAAAAACGACTTTCCGAACCGCCAAGACTTGTTGGAATCCATAATTTTCTGTTCACAAAAAAATATGCACATTAAAAATCCAAATTTGTTCATCAGCCCTTAGATTTGCAAACAATTCTGAATATTGGGCAGAAACTGTCGTATTGCTGAAAGTCTGCGACTGAAAAGCTAATTCTGCATCATTATCCCTTTGATTTGCAATAATTTCGGAACAGGGACGAAAACTGTCACTTTGTCAAATTTCTGGGGACCAAGTGTGTAAATCGGTAGTCTTCTTCCCCAAATGCCCCTGATAAACGAACACAACTCACTCCGATCGACTGAATACCAACTCCGAACATCAAATAATCGCGAACAACAGAGAACTTCGAATGCGATGGTTCCGAGCACCCAGTTCGTTTATGATGAAGATGTTAGTTACGAATCCGAGTCCATTCGTAGTTCCGATTGCGAGTCGGTTCACTCCGAATCAACCGATTGCGAATCAACAGTTCGTTCCAAATCAACCGATCATACTTCCGATAGCAACTCCGAATAATTTGTTCCGATTGCGAATCATAATTACGATTCTGATTAAGTTCGCAGGGAGTCCGTTTGCACCAAAAAATCCACAATTCCGATTTTTGACCATCGACAACAATTAACACCATACAACATAGCTAATTTTCCTCAACACAATTTCCGTGCTAAATGAGTCAAGGACCAGATCAAACAACACATTTAATCAACCTTCATTTGTTCTTCGTTATCTAGACTCATGTTGTCATTCACAAAACCAACAAATCTCAAAAATCCATGAAACAACTAATTGCAACAAATTAGAACAAGAAATCTTCTCCAGTTGGTTCGATTGTGAACAAACGTAAGATAGATGAGACTAAATTTGCAAACAAGAACATTTGAATGTCCAAAACATCACAATCGATTTTCAGATCCGGTTATCAAACATTGAATCAAATCAGAAATTGAAGAAAACATACGAAACTCAATGAACAATCAAATCTCAAACACAAATCAATTGATCGAAACATGAATGAGAAACCTTGGTTGGAAAATTATATTGTCGACGACGGATGATAATAACGAGTAACTGGAACGAGGAAGTATAAACAAAATTATTTTTTGGGCTTGAACAATCGGATCAGTGAATAGTAATGAGCAACTAATCCTTGGGCCAGATCAAAAGAGATTTTATAGATCGATTTTGTATCAAACAATTGATCAGATGCAATCATAAAGTACGGACAAAAAACGAATCAGATTAAAGGAAAATTATCCAGATGAACAGTAACTGAATACATAAGTCTCCATGAACAGTAGATCAAACAAAAATCTTGATTCCAAAACGCCAAAACACTGAAAATCTTCAAATACTTATGCAAAAAATCATCAAATCAAGAACCGATACTTCAAAAATCAATAGATCTTCAGAGACCCACTTTGATACCACTTGTTGGTTCAAAACTCTAATTACAATTTAATGACTAAAATGCGGAAAATAAGAACGAACATAATTATGAAGATATGTCGAATGATCAATCGATTTATTCAGGAACATGAGGAATAAATTATACTTTCAGAATAGACTAAAGAATCTAACTCTACTTAAGAAACCTCATTATGTTTGGCGGCTACATTTTGCCTCACTCTTAACCCTAATTATGAATAATACATGACAATATATAGGGAAAAAGACAAGTCTTGGGCTTTTAACCTACACTTCATAAAGGGGGGCCTATTGCCATAATCCATGGAGTACTTTGAACCCTACATCAATAAAGAGATGGTCGCAGTTCCAAGCAAGCTTGGGGAAATAAGAGGATTGACAGAGTTGTTGAAATCCAGATTTTTCGTCAACATTCATCTTCAAAATCAGATTTCTACAAACTTATCAGGTACATTCTTTCCTAGCTGCACCCTTTTGCTTTTATATTCGTTATTGAGTTGTTCATTCCTCTCTGAGCATTGACGACAATGCATCATTTTAAGCTTGGGGGTGTAAAAAATTGCATTTTTTGTTAAAATTTTAAAAAATTTCAGTTTTTCATTTAAAAATTTTCAATTTTTATTTTTCTTTTTGCATTTTAATTTCTGCATTGCATTTGAATATAAAAATTTTAAAAATCAAAACAATATTTTCCTTTTTATTTTTTCTTCATTTGAAAACAAAACCCAAAATGATTTTTATTTCTAGTTATTTTTTATTTTATACATATCAAAATCCAAAAAATTCAAAAATAAAAAAAAATCAAAAAATCAAAAAAATACATGAGATGAGGATATCTTTTTACATTCGATAGCTTTGTTATGATGAAGTGTGATAGTAACCGAAAATAACGGTCTCATTACAATCAATTTTAAGAATTATCTTTTCAAGTGCTTTAAATGTTTTCAATATGAACCAACATAAGAGTCGAATAATTTTTACAATGGAAGTGTGGGATGGAAAACGAACAGTGTTTTGAAAATAATTTCCTTAGATGCCTTAAAAAGAACCTAGATTGAATAACCCTTATCATTCCTTGAAGTACTGAACCCTATAGTTTCTTCGCCTTTTAAGGTTGGGAGGGAACTCTTGTTATACCCATAATTTTTATCATTTTTGAAGTATTAAATCCAAGCCAAGTTCAAGTCGAAATCAAGAAGCAAGCAAGTTAAATCTGAAGAGTTGATCAAGACAAAGAAGACGCGTGGTATAATGATATTGATCCCTCGATAGTGGAATCATAGGGGTAAGCTTGGATTTTCTGTCCATAATGGAGTTTACCGCGTTTACTGGACGAGTTCGGAAAAAAAAGGAGGGGTTGGTCAAGCTAAGTTTTTATAAACGAATTTTCATGAAATGGTTTCTACAAATACACTGTTTTCACAAATTTAATTCGGCGTAAAAATTATTTGCTCAAACTTGGTTTAACTTATTAAATATGAAATCTGAATCGTTAATATAAAGTATTGAGACTGTTGTCTAGGTAGTGATTTCATTGGAGCTTCCTCGTTGTGAAATCTGATCATGTGACAAAAAAAAGAGTGAAGTATTTTAGTTTAAGTTTTTATTTTATTTTTATTCTAAATTGTTTTTAGGTCATCTACATCTTTCTATTTGTTTGTAATGTTTTATCTTTTTCTTACTTGAGGGCAAGTAAGATTTAAGCTTGGGGAGATTTATTAGATGTCATTTCATGCATCTTATAGGGTAGTTTTTATTATCATTTAGGATCATATTTTGTACATTTGCATGTCATTTATTTAAATAATGTTCAACTCATGTATTTCGTTAGAATTCCCGTATTGTTCATGTTTTTATATCTATTTCAGATAGTTCGAGTGGAGCAGTGCTTTGGGAGCAGTTAGATGCGCGTTTGGAGCTTAAAATGGAGCTTGGAACTTATGAAGGATTCTGAGGAATGCTTGCAAGATGCTTTGGTCAAGAAACATTCGATCGAATTGATCACACGAAGATAAAATCTGCAATCTAAAGTTAAAGGATATTGCTGGCAACTTTGACCCCCGGTCAGTATTTTGATCATATCTCATGAACCGTAGTTTTTAGTTTATAATTAAAGCCCCCTTTTATATTATGTTTCTTGACTAGATGTGCCTGATGCAAAAAGGCATCGACTTTTAGGCTGTGTACCTGTGGATTTGACCCTACTTCCCTGTGCTATATTTTTAGTGCAACCAGCAGTGATAATTTTATTTGCTTAATACGCACGCGACACCGTGTTAACACTAAGCATTCGACACTATTTGATCTTTGCTGTTCTTGTTGTTTGATTCATATCGTTATAGAATCTATCGATCAAACTCTTTATTGTTTCAACAATTGGTATCCGGGCGAGAGATTGTGTAACTCATACGCAAATCTCTGTCAGGTATTATTAGGGTTTTGAGTTTCTGGTGGATCTGTTATTGTCGTCTTCATCGTTTTCATCGATTGCAGACGTTAGATCTGGGTCCTTGTTTTACCCTAAACTTGATTATTGTTTTACACATCTGATTCTATACATGTTTTTGTGAATCAACATCATGCAACACGAAGATCCTCATACTCTTTCCTTCAATCTGTCCAACAACATCGGATCTACTACCAGAATCCTAATCCTTTTTCTGCAGGATTATGAGGTCTGTGCCTTGCACTTTGAAGACTATGCTCTAGGCCTTGAAGAACATGGCACCCTAATATGGGAAGCCATAACGCAGCAGACATTCGCTCACACTGCTACAAGGAGGATCATTAAAACTCAAGCCGAATACTATACTCTTCTTGTTGACGTCAAAGATGTTCCTCAAAATGAAAGAGACAAGCTGTTAAGCAACATCAAGGCTACGAGAATAATCAGGTTCGCTCTTCCTCCAGACACTTTTCGTCTGGTGAGTGCTTGTGAGACTGCGAAGGAGATATGGGACAGGTTGAAAGAGCTTTATTCAAGCAATGCAGATTTGGAACACTCAATTCAAATGTTGCTTCTATCAGAATTTGGTGCTTTTGTTCAAAATCCAGAAGAAAAACTTGATCAAACATTCAATCGTTTTAATCATCTTTTAAGTAGGATGCTTAAACACAACCTCAAGCGTGAAAGGATAGAGCAAAAAGTCACATTCATGAATGGGTTAAGCTCTGAATGGAAAGCTGTTGTGTCTACAGTGAAAGCTCATTTATAGTTTACGAGCTACACTCTGGCAAAACTTGTAGGTATCCTAAGATCCCACGAAGATGAAGTGACAAAGGATATCAAGCTTATCTCAAGCATGGGTTCATTGGCCTTGGTTGCGAAAAGCAAAAAGGTTGTTGAAGAAGATTCCGAATCCGACTTCTCGGATAGCGAACTTACCAAATAGGAACATGCTCTTATGGTATCTAATCCCAGAAAGTTCATTAAAAAGAACTTTGGTCGGTTTATGAACAGGAATAGACAAAGAAACTTCAGTTCCGAAAGGTCAAGAGAAGAAGGCTTCAAGAACTCTCAAAAAGAAGAGGATAAGCATGAAAAGAAGTTGTTAGGAGATTCTGGCTATGACTGCAATTACTGCCATGTCAAGAATCATTTTGCTAAGGATTGTATGTTAAGAAGGTTGAATGAGAAGAAGGAGGGTGTGAAAGACGAAGCCTACTATCTTCAGAAGATAGAGGAGTTGAATAAAAAGAGTGCTGCGAACGCCAAGCCTACTTTGATTGTGCGGGAAGGTGATGACAAATTTGGACGTGTTGAGGTATGGTCCACTGACTCGGAAGATGAGGAAGTTAGGAAGCCCACTCATGGTGGATGTTTCGTTGCAAAGTCTGAAGCGTTGGAGTACGAAGGAAGGTGTCTGATGGTTCAGAGCGAGGTCTCGGAACAGAGGGGATACGCAATTGATGGCGGACAACCATCTGATAATTGTTTTGTTGCGAGGCTTGTTTAATGAACAAATGAGTGAATGAGAGAAGGTCATCCGTAAGGTACAATACTACAATCTATACTCCAATCTCTTAATATTCCTGTTTCACGTTACGAATCTGAATTAGATGATTTAAATTACACTTTCTCTAATTTTAGTGATAGTTTAAAAAGATCTCGTCTAAGCAATTCTAACCTAAGTGATCAAATCAGTATGGTAACAAATAAAAGTGAAGAGAGAAGAATGTGGATAGAGAAGTTGTAATTAGAGCTTAATAAGTCAAAGGACGATGTCATTTATCTTAAGAGAGACAATTTAGCACTTTTGAAACAACAAAATATTTTCTGTTTAAGTGCAAAGCGTTTATATTTAAATATCACTAAACTGCATCTTGATTGTGAAATAGGTAAAAATATACACAAAATGATTTTACCCTTTCTCAAAAAGAATAAAATCAATACAAAGTGCTATAAGTGCGAATCCATTGTGTCCTCTGATGATGTTTCTGAATCTTACAAAATTGGGCTTGACAAAATTGAAGCTTATATTCAGTCCAAGGAACATAAGAATATGTTAAAGCAAATGTTGGATGAAAATGATAAATAACAGATTAAATCTTATACTGTGCAAAAATTTGACTCGTTGTGCACTAAATTGAGTTCAGAAAATACTTTTGACGCTGAAATTTTTTCTGAATTTGACGAAAGTGACATGAGTGAGATTTGTGTAGAGGATGAGATTGATTGTTCAACAATTGTACAAAATGAGGCTGAACCAAAGAAAAAGTTGATTTCTGAAAATTCAATTGAATATGTTCGTGTTGTTGAAAATAAAGGTTTAAAAGTTTTAAAAGCAAAAGCCACAATATTTACGAAAGTACAAATAGTCCCTAATCAAGTTTTTGTAAAAACCGGACTGAACAAAAACGACATGTCAGAACTAACATCCATTGTTAATGATGATAATGTTGATGGTTGTGAGGAATTTTTATGGTCTAGACCAATAGACAATTTGGACGAAACAAAAGGTCTTTCCGAAATGACCTCTTGGAAAACGAAAGGAAAATATGTTTTGGAACCAATGAATCGTGTTAACTTTCATTACGATCAGGCAGGACCAAGTGGCACCAAGGATATCTCCAGTTAAACTTCTTCTAAACAACATGAAAAAACTGTTAGAAAAGAGAAACCTAGAGTTAACATTCATAAGTCAGCTGATGAACTTATTGCTAAGAAACGACAGCTGAGTGCTAGATATCAGAAAAACTTAAAAGAAAGAAAACGTTTCTGGAAATCTAAAAATTCCAATTCTCTTCATCCAGAAAGCTCTGCAAATAAAAATGAGAAATCCTCTCCAAATCCGAAACCTAACTCATTTTCAAAGCCACAGTATTCAACTCCACAGGTTTCAAAATCAAATGGTTTTCCGAAACCATCATTTTCAAAACAAACAAAACCTTTGGAAAAGACAAAACCCAAATTTTCTCCAAAAACAAATGTTTTAAAATCTGTCAACACATCAAAAGATGTTAAGGGAAAAAATAAAGTTGTTTCGGAACCAGAGATTTCCCTCGAGGAATTCGAAGTGAACTTGAAAAATGCATAAAAGGATTTTGAAAAGAAGATGGCTGAAATACACATGGATTTTATTCAAAGAAAAACAATTCCAGTTCAGGTTAATCTTTGTGATAATAAAATGAAGGTTTTTAAAATATTCAGAGGAGAGAATAGTGTATTGCTCAAAAGAACCTTCTGGGTTGATACGAATATAACTTTTTCAGTTTATAAGAAAACCTTACAAGGACCCAAGAAAGTTTGGGTTCCTAAATCTCTCTGAATTTTGTAGGTAATCAGTGATGAACAATACGACTTTGAATGGTACATCGACAGTGGTTGTTCGCGTCACATGACAGGAAGGAGAGAAGAGCTGAGGGAATTTCGATCGTTGAAGGAAAGTGGCAAAGTAAAGTTCGGAAATAATGCCACAGGAGAGATCAAAGGATATGACATGATTGCGAATGGAGAATTATCCATTCGGAAGGTAGCCTATGTGGAAGGCCTGCAACATAATCTAATAAGTGTTTCTGAATTAGTTGTAGGTACAGGGCTGAAAGTATCATTCGATGATGAGGGATCAGAAATCATTGAGAAGAAAACAAAGGCAGTGCTTCTGAAATCCAAAAGAAAAGGAAAGATGTTTCCTTTGAACATAAAACTGATCACCAGAAAGCCTTCCATTTGCCTACTTACGAAAGCATCTTCGGATGACAGTTGGCTGTGGCACCGAACGCTCTCGCATCTGAATTTCAAGGACATCAACAAACTTATACTTGGCGATCTTGTGCAAGGACTCCCTCTTCTAAAGTTTAAGAAGGAACATCTATGTGTTGCATGCGAGCTAGGAAAGCAAACTCGTAAAAGTACCTCGACTATTATAAACACTAAGATAATCGAGCCGGTAGAACTGTTACACATTGATCTTTGTGGTCCATCTGCCATCGAGAGCATTGGTGGTAATAAATATATTCTGGTGATAGTTGATGATTTTTCAAGATTTAATTGGGTTTATTTTCTTAGATAGAAATCAGATGCAACTTCGAATGTAAAGGACTTCATCAAGCAGATCGAGCTCAAATTGCGAAAGCCCGTTCGGAATGTACGTAGTGATAACGGTTCAGAATTCAAAAACCAAGTGTTTGAAGAATTATTGACTGAAAAAGGGGTTGATCACAGTTTCTATGCTTCTTACACTCCTCAGCAGAACGGTGACGTTGAAAGACGAAACTGATCTCTTTGTGAAGCTGCGAGGACTATGCTATCTTTTGCGAACCTTCCATTCTATTTCTGGGTTGATGCTATTGGAACTGCTTGCTTCACTCCGAATCGCTCTCTAATCAATAAGAGATTCCTTATCACACATTATGAGATTATGAATAAACGAAAACCTAACATTAAGTTCTTTTATGTCTTTGGTTCCACGTGTGTCATATTCAATTCCAAAGAGCAACAAAACAAATTCAACGTGAAAGCAGACGAACGAATCAATTTGGGGTACTCTCTTACTTCTAAGGCATATAGGGTTCTAAACAAAAAGTCGAAAAGGATAGAAGAAACCTATTATGTCACCTTTGACGATAATTATCTAAAGAAGTATCAGAAAGCTGATTGTCAATCCGAGGAGATTTTTCCTTCGACAAATCCAATGGCGATTCCTCTTTCAAATCTTTACGAGGAATTCATGAACCTGTTTGATGAGCCAGAAAAGGCCATTTCTTCCGAAATCAATGCAGCAGATAATAAGGAAGATGAACTAAAGAAAATCATTAAGGATCCAGCCAAAGAGCTTGGAAAAGAGCCACCAATTTCGAAGGCTTCTAAAATTCCACCTTAGTCACAAGCTTTTAATGCTCCAGTTCTGGGGGAGGGTTCCACATCAACCTCCACATCCGATACACCTGTTCAGGGGGGCATTTAAATCCCGGAGTCCACACCGATATTCGAATCCAGGGGGAGAATCCCATTCTGAACGAAGCGCCACATGCAATTTTCTAGGAGGAGAATGAGCATGGAAATAATGACTCCGACCCTCAATCGGAATTCGAAGACGTGAATGCTGAATTAGATACAACTTATGATCCAAACTATCCTCCATTAGCGAAATGAACCAAAGATCATCCCAAATCTCAAGTTATCGGAGCAACAACTTCAGGAGTTCTCATTAGAGCTCAACAGAAGGCGAATCAAACTGCATTATTTTCAAAAATGTAATTTTGCATGTTGAATTCGTTATCTCCAAAATTAAGCCTAAAATTGTAAAGATTGCTTTTGATCATTCAGATTGGGTGCAAGCTATGCAAGAAGAGCTTAATGAGTTCGAACGTAACAAAGTATGGAGATTGATTCCGGATC
This sequence comes from Lactuca virosa, assembly GCF_052849685.1. Lineage (NCBI taxonomy): Eukaryota > Viridiplantae > Streptophyta > Magnoliopsida > Asterales > Asteraceae > Lactuca > Lactuca virosa. The sequence continues at coordinate 116,013,870 of NC_136433.1, forward strand.
CGAAGGATGCATCTGTAATTGGATTAAAATGGGTATTTCAGAATAAGCTTGAGAAAGAAGGCAATGTGATTCGGAACAAAGCCCGGTTAGTTGTAAAAGGGTATTACTAAGAGGAAGGTATAGACTATGAAGAAACATTCGCACCGGTTGCAAGGCTAGAATCTGTTCGGATTTTTCTTGCCTATGAAACACACAAAAACTTAGAAGTCTATCAAATGGACGTAAAATGTGAGTTTCTGAATGGTGTATTAGAGGAAACAGTCTATGTGGAACAGCCACCAGGTTTCGTAAATGAGAAGTATCCAAATCACTGTTACATCTTGGATAAGGATGTGTATGGCTTAAAACAAGCACCACGTGCATGGTATGAAACCCTTACTCGTTTATTAACGAAATCTAAGTTTAAACAAGGCTCGGTCCACCTAACCTTCTTTCGCAAGAAAGATGGTGACCATCTGATGATCGTCCAAATTTATGTTGTTGATATCATTTTTGGATCCACTAATCCTTGATTAACATCTGAATTTCGAAAATTGATGGAAACTAAATTTGAGATGAGCTCAATGGGTCCTTTTAACCTTTTCCTTGGTTTAAATATTAGACTGAGTTCGGAGGGTATATTCATCAACCAAGAAGCCTACACCAAGTCCTTGCTTGCGAAATCCGGAATGGTGGGAGACTCAAAGGTCAAGGTTCCAATGGTGTTTGGAACGAAGCTCACTTCATCCTTGGACAAACCTACAGCTGATATAACTCTTTATCGACAAATGATTGGTTCTTTAATGTACCTAGAAGCTAGTCATCTAGATATTATGTTTTCAGTGTGTTATTGTGCCTGGTTTCAGGCAAATCCTCATGAGCCCCATATGACTGCTGTGAAGAACATCTCCTGATACCTTAAAAGAACAACCTCTCTCGGAATCTGGTATCCTTCCAACTCAAGGTTCTTTGTGCAAGCTTTCTCCGATGTGGATCGAGGTGGATGTGGTCTCGATCGTAAAAGCACTTCTGGGGGATGTCAGTTTCTAGATGGCAAGCATGTAAGTTGGAAATTAAAGAAGCAGACGTGTGTATCCCTATCTACTGCAAAAGTTGAATATATCGCAATCGTATCATGTACTTCTCAAATCATTTGGATTCAAAATCAGCTAAGGGACTATGGAATAAATATGAAGAGGATCCCCTTATACTACGATTCAGAAAGCGCAATTCGGATATGTCATAATCCAGTGCAACACTCGAAGACAAAGCATATTGCACTAAGATATCACTTCATCAAGGATCATGTTGAGAATGGAAACGTTGAAGTGCATTTTGTTCGATCCTCTGATCAATTGGCTGTTATCTTCACGAAGGCCTTACCTGAAGCAACATTCATTCATATTTTGCAAGGTCTCGGAATGATAGAAGCTGAATCAGTTCCAAAATCACATTCGTAATTGGATGTTATTGTTCACATCCGAGCGTTCGCAATCTTTCGGAAATTACTGTTCACGGTGCAAGCATTCAGAACACTTCTGTATACTTTGTATATTAACTGTCTTCCGATTGATTCCGAGTCTCGAAATGCTTCGAAAGTCAGTGTTCATTTAAATTTCTGAACTTATTTTTCATTTTTAATTTTTACTTTATTTTCTGTTTTTTATATTCATTTTCTTTTTTAGAAAATCAAAAATCACAAAAATATTTTTCTTTATTTCTGTTTTTATTTCTTTTCAGAAAATCCAAAAATCTCAAAAATATTTTTCTTTATTTCTGTTTTTATTTCTTTTCAGAAAATCCAAAAATCTCAAAAATAATTTTCTTTATTTCTGTTTTTATTTATTTTCAGAAAATCTCAAAAATATTTTTCTCTATTTCTGTTTTTATTTCTTTTTCAGAAAACTCTAGGGGAGGTGAGAAGAGAGCCAATAGCTATTATAGAAGGACTTAACAATTCATGACATGAATTAGAGTTGAAGGAAGAAAGACATGAAATGCTAGAAAGATGGAATCTATGAATGAGCTCTTTCGTCTAAGCCTAGAACTAGGCAAGAGCAAGGAATGGACTTTAAGTGAGTGAAAACCGGAAGGAGGGGACAAAGGTCAGTTCTATAAGACAAGAAAGCAAGATCAGAAGAAGGAGCAATGCAGAATAACTAAGCATGACAAGGAGAGGATAGCTAGACTTTCAAAGACAGTAGCAATGGCAAGGAGACTAATCCCGATATTCTTTCCCGGAGGATTCTATTGATCCAAGACCTGTATGTAGACCTGGGCCTTCAAAAACAGCAAAAATATTTTTATTCCTTTTTTTTGTGTGTGTTATTTTCAAGTGTGTTCTCGTTTCATGTACACTTTGTATAATCCTCAATTAAGAACGATGGGGGAAGGTATGATATTCTGAATCTTTGTACTAGCTAAGTGTCCCTAGAAGCATGTTGATGCATGTTGACCCAGGCCTCTGAGACTCTATGTTCGAAGCCTTAATGAAACTTTTACTCTGATTGTTTCTTCACTATCAGGCTGATATTCACATAAGTCATTGATCTACCTTACTCTTTTCACAATTAGTTAAGAATTGACTGCTTAGTCACTATTTTATAGCAGAGGTACACTTTTCTCTTCAAAACCATCTCTAACATTTCTCCATCAACCTCACTTTCATACATGTAACCCTTAAGACTCTCAGAAATTACCACTGAGGTTTATGGTTGCAAAACATCTATGTTCATGATCTTTAAATCGTTATCACCACGATTTAAGTGAAACCCAAAATCCGAAACCTCTTTCTGAATTGATGGTGAACAATTAATATGTTCTAGATTTTTCACCAAGGATTTGACGTAAATAACCTTTTGGTTGGTACCTTATAAGGCATAAAATCTCATTTTTATTTTTTATTTTTGAGTGATCTTTATGAAAAGCTCTCGACCCAAGACTTTTCTTTCCAAAAGATCCAGTTTTATTTTTTCTGAGATTTTCAAAATTATCTTGCTAATTAAACTAAATACAAAGCCTGTTTTTACCACTACAGTGGTCAGACAAGTACTTCTTCCAAACTTTCAGACTTATATTGAGTTTCGGAATTTGGTTGAAGCTCAAGCCACCCTTGAAGCCTATTCAAAAGAAGTTTTTCACTATTTCTCATTAAATAGATAATCCTAATTCAACGGGATGCCACAAAAGCACTTATGAATCTCTCTTGATTCCGAAGGAAGAGATCGTTGCCCGGGATCCATCTGAATTTCATGTCACTTGTAGTTGACATCACTAAATCCCAGAAATTAACTTTGCTTTATTTCTTTTTCTTTGGCACACTCTTGCACAAAAATCTTTAAGATTTATCAAAGTATTGTTCTAATTCATGTGGTTACTGTTATTCCGAGAGCAGGATGTGCTGATTCTATATTAATTCTGAAAGCGCTGAACTGAAACGACGGTTTTCTTGGGGATAAGGATTCAAATTATGGCGGTCCTTTTTCATCGCCTGACATCACACGTGTCATCTGTAACATCACCTGACATATACAGCTGTTGCGTAATCCTAGGATACTTTACTGGGATTTTGGTACATCAAACGACGAATTTTTCTCTCTCCACTTATCACAGATGTATATAAGGGTTTTGAAGGTTTGGTTTCTCTCACCACTCACTCAATACTCTCAAGCTAAACCCTCTTTCTCACACTATTCATCGTTGTCTTCAAACTCTTCCATGGATGCCTCATCTGAAACCACTTCCAATATTGGTCAAATCGCGTCTACTGTTATGCTGAACATCAAGCCAAACCAGAATCTGTCTTTGGATATTGATTCATCCCGTTACTCTGACGTCCTCAAACTGATGATTGAATGCTTGCGTTACTCTCCACTGGCTCAAGCCCTAACAATGTATGAGTGTGTACTGTTGGTTCATCTATCCAAAGCATACTCATATGCAAATTGCAGTCAATGTGAAGGTTTGATTACTTTCGAGATCGATTCACACAAAACCTCCATCTCCAAAGCTCGATTCTGCAGGATGCTAGGGTTTTCTTATGCAGAAGGTCTTGTCGATCCTGAATCGATTTCTTCATCTGAAATCATCAAGATGTTCTATCAAATGGGTTATATTGGGGATATCTCACGGCTATTAAAATTCAGGAAGCCCAATCTTCCTCCTATGTGGAATGGGCTCTTTATTCTCTTGTTCAAAAGCTTCTCTGAGAGAGTTATTGGGTCCGACAGTGCCATTCTATTATTCTGCACCATTATCTATGGTCTTGTCTCTGGTGTTATCCTAGACTATGGTACTATTCTTTGGTCACAACTTGTTCAGAGCACACTCTCTACCTCCAGGCATTAAGAGATTTCATGTGCTCGATTTTGGTATGTCATTGTGAAGCGTGCTGTAACACTCTGTTTATTAAATAAATAAATAAATAAAATTAATGGATGAATATTAGCCCTAAAATCCATAATATTTATTGGGGTGTTGGTTCTGGGGAGTCGTATGGCATGATTTAGAGTTTCGAGGGCTAAAAAGTAAATTCTTGACCTAAGTTGAAAAGGTTTTGTGGAGGGAAGGGCTGCATGGTAATTTTTGAGACAAGGGTTAAATGGTAAATTTTGGATTCAATTTGTAAGGACTTTAGATAGCTGGGGTTAAAAAGGTAAAATATGGATTTATTTTGAAAAGTTTCACATGGGGAGGGATCAGACTCGTCAATTGTGCAAAGGTTTGATGGGAGCGGGACTTAAACCCGACATATTCCTTCCCTCCTGTTGCATTGCTCAAGCATAACCCTAGATTATCACTTCCCCCGCCGCTACAACCCTTGGAACGTTTTCAATCGCTGCTGCTTCGCCGAGGATCGCCACCGTCGCAGCCAGCTACCGGAAACGTCGTGTTCACTGGGTTGGCCGCCAAGACTGACGATCGAGTGGGGTATTGTTGATGCGAAGGTTGTGAGTGACCGAAAAACCGATGGTAAGCATATGCCGCCTCTCCCTCTCCTATCATTCGCTATTTCCGGTGAGTCGGCGTCGTATATATATCGATTGCTGCCGTCGACAGCCTTGTAGTCGCCGTTTTGGGTCGCCGCCGCCGTCTGTCGCCACCTCTGTGGCATTTCGGCGATGTTCTGCCACCTTGTAGGTGGCTGATTGTGCGTGTGTTCGCCTTTGTGGGCTGATTTCGGAGCTAACAGTAGAATGTGTGTGTTATTTTGGGCAGGGAAGCAAGGTAAACCGCCGCCACCACCACGTGAGGTGGTGGTTGTCATCACAACTGCCGATAATGCCACCTCGAGACTTCCGGCGAGGTGTGTTTTTCATGTCCAACACATGTTGTGTGTGTTGTAGGTGGTTCGTTTGGTCAGAAAAACTGAGAACAACCACCACCACCACCGTGAGGTGGTGGCTGCCGCCACGTGCCACCACCGGCCACCACAAGGGTGGTTGCGTGTGTGTGTTTATTTTAGTATAGTGTGTATGATTATTTTGGGAGTTCATTGTAAAATTGTACAAGCCAGAAGAATAATGAAAGAAATTCGAAAACACCACCGTGAGGTGGTGGCTGCCGCCTCCTGCCGCCACCGGCCGCCATGTCGGGTGGCGGTGTGCTTAGTTGTGTTGGGATTGCTTTTTGGATGTTTGGACAAAGAACTAAAACCCTAATGGGCCTATTAAACCCTAATGGGCCCAATGAATCCCTAATGGACCCAAAAGCCCAAACATGTGACTAATGGGTGTAATAAACCCTAATTGACCTAAGGAAAACCCTAATGGGCTTAAGGACTTGGTTTTGGGCCTATTGGGCTAAGATGGGATTGGAAACCCTAATTAGGGTTTAGAAAACCCTAATATTGGATTTATGGGCTTGGACTTATCGGGACCCACATTTGGGCCATTGGAATGAAATTGTGTGTTAGGCCCAATCACACCATATGATTTATTTAGAAGAGTGATGGACTTAATGGATTAAGTCCTTAATGGGTTAAATGAGAAATACTTAACCCTAATCGTCATTTTATGTGAAACCCTAATTTCACTTGGGTTTATTGTTGGGCCTTTTTTTGGGCTTTGATGATTGGGATAATAATGGTCCATCCAAGAACAAGCAATTGGGCTAGAATAATTTAATGGGCCTAGAGAAAAGCCCATGTAAGGGGTTTGGGCCCAATTTGGAAAATTGGGCCATAGTTCGGGCCTTTATGATCATGAGATATTGGGCCATTAGAAATACCATATGTTGGACTTTGATCCTAGTTTGACTTTTGGGCCTTTGGATTGGGCCTTGTGCTTGAATCAAGCCTAGATGGGGGTAATGTAGCCTATTACTCCAAGAACTTATGGTTATGTAAGACCATGTGGAGTAGTCCATGGCATTCCTAGGTAAAGACCATGTGGGGTAGCCCATGGTGTTGGATGTAAGACCATGTGGGGTAGCCCATGGCATTCCTAGGTAAAGACCATGTGGGGTAGCCCATGGCATAATGGTGTAAGACCCTGGGGGGAGCCCACGACATCCATATAGGTTTTTGTATGCATGGATTATGTGTATAGGTAGCTTCTATAGCTAGCATGATATGTGATACAGGTAGCTTCTATAGCTAGCATGATATGTGATACATGTAGCTTTTATAGCTAGCAGGATATGTGATACAGGTAGCTTTTATAGCTAACAGGATATGTGATATGTGATATGTGGATTGTGTGTATGGTATGCTCTGGGGAACTCACTAAGCTTCATGCTTACGGTTTTTAGTTTTGGTTTCAGGTACTTCGTTTTCAAAGGAAAGGAGTCGGCTCGATCGCAGCGCATCACACCATGTTTTCCGTACATGAGATCTTTGGGATTACACTCTGATATTATTTCATGATAACATGTTTCGATTACTGACACTTTGGTTTTGACGTGAGATGTTATTACATATGTTTTTATACTTATGGTTTTATAATAACTTATTTAAAAATGAAATTTTTGGCCTTGAATTTTGGGTCGTTACAAGTTGGTATTAGAGCCTTGGTTTGAGGGATTCGGACATACTTTCGGGTGAGTCTGAACTCAAACTGAGGATCTGTAAAGTTTTCAAAAGAAAAATGTTTTTAAGTAAAGAATTTCTAAGACAAGAAAAGGTGTGGTGCATGCAATCAGCCGAGCTCAAGTAAGTTTCCCCATAATACCAACGTATGTTGTCGGTTATGACTTGGTTTATGAATCTGTGATTCACATGCTAGTTAGGGCTAGGGGAGATGCTTGTATATGTTGTATGAGCTGGTAGACTTGCATGCTAGTGATGAGTAGTCAACAATAGGTTGGTATTAGTAACTGCTACGTGTATGATTTTAAAATTGTATACGGTTAGGATCTTATAGCCTTACAATAATTGATTTGGCCTTATTTCCTGTTCCTTGTCTGGTTGTGGTCCTAGGGTAGAGTCGGTTATTCGACAGTCTATTAGATCATGTTCTATGTATAATTTGCATGCATAAGGCAGCCGACAGTGAGGATGGATGGATGTGGGTAGCGCGGGTTGCTATACGTGGGCATAGTGTTCTATGGCAGTTCTTGGATCGGAGTGCTTCTTCACGAATGTTGCTTGCTTCCTGCTTTGTGGAACTCTTGAGTGATGGGAGTCAGCCACTAAGTGGATATGACGATATCCAGGAAGTGGATGGCTAGCATCATGGGGAGTTCCTCAGCAGCTGATGGCAGGGCGAGGTTGGGAACCTAGGAAAGCCTAGGATATGCTCCAATGAGCTTAGTAGAGGCAGTTCGGTGAGGTTGGAGCCTAGGAGGTGTTTCGGTGGATATTGTGTTGTTTTTTAGACAATATTCGGTGCATCAATGGGGTAGGTGACTTAGAGGATTCGGGAGGATTGCTGAGGAAAGTATGGATAGGTGTGGAAGGTAGTATGGGCTCGTACTACTGGAAGCACAGGATCCATACTCGAATCAGTGAGAGTCTTGGAAAATCTAAGAAGCATGGGAAGAAGAATCCTTGATTATGATTGGACCGTGAGAATAACTGCTAGGCAGAATGCGGATGAGCATGCAAGGAGAAGGACCAGGGTTTGGTCCCGGCCCCGGTAGTGAGCCAGATTGTGGAAGGACTGCCAAGATTTTGAGTTCGTCTTGGATCTCTTGTATCAGGCGACAAGGATTGATTTTGCATTCTATTGCACTTTTGGGATGGGAGACTATGTCTTGGGATAGTTAGTAGCCCGGTGTAGAGCAGGGGTTGTTCCAACTATTACGGTTCAGCAATTGACGATTGAGATGGTGAGTGGGTCAGGGTGCGGGACCCTGAATGATATGATCTCTAGAGCTCGAGAGCAGTGATTGATTTGGAGCACACTGAACATAGGGGACCAGATCAGGTACATGCATCAGAGGGTCCCAGGAAGGGACCCAAGAGTTCGGGCCAACTTTTGAGAGGCCAGCAGAGCAGGATTTTGGGCAATCCTTGTGGGAAACTGCACGAGGGAGTTTTCGTTTCGAGGGTTTTAGTAAGTGTATCTTTGGGTTTGTTGCCCTGCTTGTGTTTGGATCATACATTCAAGCATTCGTCATATGCCATTTGCATACTGTGAAATACGGAGTGGTTCGTGAAAGGTTGTTTCTCTCCTTGCTGATCTGGAGCGCTCGATGTTATCTGGGTCTAGAATCGAGATCGGTTCAGGGAATGATGCGGAAGGCCTACGAACAGGATTGGTGACTCAGCCATTATACTCGAGTCGGCTTTTGGGAAGCGCCAGGAGAAGTGGGTTACTGTTGAGACTTTGGTTTGGGCATCGGGTATTTAGACTTCAAGATATAAGTGAGGCATCATTTCAAGGCGTTAGGGATTATTAGTTTTGCTAGGATTCGGGAGGTGTTTGCCTGATCTTCAGGGTTTGTGTGGTCATTGGGGGCTTGAGCCGTAATAGAACACTCACATGGACAAGAAGCAGGTTGTCAGCAGTTGGTTATAAAAAAAAGTAAGAAGGATTGGGAATCCTTCAAATCTCCTGTATTGCGAAGACTTAGTCAAATATAAGTAGGGGAGAATCATGCAAGTATTCAGACAGGGACAGGTGTGAGGCCGGGATGGACTTCTTGAGGAAAAAGGCGGCCCAAGTGGCCATTTGGGTTGAGGGTTATACGAGTTTGGAGTTCGGTAAAACTCCCCAGCGTGTGAATCGCGTCTTCTTGGGGGCTTGATAGCAGAATTTTGGGAAGCAGGTTGGGACTCCAGTCATGAATCGAGTTCAATTCGGGTGATTGGTCGAGTGCGTGCTCGACTCTGTATGCGTTTTGAATCAATAATTAGGGGTAAGGTAGTGGGCTACGGTTGTGTTAGGATGAGGGTGTTGTAAGACTATGGGGGAGCCGTAGCATTCACTAATGGTCGGTTGGTATGGAAGTGATGTAAGACTATGAGGGAGCCGTAGCATTCACTAATGGTCAGTTGGTATGGAAGTGTTGTAAGACTACGGGGGAGCCGTAGCATTCACTCATGGTTAGCAGGGTGAAAGTGTTGTAAGACTACGGGGGAGCCGTATCATTCACTAGTAGTCGGGTAGTGTGGAAAGTGTTGTAAGACTACAGGGGAGCCGTAGCATACACAAGGTTGGCAGATAGTGCTAGAGTGTTGTAAGACTATGGGTGTAGCCGTAGCATTCACTTGGTTGGTAAATAGCATGAGCGCGTTGTTAGGACGCGGAAGGAACAGGAGTACCCACCAATTCGGGTGCAGCAGTGAGGATATGGAAATCCACATATTGGATTACGGAATTACCTAGATGGATTAGATCTGGTGAAGCCAGTGATAAGACTGTAGGGACGCCACTACAGTTATGAGATCAGGGAAGCAATGGATTGCTTAGGTTCGTGTATGATATAACGCTACCATTGGTCATGTAGCCATCAGTCTTAGCCTTGGGTTTGGAGACGTCTGGATTCGATGCATGGACCCAATCGGTTGGATCAGGAGGTTGTTAGAACTATAATGGTAAGATATCTAATGGCAACTATTGACGGATAAGGATTTCGTTTAGAAGTCGCGTGGAGCGACTATGTGTGGGTCTTTTGGCTTCGCAATCGGGTCGGAACCCGGTATTTCAGATGATTGGTGAACGAATTGAGACCAAGGAGGTCTCGGTAGATTTTGGAAAGCAGCCATGTGGCAACATATTGCTTTAGGCAGTTCAGTATTCGGGCAGTTTCAACTTTTGGGCAGTGTTAGTAATTGTGTTTTAGGTTGCAAGTACGGACATAATAGCTAGTTGATTGGGAAGTGACAAGTCACTCACAGCGGGATTAGCTGAGTCTTGGTCAAGTAAAAGTAATCTGCAGGGATAATTAGGTCTGTGATCCTGTTTTATAGCGGGAACCTCGAGCTATTAGAAGTTGAGTAGTCAGTTGAGAGATAAATGGACTTGATCCATTGAGAATGATTCATTATAAGTGGTTTGTCAGGGAATCAGACCATCTCAAGACATCAGATTTCAAACGGAGTAGATGTGAACTTGTTGCGAGGAATTCGTTCACCTGCGGATTGTAGGGCTTTACGAAGATTGGTCACAGCTACCCTAGGAAGGCTAGGGTGTGCCCACGAGGGTAACCATGTTGCTAGAGTGGTTGGGCGAGTAAGGAATGGTAAGGAATGATTTCGAGGACGAAATCTAATTTAAGTGGGGGAGAGTTGTAACACTCCGTTTATTAAATAAATAAATAAATAAAATTAATGGATGAATAGTAGCCCTAAATTCCATAATATTTATTGGGGTGTTGGTTCCAGGGAGTCGTATGGCATGATTTAGAGTTTCGAGGGCTAAAAAGTAAATTCTGGACCTAAGTTGAAAAGGTTTTGTGGAGGGAAGGGCTGCATGGTAATTTTTGGGACTTAATTTAGATAGATTTTGGGAGGCAAGGGTTAAATGGTAAATTTCGGATTCAGTTTGTAAGGAATTTAGGTGGCTGGGGTTAAAAAGGTAAAATATGGATTTATTTTGAAAAGTTTCACATGGTGAGGGATCAGACTCGTCAATTGTGCAAAGGTTTGATGGGAGCAGGACTTAAAACCGACATACTCCTTCCGTCCTGTTGCATTGCTCAAGCATAACCCTAGATCATCACTTCCCCAGCCGCCACAACCCTTGGAACGTTTTCAACCGCTGCTGCTTCGCCGAGGATCGCCACCGTCGCAACCCGCTACCAGAAATGCCGTGTTTGCCGGGTTGGCCGCCAAGACCGACGATTGAGTGGGGTATTGTTGCTGCGAAGGTCGTGAGTGACCGAAAAACCAATGGTAAGCATCTGCCGCCTCTCCCTCTCCTATCCTTCGCTATTTCCGGTGAGCCGGCGTCGTATATATACCGATTGCTGCCGTCGACAGCCTTGTGGTCGCCGTTTTGGGTCGCCGCCGCTGTCTATCGCCACCTCTGTGGCATTCCGGCGATGTTCTGCCACCTTGTAGGTGGCTGATTGTGCGTGTGTTCCCCTTTATGGGCTGATTTCGGAGCTAACAGTGGAATGTGTGTGTTATTTTGGGCAGGGGAGAGAATGACTTCTGGCCATGTAGAGCATGTCTCCGTAAGAGAATGACTTCTATTCTACGACATTGGCAGATGGTTAGACATGGCTATAAGCCTGAAATCTACCGAAATGTTTAAATCAGAAAGTGTATGTCTTCTGTGCCATTTGGGCCGAAGCTTTATTGATCGTATATCTTTGTATCAAATCATTGATCGATATGGAAAGTTTGTCTCATGATTCACATATGCCTTTGTTGTTCCTTGTTCCTCTTTGCTTCTGCCATATTGAAGTATATATATGGCATAACGTTATATTGTATCTACTGTTGAACTCACTAAGCGTCACCGCTTACCCCTCTCAATGTTTAACAATTGCAGGAGATAAGTAACCAGTATTGTTATATACTGTCGGAAGATGTAGAATAGTTTTTACTATTACTTTTGTATTTCGGTTTATGTTTGTATAAAATCACAATATCCTGGGTAGTTATGTAAAATATTAAAACATAGTCGGTTTGTATCCAATCTTTTGTAATCACTTTATCAATGTAAGATATTGTTTTATAAATATGAATGTAGCATGTTTTGGAGTAACAATTGTCAAGTATGAAAGTTTGGGTCTTTCAGAAATACGAAAGTTTAAAAAGGGGTTCTTTCAATCATGGTATCAGAGCAGTAGTTTAAGTGAACTAAATTCCACGGATTGGTATTTAGACTTAAACTATTGGAAATTTAATATATGAACTGAACCATTGTAAGTATATGGATACAAACTTTAGGAAAGACTTAAGTAGAGTATTAGGTAAGGATAAACCCTAATATATTCTAAAATACAATGTTACTCCATATTGCAGAACAATGGCTGAACAAGCGGGTAGCCATACCCCTGAGGTGGGTGTAGGTCCTCAACCTGATGAAGTAAATACTCCAGTATCTCATCGTGAGGAGCGACTATTGGGTAAACTTACTGGTATTATTCGACAGACTTTCGAAGAACACAAAAAGAATGGTGATAAAGGAAAAGAGAAAGCCACTGTAGAATCTTCAAAAGGAGAGGTGAAATGTCCCCCGTTCAAAGATTTCAAGAGTAGTGGTGCTACGGAATTTTCCGGTGTTCTTAATCCCATTGTTGTTCTTACCTGGATCCAGAACACAGAGAAAGTGTTTCGTATTTCTCATGTGGATAATGAAGACAAGGCTAATTATGCTTCTGTCATGCTCATCGGAGAAGCCTTGGTCTGGTGGGAAGCAACATATGAAGCTCTCAACGGGTTTGACCAGGAAAATTTATCCTGGGAAATGTTCAAAACCTGTTTGCTAGAGAAGTATTGTCCTCTAGACATGAGGAGGATATTGGAGAAGGAATTCTTCGAGCTTAAACAGGGAGGAATGACTGTGAATGAGTATGAAACTCAGTTTAATCAAAGAGCAAGGTTCGCTGCAAAGTATATGATGGGTTTTGAGCATTCTAACACTCCTAAGTGTACATGCAACCCTAGAAAACCTTGGATCTATGTTTGTCTAAAATACATGCAAAATACTTTTTCCAAGGTTCATAATCCTATCTAGCATACATGGGGAACATTAAACATAAAATATAGCTAGAATTACGTACCTTGTAGTTGATTTGATTCCTTGTAAACCTTGAGAGCCTAGCACCCCAAGTGTGATGCCTCAAATGTCTCACACAACACCAAATGCACTTGGAATAAACTTTGAGAGAGAATGTCACACTTAGAAATCGGCTTGCCCTCAATCTTGCTTCTAGTACTTCTAGTGCCGATTTTGGTGAGCTTCATATCCTTTATATAGTGTGTTACAATTAGGGTTACACCATGTAAACCCTAATGTAACATGGCTCTTCATTTCCATGACCCATGGGTTTGTAACTCCCATGGAGCATCCTATGGACCTTAGCCCAACTTGATAATCCATGGAGCCTTTAGCCCACTATACAAGTTATGGATGATTTACACAATCAACCCATATATTTAATTAGTCATCTTTTGATCACTTAATTAATACTAGATTAATTCTTGATCAATACTAATTAAATAATATTATTAATATATTAGAACTTATAATATATTAATAAACCATAAGTGTTATTTCTCTCATTTTAGTTTATCCAAATGCATGATGTCATGCAACCCAAATGGACCATGCCGGGTCAGGTCAAGTACAACCTATAAATAGTTATGAACTTAGACACCTAATCCAACAGTCTCCCACTTGGATAAGTCTAATATCTATAACTGCAAGTATGACTTCAGGAACCGATCAACAATCTTAGCTCTTTTCAAGGTCTCGCGGAACTGAGCTGATGATGATACTCCATTTAAGATAAGTGATCATATAATCCTCTGTTCTAGATATCAGCTGGACAAATACATGGAACAATGTCTTACTTATTGTCTAGCAGTTTGTTTCCCGAATTCTGATTTGTTTGACATAGAACTTAAGTGAACATATCAACTTAGTTCTGACCGGGCCCGGTACATAGGTCAAAACAAAATCATCGAGGGGCCCAAATATCGCTTCTAATCCAAGAAGGAACAGATAAAATTCGACTCATATGCTTGTTCTACTACTTGTTGAATCATACACAAAGTCACGTTTTATAACATCGAGTTACCAATGCGTTTTCGTACGATCAATATATAACCAATTCATAGGCAACAAGTCATATCTCTAGGTTTGAAGACTTATATGATATTACCGTCTCACGATCACTCGAGATAAAATTCCATGAAGTGATACTAGTGAGCATGGGTTGAATTCAATACTCAGAACTTATGAGCACTCATGAGTGTTGTAGCACCACTTTGTCCAACATCTTAGACCTCTACAATCCAACCCATGACAGTCTTGATTCATATCTACTTCCAACATATGACCGACTGTGGATGGTTTGAATAACTTAGTCATTCAGGAAGAGCGACTTAGTTATTCTGGAAGTCAAAACATGCAAAGTGAAACACAAGAGTAATCGAATCAACTATGGTCTCAGAACTTATGAATATAATTAAAAACACCTCTTATTTATCACCATATTGATTGCACATTATTCATTGTATACTGTTTCAAACTATCAACTTTATTCTTGAATTAAAACAATAGATGTCCCATGCTCCGAGCATGTACACTATGTTTTTCTAAACACTAGTCATGCCATACATCAAGTATGCACACTATGTTTGTCTATGACCTTTACTCTGTGAAATAGATCGATTGAACATACTTCCAATGATTCTCATTTCACAATACCAAATCCATACTGCAAATGCTCGAATCCCAGATTCCTGGCATTTACTTAAATCTGTTAGATTCTAAACTTATATGAAGTGGTCCTCTTGTAATGATTATGCACAAAGTCACAAAGACTTGTCAACAGACATTACAGAGTATTCCAATGGAGATCAATTCCATGTAAACGAAGTCTCATATTCAAAGTTCATTCCTTTGAACATTCTTCTTGCATTAAGTTTCCTAATCTTACACAAATTTAATGAATAGCTTCCACCTATGGGAACATTTCCATATTCCCTTTTGACTATTACTCTTGAACAAGACTTGCCTCTTTTCAGACTATGTCAATATGGTCCTTCCAAAATTAACACTATACTTCCAACTGTCCCTGAGCAACCAATCTTTGGTAAACCATAGATTGTCCTCGACAATTGCTTAATCAAATCAGTCATATCCAGTTCTACTACTTTCCCCTCTTAATGCTCTAGGCATTTTGTAAAAATTTAGAACAGATGAATATTATAGCACATGCAATCGATCCTATATCCGAAACATATGGGACACGATTCATAAAGACATGATCCCAGACCAGTCTTTTGCTATAATATTTCTATTTCTATTTGCCAAGTTCTCATAATTCAGATTAAGAAGAGGGATGCCGTAATCATAATCGAATTTTAGAACGCAAATAATGGACCCATATATAGAATTTCCTTATGTTGAGCCATTCCAACATGAAATTCATATATATATATATATCCTTGACTAAAGATAATTAAAACCTCAATGTAAGCTTTTAGAATTGAAGTGAAGTATAATTTCCTCTCCCTTAATTATAGCAAAACAACTTTTCCTAATTGAAACCTTTTTGTTTTTCTATAATTAACATTGCTAACTTGCAACACTTATCATAATTATCATACTCCCACTTGCATGATGATTATTTGCATAATACTTATGCTCCCATTAGCTTCGACATGTACTCAGAAATCAGCTGGACTTCTAGAAATCAGTACTTTATTGACCTTCTTACCAAAGTTCACATTTCTGATACGAGATGCTTTTGATTAAACTTTATCAAAATCATACACCTTTCCTTAGGTAGCACGTATGTGTGTCTAAACACTTTCAGAACTATGAAAAGGAATGTCGTAATCATAGTCTCAATTGTTTAGACCTTTGCCATTTCTCACAAGTCCATGTTAGTGTGCCGGTTAACCACACACGCTCCACTAACGACTTTGAGAATGCAAATATCACAACTGTTATCTACTTAAAATCTACTTAGTGAAAGTGTTTCCCCACCATCTTTTTCATGAATCGGAGAGAAACCTTATGACACTTAGATTTTATGGTGTATGTGTTCTTATCTATGTGAATTTGTCAAAACCATAATCACAAGACAAGGTTAGTGACAAATCCAAACTCTTATGGATTGAACTTGTGCAGTCTTAACTTCTTGCCACCTGGCAGCTCAAGGGCCTGCCATTGCTTCCAAGTTGTTATGCAACCAATTGAGAACTCTCAGAACTCATATGCAAAGCCAACTTTAACTGGAATGGGCACATGAATAAGAATATGTCAACACGATACGTTATAAACCTCAAGTTGTGTGCTAGTGATAAACTATAGGTTTTCCTTCTTGATTAGATCTAGAAGCCTTTTTCCAAGATCTTTAAGACTCCCACTGTCCTCTTGACATATAAGACTCACTTGCTAAATATTCAAGAGATAGTGCGGATTCTTTATCAAGAGAAACACTTCGCACAATTGGCCTTAGTTGGTCTTTGTTTTATCCAAAACATCACAACTTACCAATTTCAAATGTACAAGAGTAGGACACTTTTACTCTTACATTTACCAAGTGTTATAGACCTTTATTTAAGATATGTCACTCAACTTACAGTCTTGGAGTATGACTCTAAGACTTGTTTTGGAACGAAGTATGACTCATCTTCTTGATTCAACCATTTCAGCAATTCTTGATTCCTTTTCTTAGCCATAGGAATGCACTAAGATCTCCTTAGAGGATCAATTGTGACATGGTTTCTTAATCATTAAGATGATCACAAAACATGATACTAAAGTACTCTCCCATCTTTCCAGATTTGAGAAACTTTTATCCTTCTGCCTAATTTGATTCTTCTCATTAGTCCTGCCATACATTGAAGCTTTTCAAATGTTTCAGAATTATACTTAACTTGTAAGTATAACCATATTTACTAAACCTTTGTAAATCATGACGAATATTCTTATCAATCTTTTGTGGTGGACTTGACTAGTGCACATGAATGTGTACTCGATCCCTTAGTCCTTCATTTGCCTCACATATACATGTGAACAAGGAATTAGTCCTAATTTTCCAAAGCTGAAAGTTCTCACTCATCATACTATACGACTTGCATGATTCCAAGTTTCGGTCCAATTGAAACTTGGTTGATGAGAATCTTTCCTTATTTGATAAATTTAGACACTACCACAAATGAAAGAATCAAATTCATATTTCCATTATTGCTAGAACAATATAAACATCAATTTTCCATAAATGCCATTGCAAGGAGATATAAAATAAAGTAAAACAAAATTTTATTTATTTAATAAATGTGGAAAAACCTTTCCTTACAATGCAACTTTAAATGGAAACTATGCTATTACATATTTCCTAGCAATCTATCATAACTCTCTAAGTAGTAGCTCAAGAATCCGATCTTCAAACCATGCGATTGAAATCCATCTTCGCGATCAGATTCAATATACCTTTCCTTTAAGTTTCCTTCCCTTTGCTTGATCCTGCCAAACACAAAAAAAATGTAACCGAGTCACATTTTGTATTAAGAATCATCAATAAGGAACTTAATAGAGTTAGATAGTGGACTTACCTGAAGTAGAGTCAAATCTTCTTGATTTTTTCTTCTCTCTTAGATCTTTCAGGTAGTCAGGGCAGTTTCGCAACCAATGCCCCTTCTCTTGACAATGAAAACATATGGACTATTTGGGTATGGTACATGGGACTATCACAGACTTAGCTTTTCCCTTTACCTTTTGGTCAATCGGGTTGACCAAGGCCGATCCCTTTCCATTGGGAAGAGAAAGCTTTTCTGGACTTCCAATGTTACCATTATCAATGTCCATGGAAGTTTGAGAAATAGACCTTTCACCCATATTTGCTTGACTTTTGCGCCAAATCATTGCTGATTCACCAGCAAAAAGCAAATAAGAAAGATCTATTAGGGTCATGTCGTGATCTCTCATATAGTAGTCTTTAACAAACTCACTATACGACTCAGGAAGTGACTGAAGAACGCAGTCAATAGCAAACTTCCTTGAAATAACAGCACCCAACATTCTCAACCTGTCAATGTGTGACTTCATTCTTAAGACATGAGTGCACACAGGTCTTCCATCTTTATGTTTCATTTCTAGTAGGGCTTGAGTGACCTTAAACCTTTCAAGTCTTCGGGCTTGTGGGTCAGGGAGAATAAATGGAGGAGGTGGAGGTAGAGAAATATGATTTCCATGAGATTTGGGAAGATCACAGTTGTCTAAACCAGACATGTGCAATGGGAGATATTCAAGTTAGTTGATTTTAAGTCCTTAATATAACACCCAATATGAAATATTAAGGCTAGGACCCAACACAATATTTTTTATAACTTGGAAGAGGGATGCCGTAATCCAAGCTATAAAATATTTGAAGGTAGGTGAATGACGATTCACCAATTTCCACCATGAAAAACGAAATAAATTATTAGGTTTTAATTGGATTTGAAACTCCTAGATCTTTTGAGATTCATTGAACTTTCAATGGTATGTTTCAATCTCGAGTGTGCCCTTCATGTTTTGTGACTGGGATACCGAGGATCACAAAACAAGGTGTGAAGTAACCATGCAAATTACTTGGTACCCTTAATGTTTTTCACTTAATCGATGTGCCGGTTAACCACACGCGCTCCACTGACCAATGAAAAACCTTAAGTCACCCTTTGCCTACCTTGTTAAGTCCAAGTTAATGTGTCGATTAACCACACACGCTCCATTAACCGACTTAAGCAAAGCGCAAAGTGTAATTTCATGGGTTAGCACCTTATTCACATTTTTCCTAAAGTAACTAAGATTGGGAATTATAAAACATTTAGTTACTTTATATTCATCATTAATACTTTTAATGAGGGGGGAATTCTAGTCCTTGTCCTACCCGTTCGGCTAACGACCCTCCACCAGTCAAGGAAGCGGTGGGTGAGAATGGACACCCATTAAGCTGCCATTTTATAGGCAACAACCTTATACCCCCCTTATTGACTGACTTCGTGAATGAGGCCTACTAACGGTAAAACGACTTAATCTTATACATATATAATTATTATTAAATTTGTAATATTATAAAGTATAAGGGTTGAATTTTAACTTTTAAATTTCTAGGGGTTGGAACTAAAGTTTTTTTAATGTGACTTTACATGTTCCAAAACTTGAGGGCAAGTTTTGTAACTTTAAAACTTTTCATCTTTCGTAACTTATGAGTTAATGGTTTAATAAAATGAGTGACTTTTCATTTTTTGTAACCTATGTGTTTCTTTAATGGACTTTAAAATAATGACTTTTGGTAATCCATAACTTGAGGACAAGTTATGGACTCCATTAAAACACATAAATATCATGAATTAAGCATTAAACAAGTAATTCCTATGATCTATCAAGAACTCATAAGAACAAGAATAGTCATATCAAAGTTTCAAGAACATATGAACACATATAATCATGTAATTTTGATATTAGCCATTGTAAATGGATTAGAACAACCATTACACCATCAAAAACAAGTTTTTAAACACCAAAACAGTTTAGGGTAATGTTTCTTGTCCATTTCCAGCAGCAAAAGTCGAAAAATCTGCACCCTGGGGCTCCTACTCCTCGAGTGCAAGAACCTACTCGACGAGTAGGATGTGTTTATGCTTGGACTCGTCGAGTCCCCCCATAGACTCGGCGAGTTCCCTGTGCAGACAGCAAGAAATTCGACTTTTTTCACTATTTTGCATCAAGCATCAACAAACAAGCCTAGGCTCTGATACTGCTGATGGGTTTTGAGCATTCTAACACTCCTAAGTGTACATGCAACCCTAGAAAACCTTGGATCTATGTTTGTCTAAAATACAAGCAAAATACTTTTTACAAGGTTCATAATCCTATCTAGCATACATGGGGAACATTAAACATAAAAGATGGCTAGAATTACATACCTTGTAGTTGATTTGATTCCTTGTAAACCTTGAGAGCCTAGCACCCCAAGTGTGATGCCTCAAATGTCTCACACAACACCAAATGCACTTGGAATAAACTTTGAGAGAGAATGTCACACTTAGAAATCGGCTTGCCCTCAATCTTGCTTCTAGTACTTCTAGTGCCGATTTTGGTGAGCTTCATATCCTTTATATAGTGTGTTACAATTAGGGTTACACTATGTAAACCCTAATGTAACATGGCTCTTCATTTCCATGACCCATGGATTTGTAACTCCCATGGAGCATCCTATGGACCTTAGCCCAACTTGATAATCCATGGAGCCTTTAGCCCACTATACAAGTTATGGATGATTTACAGAATCAACCCATATATTTAATTAGTCATTTTTTGATCACTTAATTAATACTAGATTAATTCTTGATCAATACTAATTAAATAATATTATTAATATATTAGAACTTATAATATATTAATAAACCATAAGTGTTATTTCTCTCATTTTAGTTTATCCAAAGGCATGATGCCATGCAACCCAAATGGACCATGCCGGGTCGGGTCAAGTACAACCCAGAAATAGTTATGAACTTAGACACCTAATCTAACAGTATATTCCAACTGAAGACGAGAAAATTCAGTTATTCATGGAGGGACTACGACACGAAATCCACGATTTCGTTGCCAATCGGGAAGTTCTGTCATTCGATAAAGCCGTTGAGTATGCTCGAAGACGCAAGCATGACTTAGAAATACGTGGTGCCACTTTTACTGTTCCGAAGCATCCACGTACTGAAAGAACTGTTCTTGTTCCCTCTTTTCTACCAGCTCAATCCGTTCGGACTGAACCTGGTAATCAAGTGCAAACTCAAAATGCCCCTCGTGGCCGCGCTAGATCACAATCTTTTTCTATTCAATCGCCTTCATGTCGCATTTGTGGAAGGAATCATCCGGGCCAATGCAAAATAGACAAGGAATCCATTGTCTGTTATGGATGTGGAGAAACGGGTCACATAAAGCCAGCTTGCCCGAGGAAGGATGTTACTTGTTATGCATGTGGTATTACTGGCCACAAGAAGCGTTTTTGCCCTACTCTTACTAGTCAGAAGACAGGAAGTCAAGCTTCTGTTCAACAACCGGCGAGAAGTCAAGCTCCTGTTCAACAATCAAAGGGTACTCCAACTAAAAAGGAGGAGGTTCCAAAAGCTAAGGGTCGTGCATTCCAGATTACCACAGAAGAGGCACGCGAGGACCCAAATGTTGTGACGGGTACATTTCTTGTTAACTCTAGACCTGCTCACATCTTATTTGATTCTGGTGCCTCAGATTCTTTTGTGTCTTATGAATTTGCGCATTCTTTTCAAATTGCTTGCTATGCACTCGCGCAACCATTTCACGTAGATACTACGGGAAATATATCATTACTTGTTGATAAAGTCTATAGGGGTTGTGTCATAGAAATTGAAGACTACAGTTTTCTTGCTAATCTGATTCCTATCTCCTTGCCTAACTTTGACATTATTCTCGGCATGGATTGGTTGTCAAAGAACCAAGCATAACTCTTGTGCTATGAAAAGATAATGTGTATTCCCATTGAAGGGGAGAATCCTATCTATGTCTACGGCGAACAAAGAATCTTAAAAATAATCTCTTTCCTCAAAGCTCGTAAATTCATATTGAAAGGGTGTTCTATCTATCTGGCCTACACAGTCGATATCTCAAAAGAGGAAAAGAAAACGGTAAATGATGTTCCCATTGCTAAAGAATATCCAGATGTTTTTCCCGAAGAATTGCCTGGACTTCCTCCGGACAGGCAAGTAGAATTCTGAATTGACCTTGTGCCTGGTGCTGCTCCGATTGCAAAGACTCCTTATCGTCTTGCGCCAGCTGAGATGAAAGAAATGATGATTCAACTGCAGGAACTACTTGACAAAGGTTTCATTCGACCGAGTACCTCTCCTTGGGGTGCTCCGGTATTGTTTGTCAAGAAGAAGGACGGATCAATGCGAATGTGCATTGATTATCGTGAGCTAAATAAAGTGACTATCAAGAACAAGTACCCACTACCTCGCATTGACGATTTATTTGATCAACTTCAGGGTGTTCGCTATTTCTCAAAGATTGATTTGAGATCTGGCTATCATCAATTGAAAGTGCACGAGCAGGATGTACCGAAGACTGCTTTTCGTACTCGATATGGACATTATGAATTCCTTGTCATGCCGTTTGGTTTGACAAATGCTCCTGCTGTATTCATGGATATGATGAATCGGGTATGCCGCCCAATGCTCAATAATTCTGTCATCGTATTCATTGACGATATTCTAATCTATTCCAAGTCTGAAGCTGATCATGTCATACATATTCGTGCGGTATTAGAACTTCTTCGAAAGGAGAAACTATATGCTAAATTCTCGAAATGTGAATTTTGGCTTCGCCAAGTTCAATTTCTCAGCCATGTTATTTCTGGTGACGATGTATCCGTAGATCCTACCAAAATCGAAGCTATTCAGAATTGGGAAGTGCCCCGTAATGCTTCCGAAATTCGTAGTTTCTTGGGTCTCGCGGGATATTACCGGAGATTCATTAAAGACTTTTCTCGTATAGCCGTACCTCTCACAAGTCTTACACGAAAGAAAGTGAAGTTCGAATGGAGTGAAGCCCAAGAAAAAGCTTTCTCAACTCTAAAAGATGTTTTGACTCATGCTCCAATCTTATCGCTCCCAGAAGGTGATGATGATTTCTCCGTATATAGCGATGCTTCAAGATTGGGACTCGGTTGTGTGTTGATGCAACGTGGTAAAGTGATAGCCTATGCTTCAAGACAACTGAAAGATTATGAAAAAAATTATCCCACTCATGATCTCGAACTCACTGCAGTGGTATTTGCCCTAAAACTTTGGAGGCATTATCTTTTTTGTACAAAATGCCAATTATTTACCGACCACAAGAGTCTCAATTATATATTCAGTCAGCAAACTCTGAATATGAGACAACAACGAGCCATGGAGCTGATCAAAGACTATGACTGTGAAATCCTGTATCATCCTGGAAAGGCTAATGTAGTTGCCGATGCACTTAGTAGAAAGGTTTATCGTAATAGTATGTGTTATGCTATTACTCACACTACAGTAAAGTTCACTATTCTAGATGAACTAGAGAAATAGAGAGGCCCTAAAGCCAGAAAATGTGAAGAAAGAAGGGATGATACATTATACAGATGTTTTACTTGATGATCCACGAGGATTGAAGGTATTCAAGAATCGGCTATGGATTCCAAAGATTGGTGGATTAAGAAAGAAGATTTTAGATGAAGCCCATAAGTCTAAACTGTCAATACATCCTGGTACAAGTAAAATGTACTATGATGTAAGAGTTGATTATTGGTGGCCTAGATTAAAGAGAGACATTGGAAGATATGTGCAGGAATGTTTGATATGCTTACAAGTCAAAACAGAGCACCAAAAGCCTTACGGAACCCCAGAAAGTCTTAGTGTCCCTATATGGAAATGGGAAGAACTTTCCATGGATTTTATTACCAAATTGCCAAAGACTGCTAGACAGCATGATAACATTTGGGTAATCGTCGACCGCCTGACTAAAAGCGCTCATTTTCTTGCCATGCGTGAAACGGCTCCAATGGAGAAATACGCACAAGTATACTTTGATGAAATTGTTGCAAGACATGGTGTGCCACTAAAGATCATTTCTGATCGTGATACTCGCTTCACATCTCACTTTTGGGCGAGTATGCAACGTGAATTGGGATCTCGAGTTGCTCTCAGCACAACTTATCAACCCCAGACAGACGGTCAGACGGAGAGAACAATCCAAACAGTAGAAGATATGCTTCGTGCATGTGTCTTGGAATTCGGTGGTAACTGGGATAAATACTTACCTCTTGTCGAATTCTCGTATAATAACAGTTACCACGCTTCAATCAAAATGCCACCATATGAGGCATTATATGGTCGCAAATGTCGTACTCCATTATGTTGGCATGAAATAGGACAAAAAATCCTTGGAGGCCCTGAAATGATTCAAGACACCACCGACAAGATTCAAATTGTACGAGAAAGAATGAAAGCGGCCCAGGATCGACAGAAGTCCTATGCGGAAAAGAGGAGACGACCCATAGAATTCCAGGTGGGTAATTTCTTAATGCTGAAAGTATCCCCTGGAAAGGCATTATGCGATTCGGGAAGAAAGGAAAACTAAGCCCTAGATTTGTTGGCCCTTTCAAAATCACCCAGAGAATTGGTAAACAAGCATCCCGCTTGGAATTGCCTGAAGATTTGGCAGGTATTCATGATGTCTTTCATGTGAGTTATCTACGCAAGTGCTTGAGCATCTATGATGAGACAGTTTCGTTATCCGAGGTGAAACTGGATAATAAGTTAACTTATGTAGAAGTGCCTGAAGAGATCGTGAATGAAAGAACAAATAATCTACGTAATAAAGAAGTAGAGTTGGTGCTTGTCAAGTGGAAACACCATCGAGGCCCGAACTATACTTGGGAGAATAAGAATGAGATAAGAGCGAAATATCCCCATTTATTTTAATCGATGTAATTTCGGGGACGAAATCCTCAAAAGGAGGAGGTATTTGTGACATACACGTTTTGAAATCGTGTTTTAAGTAAATAATATTATGAAATATTATGTGATATTGAGTATTGAGTTCTAACAGATAGTTTTTACTAGAAATGAAGTAAAACTATGTTTAGAATCACTCGGAAAATATTGGAAGTCTTATGAGATTCCAATTAAAAGTTAAAATATCGAAATTTAACGAAAATATAAAATTTGAAATAAGTAAAATTTTACTATTCAAAGTTGTAGATAATTTCATTAGAAGCCTTTAGGCGAAAACCTCATCGAAATCCGAGTTATAACGAAGAAGTTATGACCAATCGAAGATCCGCGACAAAACCGGCACGGCACCAAATGACGTAAAAAGTGAGTTTTTGATAAACTACTTTTTAGCATTGGTGATCTAACAGAAAGTCGTAGTATTTGTTAAACCGAGAATTTTGATAAAAAGAACGCCAAAATCTGACTTTGTATAAGGAAGTTATGATTTTTCTAAGTTTCAGCTTAGCAGTAGACAGCTAAAACCTCGAATTTTAGATCGAGTGATTTTTAGCCGACACAACCTAAACGAGAATCGAAGGTCTCGTCAATAGTAGTACAACGGTAAAAAGACAGACGAAAACGGACATCGGATGAAGAAGTTATGAATTTTTAACGGATTTTCCTGTCCCGGTCTGTTAAAAATAATAATATTAAAAATAAAGTCAAAATTATCCGACGAAGTCTAAACGAAAGTTGTAGAGCATAATTTTCCCTACGTGTGCATAAAAAGAACGTCAAAAACGGAGCTCGTATGCGAAAGTTATGGATTTTAGAAGTTCGGGGCACAAAATTCGAGAAAATCATTAAAACCGAGAAGACTCGCATGGCACAGCTTCGGCCACGTCGCCCTTCTCGCATGCAGACGCGTGTCCGAGCTGGAGAACCAAGCGATGCGAGGTCCAATAGCCTTCCGACGCGTGCCATCTCCGTGTCAAGTCCGAAGCATGCCAGCTGCCTATCTCGCATCCGAGCCTCGCCCCTTCTGTCGCGTGTTCGAGCTTCGCAGCCACCTGCCCCTTCCCTCTTGCTTCGGATCTGAGGCTCGCACCTATATAAGGGGTGTGATACCTCCCGGGTAAATGTTATAAAATGCCCCTTTTTCACCCCTAAACTCATATTTCTACTATTTCAACTTCCCCCGAAGCCCCGGGATTATTTCCAACGCCCGAAACACGCCCCGAAGTTCCCGAGAAGCCCGATAAATTTATCTTTTCGGTTTGAAGCCCAAACCTCGCAGGGCCCGGTTTTCAAGAAAACTCCCGGTTTTCATTGAAGAAAGTCAATTATAGTAACGAAGTGCTGCCCAAATTACTAATTTAACCCCCGGTTATTTCAAGGTGAGTTCAATATATAGGAACAATTGTATGTTATGTGTTATATGTACTATGTGCTTTTCAGTGTTATTATTCCGGGTTATTTTCCCGTGTTATTTTTATTTCCGCTATTTATGATAGCAAAGCTATACCTTTGACCATGTGATCAGTGAAAGGACTTAGATTCACAGTGGTATTGGTACGTAGCCTCTGGCCATGTAGAGCATGTCTCCGTAAGAGAATGACTTCTATTCTATGGCATTGGCAGATGGTTAGACAAGTCTATAAGCCTGAAATCTACCGAAATGTTTAAATCAGAAAGTGTATGTCTTCTATGCCATTTGGGCCGAAGCTTTATTGATCGTATATCTTTGTATCAAATCATTGATTGATATGGAAAGTTTGTCTCATGATTCACATATGGCTTTGTTGTTCCTTGTTCCTCTTTGCTTCTGCCATATTGAAGTATATATATGGCATAACGTTATATTGTATCTATTGTTGAACTCACTAAGCGTCACCGCTTACCCCTCTCAATGTTTAACAATTGCAGGAGATAAGTAACCAGTATGGTTATATACTGTCGGAAGATGTAGAATAGTTTTTACTATTACTTTTGTATTTCGGTTTATGTTTGTATAAAATCACAATATCCTGGGTAGTTATGTAAAATATTAAAACATAGTCGGTTTGTATCCAATCTTTTGTAATCACTTTATCAATGTAAGATATTGTTTTATAAATATGCATGTAGCATGTTTTGGAGTAACAATTGTCAAGTATGAAAGTTTGGGTCTTTCAGAAATACGAAAGTTTAGAAAGGGGTTCTTTCACGACGTGTATGTAGCAGCAACAACAACCTTACGCCTTACAACCCCCGTCATCATCATTGATACCACCAACCATCTTCTGGGGTTTCTTTTACCCTGATCCTAAACGGTTGGAATCTAAACCCCACTAAGAGGAAAGTTAAAAACGAGAGCAACATGAGCAAATGTGATCATACATCATCACCATTGTTGCTTTCACAATCGTTGGCTTCATCCTCTTCGTACATCATCATCATCACCGATCAATGTCTTCCCCTGCCATTGTTTTTTCTACAGTCGACTCAAAATATATTTTTCATCAAAAAAATCTCAATTACAAAATCCTTGAGCTCTCTTGAATAGTCTTCCTCTTCCATCGCAAAGTTCCTACCCTATGTAAGTTTTTATACTTGATTTCTGCATTTGATTGTGATATTGATAAGTTGCACAAGATTTCTTTTGGCTATAATTGAGAAGTTTAATTTTCTTTAATCTTCATCCGTTTTGTGCGTTAGAGTTTCTTTCGGCTATATTTTTTTTATATTGGTTATCCGTATAATTGATTTTTTTTCTGTATGTATTATATGTTGGATAATCTTGATGTGTATGGGTTAATATTTAGTATTTTTTTTTATTTAGCTTTAGAATAAAGGTGGTTGACCAGTTCATGGGAAATGCACGTGAATGTACTTGGTATCTAAAGTGTCCTAGTCTTAAGGAGAATTAGCTAGTTTTTAGATTGTTTTTGTTGGCTTCCGTTAGGTACTTGTAGGCTATATATATAGCCCTTTGTTTTTCTGAATATGAAGAGTGTGCAGCAGCTTTTGAGTCCAAATTAATTCTATATCTCCATATTTTCTTTCTGTATACATATATACCTGTGCGTGAGTGTTATTCGAGAGACGACTTGAGGGCCTGTTTTCCAACATTTGGTATCAGAGCCTAGGGCTCGTTTAGAAGAATCAGGTTTGAGATTCGATGTCGAGAGAGGAGGAGCAGCCCTTGGCTGCAGGACTGAGAACGAAAAAGAAGAAGCCTATGAGATCAACAGATAAAATGGTGATGGGAGAGAAGAAACAGAAGAAGAAGAAGATGAAGGGGTTGAGTCAAGTGAAAACCCCAGAAGCTTTAAAGACCAAGAAGTAATCAGTCAGAGACACGAGGAAGGTTCCTGAGAGATCTATAAGGTCTGCTAGGAACTAACCAGAAACTTTAAAGACCGAGTACTAAAGTATGGGACAGCAAGAAAGAGAAGGCCTATTGCAACCCAATGCAATCAGGTCTGGAGGAAGTGAACCAAGCAGCAAGTTTGATCACGTGTTGATGATCACATGAAAGAACAGCAGAAGAATGTTAGCAGTCAAGAGATAAAACACAGGTAGCAAGAAAGAAGAAAGAGGAAAGAAAGAAGTAAGCAGTAAGATAAGGCTTGAGACAACAATAAGTATGAGCAAGATTAAAGCAAGATAGCAAGACCGAACCTAGGTGGTTTGAATAGCAAGTTACAAGCAAGCAATAAGATTCGAAGTGAGCAAGAGAGTTTGAATCAAGCATGAAAATAGAAAGTTTAGCAAGAGCAAGAGATAAGAACTTTGTGTTCTTAAAGCAAGGAGCAAGATTGAATCACAAGGATTCGGTTAACAAGAGAAATGGGACAAGATCATCAAGACTATGGGGGTGAATGTTGGATAATCTTGATGTGTATGAGTTAATATTTAGTATTTGTTTTATTTAGCTTTAGAATAAAGGTGGTTGACCAGTTCATGGGAAATACACATGAATTTACTTGGTCTCTAAAGTGTCCTAGTCTTAAGGAGAATTAGCTAGTTTTTAGATTGTTTTTTTTGGCTTCCGTTAGGTACTTGTAGGCTATATATAGCCCTTTGTTTCTCTGAATATGAAGAGTGTGCAGCAGCTTTTGAGTCCAAATTAATTCCATATCTCCATATTTTCTTTCTGCATACATATATACCTGTGAGTGAGTGTTATTTGAGAGACGACTTGAGGGCCTGTTTTCCAACATTATAGAGTTTTATTTATTATGATCTAAATCAAATGTTAGTATAATCGGATTTTGGGCATTTAGCTTTATGTATGATTGACTTTTGGTTATGTTTGATTGCTTTTGGTTTATGATGGTTTACAGATAATATACAAATAATAACAAAATAAATCGCCCATTCTTATGATATCGAGTTGTTGAGAATATAAAAAATAAATAAATAAATAAATAATCAAAATTCTCCTGAAGCCTATTGGAATAGGATAGGTCAATTTGGATAAACAAAATTGTTGAAAACTTAATGGAAAATTTCTTTATTGAAGGTATTGTCTAATATTTATCTATTATAAAATTAATTATCAACCAATCATGTATTATGAAGTTTTCATATGTTAAAGAAATATAATATAGAAATAAATATTGAAACTATAGTCAAATTTATTGGTTTTTGGCTCATGTCTAAATGGCTTTTAGGCACTATATGATTTTTTTATCATGTGGCAGTGTGATGAATTTTAATTCTTAATAAGTTAAAATTTATATGTGTACTTACCAAATAATTAGGTGATAGAACTTCTCAAGTCAGTATGATGAGGACGATTAGAATAGGTGGCAGTGTGAGTTTTTGTGTTTGATTGGTACTAAACAAGATAATATATGTCACAATTTTGTTGTTTATAAAATGGATTCTTAAGTACTAAATTTATTAAGTATACTATGTGCACTATATTTTAAGGATACATATTTATTACGTATAAGAAGTACACCAAGTTTTGTTTATGCTGAAATTATGCAGCAATAAGTCTTTTTTTCAAGATGCTATTTGGCTAAATCATAATTACGTGATTTTTAATATTTTCTATTTACATTCTTTTAAGAATGTGAAATTTCATTAAATAATTGGGTTTTCGGATATAAAGTTTTTCATCTGATATTTCACATTCCTTAGAAATGAGTAAATATTATCATTTAGTTTACATTCCTAAATATATTTTAGGTGTATATAAGAGATGTTTGTAAATACTTCAAATAATAGTAATTCTTATTAATATACCTACAAAAACTGTTTAAGAATGTAAATGACAATGTGGGAAAATTTCATCGGTCACTATTAGTTGACATTTTTCTGCTTTCTTATGCAGGGGAAATTATGACAATTGTTGGTGACCATGATTCTACTAGGTTAAAGTACATTGTCATCGACCATCGATTTCACTGCCAAGGTAGCGCCGACGTGTTTGTAGCAGCAACAACAGCCCTACGCCTTCACAACCCCTAGCGTCTTCATCAAGCCCTAATTCCTTCGAGTTCTATATTCTTTCAGATAATATCCGACTATGACACACGATTCGGCCTACAATTAATATATAGGCTAATTCTAAGTTATGAATTTGACCTAGCGACTTATGAATGAATGTTAAAATTGGCCAACAAACCCTACCTGTTGAAAATCAACTATTAAAGGATGCAATGGAAGAAGTTTGTGATATTTTATTATTTCAGGAATGCTGTTATTCTTTTCAAGAATAAATGTAATATTTTTAATTATGATTAGTATTTAGTAGATTATTCATTGTGTATGTTGTAATTCTTTCAAGAATTCCTATATTCTTTCAAGAATGTTTGTATTATATACAACATATAGTGTATTCTTTTTAAGAATTGTTATAGTTATTACATTATTCATTGTTATTTTTTTGTTGTTATTCTTTCTTTCATGAATGTTTTTGTTTATTTATGTATTTTTAGTGGATATTCTTAAAGATGTATCTTTTAAAAAAACCACATTCTTTCAAGAATAAAAACGTATCCTGTCATTAATGCATATTTTTCCAAATACAATTCTCCAAAAATTTTGTGTTTTTTGTTGTCATTATTTAAAGCATATTTATTTTTTGAAAAAAGAATAATCTTGTAATAAAAATGTCAATAAATGTATTTCCGAAAAATATGACAAACATAAATGTATATCCTAAAAATTATGGACTTGACTTATTTGATTATAAACAAAAAGTCTATTTTACCCTTTTAACTAATTATTTTATATATATATATATATATATATATATATATATATATATATATATATATATATATATATATATATTAGAGTTATGAAAGATTTTAACAGTAAAGTGACATATTTTTTTGTCAATTTTGGTCCTCCAACTTACAACATTGACTCTTCATCTTTATGCTTTTGTTCACAAACAACCCTTTCACTTTGGTTTGAAATTTTTAATACCCCTCGCCTTTTACTACATATTGTTAGTATTTAGTCTTTTGGCAGAAATGGTCCTTCATCATTATTATTATTATTGTTAGACAAAATTATACGATTGGTCCCTGTGGTTTACCAGATTTAACATTCTTTTTTTGGTTTTAAATTAATGTTTTATTTATTAGAAAATACTCACCCAATACCATAAACCCACCCACCATCTGCCATCACCACCTCCACCACCACCGCCAAAATTACATAAATGGTCCATATGGTTTACCCATGGTGACAAATTCAGTCCCTACTACCTGAAAAGACCAAATTACCCTCACATTAACGGACAAAAAGCAACCAACATGCTACTTTACTTTTACAAAGCAATACTTTCCGACCCCGGCAACGCCGGGGAATCTTTTCTAGTTTACATTAAGAAACATTAATTCTTTTTTGTTTTTAGTTACCATCATGTTATTGCCATTGAGAATCAAAACCCTTGATTTTCTAAATCTAATGGTTATGGTTGAATTATAGATGTTAGTTAATATATATATATATATATATATATATATATATATATATATATATATATATATATATATAAATAAAGCAAAAGGGCTTAGATTGATGATAGAAGGTAGATGCTAAGTTGCCCAAAGTTACAAGCAAATTACTTATTCTGCTACACTTTTGGCTATTATATAATAAGCATCTTAAGCTTTTTTTTATATGTCTACCCCAGTTCAAGCAAGCAAATCAAGTCATGTCTTCAATAGAGAAACAAAGGTATATATTCTCTTTTCTGTCTTTATTTCTCTACCTCAACCTTTCCATCTCTGTCTATATTCATATTTCTGCATTTATGCTTCTTGGGTACCGTAGATAATTAAAACTTCATGCTTGTAGAAGGTTTTGGTGGAGTCGAGTATTGCCTTGTTGACATGGGATTAAATGTTCATCAACTGTCGGTGTCGTTGCAACTGTTCAATTTATGTGATGAGTTTTTCATATGCACGTGATTTATAGTTATCAATCATTGCTCAAGCTTATATATATAGTAGTAGACAACTTCAATTCATGGAAGTATTTTAATTGTGGAAGTCATAGTTATAATTTTTCTTTTTTTTAAACAACGAATAATATTAATAATAAAAACCTAAATAGTAGTAAACAGCTATCTATGAGTGGTAAGGAACAAAAGGAACCAAAAAAATAACAAGAACATTACAAAACGATACTCTCTTTAGATATATAAGATAAAAAAAAAAGGAGAAACACTCCATTCAGCCTAGCTTTCTAATCCATTTCCCCTATACTTATTTCATTCGAACGATGAGTAATGATAGAATCCATAATTTTGGTTGGGTTTACTCCAATGTTTTTGAATATTTTATCATTCCTTTAATTCTTGGTTTCATGGATCCAAATTGCAAGAGTGGTCAATTTTCCCAAAATTGTCGGTCATCTTTATACACATAGTAAAAATTGCCTCTATTTATTACGATTCAAAGAACTAATTACTACGATGCAAGGTAAAGATGACTGACAATTTTGGTAAAATAGATCACTCTTGCAATTTGGATCCACGATAATTAGAAACCAAGAATTCAACAATATCCAAAAACCATTAACCACACAAGCAGAAGCCATGCGATTTCCACCTCCCAATTATAACTTTATTATTATTATTATTATTATTATTATTATTATTTTAAAAAGTAACCTATATTAAAACTCGACTATGATTAATAGTTGTTTTTTATTTAACAAACACGTCATTTGCTGAAAAGATATATTCTTTTTAAAGTAAAAATTAAATTTATTGAAAAAAAATATCATTTAAACCATAAACTTAGGGGTGTTCAGCTAAATTTATTTAAAGAGCTTATTAGCTTAGAACGCTATAAAAAATAAAAAATGTTTGGATAAAAATAGTTACTTCACTCTAATTTATTAGCTTATAAGCCAATAAACTAATAAACAATAAGCTTTTTTGTCAAACACCCTTTTACGTACTTTCAATTCCACATAATAGAAAGACCTTTTCAAGCTCCATGGAGACGGAAATGTCCGAAAGTGAAGATGTCAGAATTGAAATACGGGATAATCAACCGGCGGCTAACAATGTTAACGACAATTTTGCCAGGGAGTGGGTAGCCTGCATTAAAGGCAATGAGACCACCCAACGTTTAGAACGCAAACGACAGATGGAGAAAGTACCTCCATTGCTCTTAAAGGGCGAAAAAGGTGGAAGAAACCGCCGATACTACGAACCATCGGTGGTTTCACTTGGTCCTTACCACCATAAACGAGAGGATCTCACCGCAGCTGAGAAATACAAGCTCATAACCCTCGAGGAGTATCGTTTGAGCTGCGAAAAAACCATGGATTCATTATACAACAAGGTGTTCGAAGTTGTATATGATGCTAGAAAGTGCTATATCGATGGTTCTACAGATGAATACAACGATGAGCAGTTTAATCAAATGATGTTGTGTGATGGTTGTTTCGTTTTGTTCTTTATAGAGTGCGTTGCTAGCCAGGACAATATGTTGATGCTAAATAATGAGTATTTAGGCGCATTGGGTTTCGCGCATGTAGCTCGAGACATTTTCTTGCTCGAGAACCAAATCCCGTTTGTAGTACTAAAAGTTCTTTTGGATCTGAGATTCTCGGATGGAGGTGAAGAGATCTTAAAGAAGTTCTTTAACTACTTAAACTATGGAGAAATGTCCACGAAGGAAGAAAATGTTCTTAACAAGAAGCAACCACTTCATCTTCTTGAGCT
This sequence comes from Lactuca virosa, assembly GCF_052849685.1. Taxonomy (NCBI): domain Eukaryota; kingdom Viridiplantae; phylum Streptophyta; class Magnoliopsida; order Asterales; family Asteraceae; genus Lactuca; species Lactuca virosa. The sequence goes on from NC_136433.1 coordinate 116,047,598, forward strand.
TTATAGGTCCTATTTCATCTCGCTTCCGTGCTCTCTTGGTTTTGGTTCGATTAATGCAGGCAAGCGGCAAACATGGAGGAAAAAGGTTGACAATGCTGATGAAGATTGGAATTATGTAAAGCGAAATCGATCCTTTGCATCAGTTACAGAATTGAAAGCTAAAGGGATATTTGTGAAATGTACTTACGACGAGTCTTCTAATGAAGACATTAAGTTTCATTCACGTTGTTGTTATGGTGAGCTTGAGCTTGTGCGTAGAGCAGTGTCCTCGAATTCAAAAGCTATTTACTTGAACATGATCGCTTACGAGATGTGCCCTCATAATCCTAATGACTTTCGAGTTTCGACTTACATTAGAGTAATGAAATCTCTGGTTATTCATCATGATGACGTGAAGGAGTTACGAAACAACAACATATTACTTCATAGTCTTGGTAGAGATGAAGAAGTAGTGAAGATGTACGATGAGATTGAGGCACCAGCGGTTAATCTCTATATGTTTAATCAGCTACGACAAGGCATTGAGAAGCACTGTACTAACAAGTATAAGACGTGGGCGGCAGAGCTGATTAACGTCTACTTTAGCAGTCCATGGAAGACGGTGGCTTTGTTGGTGGCTACTGCTATTCTTTTTACTAGTTTTCTGCAGACTTACTTCGCCATCAAGCCACTTCCGGATGACTCCAGTGGGGATATTGCCAAGCTTCTGAGACGATGCATACACTCTAAGCCTCCTTCTCCACCTGCTTGATCTAGATCTGAAGGAGGTGTTCATTTTACTCCGTTGGCCACCACACCATGTCAGAGATTTGGAGTTAATCAAAACTGCATTTTGAAATCGGAAACCCACAAAGACATCTCAACTAATTTCCAAAAGAAATGAAAGGATGTTTAATCTTACGAGGTTTTGTTTAAATTAAGTTATTATGAGAATTGTAAACTTTAATTACAATTTCTTTTGATATTTATGAGTACAAAGTATGTTAACAGTAATGGAGTTTATAATTTTTACGAAAAAAAGAATGCATTGTCCTACCTTTTTAGCCATAATCATGAGGTCATCTCCAATGGATTGAACTCTTAAGAGTTCAATGTATTGTCACATTAGCATTCCACTAACTATACAATTTAACCTATTAAACTCTACACTCCATTAAACTCTTAAGAGTTCAATGGATTCCACATCACCATTTTAGTTTTTTTTTTCATAAAAAATATTAATAAATAAAACTAAAATATTACATTAATTAGAAATTCAAAGTAACAATTACTAAATATTAATTAAAGATTACAATTTAGAAATTAAAAGTTACGAATATATTATAATGGGAACGTTTTATTAATTTGTAATTTCACTATGTTGTATTATACTCCCTCCGTCCCAAAATTATAGTCCATCTTTTTTTTTTGGTTTGTCCCAAAATAATAGTCCACTTCTAAAAATAAATAATATTTTACCAAAATACCCCCTCATTATTACTTAACCAACTAAGCATTTAATGGAATATTAAATGCAAAGTAAGGACAAAACTGTCATTTTATTAAATAAAGTTAGTGATAATTAATGTTTTTCTTAATATGTGTGTTTTTTGTCTGTGGACAATAATATTGGGACGGATGGAGTAATAAATAAGATGTTATCTTTCTAAAATATTATAAGATTTATATACTCTTTTATTGTTTAGAATAAAAAATATGATGTAACTTAATAAACTAAATTATTGAATATAAAATAAAATAAGGTATAAATCAAAAAAGTAATAATATATAGTTTGTTTGTGGGAAAAAAAATTAAAAGTTATTTTCAATATAAATTGTTATATTAAATTGATAAAGGAAAAAAAATTTCAACATAAATTGTTATATTAAATTGAGAAAAAAAAATGCATGACGAGGGTCAATGTGGATTGAACCCCCCCCCCCCCCCCTCCCCCACCCATTCAATACGCTCTACCTATAATGCATTTTTAATCCATTGAATGTCACATCACCACATTTTTACCCATTAAACTCTTCATACAACCCCCATTGGGGATGACCTAATCAACTTATATTTTTCTATCAGTTAGATGATATAATAACTTAAATAAAAATTGTTCCTGGAATAATAATCAATTACTCCGTTGAACCGAGTATTTGATATTTTACATATTTGAATCCCACCCTGAATTCTCATGTTTCTCCCACCCCCAAATTTCAACATTACCCCCTCTCCGTCTCTTTTCCTCCGTTTTCCCTGAATCCCTTATTAACAACGTTTGGCCCGAAATCCCCTGTTTAACCTTCTTTAACCTATTTATTATGTGTTTAGTTCGTTTAACCATACATATTACACTAATTATTCAAATACAAAACATACATATATATATATATATATATATATATATATATATATATATATATATATATATATATATATAGAGCTAGGTTCATTTGTTTAAACTAAGTATTGTGTTATCGTATTCATAAATGTGGGCCAAGAATTTGTTAACCGTATTCTATAAGAAATAATGTATTTTTTGTTTTTATTCTTCAATTGATTGTTCAAGAATTTGTTATTCTACAAGAAGTTCAAGAATTTATGGTTCAAGAATATTTTTATTTTTTAGTAAATAATTAAATAAATAAACATATTCTGTCAGAATGTCCGAATTAAAATAGTTATAATTCGTAAAATCGGATTTTTAAAATTAATAGAATCTATGATCCCTTAAAATATGCAATTTCCCTTTATTAAATCTATTTTAATTCAATAATATATCTTAATCACTTTCTTAAAATAAGTAAAATTGATTGGCCCACAGTTATGAATACAATAACACAATAATTACTTTGAATAAAATAACCTAGGCCTATATATATATATATATATATATATATATATATATATATATATATATATATATATATATATATATATATATATATATATATATATAATAGAATAACCTAGGCCTATATATATATATATATATATATATATATATATATATATATATATATATATATATATATATATATAATGGCTAGTGTAAATTTAATATGTATTTTTATAAATCCAGATAACTGTTAGCCAAAATGATAACTTGAGTAGCTGTAAATCCATTATCGAAGAAAATGGTAGCTTTAGTAGTTGTAAACCCATTATCACGGAAAATGGTAGCTTGAATAGCTGTAAATCCGTTATCGGGAAAATGGTAGCTTGAGTATATGTAAATCCATAATCGGGGAAAATGATAGCTTAAGTGGCTATAAATGCATTGTCGAGATCAGTGGCGGTTTGAGTAGTCGTAAGACCATGTCTAGTCGTTATGTAGTTATAATACTATATATAGTCGACTATCAAAAAATACAAATATATGTTATGTACTTGTTAATTCATTATTTGGGGAACCACTGTGGTTAAACTTATTATGTACGAGTTTATGTGGAGTTATTTGAAACATAAATGATATTATATGTGTATCTCGAGTAGGTTACTCACTAAGCTATGGTAGCTTACGTTTTTGTTATTGTGTGTCTTTCAAGTTCATCAGTAGACTCATTAAGGAAGGGAAGATTAGTAGTTGAGACATGATAATTCTTGGCTTGGATCATTGTATTTTTCTATTATACAATCCTTTTTAATAAATTCTCGCATTTAATTAGTTAACATAAATGTACACCGAGTTATTTTATTAATTAAAAAATGAAACTTTTTTGTGTACTGTGAGTTAAAAAGTTGGGTGTTACATCTTCAGATATGCCGAAGCACGAAAACTTCTCCAATCACTACTTTGATCAAGCTCTTTGCCGCCTCCAGTTTTGCGACCACCTCCAAATCTGCTTCGTCTCCGACCACCTCTCGATCTACAATTTCATAATTCTCATTGTTGTCATCACACAACCGCAACCATCGCCGACGTCACACCACTACCCACTGTCGATGTCAAAAAACCATCACCGATGTCCTACCACCGATGCTCATGGATTTGAAGATAGGGATTACTCTCAAATTTGGAACAAAATGCATAAAAGGTCTTTGATGGAATGTCTCAATGAAAAATGTTAGAGTTTAAGCTATGAATACAACGTATATTAAATTATGAATAACTTTATTTAACTATGAATGACTGTATCAACATAGGAAGTAGTGTTTTAAATGTGTTGTTGTATTAAACTATAAATGTGTATTGAACTTGCCAACCACCACCTCTTCCGTCCCCCTGTTGTTGCCTCCTATCACCGGCAAAAACGACCACCAAGATCATTTCCTTACTACGAATGTGTTTCTTAGGTTGTAACTTGGTGTCTTATGTTGAGAATGGTCTTTAAATTGTTTGTGACATCCGTCAAATTTGGTCAACAAAAGTCAACAAGGTCAACAAAAGTCAATTGTATGTATATTAGGTCAAAAAGGTGAAATGTGATTTTCGTAACATCCCTAATGTATTATCGAATATTATAATGCTACACACGCTATTTTGAAATCCATTATTGAATAAACGCTTTTATTGCGATCAGTAAACTACGGTAATGTAGTAATTCGATAAAACACACAAATATTACCGAGAATTGGGTAATGTTCATAACACGAGGTTTACTTGTTCACAAATCCATAAACACGTTTTAAACATCATATGACCTAGTATTTAGTTGATAATCTGGTGGTTATTCTGGAAAAAGGTCATACATCAAAAAAAAAAGAAAAACAAAATGTTATCACGTTTAACGCTCACATTTTATACAACGAATTTGTGAAAACCAATTTAATTATAAGGTGTTAATATTATTGTTAATAATATTAAATAACAATATTTTTATTAGTTATTAAACCTTACCAATTTCTCAAATCCCACCACACTTTTATAAAAATGACAAACTTTTATAAAAAGGGCTAGTTTTTATAAAAACTATATGAGACAAATTATGTCTCTTCTCTCCCCATATCCAACATCATCATATCATTTATATAATATCTCCCCATATCCAACATCATCATATCATTTATATAATAAAAAAATCAAGAACCATACCATGAATATAATAATCCAAATGTCTTACTTGATTATTTTAATCGAAGGACCTTACATGAATAAAAAATGGAGAAAACTTACCCTAAATTAAATCTCACAACACTTTACCTCTTCCTTTCCCCATGCAAACCCCCACCACTCTTCTCTCTCCCTCTCCTTCTATAAATTCGGCCAGGAGGCCTCCCTCCCCACCATTTCATCTTCAATCTCACTTCTATACTCTCTAAACTCTCCAAGAATTCTCTAGTTGATTGAAGGCTTTTGACAAGTATTTTTGCAAGTCTTTTGGTAAGTGTTCCTCCTAATTTTCGAGATTCACCACCATCCATCAACATTTTTTGGTTATTTTTACTCATAATCTTGAATAAAAAACCCTAGGCAAGATCTTGAAGTTCAAGGAGGCGTTGTCTTCCAAAGCTTGATTCCTACTTCATCTTTCTCACCATTTCTTGCTATCTTCTAGGGAAATCACAAAAGGTGAGTTCATACCCCATTTTCTACTAGTTTTCACTCATTTTACATTTTCGGGGACATGCCATGCAAACAAAATACATTTTGGACAATAACTTTACACAAAGGTCCTAGATCTAATATACTCTGGACAAAACTTTTAACCTTTGGGTAATGCTATATCATGCATGTTTATGTTCTATTCATGAAAATATAGCATATACACTTATTTTCAAAGAAAGCACACAAGTCTGGTTCCCTTATATGCACAAGTTTCTAGTATTAGATCTATTGTATGATGGATAATACATTTATCCATTGGATAATATTATTACACATTGGATAAGCACAAACTAACATTTTTACCAACAGTCTAGTTTTGAAAGATTAAAACTTTGTGTTTACACATTGGATAAAACCATTACCCTTTGGATAATACCATTATCCATTGGGTAATACTATTATACAACATATTAATATTATGGAAAAGTGATATTTACACATATAAGAGTTTTCATTACACCAACACGTAAACTTGTTGAAACAATTATATGAGACAAAGTCTTCACCGTACCTACCAGAGTACACACTAAAGTCCTGAATCATAACCAGAATCTCGGTAAGAGAGCATGATACTTGTGTATAGATCTATACGGGACTGACAATCCCGCACCTAAGCTGCTAGCTACAGCTAGACCGCCAGGTCTGGGGTGACAAATGTCTAACATTTAGATGCCTGAAGAACGTCGCGGTAGGCCAACTTCGGTTTTAGCATGGTTGTAATAACTCACATGGGAAATCAACGATACATTTAGTTTGTGGGGTAACATGCGTTCAAATGGTTTTATATAAGAATAAAACTACGTAATACTACTTTAAGTATAGAAATACTTATACATTTTTGGTCTTAGGGTTTTTAAGACTACAACTCATTTTAAAGGAAATATTGGATTTTCTGGGAACAAACACTACATTTTTAAGTATGGTTATTTACTCATACACTACATTTATAAGTATGATTATTTACTTATACAATACATTTATAAGTATGGTGATTTACTTATACACTATATTTATAAATATGGTTATTTACTTATACACTCGATTTTTGGATAATAAAATCACATGACAAGTCACACTTTTTATAAGTTTAGAAGTTATGGGAACTTTTATTTTATAAATGCTTTTGGATACATACTACACACATACATTCTTCTTTTACGCTGAAGGCGTACAAATACAAAACATTTTACAAGACGGAGATGCGATTTTCATCTAAGGAAAAATATCGGATTTTTCTACAACTGAACTCTTATGAACTCACCAACTTTATGTTGACTTTTAAAACGACATGTAATCTTAGGAAACAATTAAGCTCGGATCAGTGGAGCTACTTTTGAAAACAAGACACCAAATATCATTACGAGAACTACTTTATTTGATAACATGAAAACCCTATAATGTATTTTGATACTAAGTAACATTTGGGTCATGCAACTGATATAATTATATGATATGATGGTTGTTTATGTACTTGTGTTTCAATGTATACAATTATTGTGATACTGTGATCATCGTTCCACCCCCGGACGTTTCTGCCATCCAGTTTGGGGGTTGTTGGAACCTGAAAGTGAACCTCTAGCAATCCTAAACCTTTTAGAAATTCTGAAGTCAGTCTTATGTTCCGAAATGAATGATGCTCCGAAATCATCTTATGTCCGGACCTGAACTTGTTGCTGCGGATGTGAAGATCAGTTGAAGGCATTCCGGAATGAAATTTGTATCCGAAATGTTTGTTTATTTGATTCAATGTATGATCCATGTGCATTTATTGTAATTGTCTTTTAGCTTGATTTTACATTTCATAGGACTTAGTCTTATTTTCAACTCAGATAGATCAGAGTGTCAAAATCACATCCTTTGTCCAGTCCTATGTATGCTAAGTGGTTTGTATTATGTTACATGTACTCCTATTTAAAGGAGCTTTCTATACCAAATCAAGTGACGGATCATTCAAACATATTTAGCAACATTCTAGTTTACTTCACTTATTCTCTCAAACATTCTTCTTGTTCTTCATTTATTATCTTTATCTTGATCATTATCTTCTCTCTTCATTTATGTCTTGAACACTTTGTTGAATGTATTAACTCAGACTTGACTGGTCTTACCAGACTTGAATGGAATATCTTTTAGTAAGCAGACATTGATCTTAATCATTCATTCAAGGTTTGAGTTTTCAAACCTTGTCCCTGCGCATCTGATCATCCTTGTTCTCACATGGGTGTGACATATTGGTACCAGACACTGGTTGTCTATAGCGAACTAAGTGTATTCTTCCATGTAAGAAATACAACTATAGATAAGGGGACTAATACCTCGGACGAAAAATTTTAACTTACAATTATACTTTAGAATATAATAATAATATTATATAAAAGTATACACATACACCCAAAGACAGTGTCATAATCAAATAAACCAAGAACATCAGAGTTTAGGTTGGACACTATGAATAAACTTCGTATAACCTATTGTCAAATCATGGGCAGACGTAGCCTGATCAACTACGCCTGACTAGGGTTTGACCGACACGTAACTAAGTGTGGGCATTGTAGACAACAATAAAAAAACTCGAGTAATCTACATAACAACACTTAATAAACCCACCAAGAAGTCTGCACTAACGGTATTAGTTACTATATTAGGAATCACATAGTGCACTCACTTATATGCCCTTTCTTTCTTGGAAATGACTGGATTCCACCATCGAGACCCCTATTGAACCGCTATGGAATCTGATGGCTGGATCGAGGAAGAACTAGAGGAGATTCACGAGGAAGACTCTAAGGAGGATCTTGAAGAGGATTCTGAGGAGGAATCAGACGAGGAGATAGACATCGGGGAGATCATTGACAAGCCTTATCCTATCACGGGAATAGATGATCCCCTTCCACCTCACACTTTTGAAGATGCGCCTCCACGATGGGGCGACACAGCTACACTCATGGGTGAGCAGGTGGACACTACGACCCACGTACACTCCTTAGAGGAGAGGGTGGTCGCCTTGGAGTGACAATCCCTAACAGTTGGGACTAGAGCAACGACCACATAGTAAAGGGTAGAAGAAGCTACTCGTGAGACGAGCGATATGGATGGACATATTGTACGCTATTTTGGCATCTAATAGATAGGTTAGCCTATTGAGGTCATGTCACTCAGACGAAGCTTAAGAATCCGTATGGGACCAACACCAACCCCAACATCGATGTCCATGGACGCAACTGAAATCGAAGAAATGATTGCACAAAGGGTAGCAATCATAGTAGCTAACTACAATGCCGATAGACTGGAGGGATCAGGACACGTTAACAACAATTCCCATAATGACAGTAGGGGAAATTCCTGAGTTGGTTCCTACAAGGACTTCTCCAACTATAAACCCAAAAACTTATATGGAAATGGGGGAGTGATCGAACTAACACGATGGTTCGAGAAGATTGAATCAGTATTCGAGATTAGCTCCTGCACGAACGAGTGCAAGGTGAAATTCGCTGCCTGCACATTCATGGACTCCGCCCTGTCATGGTGGAATGGCCATGTAAAGACTATGGGTCTCACTACTGCGAATGGCATGATTTGGGATGAGTTGAAGGTCATGATGATAGAGGAATACTGTCCGAGGAGTGAAATGCAAGGCTTAGAGTAAGAAATTTGGAATCTCACCATGAAGGATTCCGAGATAACGGCTTACACCAACCGCTTCAATGATCTAGCTGTTTTGTGCCCAGGAATGGTTACTCTTGAGTACAAAAAGATATCGAGATACATTTGGGGTCTTACCCCACAAATCCAAGTGATGGTCATTTCTTCTCGACCAACCACCTTTGACAGCGCAAAGCGCATCACTCATCAGTTGACTGACCAAGGCATCCCAGGGAACCATGGTTCAGAAAGCCGACCCACCCAAAGGGAGAGATAGCAAGAGGAAATTCTGGGATAAAAAGAAGGAAAGACCCCAACAGGGTCCCCAGAAGAAACAAGGGACAGTGGCAGTTGTCGCCACTATCACACCTACATACACCAACAAAACGAAGCAATACTATGGGAACCTACCAAAATATGAGAAATGTCCCTATCACCATACCGGCACATGTAGGGAGATGTATTGCTCCAATTTCAGACAAAATGGGGGCACACTACCAAGTTATGTAGGGCCCCAAGTGGCCAACCAAAATTCCAACTCAGGAGCAACCCGCCCTTGCTATGGATGGAGAGAGGCATGACACTTCAAGAAGGACTACCCAAAAACAAAGAATCCAGGTGGAGGAGGACAAGGCAGGGCGTTGACCATGGGAACAAGAGAATCAATGCAGGAGCCCACCACTGTAACTGGTACGTTCCCTGTCAATAACTCCTATGCCTACGTACTTTTCGACAGTGGTGCCGAGAAAAGCTTTGTTAGTCATAAGTTCAAACAACTATTAAATCATAACCCACAAACACTTAAGGAAATCTATACAGTAGAGATGGCTAACGGGCGAATCGAAAACACTAAGGAAGCTTACCTAAACTGCACCCTAACACTAAACGACCACGCCTTCCAAATCAATCTCATGCCTATGACTATTGGGAGCTTCGACGTAATAGTCGGCATGGGTTGGTTAACTACTCAGCGCGCCGACATCATGTGTCACGAGAAAGCTGTCCGACTAAACCTACCAAACAACATAACCCTCGTGGTATACGGTGACAAAAAAGCAATGGCCTTTGAATCATCTCGTGCATCAAGGCGCAAAAGTACTTGCAAAAGAAGTATTATGCATCTCTAGCACACATAGTGGACCAGAAGAAAGATGTGAAGGAAATCATGGACATACCAGAAGTCCGTGATTTTCCTGATGTGTTTCCAGAAGACCTCCCAGGATTACCACATGTACAACAAGTCGAGTTCAAAATCGACTTAATCCTAAAAGCAGCCCGCATAGTAAAGTCTCCGTACAGATTGGCCCCGGTGGAAATACAAGATATGTCTAGTCAACTACACGAATTATTAGATAAGGAATTCATTATACCAAGCTTCTCATCCTAGTCTTATTCGTGAAGAATAAAGATGGATCCTTTAGAATGTGTATTGACTATCGGGTACTGAACAAGCTGACCGTCAAGAATCGGTAGCCGCTTCCCATGATCGATGATCTGTCTGACCAATTACAGGGATGCAACTACTTCTCAAAGATCGATTTGAGATCTGGGTACCACCAACTTAGAGTTCAGGAAGGAGATGTCCCGAAAACGGAGTTCAGAACACGATATGGCCACTACGACTTTGTAGTAATGCCAGTCGTATTGACCAATGCTCCAGCAGTATTCATGGACCTCATGAATCTCATATGCAGACTGTACCAAGACAATTTCTTGATTGTATTCATCGATGATATATTGATATACTCACGAAGTGAGGAGGAGCATAGGCAACACTTGCGATCAATACTAGAATTACTATGAAAAGAGAAACTTTACGCCAAGTTCTCAAAGTGCGAGTTCTGGTTATGGAAGGTAGACTTCCTAGGATATGTAGTCAACAAAGAAGGAATACATATGGACCCATCGAAGATAAAGGCAGTAGAGAACTGGAAGGCACCAAGAACGCCGACATAGATATGCCAGTTCTTGGGTCTTACGGGTTACTATCGGAGATTCATCAAGAATTTATCCAAGATAGCTAAACCCCTCACAACATTAACCCAGAAAGGGGTAAATTTTAACTGGAGAGACAAACAAGAGGATACCTTTCAGACATTGAAGCAAGCGTTGTGTAGCGCACCAATCCTATCCTTTCCGGAAGGCACGGAGGACTTCGTCGTGTATTGCGACGCCTCGAATCAAGGGTTGGGGTGCGTAATCATGCAAAGAGGAAAGGTTATCGCTTATGCTTATAGGCAACTCAAAACACACGAAGTCAACTACATTACCCAAGATCTTGAGCTTGGAGCTGTAGTATTCGCCCTAAAGATTTGGAGACACTACTTGTACGACACTAGGTGTACGGTATTTACCGACCACAAGAGCCTTCAACACATCGTCAACCAGAAAGAGATTAACATGAGGCAGTAAAGATGAGGCAAATTGTTAAACGATTACGAATGAGATATTCATTGCCACCCAGGCAAGGAAAACGTCATAGCAGATGTCTTAAGCCATAAGGAATACTCTGGACGTCGAGTAAAATCGTTAACGATGACCATACACTCACACCTACCCGCATAAAGCAAGAATGCTCAGATTGAGGCCCTGAAAATGGAAAATGCCCCAAAGGAAGTACTACGGGGAATGGATAAGAACTTTGAGCTCAGAGATAACAGAATTCATTATTTCATGAAGCGAATCTGGACGCCAAAGTTTGGTGGCCTTAGGGATTTGATCATGAACGAGGCACACAAGAAAAAATATTCCATTCATCCTGGCTCGTACAAGATATACCAGGACCTGAAAAGGTTATACTGGTGGCCAGACATGAAAGCTGAGATTGCCACTTACGTGGGAAACTGCCTAACTTGTGCTAAGGTTAAAATGGAATACCAGAAACCCTCGAGATTGTTGCAGCAACCAGAAATACCTGAGTGGAAGTGGGAGCAGATTACTATGGACTTCATAACAAAGTTGCGCAAGACTACGGGTAGACACGATACCATTTGGGTGATCGTAGACAGACTAACCAAATCCCCACACTTCCTACCAATCAAAGAGACGGATAAGATGGAAAAGCTGACAAGAACATATCTCAAATACATCGTAAGGCTGCATGGTGTGACATTGTCCAAAATCTTAGATAGGGACAACCGGATCACTTCACGCTTTTGGCAATCATTGCAAAAATCCTTGGGGACCCGACTCGATATGAGTGTAGCCTACCACTCACAAACAGATGCTAAGAGTGAGAGAACCATTCAAACATTGGAAGATATGATTCATGCCTGTGTGGTGGATTTTGGAAAAGCATGGGACGCTCACCTACCACTGATTGAGTTCTCTTATAACAATAGCTACCACACTAGCATCAAAACCGCTCCGTTTGAGGCACTATACGGACGTAAGTGCATATCACCATTATGATGGGCTGAAGTTGGAGACACCCAACTGGCCAAGGGTCAAGCGACCAATAGCACCCTCACCGGCCCAGGGATCATACAAGAAACAACAGAGAAGATCATTCATATACAAGAACGACTGAAAAAATCCCGAGATCGACAAAAGAGCTACGCAGACAGGAGGCGCAAGCCTTTGGAGTTTCAGGTTGGCGACCGAGTACTGTTAAAAGTATCGACATGGAAAGGGATGATATGTTTTGGCAAACGAGGTAAAATCAATCCACGATATGTAGGACCTTTCGAAATCCTTACAAGGATAGGTCCTGTAGCCTACAAGATCCGACTACCACACGAGCTCAACAATGTACACCCACCTTCCACATATCAAACCTCAAGAAATGTTTACCCGATGAAGACCTATCATTCCATTAGACGAGATTGAGGTTAATGAAAACTTATCTTTCATCGGAGAACCGGTCGAAATCATGGATAGGGAGGTCAAACAAACGAAACAAAGTCGCATTCCAATAGTGAATGTCTGCTAGAACGCTAAGCGGGGACCTAAGTACACTTGGGAGCGTGAGGATCAAATGAAGCAAAGTATCCCCAACTTTTCCCAAATCCCTAGGAACCCGATATCTAAGACTAATTTCGAGACGAAATTCCTTTCAACGGGGGGACGATATGACATCCGTCAAATTTGGTCAACAAAAGTCAACAAGGGTCAACAAAAGTCAATTGTACGTATATTAGGTCAAAAAGGCTAAATGTGATTTTCGTAACATCCTTAATGTATTATCGAATATTATAATGCTACGCACACTATTTTAAAATCCATTATCGAATAAACGCTTTTATTGCAATCAGTAAACTACGGTAATGTAGTAATTCGATAACACACACCAATATTACCGTGAATTGGGTAATGTTCATAACACGAGGTTTACTTGTTCACAAATCCATAAACACGTTTTAAACATCATATGACATAGTATTTAGTTGATAATCCAGTGGTTATTATGGAAAAAGGTCATACATAAAAAAAATGAAATGTTATCACGGTTAACGCTCACATTTTATACAATGAATTTAAGAAAACCAATTTAATTATAAGGTGTTAATATTATTGTTAATAATATTAAATAACAATATTTTTATTAGTTATTAAACCTTACCAATTTCTCAAACCCCACAATACTTTTATAAAAATGACAAACTTTTATAAAAAGGGCTAGGTTTTTATAAAAACTATATGAGACAAATTATGTCTCTTCTTTCCCAACATATCTCCTCATATCCAACATCATCATATCATTTATATAATAAAGAAATCAAGAAACCATACCATGAATATAATAATCCAAATGCCTAACTTGATTATTTTAATCAAAGGACCTTACATGAATAAAAAAAATGGAGAAACTTACCCTAGATTAAATATTCACAACACTTTACCTCTTCCCTTCCCCATGCAAACCATCACCACTCTTCTCTCTCCCCCTCCTTCTATAAATTCAGCCAGGAGACCTCCCTCCCCACCATTTCATCTTCAATCTCACTTCTATACTCTCTAAACTCTCCAAGAATTCTCTAGTTGATTCAAGGCTTTTGACAAGTGTTTTTGCAAGTCTTTTGGTAAGTGTTCCTCCTAATTTTCGAGATTCACCACCATCCATCATCATCTTTTGGTTATTTTTACTCATAATCTTGAATAAAAAATACTAGGCAAGATCTTGAAGTTCAAGGAGGTGTTGTCTTCCAAAGCTTGATTCCTACTTCATCTTTCTCATCATTTCTTGCTATCTTCTAGGGAAAGCACAAAAGGTGAGTTCATACCCTATTTTCTACAAGTTTTCACTCATTTTACACTTTCGGGGACATGCCATGCAAACAAAATACATTTTGGACAATAACTTTACACAAAGGTCATAGATCTAATATACTCTGGACAAAACATTTAACCTTTGGGTAATGCTATATCATGCATGTTTATGTTCTATTCATGAAAATATATGCATATACACTTATTTTCAAAGAAAGCACACAAGTCTGGTTCCCTTATATGCACAAGTTTCTAGTATTAGATCTATTGTATGATGGATAATACATTTATTTATTGGATAATATTATTACACATTGGATAAGCACAAACTAACATTTTTACCAAAAGTCTAGTTTTGAAAGATTAAAACTTTGTGTTTACACATTGGATAAAACCATTACCCTTTGGATAATACCATTATCCATTGGGTAATACTATTATACATTATATTAATACTATGGAAAAGTGATATTTACACATGCAAGGGTTTTCATTACACCAACACGTAAACTTGTTGAAACAATTATGTGAGACAAAGTCTTCACCGTACCTACCAGAGTACACACTGAAGTCCTGAATCATAACCAGATCCTCGGTAAGAGAGGTTGATACTTGTGTATAGATCTATACGGGATTGACAATCCCGAACCTAAGCTTCTAGCTACAGCTAGACAGCTAGGTCTGGGGTGACAAATGTCTAACATTACGACGCCTGAAGAACGTCGTGGCAGTCCAACTTTGGTTTTAGCATGGTTGTAATAACTCACATGAGAAATCAACGATACATTTAGTTTACGGGGTAACATGCGTTCAAATGGTTTTATATAAGAATAAAAATATGTAATACTACTTTAAGTATAGAAATACTTATACATTTTTGGTCTTAGGATTTTTAAGACTACAACTCATTTTAAAGGAAATATTGGATTTTTTGGGAACAAACACTATATTTTTACGTATGGTTATTTACTTATACACTACATTTATAAGTAACGTTATTTACTTATACACTACATTTATAAGTATGGTGAGTTACTTATACACTACATTTATGAGTATGGTTATTTACTTATACGCAACATTATAAGTATGGTTATTTACTTATACACAATATTCATGAGTATAGTTTTTTACTTATATACTACATTTATTAGTATGGTTATTTACTTATACACTCGATTTTTAGATAATAAAAATCACATGACAAGTCACACTTTTTATAAGTTTAGAAGTTAGGGGAACTTTTATTTTATAAATGCTTTTGGATACATACTACACACATACATTCTTCTTTTATGTTGAAGGCGTACAAATACAAAACATTTTACAAGACGGAGATATGATTTTCATCTAAGGAAAAATATCGGATTTTTCTACAACTGAACTCTTATGAACTCACCAACTTTATGTTGACTTTTAAAACGGCATGTAATCTCAGGAAACAATTAAGCTCGGATCAGTTGAGCTACTTTTGAAGACAAGACACCAAATATCGTTACGAGAACTACTTTATTTGATAACATGCAAATCATGTAATGTATTTTGATACTAAGTAACATTTGGGTCATGTAACTAATATAATCATATGATATGATGGTTGTTTATGTACTTGGGTTTCAATGTATACAATTATTGTGATACTGTGGTCATCGTTCCACCCATAGACGTTTCTGCCATCCGGTTTGAGGGTGTGGCATTGTTAAATTAAACTGTGAATGTGCAAAATAAGTTGTGAATACGAGCGTGTATCAAACTGTGAAAGAGTGTATAAATAGATATATTAGACTGTGAAAAATAATGATTTTTTCATTTCATAAAAAAAGGGATTTTAACCCGTTTAATTTGTATAAACGATTTAATAACTTTTAAATGGAGAGTTGCTAAAGTAACTAACCTTTTAGAGTTTATATATATATATATATATATATATATATATATATATATATATATATATATATATATATATATATATATACACATATATACATGGTTGTAGAACTCGCTACTCGGTACCTACTCGGCCGACTACCGAGTAGCGAGTACTCGGGAGTACTCGGGAATACTCGGGGAGTACTCAGATTCGGTAATTCATATAGAAATATTTTTAGGGAAATTATATATGTCAAAATAATAAGTTAAAACCATAAGTTGAATGAAATATATAACAAAATTAGATACATGTGAATACACAAAAACTAAAAAAACACACAATGGTCCCACTTCGTGAATAATTATTGAAAATTTAAGATATATATGTAGTAATAATCACATATGTGTGTGTTAAATAATAAATCATTAAGTATACTATACATATTAATCATCGAGTTGGCTGAGTTTTACAACAGTGTTCGCTTCAACAAGGGGCCGATCGGGGAGTACTCGGATTTTGTAACTCACCTCGGTAAGGGGCCGAGTAGCGAGTACTCGGATGAGTACTCGGCCAACTCGGCGAGTTTTACAACACTGTATATATATATATATATATATATATATATATATATATATATATATATATATATATATATAAGAGAGAGAGAGAGAGAGAGAGAGAGAGAGAGAGGTGAAGAATTGAAAAAATGGTTCCTATTGTTGTCAAAAATATGTGGTTTTGATCCAAAAACGTTTAGTGGTGCATTAGTGGTCCAATTTTAGATACCTTGTTATTGGAAATAGTATCCAAGGTCATCAACTGTTTTGATAATATTTCTAATAATAAGAGGGTTCTGTTGTGTTGGCCTTATGACCTAAATATCATAAGGAATTAGGGATAGATAAGATGTTACTTTATTAAGGAATTACAAAATTAATTAGAAATTATTTTGGTAATTAATTAAAAGGCTTCAATATTAATTAATCAAAAGGATTAATTGGAATATTCTAGAAGCCTTTGCATAGCTATAAGGCTGATTTGAATCAGATAAGGATAAACCCTAGTGTTTGATTCTTTTTAGTATTCTATCTGCAGCTTATAAATAGACTTCTAGGGATAAACCCTAGAGTTGTTTATTCCCTCATAAAATTATCCCTACTATGCCTCACTCACTCACTCACTCGCTCTCTCTCTCTCTCTCTCTGGACGAAAATCAAAACCTCTCTCCTAGGGTTGGTGATTTTTGAACAACCCCTATCTTTTGAGTTTCTTCGTTTTCTTTTGGTGTTGTGGGTTTGATTCCATTAGAGGGGTGCTACGTTGAATCCTTCATCCTTGCAATGAGCTGGCACATACAAGATCACAAATAAACAATCCCATGGTTAGTACGTCTTTATTTTGTTAGATTATTAAAGTATGTTGCTATAACTAGTAAAACCTAGATTCTAGGATGCATGTGAACTTATGTAACACCCGCTTCCCCAAGAAGGTTGGCCAAGACTTAAGGAATCAAATAAGGTTTTTGGAACAAACCCTCAGCCACGACGTGGGGCATGGATGTCGACGACGTTGTGTGAAATTTAGTGAAACAAATGTTTTAGAGGGCTGCCACAGCGTGGTAATGGATGGCCATGGTGTGGCAACTGTAGCAGCCGAAGCCCATGTATTTTTAGGGTTTCTCCCATAGTTAAGCACCTTAACTCCCATTCTAGGTCATATCTTTCAGCCTCCATCTCCCCATTTCGAAAACCTAGCCTTATTTTCTTAATTTTGAGCTTGGTGGCTCTATCTTGAGGTTGTTTGCTTCATTTGGTGAAGTTGGAGAAGAAGTTAGTTCATTTTGGTGCAAGGAAGCAAGGAGAAAGCTTAGATCCAAGATCCTCTTCACATTTCTAAGTTGTTGGAGGTATAAAGTTCATACCTCGACCATTGTTCTTCTTGCTTCAAGTATGAGCCCATTTTTGGATGTTTTGGTCCCATTCTTGGGTGCTCTTGGAGTTTGAGGAACTCCAGAGCTTGATGTGGTGCTCATTTGGTCATGAACTTTTGAGCTAGTGAGAAAACGATCTTAGCTTGAGTGTTCTTAGCCCCATGTTTGAGTTTTGGTCATATTAATGACTTAATGAACTTAGGGTTTAAGATATTGTCTTATGGTGAGGTCCTAATGGATAAAATTGGAGTGTGAAACTTTATCCATTAAGTCAGTGTGGAGAAGTAGATATGGAAGTATGAGCTTAGATCTAAAAGGATTAAGCTGTTAACGAGAAAAATGGTAATTTTCGAGTGGCCACAGTGTGGTGAAGACAAAAATCGCGATTGTCCTGTCCTGGCATGGTCACGACATGGCGTTGGCTTTGACCAAGTTTGACCGTTAACTTTCTGACCGAGTTTGACTTTGGGTCAAACTTGAGGTTCTTGGGCTATTGATTAAGATTATACCCGGTTTTCATATTAGTGGATTTGCGGGAGCAAGCAATACAGAAAAAGGAGTGCGTCGTAGTGTTTCTGGGTTCTTTGATTCAGGTGAGTTTTTCCTCACTGTACCCGTGGGTCGAAGGCACCAATTCCGGACCACTAGTTTTGGTTATCGTCTAGTGGAGTGCCATATGGACTGTATGTAGTCATGTAGGATATCCTAAGAACTTTTGATCTAGGATTTCTTGCCTGTTCTTTGTTTGGTTATGACTCTAGAGTAGGATCATCTGTTCGGGTGGCTATCTCACCTCTGATTACTTATGGTTATGCATTCATTGTATTGTTGGTTATGTATCCTTGTGTATAGGATGTTTTTGAGCCATAGTGATCTGCTTGATTTATGTATATATCATTGTATGATAGGATGCAACAATACTTGTATGCTGATTAGAGTACGAGTAGGTTGATTATCGTCTAGTGGAGTGTCATAGGGGTTATATGTAGTCATGTAGGATAGCTTGAGAACTTTTGATCTAGGATTTCTTTCCTATTCCTTGTTTGGTTGTGGCTCTAGATTAGGATCATCTGTTCGGGTGGCTATCACACCTCTGTTTACTTATGGTTACGCATTTCATAGAGGTTAGCTAATAGCAGAGCAGTGTGCTATGAGAGGAATAGTGTGAGGTAATGAGCTGTATGATTGATAATTACATCTATTTTATGCCTACTTGATCATTGATTATTTATATGTCAACATATGGTGGTGGGATAGGTTGAGGCGGTCATGTTGTGTGTTGTAGGCCAAGATACTTGGTGCAGGCCGGCTGTAAGCCTTAGGCATGGAGGCTCAAGAAGAGTGGTTGGGTTGAGGTGACATGCTAACAAACCTTGGGTATTCCAGTCTAATGACTGATTGGACTCGTTGTATGTTGGCATTCCAATCTGATGATTGTGGGCCCGTTATGCATGCTACTGCGTTTGTTGTATGGGGTATTTTGGGGGAAACTCACTAAGCTTTGTGCTTACCCAGTTGTTTATGTTTTCAAGTTCTAAGATGATCGTAGGAAGGAAAAGGCAGGACTGTACACACTCATCAACAGTATTGAGGATTCCGCATTTCTTATATTACTCTGATTTTCGATATATGTATTTTGGAATAAAAGGTTTTTCTTGGATTTATAAGTAGGAAGTTTTACCTTATTTAAAATGAAAATTTTTGGTTGTGAAAATGGGATGTTTTAAGTTGGTATCAGAGCCCTGTTTTGAGCGAATTGGAAGAGGAACACTTGTGTGAATCCAAACTCAAACTAGGATCCGAGAATTTTCACAAAGCGTTTTTGAAAAATAATATATAATAAAAGGGTTGGGTTAGGGATATGTGCTCGTTGTTTTGTCATGTTCTTGTTTGATTTTTGGCTTGGGATCGGGAACGTGGGCCTTGAAATAACTTTGGTTTTACAGGAGGATGCGGTGTCTACAGTCAACCAAAGCTCTAACAGGAGTGTGGTTCCCAAAATACTCGTACTTGTTATTTGTGCTGAATTTGAATTTTATCGATATGTGAATTGTTAGAAAAGCATGCTAGCGGATAAGCTAAGGTTATTTTAGGAACTGTTAGATAGTAATGCCTGATTTATGTGATGCCTTATGGTATAGGGAATTGCTTGTTATATGCTACTTGTTTGTGTAATTGCTACGTGTATTTTGTATAGTTGTATATGGTCAAGATTAAATAGCCTTAGAATGATTGACTTAGCCGTATTTCCTGTTCCTTGTTTGGTTGTGGACTTGGGGTAGAGTTAATTATCTAACATTCTATCTGACCCCGTATTGTGTACAACAAGCATGCACAAAATCAACTAGTGTTGTGGGAGCGAGGATAATCCTAGGAAGAGTGCCTAGGAAGTTAGTTGTAGCTCGTAAGAGAAGTAGGTGTTTTCACACCTAGGAGTGGTCTAGTATAGTGACTAAAGACCTTAGGATGCATTCTGAATCGACTACGGATAGGTGTGAAAGGTATTATGGGCCCGTACTACTTAAAGCACATGATCCGTATGAGATTTAGGAGGAACCTCGAGGCTACTAAGGAACTAATAAGAGGGTAGCCTGGTGTGTTGAGCACTGTGCTTTGATATCTGATCTTTGTTGGGTTTTAGTTCAAAAATAGTTTCAAAAACTCAAAAATATGGCAAACGGAAGACTTAAAATTTTGAACAGGATAAACATTTTACAACCCACCAAGGATCATCTTACAAGTTATTGAAAGATATAAGCACAACCATAGAAGAAAGAAGCAACAACAACCTTTGATGAACTTTGAATCCTCTAGGGAGGCAAGGAAGTTTATGGAGAGAGGTTGAACCCTTGAGAGACCAACAATGATCCAACTTGATTAGAATGCTAGTTCTTATGTTAACTCTTAAGTTTAGAAGAAAAGACCCAAGTACATGTTCCAAGAGAGAAAAACAAGTAACAACTTCTTCAAAGTTCAAGACTAGAGAATAGATGGATATGGGAGCAAAGAGCTCTCGGCTTTTTTTGGTTAGAAAGAATGATGTAACGTCCCAAAAATATGATCCAAAAATTTCATTTTTAATTTAATAAAGCAGTGTACCAAAACATATTCCATACAACTCAAAAGAGAATAATTGTATCAAACATCATATCAAATTAGAGAAATATCTCTAAGGCGGAAACCATGTGGTGTGTGCGATGCAGTCATCCCGAGTTCTTCCCCTTGGAACCGGAAGTACCTGAAACATAAACTGAAAACCGTAAGCACGAAGCTTAGTGAGGTCCCCAAGATACTGCATACCATACATAATCACATAACGGGCCCCGCCCTAACTCGCATAACGGTCCCCGCCCAATGAGTATAACGGGTCTCCCCTAACTCGCATAACGGGCCCCGCCCACATATAATGCATATCTCATAACAAATAATAGCATACATGATAATTATCGGGCCCCGCCCAGAAAGCATTCATACACATATACATACTAGTGTCAAACAGACAATGAGTATTCTAACATATTAAATCCTGGGTCGGCATTTGGTGCCTTCAACCCAATAACATGGCGAGGAAACTCATCTCCAAAACTGAACGATAGCTGAATAAGTCTCGGCTCCGAATATCAGCTCTCCCGACACCTAAACAGTAACAATTCCTTAGATAAAACTCAAAATACCTCCACACCCCCTGTTAGGTCAAACTTGGTCAAAGACGAAAGTCAAATGTCAAGGTAAACGGCCCATGTTGATCCAACATGCCGTGGTTCCCTTTGACCACGCCGTGTTTCCCCTTTATCCTCATAGGCGGGAAAATCCCAGCCAACACGTCGTGTTTCCTCGAGTTCCAACAGCTTACATTAAGCTGTTTCCTTCGACTCCAAGAGTTCCCCAAGCTCAGATCTAAGCCTAGTTGAGACTTAGAAGGGTAAAGTTTCCCACTTTACCCATAGGGACTACCAAAAAGGGTCCAAAACTCAAATCCTAAGGCTTAATAGCACAAGGCTTAACCAATAAGCAATTAACTCATGAGTCAAAGCCTCAAAACATAGATCTGACCTCCTTGAGCTAG
Organism: Lactuca virosa; assembly: GCF_052849685.1. Classification (NCBI taxonomy): domain Eukaryota; kingdom Viridiplantae; phylum Streptophyta; class Magnoliopsida; order Asterales; family Asteraceae; genus Lactuca; species Lactuca virosa. The sequence continues at coordinate 116,069,842 of NC_136433.1, forward strand.
AAAACCACGTAAAGTTGCCAACTTTACGTTTATGCATGCCTAAATGAAGCTCTTAAGCTTAAAAAGGAACTTAATGCATGCATGGGACTAATTCTTCTCAAAAAAACTTGCATCTTTAAGCTCAAGGGGTCCAAAAACACAACAAAACGACTTCTCACACTCTTCAACCCAAAAAAGGTCCAAAAACACAATAAAACATAAAATGAGGAGATCTAAACATCTACAAGTCAAGGTATGAACTTGATACCTCAAAGAGACTGCAACAAGTGAAAATAGTTTGGATCTATGACCTTCCTTCCAAACTAAGCACCTTCAATCTTCAAAGCTTCCTTTAGAAATGAGCAAAATAACCACAAGAATCCACTCAAGGCTCAAGAACGCCACCAAGAAAGCTTGAAGGACAAATTAGGGTTTTAGTGACAATGGAGGCTGGTAAGAAGACCAGCCTTTGGGGACATAAGGAGATTATATAGGGTGCAACACCCTAAAATTAGGATTTCCTTCCCAGCCGCCAACACACTGTGTTGAGACACCACAACACGCCGTGTTGGTCCATTAAACTCCGCGATCCAAAATCATATCGCCACGCCGTGTTGATGCTTTAACACATCGTGTTCAAGGATAAATCATGAAAAAAATGGAAATAATATCATACCTGAAATCGTGCGTTACAAATGATCCAAAATGCAAGAATGTAATCCATTTAAAGCTTACACTTAATTTAAAAGGTCTTTATCCAATAAGCACTTTAAATAAGCTTGTCCCATGCTTGATTTCTTTTGATTAAACTAAAGGGAAAGCCATGCCTCTCTTCTTTATCTCTAAAACCGGCCATGGCTTTAAAAAAGAGAAGAATGAGCTTATATTTTATAAACTCAAAGTTTATAAGATATAAACTTTGTCTTTTGCCAAAAGACAAAAAGCTTACCTATTCCAAAATGTTGTACATGACTTATTAATTCATTCCTTATGAAATAATGTGTTACCTGTATTGTAAAAATAATTATTTACTTGAAGTAAATATTTTCCCAATTTATTATAAGAGTTTATGATTATTTATTAATATCAATTCCTAATAAATAATCAATTGTATCAAGTTATTGTTAGTGTAACCCTTAGGATCGTATCTTATTTAGTAATATCATTTTAATATGACTCTTGAGCATACTAGATCTTTCAATCTCCCACTTGTGTAAGACTCATAATAGATTGAGATAGATAGTGGTGAATGTCTAGCAACATTTCACTGCCCTCAACAACATACGACTTTGTGCCATTCCATCAACGCCCAAGGCTACAATTGGTGTGTAAGGTAAGTTTATCAGTTAACCCTTTGCTACAGACATCATGTTGAACATGAGATATAGATCGCAGTCAATCTCACATAAGTGGTCAAATTTACATCAGGCCTTAGATTTCTAACTCTCAACAATTACAAGGAACAAATCCCATCTTGACTACATACGCCTCTTGCATTGTTCACATCATACCCGATAATAGCTTTCATAATTGTCTGTTTAAAGAACAACATTTGACTACATCAAAGCATACAATTCTCCACACTTAAGTCCCGTATATGTATCTCAGGTGTTAAGGATATACATATATTACCTTTATCAAGTATCATTCATGACAGCGATCCACGAAATGATCTTGAACAGGTCAATCCAATACATGCTCTCTAGTAAGTACCTATGAAATTGTTTACAACGCTTTGTCAACCATTCTAATTCATATTAGTCTTACTTTATTACTGTTCCCATAATAGTAACCGACTATGGATTTTAGAGTGAATAAATTTACTCATGGATTAAACATGTAAATAAATAACACAACAAATATTTATTGAAAAGATCATATGCCATATATATATATATATATATATATATATATATATATATATATATATATATATATATCATATTCATTATAATAGATGATGTTATAATGTTCTAATACTCAATACTAATTCATAGATCAAAGCTAATCACTAGAATAGCAAAGTCCTATTCCTCGAGCATTACCTTCAAAATTGGCTTGAGGAAGGAGCTTTGTGAAAGGGTTTGCCAAATTTGGATCAGTGTGAACTTTGCGAATACTAATTTCACCTTCTTCAACTTTATACTGGATGAAGTTGAATTTCGGCTAATATGCCAGGTCTTCTTGTGTGATCTGGGTTCTTTTTCCAAGTCAATAACACCCTCATTTTCACTAGAAAACGTCTAGGGGGTCCTGAATGGTAGGGACTCGCCTAGATCCCCAATGAATTTCTTCATCCAAGCAGCCTCTTGTGCAATTTCAGAAGCAACAATGTATTCTGACTCTATAGTGGATTGTGCAACAACACTTTGCTTGGAGTATTCCAAGATACTGCACCCCCATTGATAATGAACATATAATACTGATTGCGATTTGCAATCATCTCGATCAGTTGTGAAGGAAGCATCAGTGTAGCACTTTACACTTAAGCTTTCTTCCACACTTCTATAGACGAGAAACATATCCTTAGTTCTTCGTAAGTACTTGAGAATGTTCTTCACAACTATCCAATGACTTTCCCCTGAATTTTGTTGGAATTTTCTTACCATGCTCATCGCATAAGCAAGACCAGGTCTTGTACGGTTGATGGCGTACATGATGGATCTAATTGTAGAAGCATATGGAACATCCTTCATCTTGTCTAGCTCAGCCTTTGTGCTAGATCATTGAGATGAACTTAGTATAGTGTCATGCGTCATAGGTACAAATCCTCTCTTAGAGTTTTCCATATTGAACCGTTTCAACACTTTCTCAATATATATATATACCTTGGCTTAAACCTATTAATCATTTTGATCTATCTCTATAGATTTTGATTCCAAGAATGTATTGTGCCTCACCTAGGTCCTTCATTGAGAAGCACTTTCCAAGCCAAGTCTTTACACCTTGTAAAGTTTGAATGTGATTTCCCATGATTAATATGTCATCCACATATTGGACCAAGAATGTCACCGAGCTCCCACTAGTTTTCATGTAAACAAAAAGATTCCTGTTTATTTCTAATAAACCCACACTTTGTGATTTCATCATCGAAACGATGATTCCAGTTACGAGATGCTTTTTTTAATCCATAAATGCATCTCTTGAGCTTACACATTTTATTATGATGCTTTTGGTCGAAAAAACCTTCGGGCTGAACCATAGAAGTATCTTCTTCCAAGTGCCCATTTAGAAAAGCGGTTTTGACATCCATTTGAAATATCTCATAGTCATAATATGCAGCTATGGCAAGTAGTATTCTAATAGATTTAATCATAGCGACTGGTGAAAAGGTTTCATCATAATCAACCCCATGGTTTTGAATGAATCCTTAAGCAACAAGTCTTGCTTTAAATGTGTGTAGGTTGCCATCTATGTCAATCTTCTTCTTGAAGACCCACTTACTCCCTACAGTCTTACATTGGGGAGGAAGTTCAACCAAATCCTAGACTTGGTTTTCTCTCATGGATTGCATCTTTGGGTTCATGGCTTCAAGACATTTTTCAGATTCAGGATCCGCCATTGAATTTCGGTAGGTGACTGGCTCGTCAGCATTCATCAATGAGAAATCCTTTTCTCTCAGGCTCTTGCCGTATTTTACCAGATCTACGAACGCCTTGTGTTTCCACAGGTTGATGAGTAATGATCCCTTAATCTTCAACAACCTCTTTTTTAGTACTAGTGCAAACTTGAGTTGCATCAGGCTATGGTTCTTGATCTTCTTCAAGTTCTACACACCTCCCACTTGCTTCATCTATTATAAACTTGCTTTCCAAGAATTCATCCTTTCGTGAGATAAAGATCTTATTCTCACTAGGGATATAGAAGTAATATCCTAAACAATCATTGGGATATCCTACAAAGATGCATTTGGTAGACCTAGGCTCAATTTTGTTGGAAGCTTCTTGTCTAACATAGGCTTCACAACCCCAAACTTTCATATAAGATAGGGATGGAGTTTTTCCATAACATATCTCATAAGATGTCTTGTCTAACTTCTTATTTGGTGCTATATTCAAGATACAGGCTGCGGTGAGTAAGGCATAATTCCAAAATGATAAAGGGAGAGTACTTATGCTCATCATGGATCGAACCATATCAAGTAAGGTTCGATGGCTCCTTTCAGACACACCATTAAGTTGTGGTGTTCTGGGTGGAGTAAGTTGTGAAATAATCCCACAACTCCTAAGATGATCTTGAAACTCTTGGCTCAAGTACTCGCCATCTCTATCCAAATGAAGGATTTTGATTGTTGTATCGAGTTTATTTGTAACACCCCATTTTGAAAAGTACTTTGGTTGTCGTCTAGGAGACCCAGGGTATAGGTGATTCGGTCGTTTATGGGTCTCGGGTTCTATTCTAAAGGTTTTAAGGCTTGGGTATGTAGTTAGGAGTGTAGGGCTTCTCGCCACCTTTTCGTGGATATAAAGTTCGTCGGAAACGGACTTAGAATGAAGGAGTTATAGCACTTTGAAGTTATCGGCAATATTGGTCCTTAATGGAGAAAGATGGCAAGAAAGGACCATGCATGCAAGGTGGCCAGTGCAAGAGTACACCCAACATAGAAAGGATAAGTGGTCGCAGATGCTGAATACGTATGCCCAGCGTACGCTCAGAGACCTAAAACCCTAATTTTAGGGTCAAGCACTATATAAGGAACATTACGTCTCAAACCCTAACCCCTTATCAGCCTCCCCAACCTCAGAAAAACCCTAGAACGTCTCATCCCTTCATTCTTGTGTGATTTTGATCTTGAGAAGCCCATCTTGGTGGTTTTAAGCTTGGAAGAAGAAAGAAGAAGTTGGCAAAGAAGGACTTGGGTAGCTTGAGCTCATAGATCCGGGATAGCATCATCATTTGGGACTCTTTGGAGGTATAAAGTTCATAACTTTCCTCAAGTATGATTAGATCTAGTGTAGTGTGGTTTTGAAGTCATTTTGGTCCCAAGAATAGAACTTTATGGTTCAAATCCGATTTCTGGACTTAGAGTTGCCACTCTCAGTTCTAAATGAGTCCCTAAGGCATAAAGTTGCCATCTTGAATGTCTTATTAGGATCATACACGAGTTAAGATCATTTTTATGGGAATGGAATGCTATTTTGAGGTTTGGGCTTATTAGGGTCATGTAAAGTCACCAAGTCAGTGACTTTATGGATTAAGACGTTGAAAAGGACTTGGATCTGTGATTGTAGCTTCTGGAATAGAGTATTAAGCACTTAATGGGAAAGTGGCTTAACAGGGGAGTACACTGAGCGTACATGCAGGTAGGCCCAGCGTACACACCATTTAGCTTGTACGCTTAGCGTACATATGAGTACGCCCAACGTACTCATCAGTTATGGGCTTGATGTGTTTTGGGCCTCGGGTTGGGCCAAGCAATGGACTTTAGGTCTTTGGGCCTTAGTGGGCCATCAGAAGTCAAATTTTTTGGGCCAAGTATATGTTTGGGCTTAGGGTAAGGCCTATTAAAGGGATTGGGCCCAATTTAGCAAATTGGGCCATTAGTGGGACACTAGTGGGCTTGGGAAGCCTACCTAGTGTTGGGCCTTTTATATTATGGTTTTTGGCCTTAGATATAGACCAAGTTGGACTAGGGGTAAAATGGTCATTTTACCCTAGGAGGATTATTGGTTTTTGGGCTAAGCGTTATTTTGGTACTGATAGCTCGAGGAGCCAAAGGAGCAGCAGTTCGGGGAATTGCCAGTTAGCAGCCAGAGGTTTATCTGCGGGATTTCAGCAGTGCGAGGTGAGTCTCCTCATTGTGTGCATGGGTCTACGGCCACAATGTTGCCCCATTATGTTTGTGTATAGTAGGAAGACCCAGGGGTTAGCCCTAGGCATTTTTTTGATATATGTTCTGGATTATGATCTGATGTCGGGCGAGGCTCGAGGTATGTTAGTATGCTAGAGGTCTTTGTGATTCTTGCATGTGTCGGTAATATGTTTCCGGACTAGGGTCCGATGCTGGGGTAAGCCCAGTGTTATATGTTGCATAGTAGAATATACTTGTTATCTTTGTGATACATGTATGTGCCTGGTAGGGAGGTGAGTGTGGGCGAGGTCCCGTATCCCACCACTAGCTGAGTACGGACGGGGGGTTCCGTATCTCATTATTAGCAGAACAGGGGCGGGGCCCGGGATAGGATAGAGGTGAGTATGGGCGGGGGCCCGTATCTCACCATTAGCAGGAGCGTGGACGAGGTTCCATCACTCTTCAGTAGCAGGACAGGGGCAGGGCCCAAGATAGGCGGAGCCTTAGAATAGGAATTCAGTAGTGTATGTTGCTTTATGTGCTAGTATGTTTAAGTGATTGTATATATATATAGTGGGAGGGGTCCGGAGATAGGCGAGGCCTAAGAGAAACAGATCTGTATACCGAGCGGGGCTCGATGCCAGGCGGAGCCTGATGCCGGGCGGGGCCCGATGCCGGGCAAGTCCCGATGCAGCGGGCGGGGGCCCAGTCTGTGGTTATGTGTATGGTATGTGGTAAGTTGGGGAACTCACTAAGCTTCGTGCTTACGGTTTTCAATTTTGGTTTCAGGTACTTTCGGTAGCAGAGGGAAGAGCTCGAGATGACTGCATCGCACATACCATGATGTTTAGACTGGGATGTTTTACTCTGATTTTTGATATGGAACTCTGATGACAATGTTTTGATGAATTGTTTTGATAACTTATGGTTTTATTAATGAATTAAAATGAAATTTTCGGTCATAATTTTTGGGATGTTACATTATTCTCAACTTCACTTTCAAACAATTTGAACTTTTCATATGCTTCATGTTTATTTTTCATCAAATACACATAACTAAATTGACTAAAGTCGTCAGTGAAGGTGATATAATATCTTTCACCATATCATGACATTGTTTTGAAAGGACCAAATTACATCTATGTGAATGATGCCTAATAAAACACTTGCTGTCTCACTACTGCCAGAGAAAGGGGACTTTGTCATCTTGCCACATAAACAAGATTCACATATGTCAAATGAATCAGTGTCATTTGATCCCAAAAGTCTACTCTTTTGGAGTTGTGATATACACTTCTTGTTTATGTGCCCAAGACGACAATGCCATAGATATGTTTGGTTCAAACCTTGTTTGATCCTTTTGTTTATGTGCCCAAGACGACAATGCCATAAATATGTCATTTGATCCCAAAAATGGTAAAGGGACTTATTGTTTGAAGTGTCATCTAGATTCAATTCATAAATTCCATTTATTGGTCTAGCCTCAAAATAGAATATTCCATCCAAGAAGGAATGAATATTATCATCAACAAATTGAAAATTAAACCATATTTTCTTAAACGGGAAACAAATACAATATTTCTAGTAATAGAGGTGATCAAACACACATTGTTTAATGTTAAGTACAGACCAGATGGTAAATGTAAATCAAAATGTCCTATTGCTTGGACTGCAACCCGTGCTCCATTGCCCACATGCAATACCATCTCATCTGTCTTTAGTTCCATACTCTTTCTGAATCCCTGCAATGAATTACAAATATGAGTTCCACAACTAGTATCAAATACCCAAGCGTTAGATGAAAAAGTAAATAGTCCCATTTCAATCATGAAAATGGATATACCTGAAGGGCCTTCCCCGACCTTCTTTTTCTTCAACCCAACAAGGTATTTAGGACAGTTCCTTTTCCAATTCCCTACGACACCACACTCAAAACATGTGTCATTTTAAGCAACATTTTCCTTCTTTTTGGGTGGTGAGTTTTGGGGAGATTTCTTCCCTTTTCCCTTGCCAACTTGTGGCTCCCCTTTGGAGTCTTTGCCTTGATTCTTCTTCTTGACTTGTCCCTCTCGAATCATAAGCACTTGGGGGATTTTCCTTGGGATGTTTTTCTCTGCAGTTTTGAGTATCCCATGCAACTCATAGATTGATTCATCCGACCCATTCATGTTGTATTTCATGATGAAAGTATCATAACACTTAGGCAATGAATTCAGAATTATGTTTGTGGCCAAGTCCAATGGATATGGAGAGCCAAATCTTTCCAATTGATCCATATGGATTTTCATTTTGAGAACATGAGTGCTCACATTCCCGGTTTCTTCCATCTTGCAAGCATGAAGGGCTCGAACAGTTTCAAATCTTTCAGTCCTTGCTTGCTGACCAAACATCTGCTTGAGATGTTCAATCATGTCAAAGGCAGTGAAGAGTTCCAGATCCCGCTGAAGATCAGGAATCATGGTGGCAAGCATAAGGCATGAAACATCAAGTGAGTCATCCACAAGCTTAAGCCATGCCTCATGTGCAACCTTTGGGACAGAAGGTGGTTCTTCCGGGACTTGTGATTCAAGGGCATAATCTTTCTTTTCTTGTTTTAAAATGATTCTCAAATTTTTGTGCCAATCTAAAAAATTGGAGTGGCCAAGTTTTTCTTTTTCAAGCGTGGATCGAAGGTTCATGGGGGTGATGATGTGTTATAGTAGTTGGTGGATCCATCTACAAAATTTAACAAAGTTTTATTTAGTATTTAATTCTTTAAAAATAATACCCTTTTGTTTCCAAAAACATTATTTATTTAAAGTCTAGGATCCAAGCTACAAATCAAATAAATGGTTAGGTATCCTTTATCCCATTCACTCAATTTTAACAAGGTAAATAAATTGTATTAATTATACAACTTATAATTCCTAGATGTATGAGACCCTTAACAATCCATTTGTTAATTTGATATGTTTGGTCTCATCTATGCCTTGGAACACTCTTGTTTAGGTGACCTTTATCACAAGAGGTTTCCAATCAAGTAATCCAATTATAGAAACTTGTATAATTGGCCTATAACTTGGTTATAGAAATCGCAAAAACACTTTGGCCACCAAAAGATGATACTAATGGTTAGGTATCCTTTATCCAACTAGCATTATACAAGTGTTGTGCAAATGTTTCTAAAGTTGGATAACATAGACTTGCATTTTGGAAAAGGCATTTGTATGTTTTATTATTCTATTTAAAGCATGTGATATCATGACAATTGTATGCATCCAATATGTCATGGTATCATTTTTCTAAAAAATCACTTTTAAGGTTCATATAAAAAGCTCGGTTTTTATATTTCGACTTGGTTTAATTTTAAAATTAATACCTAGTATTAAGTTTCAGTTTGATCTATATAGAACCTTTTAATATTGCTTAATAAAACTTCCCTTCATTAAATAATACTTTGGAGTTTGAATAAGTTATAAAAACATGATTTTTACACTAATAATTCAATATTTCAAAAGTTGCCTTAATTAACAATTTTATAAAACCGGTTTTTATTTTATGGCTAGAATATGTTACATCTAATGTCCATATTTTATATTTTGAAATACAAACTCCATGTGATGTTTATTTTGTCCAAAAAATAGTTTGAGTTTGTGAAAAACGAAATTATCAACCACACAAAATATTTACTTTAAAAATAAACAACACAAACATGCATTTGACATAAACAAGCCTTAAACTATATAACACTTTTGTGAGGCAACAAAAAAGTGTTAAGTCCTTCCTAAGGGACAAAGGGACCAAATATTACAACTTGTTCTTCATGTGATCTTTAAGCTTCCACTTGTAATGACAACCAACTTTGTTGTAACTTTTTAAAAACTTTATAAAAGTTATGAACTTTTATAAAATTTTTATAAAACTGTGAGTATCCATGGTTCTTCAAGAAATGGCCTCCATCTTCATCTTGTTACATTTTTCATAAAATAAATCTAGTCTAAAACTAATCTATTACATAAAAATAACAAGAATAAAAACTAGCTACTTTTATTACATACTTTATGAATAAAAGAATATTACAAACCATTATTAACCAAATCACACAAACAACAACACAAATGGTCAAAGGCTTGTTTATGCACTCTAAAATACATATAAACATAAAACAACATTTGTTTTTCTAAGATAACTTTAAGTGACAAAAAATGAATGTAAGTTTTTGTCACAAAAAAAAATTATAAAGTTGTCAAAGAAAATATGTATGAACTTGCTTTTATACAAAAACAAGTTATCCATATTCTACAAAAATTAAGATTTCCATAAATCAAAAAATCTAACCAAACTTGCAAGGTGGATCAAGATACCAATTGTTGGGTTTTAGTTCAAAAATAGTTTCAAAAACTCAAAAATATGGCAAACGGAAGACTTAAAAATTTGAACATAATAAACATTTTACAACCCACCAAGGATCATCTTACAAGTTATAGAACGATATAAGCACAGCAATAGAAGTAAGAAGCAACAACAACCTTTGATGAACTTTGCATCCTCTAGGGGAGGCAAGGAAGTTGATGGAGAGAGGTTGAACCCTTGAGACACCAACAACGATCCAACTTGATTAGAATGCTAGTTCTTATGTTAACTCTAAGCTTAGAACAAAATACCCAAGTATATGTTCCAAGAGAGTAAAACAAGTAACAACTTCTTCAAAGTTCAATACTAGAGAAGAGATGGAGAAGGGAGCAAAGAGCTTTCGGATTTTTTTTTGGCTAGAAAAAATGATCCAAAATGCAAGAGTGTAATCCATTTCAATCTTACACTTAATCTAAAGGTCTTTATCCAATAAGCACTTTAGACAAGCTTGTACCCTGCATGCACCATGCTTGATTTCTTTTGATTAAACTAAAGAGAAAGCCATGCCTCTCTTCTTTATCTCTAAAACCGGCCATAGCTTTAAAAAAGAGAAGACCGAGCTTATATTTTATAAACTCAAAGTTTATAAGATATAAACTTTGTCTTTTGCTAAAAGACAAAAAGCTTACCTAGTCCAAAATGTTGTACATAACTTATTAATTCATTCCTTATGAAAAAATGTGTTACTTGTATTGTAAAAATAATTATTTCCTTGAAATAAATATTTCCCCAATTTATTATAAGATTTTATGAATATTTATTAAAATCAATTTCTAATAAATAATCAATTGTATGAAGTTGTTGTTAGTGTGACCCTTAGGATTATATGTTATTTAGTAATATCATTTTAATTGGTGGGAGTTTGTCACTCAGGGCTTTTCACAGGCAGAGCGAGCCGCAGTGACTTGGGAGAAGTTTTTGGATATGTTCTGCACTGCATATGTTCCTCTTATGTAGCGAGAGCGACTGGTACAGGAGTACTTGTTGCTCAAATAGATGACGGAGTCGGTGACGGAGATCGCTAGGATGTTTATGGAGAGAGCTCTTTTCTGCCCAGAGTATGCCGCTTCAAAGCAGGTGCAAATGTCGCGATACTTGAGTATGCTTAAGACCTAGATTCGAGAGTTTATATCGACCCAGCCGTGTCAGACCTTAGCCGACTTGCAGTCATGTTCCAGGAGGAGAGAGATTGAGTTAGAGGTCCAGTGCAAGGAGGAGAGGCCAATTTTAGGATAGTACCAGCCAGCGGACAAGCGGTTCAAGTCCGTCGGACCGTGATCAGGATCAGCTGAGGGGAGGAGTTTCGAGTGTGCCAAGTATAGGAAGTTTAATGATGGGAGGTGCCGATCTTTTGTATGTTGCAGTTGTGGCGAGGAAGTTCATTTTGGCAGAGATTGCAGGCAGAGTACGCGAGTTTGTTTCCATTGTGGCCAGGAGGGCCACATCAGAGCTCGTTGTCCCTTTCTCATTTTTGGTGAGGTCCTGGACCATACACCCCTAGCTTGGCAGTTTCCCAACGGTCATTGTGGGACGGCCGGATCCCCAGAGAGCGAGGTTTGAGTTATCAATTCTTTTATTTAGTCTATTGTTCCAATCTTGGTATTCATCTGCAATTTTTGTTTATGTTTTGAACCTCAGTTGTAATCTTGGATGATCAGTTGAAAGGAATTATCTTATTTAGCTCTGTTTTTAATTGATTTCTTATTATGAATGGATTAATTATCATTGTCCTCGGCTGCATGTGTGCTAGAATTTATGAATGTTGTGTGGGTTCAGATTCTCATGTGAATGTGGATATTGGTGGTTGGGATCAAGCAGTAGAGTTCAAGTTGGTCTGGGTATCGAAGGATTGTGAAGTTGTCAGATTCTAGCATATTTCAAGTAGGAGAGAGTGGGACCTCACATCAGGAAGACCTTATGCCAAGGTTCAGTTCTCAGTCGGATTTCTCCAAGTTCAAGACTTCCACGTAACTGCTGAATCTTCTGATTTCGCATCAAGATCATCGTCAGCTATTGGATTTCCCTTCGAGTCGTATTAGTTTTAATTGTGATATAAATCTATAGGGTGTGCTTGTGCTTTAAAATCTAGGGTGTTAGGAGCCCATGTTGAGGGATGTGATGAAGGCTTCCTTTTCTGTTCTTGTTTGATTTGGGATTAGAAGTCTGATTCGCAGCCTAAAAGCCTGGTAGGGTCAGTTAAGTCTTGTTGGGATCGATGTGCGTCATGTTAGGATGCAAGTGCTATTGTTGGTTACTGGATCGGGGGTAAGCTTGAGTGGTGTTGCTGGTGAGTGGATCGGGGGTAAGCCTAAGTGTTGTTGTTGGTTAGTGGATCGGGGTAAGCCCGAGAACTGTTGTTGGTTGGTGGATCGAGATAAGCCTGAGTGCTATTGTTGGTTAGTGGATCGGGGGTAAGCCAGATTGTTGTCAGTGGATAGTTGAGCAAAGATGCCATAACGAGTAGGAGTATGGCTTAGATTAGTATTTGACCGCTTGGTTTTCGTCGCGTTGCAACATTTATATGCGGGATTAGTATAACGACGTTTGTATGATAAGATCTAGGACTGATCAAATCTACAGATTTCGGTCATCACAATCGATAGAAAGGATGTTTTTGCCTTGTCTGCTAGGTTTTGTAAGGATTTCTCATCGATGCGTCGATGTGTGAGGAAGACATCTACAGTGAAGAATGTAATTCCTATTTCAGATTTTTGATAAGCAGCGCAAGGCCAGGAGACCTTGTCCGGGTCATGCCCTTGAGTTTTGGTCAGCATGAGTGACAAATGGGGTGGATCAGTTGCTTGGACGTTGTTGATTTGCATAAATATACGTACCAAATTAAATTTAAGTCCTAACGAAACTTATCTACGAATGCACTAATAGCCATTGTACCTAGTCAGTTTATAGGATAAAAAGTAAGTTGGGTATCGAACACATGGAAAAAAATTCAATTAATTAAAAGAATTACTAAAAATTAATCTAAAAACAAATAACGAAAGTAGGGTTTTTTTTATCTGATTTTGCAAGTTCAGATTAACTTAATTAACATACAATTAACTAAGATGATTGTTATAGAAGTACCTGAAACACATTTAATCAACAACTGTAAGCACGAAGCTTAGTGAGTTCCTCAAAATACCACGTACAACACAACACAAAATAAACAGCTATGGGTTATCAGCAACTCTGGAGACTACCCGAAGTCTCAGTGGGTAAACAGCACGCCCTGTAGGTTATCAGCAACCCTGGAGACTACCCGAAGTCTCAGCACACAAAGTAACACATATCACAGTAATAGCGCATAGACCCATCTGGTTATCCCATATATAAATATATTCTACCACACATGTAAGAATAATGAGGAGACTCACTTCGTACATATGACTGATAGAACTCACACATGAACCGTTGGAACTAGACTCTGCCTAATAATTACACTAATTAACCCTAATTAATAATTAATGTGATTTTCTATACTCCAATAATCCCAAGACAAGTCTATTCCACATTTAGGGCAGAAGACCGTTTTGCCTCTTCAAAATCCCTCACAAATCCACCTAAGGCACAAATGGTCAAAACGTCAATGAAAGTCAAAGGTCAGCACTCTGACCATTACGTGCGGCGTACTCAACTCTATGTTGGACGTAGAGCACAAGGCAGGAAGGGATCGGGCTCGTAACTAGCTACACTGGGCGTAGCAAAGATTACGCTCGGCGTACTCAGCTTTGTCTCAAAACTCAACTTTTAATGTCTTAATCATTAAGACATTTACCCAAACCACATATTTGGCCCTTGAGGGACGTCTTAATCCATAAAGTCTCTGACTTTATGCCTTTGCATGGCTAAATAGAGCTTAATCCCAAAACCCTAACTTCTAACATCACCCAAAACTCCATAATACATGCATGGAAGAAAGGAAATGACCAAGCTAACATTTTTATGACTATAAACACCAAAAAACATCTGAAAGGACAACTCATATGCTCTGTAGTATTCCATAATAAAAAAGATCAAGGTTTTGGGACAAAAAGAACATAAATTCAAGCCTAAACAAGATCTAGCAAAACAAGCTCCAAGGTGTGAACTTTATACCTTTAAAAGATGAGCAAATAGATGTAGAATCTGGATCCAAAGGATTGAATGCTCCATCACTTCTTGAATGATCTTCCTTCACTACCAAGAACACTTAAGGATCACTCTCAAGCTTCAAATCTCACTCAAAAGGGCTAGGGTTTCAATTTTTGGGTTTAGGGGAATGGAGGCTGGTAAAAAGGAGGTCCAATGGGGATTAAGATGTTTAAATAGGGGACATAACCCTAAAAATTTAGGGTTAACGAACTTCACGAGTACGCCTGACGTACCCACATCTACGCTCAACGTACTCCTCCTCCACCACGACTCTCATGCTGAATTACGCCCAATTTAAGTGGCTAAATTGCAATAATTTAAAATACTAACGGTTGAAATGAAAAACATGGCAATGGGTGTTATAGATGTCATCTGTGCACCCCTCTAAGGGCGCTGCCGCTAGACCCCGCCAAGGGGCTGCAACCCCTTGGAACCCTGCACCTAGGGGCGCTGCCCCCGGACCCCCGTATTCCGATTTCACATTTATCACACCGAGAATGCATCCCGCACCCCCAAACTCGGTTAGTAAATAGAGCTCGGCCTATCTCATTATTAATAATAATTACACCAAAATATGTTGATAACACTAAAATCACCAACAATCGAGAAAAAATAGGAGACAAAGAATATGATATTGGGGCTATGGATTTTTAGATAGAACGAGGAACGAAGTAAACAGAGAGGAGCAGATAAAGGTTCCACGGAGAGAAAAAAAATATGAATCGAAGAGAATGAGAGATATGAAGCTATCGACTTGAGTCCAACTACATAACAATGGGTGACACAAAGATCGAGATAGAGAGATAATAAGTGTGGGTATCGAATATTAATGGACATGTGGCAAGGCTATAAAGAAATGGTGGCAATGCTACAAGCATGACTCACCATCGAGAAGTTTAGTGGAAAATGACGGTGGAGCGGAGCAAGAAGATCGTGGAGACACCCACCTCTTCTTTCACGCGCCCGAAACAGGTCATGCGTGAAACACACGCAGTAACCTAAAGCTTAGAGTTTTTGCATTATATATATATATATATATATATATATATATATATATATATATATATATATATATAATAAATAATTTGCTTGTAACTTTGGCTAACTTAGGATCTACATTCTAATAACTTGAGATGAAGGAATCATATAAAAATCCTTAACATGCAAAATATATAATAGCCTATAGTGAAAGTTACATTCACCTATTCACAGAATAAATAATTTCCTTGTAAGTTTAGCCAACTTGGCATCTACCTTTTAAAATCAATCTTACTCATTTTGATATATATATATATATATATATATATATATATATATATATATATATATATATATATATATATATATATATATATATATGGGGAAAAGTTCAATAGAGAACCATTATTAATCAAGGAATCAAGGAACCAATCCAAAGCGTCGAAATTTAAAGCGATTAACGACAAAAGGAAGGGTTGTAAAATTTTATAATTGACGCACATGTACCGGATTATAACAAAACTCACTTCATTTTTTATCATTTAAAATTTTTTTTAGGCCAAGTTTTTTATCGAAAAAAAAAACCGAATATTGTTCACGATTTTTCGTCTTCTTTCCATAGAGATTAATGATGATATATAAAAAACGAACTTTTTTTTTTCGAAAAAAAAACCCACTTAATTTTCTTAGTTTTTTAAATATTTAAGTTTATTTTTATCAAAAAAAAACTAATTATACCAAAAATATTAAGTTTTTGTACTCTATTAATAAACATCAACACCAATTAAAAAAAAAAAAAACTCGAACAGTGTAGATTCACACTGTGAATCTAAACTGTAAATATTTCAATTTTTAACATTCACAATATGAAAAATCTCGAACAGTTCAGATTCACATTGTGAATCTGAATTACTATTATGCACACTGTGAATCTGAGAAGGTTCACAAAAAAAAAAAACCTTGATCAGTGTAGATTCACACTGTGAATCTAAACTGTAAATATTTCAAATTTTAACATTCACAATGTGAAAAAGCTCCGATCAGTTCAGATTCACACTGTGAATCTGACTCAGTGTTTTAAAAACCGGTTCGAACCGGCCGGTTGAACCGGTCGAACCGGGAACCGGAGGTGATGACGGTTCGATTTGGACCGGTTTTATAACGATTTCCTGACCGGATTGAACCGGCCGGTTTTGGTAAAAAACCGGTTCAACCGACTGAATTGAACCGGAATGAACCGGAAAGTCTTGAATTTTTGTGTTTGTTTTGGGATTCTTTGTTTGATTTTGGCTTCTATAATGATTGTTTTTATATGTTGCATTCTATTTATGTTTGTAATACTAAAAAGATAACAAGTTTTGTAATCAATGTATGCAGGATAATTAAAAACATATAAAAATATAGAACCGGTTTGACCATCCGGTTAAACCGGTTGAACCGGAAAACGTCATCCGACCGGTTTAATTAAAAAACCGGTTTTTAAAACATTGATCTGACTTATTATTATGCACACTGTGAATCTGAGAAGGTTCACAATATGAATCTGAACAAGTTTACAATATGAATCTGAACTGAAATATCATTTTTTTTAACATGAATATGAATCTATGTTTAAAAAGTACAAAAAATATGAATTTTGGTATATTTATTAATTTTTTTCTATAAAAAATAGACCTTAACTTTTTTCATCAAAGAAAATGAACAGGGTTTTTTTCGAAAAAAAAATTCGTTTTTTATATATAATCATGGATCTCTATGGACAGATGACGAAAAATCGTGAACAACAGTATATTCGGTTTTTTTTTTGATAAAAAACATGGCCTAAAAAAATTTTAAACCAAAAAAAGCGGTGGGTTTTGTAAAGGGTGGATTTTTTAGTATAATCCGGTGTGTGTGCGTCCAATATAAAAGTGTACATCTATTTCCTTGGCCGTCGATCGTTATGATTTCCGACGCTTACGATTGGTTCCTTGGTTCGTTGGTTAATTATAGTTCTCTATTGAACCTCATCCTATATATATATATATATATATATATATATATATATATATATATATATATATATATATATATATATATATATAAAGATGAATTTTAGAAGGTAGATCCTAAAGTTAGCCAAAGTTACAAGCAAATTATTTATTCTATGAACACGTGGATGCAGCCTTCACTTTTGGCTATTATATATTAAGTATCTTAAGGATTTTTATGACTCCCTTCATTTCAAGCAAGCATATCAAGTCATGTGTTCAAGAGAAAAACCAAGGTATATGACCCCTTTTCTTTTTATATCTTTCTCACTCTTACTCTGATATTATATATATTAATTGAGAAAAAAATAATGATTGAGAATGAGAGAATCATTTTTAATTAATCATTTATTTTTATTGCAAAAGGCCCCGTCGTATACCGACACGACTGAAGATGGGTAACATTCATATTTGAATATAAATTTAAGTATATTCATATATTAATCAACAACCTCCCTTTCGCCAACAACCACCGCCACAAACCACCTCCTCCACATCCGCTACCAACTCCACATCCGTCGCCAACTATCGCCACCTCTGCCACCAACCATCACAGCCATATTCATATATGAATAATCACTTTTTCATATATATATATATATATATATATATATATATATATATATATATATATATTATGAATATACATGTTTATATATGAATATGATCTGTTTCATCGTACCGATACGCTAAAACGATTAAGCGGAAAATTTGAAATAAGTGATCCAGATTCATTTCCTCATACTTTTTTTTTTCTCAACTGAACCCTCATATATATATATATATATATATATATATATATATATATATATATATATATATATATATATATATATATATATATATATATATATTTTATTAAGTTTTTTTGAACGGCGGAAATATGATTAAGGGGAGAAAATGTATGTTCATATTTATAAAAGTTTGTGATGGACTCGATTATCTCCTAAGGCTGCAAGGTGTGATACATTTTTTATCGGCGGTATGCATACGTGGAGCATATTACCGTCGGTGAACACCGTCCCTCCATGAATATATTACCAGCAGTATATTACTGATGGTGAGGTTTCGGCGATGAAATGGAAAAGTTTTTCCGTTGAAAACATTCTTCACTTTGGCTTGGTCTGCATTAGAACTTGTACTTTGATGCAATAAGAAAATACTCAAGAGTTGTAGTAATGGTTATGGTTTGGAAATAGTTTTATATGCAAATATATCACCACACCCTTTTCATAGGCAAAGATTTGTAAGAAAGGCAAATGCTTATGTGACGCCTATGTGCCATATTTTTTTTCATAGGTAAAAACTTTACAACACCCTTTAACCTACAAGGTCCAAGTTAACCGTCCAGTCATTGCATTGTTGTATTTTTAGTGTTGTGTGTAGAATGTAATCGTATATATGCCTGGGGGATAGGACTAGGCATATAAATAAATTCATGTAAGTATTATTATTAGTTATTAATGATGCAAGAAAAAAGATAGACAAACAATCTAGGGAAATGGATGACTGTGACAAGCCATAAAAAATTAAGATAAAATTGCAAAAATGGTCCATGTAGTTTGACGATTTCTATAAGTAAGGTCAAAAAATTGCTAACAAAAAAAGTCTTTATTTGGTGTTTGAGTTGTGGATTTGGTACCCGCTTCTAACGGTTGTTGGAGGCATTCCGTTTTCTTCCCCACAAGCCATGAAAAGACAAAAATACCCTCGTGTGCAGGGCACGTGGGGAAGAAAACGAAATGCTTCTAATGACAATTAGAGGCAGAGACCAAATCCACAGTTCAAACATTAAATAAGAACGTTTTTTGATAACATTTTTTTTTTTTGGATTTTACCCATAAAAATCGGCAAACCATAGGGACCACTTTTGCAATTATCTTAAAAAAAACGTGCCTGTTTGATCCTTTACGTTATTTTGGTATGGACATTGGATATAAACCATTAAACGACACATCTCACATTGTAGACAAAAAATATTGTATATATAATTCAATTCTAACAATACGGAATACAACCATAATAATTATCATATATATAATTAAAATTTCATCTAAGCCTGAGCGTAATAAAGAAATAAAGAAAAAAAAACTATTTGCATCTCTCTCTATCTCCCTCTCTCTCAAAATATATATATATATATATATATATATATATATATATTTGCATCTCTCAAATGGTTATCTTTTATAATACTAGATGTAAGATCCATATATTGTATGAGTTTACTTAAAAAAAATTAAGTATAAAATTCTAAACATTTAAAAAGTTTGAATTTATAAGAAAAGTGAAAAAAAAATATTAAATTATTAAAATTAAAGTGTTTTTTTTTAAATTAAAAAAGTAGATAAAAAAACAAAAAAAAAACTAATAAAGCTTTAATTTATTAATTTTTAAATTAGAAGAAAATTCATTAATGAAATTTATATGCATTTGTTATTATATTTAAATATTATGTGGAATTTAAAAAAAAACATAAAATTATATTTGGATTAAAACTTAATTTAAAATAACCATAAAATGTAATGTGACAAAATAAATAAGAATGTGAAATATGATAAAAAAAATCTTTATTTATTAGAATAGATTTCATTTGGAATTTATAAATTTAGTCTAAGTTTTTTAGAAAGTCTACTTTCAAAATCAAAGTTTAAACGTTATATTATAATTTTATAATCAAATAATGAATTATGTTTGCTGAAATCAGAATATCTTTTTTAGTATGGCTGATCGATATTAGATTTTTACTTATTTGTTGAAAATAAAATATTCTTTGTGAAGCAAAAACCATAATGTTGAAAAAGAAATTATAGTTTATATTATTTACCATAAATATGTTTCAATTCCACATATATCAGAAAGACAATTCCAAAACCAATGGAGACGGTGATGTCGGAAAGTGAAGATATAAGAATTGAAATGCACGGTAATCTATCGGAACCGGCCGACAACGTTAACCACGGCTATGCCAAGGAGTGGGAATTCTGCTTTCAACAATATGAAACCGTCCAACGTTCAGAACGCAAACGAAAAATAGAGAAAGTACCTCCATTGCTCTTAAAGGGAGAAAAGGGTGGAAGAAACCGCCAATGCTACGAGCCAGCGGTGGTTTCACTTGGCCCTTACCACCATAAACGAGACGATCTCGCCGCAGCCGAGAAATACAAGCTCATAACCCTCGAGGAGTATTGTTTGAGCTGCAAAAAAACCATGGATTTGTTATACAATAAGGTGTTTGAAGTAGTACAAGATGCTAGAAAATGCTATGTCGATGGTTCTACAGATGAATACAACGACGAGCGGTTTACTCGAATGATGTTGCGTGATGGTTGCTTCGTTTTGTTCTTTATATATTGCATTGCTAGCGAGCCGAACACTATGTTGATGCTAAATATTGAGTATTTAGGCGCATTGGGCTTCTTGCACATAGCTCGTGACATTTTGTTGCTTGAGAACCAAATCCCGTTTATAGTACTCCAGGTTTTGTTGGACTTGCAATTCCCAAAAGATAGAAGCGAAAGGATCTTAAATGAGTTCTTTAACTACTTGAACTATGGAGAAATCACCACGAAGAAAAAAAAGGTGTTTGAAAAGAAGCAACCTCTTCATCTCCTCGAGCTTTACAGGTCCCATTTCATATCGCTTTCCTCCTCTTTTGGTCAGGTTCCGCAAAAAAAGATTGGCGTTCATCAGAAAAATACTAATGGAAAATCGAATTATGTAAAGCGAAATCGATCTTTTGCATCAGTTACAGAACTCAAAGCTAAAGGGATTTTCTTGAAACGTACTAACGTCGACGACGAGTCTTCTAATGAAGACATCAAGTTTCACTCTCATTGTTGCTACGGTGAGCTTGAGCTTGTTCGTCGGGCGGTGTACTCGAATTCAAAAGCTATTTACTTGAACATGATCGCTTACGAGTTGTGCCCCCATAATCCAAATGACCTTCGAGTTTCGACTTATATTCGAGTAATGAAATCGCTGGTTGTTCATCATGATGACGTGAAGGAGTTACGAGACAACAAGATATTGCTTCATAGTTTTGGACGAGATGAAGAAGTGGTGAAGATGTACGATGAGATTGATGTACCGGCGGTTAATGTCCACTTGTTTAGTCAACTCCGACGAGGAATTGAAAAGCACTGTAATAATAAGTATAAGACGTGGGCAGCCGAGCTGATTAACGTCTACTTTAGCAGTCCATGGAAGACGGTGGCTTTGTTGGTGGCTACTGCTATTTTTTTCACTAGTTTTCTGCAAACTTACTTCTCCATCAGGCCACTTCCGAATGACTCCAATGAGGATATTGTCAAGCTTCTGAGACGATGTGTACACTCTAAGCCTCCTTCTGCACCTACTTGATATGAAGGAGGTGTTAGTTTGGCCCCCTTGGCCACCGTACCATGTCAGAGACTTGGGAGTACTTCATCAAAACTGCACTTTGAAATCGGAAACCCACAAAGACATATCAACCAATTTTAAAAGAAATGAAAGGATATTTAATGTTACGAGTGTTTAGTTAAAGTTATTATGAGATTTAACTTTAATTATTTTTTTTTATTTATTATTTTTTTTATACGATATCAATAGTAATGTAAAAAAGAATGCATTTAATTTTTTAGCCATAATCATAATCAACTTATATTCTTCTTTAGATTATGTATAACTTAAAAAAATGTTCCTAGAATAAGAATAAAGTACTTCATTGATCGTCACAACATCACATTCTAAACAATATATATATATATATATATATATATATATATATATATATATATATATATATATATATATATATATATATATATATATATATATACTAGTTTATAATCTGTGGAAACCACGAGTATAAAATTAATTAAACTTTTATAATAAAAATTTATAATTATTAATCAATTATTTTAAATAAGTCATTTAAAATAAATTATTAATTAAGAGATATATCAAAATTTTAATGTTATTATAACTTCAAATTTAACATATAATTAGAAAATGTAAATTTGAATTTTGACATAAATTGTCTAATATATCTACATGACACATGACATAATATTAACGAGGAGTTGTAATAGAATGACACTTGGCAAAAGGAGATTAAAACTATTCATTTATTAGAATAGGGATATATATATATATATATATATATATATATATATATATATATATATATATATATATATATATATATATATATATATTAGGAAACTTATTCTGACAGTTATAATCACGGTCCTAGTGAATTGATCATTACGATATTTTTAAATGATTTTAGGTAAAATACAATTGTTTGACAGAAAGTGCAACATACTTGCTCTTGTTGAAAATATGGGCAATATAACATTGCACTTTAAAAATACATTGTTTTAATGTGAAAAAAGATATAACTTAAGTACATTGTTATTTGTTTCATATAGGAATACAAAATCACAAAGCCTGTTTTTATAGACCTACGGTGAAATTAATCTTTACAACTATGGTATACCCGTATACAGTTCATGTAGAAGACTCGAAACCCATCCTTGATAATAGACCATTTTATTTTCTTTCGATATTAAAAATCCATTTGATATTTCCTGTTTACAGCTTGTATAGGTGTTGTATGTTTATTTCTTAAAACTTGTGATCTTGATTTATTTACATTTTGATAACCCTTGAAGGCCGTCAACACAAGTTAGGTATTGTCAACTGTTGATTCACCTATTGACTGATGCAATGTGATGGCATCTCCTCTGTATTCTGTAATCACTAATGTAAGTCCTACACAATGTTGAACCAACATAAGTTAAATGTGAAAATGATAACATACTTACATTTATTTGTTTATTACAAAATCCTATTTTTCTTTCCTTATATTGGAACATTGTACTTTCAATTTGTTTCTTACTAAAACATTGTATTTAAAAAAACAAAAAAACAAGGATGGAAAGTATATTATTGAAATTTAAAACATGGCAAGCATTGAAAGTATATTATTTAAATAAGAATAAGAATAAATGAAAGTAGAATGGTAGCTTGTATGTGTTTTTATGAATTTTTTTTGACCTTGATAAGAGGGACAGTTTTGAAATTTTACGTTTTCTCCCTTCGGTTTTCATTTGAATCTTTATAAATGACAATTCTTACTCTCTGCATCTTATTTTATTTTTGTTACTTCCATATTTCCTACATATTGATTCCTGCACTGTTACATTAATTTGTTGTTTAGCATAAAGATATTCTTCCATATTTGTAATTGTTATTTTAATACATTCTATATTTTTTATTTTCTGTTGGTAAGATGATCAATTGTTTAGCAAGTTGTTAGTGTTTGATTTATGTTTCCTATTGGTTTGAGTTTGACTTTGACCAAATAATAAACAGTTTTTGTTTCTACAACTTTTGTTTCTCCAAAAAAATATAAATTATATATGTAATAATAGAATTACCAGACATACATATACAACAGAATTTGTTTTTTCTGTTACAAACTACAAGTAAAAACAATTTTATTAAAAAAAATTATTATCTAATTCTTATAAGAATAGTTGGTTATATTCTTTTATGTACATGTTGATTCTCTTTAAGACTATGAGTAAGTTGGTTTATACGATTAGTAAATTCTCATATACAAAGACAAATTAATAAGAAAGTAAACATGTATATATGATAATAAAGTAATAATTTAAGTATGAAAACCTCATAATAAAAGTAGATTGTAGGTCGATTCTTCATAAAAAAAACTTAGAGAAGCTGGCAAGATCAAGCTCTTGATGTCCCTATACAACACAATCAAACATAAAGATTCAGAAAGTGGTTTTCTAGAACTTCAATGATTGTTAGTTACACTCAATAACCATCAAATGAGTGGCATGACCGGAATTTGATCATTGATATTTTGAGGTGGGAGCTAGATGAAGTACAATAGCATCCAAACATCAAGAAAGAAAAACTTTCAACTAATTAAAAACAATTAACCAACCTTGAGCCTTTGTTTCTCTTCTTTTTTATCGAATAAATGAAAATAACATGTTATAAAAAATAATAGCAATTAACATGCATTGATATTTCTTCTATTTAACCACAATATAATTGATATTTCTTCTATTTAACCTCAATATAAGATTACTTTTGTTTCAAGATACAGTAAAACGACCATGAGGTGTTCTGTTTACCCTCTTTTTTTTTACACAAAATAATTTTCTGTTTATTTATAGACTAACATTGATTTAATAGACTATAAATAAAAATATATGTCTCCTAAAATCTCTAAATCATATTCCATAAGTTTCCACAGCCATATTTAGAACACATACATAAGAAAAGTGAGGGCGTAAAAGAAAAAAAAAAGTAAAAATTAAGAAGAAAAACTCACCATTCATCCAAGTTTTGGGGAGGCTGGAATTACGTCTTTCATTGAACCTTCCATTCCTTGTCTATTAATCTCAAACCTACATAGAGAACTTCTAGAAATCAACATCCAAAGGGCTAATTCATGCATAGCTTTTTAGTATCTTTTGATTTTTATTTTTCTTGAGAATTGATTATTTTATGAACTTCAAATCAGGAGTTACATAAAGGTTTTTATATATGAAACTCATGAATATTAACCTATTGAGACTTTTGGAAAAAATAAGTTATCACTTCTACGGGTAACATAATAGTCTGAATTCAAAACCGACATTGTTTGGGCAATTCACCAGTTGCGGATCAACCCCTATGATCATCAATTGTATAATTCAAAATTTTAAGAAGTTCAAAATTATTGTCTTTATAATCCATAGGACTTAAATGATTTAAAATAAATTTGATAAACCAACACAAGATGTCCAATGTCAATCAATAACAAGGAATTCATAACATATAGTGCAAAAGTGAAATGAAGGCATACTTCTAGTAGCATTTTTTTCTCTATTAAAACATACAAGCTGCCATGCTTATATGAACCTAGTGCAAAGTTGTTTGCTTCTCTCCCGTTGTATTTTATAGAAGCCTTGTCATAAATGTAATAGATTATCAACTAATCAGGTTGAAAGAAAAAAAGAGTCTTAAAAGTCAAAGCTTGCAGCTTTGATTTCAATGTCAACAACCGAAGGTATATTTACTTTCTTTCTAGAAATAGGCATATCAGAGCTTCCTTCTAACAAAATCACAAATTACAGTAAGGATTATCATCTAAGACGAACAACAATGTTGGCGAGAGCAAGACTTGGAAGAGATAAGTGTGACATATGTAACTTAGTTTGTTGTATTTAGATAGCTATTGAATAGTCCTTAGATTAAGGTTGTATACTAGCTTAGGTTGTTTCAACTTTCCTGTATAAATATGTAAATCCATTAGCTATGTGATATATTGAAAAACAACGGAAGAATCCTTCCGCATATCAATCTCTTATTTTGACATGGTATCAGAGCAGGTTCAAACCTGATCCATTGATTTTTTCTGAAGTAGTGAAGCAATAATGGGTTCTAGAGGCGAAGAATCTGGTCTATCGAATTCAGCAGTCATTGTCCAAAACATACAGGAAGCACCGTTTCCTACTGGAGTCATTCTCGATGACAACAATTACCCTTTGCGGTCTCAATTGATGGAGATGCGCATTGGGGCTCGAAATAAAACTGGTTTTCTCACCAGAACATCAGTGAAACCATCGGCAAATGAAAAGGCAATTGAAACATGGGTCACAGATAACAACAAAGTTAAAATTTGGCTCATCGATTCTATGATTCCAAACATAATGCGTCGATTTATTCGACTGAAAACGGCGGCTGAGATCTGGAGCGCTGTCTCAAAAACTTTCTATAATGGATATGATGAAACTCAATTATTTGAGTTGAACCGGCGATCCTTCCATACTCGCCAGAACGGACGTACGCTTCCAGCATACAACAATGAGCTGGTAAGCTTGTTTTAAGAAATTGATACACGCTTAACAACTCAAGAAGAAACGGTAGATGATACCGTCACAGGTAACAAGACCATGACCCGTTTCCGGGTTCACATTTTCTTAGCAGGCCTGGATCCAGAATTTAATCAGGCCCGAAGTGAAGTCCTTAGGAAATACCCACCATTAGGTCTTGAAGCCTGCTACGCATACATTCGAAAAGATCAGAGTCAGAGACAAGCTATGGAGGAGAAGAAACCAGAATCAAATAGTGTGGTTCATTTAGCCACTAGAAATCGTCCCTCTCCAAAAGGTAAAAATCCTAATGGAAAAAGCAACACCTTCTCGTCCACACACTGTGGTGAAGAAGGAATTGCAAAAGCCTGGTGTTACGAAATCATTGGATATCCCGAATGGTGGGATTTCTCGAAGAATCCACAAAAGAAAGTAAGTTAAGCGTCAATAACTATGTAACACCCCGACTCCCAAGTATAAATTTGAAAGCTTTATATTCATAATTATAGACCTACTCGACGAGTTGGCTGACCCAACTCGTCGCGTAGAGACTGATATGGCCGCGTGGTTTATGAAACCTACTCGACGAGTTGGAGGACCCCAACTCGACGAGTAGAGGTTGTGCACGAAAACCCTAATTGTAGCACCTAGTTCCTGGTCTGTATTTTATTTGAGTACTTTTGCATTTTTGGCCTTGGACTCGGCGAGTTGAAGGGCCAACTCGCCGAGTAGAAGCGGGATGAGACGCGGGATTTAAGTGATGGACTCGTCGAGTCGGGTCCCGGACTCGACGAGTAGACCCTGTCTGGACAAAAACCCTAATCCGAGGGTTTGCACCCTATTTAAACAATGTTATGTCGGCCGCAACGTCCCTTATGCTCCCAGAACACCTCTCATTGAAACCCTAGCCATTATTGAAGCAATATAAGCCTTGTTGGTGGATTTTGGTGCTTGTGGTCTTAAGAAGGAAGGAGAAAGGCTTGAGGAAGCAAGTAAAGACCAAGGGAACCCAAGTTTGTGCACCTTCTACAGTTCATTGAAGGTAAAAAGCTGTAACCTTGCTCTTTCATTTGATAGATCCCTTTTTGGGGAGATTTAGGGATTTTATAAGCCACTTTTGATGGCCAACCATGATTGCAAACATGGTTGGGGGTTAGAGCTTCTGAATCACGTCATTAAAGGAGTTACAAGGCAGTTGGGGACTGCTTTTGCACCCATGAAAGGTCTCATGCATCATAAGAGCTTGTTTTATGTCTTTTTGAGCTCAAAGTCCCATGCAAGCACGTAAAGTTTGTAACTTTACGTGCTAGATCGAGTTTAGGCGCTTGGATCCATCATTTAGACAAGTGTTGTACATCAGAAATCGAGGATTTAGAGTATGGACGTTACCGACTCGGCGAGTCCGTTCTTGGGACTCGGCGAGTCCGTAGCTTTGAGTCCCATATCTGTTGAGGGTCAAAAGGACTCAGTTGGGTGTTAGAAGGGTTGTAACAAGACAGAAGGGGTGACCCAAAGCATTGGACTTAATTTTAGACCTGGAGTTCATGGGACTCGACGAGTGCTAGAACAGACTCGGCGAGTCCAAGGCAATCTTCGTAAGGTTGAAGATGAACTCGACGAGTTGTTCATACAACTCGGCGAGTCGAAGTCAGGACTTGTTCATCTGTTGAAGATGAACTCGACGAGTGTTCATCAGACTCGGAGAGTCGGATGAAGGCTCAATCGATGTTCATATCGGAGAGGAACTCATCGAGTCGTCGCTAAACTCGACGAGTAGAGTCGTGGACAAGGACGAGTAAAGGGAAGGGACTCGACGAGTTGACGGCCCAACTCGGCGAGTCCGGTCAACTAGGAGTTGACTTTTGACTTGGATTTGGTTTGGGGTAAAATGGTTATTTTACCCTAAGAGTAGATATCAGTTCTAACTGAGTGTTTGTGGGGATTGTAGCCGGAGGATTTCCGGAGCAGCTGCGGACGGAGGTTTCCCGCACAGATTATCAGCAGCTTCTTGTACGAGGTGAGTTACCTTCCAGTAGGGGTGGGTCTAAGGCCACAATGCCGGCCCACCAAAGAGGAGTATTTAGAAGATGATTGTCTTTGTGATAATTATCTTGTTTTGGTTATGAGTTATATCCGTATGATATGTTACGTGTATGATAGGGATAGTTTCCCCGATAGTGGTCCTTAGGACCGAAGGGTAGGTCAGTACCCGGATATGCCTAACTGTATGCTTATATCTTGTTGTTGTATGCTAGTGGTAGGGGGTGGAATAGTCCCCAGTTACCGGTTGAAAGATACCGATGATGATTACCGGTTGAAAGATACCGATGATGGTTACCGGTTGAAAGATACCGATGATGATTACCGGTTGAAAGATACCGATGATGATTACCGGTTGAAAGATACCGATGATATTGTATGGTATGTGGTATGATGGGGGAACTCACTAAGCTTTGTGCTTACGGTTTCAGTTTTGGTTTCAGGTACCTTCGCGTCTAAGGGGAAGGAGCCGGCGGCGTAGCATCGCATCACACAGACACACACATGATTTCCGCATAGAGTTTTCTGGGATTGTACTCTGACATGTTGCTATTTATGACTTGGGCTTTCAGACATGATACGTTGTTTTATGAGATGACGTGTTTACACCGTATTTTCAAATGAATGTTTTTATGAGTAATTTAATTAAAATGAAATTTTTGGGCGTGAATTTTGGGATGTTACACTAATTTTCAGGGTTTGCACCCTATTTAAACGACCTTAAGTCCTCCTTCTAGCCTCCTTACCATCTTTTCACGTCCAGAAGCAAACCCTAATCGATCTAACCCTACTTTGAGTGTGTGTGAGGCTAAAAGTGTGTGTGTTTGGTGCATTTCTTGAAGGAAACTTGAAAATTGAGAAGCTTGGATCAAGAAGAAGGATGTAGATTCGTTATCTACTTTGTATTGGCAACCAATCTGAGGTATAAAGCTAATACATTGACTTCTCATTTCTTAGATCTTCCCTTGTGAAGGAAAATGGTCATTTCTAGTGCAAAATGGAGTCACTTTCGGGTTTGAGCTTGTCACAAGGGCATGGTTTCAGATCTGGACTCTTCTAGGCTTTTATGGAGATAAAGCCTCAAGCTTTATGAAGCTTTGGCCCTCCTCTATGTCCAAAACCTCTTCCTAAGGATAGTTTTAGTGTTTTATTCCCTTTAAGGCCTTGCATGCACGTAAAGTTAGCAACTTTACGTGGTATCTCAGTTCCATGAAGCTAGATCTATAGTTTGGGGCCTTGAAATCGATTGGAAAGGGCTGAACACGTTAAGAAAGGAAGAACTCGACGAGTTGGATAGCCAACTCGACGAGTTGGTTAGGGTTTATCCATTTTCTGGGTTCTGAGTGAACTCGACGAGTTAGTGAGATAACTCGACGAATTGGTTAGGGTTTTCCCGATATTCTGGACACCGTATGGACTCGACGAGTTGTCTGGTAACTCGGTGAGTCGACTGGCGCTTTCACGATTCTTTGAGTTTTGAAGGAACTGACGAGTCTGTAAGCTACACTCGACGAGTTGGGTCAACATGGTGTAACACCGAAAATTTTCAAACAAAATTTTCATTTAGAATCACATAATTCTCATAACACATTTCACAAAAATCTCATTTATTAAATTTACAACTCGCAACTCCATAATTGTTTGATTAAAATCCAGGATCCTCAAAACATAACTCTTTCACTGGTGTGTACAATCAAGTCGGTGCCTTCCCGTGATCCTGAGAAAAACCTGAAACACATAACACATAACACGGTAAGCACGAAGCTTAGTGAGTTCCCCAAAATACAACACACAGCTCATTAGCCACTCGAGGCTATAACACCATAAGACCCTCCGGTCGATGTGTCTTAGTGGGACCCTCCAGTCCCATAACTCGGGTGGACCCTCCGGTCCTAACTCAGTAAGCACATAATAATACACAACATAAATCACATAGACATAATGCAGGATATCTCAGTACTCAATATAAACACATAAGACATCTCAGTCACACAAAGATACCACTCATGGTAAGTATAGTGAGAAGACTTAACTCGCAAGCACGCGAGCAAATAACCTCGTACTCGAATCTCGAACTAACCTCCGCCTAACACAAAGGATGAATATCTCTAATTAATACTCTTTTCATGACTCTAATACCCGAAGGCTATTCTTTCTCTCTCTAACTCTTGAAGTGGATAAAAGACCATTTTACCCCTCCATGATCTCTATCACTCATGTTTGACCCAACCCTAGAGTCAACAGTAGTCAAACTTGAGTCAACATCCCATGTTTGACCCGACTCGCCGAGTGCACCCATGTGACTCGTCGAGTCCACTCGTTTTCCTTAGAAGTCTCGTGATGGTCCAGCTCAGCTCGTCGAGTTGACCCCCAACTCGCCGAGTTATCGCATGATCAAGCTTATTGGGACAAACCCTCACCGACTCGTCGAGTCGGCTCATCGACTCGGCGAGTCCATTCAAACTCATTCCTTATTCAGACGATTCAAAGCAGATCTACCACTCCAAACACTAGATTTAGCATCTCAAGACTCAGTTGTCGCGTAAAGCTTCGATCTTTACGTTCATGTATGGTAATTTTTGCTCCAATATACCAAAACATGCTCTCACAAGGTGTTAAGCACAATAACCCTCATGTGGATGAATAAAGTTGGGACCTTTGGACTCTAGGGACCTCACAAGGTCCAGATCTGAGGTTTAAACCCCATGATAACTCTATATGCTCGAAGTCCCAACAAAAGGTGGAAGAAACCCTAATCTTCCAATATAATGAGATTTAGGCAAATAAATGAGAAAGGTGCAAGCTTTTACCTCCCACTGAAGCCCTAGCATGAAGATACTCTAGATCCAACCGATTCTCTTGCTTCCTTATTGGATAATCTCCTCTTCTCCTCAAAAGATGCACTAGGTTACTCCAAGTTTAGCTTCTAAGACTCTCTTAGCTCACTACACACGTTTAGGGTTTTACACAGGAAGGTTAGGTAGCTGGTGAGGCAGAAATGGGGGCATAAGTTCCCTTATATAGGCACCAACCCCGGGAAATTAGGGTTTCACAACACAGCACCAACTCGGCGAATCGGCTCTCTAACTCGTCGAGTCCATTCATTAATCCCACTCGGTCAACTCGACTCTACTCGACGAGTTGGACCACAACTCGTCGAGTCACTCAATAAATCTCAAAAATTAAACACACAATAATATACCTGGGAGTCCGGATGTTACAATTCTCCCCCACTTGAATTAGATTTCACCCTCGAAATCGCTCCTCAACAACACATAGATCGAACCCAATAACCCGAAAAGCACCACCGAAAGGATCTCATACCACACAACTATCTTCCTTCATGGACACCTGAATCCAAACAGCAACCCCCAAACCCGGAAAATGACAGACCCCTCTGCCGCTACGATACCCGGTCTGACTCTCCAGAACCTGGAGACTCCAGCGGCTTGTATCACTGCCAGACCGCCCTCTCAAGATATCACCATGTTATTCATCCCTCGAATAACAGACCCCGATAACTTACTGCCCCTCTGATTCTCTTGTTGTGTCTGATAGAAACAAGTCAGATGTGACAACCGTCAATTTCTAGTCAAGTCAAAGTCAAATAAAGTCAACAAGTCAAACTGGTCAACTCATTTAACCCTTGTATATTAGGGTTTCCATTATGTTTCCTATTGTAGTACTCGCAATCTTAATACAAAGTATCACTTAGAGTTTTCACGTGTTTGGAAATTTTAAACCCTAATCAGGGCAAGTGATGAAACTACTCGATAAAACATTATTCCATACCCCTTGGGGGCGTATAACATTCATAAAGAGGCTTAACAGAGTGTAAGAACCTTGCGTTACGAAGCCAAACACTCAAAAAGGTCACAAACGTAGTCTCTCTCAACCTCTTTC
Organism: Lactuca virosa; assembly: GCF_052849685.1. Classification (NCBI taxonomy): domain Eukaryota; kingdom Viridiplantae; phylum Streptophyta; class Magnoliopsida; order Asterales; family Asteraceae; genus Lactuca; species Lactuca virosa. The sequence goes on from NC_136433.1 coordinate 116,101,959, forward strand.
ACTCTATCTCTCTCTATCTAAAATCTCTCCCAAATCTCTCCTAAAATCTCTTTTAACTTTTTAGAATCATTCGGGTCATCCCGACACTTGACTTGGTGAAAAACTGCTTGAAACGGGAAGTTCTTATGAAAAACAGCCTTATAGGACCGAAGTCCCTCCTAGAACCAAAGCCTTCCCTATTAGAACCGAAACATGCTGGACCGAACTGCTGAAGGAATGAAGCTGTATTGGACCGAACCCGAACCTCCCCCTGCGGACCGAACCTCCTTTCGGCCCATTTCGCTTTCGGGTCATTTCGCCTTTGGCCTATTTCGCCTTCGGGCCATTTCGCTTCTATTGCCTTCGGTCCATGACTGCTGGGGACCGAACTTCGGCCCAATCCGAGGAACTTCGCAGATTTCCATTTTTCACCCGGTTTTCGACCACGACTTCGTTTTAAGCCCGTTTTTCATGAATTTGACGTGGGATTTTCACCCAAACTCATATTTTGACATATAAAACACTATATAATCATAATTTAAACACATTTTAAGAAAAATTATTGCCTAAGAATAAAATCTAGTAGGTAAGATTTATGGGTGGAGTGTTGACTTTATCTTTAGGTTATGACACAAGCAATCCCACACACACACTCCATGGCTATCCCCAGTCACTATTCATCACTACTTAATTGTTGACAGTCTTTCAAAACTACTTAATTGTTGACACTCTTTCAAAACTACTTGTATTCTCAGGAAATTAGTGAAACAGGAAATCAACAGCTTTTGAGGATGGGGCGTTAAATCGTCAAACATTTCATTTTGGCATCATAGTGTAATTGATTTGAAACATGTAAACACATGCTATGGTGTAACGTTTTCCATTATATTTATGATGGTTGTATTTACTTTGAGCACTATTATACTCGTTGTTGTGATACTATACATGAAGTCCTCCACCCCCGTACGTTTCCGCCATCCTTGGTTTGGGGGTGTGACAGATTGGTATCAGAGCATTGTTTATAGTGAACTAAGTATATCGAACCACATAAGATATACAAACCATAAATGCATTGGGACTAAAGTCTCTGATTTAAACATTTTCAAATAACTATACTTTTAGAAATAAATAGTTTCTTGTTAAAAGTATAAGTACATACATGCATACCGGTATAGTGTCACGTCTAAGGAAAACACAAAAGTAAATTGAGGAGTTGGACACTACGAGTAGACCCTGGGATGTGTAATCAGACTTGGGATGAATATAGCCTGATCAACTATATTTGTCCAAGGTGTGACTAATGTATGCCGGGGAATGGTCGTAGTGAGCAACAAGCCTAAAAACTTCCCATACAAGAAAATCGTTAAGAACCAAACATAACATTTAAAATACTATAGGAGTGTTTTGTGGTGCTATAACTTATGTGAAAACTAAACAGATTCTTGCTAGTAGATCTACAATCACTAAGTGGATACGCTAAAGTTATATATAACTTAGGTATCATAGACTTAGAATCTGTGATCATTGCTTTACTTCCTGTTACTTGTTTGGTTGTGGTTGTGGAGTATGATCACTTATTCGAAGGTCTATCATATCTTTTGTTATATGTAAATGGTATGCACCATGTCATTATAGAAGTAACTAAGGAGGATCAAACCCCTATAAGTATTTCTAGGAATATGATTATTATATGCCTCTTACCTCACCCCTATTCTCGCACAGACATTATGGAAAGATTTTACTTACCAGGAGACCCCTACTTTCCGAACCCGGAGAGTTAGTGGGTGATTAGGAAAAGAGTCGGAAGTGGAGCCAGAGGTCGACAACTCTCCTTACATAGCCAGGGCTCTCGTGAACCGTTTCGACTACATCGAACATGTGCCCCGTTGGGCAGCATTGATCGAGGGGTGGAGTCGCCATCAACAACAGCGATCGCCATTGGGAGACCAACGAGGTTGCAGAAACCTCAACCATCAGGGACCAAAACAGGGAGACTGCGAATCGAGTTCGGGAACTGCGTGCTACTACAGACGCTAACATCTCACAAACTCGAGACTTAGAAAGAGACTGCTATTTCAGAGACCAACTCACTAAGGACCTTATCGCCGCTCAGGCGAAGGCAAAGGAGTATCAGGATAGACACTCGACACTCGAAGAGAGAGTGGTCGCAGCCGAGCATAGGTTAGCAAAACTACATGACACATCGGCTTCATTTCAAGCACCACTGGGGACGTATTGTCGTGAGCAGATTTCATTTTACTCACAAGACCTTGTAGATTAGGTCTATGAGTATGCGTTGGTGCTAATCCCCTCTATGTGTAGACCCGACCCTACGAGTTAGTAATTACACTAGTTGAGAGATTTATTTGCGGTCCAAACTTTTCCTTGCAATGATGTGGTGTAGACCTGCATCAGGCTCAAAACCTTTCTCTAAAAACTAAATATACTAGAATCATAAAAATGAAATGGGCATGCGTATTATTTCATTGGGAGCAATATTACTAAAAATTCATAAGTTTATTATATATAGACTCTCGTTATGAATTGTTTTCAGAACACCATAAAAATTGGAACACGATACACTCAGAACTAAGATAAACTTATTGAGATAACTCACGACGTATAAACCCTTATTCAAGACTCATTATCATCTCACCTTTTTAAACCTCATAGTTGAAAGGTGTCTTTTTCGTGTGTGTTCATACCAGCACTAATGCCCCGGATTCCATCAGAACTCCTCAGCTAAGTGTGTTTGGACAAACATAATCCTAGGATGGGTAAAAATTAACGCCCGTACAAAACCTACTTCTACCCACTACCATAACTCCGTCTCAGGAACGTTAGCAGAAACATCGAGAATAGTTCAGTAAAGTGTGAAATTTATGTATGTGTATATAAATGGTAAGGATATAACTAGAGATAATCATCCCCACTCACGATATCGTTTCTCCCCAAGCAACAGGGTTATGTCTTCACAAGAAAGTAACCAGCCAACAAGCAAGGTAGCAATCCTACAGATAGACCCTGTTACTTTTCAAGTTGCGGTCACGGCAGCCGTGACAGCCGTCATGGCACAACTAAATGCTAACAACGCCAGCAGAGGTGAAGGCGGTGTTGGCAATTCTAACCGCAGTAACAATCAAGAACACCATCGGGTGTCTACCAACGTAAACGCCTCAGGCCACAAGCCCAAGAGCAAGAAACGAAAGTTTTGGGAAAAAAAGAAGCACAATCTATCTCAAAAACTCGCTAAAAGACAACAATCTGTGGCTGCCCCTGCAATTACAACTGCAGCTACTACACATGCCTCGACATTAGCCACAACGTCTGTCACTCAAGCACCGATCAGATGATATATGGGAACACTTCCAAAGTGTAACAAGTGTGACTACCATCACAAAGGGGTTTGCCGGGTGTCGCACTGTAAAAACTGCAATAGGAACGGGCATACTGTCCGCTTCTGCAGGACTCTGGCCCAACACATCGCTTCAATCACCAATACTAGTGTAAGTCCAGTATGCTACCTATGCGGTGAAACGGGACACTTCAAGATGGACTGTCCAACTGAGAGGAATGACGGGGGAACAGGAAGAGCGTGACAAACAAACCAGCAGGAGCAACAAGGAACCTTATTAGGACTTTTGTAATGTTTCCAATAACAAAAACGTTTAAGTACCATCTGGTTGTATGAATTTGGTATGTTGCTAAAATTACCGTCTTTTGAAAAGTAGTTAAAATACTCTCTCGTTCAAATCAAATCAAAGACACTCATATATGACCTTAGGATCATTACCGGTGAGTTATGATGACTTGGTGTATATATCAGGGTTAATTATAATCAAAATACTACAGACTTAAAGCGAATAATTTCGTCCTAATTCCTGTTCCATGTCTAGTAGTGGGATTAGGGTAGAGCCACTCACTCGACGGTTTCATCAATACCAGTTTACATACGACTTGCATATACCGATCGATCATAGAGTGACCTGTCGGGGATCATGATATAAGGTATCATTACTAGCTATCGGAACACACTTACTACCAGTACTAGCTGTTGTGGTATAAATCATTTGCAGTAACAATAACATCGATTAAAACGGAACACATTGAAAAGAAACACAGGATGCACTATCACTCTAACGAATATCTCTTACGAATTCAACTGAGCACATGTATCACTAAAAAGATCTGTTGTCGTCATTCGATTTCGATTGGTATAGTCCTCACCTCCCCGATTAAACGGATACGAAAAGACCCTTCACCTAACCCACTAAATATCGAAACCCTCATCTCTCATAAACGCAAACCCGACACGGACCTCCGGGTCATCTCTCGCTGCGAAACCCCAAAACACTCACCAGAGGAGTATTATACCTTCCGAAACCTTTCCACAAGTATTTCCAGAAGACCCTTCAGGAATGTCACGCATACAACAGATAAGGTTCAAGCACAGAAGCTTGGGACGAATACGGTTAGTCTATCACTACTAAGTGTATACGCCAGGATAATATATAATTAAGATTCTACGGACATTGGATGTTTGTTTCCGCCCTATTTCCTGTTCCTTGTCTGGTTGTGGACTTGGGGCAGAGTCACCCATCCAACTGTCTTATCAACCCTAATTACATACGACCTATATGCGCAAGTTAATGATAGATGGACCAGGTACGAGTCCTACCATGAACTTCGGGACAAGGCTATCCAGGAGTGCGAATGAACGTTCTACCATCCGAATAAGTCTAGTCGCGTAAACCGAACCCATATGCTCCCTACCGATCTAATCAAACGAGAAACACTAAAGCAGGCCCTATGCAGCGTTCCGAGGAGAAGTTATTACTTATGACTTGGTACAAGTTCGAGAAAGGCTGAAAGCATCTCGAAACCGAAAGAAGAGCTACACAGATAAGCGACGCAAACCCTCGGAATTGCGGGTTGGTGACCGAGTTCTGCCAAAGGCCTCACCGTTGAAAAGAATGATATGTTTCGGTAAACATGGGAAACTAAATCCAAGGTACAGTGGGCCATTCAAAATCCTCGCTAGGATTGGCCCGGTAGCATACAAACTCCGACTGCCATAAGAACCTAATAATGTACATCCAACCATCCACACGTCAAATTTAAAGAAATGTATGTCTGACGAGACTCTTGTGATACCTACCGACGAAATCAAAATCAACGAGAGTCTCCACTTCGTGGAAAAACCGATAGAAACTATGGATCGAAAGATCAAAAGAACGAAATCAAAGTCGCATCCCTGTTGTGAAGGTCCGTTGGAACGTAAAACGAGGACCCGCGTTCACCTGGGAACGCGAAGACCAGATGAAACAAAAATACCCACATCTTTCCCCAACTCTCGAAGTCCCGGTCAAAGTGCTAATTTCGGGACGAAATTCCTTCTACCGGGGGGATGATGTGACAACCGTCAATTTCTAGTCAAGTCAAAGTCAAATAAAGTCAACAAGTCAAACTGGTCAACTCATTTAACCGTTGTATATTAGGGTTTCCATTATGTTTCCTATTGTACTACTCGCAATCTTAATACAAAGTATCACTTAGAGTTTTCACGTGTTCGGAAATTTTAAACCCTAATCAGGGCAAGTGATGAAACTGTTGGGTTTTGAGCAACCTAACACTCCTAAGGTGTTCATGCAACCCTAGAAACCTTGGATCTATGTTTGTCTAAAATACATGCAAAATAATTTCCAAGGTTCATAACCTATCTAGCATACATGGGGTACTTTTAAACATAAAAGATACTAGAAGAATTACATACCTTTGTTAGTGAGTTGATTCCTTGGGAGTTTGAGAGCCAAGCACCAATAATGTGAATGCCTCAAATGGAAATCACAAATCACCACAAACTTGGAAAACTTATGAGAGAGCACTCTAATACTCTAGAAATCGGCCACACCTTATGCACACACACATAGTATCTTTTGAAGCACCATAAGCCTCTTTATATAGTGTAGATGATTAGGGTTATGAACCATGCAAACCCTAATAACCCATGTCTTTTCCTATTCCAAGGATCCATGGGTTAAAAGCTCCATGGATCATCCATGGACTCCCATTTAAGCTTAGCCCATTTCCTAATGAGTGTTAGCCCACACTATATAAGTACAATAGCCCATTATTTAATTAGTCACCTTATGATCACTAAATTAATTCATAATTAATTTAAGATCAATACTAATTAAATAACACAATTTCATATTAATATATTATAACTTATAATATATTAGTAGGCCACAAATATACTCTTCTCATAATGTTATCCATATAAATAGTTCGGGTGAAGTGCAACCCAAATGAACCATGCCGGGTCGGGTCAAGTATATACAAAATAAGTTATGGACTTAGACACCTTATCCAACAGTCTCCCACTTGGATAAGTCTGATAACTGTATTTGCCTATATAGCTCCAGGAACCAACCGGCAATCGTAGCTCTCGAAAACTCTGTTGAACTATGAAGTGCCATTTTAGATAAGTGATCATATAATCCTCTGCTCTCATGATATCAGCCGGACAAATACATGGAACAATGTCTTACTTATTGTCCAGCAGTTTGTGTCCCGATTTCCGATTTGTTTGACAAAGAACTTAATCGAACACATCAATTTAGTTCTGACCGGGCCCGATACATAGGTCAAAACAAAATCATCGAGGGGCCCAGATATCGCTTCTATTTATAGAAGGAACAGATAAACTTCGACTCATATGCTTGTTCTACTACTTATTGAATTGTACACAAAGGCACGTTTTATAACATCAAGTTACTGATGCGTTTACGTGCAATCAATGCACAACCAATTCATAGGTAACAACTCATATCTCTAGGTTTGAAGACTTATATGATATTACCGTCTCACGATCACTCGAGATAAATTCCATGAAGTGATACAAGCGAGCGTGGGTTTATTCCAATACTTATAACTTATGAGTACTCATGAATGTTGTAGCAACCATTGCTATGGCTAAACACCTTTAGTCATCTACAATCCCAATTCATGACAGCCTTGATCATACCTACTTCCGACATATGACCAACTGTGGAGAATTTGAATAAATTTATTATTCTGGAAGTCAAAACATGCAAAGCTGAAACAATAGTAAATAATTGACAATGATAGCAACACCTTACTCATAAATAAATCACAACTTTTATTCATCATCAAACGTCGATTACATTTTACAAGTTTCAGTAATAACTATCTAATCTATAAAACTAATATCGTCCCTCAGCCCGATGCGCCTCGCATGCTGCAAATGCTTAACCCTCGTCAGTCCCTTCGTAAGGGGATCCGCAGGATTCTCATATGACGATACCCTCTTTGCCACGAGGAGTCCTTCTTCTATCTTGTGTCTTATGAAGTGATATTTTCTGTCAATGTGTCGGGATCTACCATGATCTCTTGGTTCCTTGGCTAAGGCAACCGCACTATTGCTGTCACGGAAAATCTCCATGGGCTCCTTAATAGTTGGTACAACTCCAAGGTCTTCGATGAAGTTCCTCAGCCATATCGCCTCCTTTGTCGCTTCACTCGCTGCTATGTACTCTGATTCACAAGTCGAATCAGCTACAGTCTCCTGTTTGGAACTCTTCCAAGTGATTGCCCCTCCATTTAGGGTAAAGACCCAGCCCGACTGAGAGCGGAAGTTATCCCTATCAGTCTGAAAGCTAGCATCACTATACCCTACTACTCTCAAGTCATCACTCCCACCAAGGGTAAGGATCCAATCCTTAGTCCTCCGCAGGTACTTGAGAATATTCTTTACCGCAGTCCAATGAGCCTTGCCAGGGTTCCCCTGGTATTTGCTGACCATGCTCAAAGCGAAGGCCACATCAGGACGGGTACAAGTCACAACATACATGATCGAGCCAACAGCGGAAGCATAAGGTAATCGACTCATCTCAGCTATCTCATCTTCTGTACTCGGGCTCTGAGCCTTGCTCAGTTTGGCATTGCTTTGGATCGGTAATTCTCCTTTCTTGGAATTCTGCATGTTGAACCTTTTCAACACCTTATCCAAGTAGATACTCTGACTAAGTCCAATTAGTCTTTTACTCCTTTCTCTTAATATCCTTATCCCTAGGATATAGGCAGCTTCTCCAAGGTCCTTCATAGCAAAGCACTTCCCAAGCCAGGACTTAACCTCCTGCAAGGTTGGGATGTCATGTCCTATGAGTAGTATGTCATCCACATACAGTACCAAAAAGCTAACTATACTCCCACTAGCTCTGACATACACGCAGGACTCATCTTCACTTCTTGAGAAACCAAACTCTTTGACCTTCTCATCGAAACAAAGATTCCAACTTCGAGATGCTTGTTTCTATCCATAAATTGATTTTTCAAGCTTGCACACTCTATTGGGGTACTCTGCACTGACAAAACCCTCTGGCTCATTCATGTAAACATCCTCAGCCAACTTTCCGTTAAGGAAAGCGGTTTTGACATCCATTTGCCATATTTCATAATCATGAAATGCATCAATGGCTAGCATAACCCTAATAGACTTAATCTTTGCTACTGGTGAAAAGGTTTCATCATAATCAATACCCTGAGTCTGAGTAAAACCCTTCGCAACCAGTCGAGCCTTATAAGTGTGCACCTTCCCATCTATGTCGGTCTTCTTCTTGAAGATCCATTTGCACCCGACTGTCTTACGGCCTGGTACATTGTCAACCAAGTTCCAAACTTGATTGTCATACATGGACTGTATCTCGCTGTCCATAGCCTCCTTCCATTTAGCATACTCCGGGCCTGCCATGGCTTCCTTAACACTGTTAGGTTCATCCAGATTTACCAGTGTACTGTCACTGATAAATGTATCACCTTCCGTAGTAATATTAAATCCATAATAAAACTCAGGTGTGCTCCTAACCCTTGTGGAACGCCTCGGAAGTATAGACTCGTCAGCTGGATCAACAGGAATTTCCTCCTCAGGTTGATTGCTAGTGTCTGAGGTTCCTTCACCAATTGAGTCTTGAATTTCATCAAGGTCAATTTGCCTCCCACTGTCTCTTTGGTTTATAAATTCTCTCTCTCGAAAGACCCCTCTCCTAGCCACAAAGACCACATTCTCACTGGGTCTGTAGAAGAGGTAACCAAAGGATTTTTGTGGGTAGCCGATGAAAATACACCTTTCACTTCGAGGTTCGAGCTTGTCATGAGTCTCGCGCCTCACGAAAGCCTCGCAACCCCGAATCTTGATATGGTCTAAATTGGGAACTTTCCTAGTCCACATTTCATGAGGTGTTTTGGCAACCTTCTTTGTAGGGACTAGATTAAGGATGTGGGCGGCAGTCTCTAAGGCATACCCCCAAAAAGAGATTGGTAGCGAAGCTCGACTCATCATAGAGCGAACCATGTCCAACAAAGTTCGATTACGCCTCTCAGCTACACCATTCAGCTTTGGTGTCCTGGGAGGTGTCAATTGTGAGACAATCCCACACTCCTTAAGATAGTCGAGGAACTCAGTACTAAGATACTCACCACCTCTATCGGATCGAATCATCTTAATGTTCCTGCCCAATTGATTTTCTACTTCCTGTTTAAACTCTTTAAACTTTTCAAAAGTTTCTGACTTATGTTTGATTAAGTAGACATAACCATATCTACTAAAATCATCAATAAAAGTCACATAATAGCGATTAGCATCCCTTGTGGCGGTTTTGAATGGTCCACATACATCAGTATGTATAAGGTCCAACAAACCCTCACCCCTTGCACAAGTACCAGTGAAGGGTGATTTTGTCATTTTTCCAAGTAGACAAGACTCACAACTATCATCCGACTTGAGGTCGAATGACTGCAAGACTCCATCCTTTTGGAGCTGGCCTATGCGTTTCTTGCTTACATGTCCAAGACGACAATGCCACAAAGATGCTATATCCAAGCTAGTAGAAGAATCAATACATAATACATTATTTCCTAAATTATCTACAACCGATATAGCTTCATACACACCATCACAAGGTAATGCTTTAAAAAACGAACATTATTAAAGAAAGCATTAATACTACCAACTTCATTATCAAAAGAAAAGGTAAAACCTTGTTTGTACAAAGCATGAAAAGAAATAATATTCCTCGCCATTTCAGACGAGTACACACATTTATTCAAATCTAACTTTAACCCACTATCTAGCAACAAAGTATAAACTCCAATCTTGGTAACAGGTGTAACCTTCTTGTTCCCCATGATTAAGTTTATCTTTCCGTGCTCCACATCCTCACTTCTTCTTAGGCCCTGCAAGTCACAACAGATGTGAATACCACAACCTGTATCAAGAACCCAAGAATTAGAATATGGTGAGTTATTAGACAATATAGTGTAAATACCTGCATGGGATGGTTTCACTTTCCCATCCTTGACATCCTGCAAGTACTTTGGGCAGTTTCGCTTCCAGTGCCCCTTATTTTGACAGTAGAAGCATTCAACATCCTTAGGGATGGCAGAAGGAGTGATAGAACCACCTTTGGTTCCAGATGAGGAGCCTTCAAGGGACTTTCCCTTGGTACCCTTCGAAGGGTGCTTCCTCTTCTTCCCTTTGCCCTGCCCGATAGCCAAAACAGGGGTAGTAGTAGGAGTAGGAGTAGCAACCAACTTATTTTTAAGACCACTTTCGGCAGTCTTCAGAAGTCCTTGAAGCTTACTGAGTGTGACTTCCTCCTTGTTCATGTGGTATGTCATACGAAATTGATCATAACACGAGGGCAAGGAGTGCAAAATGATATCAATTGCCAACTCCTCAGGGAAGTTCACATTCAGTTTCATTAGACGGTCCACATACCTTTGCATTTTCTGCATGTGGCTCGTGATTGGTTCGCTATCCTTCATACGGGTAGTGATCATGGAGGAGATTATTTCATACCGCTCTTGACGAGCACTCTGATGGTACCTTTCCATCAGATCCTGATGCATCTCAAAAGGGTAATAGTCCTCATAGGACTTTTGGAGTTCAGCTGTCATGGTGGCCATCATGATGCATGCCACCTTGGTGGCATCTCTTTCATGTGCCTGATACTCAGCGACCTCCTGAGGAGTAGCAGTGGACTCATCAAGCTCCTTTAGATCCTTATCGAGGACATATTCCTTGTCCTCGTAACAAGTAACCATCCTGATGTTCCGGATCCAATCCATGAAGTTGGAACCATCAAAGATGACCCTCCCACAAAGGTTCATGAGGGAAAAAGAGCCAGTAGGGTTAGAGCCCGAAGCATTGTTGTTGGAAGACATCTGAAAAGAAGAAAAAAATTTAGATTAGATATATCGAATCCTTAATAATACACTCAAATGTAATATTAAGGCTAGGATCCAACACAATATATTATAACTTAGAAGAGGGATGCCGTAATCTAAGCTATAACATATTTGAAGGTAGGTGAATGACGATTCACCAATTTCCACCATGAAAACGAAATGAATTATTAGGTTTAATTGGTTTTGAAATTCCTAGATTCTTTTAAGATTCATTGAACTTTTCAATGACATGTTTCAATCTCGAATGTGCCCTTCAAGTTTTGTGACTGGGATGCCGAGGATCACAAAACAAGGTGTGAATAACCATGCAAATTCACTTGGTACCCTTAATATTATCACCTAATCAATGTGCCGGTTAACCACACACGCTCCACCGATCTATGATAAACATTAAGTCACCCTTCGTGATCCTTACTAGTCCAAGTTAGTGTGCCAGTTAACCACACACGCTCCACCAACGACTTGGTAAGGTACAAAGTGTGAATTTCATGGGTTAGCACCATATTCACATTTTCCTAAAGTAACTAAGATTGGGAATTTATAAAAGGTTTAGTTACTTTATAATATTCATTATACTTTTAATGATAATTTTAAAGTCATTGTCCTACCCGTTCGGCTAACGACCCTCCACCGATCAAGGAAGCGGTGGGTGAGAGTGGACACCCATTAAGCTGCCATTTTATAGGCAACAACCTTATACCCCCTTATAGACCGACTTCGTGAATGAGGACTACTAACGGTAAAACGACTTAATCTTATACATATATATAATAATTAACCATTAATGTTATAAATAGTATAAGGGTTGAATTTTAACTTTTAAAACTCTAAGGGTTTGGAATTAAAGTATATTAAAGTGTGTGTAAATTTACAAATTCCAAAACTTAAGGACAAGTTTTGAAACTATTCAAAACTTTTCATTTCATAACTTATGAATTAAAGGTTCATAAAAATGAAGACTCTTCATTTTCATGTAACTTATGTGTTTTAAGTGTGCATAAATGAAAGTGACATTTGGAAATCCATAACTTGAGGGCAAATTATGGACTCCATTAAAACACATAAATGATCAAGAATTATCAATAAACAATTTAGCAAATAATTCTTATGATCTAACAATAATTCATAAGAACATGAACATCATATCAAAAATTCCAAGAACATATGAACACATATAATCATGCAATTTTGATATAAGCCATTGTAAATGGATTAACATAAACATTACACCAACTAAAACAGGTTTTAAAACACCAAAACAGTTTAGGGTAATGTTTCTAGTCCATTTCCAGCAGCAAAACTCGAAACTCTGCATTCTGAGGCTCCTACTCGTCGAGTTCACGAACCTACTCGACGAGTAGGATGAATTTACTCATGGACTCGGCGAGTCCCCCCATGGACTCGGCGAGTTCATGCTGCAGAATGCAGAAAACTTGAGTTTTTCAACAAGTTTGCATCAAGTATCAAACAAACAAGCCTAGTCTCGGATACCACTGTTGGGTTTTGAGCAACCTAACACTCCTAAGGTGTTCATGCAACCCTAGAAACCTTGGATCTATGTTTGTCTAAAATACATGCAAAATAATTTCCAAGGTTCATAACCTATCTAGCATACATGGGGTACTTTTAAACATAAAAGATACTAGAAGAATTACATACCTTTGTTAGTGAGTTGATTCCTTGGGAGTTTAAGAGCCAAGCACAAATAATGTGAATGCCTCAAATGGAAATCACAAATCACCACAAACTTGGAAAACTTATGAGAGAGCACTCTAATACTCTAGAAATCGGCCACACCTTATGCACACACACATAGTATCTTTTCAAGCACCATAAGCCTCTTTATATAGTGTAGATGATTAGGGTTATGAACCATGCAAACCCTAATAACCCATGTCTTTTCTTATTGCAAGGATCCATGGGTTAAAAGCTCCATGGATCATCCATGGACTCCCATTTAAGCTTAGCCCATTTCCTAATGAGTGTTAGCCCACACTATATAAGTACAATAGCCCATTATTTAATTAGTCACCTTATGATCACTAAATTAATTCATAATTAATTTAAGATAAATACTATTTAAATAATACAATTTCATATTAATATATTATAACTTATAATATATTAGTAGGCCGCAAATATACTCTTCTCATAATGTTATCCATATAAATAGTTCGGGTGAAGTGCAACCCAAATGGACCATGCCGAGTCGGGTCAAGTATATACCAAATAAGTTATGGACTTAGACACCTTATCCAACAGAAACTACTCGATAAAACATTATTCGATACCCCTCGGGGCGTATAACATTCATAACGAGGCTTAACAGAGTGTAAGAACCTTGCGTTACGAAGCCAAACACTCAAAAAGGTCACAAACGTAGTCTCTCTCAACCTCTTTCACTCTATCTCTCTCTGTCTAAAATCTCTCCCAAATCTCTCCCGAAATCTCTCTTAACTTTTTAGAATCATTCGGGTCATCCCGACACTTGACTTGGTGAAAAACCGCTCGAAACGGGAAGTTCTTATGAAAAACAGCCTTATAGGACCGAAGTCCCTCCTAGAACCGAAGCCTTCCCTATTAGAACCGAAACCTGCTGGACCGAACTGCTGAAGGACTGAAGCTGTATTGGACCGAACCCGAACCTCCCCCTTCGGACCGAACCTCCTTTCGGCCCATTTCGCTTTCGGGTCATTTCGCCTTTGGCCTATTTCGCCCTCGGGCCATTTCGCTTCTATTGCCTTCGGTCCATGACTGCTGGGGACCGAACTTCGGCCCAATCCGAGGAACTTCGCAGATTTCCATTTTTCACCCGGTTTTCGACCACGATTTTGTTTTAAGCCCGTTTTTCATGATTTTGACGTGGGATTTTCACCCAAACTCATATTTTGACATATAAAACACTATATAATCATAATTTAAACACATTTTAAGGAAAATCATTGCCTAAGAATAAAATCTAGTAGGTAAGATTTATGGGTGGAGTGTTGACTTTATCTTTAGGTTATGACACAAGCAATCCCACACACACACTCCATGGCCATCCCCAATCACTATTCATCACTATTCAATCAATCATTAGTCCTTCCACCCTCTTTCTCCAGCATATGAGGGTGATCAAGGCTAAAAATCTTTACTCCACCTCCCACATTCTACACACTTTCACCAAGGATCAAACTCATTTATCTCCCTCACTTTTTCTCTCTAAAAACTCGAATTTGAAGGTTGTTCTTGAGCATTTCCCTCCAAGTTTGGTAAGTAACTTCATCCTTCACTTGATTATCTTGCATCCTTTCACTCAAATCATGGGTTTCTTACACAAACATCATCATAATTGTTGCTAGATCTTCAAATCTTCACATCTCCCAAGTGTTCTTGACTTGGAAAATTCTTCTTTTCATCATCCATATTAAGAGATCACTCAAGGTGAGTTCATACCCCCACATTTGCATGTTTTCTTCAAGTTTTAGGGGGAGAATACAAGTTAAAACACCAACAACTTAACTAAACTCAAACATCAGCTTTCAACAGAAAAGTTAATGTTCATTCCCGGACTGTTTTGAACATCTTAAACTTTTTAGTTTTCAAAACTGTATTAGATGCAAATAGTTCAGGTTTATACCTTTAAAATGACTACTTGCACATATTTACAAGTGTGACAACCCGAAATTTCTATTCTGTACAACCATTCAATTCATTAGAAGTCGGAAAAGTTTCTGCTAATTTTCAAGCTTTTAGAATAAGTTTGAGTAATTAGAAGTTAGTACTTCAGGAGATAACAGGAGAGAGGATGCCCTAGGGTTTATTGTGCAACAATATTATTACAATACTCCAAGAGTTTGGAGTTTTCGGCCCAAGATAGTGTTAGGGCCGAAAACCCTAAGGGTATATAAATGACACTTAGTCATTTATAGTCTTTTTTCCCATTTTCAAGATCCAAAAGCCAATTCTCTCTCAAGTATCATCGACTTTTCTTCTTGATCTTCAACATTGTAAGTGTTTCTAGCCCTAAAAAGTTGATATCTTACTTAATCTAGTGATCTTACACACTTCCATCCGTGAAATCATTCCAAAAGTGTAGATCTTCAAGTTTCACCAAGAACACCAAGAACACACACTAGTGTTCTTGGACTTTTAGCACCTTTTCAAGCTTCTATCTAGTAAGTATCTATCTCTTATACTTGTTATCTAGTAAGGATACTTAATTTAGAGCCTTGAAAACAGCCATTTATCTAAAAACCCTTATAAAAGGTGCAAAATGACTTTAAACTTTCCTAATGCTTAGTATTGAGTCTAGAACACTTCTTTACTTGTTGGAAACCCTTGGAAAATCACCTTATGCATCAAAGAACAAGAGTTTTCGGCCAACATTTGGACCGAAAACCTCTATGACCGAAAGGTCATTTGGACCGAAAACCTCTATGACCGAAAGGTCATTTGGACCGAAAACCTCCATGACCGAAAGGTCATTAGGACCGAAAACCACTTGGACCGAAAGCTCCATTTGGTAGCTATACAACCCTTAGATGCAACCCTAATGTACTCCTAGCACTTGAATCAAAGTGTTATACATGTTTTAGGGTGTCTTTACTTAATTAATTAATTGTTAAGTGACTAATTGGATACATATATGTGTTACTATATGTTAACTAGGATCATTGTGTGTGTATAAGTCTTCACTTGACACCTAGCAATCCTATTCCATCCGTTCATCCAAACCACTCACTACAGGTGAGTTCATACCCCTTAATTAACCTTTTAAATGTTTTTAAATGCTTTTATGGGGGGATACAAGTTGAACTAATATAGTTATTATATCAATCACATGTGATTAATAACTACCAAACAAGTGGATTCTTACTTTTCAAACTGTGTTATCAAACTGTTTTACTTCAAACTGTTTTACGAACTCATTTACTGGTCTAATACTTTTATTAAACTCTTTTAACTTATATTCTGTGTATCTATGTAGATATAGTTATATAAGTAGGATTGAAAGGACTTAGGACTGCTAGCCTACCTTACTTCCTGTTCCTTGTTTGGTTGTGGACTTAGGGTATCAAGGTTATTTGTCCGAAGGTCGTTTGAACCCTAGTTATATATTATGTATATGCATATAGATATAAAAGGTTACTTCTTTCATTCAGTTCAATACCTTTGGGTAGCAAAGGTATACTCACATGTTCATATACACAAACAATATTACTAGTAAACTATAATAGGTATAGTTTAGGGAGATACTAATACTATTACTAGAATAAAGAAACATACAAAGAGTTAGTTCATACATGAGTCAATACCATACATAGATAGATAACAAACAATACCATACAGAGATAGATAACAAACAATACCATACAGAGAGAGAACAAACAATACCATACAGAGATAGAGAACAAACAATACCATACAGAGAGAACATACATACAGGCTAGACAGAGGGAGAACATACAATACAGCTAGCACATTCATTACATATACATTATTACAGTTATGTGAGCCACTTAACGGGGCATGGCACTACCTGCCATGACCGTTTTGTATCCAGAATCTCCTTAAATGGGGAGCGTATGAGTTTGTGTATAGATCTATATTGGATTGACTATCCTACACCTTGCTGCTACAGGTGCCAAACGTCATTTCTTACGACGTCTTACATCGTCGTTTTTCTATAGAGTCGGTAGCAGGATACAGGCCGATCACATGGTACTTTAAATAACAAT
This sequence comes from Lactuca virosa, assembly GCF_052849685.1. NCBI lineage: Eukaryota > Viridiplantae > Streptophyta > Magnoliopsida > Asterales > Asteraceae > Lactuca > Lactuca virosa. The sequence goes on from NC_136433.1 coordinate 116,118,929, forward strand.
AGGTTTAAAGTAATTAGTACAGCAGTAGTTACGTAATACAACACTACAGTACTATTTCATTTTCCCTTTACATTTACTTTGTGATCTTCACATAATAAGCAATAATGTAGAAACTATATTTTTGGTTAATGATAGTCAGATTTTGGAAAATACATACTCTTACAAGAAACACACACACACAGACACTAGATGCCTTGGTAGAAGGCTACTTTTAGTAGAAAACATAGGGTTTTCTAGGAGAGTTCAAACAATTACAAACTTTTACAAAACTTATACATTACAAGACTTACAAACACTTTCATAACAACTACAGACACTAATATACTTATGAACTCACCAGCTTTAAAGCTGATAAACTCTTTCAAAATAACTTGTATTCTCAGGTCGCCAGTAGACAGGTACCGGAGCCAGGTTTTTGAGAAGATGGAGCTCGTTCAAGACTCATCTTTTATTTTGATTCATATTTTTGGTGTCTATATAACTTGACAGAACACACTTGTATTAAATTATATTATTAATGCAATGGATGATGTTGTTGCTTGTTTACTACTTTGCATTGTTGTGATACTGTACATGACGTCCTCCACCCCCGAACGTTTCCGCCGTTCCGGTTTTGGGGTGTGAGAACAAGATTTTTCTACAATTTATGGTGATTTTTACAAAACTGTCTATCACTGTAGCTACGAATTCGGACCAGTCTGTGAATATGAACCTTTTCACACCAGTTAGAGACTTCTAAAAATCATAATAAAATTTATGAACAAACTAGACACATTTTCTAAACTCTCAGAGTTTACGGATTTAGTTTTCGACTTCGTATGATTTTTCTATGATTTTTTCTAAAACAGTGCAGAAAGGTTAAAAACTAGTTAACAGCTTACAACTTTCATAACACTTTGTAACATGTTGAGCAAAGGGCATAACAATAAGTTTCTGAATATTGAATGTATTTCTTGTTAGTTTATCATCATAAACAGAAATTAGTCATTCATGATAAGGTTTTTCATTCATTTCGAACACATATAATAAACTACGATAAGTATAGTTTATGGATTCTACGATAAAAGCACACTAAATGAAAAAGGTCTTACTCTAAAAACAAATGGGTTTTTCATATACTACATGATAAACTATAATAGTAATAGTTTATGGATTTCATATCACTAATTTATTTCATAAAAGGTGATTTCACTTCCACCACGGAAGAGGTTTTATACTCAAACTATATGTAAACTAGTTAACGTAAGTTGTGAGACAATTCTTCCATCGTACTCTTAGAGTACGGGTTCAAATTCCTGTATGTTATAACCAGAGTCTCTTGTAGGGAGAGCGTGATAATTATGTATAGATCTATATTGGGATTGACACCCCACACCTCGCTGCTAGCTACAGCCGGACCTGCAGGTCTGCGGGTGACAAGAGTCATATGATCTTGACGTCTAGAAAACGTTGTTGCAGGTTAAATTCTCGTTGTAGTATGGTTATAACGACTCACATAGGGAGTTAACAATCTTTCAAGTTTATAGGGAAAATTCTACTTTGAAAATGGGTTTTATCTATTTAAAACTACAAACATTATAAGTACAAAACACACACATATTCTCGGTCTTGGGATTTAAGGCTACATAACTTTGTAAGGAAAATATTGGATTTTCTTTGGAAACACATTACCATTATGAACATTATAAGTACAAAACACACACATATTCTCGGTCCTGGGATTTAGGACTACATGACTTTTATAAGGAAAATATTGGATTTTCTTTGGAAACACATTTCTATTAAAACTACGTTTCATCTAGAATTGTTAGACTTCATGTAAAATCCGGATTCCCATGTATCTTATTTTAAGTATTTAGCTTGAGTTTTAGGGAGGGACTCGGCGAGTAGGCGCTCAGACTCGCCGAGTAGGATCGCGAATTCTTGCCCTATTTAATGAAGGACTCGACAAGTCGATACGTGGACTCGGCGAGTCCGCGCTGTAAAATGAAACCCTAAATCCCAGGGCCTGAGCCCTATTTAAAGGCCTTTATGGCCTCCATTTGCGGCTACCAGTCCAGAGAGAGATACCCTAGCGATTGTGAGCGAGTTGTGAGAGAGTTTGAGCCTTTTGATCATTTTTGGTGTGATTTTGCAAAGGAGAAAGTGTTTCCAGCAAGGGGAGGTCAAGAGGATTGCATTTCAGTGGGTTTTCAGCTTGGATCTTCAAGTTTGAGGTAGCTATTCGATCCTATCCTCCTGTTTTGCTTAAGGGCATTGAATTTAGGGTTTTCTATACCCTTTTATGGCTTGTTTAGTTGTGTTAGACTCTAGATCTGGACCTTTTGAGGTCCAGAGAGCCTGAACCATGTTGCTTTTTGTGGTTCTATGGAGGAAATGGACATAGGAGGCCATGTTAGAAGGGATTTCACCAAAATAAGCCTTGGGAGCATTGCATGTGTAGCAAGATTCGACCTTTACGTGTTTATTGGTCATGGGGAAGTCAGATCTATAGATTAGAGAAGCAGATCTGACCTCAGGAGGTCAGATGAATGATGTCATGGGAGGAACTCGCCGAGTCCATAAGTGGACTCGACGAGTCGAGTCGGGTTGCCCCGCGATTCGCGACCTGTGATAACCCGTTGAGTGTGGGGTTGACTCAGCGAGTCGAGTGAGGACCAGGGACGAAGAGGACATTCATGTACTCGCCGAGTCATACGAGTGCACTCGACGAGTCTAGGTCAAAGTGACTGTTGACTTTTGTTGACTTTTAGGGTTTGGTCAATATGAGGGTCTTGAGCCATGAGAAGGGTAAAATGGTCTTTTTCCCTTCTGAGAGTACTAAGAGAGGGTTTAGCCTAGACTTTGAAATTCGTATTGATTAGAGTAACTATTTATTGTGATTAGGCGGAGGCTAGATCAGTATTTCCGAATCCGAGGGTTACCGAGTTATCCGAGGTGAGTCTTCTCACTATACTTTACCTTGAGTGGTAATTAGAGTTATGTGACAGAGTATCTTGTATGCTATGTATGTGATGTGTTGCACTGCATTATTTCTATGTGATTTATGCTGTGTGTATTCCAGAGTTCATAGAGTTAGGACCAGAGGGTCCACAGAGTTCGGGCCAGAGGGCCCACAGAGTTATAGCCTCGAGTGGCTAATATGTGTTATATGTGGTATTTTGGGGAACTCACTAAGCATTTATGCTTACAGTGTTTTGTGATATGTGTTTCAGGTACCAGTGAGGATCGTGGGAAGGCGCCAGCATGATCAGTACACACTATTGGAGTTTTATACATTTTGATCTTGGGATGTGTTTTTATGGAATTGATATGTGATACATTGGGATTTGAGAATATTTATGAATGAAATTATATCTTTAAAAGTGAAAAATTGTTTTGAAATTCACGGTGTTACTAGTTGGTATCAGAGCCTTGGTTTGAGGGATTCGGATGCACCTTCGAGCGCATTTGAACTCAAATTGAGGATTTGAGGAATTTTTCGAAATAAAACAAAATTTTTCTAAAAGAGTAAAAAGATTTTGAAAAGCGCAGAGCAGAGCAGTGTGTACGATCAGCCAGCGCCCGAACGGTGATTTCCCAAAATACCTTTACATTATGTGTTATGAGATATTATGTGATATGTTATGCATGCTAGAGTAGGCTAGGTATTCATGGTTAGGACTAGAGTGGGCCTGATTGGTGATGCCTTAGCCTAGGAGTTATTGCTACTATGAGATACTTCGAGAGTAAGTAGGTAGCAGCGAGGAGCTTATGAGTGGTCTACCGGAGAGTAACCTGAGTTTAGTGAGATATAGAGTACTTGTGACCTGGGGTACTAGGAGGAGGACTTGGGGTGAATGTCGATGCGCTGTGGAAGGTAGTATAAGGGCCCGTACTACTGGAAACACCGGATCGGTGAGCAGTCCAAGTAAGAATCCTTAGGGTACTAAAGAGCAAGTAGGGTTGGGTATCGAGTGCGAGCATACTCGGGTACATTATTGCATAACATAGGAGCGTTAATTTCACACTTAATAAAGAAAATATTGAATTTTCTGGAATCATAATCTATCGCTTTTACAAGGAAAACGACTTCTTTCTCAAATAAAACTCTTATGAACTCACCAACTTAATTGTTGACACTCTTTCAAAACTACTTGTATTCTCAGGAAATTAGTGAAACAGGAAATCAACAGCTTTTGAGGATGGGGCGTTAAATCGTCAAACATTTCATTTTGTCATCATAGTGTAATTGATTTGAAACATGTAAACACTTGCTATGGTGTAACGTTTTCAATTATATTTATGATGGTTGTATTTACTTTGAGCACTATTATACTCGTTGTTTTGATACTATACATGAAGTCCTCCACCCCGGACGTTTCCGCCATCCTTGGTTTGGGGGTGTGACATCAATGCCCAAAAATTGGCTACCAATCACTCATACCAGACATACTAAACGATCCCGGTCATACTCCAAGGAACGAAAGGGTCACATCACACCAGGGACCCATCCACTGTACTGCAATCAAAACCCATCTGAACAATGAACTCTCAACACCCTTTCCTCAGACACATGAAAATGATCATGCTTGATCAGAATTATTCTATGACATCTAACAATCATAAGCCCCAACTCCCTTATCAAATATCTCTTTTAACACTGAGCACCAGGTCAACTCCCGACCCAACAGTTGAACCTCCAAAGGTTACCCGTTGCATACCCCAAAACGTCTCACGGACTTCCTTCTCACACTAACTATCTCGGCCCAGTGTGACACACAAGTCACGAAGTTCGCTTTACCCCAAGGGAATACTACAACCCCAACTGAAATCATATCACCCTCGACCTATGTCGTCTACTACTCATTAGTTCCATACGTCTCGCGGTCCTTCCCATACAGACGAACTGACCCACTCAGGTCTAAGACATCAGATGACACACAATACCCCTCAAAATGGAACCCATCTGCGAATCTGGAACCTCATCTCGCCTACTCAATACACGAATTGTCCCAAATTCAACTCGAGAGTCTGATTTCACAGCAGAATTGGAACCACTCATTTCCAATCTGATACTCAACCCGTACCCACGATTCGCGAATTTATGCACACACCATCTCTCCAATTCCTTCCGATTACGATAATCCCTCCTCAACCCGGGATACAACAATCCTCGTCCGACACGGAGACCCTAGTCTCGCCCCTGGTCCGGCAACCAGGATCCAGAAGACTCAAGTGGTAAGGCTACCCAAGCCTAAGAACTCCTTTGCGCCATACTCTGACTAGTGAATACTACAGCTTCCCACAGAACAATATTCACTCTTATCGACTACTGAGTGCTATGGTTCCCCCGGTAGGCTTAAGACACCCCTACACTAACCAGTGAGTACTACGGCTCCCCACAGTATCACAACACTCTCCCACTAACCAGTGAATACTACGGCTCCCCGCAGTATCACGACACTCTCTCGCTGACTAGTGAGTACTACGGCTCCCCGCAGTAGTACGACACCCTCTCGATGACTAGCGAATACTACGGCTCCCCGTAGTACCACGATACCCTTTCCCACTTACTCATGAATGTTGTGGCTCCCCGTAGTCTTACAACGCTCTCTCGTTCACTGAGTCACCATGGGCTTACTCCATGGTTTCTCCTGATAATCCCAAGCGATTACTCCCACCTGGATCCACTTGCTCTCTTATCACCCCATCATAGCATCGTCAAGACATCACTACACTGAGTTCACCAACTCATGCTCCGCAGCACAACCTATATAAGTGCTTACACCCACCCAGCTTATGCACCACCACTCCATGATGTAAATTCTCGGAGGCAAGGCACTTTTCTCAGCACAGATACACCCTTAGACAATCCTACTCTGGCGACACTTAACTGATGGGTTCCCACTGGAACAAAATCTCTCGGTACTCCACTCGCCATCTCACACTCGAGTCTCAACATGACCAAAAATTAGGACATCATACTCGGGTACCTCGGTACACCATCACAACATCTCACGATGTCTTGCCTCAACCACTGATCTTCCACTTATGCAACTCGAAACCTCGAAATACTCCCATCTCCCAAATGGAAATACGGAGGAATCATCAATGACTGAATACACGTTGACGAAAATCCGAAGCTCCATCCTCTACTGATCACCACCCATAGGAAACTACTCATACTGACTTTGAAATTGGTTGACAAATCAACTGCTGCCTCTTCTGGAGTATAGATCACAATCTATACCTATACCCACAAATCTCAGCTATTGCACCCTAGACTCAGCGACCCAACCACCTCGAACTCAACATTTGCAAACCCGAAAAATTCCCTAGCCCCAATAAATTCTCTGACCAATGGCCACCCGCCGTGGATTCACTCATCCTTTCTTAAGCACATACTCATACGTCATCCCGCCTTGCACCTCACCTCATCCACCAATAACCCAGGTCTCATGTGTCCGCACCATAGATCTCCATAACTAGTTCTCTACCCGCACTTGAACGAATCTCTGATCCTCCCAATAGAATACCCAATTCTCCCCAACTCTGGGTTCGAACCATCACCAATTGGCATACCAACAATCTACTCTAGACAGTTTTACTAGGTACATCACACTTGACTCTTGGAACGTACCACGTAATCACTCAATGATCTTCCCAATGAAAACCAACCAACTCCAAATATCCCGCAACTCAGACAAAAATCTCGGAATCTTCCCAATGTGACTGCCTCTAGTCATCTCGAAGCCTCAGACCGACACACTGCTGGATACCCCTACTGTTTCGAATAGACCTGACTCTCAATCTCAAAATGATACACTATCACGCACCTCGTCACTGATTCCTCAACCAGCCTCCCACCGCGGGAATCATCATAAAATTAAGAGACCTCACTCTCACAGTCGATACACAACGTAGACAATGAGGGCCACCACCCCGATATACTCCTCTTGATCACCTGGAACTGCTGTTAAAAGTATGCCTCCCTCAATAAGGCACCTCCTTGTTCTCTTCCATCTTAGTCCTACTAATGATTCTCTCATGGTATGAAAATACCTCGCAGCAAACATACTACCCAAATACTCTGGTGAAAAGGTTGCAACCCTATGCTACCCCACGAGGTTTACCTCCAAACTCTGAAACCGGAAACTCGTTATCTCATTCGCTTCTCCCAGAAACGGGGACAGCGCAACTCTTGTCACAAAAGGTGACGTCTCATGTACCGGTCGATTGCTCAACTCAGACCGCGATCCCCCAATAAGCATCATCTCTACTCATCCCTAAGTCTTGCGACTCCAACTGGCATCTCACCAAAAATCTCTCAGAAACTAACTCGATTTCCTTCTCAAGGTATGCTCCATTGAAACTCGTTCGACAGGGCCCTCAGGCCCCACACTCTATCACATCTTATCTCAGTCTAATCAAACACAACGGGATAACTGGTAAAACCAGAAGCACTAACTGCCATGGATCATGGTACTCGAACCATGTGATCACCTCTCGATCTGCTACGAATCATGGTACTCGAACCATGTTATCTCCTCTCAATCTGCTACGAATCATGGTACCCAAACCATGTTATGTCCTCTTAATCTGCTACTTAGAACCTCTGGAATTCTCCCTGTTTCGAGTACGGGTCCTCTGCTTTCAGTAGTACGGTCCTATACTACCTGCCACATCTACCCATACTTTCCACACGGATCGTCCCAGATTTCCTAAGTAGCTGCTCAACCTTCTCGATCACCAATCCCGTTAAACCTGGTCACTCCCCAGCGAATACTCTCCTCTATCAGCATACTCATCTGACTAAGGCCACTCCCTAGGCTCTTCCTAGGTTCTCACACTTCTCTGCCATCAGCTGCTGAAGAACTCCTTATGATGCCAGCCATCTACCTCCTGAATATCGTCATATTCACTTAGTAGCTGACTCCCATCATCGAGAGATCCACAAAGCACGAAGCAAGTAGCATTCGGGCATCGAATAATCTCGACCAGCACGTAAAACCACTCTAGGTTACAACTCTATTTGCTCTACTCACACTCAAAAGGTGTCACTGAACTCAAGCAACTCTACCCCACGCGGGTATCTAACTACTCTATCAGTAGGCTCCTCCAATTCTCATCTAGGTATCTCTCCTAGATTACTCCTCTACTCAAAGCTCTATCTCTGAAATATTCCTGCTGGATACTCTTACTCCACACATACTCAAATCACATCACAGATAGCAAAATTCCTAGGCTAAGGGATCACAAATCAGGCAACTCTAGCCCTAAAATATGAAATACCTAGCCTATCTCCTAGCATGCATCACTAATATCTCAATAATAACTCATAACACAAATAAGTAAGGGTATTTTGGGAAATCACCGTTCGGGCTCTGGCTGATTGTACATATTGCTCCTTCTCGTTTTCTCTTAGAAACTCCTGCTCGTTTTAGAAAAATCATTTCTTTTGAAATTTTTTCTCAAATCCCCAGTTTGAGTCCAGACATACCCGAAGGTGTATCCGAATCCCTCAAACCAAGGCTCTGATACCAACTTGTAACACCGAAAATTTTCAAACAAAATTTTCATTTAAAATCACATAATTCTCATAACACATTTCACAAAAATCTCATTTATTAAATTTACAACTGGCAACTCCATAATTGTTTGATTAAAATCCAGGATTCTCAAAACATAACTCTTTCACTGGTGTGTACAATCAAGTCGGTGCCTTCCCGCGATCCTGAGAAAAACCTGAAACACATAACACATAACACGGTAAGCACGAAGCTTAGTTAGTTCCCCAAAATACCACACACAGCTCATTAGCCACTCGAGGCTATAACACCGTAAGACCCTCCGGTCGATGTGTCTTAGTGGGACCCTACGGTCCCATAACTCGGGTGGACCCTCCGGTCCTAACTCAGTAAGCACAGAATAATACACATCATAAATCACATAGACATAATGCAGGATATCTCAGTACCAAATATAAACACATAAGACATCTCAGTCACACAAAGATACCACTCATGGTAAGTATAGTGAGAAGACTCACCTCGCAAGCACGCAAGCAAATAACCTCGCACTCGAATCTCGAACTAACCTCTGCCTAACACAAAGGATGAATATCTCTAATTAATACTCTTTTCACGACTATAATACCCGAAGGCTATTCTTTCTCTCTTTAACTCTTGAAGTGGATAAAAGACCATTTTACCCCTCCATGATCTCCATTACTCATGTTTGACCCAACCCTAAAGTCAACAGAAGTCAAACTCGAGTCAACAGCCCATGTTTGACCCGACTCACCGCATGCACCCATGTGACTCGTCGATTCCACTCGTTTTCCTCAGAAGTATCGTGATGGTCCATCTCAGCTCGTCGAGTTGACCCCCAACTCGCCAAGTTATCGCATGATCGATCAAGCTTATTGGGACAAACCCTCACCGACTCATCGAGTCGGCTCATCGACTCGGCGAGTCCATTCAAACTCATTCCTTATTCAGACGATTCAAAGCAGATCTACCACTCCAAACACTAGATCTAGCATCTTAAGACTCATTTGTCACATAAATCTTGGATCTTTACGTTCATGTATGGTAATTTGTGCTCCAATATACCAAAACATGCTCTCACAAGGTGTTAAGCATAATAACCCTCATATGGATGAATAAAGTTGGGACCTTTGGACTCTAGGGACCTCACAAGGTCCAGATCTGAGGTTTAAACCCCATGATAACTCTATGTGCTCGAAGTCCCAACAAAAGGTGGAAGAAACCCTAATCTTCCAATATAATGAGATCTAGGCAAATAAATGAGCAAGGTGCAAGCTTTTACCTCCCACTGAAGCCCTAGCATGAAGATACTCTAGATCCAACCGATTCTCTTGCTTCCTTCTTGGATAATCTCCTCTTCTCCTCAAAAGATGCACTAGGTTACTCCAAGTTTAGCTTCTAAGACTCTCTTAGCTCACTACACACGTTTAGGGTTTTACACAGGAAGGTTAGGTAGCTGGTGAGGCAGAAATGGGGGCATAAGTTCCCTTATATAGGCACCAACCCCGGGAAATTAGGGTTTCACAACACAGCACCAACTCGGCGAATCGGCTCTCTAACTCGTCGAGTCCATTCATTAATCCCACTCGGTCAACTCGACTCTACTCGACGAGTTGGACCACAACTCGTCGAGTCACTCAATAAATCTCAAAAATTAAACACACAATAATATACTTGGGAGTCCGGATGTTACAATTCTCCCCCACTTGAATTAGATTTCACCCTCGAAATCGCTCCTCAACAACACATAGATCGAACCCAATAACCCGAAAAGCACCACCGAAAGGATCTCATACCACACAACTATCTTCCTTCATGGACACCTGAATCCAAACAGCAGCCCCCAAACCCGGAAAATGACAGACCCCTCTGCCGCTACGATACCCGGTCTGACTCTCCAGAACCTGGAGACTCCAGCGGCTTGTATCACTGCCAGACCGCCCTCTCAAGATATCACCATGTTATTCATCCCTCGAATAACAGACCCCGATAACTTACTGCCCCTCTGATTCTCTTGTTGTGTCTGATAGAAACAAGTCAGATGTGACAACCGTCAATTTCTAGTCAAGTCAAAGTCAAATAAAGTCAACAAGTCAAACTGGTCAACTCATTTAACCCTTGTATATTAGGGTTTCCATTATGTTTCCTATTGTACTACTCGCAATCTTAATACAAAGTATCACTTAGAGTTTTCACGTGTTTGGAAATTTTAAACCCTAATCAGGGCAAGTGATGAAACTACTCGATAAAACATTATTCCATACCCCTCGGGGGCGTATAACATTCATAAAGAGGCTTAACAGAGTGTAAGAACCTTGCGTTACGAAGCCAAACACTCAAAAAGGTCACAAACGTAGTCTCTCTCAACCTCTTTCACTCTATCTCTCTCTCTATCTAAAATCTCTCCCAAATCTCTCCTAAAATCTCTTTTAACTTTTTAGAATCATTCGGGTCATCCCGACACTTGACTTGATGAAAAACCGCTTGAAACGGGAAGTTCTTATGAAAAACAGCCTTATAGGACCGAAGTCCCTCCTAGAACCAAAGCCTTCCCTATTAGAACTGAAACATGCTGGACCGAACTGCTGAAGGACCGAAGCTGTATTGGGCCGAACCCGAACCTCCCCCTGCGGACCGAATCTCCTTTCGGCCCATTTCGCTTTCGGGTCATTTCGCCTTTGGCCTATTTCGCCTTCGGTCATTTCGCTTCTATTGCCTTCGGTCCATGACTGCTGGGGACCGAACTTCGGCCCAATCCGAGGAACTTCGCAGATTTCCATTTTTCACCCGGTTTTCGACCACGACTTCGTTTTAAGCCCGTTTTTCATGAATTTGACGTGAGATTTTCACCCAAACTCATATTTTGACATATAAAACACTATATAATCATAATTTAAACACATTTTATGAAAAATTATTGCCTAAGAATAAAATCTAGTAGGTAAGATTTATGGGTGGAGTGTTGACTTTATCTTTAGGTTATGACACAAGCAATCCCACACACACACTCCATGGCCATCCCCAGTCACTATTCATCACTACTCAATCAATCATTAGTCCTTCCACCCTCTTTCTCTAGCATATGAGGGTGATCAAGGCTGAAAATCTTTACTCCACCTCCCACATTCTACACACTTTCACCAAGGATCAAACCCATTTCTCTCCCTCACTTTCTCTCTCTAAAAACTCGAATTTGAAGGTTGTTCTTGAGCATTTCCCTCCAAGTTTGGTAAGTAACTTCATCCTTCACTTGATTATCTTGCATCCTTTCACTCAAATCATGGGTTTCTTACACAAACATCATCATAATTGTTGCTAGATCTTCAAATCTTCAAGCATCTCCCAAGTGTTCTTTACTTGGAAACTTCTTCTTTTCATCATCCATCTTAAGAGATCACTCAAGGTGAGTTCATACCCCCACATTTTCATGTTTTCTTCAAGTTTTAGGGGGAGAATACAAGTTAAAACACCAACAACTTAACTAAACTCAAACATCAGCTTTCAACAGAAAAGTTAATGTTCATTTCAGGACTATTTTGAACATCTTAAACTTTTTAGTTTTCAAAACTGTATTAGATGCAAATAGTTCAGGTTTATACTTTTAAAATGACTACTTGCACATATTTACACGATTTTTCTACAATTTATGGTGATTTTTACAAAACTGCCTATCACTGTAGCTACGAATTCGGACCAGTCTGTGAATTTATGAACAAACTAGACACATTTTCTAAACTCTCAGAGTTTACGGATTTAGTTTTCGACTTCGTATGATTTTTTCTAAAACAGTGCAGAAAGGTTAAAAACTAGTTAACAGCTTACAACTTTAATAACACTTTGTAACATGTTGAGCAAAGTGCATAACAATAAGTTTCTGAATATTGAATGTATTTCTTGTTAGTTTATCATCATAAACAGAAATTAGTCATTCATAATAAGGTTTTTCATTCATTTCGAACACATATAATAAACTACGATAAGTATAGTTTATGGATTCTACGATAAAAGCACACTACATGAAAAATGTCTTACTCTAAAAACAAATGGGTTTTTCATATACTACATGATAAACTATAATAGTAATAGTTTATGGATTTCATATCACTAATTTATTTCATAAAAGCTGATTTCACTTTCACCACGGAAGAGGTTTTATACTCAAACTATATGTAAACTAGTTAACGTAAGTTGTGAGACAATTCTTCCATCGTACTCTTAGAGTACAGGTTCAAATTCCTGTATGTTATAACCAGAGTCTCTTGTAGGGAGAGCGTGATAATTGTGTATAGATCTATATTGGGATTGGCACCCCACACCTCGCTGCTAGCTACAGCCGGACCTGCAGGTCTGCGGGTGACAAGAGTCATAGGATCTTGACGTCTGGAAAACGTTGTTGCAGGTTAAATTCTCGTTGTAGTATGGTTATAACGACTCACATAAGGAGTTAACAATATTTCAAGTTTACAGGGAAAATTCTACTTTGAAAAGGGGTTTTATCTATTTAAAACTACAAACATTATAAGTACAAAACACACACATATTCTCGGTCTTGGGATTTAAGGCTACATAACTTTTTGTAAGGAAAATATTGGATTTTCTTTGGAAACACATTACCATTATGAACATTATAAATACAAAACACACACATATTCTCGGTCCTGGGATTTAGGACTACATGACTTTTATAAGGAAAATATTAGATTTTCTTTGGAAACACATTTCTATTAAAACTACGTTTCATCTAGAATTGTTAGACTTCAGCTATAAGTGCTAAGTGTACATGTTAGGGTTATATATGAATTCAGTCGCAATCGACTTAAAATTGGTGGGCCCGCCTTACTTCCTGTTCCTTGTTTGGTTGTGGACTTAGGACAGACCCATTATATTCGACAGTTTATTTAACTTAAATTTTATATAACTTATATACACTGGGTGATTATAGAAGGAATCTATGGGTCTTTCTAGGGTACATTATTGCATAACATAGGAGCGTTCATTTCACACTTAATAAAGAAAATATTGAATTTTCTGGAATCATACTCTATCGCTTTTACAAGGAAAACGGCTTCTTTCTCAAATAAAACTCTTATGAACTCACCAACTTAATTGTTGACACTCTTTCAAAACTACTTGTATTCTCAGGAAATCAGTGAAACAGGAAATCAACAGCTTTTAAGGATGGGGCGTTAAATCGTCAAACATTTCATTTTGTCATCATAGTGTAATTGATTTGAAACATGTAAACACATGCTATGGTGTAACGTTTTCAATTATATTTATGATGGTTGTATTTACTTTGAGCACTATTATACTCGTTGTTGTGATACTATACATGAAGTCCTCCACCCCCGGACGTTTCCGCCATCCTTGGTTTGGGGGTGTGACAGATTGGTATCAGAGCATTGTTTATAGTGAACTAAGTATATCGAACCACATAAGATATACAAACCATAAATGCATTGGGACTAAAGTCTCTGATTTAAACATTTTCAAATAACTATACTTTTAGAAATAAATAGTTTCTTGTTAAAAGTATAAGTACATACATGCATACCGGTATAGTGTCACGTCTAAGGAAAACACAAAAGTAAATTGAGGAGTTGGACACTACGAGTAGACCCTGGGATGTGTAATCAGACTTAGGATGAATATAGCCTGATCAACTATATTTGTCCAAGGTGTGACTAATGTATGTCGGGGAATGGTCGTAGTGAGCAACAAGCCTAAAAACTTCCCATACAAGAAAATCGTTAAGAACCAAACATAACATTTAAAATACTATAGGAGTGTTTTGTGGTGCTATAACTTATGGGAAAACTAAACAGATTCTTGCTAGTAGATCTACAATCACTAAGTGGATACGCTAAAGTTATATATAACTTAGGTATCATAGACTTAGAATCTGTGATCATTGCTTTACTTCCTGTTCCTTGTTTGGTTGTGGTTGTGGAGTATGATCACTTATTCGAAGGTCTATCATATCTTTTGTTATATGTAAATGGTATGCACCATGTCATTATAGAAGTAACTAAGGAGGATCAAACCCCTATAAGTATTTCTAGGAATATGATTATTATATGCCTCTTACCTCACCCCTATTCTCGCACGGACATTATGGAAAGATTTTACTTACCAGGAGACCCCTACTTTCCGAACCCGGAGAGTTAGTGGGTGATTAGGAAAAGAGTCGGAAGTGGAGCCAGAGGTCGACAACTCTCCTTACATAGCCAGGGCTCTCGTGAACCGTTTCGACTACATCGAACATGTGCCCCGTTGGGCAGCATTGATCGAGGGGTGGAGTCGCCATCAACAACAGCGATCGCCATTGGGAGACCAACGAAGTTGCAGAAACCTCAACCATCAGGGACCAAAACAGGGAGACTGCGAATCGAGTTCGGGAACTGCGTGCTACTACAGACGCTAATATCTCACAAACTCGAGACTTAGAAAGAGACTGCTATTTTAGAGACCAACTCACTAAGGACCTTATCGCCGCTCAGGCGAAGGCAAAGGAGTATCAGGATAGACACTCGACACTCGAAGAGAGAGTGGTCGCAACCGAGCATAGGTTAGCAAAACTACATGACACATCGGCTTCGTTTCAAGCACTACTGGGGACGTATTGTCGTGAGCAGATTTCATTTTACTCACAAGACCTTGTAGATTAGGTCTATGAGTATGCGTTGGTGCTAATCCCCTCTATGTGTAGACCCGACCCTACGAGTTAGTAATTACACTAGTTGAGAGATTTATTTGCGGTCCAAACTTTTCCTTGCAATGATGTGGTGTAGACCTACATCAGGCTCAAAACCTTTCTCTAAAAACTAAATATACTAGAATCATAAAAATGAAATGGGCATGCGTATTATTTCATTGGGAGCAATATTACTAAAAATTCATAAGTTTATTATATATAGACTCTCGTTATGAATTGTTTTCAGAACACCATAAAAATTGGAACACGATACACTCAGAACTAAGATAAACTTATTGAGATAACTCACGACGTATAAACCCTTATTCAAGACTCATTATCATCTCACCTTTTTAAACCTCATAGTTGAAAGGTGTCTTTTTCGTAGACCTATAGGGTGTGTTCATACCAGCACTAATGCCCCGGATTCCATCAGAACTCCTCAGCTAAGTGTGTTTGGACAAACATAATCCTAGGATGGGTAAAAATTAACGCCCGTACAAAACCTACTTCTACCCACTACCATAACTCCGTCTCAGGAACGTTAGCAGAAACATCGAGAATAGTTCAGTAAAGTGTGAAATTTATGTATGTGTATATAAATGGTAAGGATATAACTAGAGATAATCATCCCCACTCACGACATCGTTTCTCCCCAAGCAACAGGGATATGTCTTCACAAGAAAGTAACCAGCCAACAAGCAAGGTAGCAATCCTACAGATAGACCCTGTTACTTTTCAAGTTGCGGTCACGGCAGCCGTGACAGCCGTCATGGCACAACTAAATGCTAACAACGCCAGCAGAGGTGAAGGCGGTGTTGGCAATTCTAACCGCAGTAACAATCAAGAACACCATCGGGTGTCTACCAACGTAAACGCCTCAGGCCACAAGCCCAAGAGCAAGAAACGAAAGTTTTGGGAAAAAAAGAAGCGCAATCTATCTCAAAAACTCGCTAAAAGACAACAATCTGTGGCTGCCCCTGCAATTACAACTGCAGCTACTACACATGCCTCGACATTAGCCACAACGTCTGTCACTCAAGCACCGATCAGACGATATATGGGAACACTTCCAAAGTGTAACAAGTGTGACTACCATCACAAAGGGGTTTGCCGGGTGTCGCACTGTAAAAACTGCAACAGGAACGGGCATACTGTCCGCTTCTGCAGGACTCTGGCCCAACACATCGCTTCAATCACCAATACTAGTGTAAGTCCAGTATGCTACCTATGCGGTGAAACGGGACACTTCAAGATGGACTGTCCAACTGAGAGGAATGACGGGGGAACAGGAAGAGCGTGACAAACAAACCAGCAGGAGCAACAAGGAACCTTATTAGGACTTTTGTAATGTTTCCAATAACAAAAACGTTTAAGTACCATCTGGTTGTATGAATTTGGTATGTTGCTAAAATTACCGTCTTTTGAAAAGTAGTTAAAATACTCTCTCGTTCAAATCAAATCAAAGACACTCATATATGACCTTAGGATCATTACCGGTGAGTTATGATGACTTGGTGTATATATCATGGTTAATCCAATGTGGTCAACTCGACTCTACTCGACGAGTTGGACTCACAACTCATTGAGCCACTCAATAAATCTCAAAAATTAAACACACAATAATATACCTGGGAGTTCGAATGTTACAATTCTCCCCCACTTGAATTAGATTTCGCCCTCGAAATCGCTCCTCAACAACACATAGATCGGATCCAATAACCCGAAAAGCACCACCGAAAGGATCTCATACCACAAAAATATCTTCCTTCATGGACACCTGAATCCAAACAAGAACTCCCAAACCCGGAAAATGACAGACCCCTATGCCGCTACGATACCCGGTCTGACTCTCCAGAACCTGGAGACTCCAGTGGCCTCTCTCACTGCCAGACCGCCCTCTCAAGATATTACCATGTTATTCATCCCTCGAATAACAGACCTCGATAACTTACTGCCCCTCTGGTTCTCTTGTTGTGTCTGATAGAAACAAGTCAATGCCCAAAAATTGGCTACCAATCACTCATACCAGACATACTAAACGATCCAGATCATACTCCAAGGAACGAAAGGGTCACATCACACCAGGGACCCATCCACTGTACTGCAATCAAAACCCATCTGAACAATGAAATCTCAACACCCTGTCCTCAGACACATCTTTACTGTAGTTGCTTAGTATATGCATCATAGTTGTACATAATTAAGATCTTATAGCCTGAGAATGTTTGGTTTGGCCTTATTTCATGTTCTTGTTTGATGAATGGATTAGGGTAGGATCAGATATTCGAATGTCTATAGGGTCCAACATTATGTATGACTAGCATACACGAGTGCTGCAGGGTTGGTGGAAGTTTCATGGGTGAGTTGTACGGGGTCAGTCGACTAGTTATGAGATATTTATCCTTCCTCTAGGAATGAGGATTAAGCGCTCGCCATGCTTATGTATATTGTTAGGGCGTTGTGATGATACTTGAGACAAATATGGGTATGTGTGTAAGGTAGTATGGGCCCGTACTACTGAAATCACAGGACCTATACACGTAGCAAGGAAGTCACAACCCCTAGGGTTTTATTGGGAGTTGGTTCCCCGTTATTATATAGAATGTCTGATATCTTCCTGGTATATTTTCTGCATGGTGGTTACGAGGCGATTTGTGACTGGATCCAGATCAGGATCAGGAGATAGCGGTCAGGATGGACCAGCAGTGCCCGAGATCATTGGTCAGATGAGGTCGGATGAGTTGGACGCCATGATTCGAGAGATCCTGCATGATGAGGTTGCTACTCTGTTTCGGGCACCGTTTCCGGAGATGTTTGGGTCTATAAAGACCGCTATGGTGGAGTATTTTGATGAGCGTTATGCGGCTCTTGCTGAGACGGCTGCCGCTGCAGCCTCCGCAGCTGTAGCAGCCGCTGGTAGTGGGAAACAGTTGGGCTTTTCAGTACCGGGACTTCGATAATACGAAGCCCCCAACATTTGATGGGATTCAGGTACCGATCATAGCCATGAGGTGGATATCCGACGTGGAGGGATGTTTCTTCACATGCTCATGTCCTGCTGACCAGAAGGTTAGGTGTGCTCTGAACCTGCTGAGGTCCGGAGGTAAGGATTGGTGGAGGTTGATGACAGGGTTGTATACTGATGATCAGAGAGCTGCGGTTACTTGGGATTAGTTCAGGGAGATGTTCCGCGCTCGCTACATTCCACGGGTTGAGCACGAGCGGCTGGCACAGGAGTTCTTGGAGTGGAGACAGGGTGTGGAGACGGTGACGGAGATCACCCGTATGTTTACTGAGAGGGCGATGTTTTGCCTGGAGTTTGCTTCCGAGCAGGTTCAGATGACACGTGATCTGAGCATGCTCAAGACCGAAATCCATCATTTTGTTGCTACCCAGCGTTGTGGTACATTGCTAGAGTTACAGGAGGCCGCTAGGTGGCGTGAGCTGGAGATTGAGTTACAACTGTGGGAGCAGAGGCAGGCCCCGTCGCAGTCGCAGCTCGCGCCAAAGTAGTCCAAGACCGCAGATTCTACATCTGGGGGCCAGCGCGGCCGCACTTTTGGGAAGTGCAGGAAGGGTCATCCGAGAGTTTGTAGATCTGGTAGTGCGTGCTGAAAATGCGGAAAGGAGGGGCACTTTACGAGGGATTGTCGCCAGTCAGCCCCGGTTCAGGATATGAGTATCTGCTATCACTGCGATCAGGTTGGTCACGTGAAGACCAACTGTCCATTGCTCGCTGCCAGGCCGGCGCAGGCTCCAGCGCTGGCTACACTGAGGATTACTGACGGGAGTCAGGGTAGAGTCCAGGACATCACCAGATGTGGCTGCTGGTATGTTTCTATCCCTTATCTTGTTGATTTTATTTGTTTTATGCTTATATGTTTGTACCTATGATTAGGTACAATTTTAGTGAACTCCTTACCTGCTTTGGTATTATTCGACTTGGGGTGAGTCGGTCGTTTGTCTCTCGATCATTCAGTAGGGAGTTCGGTTTGCCTGTAGGAGAGCTAGAGTGTCCGTTGCGAGTCTCTATCACCAACGAACACGAGATTTCTACTTCTTCAGTCTATCGGGGCTACGTTCTGGAGATCTTCGGGGTATCCTTCCTGATAGACTTGCTTCCGATTCCCATGGTGGATTTATGTGTGATTGTGGGTATGGACTGGTTGAGTCGCTTCGGTGCTATGATTGACTGCGAGGGTCAGTGGGTGGTAGTTCAAACCCCAAGTTGGGGAGAACTGGTAATCTACGGCGAGGGCACCAGATTGGGTTCAGGGTTTTGCTCAGCCGCCAAGGCTCAGCAGTATATTCAGCACGGGTGTGCAGGTTACTTAGCGTACATGATGGATACGCGGGCCAGGGATCAGGTTTCAGTTTCGGACGTTCCAGTTGTCAGAGAGTTCGTTGATGTGTTTCTAGAGGAGTTACCTGGACTGCCTCCGGAGAGGCAGGTCGAGTTCAAGATCGACCTAGTGCCAGGTGCGGGCCCTATCGTCATGGCGTCGTATCGATTGGCACCAGCCGAGATGCAGGAGCTGTCATCTGAGCTATAGGAGTTCACACCGGATGTGCATTGACTACTAGGAGTTGAACAAGTTAACGGTTAAGAACCGTTATCCACTCCCAAGGATAGATGATCTTTTCGATCAGTTGCATGGAGCATCTTGGTTCTCCAAGATAGACCTGAGGTCCGGATACCATCAGGTCAGAGTTAGGGAGGAGGACGTGGAGAAGACCACGTTCCGGACTCGTTATGGACATTACGAGTTCGTGGTGATGCAGACCGATGCTCGACCGCTCGATCATTGTGTTTATAGACGACATCTTGGTGTACTCCAAGACCAGGGAGCAGCACGAGGAGCATCTTCGTGAGCTATTGGGAGTTTTGAGGCGAGAACGGCTATATGCCAAGTTCTCGAAGTGCGAGTTTTGGTTACGCGAGGGCCAGTTCCTTGGACACCTCATTAATCAGGAGGGGATCTTGGTCAACCCGGCCAAGATTGAGGCAGTTATGCAGTGGGAGGTTCCGAAATCTCTCTCGGATATCAGGAGCTTCTTGGGATTGGCAGGGTACTACCGAAGATTCATACAAGGTTTCTCCAATATTGCAGTGCCCCTCACTCGTCTGACGAGGAAGGGGCTGGATTTCCGGTGGTGCCCTAAGCAGCAGACTACATTCGAGACTCTAAGACAGCGACTCTGCGAGGCGCCATTGTTGACACTCCCTGAGGGAGTTGAGGATTTTATAGTGTTTTATGATGCATCTATCACCAGATTGGGATCAGTTCTTATGCAAAGAGGACGGCTTATAGCATATGCACCGCGACAGTTGAAGCCGCACGAGACGAGATACCCCACTCATGATCTGCAGTTGGGAGCGGTGGTATTCGCCCTCAAGATTTGGAGACATTACCTCTATGGGGTCTGATGTACCATATACACGGACCACAAGAGTCTGAGGCACGTCATGGATCAGCCGAACCTGAACATGAGACAGCGCAGGTGGCTGGACGTAGTCAAGGATTATGACTGCGAGATCCTTTACCATCCTGGTAAAGCGAATGTGGTTGCGGACGCCCTGAGCCGCAAGTCGGTTGGATCTTCTGTTCTAACTGCATGTATGAGGATATCTATGGATTCGCCACTCGTGAGCTTGATTAGGGAAGCTTAGGCTGAGGGTATGCGACAGCAGAACTGGAAGCTTGAGATGATCAGGGGTGAGAACACCCGATTTGTGCAGGATAGTCGGGGATTGTTGACTCGTTGTGGTCAGGTCTGGGTTCCGATGTCTGGTGGGGTCAGACAAATTGTACTAGAGGAGGCTCATAAGTTTCGCTTCTCTATTCACCCGGGGGCCAGCAAGATGTACAGGGATTTACGACTGAGTTACTGGCGGCCATGCATGAAGAGGGAGATCGTATGGTACGTTGAGAGGTGGTTGACCTGCCAGATGGTCAAGGCCGAGCATCAGAGGCCGCATGTCCAGCTGCAGCCTCTGGAGATTCCCATGTGGAAATGGGAGCAAATCACGATGGATTTTATCACCAAGCTACCGAGGATGGCAAGGGGCTTCGACGCTATTTGGGTCATTGTGGATCGATTGACCAAGAGTGCCTATTTTATGCCCATTCAAGAGATCTCATCGGCCGAGAAGCTGGCCGGTATGTATATCTGCGAGATTGTAGCTCGTCACGGGGTACCGGTCTCCATTGTCTCGGACAGGGATGTCCGATTCACCTCCCGTTTCTGGCAAAAGTTCCACGAGGAACTAGGCACGCGGCTACATTTCAGTACAACCTATCATCCGCAGATAGATGACTAGAGTGAGCGGACCATACAGACTCTCGAGGATATGCTGAGAGCCTGCGTTATCGACATCGGTGGGAGCTGGGACGCCTAGCTAACCCTTGCAGAGTTCTCCTACAACAACAACTTTCATTCCAGTATTGGTGCTCCACCATATGAGCTATGGTATGGACGGAGATGTGGCACCCCAGTCTCTTGGGGTGAGATTGGTCACAGGGTGATGGGACGGACAGAGGTAGTTCTGCAGACTACCGAGAGGATTCATCAGATCAGACAGAGGTTGTAGACTGCTCAGAGTCAGCAGAAGAGTTACGCCGACCGACATCGATCTGAGTTGGAGTTTTAGGTTGGCGACATGGTACTACTGAAGGTCTCACCCTGGAAGGGAGTGATTCTCTTCAGAAAGAGGGGGAAGTTGGGTCCCCAATACATTGGACCGTTTAGGGTTATTGCCAGTATTGGCAAGGTGGCATATAGACTGGACCTACTGGAGGAGCTCAGTCAGATTCACAACACTTTTCATGTCTCGCACTTGCGGAAGTGCATACTAGATGAGGAGGCGGTGGTGTCATTAGATGACATTCAATTCGATAAGTGCCTGAATTACGTGGAGACGCCAGTGGCTATTCTGGAGAGGAAAGTGAAGGTTCTACAGAACAAGGAGGTACCTTTGGTAAAGGTATAATGGGAGCACCGAAGGGGATCTGAGTGGACTTGGGAGCCGGAGGCTGAGATGCGGGAGCATTACCTGAACCTGTTTGCTGCAGCGGACTTCGAGGACGAAGTCTAGTCCAAGTGGGGGAGAATTGTAACACCCCGACTCCCAGGTATATATTTTAAAGCTTTATATTCATAATTATAGACCTACTCGACGATTTGGCTGCCCCAACTCGTCGTGTAGAGACTGATATGGCCGCGTGGTTTATGAAACCTACTTGACGAGTTAGAGGACCCCATATCGACGAGTAGAGGTTGTGCATGAAAACCCTAATTTTCAAGGTTTGCACCTTATTTAAAGGACCTTATGTCCTCCTTCCAGCCTCCTTACCATCTTTTCACATCCAGAAGCAAACCCTAATCGATCTAAACCTACTTTGAGTGTGTGTGAGGCTAAAAGTGTGTGTTTGGTGCATTTCTTGAAGGAAACTTGAAGATTGATAAGCTTGGATCAAGAAAAAGGCTATAGATCCCTTATTTACTTTGTATTGGCAACCAATCTGAGGTATAAAGCTAATACCTTGACTTCTCATTTCTTAGATCTTCCCTTGTGAATGAAAATGGTGTTGGAACCTGAAAGTGAACTTCTAGCAATCTCTAACCTTTCATGTTCCGAAGTTAGTAAATGGTCCGAAGTGAAGTCGGTGTCCGGAGTAGAAGAGAATGTACGGAGTGAAGATGTTCCGAAATAAAGTTTGATTTCATTTAAGTCTATCCGTCTTTACATTAATTATTCTTGTCTTTTTGTTTGATGTAATAGTTCATATGACTTAGTTTATTTTGTCAAATGGATAATCAGAGTGTCAGAAGTAACTCTTTTTTCCAGTCCTATGTATGTGTTAGAGTTTGTACGATGTACTCCTTTCTCCTATTTCAGGAGTGTTTAATGACAAGAATAATAGACGGATTTTTCATCCATAGATAGATATTTTCACATTTACTTCACTTGCACCTTTCTCTCAAATCATTCCTTCAAACATTCCTTGTGTTCATTTATTGCCTTTACCTTGATTATACTCATAGTCTCATATTTAATACTTGAAGTACTTTGTTGATTCTCATCATCAGTCTTGACTGGTCTTGCCAGACTCGACTGGAACTATTAATCAGAAGCAGACATTGATCTTAAGCATTAACTCAAGGTTTGAGTTTTCAAGCCTTGTCCCTGCGCAATCAGAACCTTGTTCTTGCAATTGGTATCAGAGCTTGTAATCCATAAGAACATATTATATTTGATTCGAGATTACCTTGGTATTTCGATCATTTCTGCGTTCAGGATAAAAGTTCTTCTATATACCACTTTTGCTCAAGATATCTAAACTTCAATGGCTGCTTCTAATTCTCAACAAATGTACTCAATGCAAATAGAAAATAGTGTGCGTTGCCCTACACGTGCCCCACTGCTAGTTGTTGAAGAGTATGATCACTGGAAAGTCAGAATGTAAAGATTTTTACTTGGAAAAGAAAAAGGTGAATCTATCTGGAGATCCGTTAAAGAAGGTCATCATGTTCCAGTTCGAACCATTGTTAGAGATGATGTTGCAACTCTCATAGGACAGGATGAACAACGTCAAGCACCGCTCACTACTGATGATCTTGAAAAGTTGCATGCAAATCAAGTTGCCTTTTCCGAAATGGTGTTAGGTGTTCCACCTTCTCTCTTTGAGCACATCAAACTGTGCAAATCCGCAAAAGAGATTTGGGACACACTTCAAGATTTGTTCAAAGGGTCATAGAACATGAAGGATAAGCGTCTAACCTCGGTTGTCAATGAGTTCGACACTTTCACTACAACACCTGTGACATCCCCATTTTCACGGCTAGAAAAGACCGATTTTGTTTATGCTTTATAAAAATCAGAGTACCTCTTTTAATAAAAAAGTTGCGGAATTTGTTCCCATAAAAACATGATAAATACGTTATCAAAGCATTTCCGAAGAAATGTATTTTTATCCATTTTAAAACATTTGGGATGTCATCGTTAATACAGAAACATATGCATAAACAGATCTTACATTCATTTACACTAGTGATCTACATCTCTTTTAAATCCCTCAGTGTAAAGTAGCTTCATATCGACACCTGTGATACAAATAAGCTTGAGTGGGTCAGGTTGGGAAACCTGGTGAGTACATAGGGTTTTCAACCCACAATAATTTAATTATTATGTTTAAACATCAAACAATCAACCCAATTACCCATCCCCATTATCTTTCTTACTCTTAAGGATCTACCCTAAGAATCATCTATCCTGCATTCGTTCATTTCGAAGCCCATTGCTTCCAGGGTTTATATGATAGGAACTAAGTCCATATCTGCCAATGCTTGTTCGTAAAGCACTAATTCCATAGCTGCTAAAGTTCATTCATCGGGTACTAAATCCATAGCTACCAATGTTCAGCTAATAGGTACTAAATCCATAGCTACCAACGTTTATTTAACAGGTACTAAGTCCATAGCTACCAACGTTTATCTAACAGGTACTAAGTCCATAGCTACCAATGTTAATTCGATAAGCACTAAGTCCATAGCTGCCGATGTTATTTGTTAGGCACTAAGTCTATAGTTGCCAATGTTCACTCATATCATCTTTCATCTCTCATCATTCATCTACCCATGTTTTACCCAACATATTCGTAGATATAAAATACATATACAGTTTAAATTATTTAAAACATGTATAAAATCGTTCATCTAGCATAGAAAGCAAGTATTCAAATAATATGCACACATAGCACGTAATTTATATAAAATACTTCATATCTATGTGTAAGATGAAAGTAACTATGCACTCACCTGTAAAGGTGGTGACTCGACACTCGGACAGCACTTCGTTACTCTTAAAACAATTTTCCTTTGACAAAACCTAGTATCATTACCACTAGAGTTTAGTCTAATGTTCAACGAGACTAATTAATAGTCTTGCTATTATTACTATTATATAAGCGTTAAAACAATACTCTTCACCCACTATGTACAGACAGGGGCCAGACATGAAACACCGGAGGGCAGGATCATTTTGGCATATAACACTTCTGAAATCCAACAACCAAGGCGGACCTTCAAACCGGATTCCCCGTACCGCGAGTGGTTAAAACGATATTATAACGACACTTATATAACCCATAATAATAGCTCAAATAATTATTATAAGGTCCTAATAACGTTACTATATTTAAATAAAAGCTATATTAAAAATTAGGTAGGCGTATCTTACCTACGAGGGGGTTTGGCTAGAAGCCGGGCTCTGCAGGGGCAGGACTTTCGAGCCGAAAGCTCTTCTTCTCGGAGCCGTCGAGCGCTCCGGGGCTTTCTTTTAGCGCTAGGGGAGTTTTTGGGAGGTTTAAAGAGAGTGTAGAGAGAAGAAAGAACGGGAAAGGTGTGAAGAAAATGAGGGTGGGAGAGGTTCTATTTATAGGGTGAAATATGGCTGAACTTGGTGCCACATGTCACCAACTGGTGGCAAGACTTGGGGAGAAAGCAATGGCCAAGATTCTGCCACATCACCCATTTTCGCACAGCACACTTCCGACTTCTAAAATCTGTAACTTTCGCATACGAGCTCCGTTTTTGACGTTCTTTATATCCACGCGTAGGTAAAAATAAGATCTACAACTTTCCTTTTGACTCTGTCGGCTAGTTCTTGACTGATCTTAAATTTAACAGTAGAAGGTGACTACACTGTTAAATGTCCGCGTAAAATTCATAACTTCTACATACGGACTCCGTTTTCGTCTGTCTTTTTGTCGTTGAGTTCCTATTAATGAGATCTTCAATTCTCATTTAGGTTGCGTTGGCTAAAAACCGCTCGATCTAAAATTCGAGTTTTAAGTCGTGCACTGCTAGACCAAATCTTAGAAAAATCATAACTTCCTCATACGAAGTCAGATTCGGGTGTTCTTTTTATGCACGCTCTCGGTTTAACGTATACTGCAACTTTTGTTTAGATCACTAAGGCCAAAAAGTCCTCTATCGTAAATTCACTATTTACGTCGTGTAGTGTCGTGCCGGTTTTGTCGCGAAACTTCGACGGGTCATAACTTCTTCGTTATAACTCAGATTTCGGCATTCTTTATATGTACGGAACCCTTGTGACATATTCCACAACTTGGTTAAGATTAATCCTTCTAAATAATCTTCCATCAAAAACTCATTTTTGATGCTCATTGTCTCTAAATTGACTAGCCCGGATCTACGGGCGTTACAATTATCTCCCCCTTAGGATGATTACGTCCCGGAATCATCAACGAAACAGGGCTTGTATAATGACTCCCTACGTTAACTCTTCATCCTAGGTAATAACCGTAACTTCTATGTTGTTTCGAACAAGTATTTAACTCTTGGACTCCTTGACTGCAGGCGGTGCTAGATCTTGCACATGCTCCCTATCTCACGTTAGACTCCAAATTATGACCTTCAAGTCACAATCTCGATCATTACTGGAGACTGCTTCTTCTTCTTAACAAACTTAAGATAAGTTCTTTAATTACTACAATGGACCGATGTGTCATATTCTAATGGCATATCATCGCATGTTGCAACGCTTAGACTCAGGTCTCTTAGAGTCAAATTCCAGAACAGACTATACCTTCCTTCATGTTCTAATCACATCTTAAAAGGTAGCATTTCTAGCTACAAGCAACTATCGTGATACCTCTACTGATCGCTTTGATTATCTTTTATTTCAATCTTCTGGCTTAAGTCAGATGCTACATCGAACTTGGTTTGTTTCAGCAGCCGGAAATACCTGAGTGGAAGTGGGAAATGATTACCATGGATTTTATCACCAAATTAGCCAGATCTTCGAGTGGGCACGACGCCATCTGGGTAATTGTCGATCGGTTGACTAAATCTGCCCACTTCCTGCCAATCAAAGAAAACTTCAAGATGGAGAGACTCACACGGATATACCTTCGAGATGTAGTTCGTCTTCATGGGGTACCTGTATCCATTATCTCCGATCGAGATAGTAGGTTTACCTCGAGATTCTGGCAATCACTACAGAAGGCTATCGGAACTAAGTTGGATATGAGCACGGCTTATCATCCGCAGACAGATGGACAGAGTGAGAGAACGATCCAAACATTGGAGGATATGTTGAGAGCCTGTGTCATCGACTTCGGCACGTCGTGGGACACTCATCCTCCCTTGGTCGAATTTTCCTACAACAACAGCTACCATACCAGCATCAAGGCTGCACCATTTGAAGCCCTCTATGGCCGTAAGTGCAGATCCCATGTATGATGGGCTGAAGTGGGTGACACGCAGCTAGCCAAGGGTTAAGTCCCTGACAGCACTCTCACTGGTCCTGAGATCATCCGAGAGACGACTGAAAAGATCGTACAAATCCGAGAACGACTGAAAGCCTCATGAGATAGACAAAAGAGCTACGCCGATAAGAGATGAAAACCCTTGGAATTCCAGGTTGGTGACCGTGTCCTTTTGAAGGTCTCACCATGGAAAGGCATGATACGTTTCGAAAAACGTGGAAAGCTAAACCCAAGGTACATTGGGCCATTCGAGATCCTTGCTAGGATCGGTCCCGTAGCATACAAACTCCAGTTACCCCGAGAACTCAGCAACGTCCATCCTCTCTTCCACGTGTCGAACCTAAAGAAGTGTCTGTCCGACGAGACACTTGTGATTCCTCTCGACGAGATCGAGCTAGACGAAAGTCTACGTTTCGTGGAAGAACCTGTCGAAATCATGGACCGAGAGGTCAAACGTACCAAGCAAAGTCCCATCCCGATAGTAAAGGTCCGCTGGAATGCCAAGAGAGGTCCTGAATTCACTTGGGAGCGCGAGGATTCAATGAAGCAGAAGTACCCTCATCTCTTTCCAAGTTCATGATTGTACTCTATTCTTGAATTTCGGGACGAAATTCCCTCTAACGGGGGGATGATGTGACAACCCGAAACTTCTATCTTGTACACTTAGTCAATTTCCATTCATTCCTTTAACACCTTGGCAGCACACAACACCATTTCTCTCAAGCTTTTTCAACCACAAACCCTCCAAAGCTTCAAGAACGTGAGTAATTCATCCTCTAACTTGATATTCATGAAGGACCACTCTATCTAAGCCTTAAGTGTGCAATATTCGTCATGTTCTTTGTGTTTGGAAGTGAGTGCGGCCATACACCCCCTTTAAGGTGGCCGCACACTCTTAAAACACCCTCCAAAGTGAGAGTTTGACTCCCATACTCGAGATAGACATGACCCTAGCCTTATTGCACCTTGGAATTTACATTTTGGACATCTTCATGTGGGGTGTACGACCGCACACACCTGTGTACGGCCGCACACACCCTTGTGCGGTAGCACACTCCTTGTGTGCGGCAGCACACCCCAGTGTGCGACCACACACTCATCCTAGGGCCACAAACCCACTTCTACGACCCTTAACTTGCTCTATAATTGAGTATAGAACTAGAACACTTCATGGATGCAAGTATGGACCTTGAAAGCACCTCAAAGACACCCTCTATCATGAGTGTACGGCCACACACCCCTTGGGCCGCACACCTATGGCCGCACACACACCCAAGGTGGCCATACACTCCCCTCATGCAATCCTACAAGGTACTAACACTTAGTGCAAGTAGTTCCAAGTCTCTAGAGTGGTTTTCCATCACATCTAGTGGTGAAATACCTTCATTTGACTCCTTTATGTGTCATTGCATGCTAATTAGGATCAAATCGTGTTCAAGGCTTCACTTGAACATCCAGCTTTTCGTATCGATCCTGCAATCAAACCACTTACCCGAGGTGAGTTCATACCCCTACATTTTCCGTGTTTTTAATGTTTTCAGGGGGGGGGGGAATACAAGCCAAACTCAAAGTATTTTATTAAGTTTTAAACTTATTAATACAGTTCAACGATTTCCACGTTTACTAACATATTCAGATACTTTATCCCTTTTTGTAATATGTTGAGCATAAGGGAAACTTTATTTTGGAATTCTAACTTCATAGCTTTTAGAAAGGTTTCTACAAAGCATTTACCATAACAATTCTAATAAACTATAATGGGTATAGTTTGGGATAACCCTCTAGGCAGTTTCTACCAAACCAGATTTCATGGATGAATATATATAAACTATGGCAGATTTAGTTTATGTTATATATTTTCTCAGGAGTATAAAGTACTGATATTCACGGATAATTATTGTTTTATACTGTTTCTCGCTAGTAAACTAGATTATACAGAATTGTGAGGCTCTACTTCAATATTGTACCCTTAGGTGTACAGGGTTAAATCCTATCTCAGTATAACCAGAGTCTCCTGGAGGGAGAGCGTGAGATTTATGAATAGATCTATTCGGGACTAACAATCCCACACCTGAACTGCTAGCTACATTGAGGCAGGCATGCCTGAGGTGAACAAATGTCATTTAGCTTAAACGCCTGAAAAACGTTATAAAGGTCTCTAGGTCATATCAAGTATGGTTATACGACTCGCAAATAAGTATAAACTAACTTTGGTTTACGGACTCTACTCTTCATTTGTTTTATTTGAGTAATAAAACTACTTTCATATATGTACTGATAGTAATCAGGGATTTCTAAACTTGCATCTCTACCTCTAGGACGGATAACCTGTTTTTAGGGAAAATATGGGATTTTCCCGGGATAACACCGACATTTCTAAAACTGATGGTTTATTTTCTACTACTAGATACTCTTTCAAAACTACTTTTCGTAAGAAAATATGGGATTTTCTCGAGGAACACTTTTCAAAAGAATCAAAGAACATTTTCCACCAAAAACTAAATGCTTATGAACTCACCAGCTTTATGCTGATATTCTTTTAAACTGCTTGTATTCTCAGGGAATCAGTAGATAGGTACCATCCGACCATTGTGAAGAAGTCGGAGCAAATAAGATTTTGTCTTTATACTTTCCTTATACTTTTGATGTATTCGAATCAGATTTAAAACCGATGTAAACTTATTGAATTCTTATGTATGCAATGGTTGGTTGTGTTTACTATGATTGTTGTTATACCCTGGTTGTGATGCTAAACATGAAGTCCTCCACCGCGGAACGTTTCCGCCATTCTGGTTTCGGGGTGTGACAGATAGGTATCAGAGCCCTTGTTTATAGCGAACTAAGTATACCGAACCTTACATGGTATACAACTATAAACACTAAGGGGCCTAAGTGCTCTAAACTAAAAGTATATTTTCAAAATATAAAGTATTTTGTAAAAAGTATACTAGTATGCATACATAGCAGAACCAGAGTCAAAGATAGAACGAAACAAAAGTATTTGGATGTTGGGACACTGCGGTTAAACCTGGGCAGTTATGTAATCTTGTCTAGGGTCAATATAGCCTGACCAACTATATTCATTCGAGACATGACCAACATGTGCTTGGAAGTGACTGTGGTGTTACAGCAAGCGTAAAACTTACCAAGAACAAAAATATTCAACATAAAATACTATAGGAGAATTTTAGCTAGAGCCAAATTCAATATATAGATTCCAAGTGTTGCTACCTCTCCTTTCTTAAGCGATAACTTACCTATATTAGTAACCTTTCTGTGCTTATCGCTTGGTAGAATACTTTTATTATCAGGATGAGATATATTTTGTTTCATATATCTCGAGGACTTACCATCCTCTTCTTCCTGATTGTTTCTAGAACAAGATGCCTCCCCGACCAAGACCCATCAGAAGAAACGACGACACTTCACCACCACCAGCACCTCCTCAGTTCGACCCCGTCATGTTCCAGGCAGCAGTTACAGCCGCCGTGACTGCAGCAATGGCACAAGTGAACTCTGGTGGGGCTGGAGGTGGAACCGACCCCCAACGGCAAGACGGAAGTCAGGGACATCAAAAGGAGTGTTCCTACAAGGACTTCATGACCGCAAAACCCAAGCCCTTCGACGGAAATGGAGGTGTTATCGCTCTAACTCGATGGTTCGAAAAGATCGAATCCATCTTCGAAATTTGCGCCTGTTCCGAAGCCAACAAGGTGAAGTTCGCCGCCTGCACCTTCACCGACAGAGCTTTGACCTGGTGGAATGGTCAAGTCAAAACCCTAACCCTGCCAGTGGCTAATGCCATGGGTTGGGAAAGACTGAAGGAACTCATGCTTGCGGAATACTGCCCGAGGGGCGAAGTGTAAAAGTTGGAGCACGAACTCTGGAATTTGAAGATGAAGGGTTCCGACATTGCTGCCTATACCGCTAGATTCTGTGATCTAGCTCTCCTCTGTCCGGGAATGGTCACCCCGGAAAGCAAGAAAATCGAGAGGTACATCTGGGGACTGACACAACCAACCAAAGGACATGTCTTGGCTGCTAGACCGACTACATTTGAAAGTGCCATGGATCTGGCGCAGACACTGATCGATCATGGAGTCGATCTTGATGAGGTAGTAGCCGCCCCCGATCCACAAAAGGAGAGTGGTGGGAGGAAGAAGAAGTTCGGCAACAAACGCAAGGGCCAGTCTCCTTAGGAGCCCTCCAAGAAGCAACAAACAGTGGCAATCCACGCTGCTACTACTCCTACTGCTACTCCAACTGTTGTTCCAACCACCCAAGCTCCTACCGGTGGATATTCCGGGAAACTACATCTGTGCAACAAGTGTACTTTTCATCATCACGAACCCTGCCGTGATTTGAGTTGCAACAACTGTGGAAGGAAGGGACACACGACCCGATACTGCAGGGCACCAGTCCAACCAACTAACCCGACTCCTGGAGAGGGTGCCAGCCAAGCCTGCTATGGATGTGGGGAAGTTGGGCATTTCAAAAGAAACATGCCCCAAGGCGGCGACAGGAGGCAATACAGGAAGGGTACTGGCTATGGGCCAGGAGGAAGCGGTCGCTAATCCTACCGTTGTTACGGGTACGTTCCTCCTTGACAACTCTTATACATGCATTGTTTTCGATTCTGGTGCGGAAAGGAGTTTTGTTAGTCATGCATTCAAACATCTAATCAAGTGTAAATCTCAACCTTTAACCAAAACATTCATCGTCGAGATGGCTAACGGAAAGAAAGAGAGCACTAACGACATATTCATAGGCTGTACTCTTACCCTAGACGGTCATTCCTTTCCCATCGATCTTGTGCATGTATCCATTAAGAGTTTCGATGTCATTATCGGCATGGATTGGTTAAGCCCCAATCGTGCTGATATCCTTTGCAACGAGAAAGCTATCCGTTTCAATCTTCCCTCTGGCGAAGCCCTCACTATTTACGGTGATAAACTCAGTTTGAGCCTTCGTATCATTTCATGCATCAAGGCCCAGAAGTATCTGCGGAAGGAGTGCCATGCATTCCTAGCTCATGTTGTCGACGAGACGCAAAAAGTTAAAGACCTCGAGAGCATCCCTGAAGTCTGTAACTTTCCTGACGTCTTTCCCGAAGATCTTCCAGGAATCCCTCCCGAGCGTCAAGTCAAATTTCGTATTGACTTAATCCCCGGAGCTACTCCTGTAGCTAAATCTCCCTATCGTTTAGCGCCAGCGAAAATGCAAGAGTTATCCAGCCAGCTTAATGAGCTGATCAACAAAGGATTCATAAGGCCGAGTTCCTCACCTTGAGGAGCTCCGATCTTATTCATAAAGAAGAAAGATGGATCTTTCCGGATGTGTATTGACTACCGAGAGCTGAACAAGCTTACCATCAAGAACCGTTATCCCCTACCCAGAATCGACGACCTCTTCGATCAACTTCAAGGAGCCAGTTACTTTTCAAATATAGATCTAAGATCAGGGTATCATCAGTTGCGGGTTCACGAGAACGATGTGCCCAAGACAGCATTCCGAACTCGCTACGGACACTACGAGGTTGTAGTAATGCCCTTTGTTCTAACCAACGCACCGGCAATATTCATGCATCTGATGAATCGGGTGTGCCGCCCTTTCTTAGACAAGTTCGTGATCGTGTTCATTGACGACATACTTGTCTACTCATGGAGCGAGGATGATCATAAACAACACTTGAGACTAGTGCTAGAAACACTAAGGGCGGAGAAAATATATGCAAAATTCACAAAGTGTGAGTTTTGGATCAGGAAGGTAACTTTCCTTGGTCACGTGGTTAGCGAGGAAGGCATACACGTGGACCCTTCCAAGATCAAAGCGATTGAGAATTGGTCAGCACCGAAGACACCCACAGAAATCCGCCAATTCTTGGGTCTCGTTGGCTATTATCGCATGTATATCCAAAACTTCTCCAAAATCGCTAAGCCTTTAACCACCCTGACACAGAAAGGTGTAACCTTTAGTTGGGGAGAAAAGCAAGACATTGTGTTTGAAGCATTGAAACAGGCCCTATGCAGCGCACCTATCGTGTCCCTGCCCGAAGGGACGGAAGACTTCGTGGTCTACTGTGATGCATCAAATCAGGGCCTAGGCTGTGTGCTCATGTAGCGAGGAAAGGTTATCGCCTATGCCTCGAGGCAGTTGAAAACACACGAAGTCAATTACACAACTCATGATTTAGAGTTGCGAGCAGTGGTCTTCGCGTTAAAGATCTGGAGACATTATCTCTATGGAACCAAGTGCACTGTATTCACCGACCATAAAAGCCTACAACATATCTTTGATCAGAAAAAGTTAAACATGAGACAGTGACGATGGGTAGAGCTACTCAGTGATTACGAGTGCGAAATACGCTACCATCCCGGAAAGGCCAATGTGGTAGCAGATGCCCTCAGCCGCAAGGAGTATTCAGGTCGAAGAGTGAAGGCACTAACAATGACCATCCATTCCCGATTATCCACACAAATATGAGAGGCTCAGCTGGAAGCCTTAAAACCAGAAAACATGTCGGATGAGGCCTTGCGTGGAATGGATAAGAACTTAGAGGTTAAGGAAGACGGAGTTTACAATTTCATGGACCGTATCTGGACCCCGAAGTATGGTGGTTACAGAGAGGTTGTCATGAACGAAGCTCACAAGACTAGATACTCCGTCCACCCAGGTTCAGATAAAATGTATCTGGATCTCAAACAACTCTATTGGTGGCCGAACATGAAAGCAGAAATTGCTACTTTCGTGGGCAAGTGCCTGACTTGTGCCAAGGTAAAAGTAGAATATCAAAATCCCTCAGGTTTGCTTCAGCAGCCGGAAATACCTGAGTGGAAATGGATTTTATCACAAAATTACCCAGATCTCCGAGTGGGCACGACGCCATCTGGGTAATTGTCGATCGGTTGACTAAATCTGCCCACTTCCTGCCAATCAAAGAAAACTTCAAGAGGAGAGACTCACACGGATATACCTTCGAGATGTAGTTCGTCTTCATGGGGTACCTGTATCCATTATCTCCGATCGAGATAGTAGGTTTACCTCGAGATTCTGGCAATCACTACAGAAGGCTATCGGAACTAAGTTGGATATGAGCACGGCTTATCATCCGCAGACAGATGGACAGAGTGAGAGAACGATCCAGACATTGGAGGATATGTTGAGATCCTGTGCATCGACTTCGGCACGTCGTGGGACACTCATCTTCCCTTGGTCGAATTTTCCTACAACAACAGCTACCGTACCAGCATCAAGGCTACGCCATTTGAAGCCCTCTATGGCCGTAAGTGCAGATCCCCTCTGTGCTGGGCTGAAGTGGGTGACACGTAGCTAGCAAAGGGTCAAGTCCCTGAAAACACTCTCACTGGTCCTGAGATCATCCGAGAGACGACTGAAAAGATCGTACAAATCCGAGAACGACTGAAAGCCTCACGAGATAGATAAAAGAGCTACGCCGATAAGATACGAAAACCCTTGGAATTCAAGGTTGGTGACCGTGTCCTTTTGAAGGTCTCACCATGGAAAGGCATGATATGTTTCGGAAAACGTGGAAATCTAAACCCAAGGTACATTGGGCCATTCGAGATCCTTGCTAGGATCGGTCCCATAGCATACAAACTCCAGTTACCCCGAGAACTCAGCAACGTCCATCCTGTCTTCCACGTGTCGAACCTAAAGAAGTATCTGTCCGACGAGACACTTGTGATTCCTCTCGACGAGATCAAGCTAGACGAAAGTCTACGTTTCGTGGAAGAACCTGTCGAAATCATGGACCGAGAGGTCAAACGTACCAAGCAAAGTCGCATCCCGATAGTAAAGGTCCGCTGGAATGCCAAGCGGGGTCCTGAATTCACTTGGGAGCACGAGGATTCAATGAAGCAGAAGTACCCTCATCTCTTTCCAAGTTCATGATTGTACTCTATTCTTGAATTTCGGGACGAAATTCCCTCTAACGAGGGGATGATGTGACAACCCGAAACTTCTATCTTGTACACTTAGTCAATTTCCATCAATGTTAAACTTGTTTTGTTGATTTCTTGTGCTGTTTATGGGTTCATTTAAGTGTTCTAAGCTTGAGCATGACCAAGGTTGAGTTTAAGAATGAGTCAGCAAGTCGTATAGTGTCAAAACCAGGCCATACACACCCTTAAGGGGAGTGTACGGCCGTACACATGGGTGTGCGGCCGCACACTCACCTCTTGGCCGCACACTCTCTTTTAGGCAGCATACTTACCCCTATATAAAGGGTAGCCCCCTTTCCTTTCATTCCTTGAACACCTTGGCAGCACACAACACCATTTCTCTCAAGTTTCTTCAACCACAAACCGTCCAAAGCTTCAAGAACGTGAGTAATTCATCCTCTAACTTGATATCCATGAAGGACCACTCTATCTAAGCCTTAAGTGTGCAATATTCATCATGTTCTTCGTGTTTGGAAGTGAGTCCGGCCACACACCCCCTTTAAGGTGGCCGCACACTCTTAAAACACCCTCCAAAGCGAGAGATTGACTCCCATACTCGAGATAGACATGACCCTAGCCATATTGCACCTTAGAATTTACATTTCGGACATCTTCATGTGGGGTGTACGACCGCACACACCTGTGTACGACCGTACACACCCTTGTGCGGCAGCACACTCCTGTGTGCGACCACACACTCATCCTAGGGCCACAAACCTACTTCTAGGACCCTTAACTTGCTCTACAATTGAGTATAGAACTAGAACACTTCATGGATGCAAGTATGGACCTTGAAAGCACCTCAAAGACACCCTTTATCATGAGTGTACGACCGCACACCCATGGCCACACACACACCCAAGGTGGCCATACACTCCCCTCATGCAATCCTACAAGGTCCTAACACTTAGTGCAAGTAGTTCCAAGTCTCTAGAGTGGTTTTCCATCACATCTAGTGGTGAAATACCTTCATTTGACTCCTTTATGTGTCATTGCATGCTAATTAGGATCAAATCGTGTTCAAGGCTTCACTTGAACATCCAGCTTTCCGTATCGATCCTTCAATCAAACCACTTACCCGAGGTGAGTTCATACCCCTACATTTTCCGTGTTTTTAATGTTTTCAGGGGGGGGGGGGGGAATACAAGCCAAACTCAAAGTATTTTATTAAGTTTTAAACTTATTAATACAGTTCAACGATTTCCACGTTTACTAACATACTCGGATACTTTATCCCTTTTTGTAATATGTTGAGCATAAGGGAAACTTTATTTTGGAATTCTAACTTCATAGCTTTCAGAAAGGTTTCTACAAAGCATTTTCCATAACAATTCTAATAAACTATAATGGGTATAGTTTGGGATAACCCTCTAGGCAGTTTCTACCAAACCAGATTTCATGGATGAATATATATAAACTATGGCAGATTTAGTTTATGTTATATATTTTCTCAGGAGTATAAAGTACTGATATTCACGGATAATTATTGTTTTATACTGTTTCTCGCTAGTAAACTAGATTATACAGAATTGTGAGGCTCTACTTCAATACTGTACCCTTAGGTGTATAGGGTTAAATCCTATCTCAGTATAACCAGAGTCTCCTGGAGGGAGAGCGTGAGATTTATGAATAGATCTATTCGGGACTAACAATCCCACACCTGAACTG
Organism: Lactuca virosa; assembly: GCF_052849685.1. Lineage (NCBI taxonomy): Eukaryota > Viridiplantae > Streptophyta > Magnoliopsida > Asterales > Asteraceae > Lactuca > Lactuca virosa. Next base: position 116,156,079 of record NC_136433.1, read on the forward strand.
CTAGCTACAGTGAGGCAGGCATGCCTGAGGTGAACAAATGTCATTTAGCTTAAACGCCTGAAGAACGTTATAAAGGTCTCTAGGTCATATCAAGTATGGTTATACGACTCGCAAATAAGTATAAACTAACTTTGGTTTACGGACTCTACTCTTCATTTGTTTTATTTGAGTAATAAAACTACTTTCATATATGTACTGATAGTAATCAGGGATTTCTAAACTTGCATCTCTACCTCTAGGACGGATAACCTGTTTTTAGGGAAAATATGGGATTTTCCTGGGATAACACCGCCATTTCTAAAACTGATGGTTTATTTTCTACTACTAGATACTCTTTCAAAACTACTTTTCGTAAGAAAATATGGGATTTTCTCAAGGAACACTTTTCAAAAGAATCAAAGAACATTTTCCACCAAAAACTAAATGCTTATGAACTCACCAGCTTTATGCTGATATTCTTTTAAACTGCTTGTATTCTCAGGGAATCAGTAGATAGGTACCTTCCGAGCATTGTGAAGAAGTCGGAGCAAATAAGATTTTGTCTTTATACTTTCCTTATACTTTTGATGTATTCGAATCAGATTTAAAACCGATGTAAACTTATTTAATTCTTATGTATGCAATGTTTGGTTGTGTTTACTATGATTGTTGTTATACACTAGTTGTGATGCTAAACATGACGTCCTCCACCCCGGAACGTTTCCGCCATTCTAGTTTCGGGGTGTGACACATAAAATTTCCAGATCTGGTTGGCAACAGACCATAGATCCGATCAAACGATAACATAAAGCATCACAAATTATTAAGCACATAAAAGCATCTTAGGAATCTTCCCTAATTAAGCTAGTGCTTGTGTCTATTCAGGCGTACTTCCTAAAATATATTAGACACACACCTCATGATCATCGCTTAGCATTCTAAGTTTAAGTCTAGAAATAAATCCTTATTCCTAGTTCGCTTAAACTAATGCTCTGATACCAACTGTGACATCCCCATTTTCACGGCCCGAAAAGACCGATTTTATTTATGCTTTATAAAAATCAGAGTACCTCTTTTAATAAAAACGTTGCGGAATTTGTTCCCAGAAAAACATGATAAATACGTTATCAAAGCATTTCCGAAGAAATGTATTTTTATCCATTTTAAACATTTAGGATTTCATCGTCAATACAGAAACATATGCATAAACAGATCTTACATTCATTTACACAAGTGATCTACATCTCTTTTAAATCCCTCAGTGTAAAGTAGCTTCATATCGACACCTGTGATACAAATAAGCTTGAGTGGGTCAGGTTGGGAAACCTGGTGAGTAGATAGGGTTTTCAACCCACAATAATTTCATTATTATGTTTAAACATCAAACAATCAACCCAATTACCCATCCCCATTATCTTCCTTACTCTTAAGGATCTACCCTAAGAATCATCTATCCTGCATTCGTTCATTTCGAAGCCCATTGCTTCCAGGGTTTATATGATAGGAACTAAGTCCATATCTGCCAATGCTTGTTCGTAAAGCATTAATTCCATAGCTGCTAAAGTTCATTCATCGGGTACTAAATCCATAGCTACCAGTGTTCAGCTAATAGGTACTAAATCCATAGCTACCAACGTTTATTTAACATGTACTAAGTCCATAGCTACCAACGTTTATCTAACAGGTACTAAGTCCATAGCTACCAATGTTTATTCGATAGGCACTAAGTCCATAGCTGCCGATGTTATTTGTTAGGCACTAATTCTATAGTTGCCAATGTTCACTCACATCATCTTTCATCTCTCATCATTCATCTACCCATGTTTTACCCAACATATTCGTAGATATAAAATACATATATAGTTTAAATTATTTAAAACATGTAGAAAATCGTTCATCCAGCATAGAAAGCAAATATTCAAATAATATGCACACATAGCATGTAATTTATATAAAATACTTCATATCTATGTGTAAGATGAAAGTAACTATGCACTCACCTGTAAAGGTGGTGACTCGGCACTCGGACAGCACTTCGTTACTCTTAAAACATTTTTCCTTTGACAAAACCTAGTATCATTACCGCTAGAGTTTAGTCTAATGTTCAACGAGACTAATTAATAGTCTTGTTATTATTACTATTATATAAGCGTTACAACAATACTCTTCACCCACTATGTACAGACAGGGGCCAGACATGAAACACCGGAGGGCAGGATCATTGTGGCATATAACACTTCTGAAATCCAACAACCCACGCGACCCTTCAAACCGGATTCCCCGTACCACGAGTGGTTAAAAAGATATTATAACGTCACTTATATAACCCATAATAATAGCTCAAATAATTATTATAAGGTCCTAATAACGTTACTATATTTAAATAAAAGCTATATTAAAAATTAGGTAGGCGTATCTTACCTACGAGGGGGTTTGGCTAGAAGTCGGGCTCTACAGGGGCAGGACTTCCGAGCCGAAAGCTCTTCTTCTCGGAGCCGTCGAGCGCTCCGGGGCTTTCTTCTAGCGCTAGGGGGGTTTTTTGGAGGTTTAGAGAGAGTGTAGAGAGAAGAAAGTATGGGAAAGGTGTGATGAAAATGAGGGTGGGAGAGGTTCTATTTATAGGGTGAAATATGGTTGAACTTGGTGCCACATGTCACCATCTGGTGGCAAGACTTGGGGAGAAAGCAATGGCCAAGATTGTGCCACATCACCCATTTTCGCACAGCACACTTCCGACTTCTAAAATCCATAACTTTCACTTACGAGCTCTGTTTTTGAAGTTCTTTATATCCACGCATAGGTAAAAATAAGATCTACAACTTTCCTTTTGACTCCGTCGGCTAATTCTCAACCGATCTTAAATTTAACAGTAGAAGGTGCTTACACTGTTAAATGTCCGCGTAAAATTCATAACTTCTACATACGGACTCCGTTTTCGTCTGTATTTTTGTCGTTGAGTTCCTACTAATGAGATCTTCAATTCTCATTTAGGTCGTGTTGGCCAAAAACCGCTTGATCTAAAATTCGAGTTTCGGGTCGTGCACTGCTAGGCCATATCTGAGAAAAATCATAACTTCCTCATGCGAAGTCAGATTTGGGCGTTCTTTTTAAGCACGCTCTCGGTTTAACGTATACTACAACTTTTTTTTAGATCACTAAGGTCAAAAAGTCCTCTATCGTAAATTCACTATTTACGTCGCGTAGTGCCATGCCGGTTTTGTCGTGAAACTTCGACGGGCCATAACTTCTTCGTTATAACTCGGATTTCGGCATTCTTTATATGTACGGAACCCTTGTGACATATTCTACAACTTGGTTATGATTACTCCTTCTAAATAATCTTCCATCAAAAACTCATTTTTGATGCTCATTGTCTCTAAATTGACTAGCCCGGATCTACGGGCGTTACAACACCTGGTGAATCTGTTGCCTCAGCCTCAAACAGATACTGAATCGTCGTTAACAACATGACAGCTCATGGGATAGTCCGAACCCCACTTGAGTACAACCTCAAGTTCATTAACATTCTCGGAATGGGGTGGGGAAATGTGAAATCATTTCTTCAGAGTAATGTATCTCTGAAGAAGCTAAAGCTCTATCAACTTTTCGATGAGCTTCAAGGTCATGAATCAAACGTTGCACAAACCCTACGTGAACTCACTGGAGGCCCTCTAGCTCTAGTCAGTTCCTACGATCCACAAACTCCGAACCTCACCGTTTCAGACCCTCTCTCTGCTGTTGTTCCTTATATTCCTCCTATTCAACCCTCATCGCCAACCGTTCCTGCTTCCACAAACAACAACTATCCATTAGCTGGTGACCTTAATCCTGAAGAAATGGACTCGGAACTCCTCTTCCAATAGGAGTTTGCCTTATTTTCCATGAAATACAATCGACCTTATAACAAGTCATATCACAACCGTCTCCAGGCTCCTCACCAAAATACCCGTTTCTAGGCTCCTCATCAAAATAATCCTCAACCTTTCAAAAAACCTTTAGAAAACCCTCAATCCTACAAGCCTAACCTTCCTACACCAAATCACACCTCAGAATCACCACATACTCCGAAGTCAGAACAAAACCAAGATTATATGTCATAAATGTGGCCATGCAAATCACTTTGCCAAAGATTGCCTAGCCGAAGCCCCACAAAAACCCAAGATCAAGGACTCTGCTTACTATGCACGTCGAGCTCAAGAAATGGAAGAAAGTGAAAAAGGATTTTGTTACCACTGTATCAAGGGATGTAGAATGATATTGGTCGTCTGGAGATGATGATGACGTAACCGCTGGCAGGAACATGTATTTTGTGGCTCGACAAGAAATAGAATGTGATGGAGGCTACTGGTCGTCTGGGTCAGAGAAAGATGATGAAGATGATGAACCAAACTACTGCTACATGGCTACCAACGATCCACCTGGCAGAAGCATCATTCAACAGGTAAAATCTATGATTACTGATAATAATTTTAACTTTTCTCTTTGTGAACCATATCTAACTCAGATCCAATCAGATACGAACATCATTTACAAAGCGTACGAGTCAGCCATAGAATCCAGTGAGAATAAGGAAAGTGAATTAAGTCGTCTTAGATTACGTTTTGAGGATAAGAAGTTGAAAATAGAGTCTTTAGAACGAGAGCTTGCAATGTCACAAGATGAATGTATCATTCTTAAAGACAAATGTGAAAGCACTTATTCTGAAAGAAATGTTTTAATTTCTGACAACAAACGTCTCAATGCTAAAATAGATGCTTTGCATAATTCCATTGACATTCTTGAAGCAAATGAACAGATGACTCATCCTTGGTCAAAAGCTCCTGGTCTCGAAAGCGAGTTTTGAAAACCTATTACTCATCCCTTGAAGGAGTTACAAAACCTAACTTTTATGGGAGACGTTCTGAACATCAAACATTCGGACACCCCTGTCTCGCCTTTGTGACCCCTTCCTGAGACTTCTAACCAATTTGCATCACTAATTCCTGAGTTTAAGCCCATTGTTGTCAAGTGTCCCGATTCCACGCCTATTCTGTATCTGATAAACCTGGACCTGAATCGGACCTCGGAACCCCGCTCTAGTAGTCCGAACCCTATCATTCAAAATCCGAACCACAGCCCTCCTAACAACTGTGTTGTTGAGGAAATTTTTCCGGAGACAACTGGACCTGAATTCTCTGAGTGTGTTTGGGCATCTTTAGATAGTGATGTTGATGATTCAATTTCATGTGATTCTGAACCCCAAGTGATTTCCAAATCAAATCTTGTTCCAATTAAGCCAGTGTTTAACAATCCTTCTGTAGGACAGACCTCTAAATCTTCACTTCTCTCCAAAAGGAAACCCATGTTGAATAACAAAGATATTGTCGACCCCAAAGTAGAAGCCCGAAATGCTCACAAATAAGATGTTAAGTCGAGACAAAATTCTAGATTCCTTGAGAACTCCAAAAAGAGTGTATCTCAGACTGTTAATTCACCAACTAAGAGTCACAACACCTTCGCACCCACTAAGATCCTCAAGATACCTTCCATTCCCCCCAAACCGGTAGAACATAAGAAAATTGTTAGTCCTAATCCGAACAAGTCCACTGTAGGTACACAATTTGTCCGAACTAACTCTCCCCAGACTGTTTCATCTGTTTTCATAGCCAAATCTGATGGTACAATTTTCAAACCTCAACAGTTTTCAAAACCACATGTACCATCAACCAAAAAACAAGTTATTAAGAAAACAATCTCTCAAAAATCTTCAAAACAAAATCTTGTATGGAAAGTAAAAAAATCACAATGATGAAATTGCAAATCCGAGAGACACAATGGTTCCCACTGCTCTGGAAGTTAAATGTACAAGAAAAGTTGTTCCTAATCCTCGTATCATTGAGTATGATTATTGGATAGATGAAAGAACTATGGCCTTCTGTTTGTTTCCTAAGGAATCTCAGAACACACCCTCCAAAACACCTATTGCTCAAAAGTCACAACCGAAGCCTATGACTTGTGCCTTTGTCCCAAGACCTAACTTGGAGCCTAAAAACTCCACAACTCACTAATTTTTCAGGCACTCTGTGCTTCGGAGCAAGAAACAATATGGTATATTGATAGTGCTTGCTCCATGCACATGACGGGGCAGAAGGACTTTCTGCGAGATCTCAAACTTTCACCAAATGTTGGGTATGTGACATATGGCAACAATTCTAACTCTCAGATCTGTGGTTATGGCATTCTTACAAATGGCAACTATAATATATGTGGTTATGGCATATGTAGCTGACCTGAAGCATAATTTGATAAGTGTGGCTCAACTCACTGATGCAAATCAACGAGCTAAATTCTGCAAGAAACACAGTTATGTCATGTCCAAAGACCGGAAGGAATGTTTAATCAAGTCAAACCGCAACAAGAACATGTATCCTCTTGTCATCAACATGATCATTGGCAAGCCCCATCTCTGCTTAAGTCTGTTCTTGACGTCAGTTGCTTTTGGCATATGAGGTTTGCTCATCTAAACTTTAGATATATGAATGATCTTGTTTCCGGTGAGATGTTCAGAGGTTTGCCACTCCTCATGTTTGAAAATGATCATTTATGTGCTGCATGTGAGTATGGAAAGCAATCGAAGAAGGGTCATCCCATCATCATTGAAAAATCAATCTCGGAGCCATTAGAACTTCCACACGTTGATCTGTGTGGACCCTCAACAGTAGAGAGTTTGCATCACAAAAAGTACATTCTTGTGATTGTGGATGACTTTACTAGGTTCACCTGGGTCTTCTTCCTAAGGCTCAAGCCAGAAACAGCCTTCGAACTCATCAACTGTATCAAAGGAATTGAAGTTCTCATCAAACTCCTAGTAAGGCGAATCCGAAGTGACAATGGTTCGGAATTCACAAATTCCACCCTTGAGAACTTCCTAATCGAGAAGGGTATCGACCACAACTTTTCTGCTCCATACACTCAACAACAGAACGGTGTAGTAGAACGTCGCAACAGAACACTTGTTGAAGCTGCTCGATCCATGCTTAACTTTGCAAATCTTCCACTCTATCTTTGGGTTGAAGCTGTTTCTACAGCATGCTTTACTCATAATAGGCGTATCATCAATCGACGACTCAATAAGACACCGTATGAAGCCATGAATGGTCGGAAGCCAAGTATCTCTTTTCTTCATGTTTTTGGATGTAGATGAATCATCAAGAACAATTATGATCAGCTTAACAAGTTCCAACCCAAAGCTGATGAAGCCATCTTTCTTGGATACTCTGCTAAATCAAAGGCTTATCGAGTTCTTAATTGACGAACTCGTGTTTTGGAAGAAATTTTTGATGTTACCTTTGATGACAATTTCGTTCGGAATTCTGGCCCAACCCATGTTACAACTCACATCATGGAGTCCGATGCTCCAGCGCCAGGATGTCCGAACCAACAAACAATCTATGAAGTTGACTTTAACACCTTTTTCGGACCCTCCGAAATAGCTCTTGATTCGGAATCTCGAACAAGAAAAATCTCATCAACCGAAGCTCCAGTCTCCCAAAATGTTTCCGGCCTGACACCTAGTTTTCCTCCGTTTGATTCTGAACCGTTTCAACCTTCTCAGGTTGAGGGGGAGAATGGTCAACCTTCCCTTGTATCAAATATGGATGGATTCCAAGATGCAGCTGCAGAATTCGACTCTAATCCTATAAACAACGATGATGATGCAAATTTCTTCAAATTCCCACCTGATGATGATGTCAACCTATCCGGTACTGAAGTTCAGGGGGAACATCATCCACAAGTTCAAACTATTCAGGGGGAGAAACATAACCCCACTGTTGATATAGGATCATATGTTGAACCAGAGTTTCCAAGACCACATGTTTGGACTAAGGATCATCCTCCGAACCAAGTTATTAGAAACCCAAATGCTGGTGTAAAAACTCGATCTGCCACAAGTATTCAAAATGAACGACATTTCTCGGAATTTATATCAATGGTTGAACACAAATCCATCAAAGAAGCACTATAACATGCTGATTGGATTATAGTCATGCAGGAAGAATTGGTAGAATTCGACAGAAATGAAGTATGGACTCTCGTTCCTCCTCCTCAAAATCATCCCATTGTTCGTACTACATGGGTGTTTCGGAACAAACTAGACAATGCAGGAGTCATTATTCGGAGTAAAGCAAGATTGGTGGATAAAGGATTCACACAGATTGAAGGGCTTGTCTACGATGAGACCTTTGCTCCTGTTGGCCGTCTTGAAGCTATCAGAATCTTTCTTGCTTATATTTCTCACAAAGGCTTTAAGGTTTACAAGATGGATGTCAAAAGTGATTTTCTAAATGGTGAACTTGATACTGAAGTGTATCTTCAACAGCCTCCCGGCTTTGTCAATCTCTCATATCCGAACTACTGTTACAAACTCCGTAAAGCTATTTATGGCCTCAAGCAAGCTCCTCGCGCTTGGTACAAGACCCTCACTGACTTTCTCAAACGTTCAGGTTTTCAAAGAGGTATTCTCGATCCTACTCTGTTCCGAAGTTCAAATGGAAAACATCTCATGCTTGTCCAAATTTATGTTGACGATATCATTTTTGGATCCACCGATTTATCAATGGTTGCTGACTTTGCTAAGTTAATGGTTAGTCGATTTCAAATGAGCATGAATCGTGAACTAAGCTTCTTCCTAGGTCTCCAAGTTAAACATACCAACAGAGGAATTTTCATTCACCAAAAGAAGTACATTTCGTAACTTCTCAAAAAGTACTCAATGGATACATGTGCCTCTGCCAAGGTACCTATGGCCCCGATTCTAGTACTACCCGAGGGGTTGAACGATTTGGTAGTGTATTGTGATGCATCAATCTTAGGGTTAGGGGCGGTTTTGATGCAGAGGGGGCATGTGATCGCGTACGCCTCAAGGCATTTGAAGCCTCATGAGGCGAATTACCCCACTCATGACCTGGAACTGGGGGCGGTGGTGTTTACCCTCAAAATCTGGATGCATTACTTGTACGGATTTCGGTGCACCATCTTTACCGATCACAAATGTTTGAAGTATTTAATGGATCCGCAGAACATAACATGTGACAGAGGAGATGGTTGGACGTCCTGAAGGACTATGATTTCGAGATTTTCTACCATCCAGGGAAGGCCAATGTGGTGGTTGATGCTTTGAGCTGCAAGGCGGCGGGTTCTCCGATCGAGAACGTTTGTCTGAGGATGACGGTGGTCTCTGCATTGTTAGATATGATCAAGAAGGCTCAGGTGGAGCGTTTGAAGAAAGAGAACTGGAAGATAGAGCGGATTCGGGGTTAGTTTCCCTTGTTTGCATGGGATGGTCGGGGACTCTTGACACAATGTGGCCGGGTGTGGGTACCGGTATCTGGGGGGTAAGATAGAAGATATTGGAGGAGGCACACAAGTCCAAGTTCTCTATATATCTGGGGGCTACGAAGATGTACAGAGATCTGAGTATGAGTTACTGGTGGCCCTACATGAAGCGGGAGATCGCCTGGTTTGTGGAGTGGTACATGACCTGCAGGAAGGTCAAGGCCGAACATCAGTGGACGCATCGCAAGGTTCAGCCGCCACCTATTCGCATGTGGAAATGGGAAGAGATCACCATGGACTTCATCATGAAGTTACCGAGGACAGCGAGGGTTGTGGATTCTATTTGGGTCATTGTGGATAGGTTGACGAAGAGTGTTCATTTTATTCCGATCCCCGAGAGCATCTCTGCTGAGAAATTAGCAGATATTTATGTACGAGAGGTGGTGGTCAGGAATGGGGTGCCAGTGTCGGTGGTCTCTGACCGGGATGTTCGATTTACATCCAGATTTTGGAGGAAGTTCCACGAGGAACTGGGCACACAGTTACACTTCAGCACTGCATACCACCCCCATACAAACGGTCAGAGCGAGCGGACGATCCAGACACTCGAGGATATGATGCGGGCATGCATATTGGATTTCGGAGGGAGTTGGGATACATACCTCCCACTAGCAGAGTTTTCATATAAAAATAGTTATCATGCTAGTATCGACCGACCCCCATTTGAGATGTTGTATGGTCGGAGGTGTAGGACCCCAGTTTGTTGGGGTGAAGTTGGGCACCGAGTCATGGGAAGCACCGAGGTGGTGCTTAAGACTACCGAGTTGATCCAGCAAGTGTGCGACAGACTGCGGGTCGCGCATAGCCATCAGAAGATCTATGTTGACCGGCGTCTCTCAGATCTTGAGTTCTAAGTGGGAGACTTCATCTTGCTGAAAGTGTCACCATGGAAGGGTGTCATTCGGTTTCAGAAGAGAGGTAAGTTAGGGCCCCGGTATATTGGACCGTTCAAGATTTTTGCCCAAGTGGGCAAGGTGACTTACCATTTGGATCTGCCGGACGAGCTGAGCCAGATTCACAACACCTTCCATGTGTCTCAGCTCCGGAAGTGTGTCACTGATGAGACTATGGTTATTCCCTTGGACGACATTCAGGTGGATGAGAGCATGAACTACATTGAGAGGCCTGTTGCAGTTTTGGATAGGAAAACTAAGGTTCTTCGTAACAAAGAGGTGAAGCTAGTGAAGGTGCAATGGCAGCACCGGAAGGGCTTAGAATGGACATGGGAGCCAGAGGATGAGATGCGGGAGCATTACCCGGATTTGTTCGCGACCACAGACTTTGAGGACGAATTCTAGTTCAAGTGGGGGAGATTCGTAACGCTTGTTTCAGGTATCATTTATTTCTCAAAATTTTAAGGTTTTAGACTGGAACTCGACGAGTTGGGGAGCTCCAACTCGTCGTGTAAGGATCATATTGGACGCGGGATTAAGGGTCTACTCGACGAGTTGGAAGGCCCCAACTCGACTAGTAGACGCTGGAAAGGAAAACCCTAATTTTCAGGGGTTGTACCCTATTTAAAGGCCTTAAGCCTCATTAGTAGCCTCCTTTATCTCCCCCATCGTCCAGAGAAACCCAAGTTCACCCATTTCCTCTCATTGTGTGTGTGTGTGTGAGCTTGGAGAGTAACTTTTGGTGCTCTTTTGAAAGGAACTAGAAGCTTGAAGAGGTTAGATTGAGTAAAAGGCAGTAGATCCGGTATTTCCTCCAGTGTTGCAGCTACATTGAGATATAAAGTCAAAACCTTGGCCTTTTATTGCTTAGATCTTCTTCTATGAAATTTTATGGCCATTATTAGCCTTGTTTAGGACTATTCTTGGATTTGAGCATGATATGAAGATTTGGCTTCAGATCTGGATATCTCAGGTCCTTTATGGACTTAAAGTTGCCAACTTTATCAAGTCTTGGCCCTCCTTCATGCTCTAAGACCCTTGATAAACTTGTTTAAGTATTTTTAGCCCTTGGATGCCTTGCATGGATGTAAAGTTAGCAACTTTACATGGTATCTCAACCCTAGGGGACTAGATCTGTAGTTTGGGGCTTTAGATTCGACTGAAAAGGGCTAAATACGTTAAGACTGGGAAAACTCGACGAGTTGCCCAGGCAATTCGACGAGTTGAATCGGGTTTCCCCGCCTGCTGGATACTGAGTGAACTCGACGAGTTGATGAGACAACTCGGCGAGTTGGGTAGGGTTTTTCCTAGTTTTCTGAACATTGAAGGAACTCGAGGAGTTGCTAGATGCACTCGACGAGTTGGGGTCAACATGGATTGTTGACCTTGACTGTTTACCTTGACCTTGACCATGGTTGACCAAGATTGACTTTAAGGGTATTTTGGTGTTTCGGGATTTTGAAAAGTAAGTCACATGGCGGTTGTGACATCCCCATTTTCACGGCCAAAAAAGACCGATTTTGTTTATGCTTTATAAAAATCAGAGTACTTCTTTTGCTAAAAATGTTGCGGAATTTGTTCCCAGTAAAACATGATGTATTTTTTTTTTGTCATTTTAAAACATTTGGGATGTCATTGTCAATATAGAAACATAAGCATAAACAGAACTTACATTCATTTACACTAGTGATCTACATATCTTTAATCTCTCAATGTAATGTAACTTCATATCGACACCTGTGATACAAATAAGCTTGAGTGGGTCAGGTTGGGAAACCTACAGAGTACATAGAGTTTTCAACCTACAATAATTTAATTATTATGTTTACTCATCAAACAATCAACCCAAGTTCCCATCCCCATTATCTTCCTTACTCTTAAGGTCTAACCGAAGAGTCATCTATCCTGCATTCGTTCATTCTAAAGTCCATTGCTTTCAGGGTTTATATGACAGGCACTAAGTCCATAGCTGCCAATGCTTGTTCGTAAAGCACTAATTCCATAGTTGCTAAAGTTCATTCATCGGGTACTAAATCCATAGCTACCAGTGTTTATCTAATAGGTACTAAGTCCATAGCTACCAACGTTTATCTAACAGGTACTAAGTCCATAGCTACCAACGTTTATCTAATAGGCACTAAGTCCATAGATGTCGATGTTATTTATTAGGCACTAAGTCTATAGCTGCCAATGTTCACTCATATCATCTTTCATCTCTCATCATTCATCTACCCATGTTTTACCCAACATATTCGTAGATATAAAATACATATATAGTTTAAATTATTTAAAACATGTATAAAATCGTTCATCCAGCATAGATAGCAAGTATACAGGTTATATGCACACATAGCACGTAATTTATATAAACTACTTCATATCTATGTGTAAGATGAAAGTAACCATGCACTCACTTGTTAAAGTGACGACTCGAAATTCGAGCAGCGCTTCGCTTCTTAACAATATGATTTCCTTCGACGAAACCTAGTATTACTACCACTAGATTTTAGTCTAATATTTATTGCGAATAATTATTAGTCTAGATTCATCTTTAACTCAAAGTATTCTTTCATGATCTATCAAGTAAGGATCAGCCAGGCAGGACAGTTGGGAGGCAGGACCATTTCGGCATATAGCTTTTCTGAAATCCAACAACCAAAACCAACGTGACCATTCTAGACACCTCTCCCATAAGTAGTTCAATCAGTATAACGACTTTGAATCACTGATAAATTCTATTTATAGGTTCATAATAATGATATTATATTTAAATATAAGCTATATTTAAAGTAGGGTAGGCGTATCTCACTTACAGCGGGCTTTGCTAAAAACCGGGTTCCGCTGGAGCAGAGCTTCTGAGTCGAAAAGCTCTTTTTCTCGGAGCCTTCGGGCGCTCCGGGTCTTTCCTCTAGCAACTTGAGGTTACTAGGGATTTAGATGGGTTTTGGGAGTCAATAGAGAAGTTAGAGAGAGAAAGAAAAGCTTATGGTGTGAAGAAAATATGAAGAGTTCATCTCTTATTTATAGGGGTTTTATCGTAGAGTAGGCACTAAGTTTCGTCTGTATCTTCCGCGTACGAGATCCCTTTTCTATGTTCTTTATATCCACGCGTTGGTATTTACGAGTACTACAACTTTTATTTAGACCCCGTTGGCTAATTCTCATTCTATCTCAGATTTACAAAACTGTATTCGAATTCGCCGCGCTTGAAGAGTAGAGACTAAGTTTCGTCCATATCTTTAACATACGAGCTCTATTCTCGACGTTATTTATATCCACGCGTTGGTATTTACGAGTACTACAACTTTTATTTAGACCCCGTTGGCTAATTCTCATTCTATCTCAGATTTACAAAACTGTATTCGAATTCGCCGCGCTTGAAGAGTAGAGACTAAGTTTCGTCCATATCTTTAACATACGAGCTCTATTCTCGACGTTATTTATATCCACGCGTTGGTATTTACGAGTACTACAACTTTCATTTAGATCCCGTCGGCTAATTCTCACTCTATCTCAGATTTACAAAACTGTATCGAATTCGCCGCACTCGAAGAGTAGGGACTAAGTTTCGTCCATATCTTTCGCATACGAGCTCCGTTTTTTACTGTCTTTTTATTGTTGAACTCCTATTAACGATATCTTCATTTCTTGTTTAGACTTTTTTGGTTAAAAATTGACCGATCTAAAATTCGAATTTCGGGTTGTGTACGGTTATGCTAAATCTTAGAAAAATCATAACTTCCTCATACGAAGTCAGATTTGGGCGTTCTTTTTATGCACACTCTCGGTTTAACATATACTATAACTTTCGTTAGATCGCTAAGTCTAGAAATTATTTTATCATAAATTCACTTTTTACGATTCCTGGTGTCGTGTCGGTTTTGCCGTAAAACTTCGACGGGTCATAACTTCTTCGTTATAACTCGGATTTCGGCGTTCTTTATATGTACGGAACCCTTGTGACATATAGTATAACTTGGTTAAGATTAATCCTTCTAAATAATCTTCCATAAAAAAGTCATTTTTGACGCTCATTGTCTCTAAATTGACTAGCCCGAATCTGCAGGCGTTACAGCGGTTGTAGGCAGTTGATTTGGAGTTGTGGATTAGGATTGATCTTATCGGTTCAATATTTCTTGAGAGGTGAGTATCCTCACCATACCAATGGGTCTAAGGCACCAAGGCCGGCCCATTATATGGTATGTGGATTGTTTGTTGATTATGTGTTATGTTGATATGACAATTGCATGGAAGACCCCGGGGGGTTCCCATGGTAGTAGATTGAGACCATGTGGGGGTTCCCATGGCATTTGGTATAAGACCTTGGAGGGTTTCCATGGCATCCTAGTATGTTAGCAAGATTAGCTTGTATGATTTTCGTTGGTTAGCTAAGACCATGTGGGGGTTCCCATGGCAGTTAGTGAAGACCGTGTGGGGGTTCCCATGGCAGGAAGTCGAGACCATGTGGGGGTTCCCATGGCAGTGGGCTAAGACCATGTGGGGGTTCCAGTGGCACTCGGTATAAGACCTTGGAGGGTTTCCATGGCATCCTATATGTTTGTATACATGGCTTATGTGGTATTTGTAGCTTATAGAGCTAATATGGATTATGTGATTATGTGGATGGTGTGGGGTATGCTCTGGGGAAATCACTAAGCATTAGCTTATAGTTTGTTGGTTGTTTCAGGTACTTCAAATCCTAAGGGAAAGGGCTCGGCTTGATGGCGCGACATGCACTCTCCGACGATTTTATTTAGGGACACTCTGATATTATGAATAATATGTTTGATACTATGGATTTTGAAAACAATTGTAATTGGTATTTTATGTTTATTGGAAACGATTTTGTTAATTAAAAATGAAAAAATTTATTGCAAAATTTGGGTCGTTGCATTGGTAGCTTGAAGAAGAAAAAGAAGGTGTCTGGTGTGTTGATTCAGCAAGCAAACCTCATCATTTACCCCTTGAGAATTCTTTGCGTTCTTGTAAGTGATCAAGTTTCCATCTCTTGGTGATTTTCTCTCTAGATCTAGGTTTTATGACATATTGGTCCCTTGATATGGTTTGTATGGTTGGAAGAGATAAAGTTTGCAACTTTATGGCTTATCTAAGTCCCAAGGGTATTATATAACATATGTATAGGAAGTGGTGGTGATTTGGTGTGACAACCCGAAATTTCTATTATGTACAACCATTCAACTCAATAGAAGTCAGAACAGTTTCTGTTAACTTTCAAGCCTTTTGGGAATAAGTTTGAGTGTTTTAAAGATAGTACTTCAAGAGATAACAGGAGAGAGGATGCCCTAGGGTTTATTGTGTATCAATAAAGTTCCAAAAACTCCAAGAGTTTGGAGTTTACGGCCCAAATGGTATTAGGGCCGTAGACCCTAATAAAGGGGCCAACGTGTGCCCTAGTCCCTACCAAGCCTTGTAAACTAGTTTAGATCTCATCCTTGATGTGCTTAGGACTTAAAACATCAAAAAGACCATAAACCATAGGGGTTTACGGCCGTAAACACATGGAGAAGTGGTCCATGGGCCGTAAACTCCATTTAGGAGTGAAATGATGCCACAAACACTTCCTAAGGCTTATACTTGAAGTAGGATGCTTCCTTATGACTTGAAAAGCTTCAAAACACAAAATGGTAGAAGTGCCATGAGTTTACGGTCGTAAACTCATGGGTTTACGACCGTAAACTCCAAAGTTGATGGTCACAAAACCGTAAACTCCAAAGGAGTTTACCCTTGAACCCTAAACTCAATAGCAAGGTCCTACCACCCTAAGATGCAATCCTTAGGACTTATAGCACTTAAATCAAGTGTTTTACATGTCTTAGGATGTCTTAACTTGGTTAATTAGTTGTTTTATAACTAATTGGATACATATATGTGTCATTATATGTTAACTAGGATCCTTGTGTGTGCTCAAGACTTCACTTGACACTTAGCATCCTATATCAATCCATTCATCCAAACCACTCACTACAGGTGAGTTCATACCCCTTACTTAACCTTTTAAATGTTTTTAAATGCTTTTATGGGGGGATACAAGTTGAACTATTATAGTTATTATATCAATCACATGTGATTAATAACTACCAAACAAGTGTATTTCTTACTTTTCAAACTGTGTTACTTCAAACTGTTTTACTTCAAGCTGTTTTACTTCAAACTGTTTTACAAAACCCTTTTTCATGTCAAATACTTTTGTTTAAACTCTTTTACACTTATATTCTGTTAAATGTATATCTTTATAGATATAGTTATATAAGTAGGATTGAAAAGACTTAGGACTGATAACTCACCTTACCTCCTGTTCCTCGTTTGGTTGTGGACTTAGGGTATCGGTTATTTGTCCGAAGGTCGTTTGAATCCTAGTTATATATTATGTATATGTATATAGATATAAAGGTTCCTTCTTTCATTCAATTCAATACCTTTGGGTAGCAAAGGTATACACACATGTTCATACATTCAAACAACATTACTAGTAAGCTATAATAGGTATAGTTTAGGGAGATACTAATACTATTACTAGAACACTGAAACACACAAAGAGTCAGTTCATACATGAGTCAATACTATACGGAGAGAACATAACATACAGATAGAGAATACTATGATGAGAAACAAACAATACTATACGGAGAGAACATAACATACAGATAGAGAATACTATGATGAGAAACAAACAATACTATACAGAGAGAACATACATACTTGCTACACAGGGAGAGAACACACAATACAGCTAGCACATACATATACTAGAACATTACTACAGTTATGTAAGCCACGTAACGGGGCATGGCACTACCTGTCATGACCATTTTGTATCCAGAATCTCCTTAATTGGGGAGCGTATGAGTTTGTGTATAGATCTATACTGGATTGACTATCCTACACCTTGCTGCTCGCTACAGTGGGACTTGCAAGTCTACGGGTGCCAAATGTCATTTCTTACTACGTCTTACTTCGTCGTTTTTCTAGAGTCGGTAGCAGGATACAGGCCGATCACATGGTACTTTAAATACAATTGTTTTAAGGTAGTTAGTACAGCAGTAGTTACTTAATACAACACTACAATACTATTTCATTTTCCCATTACATTTACTTTGTGATATTCACACAATAAACAATAATGTAAAAACTATATTTTTGGTTAATGATAGTCAGATTTGGGAAAATACACACTCTTACAAGAGACACACACAGATACTAGACGCCTTGGTAGAAGGCTACTATTAGTAGGAAACATAGGGTTTTCTAGGAGATTCAAACCTTTTACAAACATTCACGAACTTTTACATACTTACAATTCACATACTTACAAATACTTTCATACAAATACAGACACTAAAATACTTATGATCTCACCAGCTATAAAGCTGATACTCTCTTTCAAAATAACTTGTATCTTCAGGTCACCAGTAGACAGGTACCGATGCAGGGTTTAGAGAAGATGGAGCTCGTTCAAAACTCATCTTTCATTTTGATTTATATTTTGGTGTCTATTAAACTTGTCGGAACACACTTGTATTAAAATTATATTATTAATGCAATGGATGATGTTGTTGCTTGTTTACTACTATTCATTGTTGTGATATTGTATATTACGTCCTCCGCCCCAGAACGTTTCCGCCGTTCTTGGTTTTGGGGTGTGACATTTGGGAACCTTGCATGAAATCTAAGTCATATTGCATCTTTTGATCTAAATTTGGGAAAGGGCATTCATGGGTCATGCATGTCCATAAAGTTTGCATATTTATGGATCATTAGTGTCCCTAAAGCCCTTCTCGGAGTTTAGGACTAACTAATTCATGGATTAAGTGCTTCGTGGATACTTCCATGCATTAAGTTGCCTTTTTGGTGTTGGGTTTTCTACGCATCAAATACACTCTAAACTAGGTAGCGGAAAAATCGAAACTACGATATACCTAAGTGTACATGTAACCTATGGATCTATGGTTTCATGCTAATTACATCTCACCTAGAAAACATAAAACAAAGAAGAAAACATACCTCTTATGTAGCCCTTCATCTCAATGCTTGAGATCTTGATCCTCCATGAAGTTGCTTGGATGAGAGGACCCAAAACAGAATCCCTCTAATGGTATCACACCCAATGACACCAAAGAGTGGAATAAAAATAACTAGGAGAAGGGTCAATTTCATAAACCTAAAGGGGTTAGAAATCGTCCCTAAGAGGGGAAGAAGAAGGGTTGGCGAAACTTCAAGCCAACGTGCAAGGAGGAATGAAATCCCTAAGGCTCTATTTTGGTCTCCTTCCCTAAGCCTCCCTCGGTTTTGTACTCCTTCCCATGTGGGATGGGAGCATAACCACGAAATTTCACTCCTTTCCCATGTGGAATAGAGTGATTTTCATCCAACCCTTATTCCATAAGGGTTCTGGAACATTCATGATTAACCAACTATCGTCGTGACCAATAAGAGGTCACGATGTAGCGGTCCTCTGAAGTCAACTTTAGACACATGACTTTTGACTTGGACTGAATTTTGGTCAACTATGCTAGATTTAGTGTGTAGACTAAGGTTGTACCTTGTATGTTTCAATTGGGGTGTTGTAGCATCTGTTGTGGGGCCTTGAGATCTGGTTTAGCTTATTTGTGAGTCAGGTGAGTCTTCTCATTATACTGTATAGGAAGCTACCTGTCTTTGTCACACTTGCATTTGTGTGTTGGGTTGGGCCTATTAGTATACATGTTGGACTGGGCCAATTTGTATGTTGGGCCGAGTGCTTTGATATGTGGGACTGGGCCCGTTGGTATGAAGGATTGGGCCTGATATTATGAGTTGGACCCAATGTGATGGTTGGGCCTGTTGATATGTATGGTATGTAGTATTTTGGGGAACTCACTAAGCTTCGTGCTTACAGTTTGTGGTTTGACATTTTTCAAGTACGTCCAGTTTCGGAGGGAAGGGCCCAGCTTGACCGCACAACATCACTTGATGGATTTTCCGCATTGATTATATTTCTTTTAATCTGATGTTTAGAAAATACAATTCATTCTGTTTGGTTTTAGTACAAATGATTGTATGGAATTAATGGTTTAAAAATGAAAATTTTTTGTTGGTATTTTTGGGACGTTACAAGTTGGTATCATATCATTGGTTTGAGGGATTCGAGCACGTTCTCTGGTGTGTCTGAACTCAAACTGAGGAATTGGTAATCTTTTTGAAAGAAAATAAGTTTCCAAAAAATATTTTTATAAAGAAAAAGGGGTGCGATGCGTGCAATCAGATGAGATCAAGTAAGTGATATCCATAATACCTTTACATGTTGATATGTTATATGTTTTGTATGCTAGAATTTAGTATAAGGATATGTACATGGATTGCATGCTAGAATGCCTATGAGGAAGAGATGCCTATTAGGAAGGACGCATGTTGATGTTAGTGGCCTATAGAGTTCTACTGCTCGAATGTTGCTTGCTTTTTGCTTTATAGGACTCATATTGATGTGAGTTAACTATTACATGAATAGGTTAAGTTACATGCTGCAGAGGTTAATTAATCTCAGAGCGATCGATTTGGCCCTAATGCACAAATTTTGTCTGGGTCCAACCGTTATAGGGTTGAGTCTTTTAGTAGAATGATTATTTAAGTTTTGTTGTATGTGATTGTTTTCATGGGGTAGTTAGCTGACATTAGTAGGGGTCTTTCAGCAATTGATGGCAGGGTGAGGTGAGAATCCTACGAGAGAATAAGAAGTGTTTTAGTGGGTTTGGTGTGCTGTTTAGCGGGTATTTGGAGTATCAATATGAGAAGGCGACTTAGATGATTCGGGATGATTCTTGAAGAAAGTATGGATAGGTGTGGAAGGTAGTATTGGGGCCGTACTACTGAAAAATATAGGATCCGTACTTAAATCAAGGAAACTTGCGAGGATTCTAAGAAGCCTATAGAATGAGGAATTCTTGGGCATGTTCTAATAATTTGTATGGTTCTTTTCAGTATAATGACGAGCACTCGTGGAGGAGCATCTGTTTCTGGTTCTGGTTCAAGCTCTGGCGTTGAGCCGATTGATGAGAGCATTTGCAAGTTCATTTTATCTAAGATCACTCGTGGTATTTTGGATGCGACTCCTATGATGTTTGGTACCATCAAGGAGGGGATCATGGAGCTACTAGATGAGCGGCTAGGGGCGTTCCGTGATGAGATTTCAACGGGACTGTTAGGGGCATGAGCTCTCTATTTTCGGGAGTTCAAGGCATGTGGAGTCCCAAAGTTCTTCACGATGAAGGACCCTATTGCTAGTAGGAGGTGGATTGCTGACATGGAGAATGCTCAACGGACTAGTTTTTGCCCTCAGGGATCAAAGGTAGAATTTTTCATCTTGCCTTCTGAGGGATAGAGCCTGCGACTGGTGGGAGGAGGTTGGTCACTCCTTGGGAGTAGAGGTCGTGGCGGCCATGTCTTGGGCATATTTCATGACAAGATTCAGGGTAGAGTTTACACCGGACATTGAGGTGCAATAGTTGGTGAGGGAGTTTCAGGACCTTCGCCAAACGATAAAGACTATGGTGGAGATCATAGCCAAGTTCAGGGATAGAGCTTTACTAGTTCTATAGTATGCAGTGGATGAGGAGATGAGGAAATCGAGGTACCATGATAGGCTGCGGGATGACATATGGGAGTTTGTGAGCACATCCAACTGTAGGACCTTGGAGGAAATGATTGCGAGAGCATGGCAACAGGAGATTTATTTGGAGCTTCTAAAGAAGCGGGAGCCGGTTTAGGATCAGACCGTAGTAGGCTAGAAAAATAGGCCCAAGACTCATGATCCATGATCAGGAGGCCATCAGGGTGGGTCGGGGCCATGGTGCCAATTGTGGGAGGAGTTATTGCATGTATGTATCGTATATGATTTCTTTATACCTTTATTATTCATGCTTATGATCATGTGATTGTGTGTGTGATACCTTAAATTCAGTTTAGTTAAGTTTCCACCTATGGATCGTAGTTTCTTTATGGTTTCCTGATTACTATTATTTGAGGGTTTGCCATATTCCATTTTGCATGCTGAGAATCATGTTTGAAGAGTATTTGGTTGAGCAGGTTGTAGGATTCAGTTCGGGAGACAACGGTAGTGATGATGTGAGCCCTAGGTGGGAGTGAGTTGAGTGCTCTGCTTGGAGGATTAGCAACTAGATTGTTTTTGATAGTTTCAGCACAATGGGTTGGAGGAATTTGCAGTGTAAGTTCATTGCATTTTTTGAATTCGATATGGTTGAGATCCTTCGAGGTTGAGAGGTATAAGGGATTAGACGGAAAGCAAGTGAAGGGCAAGTTGCTGTCAGATTCACACTTTCAGGGATGTGTGTGTCATCCTCGCATCAGAAGATTCTAGGAAAAGATCTCATTATAGTTGGATATCCCTTCTGGGACAGCGAATATAGAGTTCATAGGTTCTTGTGCCTCTCAGGTTTAATGTCAGTTGATGGGTTGGTTAGCTCCTTGAACTAATCACTATCGTTAGTAGGGTAATAAATGGTGTGATCCATCAACTTCTGGGTGTGGTTGATGTATATTTGCATGGGTTTTGCCTAGTAACAAGTAAGTTGTTAGATTGGTTATCTAGTTGTTCCAGTGATGGGTTTATTTGTTCTTTGTCGTCATTTGAGGTTGTTCAAGAACTTGGAATTTTATAAGGGGAAAGTGCCTTGGATGCGGCAATCTTCAGTCAAGATTAGCAAAGTGTTTGATCTGGTTCGGGGTGTGGCTACCCAAAGCTGTTTGATCATGGAGTCTCAGCTCTTGTAAGCTCAGGAGGATAGTGGGGGAGTAGCGAGGTTGTGGGTTGGTTCGGATCCACTAGTTATGAGGTTGGCAGGGTGCGGTTGTATCCAAGTGGGGGAGAACCATTTCATTTAATAGGAATATCTCCAAGTGTGAAGTAAGAAGAAGTTTCATATTCTAATTCAAGTGGTGAGCCAATTCTGGTTGTAATATGGCCAGGTTTATGCCATGAACAATGTTTATTGTTTGGTTGTAATTAGGAAGCAAAATTTGAGGACTCAAGATTATCTCGTCTAAGGATGTGAAGCAGCGACAATGGCGCATCTCAGATTCGTGGGTAGGTTTAGGTTGAGGGTTGTGTTAGGACCTCTCTGCATATTCTTGTCTGATGAAGGTTTTGGGATTCAAAGCACAACCCAAACGGCTAATGGAGGTTTAACAGGATGGGGTTTCGACCCATGTTGACTTTGGCCAGGTATTTTGTTAATAGTTGACAAGAACATGATTTGGGCCCATGGAAGTTGTGGAAGTTTTTTAAGTCTATGATTTGGGTCGTAGCATCCAGTAGGATGATTTAGGTCATTGCATGAGTGGTTGTTAGACTGTGGGAAGACCAATTCGATCACCAAGGGTTGCGTCGGACCTGTTACTATTGTTTGGCCGCTCGTTGTTGGTTATGAGGGTTGTTAGAGCTGAGGTGACGTTTTAGGCTTGTATAGCTCTCAATAGGGGTGAGGCCCATTTTTCTACGTTAGTTTGAGTGAGACCTGTGGGCGAAGCCCGTCTTGTTAGGATATTTTGGGTGAGAGGACCATCCGGGCATTCGAGGATATGCTCAGAGCATGTGGTGTTGGTGGTAAGTCTCCGGACCAATTATGGAATGATGGCAAGATCAGTATGATCTATGATCTTAAGTGTTATAACGGATTAGATGATGTCACAGTGTATCGTGACTTGGTAGGTGTATGACTCATGAGGGTGGGACCCGGTAGAGTCTGGTATAGTTGGGGCGTTAGAACAAGTGTGGAGTAGGGAAGCTCAGTGATCAACGAGTTGGACCCGTATGGCGGATAAGCTAGGGAATCCCTTATCAGTTGGACTCTTGGGTGGATTCGCATTGTGTGAGGTTGTCAATCTAAACAGACGGGTAAGGAATCGGCATCCCAGTTTGGTAGAAGGTTAGTATGGAATCAGGAGATCTCAGATAGATCGAAAATGCAAATTTTGGTTAGTAGGATGTGCGTTGTATGTTGGTATGGCACCACTGATTGTGACTTGTGTGAGTGTCGCCTTTGTATTCGAAGAGCAAGGAATTCGATATCGAAAAATGGTCAAGATTTCCGTTTCTTAGTATCAATGTGATAATTTAGGTTCAGAGAGATTTTTGTTCATCTTCGGATTGTGGATTAGAGTTATTATGGTCATGGTTTGAAGGATTCTATCTGCTTGGGACTCAAGCATGGAATGAGGTTTCCTATTTTTCTGAAAAGTAATTGAATTTTCTCCTCGTGGTTAAGGGCGGTGGTTTAAGGTTCGTTCCTTCACCAGGGCATGTGAAATCCATTAAGATTGGGTTTCGGTTGCAGTATCAGAAGGTGGTTGTTTGTGTGAGATGATCTCTTAGTTCTGTTTTTGCGTACAGGAACGTTCGGACGAGGTCAGGTGGTGTAATAAAGAGAGTTATAAGGAATTATTTTGAGGACAAAATCTAATTTAAGTGGGAGAGAGTTGTAACATCCGAATTTCCGAGGTATGAATTTTATAAAAAATAATATATAGTTTGAAAATCTGGTTGGCCACGACATGGTGAAGGTATAACCACGATGTGGAAATTTGGTTTGGAACCACGCATCTTTAATGAGTGTCACGATGTGGCGATAATATGGCCATGGTGTGGCATCTGATCTGGCCCAAGCCCATGATCTTTTAAGGTTTCCATTGTATGTAAACACCATTATCTTGAATCTAGGGTTCCTTATCATCCTCCATCACCCTCAAACCCCATAAAACCCTAACCCTAAACCCTCTTGGTGATTATTGGCTCAGTTTGGTGCTTTTGGTAGCTTGAATAAGAAGAAGAAGAAGAAGAAGAAGAAGAAGAAGAAGAAGAAGAAGAAGAAGAAGGTGTCTAGTATGTTGATTCAGCAAGAAAACCACATCATCGACCTCTTGAGCATTCTTTTGGCTTTTATAAGTGATCAAGTTTCCATCTTTTGGTGCTTTTCTCTCTAAATCTAGGTTTTATGTCATATTTTGGTCCCTTTGATATGGTTTGTATGGTTGGAAGAGATAACGCTTGTAACATTATGGACTCTCTAAGTCCCAAGAGTATTATATCCCATAGATCTAGGAAGTGATGATGATTTAGGAACCTTGCATGAAATCTAAGTCATATTGTATCTTTTGACCTAGATTTGGGAAAGGACATGCATGGGCCATGCATGTCCATAAATTTTGCATTTTTACGGATCATTAGGGTCCCTAAAACCCTTATGGGAGTTTTGAACTGAAGATTTCATGGATTAAGTGCTTAATGTATAATTCCATACATTAAGTTGCCTTTTCGGACCTTAGATTTGAGATATAGGCTTAGAGGGATGTCTCAATGGATAAAGGTTGAAACTTTATCCATTAAGACCTTGGGGAGAATCATATTTGAGTTTTGGAACCCATGAAATACATGGGAAATAGCGTAATCCATTAAGTTGTTGAACAGAGTTCCCACGACGTGGCGTTTGGTTGCCACGACGTGGCGGTTGGGAAGGTGCACGGATATTTTGTTGGTATTGTGCCACTACGTGACCAATAGGAGGTCACACGTGGCGGTCCTCTGAAGTTAACTTTAGACAGTTAACTTTGACCGTTGGCTTTTGACTTGGGTTGACTTTTGGTCAAGATTGTTGGATTTAGTGTGTAGACTAAGGTTAGACCTTGTATGTTTTGATAGGGGTGTTGTAGCATCTGTTGCGGGGCCTTGAGCTGTGGTTTAGATGACTCGTGAGTCAGGTGAATCTTCTCACTATACTATTTAGGATGCTAGTTGTATTTGTGACTCTTGCATTTATGTGTTGGGTTGTACCCATCAGTATGCATGTTGGGTTGGGCCTATTTATATGTTGGATTGGGCCAATTGAAATGTGGGGTTGGTCTCATTGGTATGAAGGGATGGGCTGATATTATGGGTTGGGCCCAATATAAGGGTTGGGCCCTTTGATATGTATGCTATGTGGTATTTTGGGGAACTCACTAAGCTTCGTGCTTACGGTTTGTGGTTTAACATTTTTCAGTTACTTCCAGTTCCATAGGGAAGGGCCCGACTTGACTGTACAACATCCCCTAATGGCTTTTTTCGCACTGATTATATTTGTTTTACTCTAATGTTTAGAAAAAACAATTCACACTGATTGGTTTTTATACAAATGGTTGCATGGAATTAATGGTTTAAAAATGAAATTTTTTGTTCATATTTTTGAGACGTTACAAATGTAAAATATAAATTGACAGAAATGTAAATGAATACATACCAGTAACGATGTCCGGCGCAGCCCTGGCCTCTTTTGCTATCAATTGGAAAGACCATTCTCAGGCCTTTGGGGCATCGGCCTTCCCCTGCCGTCCGTCAGTGATGCGGAAGGTCGCAAGAGCTGGAGTCTGTACTGATATCGAGGCAAGTAATGGGAACCGGCATTCACATGGCTCGTCTGACTGTAGCTGAAGCAAACATGAAAACCCTTCGGAAAATCCTTAAAAAATGTCCCTCCTTTCCATACATTTAACAAATCGATCCCGCCTGACAGGGCCCCTCATGACTCATACCGTACTTGCTGCAGGTGCGGCCCCTCTAACCTCCCGATCTCGAATCTTCGGGTTTGAATCGCTTAGTCGTTGACTGCGATTGTACTGGAACATGCGTCTTTTCGCTCCTTTGGTTCTCCACCTCACCCTCTCTTACATGAGTCTCCAACTTAATCTCCCTCCTCCTGGCATTGGACTGCAGCTCAGCCAATGTACGATACTGGGAGTTCATCACAAACTCTCTAATATCCTTCTTGAGCATACCCAAGTACCGGGTCATCCACACCTACTCCAAGGAAGTGTACTCTGGACAAAACAAGGATCTATCATGGAACATCTTGGTGATCTCAGTGACCGACTTTGTCGGCTGCTTGAGCGACATATACTCCTGAGCCAGCTGTTGTCTCACCACAAAAGGAACATACTCATGTCGTATATCTCAGAAAACCACTCCCATGTCACTACGGCCCACTCCATAGGAGAGTACCTAGTAGTCACAAACTTCCACTAGTACTTTGCTTCCAAGTGAATAAGGTTCAATGCAAATTAAACCATCAGATCCTCCAGACACGAACATGTACAGAAGAATACCTCAACATCGGAAATCCACCTCATCGCAATGATCGTGCCCTTGGTCCCATCAAACTCAAGAGGCTATGTGTTGTTGAATTCCAGGTACTACATCGAATCACCCCCACGCGGTCTCACAGCGGCAACGGTTGAGGTGGCTGCGGCAACAGCAGCCTCAGTGACAACATGTGACATCCCCAAATTCATGGTCATTTTAAAAATTTTATTTATGCTTATTTGAAAATCAGAGTATCCATTTATAAAAAACTGTTGCGGAATTTTTTCCCAGAAAAACATGACAAAGATATTATCATAGCATTTCCGATGAAATGTATTTAGTTTATATTAAAACATTGGGATGTCATCGTCAATACAGAAACATAAGCATAAATAGACCTCACATTCATTTACACTAGTGATTTACATCTCCTTTAATCTCTCAGTGTAATGTAGCTTCGTATCAACACCTGTGATACAAATAAACTACGTGAGTTAGGTTGGGAAACCTGGTGAGTACATAGGGTTTTCAACCCACAATAATATAATTATTATGTTTAATCATCAATCAATCAACCCTATTACCCATCCCCATTATCTTCTTTATTCTTATGGATCAACCCTAAGAATCAACTATCCTTCATTCATTCATTCCTAAGGATTATCCTAAGGAATAGGCACGAAGTCCATCGCTACCAGGGTTTATATAACATGTACTAAGTCCATAGCTACTGACATTAGGCACAGCTGCCAATGTTCTTTCAGGAGGCACTAAGTTCATAGCTGCCAGGGTTTGTAGAATACATCCGGTGAACACGTAGTTCAAAAGTTAGGCACAACTGTCGATATTAACCATTAGGCGCAACTGCCAGGATATTTAGAGTACATTTGGTGAACACGTCGTTCACAACACCTACAGGTTGCGAGCTCGCTAGTGTTCCACTTGACTGTCTAGAATAGTCTGTTGTGTCATCTATACTCTGCTAGATGATTGGGCCATCGTTTGGGTCAAGGCTTCTCATTATCTTACACCTCTCATTGTCTATATTATCTTTCACCTCTCACCTTTCTTACATCGTGGCGCAGCTGCCAATATTCATTTATATCATCTTTCATTCCTCATCGTTTATATACCCATGTTCTACCCAACATATTCGTAGATATAAAATACATATACAGTTTAATTCATTTAAAACATGTATAAATCGTTCATCCAACATAGATATCAGGAACACGAATAATATGCACACACAGTACGTAATTTATATTAAATACTTCATATCTATGTGTAAGATGAAAGTAACAATGCACTCACTTGTTAAAGTGGTGATTCCAACTTGGACAACACTTCGTTTCTTAACAATACAATTTCCTTCGACGAAACCTAGTAATATTACCACTAGATTTTAGTCTAATATTTATCACGACTAATTACGAGCGTTATTATTTTATAAGTGTTAAACAATACTTTTCAACCAATATGTACAGACAGGGCCATACATAAAACACCGGAGGGCAGGACCATTTTGGCATATAGCACTTCTAAAATCCAACAACCGTATGTTGTCCTTTAAACCAGATTCCCCGTACCGCGAGTAGTTAAAAAATATTATAATAACACCTTTTTATATCATATTTTATAATATATAAGTTTATAATAACGATAATAAATTTAAAACCAAGCTATACTTAAAGTAGGGTAAGCATATCTCACTTACCGAGAGGTTTGCTAGAAACCGGGCTCTACGGGGGCGGCACTTCCCGAGCCAAAAAGATCTTTTTCTTGGAGCCTTCGGGCACTCCGAGGCCTTCTCCTAACACTAGGAAGATTCTATGGTTTGGGGACTATTTAGAGAGAGAGTAGAGAGAAGAAGAATAGGTGAGGTGTGGAAAATGAGAGCAACCTTCACATCTACTTATAGGGAAAGCTGGCCTTGGTGCGCAGGGCGTTCCTCGGAGGAGCGCAGTGCGTTGTGGATGCGCAGCGCATTCCGAAGGGGAGTGTTTCTGAAGCCTGCCAGGTCGACGTGGAGCTTCCGGAGCCATGGGTTGCGAACGCGGGGCGTTCTTCTCTTCTGCGCGAGGCGTTTATTAGGCAGTCTAGCAAATGACATTCCCGACTTCTAAAATTCGTAAATTTCGCATACGAGCTCCGTTTTCGATGTTCTTTATATCCACACATAGGTAGAGACGTACTCTACAACTTTCGTTTAGACTCCATCGGCTAATTTTGACATATTTTTTAAAGTTATATTTTTAACAGCCCGGGACAGGAAAAATTCGTTAAAAATTCATAACTTTGTCATCCGACGTCTGTTTTCGTCTGTCTTTTTATCGTTGATCTCCTATTAATGAGATCTTCGATTCTATTTTAGGTTGTGTCGGCTAAAAATCGGTCGATCTAATATTCGAACTCTGGGTTGCATACTTCTATGCCAAATCTTGGAAAAATCATAACTTCCTCATACAAAGTCAGATTTTGGGCGTTCTTTACATGTACGGAACCCTTGTAACATATACTATAAATTGGTTAAGATTATTTACTCTAAATAATGTTCTATCAAAAATTCATTTTTAATGCTCATTGTCTTTAAATTGACTAGCCCGAATATGTGGGCGTTACAATTATATTCCCCTTAGGATGATTACGTCCCAGAATCATTAACAAGATCGGGCTTGTATAATGACTCCATACGTTATCTCTTCATCCTAGGTAATAGCCGTAACTATTATGTTCCTTCGAATGAGTATCTAACTCTTGGAATTCTTGTCTGCAGGCGGTGCTCGATCTTGCACCCGCTCTCTATCTCATGTTGGACTTTCAATCGTGACCTTCAAGTCACAATCTCGATCCTTATTGGAGACTCTTTCTTCTTCTTAACAAACTTACGATAAGTTATTTCCTTCGATTACCTTAATAGACTGATGGTCATTTTCTAATGACCTCTCATCGTATGATGCACTGCTTAGAATCAGGTCTTTTAGTGTCAAGTTCCAGAACGGAATATACCTTCCTTCGTGTTCTAATGTGATAATATCACATTCTAGCATGTAGCACTTCTAGCTACAAGCTTCTTACTTTAACAACGATTGCGATACTTCTATTGATCGTTTCAATTATCTTTTACTTCAATCTTCTAGTTTGAGTGGAATACTACATCAGACTTGGTTCTCTGAACCACGTGAATAACTCATCTTAGTCGGACTTGATTTGATATGACCACTAGGGTCGGAATAATAATCATCTTTTTAGTCATTACCGAAACAATGGTAACGACATACATGAACAAAACGGGATCAATTACAAGTGACTTAGTAACCTTGTGACTTTCCATGATCCAAGTGCGAGTCTTGTGCTTCCGGTAGTATAGGTCTCTACTGCCATTCACACGTACTCATACTCGTCCCAAGTATTGTCTCGCAGTTTCCAAGTCATAATACAAGAATTTCACATAGTTATTTAACACATTGGATAACATAACCAAGCTATATATTATCTTTTTGAAATGATTACATAGACGTTCAAGTTCAACCTATATTATGCCTTTATCAAGCTATACCACATGATACTATTTATATGGATACTTTATAGATCGTTCCTCCTAATCCCTTGCATCGTAATCTGCTTTATCAAGGATCATCTGGAATGTTCTTTCCTTTGGCTTTGGTGGTGCATTTGGCTTTGTAGCTCCTTCCCTCTTTCGGCAGTCTTGCTTGAAGTGCCCTTCTTCATTACATCCATAACAAACCATTTTGTTGAATGTACACTCATTGGCGTAATGCCCAGACTTCCCACACTTGAAACATGTCACCTCCTCGCCACATTTTCCAAATTGTTTCTTCTTGTACTTATCGCACCATCTTGCTTCACCTCCTCCTCCTCCAAACCAGACTTCGAGAATTTTCCCTTCTCGTTGGACCTTGAAGATCCTTCAAACTTTATTTTCTTGCCAACCTCAGCTCTCTCCAGACCCTTTTCCCTTATCTGGGTCTCAACATTCCTGGCTGCCCAAATGGCGGCTTTCAAAGTGCTCGCTTTCTTGACCATCGGACCAAAGTCTGCTGACAGTCCATTAGCGAACTTGTTGACCTTGGAGAGTTCAGTCGGAACTAGGTGAGGAACAAGCTTCATCTTCTCCGTAAAACTTACAGCATACTCGGTGACACTTATTCTTCCCTTCTTTAGGTTCTGAAATTCGTTGTTGATCTCCAGCAGATCCTGCTCACAGCAGTACTGCATTTTAAGTTGCACCAAAAAGTCTTCCGAATTCAACTTTCTAGCTCCCCCCTTGGGCATAGTATCAGCTAGTAGCTTCCACCAGCTTAATACCCTAATCTTTAACAGTGTAACTGCGAGAGCGGTCTTCTGTTTCTTGTTACAGTCGCAACTTTCAAACATCATCTCCATCTCGGAGATCCAATCCATAACTTCCACCGGTGTTGGGCTTCCAGAAAGTCTCGGTGGCTTGGATGCCATGAAATCCTTGTACTTGCATCCACGTCCATCATTCCCTCCCTTAGTGTGGTCTCTCCTACCCACTCGTGGTTCAGCTTGACTGACAGTCTGACTATAGTTCCCTTCATCAGATTGCTCAATGTTCAGCTCGGGTTGTTCAACAGGTATAGTAGGCTCATCCCTATTTTTTTGAAGTAAACGCCTTGTTTCCTCCATCTGACGATCCAACATCATTTGGATCATCGCTTGCACTCCTGCCATCGTGATTGGCTCAGGTGCAGCTTCTACTTCTGGTGCACGCTCAATCAAAGGCCGTTGATTAGCATTTCCATTAGCGTT
The DNA here is from genome assembly GCF_052849685.1 of Lactuca virosa. Lineage (NCBI taxonomy): Eukaryota > Viridiplantae > Streptophyta > Magnoliopsida > Asterales > Asteraceae > Lactuca > Lactuca virosa. Next base: position 116,187,243 of record NC_136433.1, read on the forward strand.
TCCAAATCCGCTTCAGGTTCTTGCCATGTCGATCTATACACCAAATTAGACGTTCGGTGTGTAGTGACGAGAATTTAGAAAGGAAAGCTTTATTTACGATTGACGTATAAATCTTCTTATCTTTTTGAAACGTTATATGCCAGTTCTAATACCGCAATTAAACATTTAGAAGTCTGAACACATAAAGCTTCCAGATCCGGTCGGCAACAGACCATAAATCTGATCAAACGGTAGCATCATAAAGCATGACAAATCATTTAGCACATAAATGCATTTTAGGCATTTTCCCTAAATGAGCTAGTGCTTGTGTCTATTCATGTGTACTACCTAAAATATATTAGACACACTCATCACCATCATCCCTTAGCATTCTAAGTTTAAGTCTAGATTTAAATCCTTATTCCTAGTTCGCTTAAACTAATGCTCTGATACCAACTCTGACATCCCCAAATTCACGGTCATTTTAAAATTTTTATTTATGCTTATTTGAAAATCAGAGTATCATTTTAAAGAAAAGTGTTGCGGAATTTATTCCTAGAAAAACATGATAAAGATATTATCAAAGCATTTCCAAATAAATGTATTTAGTTTATATTAAAACTTTGGAATGTCATCGTCAATACAGAAACATAAGCATAAACAGACCTTACACTCATTTACACTAGTGATTTACATCTCCTTTAATCTCTCAGTGTAATGTAGCTTCGTATCAACACATGTGTTACAAATAAACTACGTGAGTCAGGTTGGGAACCTGGTGAGTACATAGGGTTTTCAACCCACAATAATATAATTATTATGTTTAATCATCAATCAATCAACCCTATTACCCATCCCCATTATCTTCTTTATTCTTATGGATCAACCCTAAGAATCAACTATCCTTCATTCATTCATTCCTAAGGATTATCCTAAGGAATAGGCACGAAGTCCATCGCTACCAGGGTTTATATAACATGTACTAAGTCCATAGCTACTGACATTAGGCACAGCTGCCAATGTTCTTTCATGAGGCACTAAGTTCATAGCTGCCAGGGTTTGTAGAATACATCCGGTGAACACGTAGTTCAAAAGTTAGGCACAACTGCCGATATTAACCATTAGGCGCAACTGCCAGGATATTTAGAGTACATTTGGTGAACACATCGTTCACAACACCTACAGGTTGCGATCCCGCTAGTGTTCCACTTGACTGTCTAGAATAGTTTGTGGTGTCATCTATACTCTGCTAGATGACTGGGCCATCGTTTGGGTCAAGGCTTCTCATTATCTTACACCTCTCATTGTCTATATCATCTTTCACCTCTCACCTTCTTATATCGTGGCGCAGCTGCCAATATTCATTTATATCATCTTTCATTCCTCATCGTTTATATACCCATGTTCTATCCAACATATTCGTAGATATAAAATACATATACAGTTTAATTCATTTAAAACATGTATAAATCGTTCATCCAGTATAGATATTAGGAACACAAATAATATGCACACATAGTACGTAATGTGACATCCCCAAAATCTCGGCCAGAAAAGATCGTTTTAGTTTATGCTTTTAAAGAAAATCAGAGTATTCCTTTGATTAAAAGAGTTGCGGAATTTGTTCCCAAAACAAAACATGATAAAAATTTATCAAAGCTTTTCTTAAAGAAATGTATTTTTCATTATATTACAATACTCGGGATGTCATGTTCCGATAAACAGACCAAAAGCATAAACATTTCAATACAGACCTTACAACAGTTATTTACAACAACAGGTCTATAATCCAAAAATATCTTGACAATTCATCCAACTTATGCCCTTGCGCCACTACCTGTAATTCAAAGAAACTGAGTGGGTCAGCCTTGAGAGCCTAGTGAGCATATAGGGTTTTCAACCCACAATAAATAATTATATCTAATTTCAGCAACCAACAATAACCCGATTACCCATTCCCGTTATCCTCACTTTATGTCCCTAAAACAACAACTATTACAAGGGACCTAATCTAGGATTTTCATCGGGACGGACATTACTGCAAAGGGGCTTCCTTAGCAATAGATGTCCTAAAGGAAACCATGAGGGGGATAGAGTACACCGGTGAACACATCGTTCACAACATCTAAAGGTTATGAGCCTGCTAGTGTTCCACTGGACTGTCTAGAATGAGTTCGTGGTCGTCATCCATACTCCGCTAGATGACTAGATCAACAACAACATCGAGGCCTCTCATCATTTTAATTTATCACACATCAACTATCTACCCATGTTCTACCCAACATATTAGTAGATAAAATATATACATTTATATACAGCTTAAAACCTGTACAAAACATCCATTCAACAACTAGTTCAAATAAACAAATAATATACAAACACATAGCACATATTTTACAAGAATACTTCATATCTATGTGTTAGAAGAAAACGAATATACACTCACTTGATAAGACAATGATCAGACAGCACCTTGTCTCTTAAAATAAACTTTTCCGATAAAACCGGGATGTTTTTTCTTGAAAACGGGGCTTCTCGCGGGCAGAGTTTCGACTCGGAAACTTTACTTCTTGGGATCTTCGGGACTTCGGAACTTGCTTCGGGGCTCGGGAATGATACCGGGGCTTTGGGATAATTCTGGCACGAAAAACGAGGCAAAACGGGAGAGAGAGAAGAGAAAATGAGCAAAAAGGTCGGCTGCCCTCGCATCCTTTATATAGGGGTTGAAGCCTCGCATTACGCTGGGCGTAATGCTCTACGCGGCGCGTAATGCTTCGGAAACGTCATCGCTTACGTCATCGGAGCACTCGAGTCCGAGGCGGTTCATGCACCGGAGTACGCTGGGCGTACCCAAAGGTTACGCGGGGCGTACCCTTCGGATAAGCCTTGGTATGCGTGCCACGATCTTCAAAAATTCATAACTTTCGTATACGAGCTCCGTTTTCGACGTTCTTTATATCCACGCGTAGGTGAGATTATGCTCTACACCTTTCGTTTAGACTCCGTTGGCTAATTTTCATTTTATTTTTATTATATTATTTTTAGTAGGCCGGGACAGGAAAATTCCGTTATAAAATCATAACTTCTTCATCTGACGTCCGTTTTCGTCTGTCTTTTTACCGATGGACTACTAATGACGAGATCTTCGATTCTCGTTTAGATTGTTTCGGCTAAAAAGCGCTCGATCTCAAATCGAGTATTCGGGCTGCACACTGCTAAGTCGAAACTTCGGAAAATCGTAACTTCCTCATACGAAGTCAGATTTAGGCATTCTTTTTATGCACGCTCTCGGTTTACCGTAATCTACAACTTCCGTTTAGATCACTAAGGCTAGATATCGCTCTATCTTAAATTCATATTTTACGTTCTTCAGCGGCGTGCCGGTTCCGTCGCGAAACTTCGACAGGTCATAACTTCTTCGTTATAACTCGGATTTCAGCATTCTTTATATATTCGGAAACCTCGTTATGACCACTACCACATCCTTCATAGATATCGGCTTTATCTAACATTTCATTTTGACGCTTATTTTTATTCTTAATTCAATTAAGACACACAATTAAGCATAAAACACATAATACTCAAATAATACACTTCTATTATTTCAAAACGGGTTTACAAAGGTTAACCTAGACTATTACAACAACATTAATGCTTAGCCCAGAAACACGGGCGTTACAACTCTCCCCACCTTAGAATGATTCCGTCCCCAGAATCACACATCAACAAACAAATGCGGATAGCGACTCATCATGTCACTCTCCGTTTCCCAGGTGAGATTTGGCCCATTCGCATGTTTCCAACGGACAAGCACTAATTCGACCATCTTACGTCGTAACTTCTTAGTCTTTCGGTCAACGATTGCCTCCGGTTCTTCAATTAACCTTTTGTTCTCATCAATTCTCAACTCCGAAAGTGGAATCATGTCGGGAACTTCTCCCGTGAACTTCCTCAAATAACACACATGAAAAGTGTTATGAATTCCATTCAGTTCTTCGGGTAGTTCGAGCTTGTAAGCTTGGTTCCCAATCCTCTGAAGAACTTTAAACGGTCCAATAAACCTTGGACTTAATTTTCCCCTTTTACCAAATCTTATAAGTCCCTTCCACTGCGAGACTTTAAGCAAAACCGAATCTCCAACTTCAAAAGTCATCGGTCTTCTTTTCTTGTCAGCATAGCTCTTTTGACGATCCTGAGCTGCTAACATTCTCTCCTTAATTATTTTCAACTTTTCAGCAGTTTGATGGACTATCTCCGGTCCCATAAACTGCTTTTCCCCAGCCTCAAGCCAACAAGACGACGTACGACACTTTTGTCCGTATAAAGCTTGATAAGGTGCCATCTTAATGCTCGAGTGGAAACTATTATTGTAGGAAAATTCTACCAAAGGTAAATGTTCATCCCAGTTACCTTGGAATTCCAGGGTACATGCTCTCAGCATATCTTCAAGTGTTTGTATCATTCTTTCGCTCTGACCATCAGTCTGTGGATGGTAGGCTGTACTTAAACACAACTTGGTACCCATTTCCTCTTGTAGACTTTTCCAAAATCTTGAGGTGAAACGGCTGTCACGATCTGATACAATCGTTAACGGAACACCGTGAAGCCTCACAATTTCCTTTACGTAAGAATTCGCAAGCTTATCCATAGACCATTTTTCATTGGCTGCTATGAAATGCGCACTCTTAGTGAATCGATCAACGACCACCCAAATCATGTCGTGACCATTCTTTGTTCTGGGTAGTTTAGTGACAAAATCCATAGCAATGTCTTCCCATTAACCCATAGGCACAGGTAAAGGTTCTAAACTCCCGTATGGTTTCTGATGTTGTGCCTTGACTCTCGCACAGGTCACACACTCCGCCACGTACTTCGCAATGTCGAGCTTCATCGTCGGCCACCAGTAATAGGGTTTCAGGTCCCTATACATTTTAGTGCTGCCCGGATGAATTGAGTACATGGTTTTGTGAGCTTCTTCCATCAGAAGATCTCTTATTCCTCCTGACTTAGGTACCCAAATACGATCTTGGAATACCTTCAGTCCATGACCGTTTGTACCGAACACCAACGTTTTGCCCAAACGTTCCTCCTTCCGGTCATTCTTCTCTAAAGCTTCTACTTGAGCTTTCTTTATACTCTCCACAATTGTCGAGACAACTTCTATTCTCAACGCTCTTGGCCTTTTTCTTTCAAGATTGACTTTCCGACTGAGAGCATCAGCAATAACATTGGCTTTACCGGGGTGGTAAAGTATCTAACAGTCGTAGTCCTTAAGTAATTCTAGCCAGCGTCTTTGCCTCATATTCAATTCTTTCTGATTAAAGAGATATTGGAGACTCTTATGATCAGTGAAAAGTTTGCACTTCGAGCCATAGAGGTAATGCCTCCATATTTTTAGAGCAAATACTATCGCTGCCAACTCCAAGTCATGAGTGGGGTAGTTCTTCTCATGCTCTTTCAGCTGTCGAGACGCATATGTTATCACCTTTTCTCTTTGGGTCAAAACACAACCCAATCCAAAACCAGACGCATCGCTATAGACAGCGAAGTCTTCAACTCCATCGGGTAAAGAAAGAATTGGTGCTTCACATAGCTTCTTCTTTAGCAACTCGAATGCTTCTCTGTGCTTATCACTCCAAGCATAAGTAGCTCCTTTGTGAGTTAAAGCTGTTAATGGAGTAGCGATCGAAGAAAAGCCTTGGATAAACCTTCGGTAATATGCGGCTAATCCCAAAAAGCTTCGGACCTCCGTGGGACTTTTTGGTTGTTCCCACTTCATTACAGCTTCGATCTTTACTGGATCAACCATTATTCCTTCTTGGTTGACCACGTGACCCAAGAATTGGACTTCTCGAATCCAAAAATCACATTTGGAGAACTTAGCATACAGCTTCTCTTTCTTCAAGACTTCTAACACTTCTCACAAGTGTCTGCCATGCTCCTCTTGGCTTTTCGAGTAAATCAGAATGTCGTCTATGAACACTATCACAGATTTATCGAGGAACGGATTACAAACCCTGTTCATTAAATCCATGAATGCTGCTGGAGCATTGGTTAGTCCGAACGACATAACCAAAAACTCGTAGTGTCCATATCGTGTTCTGAATGCAGTCTTCTCTATATCCTGCTCTCTTACCTTCAGCTGATGATATCCTGACCTTAGGTCGATCTTTGAAAAATAACTTGAGCCTTGTAGTTGATCGAACAGGTCATCAATCCTTGGCAACGGATATCTATTCTTTATTGTTGCCTTGTTCAGCTCTCTGTAATCGATGCACATCCTCATACTTCCATCTTTCTTCTTTACGAATAACACCGGGGCTCCCCAGGGTGATGAACTAGGTCTTATGAAACCTTTGTCCAATAGCTCCTGAAGTTGCATCATCAGCTCCTTCATCTCCGTCGGTGCTAATCGATAAGGTGCTTTCGCTATTGGTGTGGTCCCTGGTAACAAGTCAATACGGAATTATACTTGTCGATCAGGCGGTAATCCGGGAAGATCTTCGGGAAATACTTCCGGATACTCACACACGATAGGAATGCTCTTCATCTCCTTTTTCTCCATCTTTGCGTCAATCACTAATGCCAAATATGATGTACATCCTTTGGCCAAACACTTTCTGGCTTTCATTAGAGAAATTATACCAGAATTTACCCTGCGTTTGTCCCTGTACACCATAAATGACTCCTTCCCTGGCGGGTTTACTTTTACAATCTTCTTCTTGCACAGCATTTCGGCATCATTGGCGCTAAGCCAATCCAGTCCCAACACGATGTCGAAACCGTTAAGTTCGATAGGCAATAATTCATCGTGAAACTTATTCCCGTTCAGGTCGATTAAGATGTTTTTCATACGATGGCTAACAGGTACAAACTTGCCACTAGCAACTTCGACTAATAAAGCATTATCTAGTCTATCAACAGGCAAAGCTAGCTTTCTACCAAATTCATGCGAAATAAAGGAGTAGTTGGCTCCAGAATCAAATAAAATTTGGGCAGGCAATTTGTTTACGAGAAAGGTACCTGAAGCGACATCAGCTTCTTCTTTGGCAGCTTCCAGTGTCATCTGGAAGGCTCTCGCCTTCGGCTTCGGTGGAATTTTAGGTTTTGCTGCTTCCTTCTTTTTCGGACAATCCCTCGAGATGTGCCCCTCCTCACCACACCCGTAGCAGACTTTCTTGGTAAGGGTGCATTCGTTGGCATAGTGCCCTGGCTTTCCACACTTGAAGCATGTGACTTCCCCATCACATTTCCCACGATGCTTCTTCTTGCATTTGTCGCACCACTTCGCTTCGCCTCCTCCTCCTCTCGAACTAGACTTCGAGAATTTACCCTTTTTGATGGACCCCGAAGGCCCGTCGAACTTCCTCTTCTCACCAACTTCTGACCTCTTCAGACCCTTCTCCCTGATCTGGGTCTCAACATTCTTAGCAGCCCAGATGGCGGCTTTCAACGTGGTTGCTTGCTTAACCATTGGACCATAGTCCGCTGGTAGTCCGAGGGCAAACTTATTGACCTTTGAGAGTTCTGTTGGAACTAGGTATGGGATAAGCTTCATCTTTTCCGTGAAACTTGCAGCGTATTCAGTAACGCTCATTTTTCCCTTTTTCAAATTCTGAAACTCATTATTGATTTCCAGAAGGTCCTGCTTGGAGCAGTATTGCTGTTTCAGCTGTTCCACAAAGTCTTCTCAAGACATTTTGCTCGCTTCTCCCTTGGGCATCGAGGTAGCTAACAACTTCCACCAACTCAACACGCCAGATTTCAACAAAGGGATCGCAAGCGCGGTCTTCTGCCTGTTGCTGCATTCGCAACTTTCAAACATTGTCTCCATTTCGGAGATCCAATCCATAATTTGCACCGGCGTCGGGCTTCCGGATAGACACGGTGGCTTAGATGCCATAAAATCCTTGTATTTACATCCTCTTCCATCATTTCCTCCAGCACGATTGTTTTGTCTAACAATTGGTGGGTTGGCTTGACCAACGGTACCACTGAAGTTTCCACCTTCCGACGGCCCTCCATTCACTTCGGGCTCTTCAACTTGAATTGAAAGTTCTTCACGATTTTGTTGAAGCAGACGTCTAGTTTCTTCCATCTGTCGATCCAACATCGTCTGAATCATCAATGGTACACCAGCCATTGTCACCGGCTCAGGTGCTGCTGCTACAACAGGTATTTGCTCGATTACAGGTGGTTGATTCCTGTTTTCGTTTGCGTTTCCAGTGCCACTTCTTGTTCTTGCCATCGTTGATCTATACACCGAACAAGGTGAATTTAGATCCTCCTTCACGATAGATAATTATTCAATTCACTCCGAAATGTTTACATGCTAGTTCTAATACCGTCGACGCACGCTTAGAATCCTAAACACATAAGGTTTCCAGATCCGGTCGGCAACAGACCATAGATCCGAACAAATAATATCATATATGGCAAACATATAACATTTAGCACATAAAAGCATTTTAGGCAACTTTCCTAAAATAAACTAATGCTCGTGTCTAAAATATGACAGACACGCACCTTACGATCATCACTTAGCATTCTAAGTTTAAGTCTAGAAATCCTAGAAATTCCTAGTTCGCTTAAACTAATGCTCTGATACCAACTGTGACATCCCCAAAATCTCAGCCAGAAAAGACCGTTTTAGTTTATGATTTTAAAGAAAATCAGAGTAATCCTTTGATTAAAAGAGTTGCGGAATTTGTTCCCAAAACAAAACATGATAAAAATTTATCAAAGCTTTTCATAAAGAAATGTATTTTTCATTATATTACAATACTCGGGATGTCATGTTCCGATAAACAGACCAAAAGCATAAACATTTCAATACAGACCTTACAACAGTTATTTACAACAACAGGTCTATAATCCAAAAATATCTTGACAATTCATCCAACTTATGCCCTTGCGCCACTACCTGTAATTCAAAGAAACTGAGTGGGTCAGGCTTGGGAGCCTAGTGAGCATATAGGGTTTTCAACCCACAATAAATAATTATATTTAATTTCACCAACCAACAATAACCCGATTACCCATTCCCGTTATCCTCACTTTATGTCCCTAAAACAACAACTATTACAAGGGACCTAATCTAGGATTTTCATCGGGACGGACATTACTGCAAAGGGGCTTCCTTAGCAATAGATGTCCTAAAGGAAACCATGAGGGGAATAGAGTACACCGGTGAACACATCGTTCACAACATCTAAAGGTTATGAGCCTGCTAGTGTTCCACTGGACTGTCTAGAATGAGTCTGTGGTCGTTATCCATACTCCGCTAGATGAATAGATCAACAACAACATCGAGGCCTCTCATCATTTTAATTTATCACACAACAACTATCTACCCATGTTCTACCCAACATATTAGTAGATAAAATATATACATTTATATACAGCTTAAAACCTGTACAAAACATCCATTCAACAACTAGTTCAAATAAACAAATAATATACAAACACATAGCACGTATTTTACAAGAATACTTCATATCTATGTGTTAGAAGAAAACGAATATACACTCACTTGATAAGACAATGATCGAACAGCACGTTGTCTCTTAAAATAAACTTTTCCGATAAAACCGGGATGTTTTTTCTTGAAAACCGAGCTTCTCGCGGGCAGAGTTTCGGCTCGGAAACTTTACTTCTCGGGATCTTCGGGACTTTGGAACTTGCTTCGGGGCTCGGGAATGATACCGGGGCTTCGGGATAATTCTGGCATGAAAAACGAGGCAAAACGGGAGAGAGAGAAGAGAAAATGAGCAAAAAGGCCGGCTACCCTCGCATCCTTTATATAGGGGCTGAAGCCTCGCATTACGCTGGGCGTAATGCTCTACGCGGGGCGTAATGCTTCGGAAACGTTATCGCTTACGTCATCGGAGCACTTGAGTCTGAGGCGGTTCATGCACCGGAGTACGCTGGGCGTACCCAAAGGTTACGCGGGGCGTACCCTTCGGATAAGCCTTGGTATGCGTGCCACGATCTTCAAAAATTTATAACTTTCGCATACGAGCTCCGTTTTCGACGTTCTTTATATCCACGCGTAGGTGAGATTATGATCTACAACCTTCGTTTAGACTCCGTTGACTAATTTTGACTTTATTTTTATTATATTATTTTTAGTAGGCCGGGACAGAAAAATTCCGTTATAAAATCATAACTTCTTCATCCGACGTCCGTTTTCGTCTGTCTTTTTACCGATGGACTACTAATGACGAGATCTTCGATTCTCGTTTAGATTGTTTCGGCTAAAAAGCGCTCGATCTCAAATCGAGTATTCGGGCTGCACACTGCTAAGTCGAAACTTCGGAAAATCGTAACTTCCTCATACGAAGTCAGATTTAGGCATTCTTTTTATGCACGCTCTTGGTTTACCGTAATCTACAACTTCCGTTTAGATCACTAAGGCTAGATATCGCTCTATCTTAAATTCATATTTTACGTCCTTCAGCGTCGTGCCGATTCCGTCGCGAAACTTCGACAGGTCATAACTTCTTCGTTATAAGTCGGATTTCAGCATTCTTTATATATTCGGAAACCTCGTTACGACCACTACCACATCCTTCATAGATATCGGCTTTATCTAACATTTCATTTTGACGCTTATTTTTATTCTTAATTCAATTAAGACACACAATTAAGCATAAAACACATAATACTCAAATAATACACTTCTATTATTTCAAAACGGGTTTACAAAGGTTAACCTAGACTATTACAACAACATTAATGCTTAGCCCAGAAACACGGGCGTTACACGTAATTTATATTAAATACTTCATATCTATGTGTAAGATGAAAGTAACTATGCACTCACTTGTTAAAGTGGTGATTCCAACTTGGACAGCGCTTCGCTTCTTAACAATACAATTTCCTTCGACGAAACCTTATATTATTACCACTAGATTTTAGTCTAATATTTATCACGACTAATTACGAGCGTTATTATTTTATAAGTGTTAAACAATAAGCGTTATTATTTTAGTCTAATTTTAGTCTAATATTTACACAAATAATATGACATTCCCGACTTCTAAAATTCGTAACTTTCGCATATGAGCTACGTTTTCGACGTTCTTTATATCCACGCGTAGTTAGAGACGTACTCTACAACTTTCGTCTGTCTTTTTATCGTTGAGCTTTTATTAACGAGATCTTCGATTCTCGTTTAGGTTGTGTCTGCTAAAAATCGGTCGATCTAATATTCGAACTCCAGGCTGCATACTACTATGCCAAATCTTGGAAAAATCATAACTTCCTCATACGAAGTCAGATTTGGGCGTTCTTTATATGTACGGAACCCTTGTGACATATACTATAACTTGGTTAAGATTATTTACGCTAAATAATATTCTATCAAAAAGTCATTTTTAATGCTCATTGTCTTTAAATTGACTAGTCCGAATCAGCGGGCGTTACACAACAACATAGCGCTCTTTGGACAGTTCGATCAACGTGGTCTTAATAGGCCCAAACATCTTCAGAATTTCCTCCCTCATCGTTGCGGCCACCTCAACGACAATGATCTTACGGATCTCATCATCACTGGTATACGGTCTCTCTAGGTCACTAGAGCTTGGACCTTTGGTAACTACCACCATACTGAAACATGTGAGGAAAAATGTCAACAATTAGGCCATAGTTTATACATACATGAAACACACCCTTACTAGTTCCCTAGTAGTCTTAGGACTCTTCCTGAATTTCGTATGGATCATGTTCTTTCAGTAGTACGGGCCCATACTGTTGGAATAGTGTCCAAGGTCATTAACTATTGGTAATATTTCTAATAATAGCAGGGTCCTTTTGGGTTGCCCTCAAGACCCAAATTGAGTAGAATAAATAAAGGAGAAATTAGTTTATTAATTATTATGGTTAATAATTAATTAGAAACTAATGGGAAATATATTTTGGAAATATATTTTGGGAATTAGTTAACAGTTTAATTAATTAAAGGGTTGAATGTTCATTAATCGATAGTTGGTTAATCAGGAATGTTCCAGAACCCTTATGGAATTAGGGTTGGATGAAAATCACTCCATCCCACATGGGAAAGGAGTGAAATTTTGTGGTTAGGCCTCCATCCCACATGGGAAGGAGTACTAAACCCTAGGAGGCATCCAAGGCTATAAATAGGGACTTAGGGATTTCATTCCTCCTTGCACCTTGGCTTGAAGTATTCGCCAACCCTTCTTCCTCCCCCTCTTAGGGACGATTTCTAACCCCTTTGGGTTTGTGAAATTGACCCTTCTCCTAGTTATTTTTATTCCACTCTTTGGTGTCATTGGGTGTGATACCATTGGAGGGATTCTGGTTTGGATCCTTTCATCCAAGCAACTTCATGGAGGTTCAAGATCTCAAGCATGGAGATAAAGGGCTACATAAGAGGTATATTTTCTTACTTATGTTTTAGTTTTCTAGGGTTGATGTAATTAGCATGAAGCCATAGATCCATAGGATGCATGTACACTTAGGTATATCGTTGTTTCGATTTTTCTGCTGCCTAGTTTCAGAGTGTATTTGATGCGTAGAAAACTCAACACATACTACCTTCCACACCTATCCGTATTTAACTCAGAATTCCTCCCAAGGCCCCAAGTCACTAAGTTACTCCACACACTAAGTGCATTAGCACACATCTATAAGCTCCAAAGAGCCACATCTAACTCCTAGGTACTTATCCTATGTTCTATCTCAACCATCCTACCGCACCGCTAGAAGTCTCCACTAATCCTGCTAATTTCTCTGCGTATACCAATCACACATAATCGTGATCCGATAGATGGTCGAATAATTGATTCCACCCCAAGTCCACAACTAAACTAGGAACAACAAATAAAGGTAAACCAGGGCATTCTAGGGTTATAAAATCCTAATTATGTACAACTATATAATATACACATAACAATTAACAATATTAACTTCAACTCCTTGTATAGCATCACAAACATTCCCTAGGCTATAAGGCATCACAAGATAAAGCAACTTTATCATGCAAATCCTGATGGGATCCTTAGCCTATCAACTAACATGCATTTCTAACAGCTCTTATAACGACAACTCAATTATAAAATATAAGACGAGATATTTTGGGAATTCCATTCTCGAGCTCCGACTGACTGTACACTTTGAATCTTCCACTTCCTTAAGAATTGATCTTTTTTGAAAATGTTTTATGAAAATTCCTCAGATCCTTACCTTGAGTTTGGAATCACACGAGTGTTCATCCAAATCCCTCAAACCAGGGCTCTGATACCAACTTGGAATATCCCAAAATCACGACCATTTTTTTTGTTTTGAAATTACGTAAAAACATTGTTTCTAGGAAAAACCATAAGTATCAAAATATAATCATCCCAAAAATCAGAGTATCAAAATATACAGAAACATGAAAACGGTCGATAAGAGTGTATAGTCAAGCCTTCGCCTTCCAACGATCATTTGAAGTACCTGAAACACATTTAAATCCACAATTATAAAGGTGATGCTTAGTGAGTTCCCCCAAAATATCACATACAACACATCATAATAAAAAACTATGGGTTATCAGTAAACTTGGAACTATCAGTAGTCTTGAGGACTATCAGCAGTCCTATGGGCTCACAACAACCTTATCAGTTATCAGCAAACCTATGGACTATGAACAGTCCTGGAGTTATCAACAACTCAATAAACACACATAACATCAATCAGCAAATAAGACTCAGCTAGTCTAGCATGCATCCTACTATGACATAGGTAATACAGTGAGAAGAGCCACCTTGAAAACAGTAGGCTAACACAATAACTCTTTGATAGAGAAGACTGATACTACAAGACACATACACACAGCATATGAATACCATCTCATTCTACACCATAAAACCCTTAAGTTGACCAAAGTCAACAATGGTAAAAAATTCAATGGTCAAAGTCAGCCCCAGCTGACCCCCACGTCGTGGACACCCATTGGCAAGGGTGAAGTTACTTAAGACTTAGGCAGGTTCTACGACCTACCTAAGATTCTACATTTATATGGAGTTTATATAGTAAAATTTTAAGTACCTATCTTAAAAAAAGTTTAGAACCTATCTTAGAGCATTTGGGATGAACATAATAGGAACAAACATGATCTAGATTTTTTAATCAAGTCAAATGAGATGTTAGATCTGGCATGAATCAAGAGCTCGTTAAAATAAGATAAAAAAACACAGAGAAAAAACCAAAGAAACAAATACATAAAAAGAGATAAGGGAAATGTGTGATGGTGTTAGTGATTGAGAGGCTAGAGGATCGCTACAAACGAAAAGAAACAGTACCTTTATGATTTTTACAGACATGACTATTATCTTGATTCTTGTTATGCTTGCAAAACGGGTAATATGTGTTGTTAAGCAAACAAATTTAAATTAGTGTTATTATTTTTGATTTTATGAGTTTTAACATTATAATTTTATTTTGTTTAATTTGGTTTTGTGTAACGGAAGAAATATATATGGTTTTGATAACAATAAAACTTGCTAGTTTGCTATAGGTTTTCTTTGTACTCCTTTTTCATAGTTAATTATGAAGATGCTTACATTTCATATATTGTTTAAAGGGTAATATAGTATATATTAACATCTTGTTATGCCGCGTTCAAGTCTTCTTCCATCCGGTCTTATTACGTCCAGTTATGTCCTATGTATAATTGTAAGAAATTTTTATGTATAACTATCGAATATATGTTAGAATATTTAAAGGTATACAACCCGACTCGTCATGAAGTATTATTAATCCTTCCATTTTATCGAGTTCATGTAATTAAGGAACCATGTAACTTTCTGTCCTAGATTCGCCACTGCCCATTGGCCATGCCATCGCAACATTGAGAAAAAACAGTCGCAAAGACTGTCTATCGCTACGTCATGGTGATCAACCTTCCACATTGTGGGTGCTGCTTATATCAAATTAATGCATTAAGCTCTTAATCCTTCAAACCACTCATTGGTACTTTCTAGAGGGCTTTCTTACTTCCAATACTCCATAAAATCGTTGCTTCATAGACATGCATGTCCAATACATGTCTTGAGCTTAAATTAGGTCAAAATGATGAAAATAAGATTAAGATCACATGCATGGAACTCATAACTCACTAACTCTCTAGATATGGGACAAGAGGCCACAAAGGAACCTCAAGGAATCATAAAGTTGCTAAGTTTATGAAATCCCAACACTTAAACCACCTCAAATATGGAGGAAAATGGACAAAAACCTATATCTAGCATGCTTGGACACAAAAAGTAGAAGCTTGAGGACTTACAAGGGTGTAAAAGCTACACAAGATGATAAGGGAGAGGCTTGCTTGCTACAACAATGCACTGAAACACCTTCTTCTTTTTCAAGAGGCTAAAATCACCATAAAGAGCTCACAAGGTAAAAAAATGGAGGTTAGGTTTTCTTCTAGGATGAAGGGAGGTGATGGAGGCTAAGGATGTGAAAACCCTAGCCATCAAATCCCTTAAATAAGACTCAAAACCCAAAAAATTAGGGTTTGCACTCTGGCGGCCATCATGTCCTGGCCATAACCTTGCCACATTGTGGTGCACAAGAATAATGCACGTTTCATAAGGCTATGACCACATCGTGGTGTATCCTTCACCATGTCGTGGTCATCTCAAAATCCACATTTTACTTCTTTTAATTGCCAAAAACATAATTGAATCATTAACCTGTAATAGATGTTACAGTAGAGAGGAGGCTGCCAAGTAGGGTTTAATCCCAGACTCTAGGGTTAGGGTGGCTTAAATACTTCATAACTTTCAATTTAGGCCCCTTAAGTGTGAGGAAATGAGCCCATGACCCATGTATATGATCAAGTATCATTTGCTTGCACTTTAGCCCCCTAAAGTTAACTTTAACCACGATAAAAGTAACTTAGCAACAATACATAACAGAAAACTAACCTCGATAACAGAATGGAAAAGTTTAGGTCATTATAATATAGTTTGCAACACAAGCCCACATAGATTTATGATAAATGAGGAACATAAAGGTAGCATGGAACAACATAGACGTGAGGAATCCCTTGCATAGCCCATGGAAGAAGTGTATGGTGATGCTGATGTCGGGAAAGACAACTTGAAGAAGCTTTGGAGAATGAGCTTGAGATGAACAATTTAGGAGTTGAAAGAAGATAATAGGGATGGAGATTTAGAGGGATAGAAGCGAGATGGTTATATATTTCTCACTATATTAAGAAAGTCCTGCGGTTGTTCTATTGTGATCAATTGAAACTTGTTAGTACTTTTGTGGTAGTTCATGGTAATCAGAGGAAAGCTCATTGGGAAGTGGTCAAGTGGATCTTACAACACTTGAAGGGAACGACTGATGCTTTTATGGTGTATGGTGCTAATTCATGACATACGAACATGGTTGGATCAATAGACTCTGTAACACCCAGTCTCAGGTACGCATTTAAATTCAAGCCAAACTTCATATTTTACCCTTGGACTCGGCGAGTTGGAGGCCCAACTCGTCAAGTAGGATCGACTCTGGGTCGGGGGACTAAGTGACCTACTCGACGAGTCGGAAGACCGACTCGGCGAGTAGGAGCTGTCTGAGTGAAACCCTAAATTAGAGGGTTTGCACCCTATTTAAACATCTTATGAGGCTTCCACCCCATCCTCCATCACCTTCAAGCTCTGTCCTCGAAACCCTAATCAATTGTGAGCATTCTTGAGCAATTTGTGCCTTTCCTTGTGATTTGAAGTTAGAAGAAGGAAGGGAAAGCTTGGTGAATCAAGAAGCAAGTCAGTGGATCCAGAGTTGTGGTTGCACTTCCAGTTATTTGAGGTAAAGAGCTCCTACCTTGACTCCTTATTTGTTAGATCTACTTTGAGGCTTGAATCTTGACATCTTTGGGGGCACTTCCAAGCCATTTCGGATTGTAGAGTGTAATATAGGGTAAATGATTCAGATCTGGAACCTTGGAGGGTTCTCATGGCATAAAGGTGCCAACTTTATGGCCATGAGAACCCCATGCATGTAATAAACCCCTATTTTTGGTCTTTTGAGCTTAAAAGTCCCATGCATGGACGT
Organism: Lactuca virosa; assembly: GCF_052849685.1. Taxonomy (NCBI): domain Eukaryota; kingdom Viridiplantae; phylum Streptophyta; class Magnoliopsida; order Asterales; family Asteraceae; genus Lactuca; species Lactuca virosa. The sequence goes on from NC_136433.1 coordinate 116,204,289, forward strand.
AAAGTTCATGACTTTACGTGTTATATCGACCTTAGGAGCCCAGATCTACCCTTTGGATGAGATTAGCACAACAGAAATCGAGTTATGGGCATGGACATTAGTTGACTCGACGAGTCGTTCATGGGACTCGGCGAGTCGGGGGGTTGGTTCCCCAACCTTTTCTGATTCTAAGGGATCTAGTTGAGTCTAGAAGGGATCTAGATGAGTCCAGATGGGGGACTCAACAAAATAGACGTAGTTATGGACCTGGAAACCATGGGACTCGGCGAGTCCAAGGCAATCTCCCAACCCATGAAGACGGACTCGACGAGTTGTTCATACAACTCGGCGAGTCACAGACTAGTCACACTCATATGATGAAGATGAACTCGACGAGTTCAAGGATGAACTCGGCGAGCCAGATGAAGATAGTCTCGATGTTATGTTTGAAGGAGAACTCGTCGAGTTCTTGCTAGACTCGACGAGTAGAGTCAGAGTTGGGAACAGATGAAAGAATAGGGACTCGACGAGTTGGTGAGCCAACTCGGCGAGTCAGGTCAACTGGGTGTTGACTTTGACCAGGATGTTGATTTTAGCCACGGGTAAAACGGTCATTTTACCCTAAGAGTAGTTATCAGTTTTTGGCTAAGTACCTTTATGGAAATTTATAGCCGGAGAGTCGCCGGAGCAGCAAACATAGATTCCTCACCCAGAGTTGCAGCAGTCAGTCAAACGAGGTGAGTCTTCCTCCAGTAGGAACGGGTCTAAGGCATCAATGACGGTCTGTTTAAGTAGTAGAGTATGCTGGGGTGAGCCCGATGCCGAGGTTAGCCCGATACAGTTTATATGTTTCCGGACTTCGGTCCGATGCCGGGGCGGTTCCGAGAAGTAGTTAAGTATGCTTGATGTCTTTGTGATTCATGCATGTATATGTGTTATGTGTTATGTGTCCCGGACTCCGGTCCGATGTCGGGCAAGCCCGATGCAGTATATGCGTTTATGTTATATGTTATGTGTTAAGTGTTCCGGGGTAAGCCCGATGTATGTTAGTCATTATGCCATGTATTATGTATTTCGGGGAAATCCCGATGTATGCTAGTTTATGTGTTATATGTTATTTGTTCCGTGCTTCGGTCCGATATCGGGCAAGCCCGATACAGATTATGTAACGCCCGTAGATCCGGGCTAGTCAATTTAGAGACGATAAGCATCAAAAATGACTTTTTGATAGAAGATTATTTAGAATGAATAATCTTAACTAAGTTGTAGTGGTCGTGACATGGATTCCGGATATATAAAGAATGCCGAAATCCGAGTTATAACGAAGAAGTTATGACCTGTCGAAGTTTCACGACAGAACCGGTACGACACTGTGTGACGTAAATAGCGAACTTACGATAGAGCGATATTTAGCCTTAGTGATATAAACGAAAGTCGTAGAATACGTTAAACCGAGAGAGTGCATAAAAAGAACGTCTAAATCTGACTTCGTATGAGGAAGTTATGATTTTTCGAAGTTTCGACTTAGCAGTATGCAGCCCAAAGTTCGAATATGAGATTGAGTGATTTCTAGCCAAAACAACCTAAACAAGAATCGAAGATCTCGTCAATAGTAGTCCAACGGTAAAAAGACAGACGAAAACGAACGTCGGATGAAGAAGTTATGATTTAGTAGCGGACTTTTCCTGTCCCGGCCAACTAAAAATAATATAATAAAAATAAAGTCAAAATTTGCCGACGAAGTCTAAACGAGAGTTGTAGAGCATAATCTCACCTACGCGTGGATATAAAGAACGTCGAAAACCGAGCTCATATGCGAAAGATATGAATTTCTGAAGTTCGGGGCACGAACCCAACCCTGTGTCAGGGTTCACGACGTGAACAGTGGGTTCACGACGTGAACTCAGTGATGAGACCCTTCTGAGTCTGGCAGAACCAAGTTGAGACTACGCACCTGATAACGTCCAAAGTCACGACGTGAAATGATGGTTCACGATGTGAAAATCGAAAAATCAGCCCTATAAATAGAATTCAAGGGCAGCCGAATCTGGTTGCTCAATCTCTTCCCTCTCACCAATATTACCTCGATTTACGTGCAAGTTATACCCCCGAAGCCCTGGTATCATCCCGAGACCCAAAGCGAGTCCCGAAGCTCCGAAGATCCCGAGAAGAAAAGAGTTTCCGAGCCGAAGCTCTACCCGCGAGAAGCCCGATGTGTGAAGATACCCCGGTTTCATCAAAGAATACTACTTGAAGAGCCGTAGTGTTGTCCGATAATCGTCTAATCAAGTGAGTGTGTAGTTACTTTCTTCTACCGCATAGATATGAAGTATTTGCTATGAAATATGTGTTATGTGTTTATATATTGTTTGTTTACTTGATTTAAATGATTTAAACTATATATGTAATTTATATCTGTAAATATGTTGGGTAGAACATGGGTAGATGAAATAGTTGGTGTGTGAGGAAAAATGAGTTTGAGGATGAGACAAAAGATGATATAGATCATGAGATGAGGGTGACAGGTGAAAAATGAGCGAAACCTTTACCCAAATGATGGCCCCCGTCATTCAGCAGAGTATGGATGACAACCACGGACTATTCTAGACAGTCCAGTGGAAAACTAGCAGGCTCGCAACTTGTAGGTGTTGTGAACGATGTGTTCATCGGTGTACTCTAAAAACCCTGGCAGCTATGGACTTAGTGCCTTATATAAATACAATGGTAGCTATGGATTTAGTACTGTGTAGATGAACCTTGGTACCTATGGATTTTGTATTGTGTAGATGAACCTTGGTAGCTATGGAATTAGTACTGTGTAGATGAACCTTGGTAGCTATGGATTTAGTACTGTGTAGATGAACCTTGGTAGCTATGGATTTAGTACTGTGTAGATGAACCTCGGGCAGCAATGGACTTTGTGCCAATTCCTTAGGTCAATCCTTAGGAATGAATGAAGGAAGGATAGTTGATTCTTAGGGTAAAACCTTAAAAAATAAAGAAGATAATGGGGATGGGAAATTAGGTTGATTGTTTGATGATTAAATATAATCATTATATTATTGTGGGTTGAAAACCCTATATGCTCACCAGGCTCCCAAGCCTGACTCACTCAGTTTTCTTTGCATTACAGGTAATGGCACAAGATTATAAGTTGGTTGACTTGACGAGAGATTCTGGATTATACACCAGTAGTTGTAAGGTCTATTTTGTTCTGTTTATGCTTTTGGTTTGTATCGGAACATGACATCCCGAGATTTTGTTATATAATGAAAATACATTTCTTTAAGAAATACTTTGATAAATTCTTATCATATTTTGTTTTGGGAACGAATTCCGCAACCGTTTTCTTTAAACGATTACTCTGATTTTAAAACAAAGCATAAACAAATCGGTCTTTTCTGGCCGTGAAATGGGGATGTCACAGTTGGTATCAGAGCATTAGTTTAAGCGAACTAGGAATTTGTAGGATTTCTAGACTTAAACTTAGAATGCTAAGTGAAGATTGTGGGGTGAGTGTCTGTTGTACTTTAGACACGAGCACTAGTTTATTTTAGGAAAGTTGCCTAAAATGCTTTTATGTGCTATGTGACATCCCCTAATTTCTTGGCCAAAAAAGACCGATTTAATTTATGCTTTTTTAAAAATAAAATCAGAGAAATCTTTTCAAAAGATGTTGCGGAATAGGTCCCCAAAATAAAACATGATAAAAGTTTATCAAAACCCTTCTTTAAGAAGGTATATATTTTCCATATATATCAAAACCTCGGGATGTCATGTTCTGATACAGATCAAAAGCATAAACAAGACATTATAAGCCTTACTACAGTTATTTACAACTAATGGCCTATAATCAAAAATCTTTCATCGTCCTCCGGCTATGCTCGGGGTCCACTACCTGTAATCATAAAAAAACTGAGTGGGTCAGGCTTGGGAGCCTGGTGAGCATATAGGGTTTTCAACCCACAATAATAATAACTTATTAAGTTCACCAATCAACAATAACCCTGATTACACATTCCCATTGTCCTCACTTTACGTCCCTAAACACCTAACACAAGGGACTTAGCCTAAGGAATATCATCGGGTTGGACACTACTGCTAAGGGGACTCCTCAACCATACATGTCCTAAAGGCAGCCATGAGGGGGATTGGAGTACACCAATGAACATTTAGTTCATCAACACCTACAAGTTGCGAACTTGCTAGTGTACCACTGGACTGTCTAGAAAGGTCCGTGATCGTCATCTATACTCCGCTAGACGACTACAACAACACCAACAACAACACCGACACCGAGGCCTCTCATCATTTTAACACCCACCGACTATTTTGTCTACCCATGTTCTACCCAACATATTTGTAGATAAAATACATATACAGTTTAAAACTTGTATAAAACATCTATTCAACAGTCACCTCAAATAAACAATTAACATATTTACACATAGCACGTATTTTAAGCTAAATACTTCATATCTATGTGTAAAGTGAAAGTAACTACACACTCACATGTTTTGATGAAAATCGGGCAGCAATTCGTTTCCTAAAACGTTCGTTTCTAATAAAACCAGGAGTTTTATTGAGAAACCGGGCTCTGCAAAGGTCGGGCTTCGAAACCGAAAAGATAAATTTTTTGGGCTTCACGGGCACTTCGTGGCGTATTCCGGGGGTTATAATCGATATCGGGGCTTCGGGGGATGTTAATATGGAAGAAATATGAGTTTAGGGGATAAATTGACAATTTTCCAAAGTATACCTGGGAGGTCTCGCACCCTCCTATTTATAGGAGCGAGCCTCCTGATCCAACGGCTGAGAAGCCTCCAGGTGGCGAAGATCCGAAGCTCGCAGGGGGATGGCTCACACGTGACTGCGCATGCGAGGGGGCTGTTGGCCTCTTGTGATTGGACCGAAGTCCTAGGTCCGAAGTAGGGCATCCGTGGCTTCATGCGAGGGCTCGGTCACGTGTAAGAGGGTACGTGTCGCATCTCTACTGGACCACTTCGGATCAGCTCAGGAGCTCGGATGAGTCATCAGTTTCGGACACGTGGCACCTTCTAAGCGAGGGTGAGGTGGCCGAAGTCCACCTTGCGAATTTTCTCGGTTTTAGCAATTTTTCTCGTTTTTCGCGCCAAAACTTCTAAAATCCATAACTTTCGCATACGAGCTCCGTTTTTGATGTTCTTTATATGCACGCGTAGGTAAAATTACGCTCTACAACTTCCGTTTAGACTTCGTCGTCTAATTTTGAGTTTAATTTTTATATTATTATTTTTAACAGAACGGGATAGGAAATCCGTTAAAATTCATAACTTCTTCATCCGACGTCCGTTTTCATCAGACTTTTTACCGTTGTGCTACTATTTACGAAACCTTCGATTCTCGTTTAGGTTGTGTCGGCTAAAAATCACTCGATCTAAAATTCGAGTTTTTAGCTGTCTACTGCTAAGCTGAAACTTCGAAAAATCATAACTTCCTCATACGAAGTCAGATTTGGGTGTTCTTTTTATACATACTCTCGGTTTAACGAACACTACGAGTTTCGTTTAGATCACTAAGGCTAAAAAGTAGTTTATCGAAAACTCACTTTTTACGACATTCAGCACCGAGCCGGTTTTGTCGTGAAACTTCGACAGGTCATAACTTCTTCGTTATAACTCGGATTTCGGCATTCTTTATATATCTGTAATCCTTGTCACGACCACTACAACTTTCTTAATAGATATAGACTTTATCTAAAATTTATTTTCGACGCTCATTTTGATTCTTAATTAATTAACTCCTAGTAATTAAGCATAAAACACATAAAACACATAGAATTCACATAATTCCTTTTTCATTTCTTCAAAATGAGTTACAAAGGTTAACCTAGACTATCACCTTAATATTAATGCCTAGGCTAGAAACACGAGTGTTACAATTCTCTCCCCCTTAGGATGATTCCGTCCCCGGAATCACATATCACCAAACAACTGCGGGTAGCGACTCATCATGTCACTCTCCGTTTCCCAGGTGAGATTTGGTCCATTCGTATGTTTCCAGCGCACAAGCACTAAATCAACCATCTTGCATCGCAACTTCATAGTCTTATGGTCAACGATTGCCTCAGGTTCTTTAATCAACCTCTTGTTTTCATCCAACCTTAACTCAGAAATCGGAATTATGTCGGGCACATATCCCGTGAACTTCCTCAAATAACACACATGAAATGTGTTATGAATACCCTCCAGTTCTTCCGGTAATTCTAGCTTGTAAGCTTGATTCCCGATCCTCTGGAGAACTTTAAATGGTCCAATAAACCTTGGACTCAACTTTCCCCTTTTACCAAATCTTATAAGTCCCTTCCACGGCGAGACTTTAAGTAAAACCGAATCTCCAACTTCGAAGGATATCGGTTGTCTTTTCTTGTCAGCATAGCTCTTTTGTCGATCTTGAGCAGCTAACATCCTCTCCCTTATCACTTTCAACTTTTCAGCAGTTTGATGGACTATCTCAGGTCCCATAAACTGCTTTTCCCCAGCTTCCAGCCAACATGATGGCGTTCGACACTTTTCTCCATACAAAGCATGATAAGGTGTCATCTTAATGCTTGAGTGGAAACTATTATTATAGGAAAATTCTACTAAAGGTAAGTGTTCATCCCAGTTACCTTGGAATTCTAGGGTACATGCTCTCATCATATCCTCCAATGTTTGAATTGTTCGCTCGCTTTGACCATCAGTTTGCGGATGGTAAGTTGTACTCAAACACAACTTGGTACCCAATTCCTCTTGTAGACTCCTCCAAAACCTTGAGGTAAAACGACTGTCACGATCGGATACAATCGTTAACGGAACACCGTGTAGCCTCACAATTTCCTTCACATAAGAATTCGCAAGTTTATCCATAGACCATTTCTCGTTAGCGGCTATGAAATGTGCACTCTTAGTGAAGCGATCAACGACCACTCAAATCATGTCGTGACCGTTCCTTGTTCTGGGTAGTTTAGTCACAAAATCCATGGTAATGTCCTCCCATTTACCCATGGGTACAGGTAAAGGTTCTAAACTCCCATACAGTTTCTGATGTTGTGCCTTAACCCTATCACAAGTTACACACTCAGCCACATACTTAGCAACGTCGAGCTTCATCGTCGGCCACCAGTAATAGGGTTTTAGATCCCTATACATTTTCGTACTGCCGGGATGAATCGAGTACATGGTTTTGTGAGCTTCTTCCATCAGAAGACCTCTTACTCCTCTCGTCTTAGGTACCCAAATCCTATCTTTGAATACCTTCAATCATTGACCATTTGTATCAAACACCAACGTTTTTCCCAAACGCTCCTCCTTCCGGTCATTTTTCTCCAAAGCTTCCTCCTGAGCTTTCTTTATACTTTCCACAATTGTCGAGACGACTTCGATTTTCAGCGCTCTTGGCCTTCTCTTTTCAAGATTTACCTTCCGACTGAGAGCATCAGCAACAACATTTGCTTTACCAGGGTGGTAAAGTATCTCACAGTCGTAGTCCTTGAGTAGTTCCAGCCAGCGCCGCTGTCTCATGTTCAATTCCTTCTGATTAAAGAGATATTGAAGACTCTTATGATCAGTGAAAAGTTTGCACATAGTACCATAAAGATAATGCCTCCGTATCTTTAAGGCGAACACTACCGCTGCCAACTCCAGATCATGAGTTGGGTAGTTCTTTTCATGCTCTTTCAACTACCTCGATGCATACGCTATCACTTTATCCCTTTGGGTCAGAACACAACCTAACCCAACTCCAGAGGCATCACTATAGACTGCGAAGTCATCAACTTCTTCAGGTAACGAAAGAATCAGTGCTTCACACAATCTCTTCTTTAACTTTTCAAAGGCTTCCTTATGCTTCTCATTCCAAGCATAAGTAGCTCCTTTGTGGGTCAAAGCTGTTAATGGAGTAGCGATCGAAGAAAAGCCTTGGATAAATCGGCGATAATATCCGGCTAATCCTAAAAAGCTTCGAATCTCCGTGGGACTTTTTGGTTGTTCCCACTTCATCACAGCTTCAATCTTTGTTGGGTCAACCATTATTCTATCTTGGTTAACCACATGACCTAAAAATTGGACTTCTTGAATCCAAAATTCACATTTGGAGAACTTTGCATACAGCTTCTCCTTTTTCAGGACTTCTAGCACTTCGCGCAGATGCTTCTCATGCTCCTGCTTGCTTTTCGAATAGATCAAGATATCGTCTATGAATACTATCACGGATTTATCAAGGTATGGTTTACAAACCCTGTTCATCAAATCCATGAAAGCTGTTGGGGCATTGGTTAATCCGAACGACATAACCAAAAATTCATAGTGTCCATATCTTGTTCTGAACGCAGTCTTCTCGATATCCTGCTCCCTCACCTTTAGTTGATGGTAACCCGACCTAAGATCGATCTTCGAAAAATAGCTCGATCCTTGCAACTGATCGAACAAGTCATCGATCCTCGGCAACGGGTACTTGTTCTTTATCGTCGCTTTATTCAGCTCTCTGTAATTGATGCACATTCTCATGCTCCAGTCTTTCTTCTTTACAAATAACACAGGGGCTCCCCAGGGTGATGAACTAGGTCGAATGAAACCTTTGTCCAATAACTCCTGAAGTTGTGTCATAAGTTCTTTCATCTCTGTTAGTGCTAATCGATATGGTGCTTTTGCTATCGGCGTCGTTCCTGGTAACAAGTCGATACGAAATTCTACTTGTCGATCAAAGGGCAATCCGGGAAGATCTTCGGGAAAGACTTCCGGATAATCACACACCACCGGAATATCTTGCACCTCCTTCTTTTCCTTCTGAGCATCGATCACGAACGCTAGATATGATGTACACCCCTTGGCCAAACACTTTCTGGCTTTCATTAGGGAAATGATTCCAGAATTTACTCTGCGTTTGTCTCCATACACCATAAACGACTCTTTCCCTGGCGGGTTTACTTTAACTATATTCTTCCTACACATTATTTTGGCATCATTGGCGCTAAGCCAATCCATTCCTAAAACTATGTCGAAACCATTTAACTCGATAGGCAATAATTCCTCGTGGAACTTATTCCCATCCAAGTCAATGATGATGTTTTTCATACGATGGCTAACAGGTACAAACTTGCCACTAGCAATTTTGACTAATAAAGCATTAACTAGTCTATCAACAGGCAAAGCTAGTTTTCTACCAAATTCATGCGATATAAAGGAGTAATTGGCTCCAGAATCAAACAAAATTTGGGCAGGCAATTCGTTTACGAGAAAGGTACCTGAAGCGACATCGACTTCTTCTTTCGCAGCTTCGAGTGTCATCTGAAAGGCTCTCGCCTTCGGCTTTGGTGGAAGATTGGGTTTTGCTGCGTCTTTCTTCTTCGGGCAATCCCTCAAAATATGCCCTTCTTCATGGCACCCATGACAGACGTTATTAGTGAAGGTGCATTCATTGGCATAATGCCTTGGGTTTCCACACTTGTAACAAGTTAGTTCCACGCTGCACTTCCCAACATGTTTCTTCTTGCACCTGTCACACCACTTGGCTTCGGCTCCTCCTCCGAATTTTCTCGAACCAGACTTCGAGAATTTGTCCTTTTTATTGGAACCTGATGTTCCTTCAAACTTTCTCTTTTCGCCAACTTCAACCTTGCTGGTGGCTCTCCCTTTGATCATATCTTCAACAGACTTGGCAGCCCAGATAGCTGCCTCCAAAGTAAGTGTCTGACATACTGGCACCGCATACTCCCATGGAAGTCCCTTTGCGTACCTGTCAATTTTCGCCAGCTCATCTGGGACAATACGCAAGACAAACTCCATTTTGTCTATGAAGTTATTCGTATACTCGTCAACGGTCATACTCCCCTTCTGCAACGTTAGAAATTGGTTTTCTAACTCAAGTACGTTTTGGCTTAAAGTGCACCAAGAACTCTGCCCAAGTCATTTGCAATGGCTCATTAGGGCTTAAGGTTTTCCCTAATGTGTTCCACCAACGAGCAGCACTACCCCTGAACTGACGCACTGCAAAGGTGGTTTGTAACTTGCCTTGGCAATCACAAGTTATGAAAGCCAACTCCATTTTCGAGATCCAGTCCATTACTCCGACAGGATCTTCTTTTCCAGTGAAAGTTGATGGCTTGCAAGTCATAAAGTCCTTATACTTGCACCCATTTCTCTCCACTCTATCTTCGTGGTTATTCCTCCCAACCACGAGCGGTTCACTATGACCAACCGATCTGCTGTTGTTCCCTTCTTCAGATCGATCGTCATTTAGTTCACGTTGTTCAACAGGAACTGAAGGTTCATCCCTGTTGTTCAACAACATTTGCCTCAATTCCTCCCTCTGTTCAGCCATCATGGTCTGAATCACAGCTCGTACTCCAGCCATGGTGATGGGTTCGGGTGCAGCTCCTACTATAGGCATCTGTTCCACCACTTGAGGTTGAGGTTGTTGGTTTCTGTTTGCATTTCCCGCTCCACTTCTAGTTCTTGCCATTATAATCTATATACCGAATAAGGCGAATTTAGGTCTTTATCCTTGTTAGACATGTCAATTCCCTTATCACTCTAAAACGTTTACATGTTAGTTCTAATCTCGTAATCATACGCTTAGAATCCTACACACATAAGGTTTCCAGATCCGGTCGGCAACAAACCATAGATCCGAACAAATAATGGCATATATGGCAACATATAGCATTTAGCACATAAAGGCATTTTAGGCACCTTTCCTAAAATAAACTAGTGCTCGTGTCTAAAATATGGTAGACACTCACCTCACAATCACCACTTAGCATTCTAAGTTTAAGTCTAGAAATCCTACAATTTCTTAGTTCGCTTAAACTAATGCTCTGATACCAACTGTGACATCCCCTAATTTCTCGGCCAGAAAAGACCGATTTAATTTATGCTTTTTTTAAAATAAAATCAGAGAAATCTTTTCAAAAGATGTTGCGGAATAGGTCCCCAAAATAAAACATGATAAAAGTTTATCAAAACCCTTCTTTAAGAAGGTATATATTTTCCATATATATCAAAACCTCGGGATGTCATGTTCTGATACAGATCAAAAGCAGAAACAAGACATTATAAGCCTTACTACAATTATTTACAACTACTGGCCTATAATCAAAAATCTCTCATCGTCCTCCGGCTATGCTCGGGGTCCACTACCTGTAATCATAAAAAAAACTGAGTGGGTCAGGCTTGGGAGCCTGGTGAGCATATAGGGTTTTCAACCCACTTATTAAGTTCACCAATCAACAATAACCCTGATTACTCATTCCCATTGTCCTCACTTTACGTCCCTAAACACCTAACACAAGGGACTTAGCCTAAGGAATATCATCGGGTTGGACACTACTGCTAAGGGGACTCCTCAGCCATACATGTCCTAAAGGCAACCATGAGGGGGATTGGAGTACACCAATGAACATTTAGTTCATCAAAACCTACAAGTTGCGAACTTGCTAGTGTACCACTGGACTGTCTAGAAAGGTCCGTGATCGTCATCTATACTCCGCTAGACAGGAGTCCGATGTCGGGTAAGCCGATGTCGGGATTCGTCCCGATGCAGTTGGGAGTAGTCCCAGAGTTATGTTATTTGTTATATGTGCTTTGTATGGTATATGGTAGTTTAGGGGAGCTCACTAAGTTTCGTGCTTACAGTTTTCAGTTTTGGTTTCAGGTACTTCAGCTAGCAAAGGGAAGGGCTCGAGTTGATGGCATGGCACACACCACAGTTTTATTAGCCTGGGAGCTTACTCTGATATTTTATATGAGACAGTTTTATGTTGACAGATTTTATGAGATTTTGAGATACATGTTTGATGATTTTATTTTATGGTGATAATATTATGTTTGATAATGATTTTAAAAAACGAAATTTTTGGCTTGTATTTTTGGGATGTTTCAGATTCAGATCATGGATGTGATATGGTGATAAGAAGATCATTGGCTTTTGGTCTCGTTTAGAGTCTTGTTTTAAAATTCGAGAATTCTATCGTGTTCTATGACAAGTTTTGCATTCAAAAGTCCGGTACCAAAGATAATTTAGACTTTATTCTATCATGGAGGTGATATGTTGAAAATGTCATTTCCTAGAGAGAAGTTCAAGTTTTACTTGGACTTGGTTGATGTTCGTATGAGTTAAGTCCCTTCGGGGGCAGAAAGGTAGGAAGGGTGAGGAAGTTCTTAGTTTCATGTGAAGTTCAGAGAATACTCAAGTCAAGGTGGAGATTGTTAAATGTGACTTGAGCATTTGGATCATTCTATATGAGCATCTGAGATTAATGGAGCACTTGGAAGCATGAGTGAGCATCAAGGACCAAGAGTGAGCATCATGAATCACGAGTGGGCATCAGGGATCACGAGTCAACATCAAGGATCCCATGTGAGCATCAAGGATCATGAGTGAGGATCATGAATCAGGAGTGGGCATCAGGGATCACAAGTGAGCATCATGGATGCTCACAACTTAAAGATGCTTAAAGAGGATGCTCATCGGTTAAAGATGCTCATTAGTTGAAGATGCTTAAGGAGAATGCCCATTAGTTGATGATTCTCAAGAGTTGAAGATGCTCATAGATGATGCTCATGCAATGTATCTCAATGATGAAGGTTCCTAAAGCCCACAGTGAAACACATCATAAATCGATTTCATGTTTTCATGTTTCTTTTCTCTTTCTTGATTGACAATATAAGAAAAGCCTTAGTTTCTTTTCGCTCTCTTGATCGATGAAAGCCTTAGAATAAAGTTTAACCTAAAGATAAGAAATACCTTAATTGCCCTTATTTATGTAGCATGAACCGGACTCAAAGAACAATAGCTACCATTTGGTAAATGTACCATAACTTACTTGCTTTTTATTTTTATTTATCTATTTATTTATTTTAGTTTAGCTCAAAAAAATAAACCAATTAATCTTTCTCCCATTCCAGAAGGACGAGATTGACTCCCTCGTCTTCCTTCCCGTGTAAGGAATTTTGTTGCTTATAAACCCTCTTCTCCATCGTTACAAACCCACGGTATAAGTAATCGGTTACCGGTGCCTGTTTCCCCTCCATCGTTCATACAAGAATGGAGCAACCACTGCTCAGTGGTGGAATTTCTTGTCCTCAATTTCGGCTCTAATATTAAGTTTAATTCCGTCTACTCTTTTTTCGATTCTATGATTATCAAATCCCTTGTTTGTTTGCAGAAAAGGGTGAAATTGAGGGTAAAGAAAACGAGAAATGGCATTCTTATCCATCGGTGGGACGAACAGGGTCGACGATCCCAACTGCTTCTGATGTTAGTGTTGACGAAATTCGATCGGCTGCTACCGGTTCTGATCGTTACCCTGCTTCTCTACATGCCCCCTTGATGAGTTCTCCGGAGCCTCCTCCCTATATTCCCGGTACAGTATATGTCAAATGCCTTAGAATTTTATCCAGTTTACATCATGTATGTGTTTCAACTTCAATGATTATCTTAGATTGTAAAAGCAGATACGTGTCTGCCTTATATGATGATTGTAGGAACTTGTGTGTCATCATTTTTAGCTGAATATTGCTGTAATTTCCTATCTGAGTTAGAGATGCCCTTTTTCATAGCCAAACTTTAAATATTTAGAAAAACGATTTATGTAGATTGTGTCTAGAATGGAACCCAACAGTATAAAGAGCTGAATCCTTCCAAAAAGAACACAAATAAACTCTTTTAAGAGATGAACCATCCACCTAAAAAAGTGTTTCTCAACTTCTTTTTATGATGTCACTCCAACTTTTTCTTCTATCATCTTTTATGGAACCCATCGTTCACTTTGTATGAACTTTTCATATATATTAAACATTTAAACAACCTTGCTTTCATGGAAGATTCCTTTTCTTCCTTGATTCTTACTACCATACCTGAAATTAATATGGATCGTATCAAAACCTGAACTTTATTTGCTTAGTTGATCATTAAAGTCTGTTCCACATAATTTTTATCGACTATCTCTTACTTAAGGACCAATGAAACCCACATCTAAAATTATCCAGTTTTGTTGCAGAGCAACCGTTTCCATACCAGGGTGGATATGGAGGACAATATGGTCAAACTGAACATCAAGCTCATAGGTATACAGTATACGCTGTTTGCTTCTGTGATATAATTTGATCCTTAATTCACATAACTTTAAACATAATTCTATGAGATTATATGTATACAGACAAATCTTGGATGAAGTTGAGATACGCGAGTTACTGATCGACCATGTTGGCCACCGATGCTGTTGGGGAAGCAGGCCTGCTCGAACATGGAAGATCCATTCTGTTGAAGACTGCAATGTCTATGTTGGAACCCTTGAAACTTTTGTGGAAGAAAGAGAAGTCATCACTGAAACAGAACCATATCTTGGTGGTGGCAACAGCAACATTGATGGAAAAGATAAAGGCCCTGAACTTGGTGTTTGGGAACTGGATTTAAGGTCAGAATTCCCAGTTCTATTCACTCATCACAAAGAATCCCGTGCCCAAATCCCCCATTCAGAATCCATCAACAAATGCTCAGGTAATAAATAACCCATCAAATATCATGATTTATATATTCTTTTAGTGTTGGGTTTCTTACCTTTTTATCCAATCTTGGTTGGATGACAGATTGTGAAGGAAGAGGAGATATTATTTGTGGTAAATGCAATGCTGATCAAGAACCAGGAGTTTATAAAGAAAATCAGATGACTCAGTGTGGTGCCTGTTATGGAAGGGGTTTAATTGCTCATAGAGATGGATCTGACACAATGTAAGCCATAAAATAGATCAAATGTAATTACATTCTTTATGGATCATAGCAATATGTGACCTAAAATAGCAAAATACTTACCTTTTTACACATAATAGAGAAACATATTTTCTATGCAGATGTGTGAAATGTAATGGGAAAGGAAAGCTACCATGTGCAAGTTGTGGATCTCGTGGCCTAATCAAATGCACAACATGTTCAGGAAGTGGCTCGCTTTTGACACGCAAAATAGCGCTTGTTAAATGGTATGTTATGTATTGATATTATACATTTATTTGATGTTTTAGTGATAATTGAATTTAGCTTTTTTTAATTAATGTTTTGTAGGGACACACACGCGACACGTAAGCTGAATGCGACAAGTGGGGCCGCCTCGGTGCCGGATGATGTGTTCCACAGAGCGAAAGGGGTGCAATTGTGTAACACGCAGGCGTACAATTGCACACCGGCTTTTTTTGCTGATTCCTTTTTTTTGAACCAGTTTTCTTCAGAGGTCATATCTGAAAGACCTGTCATACCTGTCACTGCAAGAGTTATATGTGAGAGGCATACAATTTCTGTCATCCCTGTTACACGTGTCACCATGGTACATCGTGGTCAGGCTTTTAGTTTTTATGTTATTGGGTTTAGTCGTGAGGTGTATCTTAAGGATTATTATCCTTCTAGGTTTTGTTGGGGGTTGTGCCCTTGCTTAGAGTGGCTCAAGTTGTGATTGTGATTGTGATTGTGGTTTTAAGCACTTTAGGCAATGTTTGGTTGAGCGTGAAGCATGGAGATGTGTTTTTTTTTCTTTATGGTATGATAGTGTGATTGAATGAGTTATGATATGTGTTTGTTTGGATATAGTGTTGTATATATAAGATCTGAATAAATTGTTTGAATGAGGTTATATGGCTATTTTGTCCTTTACATTCCAAAAAAATAAATTTCACAATATTCTTCTTATACAATTATGTAGTTTATATGTATTTTTTTCTAGCAAGTAATTAGATATGTATGAAATAGAGTCATGTAATTATCAACCTATAAAGCTCAAAATCCTTGCAACTCTACTAATTTGCTCATCTTACATGTAGAAACTTAGAAAATTAAATGATAAATACGTATGTATATCAGTATATGTTTATGTTTTGTCATAGATCATTAATACACAGATGAAATGGATATTTTCTTCAATGAAATTGTTCTTTTCCTTGGTCTCCTCTCTCAAATTGATCAATATTGGTTAATTTAGTTTAGAAAAATTTGCAAAAGTAATCTATACAGTCTCTCAATTTTCAACATAATTCAGCATTTGATAGCCTAACAAATTTTTTTCTGTAGAAAAATAAAAAGCAATCTACTTAAATAATCATAAATCAACTTCACCAATATATATATATATATATATATATATATATATATATATATATATATATATATATATATATATATATATATATAACCAATCATATAATAGCAAAGAAACTCTTGCAAAAAGCTAGAAAACAAGAAAAAACATTACAGATTATTTAAAGAAAATTGCATCCAACAATTCCAATTAAAAGTATATTTTCTATGTCTGTTACTAACTCAGAAAGGAAAATTCTCTAATTGAATAATAAATCATATATTTTCTCATCTTACCATCTTCAAAAACCTTATCATTACGATGCATCCATAAGTTCCAAAACATAATGCAAACCACCGCATCAATCACACTTTTTTTATTAGTTGTACCTCAAAGATTATCCACTTGATCCAATAAAGAGTTCATGCAAGAAAAAAAAAACTAACTTGGATGTCTAACCATTTAAAAACTGCATTCAAAGTTCCACGTCACCACACATCTAACAAACAAATGGTACAATTGTTTTACATCCAAGTTACAAATCAGACACAGTTTACTAGGAATATCAAATCCACGGTAATCAAGGTTACTTGTGTCGGCAATCTATCCGTCATAATTCTCCACACAAGAATATTAACTTTCCGATGGATGAATCTAGTACACATATCAGCACTTGGCAATATCTTTTTATCTATCCACCTTCTAGTATCTGCTGTAGAAAAGTTCCCGTCTTTTTCTACATTCCAAACCCAACCACCCACTTTATCTCTCAAATTCACTTCCAAAAGAACCTTCAACAATTCATCTAGTTCGGTACTTTCCTCCCCTCCCGTGACAGTATGACACAAACACCACCTCCTCCTGGATAACACAATTTTGCACCAGCTACAAATGAAAAAGACGAGGAAAACGAATAGACAATTTTTGATCTCCAATCCACACATCATTCCAGAATTGAATGTTAGCCCCACTCTCAATTTTTATTTTGATGGCCGAGTAGGGAATAATGTCATTATTATATATATATTAAAGATGTGAAGAATAGGAACAGTTAACATGCTTCTTTTTTGTCTTTTTTGGTCCCTCTACTTCCGTTGGTTATTTGTGGCATTGTAGGTCCCTATGTTTTCGTTTATTTGTCACTTTGTTATTTGCTTTACATTTGTTTGCTGTATTGGTAAAGAGATATGTATATAATCTTTTTTTTAATTGCTTTGGTCGTTGGTCTATGTTTATCCTTTCCACGTGTATTCCTCCCGTTCTTTTGCTTTTTGCTTTCCAGATCCTTCTTTCTTTTTCTTATGTCTTTCTTCTTCGTCTATCGTCCGCATTCATTTCTCCGCATCCTTCGTACTTTCTGTTTGAGGTAATTTTGTGCTGTTATTTTTCGTTTGTTTTTTCTGCTGTCGTATTTTTGTTTGGTCTGTTGCCGCTGTGTGGTGCGTTTATTTTGTGATGGTTGTTCCGGCGAAGCGGAGAGCCGACGACTGTGGTTCGTCCTCTGTTGCTGCGTCCGTTACTATTTGGTTCGTTTCTGTTTGGGAAGAATAACTTGCATACTGTTTAGCCAGTTCAGGTACCTGGGGAGACATGATGCATTCTAGCTGCTCGATGGAATGCTTCAACCATGGAATGCTTCAACCTGGTTTCTGTATTTTTCTGTCTAATCTTTTTATTCAAGTTCATTATTTTTTGAAAATTGTGTTTATCACTCCTCTCGATTGGTTCCTAATTTCCCCGTAATGCACAAAACCAAGCGATTTTATCTACTAACTTAGCCATTCTAGGGCATTTTCATCTCCGCTATTGGTTTATAGATTGTCGATAAGTAAGTTGGACCATGTTGGATAAATAAGCTAAACTT
This sequence comes from Lactuca virosa, assembly GCF_052849685.1. NCBI lineage: Eukaryota > Viridiplantae > Streptophyta > Magnoliopsida > Asterales > Asteraceae > Lactuca > Lactuca virosa. The sequence goes on from NC_136433.1 coordinate 116,222,210, forward strand.
TAGAACGCTAACTTGCAGGTGAATTTGAATTCGAACTTTGGGGGATCAAGAAGAGTGGTAATGAAGAAGATTGGTAGACATGTTGAGTTTGGTGTCAAGGTCAGTTTCTTCTTCGATTCCGTTTGATGTGTCGTTTCCTGGTGATTAGGATGAACTTCTCACGTGTAGGTAGCGATTTGAAGAAAGAGATAAAGTTGTTTTCCGAGGTCACTGAGGTGATTCTTCTAAAGATTGAAGTTCTTTTCTTCTAAATATTGTTATAGTAATGAATATTTAATAATTTTTTACATATGAATAGCCTTTTAAGAATTTTAATTTAAACAATTGCCTCCTGATCCATGGAAACTTCATCTATGAAAGGTGGCCAGAAGGTGTTTGATGAAATGCCTATCCAACCAGATGTTTGGGTCTGATAGTTAGCATAAGTAACTTGAGAGGTATGCTCTCCCTATATGAAGCAAATAATGAAGAAATTAAATGGGTTTAATTTTTTTTGCTACTGGTTTCAGATTCATGAAAAGAACCCTTATACAAGAATAGTATCTCAAGATCAAGAAGAATCATTAAAAGTAAATCCTTTTACTTTTACTTCACATCCATAATTTCCTTCAGTGTAAGTAAATCATCTGATGCGTTTCATATATTGTTGTCGTATCTATGGGTGATACATAAGATATGTACACTCAATTTGTGGCTTCAGTATGTGAAGGGATAACTGCTCAATTGAACATGGTGACGAAAATGCTTCAGGGGTACAACTTGTATCATTGATTCAGTCCATTGACTAAATGGGTGTTCCTTTTGCCTTAATACGGATAGGACGACTTAATAGACAGGGAAATCAGGCTTTTCCTATTAAATCCCAATTAATTATTATTACTATTTTTAATAGAGTTTCACTTTTACGCAGGCCAATAAGAGCAAATCAACAAAGAGATTTGTGAAAGAGATGATTTTGAGGATGTAGTAGTTTGATCAGGAAGATGGAGATGCAACAAAGGACTGGTGCCTATTTACTGGTAATAACTTCATCCTTATATTTGTTGTTTTTTATTTAATTATTTTATTGAATAGTTTATTATTATTTATAAAACACTGGTCATTTATAGTTTGACAGTTTGACAACATACTGTCTATGTGCTTGATTTACAATTTTGCATCCCAAATCATGCTACTAGACAGACACTCTGAGCCACCATCCATGTTTACTGAAAATAAATAAAGATAATTAATTACTCTTAACTTTTCATTATTTAATATTTTTTTTTCCATTTGCAGATGTATTACCTCCTATTTATGACCCCATGCTACATAACTTCTACGCCTATGCAACCAATGATCCAAAATTTCACGTTCTTATTCCAGAATTCGTGCATGTTTCTTTAGTTTATATATTATTTTCTATGACTAGATGGGCATTTTCATCGTTTGCACAAACAAGAAATCAAAAGCAAATCACTCTCTTACCTTTTTTAAGTGGGGAGGAGATATTTCATATTTCCAGTTGTGTTTTTGATTCATCCATATGAAAAAAGATTTTTTGACTTTTATACCCCTCATTTTAATTGAAGAGACGGACAAAAATGATTTGGTACTTATTTTTTTTTCAAGAATGTGCTTCCAAGGTTACGAATTTTTGAAGCTCATGGTGTGTAAGCCTTTCTACAATGTTTTTGGTGCTTTGTAATTCTTTTTTGTTCGATGTATTTTTCATTTTATTTATTACCAAGATTAATAGGGTATTTTTCTTAATATGGGAAATTCTTTTAATTTTCTTATAAGTGATTGTGGTTTTAGTTGATGTAAAGTTTTGATATGCTACTTTTATCTGCAAACAAATTTGATTTTGACATTGCTAAATAGTAGGTTGTTATCTATAGCCTAATGTGTATCCTTGAGAAAATGAAACATTTCTTAATGTGATTCTTTTTTCTAGATTGATTTTCATTTGGTGGGGGGGTTTTTTTTTTCTCTTTTTCTTTGAAGAATAGGATGATATTTTCTTATAAGGACATTATTCTTAAATGAAAAGCCGAAATACAGTAAATAGCGATGTACTTTACTCTTTTTAACAATACAGGCAACATACTTTATTTTTCCCCAAATCTGAGGTTCCATTTGCTGACAAATTACATTGCCCGACTTTCCCCGACCCGTAGCGAAGCGAGGGCACACCTCTAGTTATTATTAAGCTGATTAATAGAAGCAATAATCTTGGCCCAAGGACCATTCCCAAGGCTTGCAATATTGCCCAAACCGAACCCTCCATTATCACCATAAATTGAAAAGAAAAGTTTTTAAGAGATTTTATTATTGAATATAACCTTAAACGTAAGGATATTGTATCTTTAGGGGACAAATATACGATTTGAAAAATATAAATACATGTATTTGGTATGTAATTAATAAAATTAAATCTATACTTAGCTTTATATTTAATATTTGTTTGCTTAATATAAAAGAAAAAGGCAAAAAATGGCAAAAAAAAAAAAAAAAAAAAAGCCAAAAAAAGAAAGAAGGTAAAAAACATGATTGACTTGGCCTCTAGAATCTAGACCGCCGCGTTGAACTTGTAACAAAGTGTGACTGTGGGAGCATCAACCGTGACTTTTTACATTATTATATTTCTATATAAAATAAGATTCTCATCGTGACGATTTATCATGGGTATAAACACTACAAAAAAAAATTTAGGGCTAAACCAAAAAATAAGGATAAAACTTATAAACTTTCTTATAAACTAACTATTATTGAATCGGCAAAGCTTTTCTTTATAAAGTATTAGCGTAGTTCACATTCACAACAAATAATAATAGAATCATTAGCTCAAATCCAAATATTTTAAAAAATAATATAAATAGTTAAAGTTGGTTTGATCAAATTTTGATTACAATTTCAATGATTCAACCAATAATTCCTTCCTTCTCTTATGTCTCTAGAAACCCATGCCAATGATTGGATGATCATGTGACCATATTGATTGATATATAATACAGGGTTAATTCATTTACCTACACTAACCTCATGGTGAGTGTAGTACAATCGATTATCATCCAACATCCATTCACTTAATATTTAAGAACTTTGGGCTTCTTCGAGTGTTATCTCCGCAAGGATCCCAAGCCTATATATGCCATCACATTGATCAAGATTAACAATTTCTAAGATAGGATTTTTTGGATGTCAACTTTTTAATTGTTAGTGTTTCCACTTTACCAAATTCTTGATCATAGTAGGTTTGCTTAGAGAGATGACATGAACTTTGGTATTGCTTCTTTTAATAAGTTAATAGTAATAGATATGTATGGTGTTTCTTTTTTATTCAACAAAAACTACTTAATAAGCAAAGTGAGTGAAATAAGACTTTCCCCTTCCCTCCTCTTTTTTTTTACCCATAATCATTTACAAGTTTGCTCTCATTTGTTTTCCTTTCATTTTTGAATACATGTCAGTCTAAAAAAGATTTTAAATTATCATTTATCAAGATTAAGAAACATATCTTAGACTAATTAGCTACTTGCATGAGTTATGTACTATTAATACAGTAAGGTATTTTATTCTAACAACACTCGTTTCAAATAATAGTTGATATGAATCTGTCTATATATATATATATATATATATATATATATATATATATATATATATATATATATATATATATATATATATATATATATATATATATATATATATATATATATATATATATATTCACAAAATATGTGTTTAGCTTTTATTTTGACCTACAAGATTCTTTTCTTTGTTAGAACTTAGATGGACATCAAATACGTTTAGTTTATTTGATCTTAAAACTCTTAAATGGAAGTGTTGGTTGGGATCTTGAAAACTCTTGAATTAATTAGTTCTAAATCGTCAGAAGGAGAGGGGCATAGAAAAGAAGACATTAGCTCTTCAAGCTAGTATTGTGGAAGAAAAAAGGCAAAGGATCCCCAAAGAAGAAGAATGGAAAGATAATGAAGATTTAGCTCTTTTTGGTTTGAAATTTTAATAATTTCTTTCAAGACTTAAGAGTTCTTCTAATCGGCACTCCTAGAAGAAGGACAAGAAAGGATGCAAAATAATAATAATAATAATAATAATAATAATACTAAATCAAGGAGAATCCTACAAAAAAGACATGTCTATGTGACTTTTTTTTCAAACGACAGATATATTAAAAAACTCAGACTACCAAGAAACTAGACAGGAAACAACAAAAACATTCCATAATAGCTAGTTGAGTATTTGCAACCACCCAACCCGATTAATGTTTCTTTTTGACCTAGCATTACACCACAAAAATGATTGTGTAACAATGTTCTAAAATAATCATCGAAGCTCTCAGTTTAGAAACCCTAAACAGTAAAGTATTTGTGAAATTCCAAATGTGCCACCAAGAAATATAGAAAATTCCTTCGAAGAACTCCTTGATAATTCCGAATAAACGGAGTTTTTATAATCTCCATATTAAGAAACGAAAAGAATCACAACGTCCCACCATCTACTAATCTGAGTAACTAAATTAGAAGCAAATAAGCACCAAAAAAACAAATGACTAGCCGACTCTACCTCCAACTTGCAAAGAGGGCATAAAAGGGAAGTCACATCAATACCTCGAAAATCAAGAATAACTCTAGTAGTAAGTCTATCAAGAGACAAATGCCAAGCCAAAGCATTAACCTTTTTAGGAATAAAACGAATCCACCTCGTTGGTGATGTTTGTTGGAAATATTAATCAAAAATACAAACTTATCATTTGTGGGGTTGTGAGTTTTAATTTATGATTGCAAGATATATTGTGTAGTAAGTCAGTAGTAAGTCTATCAAGAGACAAATGCCAAGCAAAAGCATTAAACTTTTTAGGAATAAAACGAATCCACCTCGTTGGTGATGTTTGTTGGAAATATTAATCAAAAATACAAACTTATCATTTGTGGGGTTGTGAGTTTTAATTTATGATTGCAAGATATATTGTGTAAAGTTCTTGTATTTGTGGGGTGGCTTGTGTAAGTTTTATGTAAGTAATAAGAGTTCGTGGGTTTGTGGATCCAAACCCAATCCATGGGTCATCCATGGGTTGGTATATTGCCCTGGGTATTTAATGTTCAACTTCTGCTCATTTCGTTTATAACTCAAGCATTAATGAGCTGTTTGGCAGGATTTGAAATTTTAAGATCTGAATTTTTAAGAGATCTGAATTTCTAAGAGGGTCTGACATTTTAAGAGCTGAATGTTTAACATGTTGTTTGGTTGGGACATCTGAATTGCTGTGCTGAATTATTAAAATTACCATTTTACCTTTCTGTTTTATTTTTTATTGAATTCAACTATTTGTTTAGAAAATAACCTAATAAATTTCTTAAATACGTATTAATAAAAATATAAACACCATATAAAATCCAAATTTAGCATAAATCAAAATTAAACACAAATCCAAATCAAACATAAATATTTTTAAATCCACAAAATCATACTAAAATCCAAATAAAATCCTACAAATTTAATTTTACCCTAATTGATTCGCAATCTGGTCACGCAAATTATCCATGTATTCATTGCCTTGTGAACCCCATTCCATATCGTGTACGTTTTGGCCATCATTCTCTCCCCCTTATGCTTGAGCATTGTTCTCCTCGAACGCCATAAATAACTCATCATGAATATCGCATTTCCTTATGAAATTGTGGACTGCAAAACAAGCACCGACTATATCTCTTTGCACTGAAAAAGGAAAAGGAGTCATTCGCTTTAGGATTGGGAATCTCGCCTTCAAAACAGCGTAAGCACGTTCAATAACATTTCTGAGTTGCGCATGTGCATGATTGGATTTTTCTTTCTTAGTTAACGCACGTCGTTGTCGATAATCGGCTAACCAATACCTCGTGTTGCAGTAAGGAGTCATAAATCCATGAGTGTTGGTGTATGCAGCATCGCAAAGGTAATATTTATCTATACACATGAGTGAAGGAAGTATTATATATAGAAATTTAAAATCGTATTTTAGAATAAATTTAAAAAGAATTACAAACCTGGAGGAGGGAACGGAAAGCCTGAAGTCGGGTTACATGCAACTTCTTTCAAAACTTGCGAATCATGTGTTATACCCTCCCAACCGGCCCATACGAATGTGAATATCATATCAAAATCACAAATTCCTAAAACATTTTGAAAGCATTCAGCTTTTCCTCTTCCCCTATAGCGAGTTTGTTGATCAGCAGGCACAACTGCATGTACAAGAGTTCCATCTAACGCACCTATTGCTCTAGGAAATATTTCTTTTAGCCTACGATGTCTCTCTGAGGAATTCACGGTTGCATTAGAATTCGTTGGCACTATAACTTCTTTTGCAAAGATCATTATTGCATTTAGCACCTCATGAAAGCATCTATGAACTGTTTCTGTGGAGTGTTGAAACCTTCGTTTGATAATCCTGAACCGTTTATTATGTGCTACAGTTGTCAAGAACATAGCCATCTTTTCTTCAACGCTTATATGCCTACTACTTTGCAACCAAATGTATTGTCTAAAATGATTGCATAAAAGTACATACGCTTCACGTGAAAGACGCATCAACTCATGACATTGTGTAGAAGTTCCATGTAACAATTCTTGTGTATGTTGATGACCGCTCATTTCCGAATCATTATCAATTTCCCTTCCAATTCTATTGGATGCTAGATTCAACCAATAGCAACATAGTAAACTGAAAAATGCAATTTCTTCATCCGAATCCATAAGCAATCTGTTATTTTGAAAATACATAACAATTATATTAACAACATATAACATAAAAATTCATCCAAAACATCAAGTCATTCATGTCATATAAAAATCTAGTAATCCAAAACATCAAGTAATCCAAAACATCAAGTAATCCAAAACATCAAGTCATTCATGTCATATAAAAATCTAGTTCAAACCAAAGATCAAGTAATCCAAAAAAACCATCTAGTTCAAACCAAACATCAAGTAATCCAAAAAAAAACCCATCTAGTTCAAACCAAACATCAAGTAATCCAAAAAAAACCATCTAGTTCAAACCAAACATCTAGTTATCCAAAAAAAAACCATCAAAACATTCAAAACATCTAATTAGCGAAACATTCCATAATGTGCTCCAACAGTCTTGACCCAATTATCACAAATAGCTGGATCAATGGTTAACCACACGTGTATCTTATCTGCACCTTCACCAAAAAGAACAACATCAGTAGTGTATCTTGGATCAAATATTCCCCATCCTAACTTCTCCAACTTTTCCATACACGCACCCAAATTTGAAGACGCATGCTTTTCCACAAATATCTTAGCAACTGTGGCAATATCTTCCCCAATTTCAAGAAATCTTGAATTCGATGCATCTTTGCCCTTATCTTTACCCTTATCTTTAATTTTATTTTGACTCTTTGCCGTATCTGTAGTCTTTTGTTTTTTTTATTGAGCGGATGACTCGTCACTGAGACCTACAGTTTCTTGTTGAGTGCAATCGATGTCATCAAAGTCATGCAAACTGTAGTGGCTTGACTCTTGAGTAGGACGGGGAAGGGTAGAAGTTGGTCCCTAACTATGAATGTCTGGCGCAGTCGCGCCTTCAAACAACTGTGTGCAAAGGTCGGGGTACGGTAGTGGCGTGCGTCTCAAAGAATCCACATGTTTTTTTGACTGTTTGGAAAAAATATTTTTTATTTAAACATGATACTCTATTTTTTATAAATTAACAAAATACCTTCGATTCTAGTTCCCATTCTTCTTTGGAAAGATTGAAGGTGTTGGTTGTTGAATTGTACACATTGCCGGTTTTGTTTTTTAACTTCAAAAAAGCACCAAACTTTGACTTTAGGTAGTCATAGCGGTTCTTCATTTGTTTTTGGTCGGCAATAAAGTTATGTTCAATTTTTAGTGTTTCAGCTACATTCCTCCAAGATAGTGCTTTCAAACTACTCCCTCCCCGTCCATTGACGGTAACTTCACGTAAACAAGCTTCTAGAAACGTTTTCTCGACACCTTCAACCTTCCAACTAGTCCTATCCTTCTTTTCTCCCATTTCTTTGATCAATTCAACAAAAAATCAAACATAACATCAAACACAAATACACATTTTCAACAACAATTTAAACAATATATGATTTCACATTTTCAACAACAATTTAAACAACAATTTAAACAATATATGATTTCACTATAGCATCAAACACAAATATATGATTTCACTATAGCATCAAACACAAATATTATGTCAGCAACAACATTTCAGCATAATACTCAAGCATAAAAACATGAAACATAAAAATTTGAGTATAAAAAATCAAACATAACATCAAAAATTCAACATCAACATTTCATCATATCCATTGAACTCATTCAGATTCGATCTTATAACATCAAAATCGAACATATAACATCATAATCGAGCATATAACATCATAATCGAGCATATAACATCAAAATCGAGCATAACATCAAATGTTGATTTTGATTGAACAAATAAAAAACTGCTAGCATAACAATTTCAATTTTTTATGTTCAAGTTTGAGGGGAAAAGAAGGAAGAAACAGAAGAAGAAACAATGAATTTGAGGGGAAAGAATGAAGAAGCAGAAGAAGAAACAGAAGAATACCTTGCGGTTGGCTGCTGCGGTCGGCGGAAGAACGAGACGGAGATGGAAGACCTTGCGGCGGCGGAGGAAGGCGACGTTGTTGGGTGAAAGGGAAGACGCGAAGCAAGCAGACGCGAAACTGAGGACAAAAGATGCGAAGCAAGCAGACGCAAGGGAAGAAAAGAAGAGAGGTGTCGATCTGTTTAGGGCAAATAGGGCAAAGAACGCGCGTCTCTTTTTTTTCAGACTTTGTTTTTTCTCTGAAAAAATAAGAGGAATTTTTCATTTTAAGAGGTAAAAAATAATACGCAAACAAACGGTCTGAATCTGAAATTTTAAGACATTGCCTCTTAATTATGAGATTAAGAGGTAAACAAACAGGACCTAAGTCCTATTGATATTCACTCGTTTATACTCTTCGTCTCCAGATTAGGGTTTTCATATTAGAGTTTCACAACTAGAACTCTTATGTGTAGATTTTTTTCTTGTAAATGTTTGAGTAATTGAGTGTGGATTGTAGTGAGAGTTTTCTTTTGTATTTTTATGATGAAAACCGACTGTTTCATAGTGAATGAAATGTCGATGTTGGGAATGTGTTGAGTTCTTGAGTTCATATTTTGTTACAAGGTATCAGAGCCACCTTGTGGCTTCGTTTGTGTCCGACGACAATCTGTTGAAGGATTCTTACAGGTTTGTGTTCGTCGTTCTCCGTTCTGTTTTTATTTGTACTCGATTTTGTTGTTATTGAAACCAATCGTGTTAGATCTTGATTCATTTTTCATCAGGTCTTTTTAGATCTAATTATTGTTTAAGAAACCAGTTACTGCGAGCTTTTTGTTTTGTTCTTGCAGTTTTGGTGGAAGATCTTACTAATCGTGAAGGATCTGTGTTTTGCAACCTTCCTCGTGTGAAGTTGTTTCATCTCATGGTATGCTCACCCAATCCTAATTTTTAGGGTTAAAGTAACTCTGGCAGGGAACGAACGTGTGTCTGAAATAAGTCTGACAAGGAACAAACCCTAAGGGTGGTGAGCATTCATCTATGATCATCGAAAGTGGCTTTGAACCTCTATGAGCGTTTCTCGTTCCTTTCTTCCTCTTTTTTAGTTTAGATGTGGGAGATCCCGGTGTCTTGAGTACACCAGTTATATTGTGCTTTGTTGATCTTCTTGCTATCTGTGAATCGCTGATTCGGTATTTGTTCATTGTTGTTTTTTGTATCAGTTTGTTGTTTTTGTGGTTTTCTTGATGCTATAGTGGTTGTCTTGGGTCCTAAGAAACGTGGTGACCATCTGGACACCAATATAGTTGTCTGTTTTTCGCTCAGTTTATTTCATTATTTTGTGAATCTTATTTGTTGTTTGTGGTTCTTTTCTTGTCTCTATGGATGGTCCTAATGATCCTCCGGGTGGAAGTGGAAAGGATGATTCGAATAACTTCGATGATCCTCTCTACGTTCATCCATCTGATAATGCTACTACTACCATTGTTATAGTTAAACTAACTGGGAATGAAAAATTTTGTCTGTGGATGAGCTCTATGTCTAGGGCCCTTAAAGATAGAAACAAGTTAGGGTTTGTTGATGGTACTTTTAAAAAGGAGTCTGTTGATGCTAGTAAAGTGTCTAAGTGGGAAAGGGCTAATGTTGTAGTCCAGACCTGGCTTTTTTTCGTCCATTAATGACTCTATCTATACTAGTCATGCATATTCTGATAATGCTCAAGAAATTTGGGAAAATCTTATACAACAAAGCTGATGGGTTAGTTGTGTTTAATATACATCAATAAATTAACTCTTTGAAACAAAATGGTATATCTATGTCTGATTACTTTAATAAGCTTGATGCATTATGGAAAGAGTTCGATGGTTTGACTAGTCTCATAGAGTGTACTGGTGAGGCTGCTGTTAAACTTTATGATCATGCTAAACTCATGAAACTTTTGCAATTTCGTAGTGGTCTTGATGAGTCTTATAACCAAGTTAAAAGTCATATTCTTCTCATGGATCCTCTTCCCAATGTTAAAACTGATTTTTCTATAATATCTCGTGAAGAGTCCATTCAGAGAAATGGATCTCTTTCTACTAATTATCAATCTGCTTCTAAGAGTCAACTTAGTGCTTTTAATAGTAAAGGTAATAATAGGTTCTCTTCTGGTAATTCTGGAAATAAAAACAAGGGCCAGGTTGTTCAGTGAAAGAATTGTGGTTTAAAAGGACATACCATTGAGAAGTGTTATAAAATAATTGGTTATCCCAAACATTTTAAACCAAGAAATGAAGTTAGTCAAAATAATCAAACTAAAAATTTTAATGTTAATTCTTCCATTGTGTCTTCTGGATCATCTGAATCTGGAGATTCTGAGTTTCATCAGCTTACTAAATATCAACACTTCAAGTTTCTTCAACTGATTAGTGAAAAACAGTGTAATGAGGAAGCGTCTGCCAATGTTAATATGCCATGCACTTGCTTGTACAATGCTTGTAGTTCTTCTTTTAATTGTAATAAATGGATTGTTGATTCAAGAGCTAATCAACATATGATAGCTTCTGAATCACTCTTGCATGATACTGTAGATGTATCCAAACTTAATCTGCTTGTTAGTCATCCTAATGGGACTAATGCTAAAATTAAAAAAATTGGGAATTTAAATATTTCCAATTCCTTAACTCTTTTTGATGCTTTTGTTGTTCCTGAGTTTAATGTTAACATTTTATCTATTCATAAAGTCTGTAAGGATAGTAAGTGTGAGGTTGTGTTTAATGAACATAGTTGCAAAATTCAGGGTTTACAATCAAAGGAGATGGTGGGGAATGGTAGGGAATCTGGAGGTCTCTATTACATAGATAGTGTACCTTCAGGTAATTCTCTTTGTTCTAATTCTGTTGTGTGTTATGTCTCTAAGCTTACATGACATTGTAGACTTGGTCATCCCTCTGATCAAGCCTTAAATTCTTTAAAAACTAAACTTCACTTTGTTAATGAATCTTTACCCCCTTGTGACATTTGTCATAAGGCTAATCAAACCAAGGAATCTTTTCCTTCTAGTCAACATGTTTCATCTAACTTAGGTGAACTAATTCATCTAGATGTGTAGGGTCCTTATAGGGTGACTACTTCAGAAGGATTTAGGTTCTTCCTTATTATATTGGATGATTTCACTAGGGCAACTTGGGTATATTTTCTTAAATCTAAAAGTGAAGTTTTTAAGTGTGTTACTGCTTTCTTTAATACTTTGTTCAATCAATTTGAAGTTAAAGTTAAAAGGGTGAGGTCTGATAATGGTACTGAGTTTTTGAATCATAACATGAAATCCTTTTTTTTTTGAAGAAAGAGGTATTATTCATCAGACCTTATGTGTTTACACACCTCAACAGAATGGGGTTGTGGAAAGAAAACATATGCATATTTTAAATGTTTCTAGGTCTTTAATGTTTCAGTCTAGGTTGTTACTGAGTTTCTGGGATGAAGTTGTTCTTACATTAGTTTTCTTAATTAATAGAACACAAACTTTAGTTTTAAATGGAGCTTCACCTTATGAACTTGTGTACAAGTCCTCCCCTAGTTTTGATAAACTTAGAGTTTTTGGCTTTCTTTGTTTTGCAACTAAACTGGATAATTTTGACAATTTTTCAGAAAGGGCTGAAAAGTGTGTTTTTCTTGGTTACTCATCTGAACAAAAAGGTCACAAAGTTGCAAATCTTGATTCAAATCTTGTTTTTGTTTCCAGGGATGTAAAATTTTATGAAACTGTGTTTCCTTTAAAGCTTAAGTCATCTATTGGTGATAAATCTGGTTATTTTGTTGACCCAAGTGACCCTTTTTCCTATGATGAGCCTTTGATATCTAGTTCTCTTCCAAAAAACTTTAGTTTAGGTGATCTAGGAGTAACCCCTCAATATGATGGTGCTGGAGCAGTTCACAACCTGGCTGAGACCTCCACTAGTGGGGTCAGCAACCAGACTGATGAGGCACATGTGCCTCAGGTTAATGTGGATGTTTCTGCTTCACCTACTTTGGCTGAGGAAAGTAGTTTGGAATCTAATAATCCTTCTGATGGACACTCCTTAGGGGTCACTCGTTCTAGTAGGAATGTTCGTTTTCCAGGTAGATTTAATGACTATGTTGTTGAAAGTTATCATGAGTATGGTATTGAGAAGTCTGTAAATTATTCTATTCTAACTAATGAAAATAAATGTTTTGTGTCTAACCTAAATAAAACCTCTGAACCTAAAACTTATTTTGAGGCTTCTTCTGATCCTAATTGGGTCAAAGCCATGAATGAAGAAATGGAAGCATTATACAAAAATCATACATGGGATATTGTTGACCTTCCTAAAGGTAGAAAGCCTATTGGTTGTCGTTGGATCTATAAAATAAAATATAGGTCAAATGGTGAGGTTGAGAGATATAAGGCCAAACTTATGGCTAAAGGATATAAATAAAGGGAAGGAATTGACTATGAGGAGACTTTTTCTCCAGTTGCAAAAATTGTCACAGTTAGACTTGTTATTTGTATTGTTGTTAATCATTTTTGGCCTTTGTTTCAACTTGATGTTAATAATTTTGTATGGTGATTTAATTAAGGATGTTTACATGAATTTACCTTAGGGATATCATTCTAAAAGTGATGCTGGAGTTTGTAAATTAGTCAAATCATTATATGGACTGAAACATGCTCCTAGAAAATGGAATGAAAAATTGTGTTCATCATTGTCTAGTTTTGGTTTCACTCAGAGTATTAGTGATTATTCATTGTTTGTCGGGTCTAAAAATAACACCATTGTTATTTTACTTGTATATGTGGATGATATAATCTTGATTGGAAATTGTAGTGTTGAAACTAAAAATGTTAAATTGTTTCTTAAGTCACAATTTCGAATAAAGGATTTAGGTTTATTGAAATATTTTTTGGGAATAGAAGTGTTACCTGTAAATGATGGTGTTTTCTTAAATCAGAGGAAATATTGTTTGGAACTTTTACATGAGTTTGGAATGTTGGGGAGTAAACTTGTTAAGACACCTCTAGAAGTTAACTGTGTTTTTAGTCGTGATTGTGATGATAATTTTAATTACATTGTTAATATTACTGAGTTTCAAAAACTTATAGGAAAATTGATCTATCTGACTGTGAATAGACCTAATATAAGTTATGCAGTACAAGTTTTAAGTAATTATATGCATAAACCCCATAAGTCCCATCTAAATGTTGTTTTTAGGTTGTTACGATACTTAAAAAATTGTCTTGGAAAAGGTGTTTTGTTTTCTGAGTCAAATTCTTTTGATCTTAATGCTTATGTGGATGTTGATTGGGCTAAGTGCCTATCAACAAGAAGGTCTGTTACATGGTATTTGGTATATTTAGGAGACTCGTTAGATTCTTGGAAAAGTAAGAAACAGAGCATAATATCAAGATCTTCTATTGAGTCTGAATACCATGCTTTGGGTTCAGTTACATGTGAGATTTTATGGATTTTTAAAATTTTGAATGATCTTGATCATAAAGATTTAACTCCTATTATATTGTTTTGTGATAATGAATCTGTACAGTTAGCATTAAATCATGTTTTTCATGAAAAAACCAAACATTTCAAAATAGATGTTTATTTTGTAAGAGAAAAAATTGAAAATGGAATTTTAAAAGTTGTTAAAACTGATTCTTCTAATTAGAATGTTGATATTCTAACTAAGTCTCTAACGTTTTTACAACATGATTTTTTTTGTCAAATAGACTTGGGCTTATGAATATGTTTGCAGGTAAGTGATTTGTTGTTGTTTCAAATGATAAATTTGAGAGGGGGTGTTGGAAATATTAATAAAAAAATACAAACTTATCATTTGTGGGGTTGCGAGTTTTAATATATGATTGCATGATATATTGTGTAAAGTTCTTGTATTTGTGGCGTGGATGTTGATTGGGCTAAGTGCCTATCAACAAGAAGGTCTGTTACAAGGTATTTGGTATATTTAGGAGACTCATTAGATTCTTGGAAAAGTAAGAAACAGAGCATAGTATCAAGATCTTCTACTGAGTCTGAATACCATGATTTGGGTTCAGTTACATGTGAGATTTTATGGATTTTAAAATTTTTGAATGATCTTGGTCATAAAGATTTAACTCTTATTATATTGTTTTGTGATAATGAATCTGCAATACAGTTAACATTAAATCATGTTTTTCATGAAAAAACCAAACATTTCGAAATAGATGTTTATTTTGTAAGAGAAAAAATTGAAAATAAAATTTTAAAAGTTGTTAAAACTGATTCTTCTAATTAGAATGTTGATATTCTGACTAAATCTCTAACGTTTTTACAACATGATTTTTTGTCAAATAGACTTGGGCTTATGAATATGTTTGCAGGTAAGTGATTTGTTGTTGTTTCAAATGATAAATTTGAGAGGGGGTGTTGGAAATATTAATAAAAAAAATACAAACTTATCATTTGTGGGGTTGTGAGTTTTAATTTATGATTGCATGATATATTGTGTAAAGTTCTTGTATTTGTGGGGTGGCTTGTGTAAGTTTTATGCAGGTAATAAGAGTTTGCAGGTTTGTTGATCTAAACCCGATCCATGGGTAGGTATATTGCCCCGGGTATTTAATGTTCAACTTCTGCTCATTTCATTAATAACTCAAGCATCAAGTCATGTTGATATTCTCTTGTTTTTACTCTTTGTCTCCATATTAGGGTTTCACAGCTAGATCTCTTCTCTATAGATTCTTTTCTTGTAAACCTTTGAGTGATTGAGTGTGGATTGTAGTGGTAGATTCCTTTTTTATTTGTATGATGAAAACCGACTGTTTCATAGTGAATGAAATGTCGATGTTGGGAATGTGTTGAGTTCTTGAGTTCATATTTTGTTACAATGTTGAAATTGGAAACAAGTTTCCATCAATATATCAACCTAAGTGGGTCTCTTATAAGAAGGCAATGCACCATCGATACACCCGAAATTTCCATGAATAACTTTAATAAACAGAGACCCACAAACCCAATGGTTTAGAGAGAAAACATCAAATCCATTTAAAAAGAAGAGCTTAGTTTAAAGCAAACAAACTACTAACAACCAAACCTAAAAAACGCTTATGCGACATGGCCTTCTTCCAACTAACTAAATACAATTTTTTCTCATCCAAATTAGCCCCAAGAAGAAATTATTACACAAAGCTTCCAATTTTAACAAAACCCCTTTAGGAGCTTTATATAACAACATAAAATAAGTAGGAAACAAACCCAAAACTAACTTAATGAGAGTCAGTCTACCACCAATCAATAATGTCTTCACTTTCCAATTAGAAAGCATAGAAACCACCATTTGAATCATATCTTGCCACAAATCTAATCTAGCCATATTACCTCTCACGCTAAGAACAAGATAAGAGAATGAAGTTTTCATAGTAGAACACCCAATTTGATTCTCAACTTCTTCGATGCGAGAATTAGAGACACCAATACCAACAAGTTTACTTTTATGTAAATTAATCTTCAAACCAAAGGCTAAATGAAAACAGTGAATAATTCTAACAAGATTCTGAATGTTAGAATCCTTCCACTCTCCAACAAAAACATCATCATTAGCATAGAATAAGTGAGAAATAGTAACTGAAGGATTCGGACTAAGAGAAATACCAAAAAAAAAAGATTTTGATCAAGGATCCCTTAAAAAGCAATATGAAGACTTTCCATCACCAATATAAATAAAAAGGAGGAAAGATGATCACCCTGACGAAGACCTCTATAAAACGTGAATTCTTCGGTAGCAGATCCATTCACAAGAACCGACCCTCGTTGAAGAATATAAACAACCTCTAATCCAACCCCTCCATTTATCACCAAATCCCATCATTCCCATAATATCATCAAGAAAAGCCCACTTAACTGAAATCATAGGCTTTTTCAAAGTCAACTTTAAAAACCATATCCATTTTCCTCTTTTCTTTACACCTGGCTAACACGTCATTTATAATTAAAGGCCCATCTAAAATCTGTCTCCCCTTTACGAAAGTTGATTGCTCAGGACTAACCAATCCATCAATAACCAAAGCCAATCTACTTGCAAGAATCTTCCCAACAATCTTATATTGACATCCAATAAGACTAATTGGGCGGAAATCTTTAACATTTTCGCATCATGAATCTTCAATGATGAGAGCTATAAAAGAAGAATTACAACCAACCGGAAAATGGCTAGAATTAAAAAAACTCCATCACAACATTTACTACTTTCATCTCCACTAAGTACCAGAATTTTCTAATGAATTCAATGTAAAACCATCTAGTTCCAGAGACTTGTCCATGCCACAATCCCATACTTCCCTTTTGATTTAAGCAAAGTAACAGGACCATCTAAAAGACCCATCTGGTCAACTGACAACCTATTCGGAAACTCTTAAAGTAAAGAAGGCTAAGAACTAATAGGTTTGTCAAACCGGCTCCTGAAATGATCATATAATTCAGATTTGACACGAGAAGGAGTGTCAATCCAATCCTCATCCACTAAAACACCTCGAATCACCATGTTTTTATGTTTTTTATTCAGGATACCGTGGAAATACTTGGTATTTTCATCTTCCTCTATAGCCCACTGAATCTTCGCCTTTTGCGCTATGTCAGTCATCTCTAACCAGTTGATCTCACCAATTTGTTTTATTAAGGAAGATATTTCGGCTATCAAATACGAGTTCCCTTCACCCCTATCAATCTTCGAATCCAACTCCACTAATTTTTTAACACTAGCATATTTAACCTCATTCCGAGTCTCCCTATAAGACGAATTCCACACCATTATATTTTTTTAACACTTACTTCGGGTTCAAAAAAATAGGTCCTTGTTTGTGACTCATAACAATCCACTGTAAAAATCCAAAAGAAGATTAACATACATAGAAAATTTTGATGCAAAGCACATAGAAGATTTGGATTCTGGCATATGCCTATATAGAGAAATAAGATAATAACAAATAAGGTCTAAAAAAGTTCAACTTAAAACAAAATAGACGTAACGTCAAAAAATTTGGAGGACCATTTCATATCACCGAAAAGCTCCCTTCAAGGTGAAGCTCCTGAAAAACAGTCGAAGACAGTTTGCCCGCCCCATCGTCGTGAAAAGATTCGGTTTAATTTCTCCCTAATTTTCACGTACTTCCGTATTTCATTTTAAATTATTTTTATGACATCACGTTCGTTTTCTTTTATTCCAGTTTATCCCATACTTACTTGGGAGTCTTATTTACAGGATTTCACTGTCAATTTTAATTAGAAACTAGTAAAGAGCCCGCGGCTATGCCGCTTTTGGGGTAATATGGGAAAAATCGGCAATTTTTAAAAAATATGTGTTGAAATTGTAAATCACCACAAATAAGGGAGTAAGTCGACAGCCCCTAAAATTAGATGTCAAAAGTGTACAACCAAAAAAATGGACACCGGTGGAGAAAATCCAAAAATGTTGTGACAATAATGTTAAAGTTGTCACAATTGGGAAAATATGGTGACAAAATTCTAAAGGACGTTTTGTGTGTTTTTTATGTCAAAATGTAAAAGTTTTGACGATAAGGATGAAAAGTGTCAAATTCATTAAAGATTTGTGGCAAAAACACCAAAATATAAAACTTTTCACTGCAAGGACTAAAAATGTCAAAGTCAGTAAAGATTTGTGGCAAAATCCTAAACACACAAAAACTTAATCAAAAGGTAAAAATATAAAAGTTTTGATTTTAGGGACGAAAAGTATAAAATTAACCAAACATTTGTGGCAAAAACCTAAAACCAAAAAAAATACTATTCATAAATTCCTTTGGATTTAATATATATATATATATATAATATCTATCAAATTTAACTCCATGTATAAAGGGTTTGTAAGCCTTTTTTGGTCATCTTGAATTGAGTAATAAAATCCCCTTTGAGTGCTTGTTTATTTTTTTCTTTCGTTCCGCGGTAGATTTATTAAATAAATCATCCTATTGTGAAAAAAAAAAGTAGATGTCGAGTAAAATGTTTAATATTTATAGGTTTTTTGTAAAATAAATCTTACGTCTCTGCACATCTTTATCCCAAATGGAGCAGTAACAAATACATGATTAAATCCTTTATTTATTTAAATATTCTAAAATATATATATTTATATTTTTTTTTTATCTAAAAACGATATATATATATATATATATATATATATATATATATATATATATATATATATATATATATATATTTTTCAATTGAGAAAAAAAAAAGGTTGTGAATATGTGTTTTCCAACCAAACATGTTTCCTTAAACTATGCTAAGCATTACCTTAACATACACAAAAACATACTTTTTTTTTTGTTTTTTTGATTTTTAGAAAGCCATTTTTATCGAAAAATTATTTTAAATATATCAAAATTCATAATTTTTTAATCTCTATAAATAGACATCCATATTGATATAGTTTTAAGATAAAATAAAAAATTTATTTTTTTTAGAGTTTCAGCTCTCGTTATTAATAAGTGAATAAAAATCTGATCAGATTACAGTACATTCGTTATTCACTTATGAATAAAATGTATGCTTTTTTTTATAGTTTAAGTATCGTTCATATATGAATATGACACGTAATAAAGTTTTCTTATTTAAAATATATTTTTTACATCATCTTTCGTCATATATTATATTTATATATGAATAAAATGTGTAGTAGTTGTCGTCATATTTTATATTCATATATGAATAAAACATTTATCATATTTTTGTTACAGTTAATTTGTTATTCATATATGAATAAGTAGTATAAATGATACTTAAACTGTAAAAAAAATAATTATATATTTTTTTTTCATAAGTGAATAACGAATGTACTGTAGCGAAAATCGGATGCATTTTTATTCACTTATGAATAACGATAGCTGAAAATATAAAAAAAATAAATTTTTTATTTTATCTAAAAAGTATATCAATATGGATGTCTATTTGTAGAGAATAAAAAATCATGAATTTTGGTAAAGTTAGAATCATTTTTCGATAAAAATAGCTTTTTAAAAATTAACAAAAGGAAAAAAAAAACTATGTTTTTGTATATATTAAGGTAATTATTAACATAGTTTAAGGAAACATGTTTTGTTGGAAACACATGTGTATTCCTTATCCATTTATGCTGGTACAACGGAGACTTTTGCGGCAAAAATAAATGAGTGACTGAGAATGATTCTCCCATTCTCAACTTTTTTTATTTTCTCAATTGAACTTACCTATATATATATATATATATATATATATATATATATATATATATATATATATATATATATATATATATATATATATATATATATATATATATATATAACAACCTTAGCAATCAATTAGGGAGGAAGGAGTCGTTCCCTCCCAACCCACCGAACCCACTGCCACATCAAATTTTCTCTTTTATTTTTCTTCATCTTTCCGAACCCACAACACACGAAAATCCTATCTTTTTGAACCCACTCAACCCACTCAATTAAAAAAAATACAAAACAACTAAGGTACAAATTTTAAAACACGTGGTACAAGAGAAAATAAGAAAGAGAAAGTAGAGAGAGATGATGAAGTGGGTTAGTGAAACCAATCAACTCACTCGTTGAAGCGGGAGTGGTACCGCCGATAACTCTATTGCTAATTAAGATTTTACATTTGATTGTTTTGCATTTTTTTTAATTGAGTGGGTTGAGTGGGTTTAAAAAGATAGGATTTCCGTGTGTTGTGGGTTCGGAAAGATGAAGAAAAATAAAAGAGAAAAAGTGATGTGGCAGTGGGTTCGGTGGGTTGGGAGGGAACGACTCCCTCCTCCCTTAGAAGGTTCGCAACGGCAGCTTGATTGTCATGGCTCACAACTCTTAACCCAACACATGAAGTCATGAACCTCGTTGGCGATTCTCACGCGGCTGACCGACTACCCCCGGCTCACTATACATCTCCAAAACCATATTATTATAATAATAATAAGACAAAAATCGTTGAAAACAATATATTTGATTTTTTCAAAATCAATTTGATCATTCTTTATTGATAAGTCGTGTGAAATGAAAAGTATAAAAATGACAGACTTAGAATCTATTGTGCTTTTAGTCGACATTAAATTTATCTTTTTCTTTTTAAGGCAAATCTAATATATTCCTAAGGTCATAAGTCGTAATGTGTAAGGCTAAGTCTCTAACCATTTTGTCCATTTGCCCTTAATAATAATTTCAAAATCAAATTGCATATGAGCATATCTCCCTCTTCCAGACTTCCAGTTTCCTGGTCTCCCACAGTCCCACTCTCCCCTCTGTTACTATGTGATCGAAATCGTGTATCGAAATCACAAACAACGTTGACGCCTGAAGTCTGAAGCGGTGAATCCCTAAACATGAGTCGCCAATACAATCTTTTGGTATGTTTCTTAAATTGTTCTTTTGTCTCAGTTTTCCGATTACAAGATGCACTTACTTAGTTCATATATATAAATAAATGGGTCATATATGAGTTTATGTTCCACGAACCCAAATCTGACCCACGAACCCACCAACATGTGAACCCGTATAAATAAATGGGTTGGCGGGGCATATATGGGTTAATGTTCCAAACCCACCAACCCGTGACCTGTATATTTAAATGGGTCGTGTTTGGGTTGGCATATTTTGACCAGCCAACCCGCGACACGCCAACCCGAACACGACACGATTGCCAGGCCTACCTAAACTACTCTTTAATTTCATATGTCCATGATGAGACTTGAACCATCGAACTCAAAATTGTTGGATTAGTGTCTAAGTCCATAACTATTTTGGTATGTACTTGACCCGATTGTGAGCATGGTCCTTTTGGGTTGCTTTCACACGGGTGACTAGACAGGATGACAGTTGAGGAGAGAGGTTGATTAGGGCATAAATATGATTTATTTATTATATTATATGAATAATATATTAATTTGGAATCATATTATTAATTAGTATTTAATCAGAAATTAATTAGGAATTAATTTTGGGATTAAAGGAATTAATTAAAAGTACAGGGGCTGTTTTGTAATTATTTGATAGTTGTGACTTTGGGCTATTGGATCACCTTTGTTAAGGCTTGAACGAAAATCCTAGAAGGATCTAGGAGTTTTCGTCCAAGGGCTTAAGGAAAGGAGTCCATGGACTTGCTTAGGCCCTAAGCCAAGGGATTAGGGTTTCCACCTTGAAACCCTAGCTAGCCTCAAGTATAAATAACACCCTAAGGTACTAGAATTTGACCACCCCTTGGGAAAACCCTACTAGGGCCGAATTTTGGAGCTTAGTACCTTTCCTCCTCTCTCTCATATTCATCCTCTCACTCAAAGTGTGTTTGTGAGCCATTAGAGGTACTACACTTGTGGTACTTGCTTTCAAGAGCTAAGGAAATTCAAGGAACTAGTTGTTATTACTACATAACAACAAAAGGTATGTATTCTATTCTCCTATGTCAATTTCGAAAATAGTAGATGCATGCTAGGGTTCTTTTGTGTTCATAAAGTTGTATAACTAATAGTGAAAACATAGATCCAACTCTAGGGTTGCATGCACACATAGGATTGTTTGTATAAAACCCAACAGTGGTATCAGAGCCATTGGTTTTTGTTTTCAATTAGATTCTATACAAAAGTATGAATTTGACATATTAGGGTTTATAGCCAATAAACCCTAAAGGCATGATTTTCGAAATTAGGGTTCATAAACCCTAAATTTCGAAATTTGGTTAGGGTTTCCCAAAATCCTTTCCTTAGCCTCCAAGATTTCGAATTCTAGGGTTATCCAACCCTAGGATTTCGAAATTGGCCTCCTCCCCAAGATTAGATCCTAATTTTTAGGGATTTGGATAATGCCAT
This sequence comes from Lactuca virosa, assembly GCF_052849685.1. Classification (NCBI taxonomy): domain Eukaryota; kingdom Viridiplantae; phylum Streptophyta; class Magnoliopsida; order Asterales; family Asteraceae; genus Lactuca; species Lactuca virosa. Next base: position 116,244,651 of record NC_136433.1, read on the forward strand.
ATCTTGTAATTATCTTTTAAGTGTTTAAATTTGGTAATTAAAGATTTTGAATTATCCCATCCCATAATTTCGAATTTTAGGGGATTTAAGGGATTAGGTTAAATTAATTGTTTAATTTAATAGATATCCTCCAAGATTTAATAATTCAAATTAATTGTTTAATTTTGGATAATTATTAAATCAAATTTTAATATTTAAGATTAAAAGGTTTTAATTTTTCGAAAAATTTTTAAACCTAATTGTTTTGAAAAGTTCAAAACTTGCCCTCAAGTTTTGGAATTTAAAAGTTGATTAAAAGTTAAATTTTGAAATGTTAAAACCCTCGTATTTTGAAAAAGTTCAAATTACACCCTTATGGTTTTGTTAAGTTAATTAAAAGAGAAAGTTAATAAAACCACCTAGTATTTTAAAAGTGTAAAATACACCATATACTATATATATATATATATATATATATATATATATATATATATATATATATATATATATATATATATATATATATGACATTAAAAGTCTAATATTATATATGGATGTATAAGTAAACAGTCAGTCTTACCGTTAGTAGGCCTCATTCACGAAGCTGGTTTATAAGGGGTGTTTAAGGAAATTGCCTATAAAATGGCGATTGAATGGGTATCCACTCTTACCCACCGCACTCTTGACTAGTGGAGGGTCGTTAGCCGAACGGGTAGGATAGGACGAAACCTTCCATTATAAGTATAATGAAGTACAAAGTAACTACATGCTTTTACAAATTCCCAAATTCTAGTTACTTTAGGGCAAAATGTGAATTTGTATGCTAATCCATGGAATTACACTTCGTACCCTTGTCAAAGATTAGTGGAGCGTGTGTGGCTAACCGGCACACTAATTTGGGATTGACATTGGTGGCGAAGGGTGGCTCGATGTTTATCATAGATCAATGGAGCGTGTGTGGCTAACCGGTACATTGATTAGGTGATAGTAGCAATTGGGTGCACCACGTGATTCGTATGGTTATTCACACCTTGTTTGTGATCCTCGGCATCCCAGTCACAAATAGAAGGGCATAATCGAGATTAAACATGCCATTGAAAAGTTCAATGAATCTCAAAAGATCTAGGAGTTTCAATTCATTTAAAACTTAAATTTCTTTTTCGTTTTTCATGGTGGGAATTGGTAAATCGTCATTTACCTACCTTCAAATATTCTGCAACTAGATTACGACATCCCTCTTCTAGGTTGTAGAATGTTGTGTTGGATCCTAGCCTTGATGTTTCATTTAGGTGTTATATCAAAGATTCTTATCAACTAACTTGAATTTTCTCCCGTTTTGTAGATGTCTAAATCTTACAATGGTCTTCCCAAGTCCCTTGGAACAAGCTTTCCAAATGAAGATGACGTTCCACGATACGATCAAGGAAATGAGAGTCATGCTTCACTTCCTCCACCTCCTCCAATTATTCTCCCTAACCCACAAGTTCAAAGGCTTGAAAAGTTCAAGCTCACTCAAGCCCTATTGGCAAGTAAACACGAAGATGGGAAACCGGTGTGTGCACACATCTTAGAGATGAAGTCACACATTGATAGGTTAAGGATGATGGGTGTCGATATCTCAGAAATGTTGGCTGTTGACTGGGTTCTTCAGTCACTTCCTGAATCATATAGTAAGTTCGTTAGAGAGTACTATATGATGGACCATGACGTGACCCTCGTTGATTTGACCTATTTGCTTATAGCTGCTGAATCAGAAATGATTTGGCGTGCTAATCGAGCAAATTTGTCTGGCAAATCAAACTCCCAAACTTCAATGGACATTGAAAATAGTGACATTGGAAATCCAGAAAAGGTAAATTCTGAGATAGTTCCTTGTGCCATTCCAAAAGAGTCCATCTGCTTCTACTGCCAAGAGAAAGGGCATTGGAGACGAAGCTGCCCTGTTTACCTGAGAGATCTAAGAGATGGGAGAGTCAAGACGTATGGCTCTACTTCAGGTAAAATCCAATAACTAACTCTATAAGTTCCTATTCTTTGATTTTCAATACATGATGTGATAAGATAACATTTTGATGTTTTGTAGGATCGAAGAAAAGAGAGGAAGCTTAAGGGAAGAAGTAAGCTGAATCTGATCGTTAAGAAATGGATTTCGATCGCATTGCTTGAAGATCAGATTTTTGAGCTACTACTTTAGAGTTAGAATAGATTGCTTAGAAATTGAAATAGCATAGTTTTCATTTGAATTGCATTGTAAGGACAAGTTTTTCCGCAATAAAATGAATTTTGATTTCGTCCTATTTATTTATCCTTGCAATGGCATATGTGAAAATGGATGTTTATGTATTTCTAATTTTAGCAATGTTGAATTGGATGTGATTCTTGATTATGTTATTTGTGAAATGTCGAGGATTTGCCAAATAAAGGAAGATTCTCATCGCCCAAGTTTCAATTGGACAGAAACTTGGAATCATACAACTTGGTTGCATGATGAATAAGAAACTTCATATTTTGGAAATTAGACTAATTCTTTGGCAAAATGTCAAGAGAAGGACCAGGAGATCGAGTACACTAGGTTGTGCGTTGATCAAGTCCACCACAAGAGTGATAAAGATATTCGTCATGATTTAATAAAGGTTAGTAAATATGATTATACTTATAAGATTAAGTATAATTCTGAGTTGATTGAAAGAGTTTCAATCAATAGCAGAACGAATAAGAAGAATCAAGTAGGCAGAAAGATAAAAGTTTCTCTATTCTAAGAAGAAGGGAGAGTACCTTTTATTGTGTTTTATGATAAGTCTTAATGATTAAAAACCATATCTCAATTGATCCTCTAAGTGAGTCTTAGTGCAATTGCATGTCTAAGAAGAGGAATCAAGAATTGTAGAAATTGTTAAATCAAGAAGTCAATCATACTTCGTTCCAATATCAAGTCTTAGAGTTAAGATTCTGACATGAGTGACAAGTCTTAAGTAGGTTTATAACACTCGACAAATGTGGAATTTGGAAAAGTTTTCTTATTCTTGCACATTTGAAATTGGTAAGTTGTGATGTCTTGGATAATACAAAGACCAACCAGGAACAATTGTGTGAAGTGTTAAACTTGACAAAAGGCTACACTAACTCTTGAATATTTGTTTGTTAAGAAATGGTTCTTGACAAGAGAATCTTATATGTCAAGGAGTCAGTGGGAGTCTTAATGGTCTTGAAAAGTTTCAAGAACAAATCAAGAGTAAACCTAGTTGATCGTCACTAGCACACGACTTGAGGTTTAAAGCCTATCGTGGATGACATACTCTTTTTATGTGCCATTCCAATTGAGTTAATTATGCGTGTGAGTTCTATGAGTTCTCATTTGAATGCATAAAGACAAAGCACCTTGATCAATGGAAAGTACATTGATATGAAAGGGTGAGTTGCTTGGAAGACATGGTGGGCATTCATGTTACCATGAGGCAAGAAATCAAGATTGAACAAGTTCAGTCCATATGGTTTTGGATTTGTCGCAAACTTTCGTTTTGACAAATTCACATGGATAGGAACACATACATCATAAAATCTAAGTGTCATAAGGTTTTCCTCCTTCATGAAAATGATTGTGAGTAAATGCTTTCACTAAGAGAGATTTTAAGAAGATAGCAATTGTGAAAATTGTATTCTCAAATTTGATTATGATTACGGCATCCCTTTTCATAGTTCGAATTGTGAGATTTGGCAATTGATCTAAACATTTGGGACTTAGTAACATAAATTCTGAATTGTTTAGACACACATGTGAGCTATCTAAGGCAAAGGTGTATGAGCTTAAAAAGCTTAGATAAAGGCTTATCAAAGCATTAGGTATGAGAAATATGAACTTAAGGAATTCAATAAGCATTGTTTTCTAGAAGTTCAATTGTTTTCTGAATACATGTCAAAGCTAGTGGGAGCATAAGTGTTATGCTGGTAAGAAAATAATCGTCATGTTAGTGGGAGAATGATTATTATGGTAAGTATTGCAAGTTAGCAATATTAATTATAGAAAACAAAGATTCATTTTGCAAAGTTGCAAGGGTTGAAAAATTGTTTTGCTATAATTAAGGGAGAGAATATTATACTTCGTTTCAAAATTCTAAAGCTTAGATCGAGAAATGTTAATAAATTTAGTCAAGGATACATAGTGCATTCTCAAAATTCGATTATGATTACGACATCCCTCTTCATAGTTCGAATTGTGGGAACAGGGCACATAAAATATTATGGTAGAAGGATGATGAAGTATCATGTCTTTATGTGAGACATTATGTATCGTGTCCAATACGCTTCGGGTATAGGATCGATTGCATATGCTATAATATTTGACCATTCTAAAATTTTCCAAATGCCTAGGGCATTAAGAGGGAAAAGGGACTAGAACTGGTTTTGACTAAAATAATTAAACAACTATCAAAGGACGATCTGAGGTTCACTGAGGATTTGTCGCTTGTGAGTAGTTGGAAATATAGTACTGGATGGACTATATTGACATTATTATGAATAGATAAGATTCTATTAAGAATGAGTTGTCATATGGCAAATATGGAAATGTTTCCATTAATGGGAGTTGGATATTAAGAAATATGTCTAGATTAGAAACTTTTATGCGAGAAGCATGTTCAAAGGAATGTACTTTGAATGTGAGACTTCACGTCTATGGAATTGTCTTGTAACAATTTCCGATAGAATACCTTGTAATTTCATTAGCCGGGTCTTGGTGACTTTTGTGCTATGACATTACGAAAGAATCATTGCATAAAATGTTAGAATCTGACATATTCTAAAAGTGGCAAGAATTTGGTATTCTTATACTAATAATAAGGATTGGGGATTGTGAAATGTGTTTCATTGGAAAAGTTTTCAATTGATCTATTTCACAAAGTATGGACCATAGGAAACCAAAGTGTGTATGCTTGGAGCATGGGACAATTGTGGTTATAATTCGAGTAATAAGTTGATTTTCTGAAACAGTAAGCAATGAATAATGAGTAATCAATATGGTGTTTAAATAAAAGTGTTTTTATTTACGCTCAAAAAGTTTTGGGACCATATAGGATTAATATTATTATTGCGTTTCATTTTTCATGTTTTGACTTCCAGAATAACTAGGTTATTCGAACCTCCACAGTCGGTCATACGTTGGAAGTAGGTATGAAGGAAGACTGTCATGAATCTGTCTGTAGATTGTCTAAAGTGTTTAGACATAGCACAAGTTTGCTGCAGAGTTCATGAGTGCTTTGATAAGATTAAAGTATTGGATTAAACCCACGCTCACTTGAATCACTTCATGGTTTTATCACGAGTGATTGGTGAGACGATAACATTGTATATTCTTGAAACCGAGACGTGTGAGTTGTTATTTGCTGGTCGGTTGCACATTGATGATAAGTAAACACACCAGTAATTTGGTGTTATAAAACTTATTGTTGTGTGTGATTCGATTAGTAGGTGCAAGCAAGCATTTGAGTCAAAGTTTATCCATTCCTTTTACCCAAGGTGGGATAAAAGCGATATATGTGGGCCCCTCGATGATTTAGTGATGACAAAGGAAAGTGCTCGGCCGGGCCAGGACTGATTTGATTTGTTCAATTAGTCAGTCGTCATAAATCGGAAATCGGGAAGCGACACATAGACTGAGAGAATGATTTCAATCCATGTCTCATGTCTATACGATATCTTGTAGAATGGAGGAATATATGATCCCTTATCTAAAGGACACGCGTATCTGATAAGATCAGAGTTGACAGCGGCTTTTGGAAGCTACGATTGCTGATCAGGTTCTAAAGTCATACGCAGAATAGTTATTAGACTTATCCAAGTGGGAGACTGTTGGATTAGTGTCTAAGTCCATAACTATTTTGGTATGTACTTGACCCGATTGTGAGCATGGTCCTTTTGGGTTGCCTTCACACGGGTGACTAAACAGGATGACAGTTGAGGAGAGAGGTTGATTAGGGCATAAATATGATTTATTTATTATATTATATGAATAATATATTAATTTGGAATCATATTATTAATTAGTATTTAATCAGAAATTAATTAGGAATTAATTTTGGGATTAAAGGAATTAATTAAAAGTACAGGGGCTGTTTTGTAATTATTTGATAGTTGAGACTTTGGGCTATTGGATCACCTTTATTAAGGCTTGAACGAAAATCCTAGAAGGATCTAGGAGTTTTCGTCCAAGGGCTTAAGGCAAGGAGTCCATGGACTTGCTTAGGCCCTAAGCTAAGGGATTAGGGTTTCCACCTTGAAACCCTAGCTAGCCTCAAGTATAAATAGCACCCTAAGGTACTAGAATTTGACCACCCCTTGGGAAAACCCTACTAGGGCCGAATTTTGGAGCTTAGTACCTTTCCTCCTCTCTCTCATATTCATCCTCTCACTCAAAGTGTGTTTGTAAGCCATTAGAGGTACTACACTTGTGGTACTTGCTTTCAAGAGCTAAGGAAATTCAAGGAACTAGTTGTTATTACTACATAACAACAAAAGGTATGTATTCTATTCTCCTATGTCAATTTCGAAAATAGTAGATGCATGCTAGGGTTCTTTTGTGTTCATAAAGTTGTATAACTAATAGTGAAAACATAGATCCAACTCTAGGGTTGCATGCACACATAGGATTGTTTGTATAAAACCCAACAAAAATTTCATTATTCGAATTAAATTAGGCAAATAAATGAAGGTACTTAGTCTTCATATCTCTTTCGGTTTTCCATAGGGGTGTGCATAAATTAACTGATCCAATTATGAACCGACCAATTGGATTGGATATCCAATTACAATTGGATTGAATTAGATGCGAAATTTTAAAATCCAATTGGATTGGATCGTGTAACACCTAGTTTCCATGATGTTTTTAATTTCGGGATAGCGGGTCGTAATTTGATCGAGTAAAGGTATTAGGCTTCAAATGAATAGAGTTTAGACCATATCGGATATTGATAATGTTGATTAAGTAATGTTCAAATCCTGGCACTACTCAGCCCTTGTGGCCATGGAGGTTCGCCTGCAGTGACTCCAGGGCATGAGGCAAAGCCTCATGTTTGCAGCGGGGGATTAGTTGGTGCGCGAAAGCTGGCCCGGAAACCCTCGTTAGGGAAGTTCCCTTTCCAAAAAAAAAGATAATGTTGATTAAGTAATTAAAGCCCTTGAATTATGCCTTTAAGCAAAAGGTAAAATGGGAAAGGTGATATTTCAGTCTTCTTGCATGAATTAATGATTTTAGTTCAATATTTTTTAGTCAAAAGTAACTAGATATAATTGTGGGGCTCGTCAATACCTTTCCGCACATATAAAGATCGCCGAAAACGGAATTAAAACGAAGAAGTTATGACTGTTTGAAGCTGAAAGCTTAAATTCAGATTTCAGCAGGAGCACGAAGCGCACCTAAAGAGCGCGAGGCGCTTTCCGGCCCAACTTAATTGTGGGGTTTTAGGGTTTGTGGGATATTTAAAGGCCATTAACCCCTAGGGTATGCCATTTCTCAACCTCCATCACCTGTAGAATGACCCCATGCGAAACTCTAGCCTCTCTTCTCTCATTTTGAGCTTAAAACCACTTGTGGAGGCTTATTTCTCATTATTGGTGGGAAGCTTGAAGATCAAGGTTGTTGCAAGGTGCTTTGGTTAAAGGCTCAAGGTTGGATCTAGCAAAGTTAACTTATTTGTGGACCAATGTGAGTAAAACGCTTCCACATTTACTTCAAGTTTGTTAGATCTAGCTTTTGTTCCATATCTTATGCTTTTGGTCCCATTTTGGTGATGAACTTGGAGTTGAGGTGACCTCATCTCCTTCTAAGTTGATATAAGTATGTTTTGGACCATTTGAATCTAGAAAGTTGGCATCTTGGAGCTTTTTCTCTTGGGTATGCAAAGTATGTTCCAACTTTATCCATTTTGACATCATGTTATTTTAGATCTGAAAGTTGGAAGCGTGGACTTAATAGATTAAGTTGTGAAAATTGCATTCTTGGACTTTTTCGAGTTAAAGTTTAGATCTTGTTTGTTTTGGAAAGGCTTAATGGATAAAGTTGGAAAATTTATCCATTTGGACCTTATAGGAGTTAAGATCTGTAATTTGGGGGAGTGACTTAACGAATTAAGTCATTTTATCCTTTGGATTCAGCCTGAGCAAGGTGCGCTTCTTCGGTGCGCGGAGCGCTCTTTAGGGTTTTCTGATATGAGCTTGTTGAGTGCATTTAATCAACTGTTTCGTCCCATATTAAGTGTTGGGCGCTCTTAGAATGCGCAGTGCGCTTTTTAACTAGATTTTGACTTTTGTCGACTTTTTGACTAAGTTTGACTTTAGGTCAAACTTTAAGGTTTAGGGTTATAGACTGAGGTTTGACCTTTTATTGATGATTAGGTGGTTGTTGAGCCAACCTTATATTTCTGTGAGCTGTGGTGATTCCTGTTTGATAGCGACATGAGTTTTCTCATTATACTTTGTACTGTAGTATGAATCCTTGTGTGTAAGATGTTGGTATGTTGTAGTGATCTATTAGATTGGTATATCTGTATGATTACCTGTGTTTTCTAGTTATTTTTTATTTGTTTGCATATGTCGACATATTATGGTTGGGTTGAGGCGGTACTGTTTTGTGATGTAGGTGTATTGTAGGCCTTACGAGGCGATCCAGTCATACTGTAGGCCCAAGGGAGCGGTCCAACTATATTGTAGGCCTTGCGAGGCGGTCCAGTTATACTGTAGGCTTGGGAGAGCGGTCTTGTAGGTGTAACACCCATTTTCAGTTTTCAGTAGGATTCAATATAAAATGTTGTTTATAAAATTCTATGTTGAGATATAACACTTTTTAGCCCAAGTAATCATCATAAACATGTAGAAGATGACAATACGATTTCTGAAGATATAGAATACTTAAATCCGACTTTGTATGAAGAAGTCATGCTTCTTCAAAGTTGCACGATTAAACTGTCACGACTTTGCGTATCATAAAAAAAGTGAAATGTTGATAGGTTTCTTATTAACCTAAGTAATCTAAACAAAAGTCATAGTATCCATAAAACGTGAGCGTGCATATAAAGACTGTCCAAATCTAACTTTGCATTAGGAAGTTATGATTTTTAGAAGTTTCGATATAGCAGTGCGTGACACAGAAACCGAAATCACGATCGGTTGATTGTTAGCCAAAACAATCTAAATGAGAGTTGAAGATCTCGTGGATACAATTCCATCAATATAAAGACAGTCGAGAATGGATGTCGTATAAAAGAGATATGAATTTTAAACGGAGTTTAGCAGTCTAAGTCTTCTAAAATCATAAATTAAAAATAAAGTGAGAATTAGCCGACGGATTCTAAAAGAAAGTTGTAGATCTTGTCGAATTCTATAAGTGGGTATAAAGAATCTCGAAAACGGAGCTCGTATGAATAAGTTACAAAATTTACAAAAATCAGAAAAACGCACACCTACGCCTACGTGTGCACTGCACTGCGCGCAACCTTCTAGAAAGCAACGCGTGGCCCACCAGAAAATTGACACATGGTACCCCAGGCACCACCCAAGTGAGCGACGCGCATCCTCGAAAAATTGCCTATAAAAGCTAGTTTCAAGCCCATTCTTTCCACACCAATTCCAAACACTCTCTCTAGTTCTTAGGCACTAAAATAGGTTTTTTCTTCGGGATTTCAGAGTATTTTAGTTTAGCGAAGCTCTAGGTATCTAGGCTCGACTAGTAGAAGCTCTCAGGTAGGAATTCTGCCCGCGCTATTTCATTGTTTTCACTAAAATTTTTGTAAGTTAAGCTTCACTTATCTTACGTCAAGTCTAACTTATATTTATAGTCATAGTCGTTATTATGGGCTTATAAATTAGATTTATCATTAATTCCAGTTATAATACTGATTGATCTACTTACGAGAGAGGTGTCTAGAATTGTCACGTTGGCTTGGTTGATGGATTTCAGAAAGGCTATATGCCAAAATGGTCCTGCCTCCAAATTGTCCTGCCTGGTTGATCCTTATTTGATAGAACTATCACTATTAATTGGGATTAGTGAAAGATCTATCTTTCATCACCAAATTCCCATAGAAACTAATAAACTATAGTATTATAGGTTGATCCTTATTAGGCACGTTGCCCGCCAACAGGATCACTAGAAGGCTATTAATCTTCTGAGAAACTGTCCAGATGAGTTATCTCACTATACCCTATGTTATAATATATATATATATATATATATATATATATATATATATATATATATATATATATATATATATTCATGTATGTTAGGACATAAAATTTAATAGAGTAGAGCTGATAGTAAAGCTTGTATGTGCCTGTATCAGTAGAACTTAAGATGTAGTCTCTATGTATGATTTTGTATATGTAACGCTCGATTCCCAAGGTATTTATTTTAATTGATGGTTTCTTAAATATTTCGGTTGGGCCTTGAAGTCTTTTGGGCTTTATATTTCATTTTCGGCTTAGGAGGGGTGTCGTACGCGTGGCGTACCACCCTACGTATGATGGGCGTACTGGTGGAGGTTGGACGCGAGTGCTATGCACGTACGCGCTGCGTACATAGGAGTACACACAACGTACGTGTCCAGACCCAAACCCTATATTTTAGGGTTTGAGCACTATTTAAAGAACATTATGCCTTAAGGACCTTCTTTATCAGCCTCCCTCTTGTCCCTTATCAGCCTCCACGAAACCCTAACCCCATTGTTGTGTGTTCTTGAGCTTGGAAGGTCCCTTGAGTGCATTTTTGGTGTTTTTGTCCCAATTTCAAGGAAGAGAAGGTTGGAGCAAGGTTGGTGGTTCAAGGAGAAGCTTATAGATCTGAGTTGTCTGCTTCATTTCAAGCTTGTGCAAGGTATAAAGTCTTGAATTTGATACTTCATAGCCTAGATCTCTTTTGGTTTGAGTTTTGGACCCTTTTTGGTCCTATTAATGAGATCTTATGAGTCCATGCCATTTCTGAAGCTTAGAGTTCCCACTCTTTGTATTATTTGGGTCCTAGAGTGATAAAGTTGCCATATTTGAGGCTTTGAATCATCCATGCATGAGTATTGTCCATTTTTATGGAAGTAGACTGTCATATTTCGAGTTTGGGTCCATTTGGGGGCATGCAAGCCACCAAGTTGTCGACTTTATGGTATAAGACTCTTCATATGACTCAGATTTGTGATTGGAACCCTAGGTCTTAAGGATTTAAGTACTTTATGGGATTATGGCTTAATGAGTGAGTACGTTGGGCGTACAAGCTTGTACGCGCAACGTACAAGCCATGCAGCCTGTACTCTTAGCGTAAAGTTGAGTACGCAATGCGTACTTAATGGATTTGGGATTTGCGTCGTTTGGGCCTCGGATTGGGCCACTTTCATGGACTTTTTGTCTTGGGCCTTTGTGGGCCATCTGGAATCGAACGTTCAGGCCAGGGAAACATTATTGGGCCTTAGGCTAAAGCCCATGCGAAGGGATTGGAACCTATTGGAAATTTGGCCATATGTTGGGCCTTGTTGGATTGTTTAACTTTTGGGCCATTGGATTGTGATTTTGGGTTTCATTCTTGGACCAAGTTATGTTAAGGGTAAAATAGTCTTTTTACCCCAAGTAGGGATTTTTGGTTAATGATGTAGATCCCAAATGTTAATTAGCTTTTATTTGGTAATTGATGGCTCGGGGAGCTGTAGGACCAGAAGTCAGGATCATTCGTTTCATTCAGCTTTTCGAGGTGAGTTTTCCTCACTGGGTTTAGTGGGTCTAAGGCACCAATGCCGACCCTTGTTGATTATGTTGATATATTCGTGTTCTGTGTGATACTTGTATGTGCTTGTATTTGCATGCTTATTGGGCGGGGCCCGTATTGCGAGTGTGGGCGGGGTCCGCATCTCTTTGGACGGGGCCCGTTATGCGAGTGTGGGCGGGGCCCGTATCTCTTTGGGCGGGGCCCATATCTCTTTGGGCGGGGCCCGTTATGTGATATGTTGGTATGTGGTATCTTGGGGAACTCACTAAGCTTTGTGCTTACGATTTTCAGTTTACGTTTCAGGTACTTCCAGTTCCAAGGGGAAGAGCTCGGGCTGACTGTATCACACACACCTTGGGGATTCCGCATCTGACATTTACTCTGATTTTGATACATTTGATACATTGATTTTGTTGAGATGTATGGATGATGTTTGAAAAATACTATTTTATATATTATAAAAATGAAATTTTTGGGACCATATTTTTGGATGTTACGAGTTGGTCTCAGAGCCTTGGTTTGAGGGATTCGGGCACACTCTCTGGGGTGTCTGAACTCAAACCGAGGATTTGGTAAGTTTTCAAAAGATAAACATATTTAAGAAAAGGTTTTCTAAAATAAGAAAGGGTGTGGTGCATGCAATCATCCGAGCTCAAGTAAGTTATCCCAATATACCCATACATGTTTATATATGATATGAATTGTGGAATTGTGAATCGCATGCTAGATTTGGGCTAAGGATCTAGGAGAGATGCCTTTGTATGCCTGGTGTATGAGCTTATAGATTTGCATGCTAGTACCGATCAGTCAGTAATCGGATGGCCTAATTAGGTTATACTTGGTTCTGATTACTTGATGCTCGAATGTTGCTTGCTTTGTGCTCTTAGGAGTTCTAACTAGCTTCAGCTAGCTAGTAAACGAAGGTGCTAAGTTACATATTATGGGAACTAAATAATTTTAGAGGGTTAGGTTTTAACTCTATTGTGCAACTCTTGTTTGAGTCCAACCGTTGTAGTACCTCTCATTCGAAGAATTATCTAGTTTTTGTAATATGTAATTGTATTCGTGAGCTAGTTAGAGGAAGTTAGCGGGAGTTCTTTCTGTAGCTGATAGAGGAGAGTGGTGTGGGGTTTGCCCTAGGAAAACCTAGGATGAGATTTAGTGCTGGGAGCCTTATCTGTGAGGGAATTGGTGGATATAGAGTAACTTGGCTGAGTTAAGGCACTTCTTGAGGAATGTATGGATAGATGTGGAAGGTAGTATGGGCCCATACTACTAGAAGCAGAGGATCCGTACTCGATTCAAGGAGGGCTGCAATGAATCCAGGGAGCTTGTGGAGTTGTGATTTCCCTGATGTGTATATTTGATACGTATTCTGATGGTTTATATGGTCTATTTTTAATATGGTAGTATTGCGAGGCAGGCCAGTGGGCAGTTCCGGTGCTGGGGAGGGTTCAGGCTCAGGCTCTGGAGCCGGGCAGCTTGATGGCCAACAAGGGAGTTCATATCGTCTGAGATTACGCGTAGCATCCTTGAGCAGACTCATGTGATGTTTGGCTCGGTCAAGGAGGGCATTCTGGAGATTCTTGATGAGAGGTTAAGCGCCTTTCGCGCTGAGATTATGGCTTTGGTTGGGACGCGCTCTCTGACTTTTAGAGAGTTTCGGGCATGTGGAGCGCCAAATTATCATGGGGAGAGGGATCCCATTGCGAGCAACAGGTTGTTAGCAGATGTTGCTAACGCCTTCCGTACCAGTCGTTGTCCCGAGGGGGACAAGGTCAGACTAGCTTCCAACCTTCTGAAGGATAAGGCGCGTGATTGGTGGGAGGAGGTAGGGCATTCTATCGGAGATGCTGCTGCTATTGATTAGATGACCTGAAGTGATTTATCGACCAGGTTATGAGCCGAGTTTGCACCGGTGATTGAGGTGCAGCAGTTGGCGCGAGAGTTCCAGGATCTCCATCAGACTACTAAGATGGTGGCTGAGATCAGCGCTATGTTCAGGGAGAGGGCACTTCTGGTTCCACAGTATGTGGCAGACTAGGAGATGAAGAAGGCCCGATACCATGAGATGATGAGGCGTGATATTTGGCAGTTTGTTAGCCGATCCAGCTACAAGACGTTGGAAGACAAGATAACGAGGGCTAGGGATAGGGAGATTGATTTGGAGATGGAGAAGAAGTGGAAGCTAGATTCTGTGTCCAGTGTTGAGGGTTCGGGCAAGAGGCCAAAGGTAGTTGATACGAGAGGAAAGGGCCAGTAGGTTCTAGGCCGTTGTGGCAAGTGCGGCAGGTCGCACGAGGGGACGTGCAGTATGGGTGGTTCTGGCTGCTTCAAGTGCGGCTGGACTGGTCATATCAGCAGGGATTGTACTGCTACCACCACCATCACCCTGGTATCTGATCTGATTTGCTTTCAGTACAATCAGAGGGGCCACAAGAAGGCCAATTGTCCGAGTTTGGCTGCAGCAGGACCGGTGTCAGCACCCGCTCGTGCGACATTGAGGATTACTGATGTCCGTCAGGGCCGGGCAGATGCGCCTGTGACGAAGAGCAGGGCTTTCCAGCTGACGGAAAAGGAGGCGCGTGCAGCTCCCGATGTGGTGACGGGTATGTATCTTCTCCTTATCTCTTTATTTATATTGAATTGTTGCTTATTTTTATATGTTTTATTTTTAGGATCGTTCATTATGAACGGTATCTCTGCTTTAGTATTATTTGATTCGAGGGCTACCCGATCCTTTGTATCTCTCGCGCTTAGCAAGATATTTGCTGGAGCTCCGGGGGAGCTGGATTGTCCTCTAGATGTTGAGATTGCTGATGATAGGTCTATTCGGTTTGTGAGGGTTCATCGAGGGTGTACTCTTCAGTTATTCAGCGAGCAGTATCTGGTGGATCAGGTTCCCATTTCTTTGCGTCGGAACAAGGTTATCGTGGGCATGGATTGGCTGAGCCCTAATGGGGCAGTGATCGACTGTGAGCAGCAGTTGGTTCAGGTTCGGACCCCAAATGGGGGAGAGTTGGTGATTCAGGGTTAGAGACCGGAACGTGGGCCGATTATGTGTTCAGCAGCGAGGGCCAGACGCTATCTTCATCGAGGTTGTTTGGGTTTTGTCGCCTATGTCATGGATACCCGGGATAAGGGTAAGGCGACCGTGGATGATGTGTCGATTGTGTAGGAGTATCCAGATGTGTTCCCGGAGGATTTGCCTGGGGTACCTCCGGAGAGGCAGGTGGAGTTCAGGATTGATTTGGTTCCGGGTGCGGCTCCGATATCCAAAGCACTGTATCGGTTGGCTCCTCCCGAGATGCAAGAGTTGTCTACATAGCAGTTCGCCTTGGGGAGCCCCGATTCTGTTTCTGAAGAAGAAGGACGAGTCTCATCGGATGTGTATCTACTACCGAGAGTTGAATAAGGTAACAGTGATGAACCGCTATCCCCTCCCGAGGATTGATGATCTTTTCGACCAGCTTCAGGGTGCATCATGGTTCTCCAAGATTGATTTGCGATCAGGTTATCATCAGATGCGGGTCTGGGATGAGGATGTGCAAAAGACGACTTTTCGGATTCGATATGGTCATTATGAGTTCGTGGTGATGCCATTTGGGCTCACCAATGCTCCAACTGCGTTCATGAATCTCATGAACCGCATGTGCAGACCGATGCTGGATCGGTCAATATAGTCTTTATTGATGATATCTTGGTTTATTCCAAGACTCAGGAGCAGGATGTGGAGCATTTGAGAGAGGTTCTGGAGACTTTGAGGAGGGAGAGACTCTTCGCAAAGTTATCCAAGTGCGAATTTTGGTTGCGCGAGGTGCAGTTTCTTGGGCACCCCATCAACCAGAAGGGTATTCTAGTCGATCCAGCCAAGGTCGAGGCCGTGATGAGTGGGGGGTTCCGAGGTCTCCATCTAAGATTCAGAGTTTCATTGGTTTGGTTGGTTATTATCAGAGATTCATTCAGGATTTCTCCAAGATCGATGTTCCCTTGACCCGACTGACCAATAATTCAGTGACCTTTTGCTGGGGGCCTGAGCAGCAGGAAGCTTTTGAGACTCTTAGGCAGCGGTTATGTGAGGCACCGATTCTGACCCTGCCGGAGGGTGTTGATGACTTTGTGGTTTATTTTGATGCATCGATCACAGGTTTGGGGGCAGTGTTGATGCAGTGGGGTCGCGTGATCGCTTACGCTTTGAGGCAGCTGAAGCCTCATGAGGCGCACTATCTGACACATGATGTGGAGCTGGGGGCTGTAGTGTTCGCCCTTAAGATTTGGCGGCATTACCTCTATGGGGTCCGGTGTACCATTTACACAGATCACAAGATCCTGAGGTACTTGATGGATTAGCTGAATCTGTATATGAGGCAGCGTCGATGGTTGGATTTGGTGAAGGATTATGATTGTAAGATCTTGTACCACCCGGGAAGGCCAATGTGATGGCCGATGCTCTTAGCCGCAAGGCGGTCGCAGCTCCGATCAGAGACCTATGCTTGAGGATGACCGTGATTACTTCGTTGTTGGAGCGGATTCGTGAGGCATAGGTTGAGGCTATGAAGGAAGAGCACCGGAAGAGCGAGCAGATTGTGGGTCAGGTGGCTTCCTTTGATTATGATAGTCGCGGATTGTTGACTCTGCATTGGAGAGTCTGGGTCTCGTATTGGGGCGGTGTGCGCCAATTTCTGATGGAGGAGGCTCACAAGTCGAGATTCTCCATTCATCCCGGGGCGGCGAAGATGTATAGGGATCTTCGTCCTAATTATTGGTGGCCCTGAATGAATCAGGATGTAGCATGGTTTGTGGAGCGGTGCTTAACTTGCAGGAAAGTCAAGGCCGAGCATCAGCGACCTCACAGCAAGATATAACCGTTGGATATTCCCGTATGGAAATGGGAAGACATCACTATGGATTTTATCACGAAGCTTCCCAGGACCGAACGCGGAGTGGATTCTATCTGGGTCATCGTGGATCGATTGACCAAGAGTTTGCATTTCATCCCGATCCAGGAGAGTATTTATGCAGAGAAGTTAACCGAGATTTATGTTCGGGAGGTGGTGGCACGTCAAGGGGTACCGGTATCTGTGGTTTCAGATCGTGATGTTCGTTTTCAAGATTTTGGAAGCGGTTTCATGACGAGATGGGCACTCGTCTCCATTTCAGTACAAAATTTCATCCACAGACCGATGGTCAGAGTGAGCGGACTATTCAGACTCTTGAGGACATGCAACGAGCGTGCGTGTTGGATTTCAGTAGGAGTTGGGATACGTATCTTCCGTTGGCGGAATTTTCGTATAACAACATTTATCACGCCAGAATTGATCGAACTCCTTTTGAGATGCTCTACGGGAGGAAGTGCAGGACCCCGATTTGTGGGGCGCGAGGTTGGTCAGCGAGTCATGGGGATTACCGAGGTGGTGCTCAAGACCACTGAGCTGATTCAGCAGGTTTGGAGCAGGCTCTAGACAGCTCAGAGTCGGCAGAAGAGCTATGCCGACAGGCGACGGTCAGACTTGGAGTTCCAGGTGGGAGATATGGTTCTCCTGCAGGTGTCACCTTGGAAAGGTGTCATCCGATTAAGGAAGCGGGGCAAGTTAGGCCCCAGGTATATTGGTCCCTTCAGGGTTTTGGCTCGGGTGGGCCGGGTAGCTTATTGTCTTGACCTTCCAACCGAGCTCAGTCAGATTCATAGCACTTTTCATGTCTCTCAATTGCGGAAGTGTGTATTGGATGATTCCACAGTTGTACCTTTGTAGGATATTCAGGTAGATGACCGCCTGAACTACATTGAGAGACCGGTGGCAATTCTAGATCGGAAGACGAAAACCTTGAGGAACAAGGTTGCGGAGCTGGTAAAGGTACAGTGGTTGCACCGCAAGGGGCCTGGGTGGATGTGGGAGCCTGAGGAAGAGATGAGGGAGCATTATCCCGAGTTGTTCAAGACGGCGGAATTCGAGGACGAAGTCTGATCCAAGTGGGAGAGAATTGGAACGTTCGATTCCCAAGGTATTTATTTTAATTGATGGTTGCTTAAATATTTCAGTTGGTCCTTGACGTTTTTTGGGCTTTATATTTCATTTTGGGCTTAGGGGGGGTGTCGTACGGGGGGCGTACCACCCTATGTACGCTGGGCGTACTGGTGGAGGTTGGACGCGGGTGCTATGCACGTACGCGCTGCATACATAGGAGTACGTGCATCGTACGTGTCCAGACCCAAAACCCTACATTTTAGTGTTTGAGCACTATTTAAAGAACATTATGCCTTAAGGGCCTTCTTTATCAGCCTCCTTCTTGTCCCTTATCAGCCTCCAGGAAACCCTAACCCCATAGTTGTGTGTTCTTGAGCTTAGAAGGTCCCTTGAGTGCATTTTTTGTGTTTTTGTCCCAATTTCAAGGAATAGAAGGTTGGAGCAAGGTGGAGCTTCAAGGAGAAGCTTATAGATCCGAGTTATCTGCTTCATTTCAAGCTTGTGTAAGGTATAAAGTCTTGAACTTGATACTTCATATCCTAGATCTCTTTTGGTTTGAGTTTTGGACCCTTTTTGGTCCCATTAATGAGATCTTATGAGTCCATGCCATTTCTGAAGCTTAGAGTTCCCACTCTTTGTATTATTTGGGTCCTAGAGTGATAAAGTTGCCATATTTGGGGCTTTGAATCATCCATGCATGAGTATTGTCCATTTTTATGGAAGTAGACTGTCATATTTCGAGTTTGGGTCCATTTGGGGGCATGCAAGCCACCAAGTTGTCGACTTTATGGTATAAGACTCTTCATATGACTCAGATTTGTGATTGGAACCCTAGGTCTTAAGGATTTAAGTACTTTATGGGATTATGGCTTAATGAGTGAGTACGTTGGGTGTACAAGCTTGTACGTGCAACGTACAAGCCATGCAGCCTGTACTCTTAGCGTACAGTTGAGTACGCCATGCGTACTTAATGGATTTGGGATTTGCGTCGTTTGGGCCTCGGATTGGGCCACTTTCATGGACTTTTTGTCTTGGGACTTTGTGGGCCATCTGGAATCGAACGTTCAGGCCAGGGAAACATTATTGGGCCTTAGGCTAAAGCCCATGCGAAGGGATTGGAACCTATTGGAAATTGGGCCATATGTTGGGCCTTGTTGGATTGTTTAACTTTTGGGCCATTGGATTGTGATTTTGGGTTTCATTCTTGGACCAAGTTATGTTAAGGGTAAAATAGTCTTTTTACCCCAAGTAGGGATTTTTGGTTAATGATGTAGATCCCAAATGTTAATTAGCTTTTATTTGGTAATTGATGGCTCGGGGAGCTGTAGGACCAGAAGTCAGGATCATTCGTTTCATTCAGCTTTTCGAGGTGAGTTTTCCTCACTGGGTTTAGTGGGTCTAAGGCACCAATGCCGACCCTTGTTGATTATGTTGATATATTCGTGTTCTGTGTGATACTTGTATGTGCTTGTATTTGCATGCTTATTGGGCGGGGCCCGTATTGCGAGTGTGGGCGGGGTCCGCATCTCTTTGGACGGGGCCCGTTATGCGAGTGTGGGCGGGGCCCGTATCTCTTTGGGCGGGGCCCGTTATGTAAGTGTGTGCGGGGCCCGTATCTCTTTGGGCGGGCCTGTTATGTGATATGTTGGCATGTGGTATCTTGGGTAACTCACTAAATTTTGTGCTTACGTTTTTCAGTTTACGTTTCAGGTACCTCCAGTTCGAAGGGGAAGAGATCAGGCTGACTATATCCCACACACCTTGGGGATTCCGCATCTGACATTTAATCTGATCTTGATACATTTGATACATTGATTTTGTTGAGATGTATGGATGATGTTTTAAAATACTATTTTATCTATTATAAAAATGAAATTTTTGGGACCATATTTTTGGATGTTACAGTATGTCAGACGAGGCCCCTTATGTTTGTTGGGCGGGGCCTATTCGGTAAATCAGGCGGGGTCCGTTATATAGTTTGGGACAGGGCCCGTTTGTATGCATGTATATGTATTGTGGTATATGATATCTTGGGGAACTCAGTATGCTTCGTGCTTACACAGTTAAATATAAATGTTTTACAGGTACTCATGTGAAGGGCAATGTTCGACTGTACACATGCGCATTCGCAACATGTTTCTGCATAATGTAATCATACTCTGATATATTTTAATAAATAAAAATGAAAAATTTGGGTTGAAAATTTCGGACGTTACAAGTTGGTATCAAACCCTGCTTTGAGTGGACTGGATGAACACTAGTGTGATTCCGGATTCAAACTAAGGATCTAAGTGATTAATAAATCTTTTCATAAAAGGAAAAGAATGTGATGCATACAGTCAGCCAAGCTCAGAAAGGAAAGTGATTCCCAAAATATTCATATTATTATAATTGTTGATATGTGAAATATTAGAAATGCATGGTAGTATATAGGTTAGGGATCTTTTCAGGAATTTGCGGTTAGAATTGCCTGATACTTAAGATGCCTTATAGCCTAGGGATTTGCTTGTTATTTTCTGCTTAGAACCTATATTGATATTAATTAGTTATTCGACAAGTACGTTAGGTTTTATGCTCCTAAAATTAAATAGTTTTAGATTTCCTAATTTGGCGCTATTGTGTAGCTCTCGTTTTAGTCTAACCATTGTAGTGTCGAATCTTTCAGTCGACAGACTGTTTGATTTTAGCGGAGTGTAATCGTATTCGTCCGATAATTAGTTAATATTAGTAGAAGTTCTTCCTTGACTAAATAGTAGAGAGAAGTGGAAAGGAATCCTAGAAGGATAGCTTAGGAAGTTTAATATATGATCAAGGAGGCATATATTCACAAAGTAGGGCATCGGTAAAGATGTAAAGTTCTAGTGAAGTTTAGGAACGTGAGTGATTAGGCCCTTATAACACTAGGTGTGTGAAGAGGCCTAACGGTATATGAGTTTAGTGACTTGGAAACCTTGGAGCAGTTCTTGGATCTAGTATGGATAGGTGTGGAAGGTAGTATGGGCCCGTACTATCGGAAACACAGGATCCATACAGGAATCAAGAAAAGCCACAAAGTTGCTAAGGAACCGGAGATGATTCGAATATCTCTTTAAAGTTAGTTTGATTCGTATTAACCCATTCCCATTACGCCTTCAACATGGTAATGATCACAAGAGAAAGCGGGTCGGGTTTTGGATCTAAAGGGTCGGAACCACGAGAGGCTGAGATACGCGATTGGATAGAGGCGACGATATCAGTAGCTGTAAGAGAGATAATTCTGGAAATGTTCAGAACTATTAAAACTGAACTGATAGCCCTGTTTGATGAATGGTATGCTGCCATTTCCAGTATTGTTGTCACTGCAGCCACTTCTGTTGTTGCTGCAGCAACCCCGACTATAGACAAAGAAATGCCCTATAGAGATTTCAATAACACAAAACCTCATGAGTTTGATGGTGTCAGGGATTTAATTATTTCCATGAAGTGGATCTCGGATGTATAAGGTTGTTTTTACACTTGTGCTAACTCGACGAACCTAAAGTTCATATATACGCAAAATCTTCTATGTTTAGGAGAAAAGGAATGGTGGAACTTCATCACAAAGAACTATTCACCAGTTGAGAAGAGCCCGGTGACATGATAACAGTTTGTTGAGAATTTCAAGGCAAAGTATGTTCCACTTGTAGAGAGGGAGCGACTCGATCAAGAATATTTTTCACTCAAATAGACCACTGGATCAGTGACTGAGATCACCAAGATGTTCATCGAGAGAGCCTTGTTTTGCCTAGAATATTCCTCATCGGAGCAAGTGTAGATGTCTCGATACTTGAGTATGATCAAGACTGATATTAGAGAGTTCGTACCGAACAATCGATACAAGACCCTGACAGAGATGCAAGAGCATGCCAGGAGAAGAGAAATTGAGTTTGAAACTCAAAGAAAGGAAAAAAGGCAGACTCCAGCTCCGTCTCAACCAACAACCAAGAAATTCAACCCCGAAGAATCGAGGTCTGGAGGAAAAAGAGGTCCATGGTGTAATAGGTGTGCTAAGTCCCATGGAGGAGCTTTATGTCCTTTGATATTCTTCAAGTGCGGCAAGGAGGGACATTACAACCGAGACTGTAAGCAGGAAGCATAGGGAGTCCGTATAGGTTACATCAAGGCCAACTGTCCTCTTCTGAATCCGACAGACGCAATACAAGCTCCAACATCTACAACTTTAAGGATAACCAATGGACAACATGGCATATTTGAATCTGCAAGGGCCAAAGGGCGAGCCTTTCAACTCATGGCAGAGGAAGCAAGGGAAGCACTGGAGGTCATGGCTGGTTGTTCTTCTGATTGAGGAATAGCTCCAACATTAAGGTGATCAAGTCGAAAAGATTAATAATACTTTTAGACTTTAGCTAAAGCCCTATGTAATAAATATATGATGATGAAGTTATAATAAAGATGGAATGTTAACTTTATGTTGTTGCTAGTAGCAAGTCAGTACATTTCAAGGCAACATTGTGTTTGCACGATCTTATCCTGGTTTGGTTGTGCTATGAGAAGACCACTTGCATTAGGGAACAAGTAGTAGTACTACAATGAGAACGTCGAAGGTCATTGGATATGAAAAACATGAGTTTCTTCAAAGTCAAAAGAAGCTACAAATTGCACAGACAAAGCCATCTTGGGATTTGATGAGTGACAGATCAAACCCATGTGGGGGAGAACTGACCCATAAGAAGAAATTGTGAAGATAAATTCAACTTTCGGTATCAATGTAGAAGATCATTAGGTTGCAACACAAGTAAATAGGAGTTGTTCATTTAGGTTTAATTATTCAGGGTAAAGGAAGAAGGAAGTCTTCAGCTAACATTACCCATAAGCTATGAGCTTCTTGCTTCTCAAGGAAATGTTGGTCTTTCCTCCCAAGCATCAGATATGATTTAGGAATTGACATTCCAGGGTATAAATTAAATAGCCAAGAAAACCCGATAGGTTCGTACCCACAAGGATATGGGATTGATCTTGGTAGCATATGAGCTTCTAAACAAGAAATCTAGTAGGTTGTGTAGTTCGCTAATAGAAAGCATCAAAAATTCAGCTATGGAGATACCTCATCAGTTTAGAGGATGCAGAGATCTGTTGTGATCAAGGAAGGATGATGACATGAACGGTCAAACATCAAAGCCCCAGTAGTTGGCTAATATTACGAAGAGTCATGAGCAGGAATAGAAACAAATTTCGTTAGCCATAAATTTCGTTAGCCATAGTCACACCTTGTTATAGTTGAAGTAGTTAGAGCCCTGCAAGTAGATTAATGGTAACTTAGTGTTAATTATAACTAGTAGGTTGGGAGATAAGCAAGCCTTATAATGAGTCTTTCACCAATATTAGAGTATTAGTTCCAGCGTTTTCTAGCCACTAAACCCGTTGTAGTACTTTTGGTTAAATTTCAGGATGACGGAACCCTTTAACTAGGTAAAGAAACCATTGCAATCTAGATTCGTGTGTGTTTTAAGGGATACACAAAAATTCCTTTAGAGACATATTCCGAAAAGTGGATTATGTTAGGATACCGTAAATAAAATTTCCGAATTAATCGCTTCATATTGAGTCGACAGTGTCCCTATTCAAAAGAACAAACTGAAATTTCACATATGAATGCGATCATTCGTCGTAAAATATAAATTAGAAAATCCAGACCGACGAGTTCTTGGTTTTGGAAGACTTCGCGAGGAGTTCGGGAGTACGACTAAGATAGAAAATGAAGTTCTACGGGGAATGTCAATGCAACAACGTCGAATAGATCACAAGTTGATATCGACAACTTCGATAAGATAACATCTAGGTGCGCTAGGAGTAGGATTTCTGGTTCTTTGTAAGTAGGGGAGAGTTGTAACACCCCATTTTCACTTTTCAGTCGGATTCAATATAAATTGTTGTTTATAAAATTTAAAGTAGAGATATAACACTCTTTATCCCAAGTAATCATCATAAACATGTAGAAGACGACGATACGATTTCCGTAGATATATAGAATGGTTAAATCAGATATCGTATCAAGAAGTTATGCTTCTTTGAATTTTCAATATTAAACCATCACGACTCTGCGTATCGTGAAAAAAGTGAAAATTTGATAGTTTTCTCATTAGCCTAAGCAATCTAAATAAAATGCGTAGTAGCCATAAAACCAAGAGCATGCATATAGAGAACGTCCAAATCTGACTTTGCATGAGAAAGTTATGATTTTCAGAAGTTTCGGTATAGTAGTGCGCGACACAGAAACCGAAATCGCAATTGGTTGATTTTTAGCCAAAACAATCTAAACAAGAATTGAAGATCTCGTAGATACAATTCCATTAATATAAATACAATCGAGAACGAATGTTGTATAAAAGAGATATGATTTTTAAACGGAGTTTAGCAGTCTATGCCTTCTAAAATAATAAATTAAAAATAAATTGAGAATTAGCTATCGGAGTTTAGAAGAAAGTTGTAGATCTCGTTGATAGCTACGTGTGGATATAAAGGACGTCGAAAACGGAGCTCGTATGAAGAAGTTACGATATTTACAAAAATCAAAAAAGCACACGCGTATGCGCGCTACGCGGCGCGTAACATTATAGTTAGCGTCACGTGGATCACCAGGAAAGTGACACATGGCACCCCACGCACCACCAAGTGCACGACGTGCCTGGTAGGTGTGCGCATCTTTGAAAAAATTCCTATTAATTCCAGTTTCAAGCCCATTCATTTGCACACCAATTCCAAACACTCTCTCTTGTTCTTAGGGACGAAAATAGGTTCTGTCTTCGAGATTTCAGATGGTTTTAGTTTAGCGAAGTTTTGGGTATCTAGGCTAGACTAGTAGAAGCTCTCGAGTAGGAATTCTGCTTGCATTATTTCATTGTTTTCGCTAAAATCTCTGTAATTTAAGTTACACTTATCTTAATTCAAGTGTATGTAACATCCCAAATGCAATGGAAAATTTTATTATTTTTTTCGAACACCCAAAATATCATTAATTTGTTCCAAACAACCTTAATACAAAGTCTTCCCAATATCATAGTGAAATCAAAAGTCAATGCGAAATAAAAACAATGGGATGTTGTGTGATCACGTCGGGCAATTCTGCTGCGAATCGGAAGTACCTAAAACATAAACATGAAACTATAAGCACAAAGCTTAGTGAATTCCCCAAAATACCACATGCTATACAATCAGTGGGCCCAACCCTAGGGTATGTTCCAACCCAACATACAATCATGGGCCAAACCCTAAGGTGTATTTCAACCCAAACATGTAATATGGGGACCAACCCTAGGGTATATCTCAACCCAAACATAAAATAATGGGACCATCCCTGTGGTGTATTTCAACCCAATCATACATGCAAGAGTCAAAAATACAACTAGCATTCTACATAACACAATCCAGCAGGCCGATATTGGTGCCTTTGACCTACAAGTACAGTAGGAAGACTCGCCTCAATCTGAAGTCAGATAACCAAATCAGAGACCTAAGACTCCTAGATTGGAGCTCCCCACACTAATCAACACATCATAAAACTCTAATTAGAATTAGGTAACAAACCCAAACAAAATTCTTGGTTTCTGATTGACCTACTTGGGTAATAGACCATTTTACCCTTCCGTGGTTAGGACCCACCCCTCTTGACCTAATATCCACCTTGACCAAAAGTTGGTCTTCTGGAGCTACGCCATGTGTACTCTTTCTCTACGCACCGCGTAGAACCTTCCGATGGAAAAACTAGGAAAAACTAGGCTACACGTTGCGTAGTAAGGATTACGTCGTGCGAAATCATGCTGCTTGCCAACTTTCATATTAAGACATTAATACATTAAGACCAAATGTCCAAATCTTAGATCTGAACCTAAAGGAAGTCATAAATGATAAAGTCACAAACTTTATGCCTTTGCATGGATCAAAAGGGAACAATACCAAACCCTAGGTCCAAAAACCACTCAAGAGCTCAAGAGTTCATGCATGGATGGATGGGAGTACCCAAGCTCCCGTTTTTATGACTTCTCAAACTTAAAACTAGTAGAAAATGGTGATCATAGGGTTTGGACTAGCTCCTACTCCATGAAACCAAGGTCTCGGGACCAAAAGTATAACACATCATGAGCTAACTTAAGATTTGTCAAAAAGGAAACATAAAGGTTTAAGGTTTATACCTTATGGGGCTTAATAATGCAAGGTAGACTTTGGATCTACAAGCTTGAGCTTCACCAAGCTGCAAAGATGGGCTCCTCCTTCTTCAAAATGTACCACAAACACACAAAAGGCTCAAATCTTAGCTCAAAGGTATTAGGGTTTCGAGATGACTGGTTGGGAGAGTGGAGGTTGTTTATAAGAATGGCCTCAAGGGGTTAGAATCCTTAAATATTGCTCAAAACCCCGAAATTAGGGTTTCCTCATTACGCGTCTACGCAGGGCGTACCTTGCCTTACGCCCCACGTAGGGCACTAAGTTCCCGCTTTGACTTTGTTGACCTAGGCCATGTATAGGTGATTACGTACGCCCCATGTAGGACCCATTTTCCAAAAATATAATGAAATTAAATTCTTAAGAGATGTACCTACAGAACGGGTGTTACAACTCTCCCCACTTGAATCATACTTCTTCCTCTAAGTCCGCTGCTGAAAATAAATCTAGTTAATGCTCCCTCATTTCCTCCTCAGTCTCTTATGTCCACTCTGAACCCTTCTGGTACTGCCATTGCACCTTAAATAAGCTTACCACCTTGTTGCGCAAGTCCTGTGTCTTCCTATCAAGGATTGCAATCGGTCTCTCCACATAGTTCAGACGTTCGTCCACCTGAATATCATCCAAGGGAACCACTACGGAGTCATCAGCTAGGCCCTTTCGCAACTGAGAGACATGGAATGTGTTGTGATCTAACTAAGCTCATCGATCAGATCCAATCAGTATGCAACCTTGCCCACTCGGGCGATAATCCTGAAGGGACCAATATATCGGGGGTCCAACTTCCCCCGCCTCCAGAATCGAATGACACCTTTCCAAGGTGACACCTTCAGAAGCACATAATCTCCCACCTGAAACTCGAGGTCTGATTGTCTCCAATTAGCATAACTCTTTTGGCGAATCTACGCGGTCTGCAACTCGGGGGGGTCTTGAGTACTACCTCAATACTCCCCATAAACTGATGCCCCCAACAAACTGGTGTCCGACACTTCCTCTCGTACATACATCTTGAAAGGTGGTCGATCAATACTGGCATGATAGCTATTTTTGTAGGAGAACTCAACTAGTGGAAGATAAGTATCCCAACTCCCGCCAAAATCCAACACACGCCCTGAGCATATCCTTGAGCATCTGAATTGTCTGCTCACTCTGTCTATCGGTCTGGGGTGATACGCGGTAATGAAACGCAACTGAGTACTCAAGTACTCATGAAATTTTCTCCAAAAACCTGGAGTTGAAGCGAACATATCGATCCGAAACTGACACCTTGTGCCGAACCACCACGTCCCTGATGTAGATGTCGACTAGCTTCTCAGAAGATATACTCTCAGAGATAGGTATGAAATGAGAACTCTTGGTTAATCTATCAATGATGAACCAAATAGAATCAACCCCATGTACCGTCCTCGACAACTTCGTGATGAAGTCCATAGTGATCTCCTCCCATTTTCACATGGGAATAGGCAACGGATGCATATTTCCATGGGGTCTCTGATGTTGAACCTTGACTTTCCGTTAAGTGAAGAACCGCTCCACAAACCATGATACCTCCCTCTTCATACAGGGTCACCAGTAACTCAACCTCAAATACCTATGCATATTCGTGGCTCCCGGTGGATCAAAAACTTCGATTTATGAGCCTCTTCTAGTAGCGTTTGTCTAACCCCACCAACAACCGGGACCCAAACCCTCCCACACTGAGTCAATAAACCCCGACTATCCCTGAAAAATAATGGAATCTGACCCCTAATTCGCTCCTCCTTCCAATTTTCCTTCTTAAACCCTTCCACATGAGCCTTCTTGATCATGTCTAACAGGGGAGAAACAATAACCATCCTCAAACACAAATATCTGATGGGTGTACACATGGCCTTGTGACTCAAGGCATCGTCCACGACATTGGCCTTCCCTGGGAGATATAAAATCTCACAGTCACAATCCTTCTCTACGTCCAACCACCTCCACTGTCTTATATTCATATTCAGCTGGTCCATCAGATATCTCAGACTATTGTGGTCAGTGTAAATAGTGCACCTAACCCCATACAAGTAATGTCTCCAAATCTTGAGGGAGAAAACCATAGCCTGCAATTCCAAATCATGTGTAGGGTAATTCGCATAATGAGGCTTCATCTGCCTCGAAGCGTAAGAAATCACATGACCTCTCTGCATGAGTACTGCTCCCAATACTGAGATAGACATGTCACAACAAACCACAAAATCATCCATACCCTCGGAAAGAGTGAGAATCAGAGCCTTGCACAATCTATGTCTCAACGTCTCGAAAGCTACCTGCTAATCAGGCCCCCATCGAAAAGTGGCATTCTTCTTCGTCAATCGGGTCAATGGGACAACAATTATGGAGAAATCCTAAATGAATCTCCGATAATAACCCGCCGGACCTAGAAAACTCCGAATCTTAGATGGCGTCCTCGGAACAACCCACCACATTACTGCCTCAATCTTGGCCGAATCAACCGATATACCCTTCTGGTTGACAATGTTCCCCAAAAACGACACCTCGCGCAACCAGAACTCGCATTTGGAGAACTTGGCATAAAGTCTATCCCTCCTCAGGGTATCCAATACCTCCCACAAATGCTCCTCGTGGTGCTCCTTAGTCTTGGATTAGACCATAATATCATCAATAAACACAATCACCGACCGATTCAACATCGATCTGCATACCTGGTTCATGAGATCCATGAACACTGGTGGTGCGTTGGTGAGCCTGAATGACATCACCATGAACTCGTAATGACCATAACGAGTCCTAAAGTCCGTATTCTGCACATACTCATCTCTGACCCTCATCTGGTAGTAATCCAACCTCAAATCAATATTGGAGAACTAAGATGCACCCTGAAGCTGGTCAAATATTTCATCAATCCTTAATGTGACAACCGTAAAATTCAATTCAAAGTCAACAAGTCAAACCAGTCAAACTTAATTAGTACTTATATGCTAAAAGTTATTCTATGTATAAAAAAATGTCCATCTGTATGTCAAGAATTCAAGTGTCTCGAAGAATCTATGTGTTTAGCCATGTAAAAACCCTAAAAAGGGAGTTAAACGCATCAAAACACGACTAAAGACCCTTTTGGGGACTTAAAACAATCATAAACGAAGCATAACGGGGTTCACGAACCTTGCATTACGAGATTATACGATAATAATGGCTAAGATTAAATCTCTCCCAAATCTCCCCAAGTATGTGAAATCTCTCCCAAATCTCCCCAAGTATGTGAAATCTCTCCCAAATCTCCCCAAGTATGTGAAATCTCTCCCAAATCTCTCCAAGTATGTGAAATCTCTCCCAAATCTCTCCAAGTATGTGAAATCTCTCCCAAATCTCTCCAAGTATGTGAAATCTCTCACAAATCTCTCTCAACTTTTTTTAGTCATCCCGACCCTTAAGTTGGCCAAAAACCGCTTGAAACGGAGAGTTATATCGAAAAACAGCTAATTAGGGCCGAAACCCTTCTTAGGAACCGAACCTCTTAGGAGCCGAAACCCTTCTTAGGAACCGAACCTCTTAGGAGTCGAACCCTCTCAGAACCGAAGATGTCAGAGGCGAACTTGTCAGAAGCGAACTACCCTTCTCGGACCGAGCCTCAGCAGGAACGAACCTTGATACAACCGAAATAAACCGAGGGCTCAGCCTATTTCGCCTCCCTCACATTTCGGACCGAGACCCTCGCACCTTCGGTTCCCCCCTCGCACCTTCGGTCCCTTCTCCCTTCTCTCGGTTCCTTCTCCTTCCCTCTCGTTTCTCACCTTCTAAGAGCCGAACCTCGCAGGTTCGGTCCATAATGCCCGGTTTTCGACTACTTTCGCTTCCTAAGCCCGTTTTTGACGTTTTTGACGGGATTTTTTCACCAAATTCATATTTTTACCATTTTTAACCCCCAAAACTCATATTTTATTTAATTTTCAAGGATTATTAATTAAAAATAATTATTTTATAATAAGGGGAGTATTCTACCCCACAAGTGGGTCAAGTGTGCCCACTTGCCTCCATGTGTCATCCTCTCATTAGACAACCTTATCCACATCACACAAACCAATGCAAACATCACTTCAAACTTACAAGTTGCTCCAGCAACCGTCAATATATATATATATAAATCTCTGGAGGATTTCTTGGCTTACTTGATCATTTCAAACACTTACACTTCTCAAAACACCAAAAGAGCCTCATTTTCTCTCTACTTCCCACCACTTTGTGAAAGTGTTCTTGAGCTACTACTGCACTTTTTGGTAAGTATTTCATCTAAACTCAAGTGTTATTCCATAATTTCATAACACTCTTGGATCATCGACTCATATCTTAACACCAAAAATCGTTCTTAGGATCATCCAAGCTTCCACGTGTTCATAAAGTGTTCTTGACTTGATACTACTCGACTTCAACCTTCCACTCTTTTAGAAATCACTCAAGGTGAGTTCATACCCCTACATTTTCCCGTTTTCTTTAGTTTTCAGGGGGGGGGGGGGGGATACAAGTTAAAACACCAAAACATATTTGAAACTTAACTTGACAGCTTACAACATAAACGTTGTGACCTGTTCACGAACTTTTTTACCCAACTTAAACTTAATATGTTTCAAAACTGTTTAATATTCATGTAGTTCAGGTTTATACCTTTAAAATGACTACTTGCACATCTCCATACGATTTTTCTACAATTTATGGTGATTTTACAAAACTGCCTATCACTGCAGCATCAAAGGCGGACCAGGTTGTGAAGATGAACATTTTAACCCTGGTTTGAGACCACCAAAAATTATAGGAAAACTTATGGATACAGTAGACTCTTTTTCCAAATACTCAGAGTTTACGGATTCAGTTTTCGACTTACGCTGATTTTTATATAAATATTCTAAAACAGTGACAGTTAAGGGTAAAACTGTCAAATACATGTTTAAGAGTTATTCACACCTTGTAACATGCTGAGCAAGGTGTGTACGATTTACACTTAATATTTTAAATGTCATTTTATGGAAATACAAAGACATGCATAACAAGGTTTCATTCAAACACACAACACTTTTGATAAACTATAATAGGTATAGTTTGAGCACTTCGTGTGACAAAGAAAACAATAACTCAATCGACTTACAAAACAAGTATTTCATTACACACTACGTGAACTTGTTAATAAATAAATTTGTGAGACATTCTCCTTCGGGGTACTCTTAAGTACCACAGTAAAGTCCTGTAGTTATAATCAGAATCTCCTGGAGGGAGAGCGTGATAGTTGTGTATAGATCTATATTGGGTCTGACAAACCCGCACCTAAGCTGCTTGCAACAGCTAGACCGCCAGGTCTGGGGTGACAAGTGTCATAACATTCCGACGCCTGAAGAACGTCGAGTACGAGGTCTTCGAGTTTAGTACGGTTATAACATCTCACATGAGAAATTAGCAAAAAACACAGTTCACGGGAATTTAAGGAGTTTTATTTAAATATAAAACCACACACACACATAAGTATGACGATTTACTTACATATACTAAGTTTTGGTTCAGTTAAGACTATAACAACCCTTTAGAAAATATTGGATTTTCTGGACATAAACTTGTAACAAACAAAAAGGAACATCCTTCATTTTTCATTCATAAATTGCTTATGAACTCACCAGCTTTATGATGATACTCTTTCAAAACAACTTGTATTCTCAGGTAATCAGTAAAACAGGTAACCACAAGATTTCTGAAGTCAAGACGCTAAGGCATAGATTCTTTTGCTATATTTTGACATCATATGTAATTTATTTGGAAACATATACTTTTGAAAAGATGTAACATTTTAAATTATATTTATGATGGTTGTGTTTACTTTCTTCACTATGGTTATGATACTGAGCATGACGTCCTCCGCTCCCGAATGTTTCCGCCGTTCTGGTTTGGGGGTGTGACAGAGCGGATAACGATTCTTCACCGTTAACTTATTTAACTCCCGGTGGTCAATTCACATCCTGTGTGATCCGTCCTTCTTTTCCATGAACAGGTTTAGTGCTCCCCATGGTGAACTACTTGGTATGATAAATCCCTTGTCTAACAGCTTTTGAACCTGTGTAGACAACTCCTGCATCTCTGGGGGTGCTAATCGATATGTGCCTTGGCTATCGGAGCTGCAATGGGAACTAAATCAACCCGGAACTCAACCTACCTTTCGGGAGGCACTCCAAGAAAATCCTCAGGAAACACATCAGAGAAATCCTGAAAAATGGGCACATCAATCACATTCATTGTGCCCCCAACCCGAGTATCCACCACATAGGATAAAAATCCAGAAAAACCCTGCTGAAGATATCTCCTAGCCCTCGCAGCTGAATAGTGAACCGGTCCACACTATGTACCTTCACAATGAATAACCACTTCACCCCCACTTGGGGTTCTAACTCTCACTAACTGGTGCTCAGAATCAGTCATATCCCCATTGGGGCGCAACCAATCCATCCCCACGATAACCTTCGACCCTCGTAGAGGAATCAGAACCAAATCAATTGAATATATGTCGCTGGACATGTGTAGGATACATCCTTGATGAACCCTCGAAGAACTTTCGACACGATCATTAGCAATCTCTACCTATAATGGATAGTACAAAATCCCAAGAGCATCACTAAACTTCTTTCTAAGCGCAAGAGATACAAAAGATCTGGTATCACCTGAATCGAACAGAGCATGGGCAGTCATACCATTGACTAAGAAAGCCCCTATACATGATCAGATAAAACATAAGCATAAACAAATAAAGTAGTAACACATAAGATAAGGAGACATATCAGTAACCTCATCAGGTGCTGCTCTCGCCTCCTCGGCTGTCATCTGGAATTCCCTGCTCTTCACCACAGGTGTCTCCGCCTTGCCCTGGCGGCTATCAGTGATCCTCAAGGTGGCTGGTGCATGCGCAACCACTGCTCCTCCTGTCAGCCTTGAGAAATCGGCCTTTTTATGGCCTGTCTGATTGCAATGGAAGCAGATCACTGAACCCCGATGTAACACCCGATCCTTACAGGTAGATTCCTTTCTTTATCTTTTAAAATGTAATGTTAGATTTTGATCTACGCAGGGTGTAGATAGCCTTCTATACTCTACATAGAGGGAGAAACTTGGAGCGGGGTTTAAATGATCTACGTTGGGTAAAGATATTAGTACGCATCAAAAAATTGCTAATAGCCCAAACCCTAATTTTGGGGTTTTGAGAACTATTTAAGGGCTCTAACTCTCTTGAGGCCCTTCCATTCTCAGCATCCATTCTCCCAAACGTTCCCTTTCAAACCCTAGTTCCCTTTTGGTGTATTTCTGAGCTTAAGAGTGTGTTTTTGTGCTTTTAAAGAAAGAAGAATGTGGTGGAGTTTCTTAGAAGCTCAAACCATCCTTGGATCCAGAAGTTCCATTCCCTTATCAATCTCCAGAAGGTATAAAGTTCCTATGTTGATGTGTTTCTATGCTAGATCTAGTTTTGTTTAGGTTTTCATGCTTTTTTCCCCACAACCATGGTGTATATGAGTATGAGCTACTCCAGATCATTGGAGTGTCATTTCCATACATTTTTAGGCTTGATAAGTTATAAAAATGAGAGCTTGGTCACTCTCATTCATCCATGCATGAGTTATAGAGCTTTGGGTGACTTTTGGACTTTATTATGATCTTGTGCCTCTGGTATGCATGCAAATGGATAAAGTCTTAGACTTTATCCATCATCACGTTTGGGAGAAGAAAGATTTGGAAGTTGGAATAGACATTGGTCTTAATTAATGACTTAATGATTAAGTTGAAGTTTTTGGGAGTATGCAGGGCGTAACTTCCCTTATGTGGGGCGTAGAGCCATATTTTCCCATAATTGCTATCTTAGACTCAACGTTGGGGGTAGAGCTGGTATGTTGGGTGTACTAAGGCTGAATGTTGATTTTTGACTTTTTGACAATTGACCGTTGACTTTGACCAAGTTTGACTTTAGGTCAAATAGGGTAATTTGAGAATTACATTGAGTTTTAGTCCCTATTGGATGTTTACCTGGCCTATAGAGTCGGTATTTGGAGCAGTGATCAGTTTGACTATCTTCTAGACTTTGAGGTGAGTTTTCCTCACTTTACTCATGGGTCGAATACACCAAAACCAGCCCACCAAGTTGTGTTATGTATCTTGATATATATGTGGTATGTTGATATGCTATAGTGATATGTTAGATTGGTATATCTGTATCATTATCGGTACTTGCTAATTATTGTTTATCTGTTGCATATGTCGACATATCGGTGGTTGGGTTGAGGCGGGAGGCTAGCAAACCCTGGACGGTGGTTTGAGGTGGTACTGCTTCGTGTGGTAGATCAACTAACCCGAGATTGTTGGGTTAAGAATATAAGCCAACAAACCCTAGACGGTTGGTTTGAGGCAATATGTCAACAAACCTTGGATGGCTGGATTGAGGCCACAGACCAGCAACTGCTATATGCATGTAATGTAATTGTTATTGTATTATTGTGTGGAGTATTTTGGGGGAACTCACTAAGCTTGGGCTTATAGTTGTGGATTTCAATGTTTCAGGTACTTCGGATGATTGGGGGAAGGTATAGGCTTGATCGTACACATCATCCTATGGATTTTTATGATTTGAGAGATTTATTTATACTCTGTTTTTATGACTATGATTTGGAAACAATGTCTTGTATGACTCATGGTTTATGAAAATGGTTTTTGAAAAACGAAATTTGTTTGTCATTATTTTTGGGATGTTACAAGTTCGTATCAGAGTTCTGGTTTGAGAGAATTGGATGAACACTTGTAGGAATCTAGACTCAAACTAAGGATCTGCAAAGTATTTTTCAAAACTAACCTTAAAAGGAACATCAGAAAGGATGCGATGTGTACAATCACGCTGAGCAAAGGAAAGTATTCCCCAATATACCCATACTTGTTTTGTTAATTGATGATATGATAGAATTGCATGATAATTGTAGGCTAAGGATCCTTAGAAATTTCATGAAAGAACTGCATGATTTATGACGTCTGATAGCCTAGGAGAATTTCTTAATACGCTATATGGAACTGACATTAATACTATGTTTGGTTAATGTGTGCACCATAGTTGTACATAAATAAGATTTTATAGCATGAGAATGTTTGGTTTAGCCTTATTTCTTATTCCTTGTCTGCTTGTGGGCTTAGGGTAGAATCAAGTATTCAACTATCTATCGAATCTAGTGTTTTGTATGATTAGCATGCACGAGCTGCTGCAGGGTTAGTGGAAATTTCATGAGTGAGTAGGATTTGTCGAAGGCCAACATAAGGAATGATTAGCCACTCTTAAGAGAGTGAGTATAGGATGTATGCGTATCCTAGTGTTTTGGGCTTGGCGGCCGGGTCGTCCATGGCGATCCTCTAAGACAAATATGGGTAGATGTGAAAGGTAGTATGGACCTGTATTATCGGAAGCACATGAACCATACACGTATCAAGGAAGTCACGAATTCCGAAGATTTAGTGATCCCGTAATGTTGTAATAGTATGAATTGTGACATTTCTGATGTATCCCGATTTGCTTTTTAGGTATACCAATCACTAGACGTTATGGATCAGGAGCTGGCGGCCCGGTGAGGCCAGGATTGACTGACGATGAGATCTGAGAGATGATCACTACTCAGGTGACTAGGGCTGTTAGGGAGGTGATCCCGGAGATGTTTGGGTCTATCAAGACCATAATGATTGAGATTTTTGATGAGATATACATCGTTGTTACTGAGGCTGCTGCTGCTTCAACCACTACAACTGTTGCTGCTATGGGACTCCATAAGAGAGGGATAGTTCAGTACCGAGACTTCAGCAACACAAAGCCCCCGAATTTCGACGGGGTCAAGGACCCGATTTTTGCTATGAGGTGGCTATCTGACGTGGAGGGTTGTTTCTTCACTTGCTCGTGCCCAGAGGACTAAATGGCCAAGTTTTTCTTGAACCTTCTTCGTTTGGGGGCAAAGGACTGGTGTAAGCTGGTGACTGGTACTTATTCTACTGCGGAGAAGGCGCAGTGACATGAGAGCAGTTCACGAAGATGTTTTGTACTGAGTATGTTCCATTGTTTGAGAGGGAGAGTGTAGCTGTGAAAATTGGGAACTTCCCCTCACCAACCGTCACTAGAGATTAACATCAACAAATGATGTTAATAGAGATTTCATATTTTAGGAAAAATATGATCGATTAGATAATAATAAAAGGGTCAAAATGGGTGACCAGAAAGTTATATCACTTTTAATAATGGTTAGTGTATTTGGGAAGTACACAACAAAGTGATCCCAAGGATATAATCGATGTAAAAATCTGACACCGATTGGAGGAGTTATGATTTTATAAAAGATAAAAATCAACCTCGTTATTAACGCTATTAATTTCAAAATGGTATAAAGAGATCGGTTAGGTTTCAGCTAAAGTCACTAAAAGGAAAATCGTAGTACTCCAATTAGGTTTGCCCTCAAAGTTATAAATAAAAGTACTACTATCAATTACCCTACCGATAGACTACTTAAGGGAGAGGTGAATAGTTTGAACTGTCGCTTGGGTTGCTGGATTTCAGAATGGCTATATGCTAAAATGGTTCTGCCCTCCGGCGCTTCTCATTTGGCTAATCCCTATTCTGATAGTCTAAAAGTACAAAACAATAATAGCCACCAATCTTGAATAAAATATACAACACAATATATATATATATATATATATATATATATATATATATATATATATATATATATATATATATATATATATATATATATATATACAAACAAAAATCAAAAGCATACATAGAGTGTATCAAATACATCCCACAAAATAAGTATCAAAATACAAAGCATCAACCCAAACACATCAACCTACTCATTGCTCTCTCACCCTCCGCGTCGACCATACCCTCATCACTGTCATCATCATAAATATCCCCATGATGTGTGCTTGAAGGACCAGCACCATCATGACTTAGCCGAGCAAGTGGTGGAATGGTAGCACCCGCCTGAGGAAAAGGTGGATGGTCCATCCCCAGATGCTGGATCACCATAATAATCGAAGCCATGATATAGCGATGCTCCTCTCGTGCAACATCCAGACACTGCATCACATCACATAGAGTCGGCTCTGGCTGATCAGGATCCGCATTCCTAAGTCTCTGACGCCTCTCAAAGGCATGATCAGGAATGTCCTCCAACTCCACTTTTCGAATCGGCTCCACGACATCGTCATCCGTAAACCTCCACTGCCGCCTGACCCGAACCAACACCCGCATCTGCCCTAGAGAGGTAGTACCCATCCCTCGGATAGGCATAGGAACCATCCCGCTAGTGTCAACCTCATAAGATAGGGCCAAGCGAGTGACCCAGTGACCCCCGAAAATCCTGCTCGAAGGCATGGAACCTAGAGTCATACCAGATAAATAGAGAGCTAGGGAAAAAGGAAGATGGAGACAAACCTTAGTTTGAGTCAGGAACCACATATAAAAGAGGTCGCCAGAAGGAACCTTGTCTCACCCCTCGTGGTGACAAATAGTGGAAGCGACCAATTGGTGGATCAACTGATAAATAAGAGATCGGAAGGCGCTCTCCTTGGCCGTCCTGGAAATATAGGTCCACCTAGAGTGACACCTGACTTACATGTAGTTGTAATCATGTGGTGGCTTAGTGATACAACTATCAAGATAGGCATAAAAATGAGGACTCAGAGTCTCCTCTGCTGTATAAATCCCTAGACACCTCCCCGGCCTGATCAGGCTGCATGAGCGTGATACGCCTCCCTGGCAAAAAGTAATGACTGATCTATCATCCTATCTCATCGACGTCTTGTCGAAGCGGGCTGTTGAAAAGAACTCCCAACATAGCTCCTTGTAAATCACCTCCCGGACCCCAACAACCCGCCACCACCCATGACAGACAAAAAACTCAAGACCACTATAATCCTGCAATACACGGGTAAGAAATGGCTCCAAACGAGCTATCAACCCATACTCATCCACATCCCTGTAGGAAAGAGCCTACGGAATGGCGATCTTCTTGAACAGAAGAGCGATCAAACGAGAAACAAAAGAACTCCAATCAGGAAGATCAACGGGGAACTGTAAGAAAGGATGTGATGGCCACTTCAGGAGGTAACTAACCTGCAGCTTGTCGACCTCATCTCGATATATCTGTAGAAAAGTAGACAAAAGAAAGTTAGAAATAAGCTATATTAATTAAATGCTACATAAGGTGTTGAATTGGACCAGACGCGTAAGGTGCGCACTACGTGCGAGTGCACTCGGCGCACATGCATATGCACGGCGTGCTCCAAGAACACGAAGAACAACAGGCATGGTAACCTACTATTTCGTCCAAATGTCAACTTAATAACCATATAGGGATGTTCGACTAGGCTTCTAGAACACAAATAAGTAGCGCATTCCGTCTAAAACATCACCAATTTACGGATTTAGCTAAAAACTTAGAAAAATTTTCGAATTTCAAAAATTCAAAAATGAGGATCAATGGATGAAATAAATCCGAAATTGAGTATCTAGGAAGTAAAATCGTATATATAGTAGGCTTAATTGCTCATCCATTTCACAAAAATTAACCAAAATTCATTAATTGATAAAAACCTCAAAAACCCTAAAACTCGAAATTAACTTAGGATATAGGATTAATTACAGGGGTTACCTAGAAGTAGAGGATTCGAAAAAGATGAAGAAATCGAAGCTCGGTGGCAGGCACACGATGCATGCGTCGTGCGCGTGGGAACCAGTCGAGACAAATCAGGGGGAAATGAATGTTGGAAAGGGTTGAATGAGGCCAAAATTCAACTTTAATGTTGATCTGATGCAGGTGTGCGCGACGCACATAGAGTGTCCGTTGTACATGTCCAAAATTTACACTTTTCATCCCAAAAACATTTGATCCCCTAGATATTAAAAGCCTTTAGGAGTTTAATATATTTAGAAGACTAGGGAAAGGAAGAGAGATTTTCTTGAGATAATAAGAAATTTTCATATAAGTTGCTAGGAAAGCGACAATAATACAGAAACCCGATTCATAATAAGAGTTGATAGAAAAGCAACAGTAATACGGAAACCCCGTTCATAATAAGAGTTTCTAGGAAAGCAACAGTAATACGGAAATCCCGTTCATAATAAGAGTTGCTAGGAAAGCAACAGTAATACGGAAACCCTGTTCATTATAAGAGTTGCTAAGAAAGCAACAATAATAGGAAATTTCATTCATAATAGGAGTTTCTAGGAAAGCAACAATAGCATGTTGTAATAGGAAGAAAACGACAATAAAAGAAAAGATACCAGTAAAGTATTTATTTAAACAAGAGATAAGGAGACGGGTTACTTGGAAATCAACTGTAGTGCCCACAAATGGAAAAAGTAGTGTTAACCCCATTAGGAACAACACGTAACCTTCTTGCTGTCATTTCAGGATAACAACCCTGCAATGCTAACCTTTATTGACCCGACCACCATTCAGACCATGATTCAGTGTCAAGTCTCTAATACATTAGGGAATCTCAGAGCTAATAAGGATGAGGGAAGAAATAAGGAAGGTAGTAAAAAGAAAAGAACCTATCAGGATTTTCTTAACAGTAAGCCGAAATCTTTTTATGGAGACAAGGGTGTAGATAGTTTGATCCACTGGACAAAAAATATAGAGAGAAATTTTGTTAGAGAACATAGAGTTAAGTTCGCAACATGCATGTTTACCAGAAGAGCTCTCCTCTGGTGGAGTATCTACGTCAAGGCTTTGGGAGTAGACGAAGCCTATGCAACCCCCTGGGAAGAGTTAATGAAGCAGATGATAAAGGAATTAAGTTGTGGAAAAGACATGGCACAAGCAGAGCATGAACTCAATCATCTTAGCACCAAGGAATCAGGTCTGGCTTTCTATACGGTACGCTTCGAATACCTAGTCACCAAATGCCCTGAATTGGTCAACTCGGAGATCCATAAGATCAATGGATATCTCCAAGGGTTAGCTCCCCATATCAGGGTTGAGGTGCAATTACACCGGCCGAATACCTATGAGGAAGCTAAATATTTAGCCTTCAGTCTCAAGGATCATGTGCTCCATAACTCAATGAGTAAGAAGAAGTCCAAAGAACTTAAGAAGAAGTGGGAAGGAATCGCCAAGGGCAAATCTAGTCGACCCTTGTGGAAGGAAAGAGAGGAAAGGAAGCCTCGTGAGAGATCACCCACTCCACCAAAGGGATTCTTGGGAAGACTCCCATTGTGCAGTAATTGTGGACTTCATCATCTAGGCAAATGTGAGGAGTTTAGGTGTAACAACTGCACAAGACCAGGGTACATTGCAAATGTTTGTAAGAATCAACCGGGCCAGTAAAAGGAAATATTGGGTGTTAAAATAAAGAGATTTAGGAAACTGTCTCATACAAATGATTATGTAATGTTTAACAAGGGTATTGGAAAACCTTGAGGTTGTAGTCATCAATATTATATATAAAGATCTATTTTGAGTACAAGTAGTACTAGGCAAATAAACATAAAAATCCTTCCAGAAATTCACACCAATAGTAAGATAAAAAGTTTAGGTTTCCTATTGGTGTAAAATAAGGACAAAATCAAATAGGATTTCAAAAGAAAAATATTAGATTCAAATGATAAGGTTGAATAGTTAGAAGTAGGAAACTAAAACACAAATTTAGTGGTCCCAATAAACAGGAAAAAGGAATCGATTGTTGATTAAGAAACCGGTCTCCCCTAATAAGATAACTATAAGTTCCAAATTTCGGGACAAAATTCCTAAAACTGGGGGAGAATGTGACAATTGGGAGATTCCTGTCACCAACCATCACTAGAGATTAACATCAACAAATTATGATAATAGAGCTTTCATATTTTAGAAAAAATATGATCGGTTAGATAATAATAATAGGGTAAAAATGGGTGAACAAAAAGTTATACCACTTTTAATAATGGTTAGTATATTTGAAAACTACACAACAAAGTGATACCAATGATATAATCGATGTAAAAATCTAACTCCGATTGGAGGAGTTATGATTTTATAAAAGATAAAAATCAACCGCGTTAATAATGCTATTAACATCAAAATGGTATAAAGAGATCGGTTGAGTTTCGGCTAAAGTCACTAAAAGGAAAATTGTAGTACTCTGAGAGATAAGGACTTTGAAAGGAAAAAGGTTAACAACGGAGTACGTATGAAGGAGACATGATTTTTAGAAAAATATAAAATACGGGTTAAAAAATAAAAGTTAAAATTTGGCAACGCAATCTTAAGGAAAGTTGTAGTACTAGTAGAGAGCTACACAAATATATAAAGAGGGTAAGAAAAAAGATTCATATAAGGAAGATATGTATTTTTATAAAAGATTAAGAGGTGCACGCCAAGTGCGCGCCATGCTTAACGCGAACGTCTGACACCCAGATTCTTCGAGATTAGGGAGACGTGGACCATTAGAAGTGTGACACATGGAAAAATCTGGATAGAGCCACAAGTCGTGTGCACGTCGCGCGTAAAGTGTGCCGCGCGAACCAACACGATAAATAGAGGTGCCCACTTTCTGATTTTCTCACACCCAAAAACTCTCTCTCTCTCTCTCTCTCTCTCTCTCTCTCTCTCTCTATCTCTCAAGCTATTTCGGAAGTCCTCTTGATGGCCCGAAGCTTCAAATGCAATAGCTTGGATGCTTCAGATTACGCTACTAGAGTGCGTTCACGGCCCCTATTTCACTATTTTAAATTTTTAACCGGGGGGGGGGGGGGATACATGCTTATCAAAGTGCTTTATCAAAAAATATTTATATCAATAAATATCAATCGTTTTATAAATCTTGAAACCTTAGGATAATGTAGCTATAGATACTATACCTAGTTATAAGTTATGATATTATGCCTAAGAGTAATGATGCCTGATAGTCTAGGAAGAGATATTACCTAGATGTTATAATGACATATTCCTTAGG
Organism: Lactuca virosa; assembly: GCF_052849685.1. Taxonomy (NCBI): domain Eukaryota; kingdom Viridiplantae; phylum Streptophyta; class Magnoliopsida; order Asterales; family Asteraceae; genus Lactuca; species Lactuca virosa. Next base: position 116,286,498 of record NC_136433.1, read on the forward strand.
ATAACATAGTACCTAGAAGTAATGCTGGTCAAATATAATGATATGCACTGTACCTAATCGTTACTCTGCCCAAATATCGTGTTGTCAAATTAACCATAATTAGGGTATATATATATATATGAGATCTAAAAGATATAATTATCAGATATAAAATTAAAGTGGTTTATATTAAGATAGTTATAGGAAATCACTAAGAAAGATAGAAGATAAAATATAAAATATAAAATACCTAATGCGTTAGTGAGGTGTTGATATTCATGCTTAGCCTGATTAAATTTGACTACCCCGAACATGTAATCGTTATTCATGAGAGAGCTAGAAAGACATGTATAGATCTATACAAGGATTGACACCCCACCTGCGATTGGTAGCTACAATCCTGGAATGATAACTTTCTTATTAATCATTATTTGACGTCCGATGAAGCGTCGTGGTGGGGTAATCATTAGTCAAACAACGTCGATTATGGGGGTTCATGATAATACATTACAACCACCTTAGAGATCCGACTACCAAGAGGGACGCATTAGAGTGGTAGATAAATAAGTTAGCATTAATAAAATATCCTAAAATATAGTAAAATAGGATCGTTAAATATCGTACAAAGATAGTAAATTAGGATTGGTAAAACATCCTAAAAAGATAGTAAGTTAGGATTTGTAAAGCATCCTAAAAAAAGTAAGTTATGATTCTTTAAGCATCTTATAAGATATAATAAGATAGGTTTAGCAGAATGTCCTAAAAAGAAATAAGACAAGTGGTAGTAAAATAAAACAAAGGAAACTAGGAATTTAAGAATCATAAAGTTTCTAGAAAGTTTTCAAAAGAGTTTATTATACGTTTACCTCAAAACCTGTGAACTCACCAACATCAAGTTAACGTTTTCAAAAATCACATGCGTTTCTAGGATGGAGTAAAGATCAAGGCAAGGAAGGAATATTAGATCGAAGATAGATGGGTTTCGTTTAATAGATAGTTATGGTTTGTGCTCTGTGATTTAGGGAATCTATGTACCGTCACCACTCGGCATTTTCGCCAGTAGTCGGGGAAGGTGTGACATTAGCCCAAGAGTATCTGTTGCTAAAGCAGATGAAAAAATGGAGATCGCCAAGATGTTTACTGAGAGATCCCTTTTCTACCCCGAGTATGCTGCTTCGGAGTAGGTTTAGATGTCCCATTACTTGAGCATGCTCAAGACGGAGATCGGTGAGTTTGTATCGACATAGAGGTATAAATCTCTCTCTCTCTCTCTCTCTCTCTCTCTCTCTCTCTCTCTCCGAGCTACAATATTTTTCTTGAAGGAGAGAGATGGAGATTGAGATTCAGACCAGAGATAAGTGGTAGTCCCGGTTCACTCACAGCCAACAGTGAAGCGGTTCAAACCCATTGATTCACGATTTGGAAGGCAGATGAGCCTCACTTGTTTCAAGTGCAGGAATGTATATGAGGGTGTGTGTCGATCAGCGACCAGGTGCCACAATTATGGAGGGTAGGGCCTTTTTGTGAGGGAGTTTCATCAGCCACATCAGCAGGCCCCATCACCTGGCACTCGTGTTTGCTATCATTGTGATCAGGTGTGCCATGTAAAGGCCCAATGTCCTTTACTTGCTGCTAGGCCCGTGCAGGCACTGGCCCCATAGACTCTTCGGATCACAGACATACGCCATGGGAGAGTTGAGGCCCCAAATGCCAGAGGTCGTGCTTTTCAACTCACAGTAGAGGAGGCTAGGGCGACGCTTGACGTTTTTACTGGTATGTTCTCATTTATTATTTTATCAAGTTATTCCTTGTATTCTTATGATTGTATTTATTCTTGGTACCTTCTTAGTGAATTCCTTTCCTGGTTTTGTGCTTTTTGGCTTTGGTACGAGTCGGTCCTTTGTATCTTAGTCCTTCAGTAGGAATTTTGGTATGACTCTTAGAGAGATGGAGTGTCCGTTGCAAGTTTCCATCACCAACGAACACATGGTTTCTGCTTCGAGTGTTTTTCAGGATTGTACTTTGGAGATATTAAAGGTGTCTTAACCGATTGACTTGATCCCATCCCTATGGGGGATGTGTGCGTGATTATAGGGATGGATTGGTTGAGCAGATTTGGAGCCTTGATCGACTATGAGAGACAGTTGGTGGTAGTTCAAACCACAAGTGGGGGAGAATAGCCTATTTATGGCAAGAGTACCGGGGTTGGTTCAGCCTTTTGTTTAGTTGTCAGGGCTCGACAATATCTTCAGCATGGGTGTTTGGGTTATCTCACTTACGTGGTCGACATTCTAGATGAGGGGAGAGTTTTGGTTTTGGATGTGCCAGTGGTTAGAGAGTTTCCAAATGTATTTCCAGAGGATTTACCCGGTGTGCCTCCAGTAAGGAAGGTGAAGTTTAGGATCGATCTGATCCCCGATGCGACCCCAATTCCTAAGGGTTCGTATCGACTCGCACCACCAGAGCTGCAAGAGTTGTCCTCTCAGCTTCAGGAGCTATTGTGTAAGAAATTTATCTGACCGATCAGTTCAATATGGGGAGCACCGATTCTATTTGTGAAAAAGAAGGATGGGTCCCATCGTTTGTGCATAGATTATCGGGAGTTGTGTAAGGTCACACCTTATGATCTGATGAGTCAAACACTCTACACGCTAACTATCGGCGTCAGCGTCAACATCACCATCAACGCCAATGCCTCAAGCCTTATCAACGTCAGCGTATAGTCATTCAATCTAATGTAATCTTTGTATACTAGGTAATTATACAGATAAATATAGAATATATAGCAAATCTGATATCTTTGTGATGAGGTTTGGTTCTTAGTATAGATTAGATACAATCCCTTCAATCAAGGGATATACTTGTATATATTAGTATATATTCAACATTAGGGTGAAACCCTAATGTAGAACGTCTTGGTGACCGTCTTTGTGACAACTTGTTTTCTTGGTTAAAACAACCACTTTCTTGGTGAAAGACAATTTGGAGAATTATTTGGCGTTCTTTACTTTTCTGTTCCTTATTTGCTTAGTTTAGTTCATTCTTGTTTCTTATACTTGAAGTGTATCCGGTCGATTTAAACCTTTAATTGGTATCAGAGCAGGTTTTTGGTACATTCAAGTAATTATGTCGACCTCCTACAATCCAAAATCAACTACTTGCAACAAGATTCCTCAATTTGATGAACTTAACTTCACTGCATGGAAATCAAAGGCCATGGATGTTCTTGAGCTCATGGAATTTGACATGCTTGACATCGTCAACAAAGGTACCATTGCCGTTATGCATTAACCATCTAACGATGGTTGATCTAAAAGTAAGATAAAATAGAAATATGTGCCACGATACAACAAAGAAGAAAAAAGGGTGATGAATCTCTATGTAAAGGCGAGAGTTGCTATTGGAAACTCACTTCCTTATTCTGTCTAGCGTTTGGTTCAAAACTGCTCAACTGTTCAAGAGATGATGATCACTCTATCATCTGCTTTTGAAAAAGAAAACCTCTCAGATGACGAAGCGTTGAAAGGTAAGTGTCTAATGGCCCAGATCGTTGAATCTCACACTGACACATCAAATGACATCGTTGACACTCTTGACGTTGATCCTTCTCAAGCTGGAATAGACCATAAGGAATGGGACGCAACCTCAGCGTATCAGGTAAAACATATTGTAAACTACTCTTCCGTTGGAAAAATCGAAAATATTGACACGATTGATCACTTACGTTTTGTAGTGGTGTTGATTATGATGGCATGTGCGGAATTAAAAAAGATCTAGTGAATCATTATGTAAACTCAAGAAAACAAGGAGTAAATAAATTCGTGTAAGCTCATATTAGATCTAGAAAGGATATACAAATGGGTTTGTACAAATTTCTCTCTCTAGTCTAACACTTCAAAATGATCATCTCTAAATATGAGTGTGACTCACTTCCTATTTATAGGAAAGACAACTCATTACACATCAATAAGGGTAAAGCACAAATACATCCAAGCATGACTTTGCACTCTAACATTCTCCCCCTCAAAGTTAGGATTGGATGTCCCGGCTTCAGTCTCCAAAGAGCTAGCGCGATAAAGACCAAACTCCCCCTCGAAGTAACACCGGTCTTTAAATCCGCAAATGAATATCCGACAAACCAGCTTCGAATACCCATCATTCTCCCCCTTTTTATAATCAAAAAATGATTATAAAACCCATTAAGGGTGAGAAGCGCCCGAGGAATAAACTTCACAATACTCCCCCTTGATGTGTACCAAAAATGAATCACCAAAAATCTTGCACGGAAAAACAATCACGAAAAAGCCTCAAAAAATTTCCAATTTGTGAAATCTTTTGACGTTTTGGGTGAAAGTTGCAAGATTTTCCAAAAACCGGGTAAAAACTGTCAGTAACAAAATTTTGCAGGGACCCATTGCGCCAAAACAGAATAATATGCGAAACTCTACCCCATTTGTGAAACTGGGCATAAAGTGTAAATTCGCACAAACTGCAGGGACTAGAAATCAACATTCTTCAATTTCTCAGCTTTGGAACCCCTTTTTTTCGAAATTGGATATAAACTGCCAAACTTTCGAAATTGCAAGTACTAATTTCGAAAATTCTGCCTCTTTTCTTCAAACTTTCGAAAAGTTAGTCCTTATTTCGAAAGTGGGTGCAAACTGTCATTCTTTCGAAACATTAAAGACTGATTTCGGAATTCCTTCTCCATTCTTCAAAATATTGAAAATTTGTCCAACTTTCGAATATGGGTTTAAAGTGTCAAATCTTCGAAACATTAAGGACTAGTTTCGAAAATTTGTGTTTCTTCCCCAATTTGATACACAGTTCGTGAATCTGGTGACGAAAGTCTTCCCGTCTCCTTCCCAACTCGTTATCAACTTTCGAACGTGAGACATTAAAATCTTCGTTATCAAAACATTCGTTAGCAAAACATTCGTGCATCGACAATTAACCCTTCGACTATTGAATCACGACTCCAAAAACGAATCCATGACCTTTGAACTCTTCGCTTTTTGTAACTATCCCTTAGCTTTTTCATTCACAAATCGTCAACAAACCTTCGAAATCAATACCAAATCGTCTATCACATCTTCGTTATTACAGTTCTTCCCAAAATCAATGGCTATTCGCTTCTTGTTCATCAACCCAAAGGAAATACCCTTCGCTTTCTGCCATTGACCTATTCCCAATAGAACTTTGCAATGACGAATCACCTTCTTCCCAATTGAACTTCTCAAAAAGCTTCGATATTAAGCATCATCAATCGATACTCAAGTATCGACCATCGACATTCAAAATCAAATGAAAAGCGAACCCAACATACAATCGAAATCGATTCCAACACCATTTTTATACCCAACAAACAAACATCTGAGTTCGTTATTCCGTGGTTCCCAAACTATCCATTGATTCCAAATGCATCGATCGAACTTCAATTCAACTATCAGTCTTCGTTTTCTGTTACACAACCCAAAACCTTTGACATTAACAATTATCAATATCACAGTGACTATACCCAATCGATCCTTAATAGCGAACATAATCCTTCTATATGTCTTCATACAAACAAACACCAAACATTGAAAATGATTTCAACACAGGTTCGTCCTTCACTAGTAAACCCACAATTCATCGACACCTGACTTTCAAAATCAATCAAGTCTCTGGTTTCGAAATTAGGTCATCAACCAAAATCGATATCAACATTCAAAGTGGAATTCTTCAGTAACACTGCCTTTGCTTGTTGAGACTAACCCGAAATCAATCACAATAACCACAATTTGTGACCATCCTTTCGAATTTAAAATCAATCAACATCTAAAGCAATTTCCAGCACAGTCAACTGTCGAACCCATCAATTGACTCAAAATTGAAGTTTCAAAATCAAACATCAAACTTTCGAAATCAAAAGAACCCTTCCTTTTCAATCGATTCTAGTTCTGATTTCTCAAGAACATCGATTTGACTTCAGAAAGTCAACTTAAACCAAATGCTCTCCAATCTGAATACGATTCGCATTCAAAATCAAACAAACCTTCAAAACAATTTCGATCAACATACGAATCGCATTCAACCGATTAACAAGAAAAAAGAAATGAGATAACGAGATTGAAGATTCACAAGCAATCACACATGAGTTGAAGGTACAAGTAAGATAAGCACGTGAAACTTTTACTGATGAACAATAACTTGAGAATCAGATGGATTTTTCGGATTTAATCAAAGAAATCGGATCTTAAAAAAATAAGTGGGCTCAGGAATTATATGAACAATAAAGATTCACAATTGGGCTTTCGAATTGAATCAAATCAGATTAATAGTAACCTATTGTATGTTTGGGCTTGGATGAATAGTAATCGAATTTTTTAGAAAATGATTTTGACTTTGATGGTTGATCTAAAAACAAATTGGATCAATCAATGAGGTTGAAACGGATTAGATCCAATGAAACAAATTGATCAAAAATGAAAAACGATCAATACGAATAGAAATCATGGACGTTTTGGAATCCATTTGAGAATTTGTGATACCTTTTTGACGAATCGAGATCCATTTGCAACAAACGAATCAAATTTAGAATATATTGGTTCTTTTGTTGGAATGATAAAATCTCCAATTTAAACATTGTACCACCCATTATGCGTGATGTACAACTCGTTCTTCGTGTTCTTCAATGATCCAAGAACATCTTCATAAGAACCACCAACACTTTTGGGTTTTAACTTCAAATTCAATGAAACCTTTGGAGATTGTTGCTTTGGAACCCAAATTTGCTTCACGGATTTCGGATTCACAACAACATTTGGCGATTTTTGTGAATAAACCCGCTTGTTCTTCCATTTAATCTTCCTCTTCTTTTTCTTTCTCATCTTTTTGCATCTTGAAGACTTGATTTCATGAACAACCCCACTTTCCACAACTTCAACTGTGTGTGTTTGAATCAAATCTTTTGGAGTTTGATACTTGTGAATTTCTTGGATCACCGACTTCCGATAAGGAATCATTCCTTCAAACGAATCACAAGAACACAAAATATCATCGGTTTGAACTCCAATCGAGCAAAAAACTTTTTCATCTTGAGAATCAACTTGAACTCCTTTTTCTTGAACATCATGATCATCATCAAGAACACCTTCCCGAGCTTCACGACAATCTGCATAATATTCAAGTTTATTGCTTCCATATTTACATTCAACACGAGGAATTCCTTTTATGACTTCTCCTTCTTTCTTATTTCTTCGTCTCTTTTGATATGATGTAATCAAACAATTAAACAAATCTTTGGTTTGATAAATTGGACAACTAATTAATTCTCCAACTTCATTCTTTTCTCCATTTACAACGATAACCCTTTCACTTTTCAATCCAACAGTCAAGCTGTAAAGAAGATACTCAAAAGTACATTCACTTTGAAAATCTTCACTCTGTATCATCCATTTGTCCATAATTGCTTCTTTTCTTTTGAATCAAACGATATGAACTTGAGTTTTCTAGAGAGAGAAAGTGAAAATCAAGGAGATCTCTAGAGTGAGAAAGTGAATATGAACCAAATTCTAGTGAGAGAAAGTGGTACAAACAAGTATTCTAGAGAGATAAAATCGTATTATGGATCAACTCAAGGAAAAATTCGATTTCTAGAACACAAAACACTCTCAAAACACGAAGATCAATAAGAACATGAAGAATCACCAAATCAAGAAAGCCATCAAGGATCAATTCTTGATCCAATCAAGAACACCCGCTCTGATACCAATTGTAGTGGTGTTGATTATGATAGCATGTGCAGAATTAGAAAAGATCTAGTGAACCATCATGTAAACTCAAGAACACAAGGAGTAAATAAATCCGTGTAAGCTCATATTAGATCTAGAAAGGATATACAAATGGGTTTGTACAAATTTCTCTTTCTAGTCTAACACATCAAAATGATCATCTCTAAATATGAGTGTCACTCACTTCCTATTTATAGGAAAGACAACTCATTTACACATCAATAAGGGTAAAGCACAAATACATCCAAGCGTGACTTTGCACCCTAACATTCTCCCCCTTAAAGTTAGGATTGGATGTCCCGGCTTCAGTCTCCAACGAGCTAGCGCGATCAAGACCAAACTCCCCCTCGAAGTAACACCAGTCTTCAAATCCGCAAATGAATATCCGACAAACCCACTTCGAATACCCATCTTTTCATCATGAGAATCAACTTGAATCTTCTTATCATGAACTTCAAGAACATCAAGAACATCACATTGAACTCCATTTATCTGTTTCAAACAAAGAAATATATTCTCTCAGATTTGATTTAAAAAAACTCAAAGAAAAACTCTCCAGGTGATAATCCTCCTCCACCTCCAACCTCCATCATTAAATCCTCCTCGTACTCCTTCACAACCTCCTGGCTCTCCTCCCCAATCTAATGCTGCTAAAAAGGGGGAGAATAGTCAAGAGAGTCCTGATCAACATATAAAAATGGTGGTGGTGACTGCATCAACTTCATATTATCCTGATATGTATGAAGCTGGAAGGGTTGAAGCTGATTGTCAAAAAGAACTTGTTGTTGCAGACGCTGATGCAATGACTGATGATCAGCCTATCCCAAACGCTGGTGATCAATTAGAGACTGATGACTATGAAGGTTTTCTTGATCTAGGATTCATGCCACAAGCTGTTATTCCTGTTGTTCCTTTGAATGTTGTCTACTTTTATTCATACTTTGAGGGGGAGATTCCTCAAGGAAATGATAGTGACATAGAGTCTGATGATGATCCGTTTAATCCTCAAAAGTGGAAGGATTCCTTCTTAGGGGGAGCCTATGACGTTGAAGCTGGAAGCTCTTCTGCCATTCGAGAAAGAAAAAAAGCTAGAAAAGGAGAACGTATGTCTTTTAAACTTGCTCAGGCTCTTGCTTCTACTGATGAAAGTGCTGATGTTCAAAGCACTAATGATCAAGTTGAGAAAATTCAGCTATTTAATAATAGTATGGACAAAAAACAAAGGGTTTCAAAGCTGAATGATAGGATCAACAGAAAGAAGTTTGGAGATGTTCTGACTCGTAGAACAAAGCATGATCCCATTACCAGGGTAAGATGCTCCAAACCAAGGAACGAGTCTCTAAAGCTTCACTTGGTCAAAAAGAAGACTGAGTATGAATACACTGAGGTTGTATTTGCTCGTGAGCTAGTCAAATTTGGTTATAGAGAGTAGATACAAATTCAGTAACTTATCGACAAAGATAAAAGTGTTCATGCTCAGGAAGTGAAGTTAGCAATACAACAACTGTGCAACAAAGTCAAGAAGTTGAATCATGTACCATCAGTTGGGCCTTCTAGACAATCCACCTCAAGAAGAACAGGCGCTCCCAGATAGTCCAATAACACTAAGTTTCTTCTTTTGTATGGCACTCGTTACATCAACAGCGAACTTCCAGTGGGTGTTGAACCAGTTCAGTACATGTTCATTCAAGAACCAGAGCATGGCATTTTCTATCTTGACTGTCAAAATCACATGTGCTTTCAACACACTAATGATCTTCCTGCTGCACCCACTGAGCATTTGTTTCATCTTCGCATGGAAGGACTTAGTCATATAGAACTGGAAAGAGGATATCGTGTGCCGATTTCTATGGAGCTTAGTAAAAGATTGGAAGAACTTAAAATTGATGAATTCAGATGGGTTAAGTATGAGATCTTGAAAGAAGATGACAAGTTCTATAGTGGTTCTTTTGATGAATCTGAAGAAGAAGATTAGTTTTAACATCATCAGATAGGGGATATTTTAAGGTCACACCTTATTAGCCGATGAGTCAATCACTATACATGCTAACTGACAGCGACAACGTCAACATCACCATCAGTGCCGTCACCTCAAGCCTTATCAGCATCAAGGTATACTCATTCAATCTAATGTAATCTTTGTATATTAGATAAGTATACATTTACGTATATATGTATATATATATATATATATATATATATATATATATATATATAATAGATAGCAGATTCGATATCTTTGTGATGAGGATCGGTTCTTAGTATAGATTAGATACAATCCCTTCAATCAAGGGATATACTTGTATATATTAGTATATATTCAACACTAGGGTGAAACCCTAATGTAAAACGTCTTGGTGACCGTCTTTGTGACAACCCGTTTTCTTAGTGAAAACAACCTCTTTTTTGGTGAAAGACAATTTGGAGAATTCTTTGGTGTTCTTTACTTTTCTAGTTCTTTATTTTCTTAGTTTAGTTCATTCTTGTTTATTATACTTGTTAATTATAACTGAACAAGTTGACTGTGAAAAATCGTTACCCACTCCCTAGGATTGATGACCTCTTCGATCAGTTACAGGGTGCATCTTGGTTCTCCAAGATTGATCTGAGGTCGGTTTACTACCATATGAGATTTAGGGAAGAGGACGTGGAGAAGACAACGTTCCAAAATAGTTATGTTAATTACGAGTTCGTGGTGATTCCGTTTGGGTTCACCAACAAACCTGCAACGTTCATGGATTTGATGAATCGGGTATGCAGGCCGATGCTCGACCGGTCAATTATTATTTTCATTGAAGATATTCTGGTCTACTCCAAGACCAGGGAGCAGTATGAGAAGCATCTTAGAGAGCTACTTGGGGTATTGAGACATGAGATGCTTTATCCCAAGTTCTCCAAGTGTGAGTTCTGGTTACGAGAGGTCCAGTTTCTGGGACATCTCGTCAATTAGAATGGGATTCTGGTCGATCCGGCCATGATTGAGGAAGTAATGTAGTGGGAGGTCCCGAAGTCCCCATCTGAGATTAGGAGTTTTCTGGGATTGGCTGGTTATTATCGAAGATTCATTCAGTATTTCTCTAAGATTGTTGTTCCTCTGACCCGCTTGAAGAAGAAGAGTGTGGATTTTTGTTGAGTGCCTGAGCAACAGGCTGCATTTGAGACTCTAAGGAGAAAGTTATGTGAGGCCCCAGTTCTGACCCTTCCTGAGGGCGTTGAAGATTTTGTAGTATTTTGTGATGCGTCGATCATGGCTATAGGGGCAGTACTCATGCAGCGGGGTAGAGTCATATCATATGCATCCATCCAGTTGAATCCTTATGAGGCTAGGTATCCGACACATTATTTGGAATTGAGAGTTGTGGTTTTCGCCCTAAATATTTGGCGACATTATCTCTATGGGGTCCGATGTACCATCTACACAGATCACAAGAGTTTAAGATATCTTACAGATCAGCCGAATCTAAACATGAGGCAGCGCAGATGGATTGACGTGGTCAAGGATTATGATTGCGAGATTATTTATCATCTGGGGAAGGACAATGTGCTCGTTGATCCCTTGAGCCGCAAGGCGGCTAGTACTTATATCCGAGAGCATTGTTTGAGGATGACCATCGACTCCCCACTTCTAGATTTGATAAGGGAGGCGTAGGCCGAGGGAGTCAAGAGGGAAAATTGGAAGAAGGAAAGGATCAGAGGTGAGACTGACATATTTTTTTCTGATAGTCGCAGACTTTTGACCCAATATGGTCGGGTTAGGGTCCCAGTTTTTGGAGGAGTCTGACGCATGATTTGGAGTTGGGGGCTGTGGTTTTCGCCGTCAAGATTTGACAACATTATCTCTATGGGGTCTGATGTACCATCTACACAGATCACAAGAGTTTGAGATATCTTATGGATCAGCCGAATCTAAACATGAGGCAGCGCAGATGACTTGATATGACATCCTCGAACCAATTAATACTTTTCTTTACGCTCAAAAAATCACTTATATATATTTTTGGAAAATCCTGGTACAAAATATCTTTTTTATTAAAATGTTTGTTTCCAAAATGCTAAAACCCTAAGGATGTCATAATCAATACAGATACATAAGTTACAGTGTAAAGACATGATGATCCTAAACTCTATTGCTTTCTGTCTCTTAATCACTCAGAATCCTAATCAAGTTCCAGTAGCTAAAGTCTTGATAACTATGATGTATATAAACTGAGTGGGTCAGGTTTGGGAAACCTGGTGAGATACATAGGAATTCAATCCCGTAATACTTTCATGATAATATTCCTTATTCAGACCTGCAAAACCAACAGTTACCAAATAGTATAGATAAGGTTAATAGAACCTTCTACCCATCCTAATCGGTCCTCACAGATCCTATTCCACGTTTATCATGAAGGTTTATCTTACCTGATGTACTATTTAAAGGGTTTGACTTCACAGCTAGGGGCTTCCTTGTCCAGTGTAAGTCATAAAGGCACATGAGCCCTTAGAGTATTTTGATGAATATGATTTTACCTTTCATCTACGTTTGTAGGTTATGAGCTTACACTAGCAACGTAATTCACCAGACCATCTAGAATGGTCAAGTGTTGTCATCCTACTCTGGGAGATGACCAGACATACCATTAATAGTTTTCTGATCGGGACCCACCATTTCTAGTCATCCCATGGTGGAATATTGATATGTACTCTAGTACAGAGCTACCATACTTCGACACTAGAATGTGTCACGGAACAGAACTTTACTCTCCGTTCCTATCTTACGCACATTCTCCTAATGAGACTAACCAAGATCAAACCTAATTGAACTAGGTATCTTCCATAAGTCTAAGTTTGTCCCTAGACTAGATTACAATTCCCGTAACCAATTTCTAATACAAACTCTATTCTTGGGTGACACTAACCTATCTTCAGTGTATATATTCCCTACAGAGTATTTAGGTATTATTATTCTTTTATCTTCTCAACAATGCTACTTTTAATATTAGTATATAGTATTATCTATTTATCCTAACATAAAATAGAACCATATCTGGTTCGCACATAGCACAATATATATACATATATCTTAACATATAATTCAGGCAATAAGCATATAATTCACATACGACTTCCAACAAATATTTAATACTTTTAATTAATACTTGTATTAAATCATGTTCATGAAAGAGGCTATGCACTCACTTGATAAAATAGGGGACTAACGATTTTGGCAGCGCTTCGCTTCGCACTTCCAAAGAGACCTAGACGTATAAAGCACTAATCCTTAGTCTAGTTTCATTATCCTGGTGATGATAATAATTATAGTCTAGATTTCTCAATAATCCCAATGTCTACATCAAGATCTATCAAGTAAGGAATAACTAGGTAGGATCATATCGGAGGTAGGGTCCGTTTGGTAAACATGGTATACTATTTGGAAACCTCACTTTAAACACCTCACTAAATCCAGTCTCGACATCACTCGTAGATCAATTAGTATAATGACTCGGAATCACTGATAAATCTTAATTATAGGTTCATAATAACGACTTATGACTACAATTAAAAGTTACACTTAAATAAAATAATCGTAGCTTAACTTATAGAGTAATCTAGTGAAAACCGGGAATTATGTGGGCAAAAGTATGACCCGGGAGCTTCTATTCACCATCTATCTAACACCACAAGGCTTCGCCGAAGGGGTCGAGAACTCGGGAGTAAAAGGGGCTAAAAGCTACAAGGATATCCAGAGAGAATCAGGAAGAATGGTGTGAGGAATGAGCTGATTTTCGAAGGCTTATATAGCCTAAATTGGAGTGTGCGTAGTGTATCTGGTCAGCAGAAGGTGACGTGTCGTGCATGCTGTCTGTGTAGGCGGCTGCACGCAGACTTTTCTGTTTTCTTAGAAAAATCATTTCTTTTTTCATACGAGCTCTGTTTTTGATGAGTTTTATATCCACGCGTAGCTATCGACAAGATCTACAACTTCGGAAGTCTATAACTTTTGCGTACAAAGTTGGATTTGAGTATGCTTTATATGCATGGGATTCATATCGCAACTCCTACTTTTTCCGTCAAGATTTTTTGTCCTAAATAATCTTCTATCAAGATTTCCATTTCGTCGCTTATCGATAATTTACTAAAATGGCTTGATAATATGTAGTCTGCAACACGCACAACTAATGGGAATCCTAATCAAGGGTTTAAATTATGATTGTTATTTATTTTGTCTAGCTTGAAGATGCAAGTGTTTCAATTATCCCCCCCCCCCCCCCCCTTCAGATGATTACCTCCCGAAATCATTAGCTAAGCAGTGCTGAATAACAATTACCAAGTCGTCTCTCAATCCTCTAGTAAGGGGTTTCTCTAGTAATTGTTTCCACATAATAATATCTTAACAAATCCTTTCGTATTTAAACGTGAAATTATGCTTTAGGTTCTTCTTATGACCGCACAACAACCTGTCGGCCTAATACCCTTAACACCTTCTTGTAAGTGACTTCTCATAAATATTCTTCCTTTTTCAAGTATATCAGGGTCCACAAACTTAACCGTTCCATGTTCCTTTTGGGCTTCAGCCGTTGCCGGACTTCGACAGTTTTCACGTTGTCATTAACGTAAGTATTTGAGAAGATCCGAGAATGGTCTCAGATTCAAATACTCGAGTTATTATTTGACAACGAGTCTACAAAAATGTCCTACATGGACAAGTTCCCTCATGATCTTGGACTTCTGCTTGCGGTGTTGGATGACAACAAAACAAGTAAAGCACTTCAGACAAATATCAAAACAAACTTCGGTGAACTTGCCGAAATAAAACTTATGAAAATTTAAATAAAGTGAACACAATATTTAACATGTTCGGTCGAGGTGACCTACATCCATGGGCGAACGAGAGAGAGAGAGAGAGAGGGAGAGAAAGGATTTTATTAACTTCCAAGAACAAATACAATCACACACGAAGGTTACACCTCACTTGAGCTCTCAAAACAAAAGTATCTCTCTTGCTTACTAACTGTTCCAAAGGAGTGCTCTCGACCTCACAGTGATTACTCTCCTGAAATTTCTACACACTCATAATGATGGAGATATGAGTCTATTTATACTTGAGGGATCATACCTAAAACCCTAATGGGACAATCCTATTCGCCCATAGGCCCATCAAATGTGACAACCAATCATATCCCGCCATGCAACATCTTATAGAACATTCTTCCATGTCATACAACCCATGAGCATCAGCAACACACCTGACGGACCTCCTTGACCATAGTGGAGCATCATGA
Organism: Lactuca virosa; assembly: GCF_052849685.1. Taxonomy (NCBI): domain Eukaryota; kingdom Viridiplantae; phylum Streptophyta; class Magnoliopsida; order Asterales; family Asteraceae; genus Lactuca; species Lactuca virosa. The sequence goes on from NC_136433.1 coordinate 116,301,517, forward strand.
TGTACATATGGTGCATCATGAACACTAATGGCCCAACATCCATCATGGTGGCACAACATGGTGTAATCCTCGAGCAATACCAACTTCTGAGCATCCTTGAACGATCTTAAGCATCATAGAGAACTTCATATCATACTTGGACAAGATTTCATACATTAACAATCTACCACTTGAAGGCTTGAACAACTTCATTTGCATTCAAAGTCTTCATCATTCTCTCAATCTCTTTCCCTCTCTATGCCAACCCCCGTCCTCAAAATCTTGGAAAGGCAGCTAAAGCCATGCTTGACTTCAACTTTTCAGTGGTAAACACCTTAGTATATTTATCTGCTGAGTTCTCCATACTAAGGAATTTATTCAGCTTAGTAGCCCATTGGTTCATTGTCTTGAGCTCTCTGGTCAGCCTTAAACTTATTGATATTCTACGCATTGGAACCAGCAATCAACACAACATCAACATTTAATACGAGGATGATGCATGAGGAGCTTAACTTCTTCAAGTAACAACCGTGATCAACCTCACGTCTTCTAAACCCACTCCTCCTCATGAAGTTATCAAACTTTAAGTACCATTGCGTAGAAGTTTGCTTCATGCCATACTGGTTTTCTTTTTATTGAACACCAACTTTTTCTTATCAGTTGTAAGAGCAGTTTCTGGCTGCGCCTTCAAGATGTCTCCTTCCAAGTTATCATAAAGGAGATCAGTTGGATTCACATCTAGGTGCTCTAGATGGAGATTTTTTAGGCCACTGCATTTTACATAGAAGTAATTGTAGTCATCTTCGCAACTAGAGAATCGTCCTCTCCCTTTTGTTATATTCCCTTGAACGCCAATCTTCCATTGCTAGTTTTACCACCATCTATCTCATCCTTAACTTGAAACATATTATTGTTCTGCAGTCCTCTCAAGTTGTCATCCATAGCCTTCTCCCACTATATGGATTTCATCCTCAAGGCCTCTGGTTTTGACCCATTCTCTCACATCAATGTGTCATTGGTTGATGGAGAATACCTTACTGGAGTATTTTTGTTCTTGGTCTTCTCGATAATATGTGGTTTGATCTTTGAAACACCTACAACTCCACCCTCATAACCATTATCTCCAAAGCTCCCACTATTTCCAGGTTTATCAGAGCTCCCACTGCTTCTTGAACATCTGCCTATCCTTTGCCCAGAGATAAGTTTTTCATGATTTCGGGATCCTACCACTAAAGAATCTGAAGTTGGCCTGTAAACACCAGAATAAACTGAACCCGACTACCCAAACTTAGGCGAATTTCCTATCTTCATAAAACTGACTTTCTTATGTCTACCAACAGAACATAGCTTAGAAGCATCTGTCACATTCTTCGAATCTGGCATCCTCCCACTGGATACAGTCTTCCTCATTCCCTCCTCAGTCTTATGAAAAAAATATTTTGTGGCATAAATTCTCCATACTAAGGAATTTATTCAGCTTAGTAGCCCATTGGTTCATTGTCTTGAGCTCTCTGGTCAGCCACATCTTAAACTTATTGATATTCTACGCATTGGAACCAGCAATCAACACAACATCAACATTTAATATGAGGATGATGTATGAGGAGCTTAACTTCTTCAAGTAACAACCGTGATCAACCTCACGTCTTCTAAACCCACTCCTCCTCATAAAGTTATCAAACTTTAAGTACCATTGCGTAGAAGTTTGCTTCATGCCATACTGGTTTTCTTTTTATTGAACACCAACTTTTTCTTTTCAGTTGTAAGAGCAGTTTCTGGCTGCGCCTTCAAGATGTCTCCTTCCAAGTTATCATAAAGGAGATCAGTTGGATTCACATCTAGGTGCTCTAGATGGAGATTTTTTTAGGCCACTGCATTTAACATAGAAGTAATTGTAGTCATCTTCCTAACTAGAGAATCGTCCTCTCCCTTTTGTTATATTCCCTTGACCGCCAATCTTCCATTGCTAGTTTTACTGCCATCTATATCATCCTTAACTTGAAACATCTTATTGTTCTGTAGTCCTCTCAACTTGTCATCCATAGCCTTCTCCCACTGTATGGATTTCATCCTCAAGGCCTCTGGTTTTGACCCATTCTCTCACATCAACGTGTCATTGGTTGATGGAGAATACCTTACTGGAGTATTTTTGTTCTTGGTCTTCTCGATAATATGTGGTTTGATCTTTGAAACACCAACGTCATTTCACTTTCCACTTGTGATCACCAAATGTAATATGATGACCTTCATTATCAAGTTGTCCAACTGATATCAACATCCTCTTTAGATCTGGAATGAACTTGACATTCTTCAAAGTTCAATCCGTACCCAGAGTCGTCTTGAGAAGCACATCTTCAACACCCATGATATACAGACACTTGTTATCTGCCAGCATGACCTTCCCTTGGTAATTCCTGAACTTATGCATCATATCTTTGGAATGACTAGCATGAAATGACGCACCAAAATCCAAGACCCAAGATTCTATGAGTTCTCAACTAAAAAATGAGTGCATCGCCTTCAAAATATTCTGCCATATTCATCTTCTTTTGGCCTTTATCTGCTATGAGCATTGGGCAATGACTTTTGACATGACCACTCTCTTTGCAGTTCCAACAGGTCAAGTCCCTCCTATTGTTGTGTCCACCTCTCATTCTCGAATTGATCTTCCACTACCCCCATGTCCTCTATTGAACCCCCTTCCTCTATCTTCAATAATGAGAAGACTATTCGGAGCTTCTCTAGCACTCCGTCTTCGTACATCCGCACCAAGGATTAAATCGTGAATGCCTTCGAATGTCAGCGTAGCACCCCCAGTTGAGCTGCTAACTGGTGTCACTATACCAAACTAACTTTCAAGCAAAGATGATAATAGTAGCAATGTCATGACTTCATATTCAAGTTTAATATCAACCAACATCAACCTTGATAGGATTGGATTAAATTCATTAACATGATCAGTCACTGAGCCACCCTCCTTCATATTTAGATTTATCAATCGTTGAATGAAGTGAACCTTTTTCACTGATGAAGGTTTTTCATACATTTTAGATAGTGCCTTGATCAACTCATGAGCAGTCTTCACATTGACAATGTTGTATGCTACATTCTTTTCCAAGGATAGTATCACCACACCAAGTGCCTTCCGATCTAACAATTCCCAATCTTCCTGCTTCAGTTCTTCAGGTTTACTTTTGGACAATGATTCATGTAAATTCTTCTGGTAGAGGTAGTCTTCGATTTGCATTTTCCTGAAACTGTAATCGTGCCCATGTAATTTGTCGATCTTAACTCTCCCATCTTCAGCCATAGCTCTGATACCAGTTTGTTGGGTGACAACAAAACAAGTTAAGCACTTCAGAAAAATATCAAAACAAACTTCAGTGAACTTGCCGAAATAAAACTTCTAAAAATTTAAATAAAGTGAACGCAATATTTAACGTGGTTCAGTCAAGGTGACCTACATCCATGGGCGAACGAGAGAGAGAGAGAGAGAGAGAGAGGATTTTTTTAACTTCCAAGAATAAATGCAATCACAAACAAAGGTTACACCTCACTTGAGCTCTCAAAACAAAAGTATCCCTCTTGCTTACTAACTGCTCTAAAGGAGTGCTCTCTACCTTACAGTGATTACTCGATTGAAATTTCTGCACACTCATAATGATGGAGATATGAGTCTATTTATACTTTAGGGATCATACCTAAAACCCTAATGGTCCAAGCCCATTGGCCCATGAAATGTGACAACCAATTATATCCCGCCATGCAACATATTCTAGAAAATTCTTCCATGTCATACAACTCATGAGCATTAGCAGCCACCTGATGGACCACCTTGACTATAGTGGATCATCATGAAGCACAGGTGGCGCATCATGAACACTAATGGCCCAACATCCATCATGGTGGCACAACATGGTTTAATACTCAAGCAATACTAACTTCTGAGCATCGTTGAACGATCTTGAGCATCATAGAGGACTTAATAGAATACTTGGCTCATCAGGGATACCATGGCTCATCAAGGAACCAAAATGGACCATCTTACACCATGATGGCGCAACATATGCAAGGATGGCGCAACAGGCATCAAGTATGGCGCAAGAACTTCTAGGTTGGAGCAACAACACCATCTTAGCACAACAACAACATGCATGGCACAACAAGGCCATGCTTGGCACAAAAACATACTCCATGGCACAACAGGAGTACCTCATGGCGCAAGACAGGTACCCCATGGCACAAGAGGGAGTAGTTTGGTGCAAGAAGGAGTGCACTTGGTGCAACAACATCCTTGTTGACCCAACCCTTCACCAGATGGTGCAACAAGGTTCCCTTGTTGCTCCATATCAGTCCCAAGTGCTCCAAACCTCTTCCAGATGCTCCAAACCCCAATCTATATGATCCGTTTCTTTGGCACTTTATCTGTTACTTTGTCAGACAATCCATTCCCTTCTCAGATGATCCGTTCCTTTGTCACATGCTCCATGAACCTCAAGTGCTCCATTGGGTTCCAAGCACTCCAAATGCTCCATGAACATGATCCAAATGATCCATGTTGGACAAGACTTCATACATCAACAATCTCCCACTTTAAGGCTTGAACAACTCCATCTGTCATTCAAAGTCTTCATCATTCTCTTAATCTCTCTCCCTCTCTACGCCAACCCCCGTCCTCAAAATCTTGGAAGGGCAGACGAAGCCATCCCTAGCTTCAAATTTTAAGTGGTAAACACCTTAGTATATTCATCTGCTGAGTTCTGCATACTAAGGACTTTCTTCGGCTTAGTAGCCCCTTGGTTCATTGTCTTGAACTCTCTGGTCAGTCGCATCTTAAACTCATTGATCTTCTTCATGTTGGAACCAGCAATCAACACGTCATCAACATTTAATACGAGGATGATGTATGAGGAGCTTAACTTCTTCAAGTAACAACCGTGATCAAACTCACGTCTTCTAAACCCACTCCTCCTCATGAAGTGATCAAACTTTAAGTACCACTATGTAGAAGTTTGCTTCATGCCATACAAGTTTTCTTTCTTCTTGAACACCAGCTTTTTCTTACCAGCTGTAAGAGCACTTTTTGGCTGTGCCTTCAAGATGTCTCCTTCCAAGTTATCATAAAGGAGATCAGTTGTATTCACATCTAGGTGCTCTAGATGGAGATTTTCATATGCCACTACATTTAACGTAGAAGTAACTGTAGTCATCTTCACAACTGGAGAATCGTCCTCTCCCTTATGTTGTATTCCCTTGACCGCCAATACTCCATTGCAAGTTTTACTGCCATCTATCTCATCATAAACTTGAAACATCTTACTATTCTGTAGTCCGCTCAACTTGTCATCTATAGCCTTCTCCCACTATATGTAGTTCATCCTCAATGCCTCTGGTTTTAACCCATTCTCACACATGAAAGTGTCATTGGTTGATGGAGAATACCTCACTGAAGTATTTTTCTTCTTGTTCATCTTGATAATATGTTGTTTGATTTTTGAAACACCTATTGTTCCACCCTTATACCCATTATCACCAGAGCTCCCACTATTTCCAGGTTTATCAGAGCTCCCACTGCTTCTTGAACATCTGCCTATCCTTTGACCAGCGATAGGTTTTTCATGATTTCGGGACCCTCCCATTGATGAATCTTAAGTTGGACTGCAAACACCAGAATAAACTGAACCCGACTTCCCAAACTTAGGTGAATTTCCTATCTTCATAAAACTGACTTTCTTATGTCTACCAACAGAACATGGCTTAGAAACATCTGTCACATTCTTCGAATCTGGCATCCTCCCACTGGATACAGGCTTCCTCATTCCTTCCTCAGTCTTACGAACAAATATTTTGTGGCATAAAGTGGATGTTCCAACTCCTTCAACAGTGCTTACTTCCTCTTCAGAAACCTCCACAATATATAGTCTACCATGTTTCTGAGCCTTAGCAATAATCAAGTTTCCCTTCTTCATTTTCCACTTGTGATCACCAAATGTAATATGATGACCTTCATTATCAAGTTGTCCAACTGATATCAACATCCTCTTTAGATCTGGAATGAACTTGAAATTTTTTCAATGTTCAATCCGTACCCAGAGTCATCTTGAGAAGCACATTTCCAACACCCATGATATCCAGAAACTTGTTATCTACCAGGATGACCTTCCTTTGGTAATTCCTGAATTCCTGCATCATATCTTTGGAATGACTAGCATGAAATGATGCACCAAAATCCAAGATCCAGGATTATATGAGTTTTCAACTGAACAAATGATTGCATCACCTTCAAAATATTCTGCCATATTCATCTTCTTTTGGCCTTTATCTGCCATGAGCATTGGGCAATTACTTTTGCCATGACCACTCTCTTTGCAGTTACAACAGGTCAAGTTCCTCCTATTGTTCTGTCCACCTCTCCTTCTCGAATTCGATCTTCCACTACCCCCACATCCTCTGTTGAACCCCCTTCCTCTATCTTCAATAATCAAAAGACTATTTGAAGCTTCTCTAGCACTCCGTCTTCGTACATCCTCACTAAGGATTAAATCGCGAATGCCTTCGAATGTCAGCTTAGCACCCCCAGTTGAGCTGCTAACTGCTATCACTGTACCAAAACAACTTTAAAGAAAAGATGATAATAGTAGCAATGCCATGACTTCATCTTCAAATTTAATATCAACCGAAATCAACCTTTATAGGATTTAATGAAATTCATTAACATGGCCAGTCACTGAGCCACCCTCTTTCATCTTCAGATTTACCAATAGTCAAATCAATTGAACCTTGTTCGCTGCTGAAATTTTTTCATACATGTTAGATAGTGCCTTGATCAAATCATGAGTAGTCTTCACATTGGCAATGTTTTATGCTACATTCTTTGCCAAGGATAATATCACCACACCAAGTGCCTTCCGATCTAACAATTCACAATCCCCCTGGTTCATTTCTTCAGGTTTACTTTTGGACAATGGTTCATGTAAATTCTTCTTGTAGAGCTAGTCTTCAATTTGCATTTTCCAGAAACCGAAATCGTGCCCATTGAATTTTTCGATCTTTATTCTCCCATATTCAGCCATAGATCTGATACCAGTTTGTTGGGTGACAACAAAACAAGTTAAGCACTTCAGACAAATATCAAAACAAACTTCAGTGAACTTGCCGAAATAAAACTTCTGAAAATTTAAATAAAGTGAACGCAATATTTAACGTTGTTCGGTCAAGGTAACCTACATCCACGGGCGAACAAGAGAGAGAGAGAGAGAGAGAGAGAGAGAGAGAGAGAATTTTATTAACTTCCAAGAACAAATACAATCACAAACAAATGTTACACCTCACTTGAGCTCTCAAAACAAAAGTATCTCTCTTTCTTACTAACTGCTACAAATGAGTTCTCTCAACCTCACAGAGATTACTCTCTTAAAATTTTTGCACACTCATAATGATGGAGATATGAGTATTTATACTTGATGGAACATTCTTCCATGTCATATAACCCATGAGCATTAGCAGCACACCTGATGAACCACCTTGACCATAATGGAGCATCATGATGCACATGTGGTGCATCATGAACACTAATGGTCCAACATCCATCATGGTGGCACTACATGGTGTAATCCTCGAGCTATACCAACTTCTGAGCATCCTTGAATGATCTTGAGCATCATAGAGGACTTCATAGCATACGTGGCTCATCAGGGACACCATGGCTCATCAAGGAACCAAAATGGCCCATCCTGCACCATGATGGCGCAACATATCCTTCTTGGCCCAACCCTTCAACAGATGGCGCAACAAGGTTCCCTTATTGCTCCATATCACTCCCAAGTTCTCCAAACCTCTTCCAGATGCTCCAAACCCCCTTCTATATGATCCGTTCCTTTGGCACTTGATCTGTTCCTTTGTCAAACGATCCATTCCCTTCTCATATGATACATTCCTTTGTCACATGCTCCATGAACCTCAAGTGCTCCATTGAGTTCCAAGTACTCAAAATGCTCCATAAACATGATCCAAATTCTCCATTTTGGACAAAACTTCATACCTCAACAGGCGGTGCTTATCTTGCACTCGTATCTTAATTCTCTATTGGACCTTCCGTCTAGATCTTTGAGTTATAAATTTGATCTTTATTGGAGGATCCTGCTCCTTCTCGAATTTTGCTAAGGACTCGGCCTAAGATGAGGGATTTACTCCAGCTACAGTAACAGACCGAATGGTCACATTCTAATGACCTTCTATTTTGTGGTGCATTCGAAGCACGTTGAACTAGAATCTTATCTCTGAAACTCATACTACTAACGATACATCTCTTCATGTTCTAATGTGGCACAACCACATTATTCCAAGTAACACTTCTAGCTAATGGTTGCTTGCTTTGAGAGATGAATCTTTCTTTCGATTTTCTTGTTCTCCTTCTCTGTTTTGTTGACTAAGGTTGGTTACTATACTAGACATGGTTCTTGGAACCAATTGATTAACTTCACAAATTTATAATGTTCGGACTCGGCTCTTTATGACCGTCATGGCCTGAATAAAAATTGTCTTCGTAGTCATTTCTAAAACAATGGTAATGGTAGAAATGAACAAACTTGACTCGGATACTAGAACGAAATCACATAGAAACTTAACACATTTAGTAATATATCCGATCTGGAGATTTTTACAACTTCTAAAATGATTACAATCATATTCAAAGCTTATTAAACTCCCTGCCTCTTATACCAAACTTGTAGCGCCCTCAGATTTGGGCTAGTCAATTTAGAGACGATAAGCGTCAAATATGACTTTTTTATAGAGGATTATTTAGAATAAATATCCTTAACTAAGTTTTATTATATGTCACAAGGTTTCCGTACATATAAAGAACGCTGAAATCCGAGTTATAACGAAGAAGTTATGACATGTCGAAGTTTCACGACAAAACCGGCACGACACCGGGAATCGTAAAAAGTGAGTTTACGATAAAGTACTTTTTAGCCTTAGTGACCTAAACTAAAGTTGTAGAGTACGTCTCCACCTACGCGTGGGTATAAAGAACGTCAAAAACGGAGCTCGTATGCAAAAGTTATGACCTTCCGAAGATGTAGCTGTCTAAGGGCATGACACGTGGCAAACACCCTAGCCGCCTCAAGTCCACGATGTGAAACTAAGCAAAGACACTAATCGAGGCTATAAAACATGTGCTACGGCTACGGTATGACTCATGGAAGTTCATGACGTGAACTTAGGTATTTCACGACGTGAAAATGTCATCCGGACACCTTTCGAAGCTAGAACGCAGATGGCAAGCCTACGAAGTGATTCAGCCATGCGCCACGATGTGAACATCAAGCCCACGACGTAAATGGGCCCAGAACAGCCTATAAATAGAAAGTGATACCCTTTCTCTGCTTACACCAAAACCTCTTTCCCTCTGTGGTTTGCTGAAGGCGTTCCTTATCCCCGAGCCCGACAATCACGAACCGTTGACCGTTTCTAGTTAGATTCTATCAAACCACGCTACTAATGTGAGTGCATAGTTAGTTTTATATTACACATAGATATGAATTATTTAATATAAATTACGTGTTATGTGTGCATATTATATGTGTTTATGATATCTATGCTAGATGAACAAAATGTACATGTTTTATTCGATTTAAACTGTATATGTATTTTATACCTATAAATTACAATAGGTAAAGGTGGGTAGACGAAAGATGATATACATCATGAGAAATGAAAGATGAGGATGAGAGGTGAAAAAGGATAAGAAGCCTTGACCCAAGCATTGGCCCCGTCATCTAGCAGAGTATGGATGACAACCACAGACTATTCTAGACGGTCCGGTGGAACACTAGCAGGCTCGCAAACTGTAGGTGTTGTGAACGATATGTTCACCCGGTGTACTCTAAAAACCCTGGCAGCTATGGACTTAGTGCCTCATAAACAAACATTGGTAGCTATAGACTTAGTGCCTTATAAATGAACGTTGGTAGCTATGGATTAGTATCCTAATAGATAACCTCATCAGCTATGGACTTACTTCCTGTTAAACAAACCCTGGCAGCGATGGACTTCGTTCCTGTTCCTTAGGACAATCCTTAGGAATGAATGAGTGGATGACAGACGATTCTTAGGATAGATCCTTAAGAATAGAGAAGATAATGGGGATGGGTAATTGGGTTGATTGTTTGATGATTAAACATAATAATTATATTATTGTGGGTTGAAAACCCTATGTGCTCACCAGGTTTCCCAACCTGACCCACTCAGTTTATTTGTATCACAGGTGTCGATATGAAGCTACATTACACTGAGAGATTAAAGGAGATGTAAATAACTAGTGTAAATAAGGTCTGTTTATGCTTATGTTTATGTATTCACGATGACATCCCAAAGTTTTAATATAAACAAAAAATATTTCTTCGGAAATGCTTTGATAATATATTTATCATGTTTTCTGGGAACAAATTCCGCAACATATTTCTTTAAAAATATACTCTTATTTTCAAATAAAGCATAAAAAATCGGTCTTTTCTGGCCGTGAAATCGGGGATGTCACAAGACCACACAATACACTATTTCTAGGTGGAACAACCCTCTATGTTTCTAATTTTCTGAATAAGAAGCTTCATTCTATTGGCTCTCCGAAGCGATGTTTGCTACCTCCTTTACAGTCCTGAGAGTCATCCGCAGTGCTGGTGCGTTATCTTTCTTTCTTGGGAAAGCCTGTGAAATATTCCCATTACCTCTACACTTAAAACATGCCTTATGAGCCGCTGCATATTGGTTAGCATAGTGACCATTTTTGACACACTTGTAGCAGGTCACTGCTTCCATGCATTGTCCAAAATTCTTCCTTCCGCATTTATCGCACCATATTGCTTCGTTGCGACCTCCGAGCTTATCTCCATTAGGCTTATATTTTGGAAATCTACGCTTCTTATTGGGTTCCAAAATTTATTTACCCTTCCTCTTTTCTCTAACTTCCTCTTTGGTGGCGATTCTCCCCTCGACTACGAATTCCAAGGATCTGGCCACTTTGACAACTGCTTCCAAGGTGTCTGCATTTTTCACCAAAGGACCAAAGTCCATTGGTAATCCATTAGAAAACGTCTTTACATTAGAGAGTTTAGTAGGAACTAGATAAGGGACTAATTCCTTCGATAAAGGCTGCAGCGTACTCTCTGACGCTCATCTCTCATTTCTTCAGGTTCTAGAATTCAGTTAGCTATTTCCAGAAGGTCACTCTCTGAGCAATATTCTTCTATCAACTGCACGAGGAAGTCTTCCCATGACATCTTCATTTTTTCCTCCTTTGGCCTAGCACCAGCTAACCGTTTCCACAAGCTCAAGACTCCAGTCTTTAGTTGTCTAATCGCGAAGATTGTTTTCCATTGGTCGCTGCAGTCACAGCTTTCAGACACCATTTCCATTACATAGATCCAATCCATGACTGATACTGGTGTTGGTTATCCAGAAAGGCTTGGTGGTGGGGATTCCATGAAGTATTCATACTTGCATCCACCTCTACTAACCTCTTTCTAGGTGTTGTTCTTTCTAACCCTCTATGGTTCTACATTCCTGCTATGGCCTCCTTTCTCAGACACTCCAGTATACAACACTAGTTCTAGAACTAGTGTAGTAGGTTCTTTACTATTCTCTCGGATTAGTTGTCTAATCTCTTCCATATGTTTGAAAAAGATTGCCCAAATCATAGCTTGAACTCCTGCCATCATGACAGGTTCAGCTACTGGAACGAATTCACGTGCCCGCTCGCTCACACAAGGATCAGTATGTTGGTTTCCATTATCGTTCCCCAATCCGCTACTTGTTCTCACCATGACGCTCTATACACCCACGCAGATTTTCAGTGTACCGAGAGGCGAGTTTATTATGATAGAGAAGGTTCTGTTTATGTTTTAGACGCATAATTCCTCCTTATCACTCCGAAATATTACATGTCAGTTCTAATACAATAATGATATGTTTAGAATCCTAAACACATAAGTTTCATGGTTCAAGGTCGGCAATTGAACTTAACTTTTCTCATAATAGCAATCTAGGTAAGCACCTAAGGTATGCTCTGCTACATACCAGTTAGAATATAAGGCATCTCTTCCTAAAGTATGCTAGGGCATATTATAGCAAGTAAGGTATTCAACCTAAGTTATGATATATATATATATATATATATATATATATATATATATATATATATATATATATATATATATATATATATATATATATATATGTTTCCTATTTAGCACATAATTTTATTTAAGCCATTTACCCTAAATTATTCTAGTGCATGTGTCTATTTAGGTATACAACCTAAGATGTTATAGACACCTATCTCACCATCATCGCTAAGCATTCTAAGTTTAAGTCTAGAAATAAATCCTTATTCGTAGTTCACTTAAACTAATGCTCTGATACCAACTGTGACATCCTCTAATTTTCAGAACCAATTAAAACTTTTCTTCACACTTTAAAAATCACTTATTTATATTTGCCGAAAATCCCAGTACAAAAGATCATTTTGAATACAAATGTTTGTTTCCAAAATGTTAAAACCCCAAGGATGTCATAATCAATACATATACATAAGTTACACCGTAAAGACCTGATGGTCTTGAACTCTATTGCAGGCTATCTCTTAATCACTCAGCATCCTAATCAAGTTCCAGTAGCTTAAGTCTTGATACATATGATGCAAATAAATTGAGTGGGTCAGGTTGGGAAACCTGGTGAGATACATAGGGATTTCAATCCCATAATATTTTCATGATAATATTCCTTATTTATTAGACCTACAAAACCAACGGTTACCAAATAATATAGATAAGGTTTAATTATCTATAGAACCTTCTACCAATCCTAATTGATCCTCACAGATCCTAGTCTACGATTATCAAGAAGTTTTATCTTAACCGATGAACCGTTTAAAGGGTTTGACTTCACAGCTAGGGGCTTCCTTTCCCAGTTTAAGTTATAAAGTAACATGAGCCGTTAGAGTATTTTGATGAATATGATTTTACCTTTCATCTACGTCTGTAGGTTATGAGCCTACACTAGCAATGTAATTCACTAGACCGTCTAGAATGGTCAAGTGTTGTCATCCTACTCTGGGAGATGACCAGGCATACCATTAATAGTTGACTGATCGAGACCCATCATTTTTGGTAATCCTATGATGGAATACTGATATGTACTCCAGTACGGAGCTACCATACATCGACACTAGAAAGTGTCACGGAACAAAACTTTACTCTCTATTCCTATCTTATGCACATTCTCCTAATGATACTAACCAAGATCAAACTTAATTGAACTAGGTATCTTCCATAAGTCTAAGTTTGTCCCTAGACTAGATTACAATACCCGTAACCAATTTCTAATACAAACTCTATTCTTGGGTGACACTAACCTATCTTCAGTGTATATATTCCCTACAGAGTATTTAGGTATTATTATTCTTTTATCTTCTCAACAATGCTACTTTTAATATTATTATATAGTATTATCTATTTATTCTAACATAAAATAGAACCATACCTGGTTCGCACATAGCACAATATATATACATATATCTTGACATATAATTCTAGAAATAAGCATATAATTCACATACGACTTCCAACAAATATTTAATACTTTTAATTAATACTTGTATCAAATCATGTTCATGAAAGAGGCTATGCACTCACTTGATAAAATAGGGGACTGACGATTTTGGCAGCGCTTCGCTTTGCACTTCCAAAGAGACCTAGACGTATAAAGCATTAAGCCTTAGTCAAGTTTTATAATCTTCGCGACTATAATAATTATAGTCTAGATTCCTCAATAATCTCAATGTCTACATCAAGATCTATCAAGTAAGGAATAACCAGGTAGGATCATATCGGAGATAGGGTCCATTTGGTATACATTGTATACTGTTTGGAAATCCCACTTTAAACACCTCACTAAATCCAACCTAGACATCACTCCCGTAAGTAGATAAAACAACATAATGACTTGAAATCACTGATAAATCTTAATTATAGGTTCATAATAACGAATTATGACTATAATTAAAAGTTACACTTAAATAAAATAAGCATAGCTTAACTTACAGACTAACCTAGTGAAAACCAGGAATTATGCGGGCAATACTCTGACCCAGGAGCTTCTATTCACTAACTATCTGACACCACAAGGCTTTGCCGACGGGGTCAGGAACTCGGGAGTAAAAGGGGCTAAAAGCTAGAAGGTGATCCAGAGAGAATATGAAAGAATAGTGTGAGGAATGAGCTGATTTTCAGAGGTTCATATAGCCTAAATTGGAGTGCGCGTCGCGCATAGATAAGGTACACGCTGCGCATTTGGTCGGAAGAAGGTGAAGTGTCACCTTTTGCTTGGTGCCATGTGTCGTATTCTGGGTGGTGTGTCAGGGCGCGCCGCGCATGCTGTCTGTGTGCGCGGCTGCGTGTGGAATTTGCTGTTTTTTTAGATAAATTCATAACTTTCTCATACGAGCTTCGTTTTTTATGGGTTTTATATCCACATGTAGCAATCGATGAGATCTACAACTTTCGCTTAGACTCCGTCGGCTAATCTTGACTTTATTTTTAAATATATAATTTTAACAGGATTAAAATGTTAAAGTCTGTTAAAAATTCATAACTCTCTCTTTCGACGCCCGTTCTTGACTGTCTTTATATTGTCGGGTTCCTATTAACGAGATCTTCAATTCTTGTTTAGATTGTTTCGGCTAGCAATCAACCAATCTAAAAGTCGATATCAGTGTTGCACACTGCTATGCTGAAACTTAGAAAAATCATAACTTCCTCTAACGAAGTCAGATTTTAGCGTTCTCTATCTGCACACTCTCGGTTTAACGATTGCTATGTCTTTTGTTTAGGTTACTTAGGCTAATAAGCAACCTATATCTTATTCATTATTTACGATACGTTGACTGGTCATGAAACTTCGGAAGTCTATAAATTATGCGTACAAAGTTGGATTTGAGTATGTCTTATATGTACGTGATTCATATCGCAACTCCTACATTTTCCGTCACGATTATTTGTCCTAAATAATCTTCTATCAAGATTTCCATTTTGTCGCTTATCGATAATTTTCTAAAATGGCTTGATAATACGTAGCCTGCAATGCACACAACTAATAGGAATCCTAATCGAGGATTTAAATTATGATTATTATTTATTTTTTCTAGCCCGAAGATACGGGCGTTCCACTTGACGTAGTCAAGGATTATGATTGCGAGATTCTTTATCATCTGGGGAAGGACAATATGCTCGCCGACGCTTTGAACCGCAAGGCGGCTAGTACTTTTGTCCGAGAGCACTGTTTGAGAATGACCATCGACTCCCTACTTATGGATTTGATCAGGGAGGCTCACGCTGAGGGAGTCAAGAGGGGAAATTGGAAGAAGGAAAAGATCAGAGGTAACATTGACAGATTTTCTACTGATAGTCACAGACTTCTGAACCAATGTGGTTGGGTCTGGGTCCCATTTTCTAGAAGGGTCCGACAGACAATGATGGAGGAGGTACACAAGTATAGGTTATCGATCCATATTGGAGCCACAAAGATGTATCTGGACTTGAGTCTTAGTTATTGATGGCCCTGCATGATGCGGGAGAAAGCATGGTATATGGAGAGATGCTTGACCTGCCAGATGGTTAAGGGAGAGCACCAGAGGCTGCAAGGAAAGCTTCAGTCTTTGGAGGTGCTCACGTGGATATGAGAGCAGGTCACTATGGATTTCATCACCAAGTTGTTGAGGACAACCAAGGGATTTGATGCAATTCGGGTTATCGTCGACCATTTGAACAAGAGTACCCATTTTCTTGCCAGTCGGGAGAGTTCTTTGGCCGAGAAATTGGCCGACGTGTATGTTCGCAATATTTTGCTCTCCACGATGTACCGGTCTCTATTATATCTGACCGCGATGTTCGGTGAACTTATCGATTTTGGCAGAAGTTTCATGAGGATCCGGGTATGAGGATGCATTTCAACACTTCTTATCACCCTCAGACTCATGGTCACACTAAGCGGACCATTCGGATGCTCGAGGATATGTTGAGGGCTTGTGTCATCAATTTCGATGGGAGTTGGGACTCCTACCTTCCCTTAACTGAGTTTCCTTACAACAACAACTATCATTCTAGTATTGGTGCACCGTAGTATGAGCTTCTCTATGGGAGGAAGTTTCGTACACCAGTTTGTTGGGGAGACGTCGGCTACAGGATCATCGGAAGGACTGAGGTGGTCCTTCAGACGACGGAGCTCATCCAACATATCAGACAGATATTACAGACGACCCAGAGTCGACAGAAGAATTATGTCGACAGATGACGATTCGAGATATAGTTTCAGGTGGGGGATATTGTTTTAGAAAGAGGGGCAAGTTGGTTCCTCAATTTATTAGACCGTTCCGAGTAGTGGCCAGATTAGGCAAAGTGGCCTATCAATTGGATCTGCCTGAGGAGCTTAGTCAGATTCACAACACCTTTAATTTTTCTTAGGTTCAGAAGTGTGTGGTTGATGATTTAGTGTTGGTTCCTTTTGTATGACATTCACCTGAATTATGCGGAGAGACTGGTAGCAATTCTAGACAGAAAGACGAAGGCCTTACGCAACAAGGTGGTACCTTTGGTCAAGGTCCAGTGGCAACATTGAAAAGGTGGGTTCCGAGTGGACTTGGGAACCCGAGGCGGAGATGTGTGAGCATTACCCAGATTTATTCACAACATCAGACTTTGAGGACGAAGTCTAATTCAAGTGGGGAAAATTGTATCACCTGATCCTTGCAGGTAAATTCCTTTTTTATTTTTGAAGATGTAATGTTGGGTTTTGATCTGCGTAGGGTATATATAGCCTTCTATGCGCTGCGTAGAAGGAGAAACATGGATCGGGGTTTAAATTATCTACGTTGGGCATAGATCTTAGTACGCAACGTGTACTTTCCCAGAGCCCAAACCCTAGTTTCAGGGTTTTGAGCCCTATTTAAGGGCTTTAACTCTCTCTAGGCCCTTCCATTCTCAGCCTCCATTCCCCTAAACGTTCCCTTTGAAACCTTAGTTCCCCTTTGGTGTATTTGTGAACTTAAGAGTGTGTTTATGTACTTTTGAAAAAATAAAGAAGGTGGTAAAGTTGCTTAGAAGCTCAAATCAGCCTTGGATCCAAAAGTTCCATTCCCTCATCCATCTCCAGGAGGTATAAAGTTCCTATCTTGATGTGTTTCTATTCTAGATCTATCTTTGTTTAGGTTTTCATGCTTTATGTCCCCATAACCACGGTGTATATGAATATGAGTTACTCCAGACCATTCGAGTGTCATTTCGAGACGTTAGGCTTGATAAGTTATAAAAATGAGAGCTTAGTCACTCTCATTCATCCGTGCAGGAGTTATGGATATTTGGGTGACTTTTAAACTTAGATTATGATCTTGTGCCTTTGGTATGCATGCAAATGGATAAAATATTAGACTTTATCCATTAGGACGTTTGGGAAAAGAAAGATCAGGAAGTTGGAAGGGACATTGGTCTGAATTAATGACTTAATGATTAAGTTGAAGTTTCTGGGAGTACGCAGGGCGTATTTTCCCTTACGCAGGGCCTATAGCCATATTTCCCTGTAATTTCCATCTTAGACTCTACGTTGGGTGTAGAGCTGGTACGTTGGGCGTACTCGAGCTGAATGTGGACTTTTGACTTTTTGACCATTGACCGTTGGCTTCGACCAAGTTTGACTTTAGGTCAAATAGGGTAATTTGAATAGTTCATTGAGACTTGGTCCTTGTTTCATGTTTAGGTGACCTGTAGAGCTGGTATTTGGAGCAGTGATCAGTTCGGCTATCTTCTAGACTTTGAGGTGAGTTTTCCTCATTGTACTCGTGGGTCGAAGGCACCACATCTACCCACCAAGTTGTGTTATATATCCTGATATATATGTAGGATATTGTTATGTTGTAGTGATCAGTTAGATTGGTAGATATGTATGATTACCTGTACCTTCTAATTATTGTTTATATGTTGCATGTGTCGACATTTTGTGGTTGGATTGAGGCGGAAGGACAACAAACCCTGGACGATGGGTTGAGGTGGTACTTCTTCGTGCGGTAGACCAACAAACCCAGGATGGTTGGGTTGAGGCTATAAGCCAACAAACCCTGGATGGTTGAGTTGAGGTAATATGCCAATAAACCCTAGATGGATGGTTGAGGCCACAGGCCAACAAACCCTATATGCATGTAATGTAATTGTTATTGTATTATTGTGTGGAGTATTTTCGGGGGAACTCACTAAGCTTGGACTTATAGTTGTGGATTTTAATATTCGGGTACTTCGGAAGATCGGGAAAAGGCATAGGATTGATCGTACACATCATCATATGGACTTTTATGATTTGAGAGATGTCTTTATACTCTGATTTTATGACTATAATTTGGAAACAATGTCTTGTATGATGTATGGTTTATGAAATGGTTTCTGAAAAATGAAAAAAATATTATCATGATGTTTGGGATGTTACACCCGAGGGAAATTCCTACTCAAATGTCCATTCTAGCGGCATCTGAAACAACCCACACCTGCTACTCGAGAAGACCCGTCGTGTGGCTTTCTGCACTTGCCACAACGGCTCCGTCCCTGTTGACCCCTAGGATGCGAATCAATAATCTTGGGCCTTTTTTCCTGGCCCACTGCTATTTGTACCTTCTCCGTATTGCACTTCGCCCGAAGCTCCAGCTCAATCTCCTGTTCCCGGGTACTCGCAATCATGTCATTCAGAGTTTTGTACCCCGAAAATCTGAAAAACTCTCTGATATCATCTCTCAACATATTATGACATCTCATCTTCTTCATCTTCTCACACGCAACATATTGCGGAACCAACAAAGCCCTCTCCTGGAACTTGGCGGTGATCACCACCAAAGTCTTAGTAGTCTGGCAAAGGTCCCGAAACTCCCTAACCAGCTGTTGCACCTCAATCGCAGGTGCAAACTCCTCCTGGAACCTAGTCACAAAGTCCTTACAAGTCATGACCACCACAACCACAGATTCGAAACCACGACCGACCTCCTCCCACCAATCATGGGCTCGGTCCCTCAGAAGGCAGGATGCAAA
The DNA here is from genome assembly GCF_052849685.1 of Lactuca virosa. Classification (NCBI taxonomy): domain Eukaryota; kingdom Viridiplantae; phylum Streptophyta; class Magnoliopsida; order Asterales; family Asteraceae; genus Lactuca; species Lactuca virosa. Next base: position 116,320,617 of record NC_136433.1, read on the forward strand.
CTCCACCTTCTCCCCCTCAGGGCAGAAGCTCATTCGTTGAACATTCTCCATGTCAGCGATCCATCGGTGGCAAGCAATGGGGTCCTTATCCCCAAAAACCTCCGGAGCTCCACATGACCTGAACTCTCGAAAAGAGGGAGCCCATGCTCGTAACCTTCCTGTTGTGGTCTCGGCCCGAAAGCCCCCGAGTCGCTCATTCAAAAGTTCCATAATCCCCTCCTTGATTGTACCGAAAATTAAGGGGGTAGCCTCCATAATACTGTCAGTAATGTCTGATGTGATAAACTCGCGCAATCGCTCATCAATCGGTTCTGCCCCAGAGCCATAACAGGAACCAGAAGCTCTTCCTCGAGTGGTCACCATACTGAAATACAAACATAAAAATGATCAGAATATACTCGAGGGAACTCCTACTCTGTAGGCTCCTTAGAATCTTCGAAACCGTCCTTGAGTCGAGTACATATCATGTGCTTTGAGTAGTACGGGCCCAATACTACCTTCCACACCTATCCATACTTTCCTCAAGAATCATCCAAAATCCTCTAAGGCACCCCACTAAATACATAAACACACAGATCCTATGCTAAGCAGCATACAAATCCCACCATGCCATTTCCTAGGCTCTCCTAAGAATTCCCAACTCGCTAGTCTGTACAATACTAGGAACCTCGACCAACACCGCTGGTTGCCTTATGCATGCAAATTGTACAAAATACGAGACCACATACAATCTCAAATAATGATTCTATCATAAGCCCACAACCTCACAAGGAATAGGAAATAAGGCTAAACCAATCATTCTAGGGCTATATGATCCTAATCGTACACAATTTTTAAAGCATACACTTAACAATTTACCGAGTTGATATTAATCTGAGTAATACATAGCACCCAATCCTCTTAGGCTATGAGGCATCACACAAATCAGGAAATTATAACATACAATTCTTGAAGGTATCCTTATCATACTCTAGCATGCAGCTCACATATCCGACTTACTAGTCATAATACGTTGGTATGAATATTTTAGGAATCAGTTACTTGAGCTCGACTGATTGCACGCATCACACCCCTTTTTCTTTGTAAAATATTTTTAGAAAATTTCATTTTTCCTTTTTGAAAAGATTATCAATTCCTCAATTTGAATTCTGACACTTCCGAAAGTGTGCCTGAATCCTTCAAACCATGGCTCCGATACCAACTTGTAACATCCCACTCATAGTGGAATTTTATTTTATTTTTCTCAAACACCCAAAATATCAATAATTTGTTCCAAACAACCTTAATACAAAGTATTCCCAATATTATAGTGAAATCAAAAGTTAATGCGGAATAAAAACAAGGAGATGTTGTGCGATCATGTCGAGCCCTTCCCTTTCAAACTAGAAGTACCTGAAACTTAAACATGAAATGTGAGCACAAAGCGTATTGAATTTCCCGAAATACCACATGCCATACAATCATTGTGTAACATCCCCCTCTGGCACGTATCACAATATTATCCGCTTTGGGCCACTCGGTACGAGGACTTCCTAGGGGGTCACCCATCCCGGTACTACTCCCGCCCGAGCACGCTTAACTGCAGAGTTCTTATGGGATCTGTTGCCCTCATGACTTTAAAACGGGTTGTGACAGAGAAGGTATCCACACCCTTTTAAGGAATGCTTATTTCTCCTTCCCAGCCGATGTGGGATCAGGTGCAAACCACCTTCACCCCTCATTATAGGGTTCGACGTCCCCGTCGAATATATCGACCTGTGCCCCAGCTCTGATACCATTTGTAACATCCTCCTCTGGCACGTATCACAATATTGTCCGCTTTGGGCTCCCGACACGAAAACTTCCCAGGGGGTCACCCATCCTTGGATTGCTCTCGCACGGGCACACTTAACTACAGAGTTCTTATGGGATCTGCTGCCCTCACGGCTTTAAAACGCGTTGTGTCAGAGAAGGTATCCACACCCTTTTAAGGAATTCTTAGTTCTCCTTCCCAGCCGATGTGGGATCAGGTGCAAACCACCTTAACTGTAACGCCCGTGTTTCGAGGATAAGCATTGATACGATGATGTAAAAGTTAGGGTCAAAAAATGTAACTCATTTTGAAGTAATAAAAATGAATTATTTGAGTACTATGTGAATGATGAGAATTTATGTGTTTTATACTTGTTTATAATTATATAATAAATTAAGAATGAAAATAAGCGTCAAAAATAAAATCTGAGATAAACCCGATATCTATGAATAAAGTTGTAGTGGTCATGACAAGGATTCCGGAGATATAAAGAACGTCAAAATCCTAGTTATAACGAAGAAGTTATGACCTGTCGAAGTTTCGCGACAAAACCGGCACGACGTTGTGAGACGTAAAAAGTGAGTTGACGATAAAGTGCTTTTTAGCCTTAGCGGTCTAAATGAAAGTCATAGTATACGTTAAACCGAGAGCGTGCATGAAAAGAACGTCCAAATCTGACTTCGTATGAGGAAGTTATGAATTTTCTAAGATTTGGCATAACAGTGTGCAGCACGGAGTTCGAAATTTAGATCGAACGATTTTTAGCAGACACAACCTAAACGAGAATCGAAGATCTCGTCAATAAGAGCTCAACGATAAAAAGACAGACGAAAATGGACATCGGATGTCAAAGTTATAAATTTTTAACGGACTTTTCTTGTCCCGACCTGTTAAAAATATAACTTTAAAAAATAAAGTCAAAATTAGCCGACAGAGTCTAAAAAAAAGTTGTAGAGTACGTCTCTACCTACGCGTGGATATAAAGAACGTCAAAAACAAAGCTCGTATACGAAAGTTATGAATTTTAGAAGTTGGGAATGAAATTTGCGAAGGCTGTCCGAAGGGAACGCCCCGCATAAAAGGAAAGAACGCCCCGCGTTCGGACACTAGGTCTCGGTTCGGCCACGATTCTCCATCCGAAGGTTGACATGTAACCCGCTCCTGCGCGTTGCGTTCGCCTAAGCGCCCTGCGCACCGAGGAACGCGCTGCGCTCCTCGCAGGAACGCCCTGCGTACCGAGGCTTCGGCCTATATAAAGGGGTGCGAGGCAAGCCATTCTTTTCACACCAAAAACTTTTTCTTTCTCTCTCTACTCTCTTTCTCTCTAAACCTCCCAAACACCCCCCCAAACCTAGAAAACCTCCCTAGCTCTAGAAGAAATCCCCGGAGCGCCCGAAGGCTCCGAGAAAAAGAATTTTTCGGTTCGGAAAGCCCTGCCCCCGCAGAGTCCGGTTTTCAAGCAAACCTCCCGGTTTCGTCGAAGCGAAGCGCTGTCCAAGTTGGAATCACCACCTTATCAAGTGAGTGCATAGTTACTTTCATCTTACACATAGATATGAAGTATTTTATATAAATTACATGTTATGTGTGCATATTATCTATTTATCTTGAGATCTCTGTTGGATGGAAGATTTAAACTTCGTTTTTAAGATCTAAACTGTATATGTATTTTATGAATTGATATCTATACTGGATGGAAGATTTAAACTTTGTTTTTCAGATCTAAAATGCATATGTATTTGAGATCTATGTTGGATGGAAGATTTAAACTTCGTTTTTCAGATCTAAACTTTATATGTATTTGAGATCTATGCTGAATGGAAGATTTAAACTTCGTTTTTCAGATCTAAACTGTATATGTATTTGAGATCTGTTCTAGATGGAAGATTTAAACTTCGTTTTTCAGATCAGAACTGTATATGTATTTTGTATCTACAAATATGTTGGGTGGAACATGGGTAGATAAATGATGAGGGACGAAAGATGATATAGATGACTATTGGCAGCTACGCCACAACCTGTAGATGTCTTTGAACTGTGATCCTAGCAGCTGTGCCTAAAGGATAATATCGGCAACTGCACCTAATAGAGAACATCATAATTCTAGCAGCTACACCTAAATGATAATATCGGCAGCTGCGCCTAGTAGAGAACGTCATAATCCTGGCAGCTGCGCCTAAATGATAGTATTGGCAGCTTTGCCTAATAGATAACATTGACATCTGTGCCATAGGCAACGATGGACTTCGTGCCTAGTCCTTAGGATAATCCTTAGGAATGAATGAATGAAGGATAGCCGATTCTTAGGGTGGATCCTTAAGAATAAAGAAAATAATGGGGATGGGGTAATTGGGTTGATTGTTTGATGCTTAAACATAATAATTATATTATTGTGGGTTGAAAACCCTATGTACTCACCATGTTTCCCAACCTGACCCACTTAGTTTATTTGTATCACAGGTGTCGATACGAAGCTACATTACACTGAGAGATTAAAGGAGATGTAAATCACTAGTGTAAAAGAATGTAAGGTCTGTTTATGCTTATGTTTTTGTATTGACGATGACATCCCAAGGTTTTAATATAAACAAAATACATTTCTTCGGAAATGCTTTGATAATATCTTTATCATGTTTTCTGGGAACAAATTTCGCAACACTTTTCTTTAAAAAAGATACTCTGATTTTTAAAATAAAGCATATACAAACAGTCTTTTCTGGCCCTGAAAATGGGGATGTCACAGTTGGTATCAGAGCATTAGTTTAAGCGAACTAGGAATTTGTAGGATTTCTAGACTTCAACATAGAATGCTAAACGATGATTGTGAGATGAGTGTCTACCATATTTTAGACACGAGCACTAGCTTATTTTAGGAAAGATGCCTAAAATGCTTTTATGTGCTAAATGATTTATGTTATAGCTATTAAGATGCCTTATATGCTAATATTTGATCGGATCTATGGTCTGTTGCTGACCGAATCTGGAAACTTTATGTGTTCAGGATTCTAAACGTTCAATTACGGTATTAGAACTGGCATGTAACTTTTCGGAGTGATAAGGAGATTTATACGTCTGATTCCCCTATCTAAATTCTCGTCACTGCACACTGAACGTCTGATTTGGGTGTATAGATCGACATTGAGAATACTCAAAGCAGATTCAGAAACGGTAACCTGCAGCCTGAGCCACAAGTGATTGAGCGTGCAAAAGAAGCAGCTGCACCCGAGCCAATCACGATGACATGAGTACAAGCAATGATGCAGATGATGTCGGATCATCAGATGGAAGAGAGAAGGCGTTTATTTCAACAAAATAAGGACGAACTTACTGTGCCAATACGCCAGGCACCTACTCTTAAGGCGACCATCTGGGTTGCTAAGTCTGTTGAAGAAATGATCAATGGCAAAACCGCCAATAAGGTTGAAGTTGGAAAGAAGAGGAAATTTGAGGGATCTTCAAGGTCCAACAAGAACAACATGTTCTCAAGGTCTGGAGGAGGAGGAGGTAAAGGAAAATGGTGCGAGAAGTGAAAAAATAAACACTCTGGAAAATATGGCAGGAAGGTGACTTGTTTCAATAGTGGAGAGACTGGCCATTACGCCAATGAGTGTATATTTACCAAGAAGGTGTGTTACTGGTGTAGGGAAGAAGGACATATTTATAGGGACTGCCCGAAGAAAAATACAGCAGCAAGGCCAAGCGCACAGCCAACGCTAAGGGCATTCCAGATGATCCTCGACAAAGAAGGTGATAATGCAAGGAATCAAGAGTGAGGACTTTATATCCGAAGATCAATATATGTATTAGCCATGCAGATAGTATCATGTGGTGTAGCCTATTAGAGGCATTGTATAGGGTAAACTTGAACATCTATGTAATCGTTTTAATAAATAATATAAACTTTGGTCTTGTTATCTGGTGTGTTGAGTTTCTATATGCTTTTATTATACGGTGACTTGGAAAACTGTGAGGCAATACTTGGGACAAGTATGAGTAGGTGTGAATGGTAATAGAGGCCTATACTACCGGAAGCACATGACTCGCACTTGGATCAGGGAAAGTCACAAGGTTACCAAGAAGCGAGTAATTGATTCTGTTTTGTTCAAGTATGTCGTTACCATCGTTTCGGTAATGACTAAGATGATGATTGTTATTCCGACCCTAGTGCTCATATCATATCGAGTCCGACTAAGATGAGTTAGTCACGTGGTTCAGATAACCAAGATCTATGTAGCATCTGAATCAAACTAGAAGATTGAAGTAAAAGATAATCGAAAACGATCAATAGAAGTATCGCAATCGTTGTTAAAGTAAGAAGCTTGTAGCTAGAAGTACTACATGCTAGAATGCGTTATTATCACATTGGAACACGAAGGAAGGTATATTCCGTTCAGAAACTTGACTATAAAAGACTTGAGTCTAAGCAGTGCATCATACGATGAGAGGTCATTAGAACATGACCCATCAGTCTATTATGGTAATCGAAGGAAAGAACTTGTCTTAAATTTGTTAAGAAGAAGGAGGAGTCTCCAATAAGGATCGAGATTGTGACTTGAAGGTCACGATTGAAAGTCCAACATGGGATAGAGAGCGGGTGCAAGATCGAGCACCGCGTGCAGACAAGAATTCCAAAAGTTAGATACTCATTCGAAGGAAAATAAAAGTTACGACCATTACCTAGGATGAAGAGATAACGTATGGAGTCATTATACAAGCCCTGTCTTGTTGATGATTCCGAGACGGAATCATCCTAAGGGGGAGAGAATTGTAACGCCCGTGTTTCGAGGCTAAGCATTGATACGATTATGTAAAACTTATGGTCAACAAATGTAACTCATTTTAAAGTAATAAAAACGAATTGTTTGAGTACTATGTGACTTATGAGAATGTGTGTGCTTTATACTTGCTTATAATGATATAATAAACTAAGAATGAAAATAAGCGTCAAAAATAAATGTTAGATAAACTCGATATCTATGAAGAAAGTTGTAGTGCTCGTGACAAGGATTCTGGAGATATAAAGAACGCCGAAATCCGAGTTATAACGAAGAAGTTATGACCTGTCGAAGTTTCGCCACAAAACTGACACGACGCGGTGGGACGTAAAAAGTGAGTTTACGATAAAGTGCTTTTTAGCCTTAGCGATCTAAATGAAAGTCATAGTATACGTTAAAACCGAGAGTGTGCATGAAAAGAACGTCCAAATCTGACTTCGTATGAGGAAGTTATGAATTTTTTAAGATTTGGCATAACAGTATGCAGCCCGGAGTTCGAATTTTAAATCGAGTGATTTTTAGCCGACACAACCTAAATGAGAATCGAATATCTTGTCAGAAGGAGCTCAACGATAAAAAGACAGACGAAAACGGACGTCGGATGACAAAGTTATGAACTTTTAACGGACTTTTCTTGTCCCGTCCTGTTAAAAATATAACTTTAAAAATAAAATCAAAATTAGCCGACGGAGTCTAAATGAAAGTTGTAGAGTATGTCTCTACCTATGCGTGGATATAAAGAACGTCTAAAACAGAGCTCGTATGCGAAAGTTATGAATTTTAGCAGTTGGGAATGAAATTTACGAAGGTTGTCCGAAGGGAACGTCTCGCGTAGAAGGAAAGAACGCCCCGCGTTCGGACACTAGGTCTCGGTTCGGCCACGATTCTCCATCCGAAGGTTGACACGTAAACCCACTCATGCACGCTGCGTTCGCCTAAGTGCCCTATGCACCGAGGAACGCATTGCGCTCCTCGTAGGAACGCCCTGCGTACCGAGGTTTCAGCCTATATAAAGGGGTGCGAGGCCAACCATTCTTTTCACACCAAAAACTTTTTCTTTCTCTCTCTATTCTCTATCTAAACCTCCCAAACACCCCCCCCAAGCCTAGGAAACCTCCCTAGCACTAAAAGAAATCCCTGGAGCGCCCGAAGGCTTCAAGAAAAAGATTTTTCGGTTCAGAAATCCCTGCCCCCGCAGAGTCCGGTTTTCAAGCAAACCTCTCGGTTTCGTCGAAGCGAAGCGTTGTCCAAGTTGGAATCACCACCTTATCAAGTGAGTGCATAGTTACTTTCATCTTACACATAGATATGAAGTATTTTATATAAATGACATGTTATGTGTGCATATTATCTGTTTATCTTGAGATCTATGTTGGATGGAAGATTTAAACTTCGTTTTTCAGATCTAAATTGTATATGTATTTTATGTCTTGAGATCTATGACGGATGGAAGATTTAAACTTCGTTTTTCAGATCTAAACTGTATATGTATTTGAGATCTATGTTGGATGGAAGATTTCAACTTCGTTTTTCAGATCTAAACTGTATATGTATTTGAGATCTATGCTGGATGGAAGATTTAAACTTCGTTTTTCAGATCTAAACTGTATATGTATTTGAGATCTATACTGGATGGAAGATTTAAACTTGGTTTTTCAGATCTGAACTGTATATGTATTTTGTATCTAGAAATATGTTGGGTAGAACATGGGTAGATAAATGATGAGGGATGAGAAATGATATAGAAGAATATTGGCAGCTGCACCACAATCTATAGATGTCTTTGAACTACGATCCTAGCAGCTGCGCCTAAAGGATAATATCGGTCGTTGCGCCTAATAGAGAACATCATAATTCTGGCAGTTGCGCCTAATAGAGAACGTCATAATCCTGGCAGCTGCGCCTAAATGATAGTATTGGCAACTGTGCCTAATAGATAACATTGGCAGCTGTGCCATAGGCAACGATGGACTTCGTGCCTAGTCCTTAGGATAATCCTTAGGAATGAATGAATAAATGATAACCGAATCACACACCCGATCCGCCTAGACTGGAACTCCCCACACTAAAAAAAACATCATAAAACCCTAATTAGAATTAGGTAACAACCCCAAACAAAAGTCTTGGTTTCAGACTGAATTACTTGGGTAAAAGACCATTTTACCCTTCCATGGTTAGGACTTAGGACCCACCCCTCATGACCTAACATCCACCATGACCAAAAGTTAGTCTTCTGGAGATATACCATGCGTACTCTTTCTCTATGCACCGTGTAGAGCATTTCGATGGAAAAACGGGGGAAAACTAGGCTATGCGTTGCGTATCAAGGATTACACCATGTGTAATCATGTTGCTTGCCAACTTTCATATTAAGACCTTAATACCTTAAGACCAAATGCTCAACTCTCAGATTTGAACCTAAAGGACGTCTTAAATGATAAAGTCAAAATTTTATGCTTTTGAATGGCTCAAAGGGGAACAAAACCAAACCCTAGGTCCAAAAACCACTCCAGAGCTAAAGGTACTTATCGGACGGCGAAGGCGGGACTGTACACACTCGCTTCAGCAGCTTAATGATTCGAGATTCCACAGTGTTTTCCTTATAACTCTGATTTTCAGTTATGATTTATGAGCAGTTGCTTTGGATTGATACTAACTTCATCAAGCGGGTGTTTATTTTCTTTTAAAAATGAAAAAATTTATTCTGGAATTTGGGACATTACAGATCGGTTATTGGATCATCCTAAAAATCCAATGGATAACCAAAACAATGCGATCCAATTATACATCCAACTTAATCCAACAAAAATCCAATATTATTATCCAAATCCAATTACTATTATTATATATTCAATAAAAAATTAAGTTGAAAACTTGAAGTTGATGTTACTTTGTTAGTCTTATTTAGCGTAATTATGTGCGAGTTTATTTCTAGTTTTTTTAGAACAACTTAATGCATTAAAAAGCTCTAGCAAGATACTAGAGAATACAAAAATTTACAAAGTAATGGCATTGATTGGATTTTTTAACCAATCAACCCAAGAAATTATAATTTTTTGGTTTCTACTTTTGAACCAAATGAACGAAAACTCCTTAACAGAGTCAAGAATCAACTCTTTCCTGAACTTATTTCTTCCGAACAGCATATTATATTTCTAAAATTTATAATGATCCAAAAAGTAGTATCTAACACTACTAGAAAAACAGCCTTTTACGACGCGCGGACCATGACACGCGCTGTTTTATGATACACAATAGTGTGTGCCCTAAAAATAGTGTCGGCTCTCCAAAAATTAGAAGGATTTAGGGCACGCATTTTTGCGCGTCCTACAATAAGTGTCACATTGAAAAAAAAACACGGAGGGCACATAACATAAAATGTGTGTCCTCTAAGTATGTCGCTTTATATTTTTTAAATGAAACGCGGGGTCACTTCTTTTGGGGGAAATGAAATTCCGAAAAGTTTGAAAGGCCCGCCATGTTATTACCTTCTTTCCACCGTTCTTCTCTCCCTAACTCAAATACCCCAAAAAAAACCCTAATACACTCTCATCTTTTCTCCCACAGCAAACTCGCACCATCACATACCTGTGGAGGAGATCGCTACCAGAAAAGTGATCTCCGGTTGGTTCCCTCTAAAGAATTCAAGTACTTGCCCCCGGCCGCCTTCCTCTACTGCTCCTTCTCTCTTCGACGTCCCTTTCTCTTATTCTCACTTCGACAAACCCTTTCTCTTCTTCTCAATTCTCGACATCGACTACTTCTCCCACCTCCGACGTTTCTCTTGGCGCTGGCGCCTCCCACCTCTGACTTCCGTCCAGCCCCGCCCCGCCGTCCAACGCTTTCCAGCGACACCCAGCCGGTGGAGCCCCTCCTCTCCGACACTTTCCAGCGAGACCCATCCAGTGGAGTCCCTCCTCTCCGACAGTGAAGTTTGCTCTTCAATTTAAAAATTGATTCTCTGGCCTGATAAATCAGTGAAGTTACTCCTCAAAAATCAATTTTGGAGTTGTTGGTCGAATCCCCTGATGTCGATTCCCAAGTGAGTTGTTTTTTAGTTGGGTTTTTTTTTCTGATTCCTGCAATTGTTGTTGCAATTGATGCTAATTTCCGGGATGTTGACTTTCTCAATTTCTGTCAAGTAGGTTTACCTCAATTCCTACAACTATGTCTGATTGTTTCGTTTTTTTTTTTTTTTGTGTGCCTCGATGATTATCAATCGTTTTAGGGTTGGGATTTTGTTGTATGATTCATACTTCATAATCATATCAATAATATAAGTATAAGTTTTTATTATTTTTCAGAAAACCAACAATCGGAATTAAACTTCAAAAATTATGATTTATGCATAGGGTGTACTTACAGAGACCACAGCAGAGTTAGCAGCATCACTTTCACTTGCTGCTTCAAGAAGGATAGTTGAAGCCGATGGGTTCATGAGAGCTGGCCTATACGATGGATGGCTTCCACATTTGTAAAATCTCATATTTACCCTTCACCAAAACCAAAACATTTTCTCCTTTATTGAATTGTTTAAACAATTACTCTTTATTAATTTGTTGCAGGTCGTATTGGATCTGCATACGCTAGAATGATGGTAAGGGTTGGAATTTACAATCTTACCCTTTTGTGATTAAACTAAACTTGAAAAAGAAAAACATTTGGTTAATTATCAGATTGAAGGATTCAAGATGAACTTAATTTATTATGATCTTTACCAAGCCACACGTCTAGAGAAGTTTGTTACAGCTTATGGTCAATTCTTGAAAGCCAGTGGCGAAGAACCTGTCACATGGAAACGCGCATCATCAATGGATGAGGTTCTTCAAGTAGTTGATGTCGTAAGTTTTCCATAATTACCCCTTCATATTTATTTTAATATTTATATCTATCTTATGTGCTAGTTCATCTCTATAAGTTTATAAGGATTTTGTTGGGTGTAGACAAAGGGATACACAAGGGATTGATTGTGTTAATCACATAAGGAAACAAATATTAGGATACATAACATGGGCTGAGAAATTAAGAAATAACCATATCAAATAAATGTATTATTAGGAATTTTGCAGTTAAATTGGCTTCTTAACTGTTTCAGTTAATAATTAATAGTTCCTGCTGGAAGCTATCCAGTAGCTCACATCTCATATGAGTTGAAAATGTTGCAGAAATTAGCAATACTATACTACAATTGGAAGTCCACTCAGGTTTCGCCTAGATTTTCCAATGTTATTTAGTTTCTACATCATTCCTTTAAATTAGTCAAACTTTGTTGTAATCTTTTGACCATGTTTGACTCTTGCAGGTGAATGGCTTATATATGGTACCTATCCAAGGAATCAAAAGCTATATGTGATATCATTCAATGAATGGGTGTTATAGTTTACTAATGGAATGGCTTTTTACCATTTGTACAGTTTTGGTGAGGAAATGAGACCTATAAAGCTGACTACTAAAGTTTCTGGTAATCACTCTCATCAAATATTATTTTTGATTTGTTTTCTTAAGTGCCTTAAATCCATTTAAAATATCATGCAAATACAAATCCAGATTTGATTGTTTGTTAAGTTACACCACAGTTCAATGTTTATTTCACTCTAATCTTTGTTTGTTTGAAATTGTACATATGATGTCCAATTAAATAATGCCATTCTTGCTGAAGACAAGCATTTGTCCATGTAAGTGTTCTTATCTTACTTTATCATGGTACATGGATATTACCTTGTTTTTCATGGTCTTATTCTGGTTTGAATTGTTTCTAGGTATGATGAAATGTCATCCAAATTCACTATAGAGTACATTGCTAAAGGTGCTACTCATAATTCAATCAGAGTTTCCCAGGTAAGTATCTGCAACATTTTTGTGATTGTTGTTCATGAAAGTGAAAAAAGACAGATTTACCCTCTTTATGATGGTTTGCAGTGAATTCTTCAAATCCTTGGTGCAACAAGTTACATGGGTTTTATGTGGCCTTTAATTTGCACGCTAAGTGTTTGTGAAAAGTCCTTATCAATGATTTGGCATTTAGATGCACCTTTTGGGATTGAGAAAGATGGGCCTTCTTGAGTTGATCTATTATAATGTTAGAAAGGGTTAGAATTTAGAAGAATGAAATAAATTTATATGAATGTTTGATTTTATAAAAAAAAATATGAATGTTTTAACTTTGTTGTTTCTCTCTCAATTACATTTGTCTATTATTGGAATGATTATTTGTATGACATTAACTTTTGTGCAATGGATTGTATTTTTTGTATATGGTATTTTATTTCTATTATGAGACATGAAATGCAAATTTAATTTGAAAATTAGTAAATCTATAAATAATTTTAAAAAAAAAAATTAAAATTACGATACGCAAAAATGTGTGTCATCTTCGTTTATGACATGGACTTTCTTGACAGAGGTTTAATGATACGCATTGCGTGTCATATATGCGCGTCGTAAATGCGCGTCGTCTATAAATGACGCGCAAAAGCGTGTCGTCTTTCGTTATGACAGGGCCTTTCTTGACACACATTTGCGCGTCGTCTGAGCGTTTTACGACACGCATTACGCGTCGTAAAAGGCTGTTTTTCTAGTAGTGTAATATCGATTCCACAATCTTCTTTCTCTTAGAATTACACAGAAGCAACTCCAACCAATAGCGATTTTATTTTTAGTTATCATAGTTATATTTGGTTATTCAATAGAAAATGATTAAAATTGGTTGCATAATGGATAACCACTTTATTAAACCAATCAAAAATATCTAATGGATAAAACTAATCCAATCCAACATCTAATTAGATCGGTTCAGTTTAGATTTTTATACTAAATTGGATTGGATCGGTTGACAAAATCCAAAATTCAATGGATGATTGGATTGTATTGGTTCCATCGAAATCCATTGGATTTAAACCGATGAACACCCCTAGTTTTCCAAATCACTTCTGATCATTTACTATAATTCCATTGAACCTTCACTAATTGTAACAGCTCTTCTTCCTTTTCCTCTTCTTCGCCATTCTCTTCTTTCGTGGTCACACCCACAATAGGATTTAGAGGAGTCTCGGGTACTCCTCGTGGTGTAGTGGCATTAATTCCAATTAGGTTGTCTGCTTCTTCAAGGTTACTCTGGTAAACCTCCCAAATATTCATGAAAACATGATAACTACAAGAGAGTTGTGTTCCAAATTAGTCGTTGGATTACCCCTCGTTACTTCCGTATAAGTTTAAGTGTTTACACAAACTCCTAATCTGCTTATACACGACTCTAATACTAACTTGTAACATCCAAATTTACAAACATAATAAATACCAAAATAATAATTATTTTAAAATCTATTATGATTACTTCTTACTCTTATTATTGTCTAAACTAAAATGGAAGCAATAAAAGGGTCGTCGACTGAAGAGCTTCATGTATTATGTCCTCACGAAACTCCTCTGTCGTCTTCTCGTTTAAGTCTTCTCTTTTTCATTTCCATTGCCACTTGTTAAATAGTTTCCTAGGTTGCGTATATTTAAAGTTCTAATTGGGTAAACTTTGAGTCTAGGGAGTTCGTGTTACACATAAGGGAACGTTTATACAAAGAACGAACCAAAGGCTCTTTTCCCTTCCCTTTTGGAACAACCTAGCCATTATTTTCAAGTATGTAAAATATCCAAGGAAGTGAATATAATTCTCAATTTCCATCTCTACTGATTACACACATCCGTCATGTTCACGCCTATTAAACACACCTGTTTGCACTTAATGTGTCATCCCAATAAGTCACATAGTATATAAAACAAGTCCAAATAACATTTACATGCAACTATATTTATCATAAAACATACTTGAATCAATAAATAATTAAAATTGTATATAAACCACATTTTGCATGATAAATATTTATGTGCAAGCAACCACAACATACAAATTACTCACATCGTAGGCAGCTTGTTATGCTATTCACATCCTACATTACAACAATAAGTTTTCAAAGAACACAATCATAAAAAAAACATATATGTCTATTTTGGTTCAACAGCATAGGTGATTCATTCGGCCAAACAAAATAATTGATAAAAAATTTCACAAAACACGTAACAAGGCAAAAGTTTAATTTTATCAAGCTCTTCTGAAATTTTCAAAAGTAAGAAAGTTAAAACATTTATTTTTTAAAATTTATGAAGATATGCAAAAATTTCTAGACGAAATAAATTTTGTTTTTAATAATCATAATTTATGGTACATTTGTTCCAACTATTTTAGGGAAATATGGAAAAAAGAAGTCCCTATATTTTGGTTCTATTGACAAAAAATTAACTCATGATTTTTTTTTTTTTTTTTTGCAATTTAACCATTGAAACCGATAAACACTTGCAAAATGTACAATATTTGTACCCGGTTAGTGTTGGTTTTAAGGGTCAAATTGCAAAAATAAATAAATAAATAATCATAGATGACTTTTTCGTTAATAAGATTAAAGTTTAAGGACTTTTATAGATATTTTTTTATATGTATTAAATTTATTTGAAGAAAACTTATATTTATCTATTAAAAACATAAAATAAAGTTACCATTTACATCCATTTCACTAAAAAAACTCATCTTTTTGTTTATTAAAAAACACAATAATGATAATTTATATATCATTTTTGGGATTTTTGTTGTGATTCTCTTTAATAAATATCAAGGTTCTAAATAACGTAAGGTGTGAGTTTCACGACAAGGTTAAAGTTAAGTCATAACGAGCCTTGGCGAGCCGTAACGTTTTTCAAAGCGTAATTATATTATATACATTAAAAAAGATAAATCATATAATTAGTGAATTTTATCAAATATATCAAGTATTCAGAAATGTTATATTAATATTTAATATAAAAAAAGTTAACAAAAACTCAATTATTTTATGTCAGATTAGAAAAACCAAAAAAAATAACCAAAAAAAATTTGCGGCTTAAAACTCGTGCCATAACGCGATATGGCACGCCTTGACACATTATTTGGATGTCACGCTTATTAAACTCGCATTTGACGTTTTCGTAACGGCTACACTATGTCTCACGCCATGATACACCTTGAGGCCCGCTATGACATGATTTTTAGAATCATGATAAATATCATTACTACAATCAATATGATACCATCTAAATACAATTCCTAAATAGAGCTTTATTATGTATGTGACCTAGAAACACACTCCTTACGACAAATAAACAAAAGTCTTTTTTTTTTAACGGCTATATGACATTAAAGGCTAGCTAAACACTAGCAAACCAAAAATAATTAGCTCATAAGAGGATTTTTCATCCACTCGTTCCGGTTCCATCAAGAATTATGATTCCTATTGCAACACCAATTGAAAGAAAAAGAAACAATGAAATCAGACAACAACTATTTTTTCATCTTCTTGGTCTCAAAGAGAAGCGCATTCTGAAACGTCCACAACACCGAAATCAAGATATAACAAATATATTTAGCATGTGTTTTTATAACTATTGCAACTCTTATATTAGGGTTATTTCCATAAAGCCTTGATATTAACATGAAATGTGTGGTAATGTCATAAGTCCAAATTTGTGTTCATTTAGGTAAGTTTTGTCATTTTGGGCTTTTTATCAGGTTGTGAAGAGAAAAAACAGTAGGTAGACGATGGTGGGTTGAAGATGAAGAATATAGAAGGTGGGTTGGAGATGGTGTCGATGGGGGCTTCTAGTGTTTTGTGGTGAAGAAGGTGTTGTTGGTGGCAAAGGGTGGTGGTGGTGACAGAGTGTGGTGATAGTGATGTGTAAATATGAGGGCTTTTATGGCAATAGTGACCGACTAAGAGGGTGCAAACCCTGATAAAAGATTAAAATGAATTTTTTTTGACAAATATAAGGCATTAATGAACATAAAAACAGACTTTTGTTGATTTTTCGTAAGAAGTGCGTTTCTAGGTCACATAGTATATATAATGAAGCTCTATTTAGGAATATCAGCCTCTGATAATCCTCTATTTTCTAAAGTGTCATTCGATTGTGAAAGGATCTTTAGTAAGTTGTAGCTTTATGGTAAACGTTTTACAGTCAAGACCTAAAATTCAACAATGAAGTAGCATTCGACCTATAAATGCACTTTTTGCGACAAATCAACAAAGTTCTCTTAAGTATATATAGGATATGGCTTAGGTTATTCTATTCAAACTAACTATTATACATTTATCGTATGCTATGAGAATTACTAAGAGAATAAGTTGTTTAGCAATGCGAATACGTTCAATCTTACAAGAATATCGTCATTTTCATGCATTCTCGTTAATTATTATTTTTTTTGTTCTCACACATCGTTTTTCACTCATTTTCATTCTGACAGAATACGACCTAATAAAACATTCTGACAGAAATGAGAATAATAATAATAAGTGTATAATAACCTTATAGACGATTTAATTAGTGAGAATGTGTGTTAATGACAATAGGTATGTAAGATTGAACGTATTTATATTATCAAACAACATATTTTCTTTATCATTCTCATAGCATACAATAGATGTACAATAATTAGTTAGAATTATAGGATATAGATGGTATAGATGGTATCTTTATGATTGTATTAATGATATTTATTAAAGAGAATCATAAAAAATTCCAAAAATGATATATACATTATCATTATTATGTTTGTATTAATAAAAAAGTTATCTTTATTTTAAGTTTTTTAATAAATTAATATAAATTTTTTTTCAAATAAATTTAGTATATATAAAAAGTAAAATCTCCAGAAAAGTCTTTAAACTTTATTCTTATGAACAGAAAAGTCATCCATGATTTTGTTTTTGAAATTTAATCCTTAAAAGTGACACTAACCGGCTATAATGATTATTTTGCAAATGTACCGGTTTTGATGGTTAAATTGCCAAAAAAAAAAAAAAAAATTAGGCATAATTTTTTTGTCAAAAGAGTCAAGATATAGTTTTTTTTTTTTTTTTTTTTTTTTTTTTTTGTTTTTGTGCGCGCAGATTTCCCACTAATTTATATTAAACACCTTAAATGTTTTTTTCACATTGACATAAAAAGCTTTACTATCTATTAATAATACCAATAGCGTTGGAATCTAGCTAACAATATTTAGACTTTTTTAACCTTAAGTATTTTTTATTGCTGAATTGTTCAAGCAAGTTCTATCCTTCAAACAAATTATATTCTTATTCCTAAATTAGATGTTCATGAATACCTTCGATTATAAAAAGAAGTCATCCCATATTTGATGAGTTTGTTACTACCTATCTGTGTTATTTTCTTTTGAATATTGAATCCGTAAAAAATATTTTTGAAAGCAATGTATTCATAGTTTAGTTACGAATTAATTATAAATTATAATATATTAGGTGTGAGATCCAAGTATTACATGAGTTCATATAAAAGAAAAATTAAATATAAAATTCTGAACGTTTAAAAAGTTTGAATTTATAATAAAAGTGAATATTGAATTATTAAAATTAAAGTGTTTTTTTATTTTTTAAATTTAAACAAACAATTTAGATAAATAAACAAATGAAACTAATTAGGCTTCAATTTAATAATTTCGAAATTATAAAAAATGTTCATTAATAAAATTAATATGCATTTATTATTATTTATTACATTTAAATACTATATAAAATTTAATAAAATGGAAAAACAATAAAATGACATGTGACATAATGCATTAGAAGATAACAAATGACAAAATCATTTTTATTTATTAGGAGGATATCTAAACACAAATGTTCATACAGAAACATATTAAAGTTCGTCCAAACAGTCATTTCATTGGACGGTTTTAGCTTGAAGCTTTTTCATTCTACATGCTATTCATAGACTACCATTACCTTTTCTTCATCACATTCACCGGCCATTGAGAGGATTTTAGTTTTCTAAAGTCATTTGTGGCGTTGACTGTTGACGATGGTTGACATAATGACATTGACATATGATTTCAATTTCATATGTATCACGATTTTAGTTTGTGTTTTTAATAGATGTTTTGTTTGAATTATGATTTCATGAAACATAAACATAGTTTGCTTTTCAACTCCTTTTATTTATTTATTTATTTATTTATTTATTTATAAACGGTGAGGTTAATGGTTAGAAGTTAGTATCACGAAATCGTCAACATTTAAATTAGAACTAGAGATCTTCAATTTAAGAGACAAAACCTTTACCAAGGAAGCCAATCCCACATTGGCCTTTTCAACTCCTATTCATCTTTATTATGAAAGGGAATTTTGTATATATTCTTTTTAAACATGAAATATCATATTTATCCGATAAACTTTTAAATATCATGTTTATGTGCCATGAACTTTTAAAGTATCATATTTTTTCAAATCGTTATTTTTAAAATTTTCAAACATTTTATGATCTTTCTATTTTTTTTTATATTTATCAATTGTGAAAGTGTAGAAATCTTAATGGCTCCTCTCGTTAACTTATCTAGTGTAAATATACATTCCAAGATTGGTATAATGAAAAGTGTTTCTAAGAAAAATATTGCTAGCCTAGGATATATCTTTAATAGAAAAGTACAATCAACACAAAATAAAGATAATCTAGTCAAATAGTCCCCCACAGACGTAACGGGAGGTTGACAGATACTAAGGTTGTTCTTAAAATCATCAAAAAGGAACGTGGAGAACTTGAACTTCGCCTTTAGCTACTTGTTCACAAACAAAATTAATGTCTATTTCGATGTGCTATGTACGTTGATGTTGGACTGAGTTTTCTGATAAGTAAATTGCATGGCATTATACATGTACATGACGGTGGCTTTCGAAAGAGTACAGTGAAGTCGAGGAGCAAAGGAGCAAGTATATTAACCAACATGATTCGGAAACCACATTTGTAATTCTGCGGTAATCGACTTTTGCACTAAGGTTGTCATTTTAAGGACCACGAGTTCAAATTGTAGACAAATAAAAACTCAATAGTTGGATCAAATTGTAATCAAATTACGCGAATTCCTTCAGAGGTTCAAATTCACGATTTATTAGTTTGTCGAAATTATTTATGTTTTCTCTAAGGGGTTTTGACCTCTTCGTTAATTATTTACCTTATAGGCGGATAAGGCTTTACTATTTAATGACTCAATGGTTGTTTCTTTAAGAGCAAGTTTATTATTATTATTATTATTATTATTATTATTATTAAGGTTTCCTCAAATCTATCAATCTTCGGTATTATGCAGAATCAACGAATGTTGAGTATTGTCTTCCTATTTTTCCATGCAACATACATCAGTTTTTGAGTGAAAATAGTATTAAATAAAATTTTAGATACGGTGTTAGGGTTTTGATGATAAGGTATCCAAAATGGCCATTATGCACACGTTTCTTTTTTAACCATTCATCAAAACTTCAAAAAAAAAAAAAAACAAAAGCATAGATTGGTTTACAAATTGTTCTTATATATATATATATATATATATATATATATATATATATATATAGTAGTCGTTTACCCGCGCCAAGCGACGTGTGAGTATTTTTTTTTTCTTCAGAGTTTAGTTTCCAAATGTGATTAGTTTTTTGCACAAATAATTTACTACACCAAATAAAAAGTGTGGGTTAAAAAAGAAAATGACAAAAATAGCCAATTATCTTAATCACTTTGAGGAAAATAGCCAAAAAAAATCGAAATTGCAAAAATGGCCTTCAAAATCGTAGATGGGAATGGTCCATCTGCGATTTGACTTTTCCATCTGCGAATGTACAAGTACCTAAAGCACAGTTGTGCTTTAGGTACTTGTACATTCGCAGATGGAAAAGTCCATCTGCGATTTTCACTATACACCTGCGATTTTTCGCAGGAAATTGTATAAAAGGATTTTTTTTCCTCATTTTTCACTCTTCAATATAGAAAAACTCTCTCTCTCGGGGATTCCTTTTGACGATTTCTTGAAGAAAATGGACGATTACTTCAACAATCCCGAAAATATGGTTAGATTTTAACACTTTTTATGTTTATTATTTTATTATTTATTGTATTAGTTAGTGTAAAAAAAAAAGAAATTATATTGTTTGTGATAGGGTAATTTTGTTGTATTTGATAGTTTTAATATTTGTTATTACTAAACTTGAAGTTGAAATGCTATTTTGTTTGTGGTTGTATAAATGTACAAGTAGAGACTGCGTAGAGTGTGCATCGGGTAGTTGTACATTTAGTCAAATGGTTAGAATATGCTTATTTTTTTAAGTTAGTAGTTAAATAAATTGTTAGAATAATGTTTACAATATGTTTGGTTAGTGGTTTACAATATGTTTGGTTAGAATATGTTATTTTATATAATTTGAAACTTAAAAATTGTTTGTATATTTCTCGTATAAGTTGAAAATTTGTTAATTTAGTTGTCGTTTTAGTTGAAAAATTGTTTGTTCTTGTTTATATGGTTAGAAAATGTTATTTGATATAATTAGAAAGATAAAAATTGTTTGTATATTTGTCGTATTACTTGGAAAATTGTTTATATAGTTACCGTTTAAGTTGAAAAATTATTATAGTATGTTATTGTTTTTTAGCGTAAATATATAAATTATTTATTAAATATTTGTATTTGCATTGTTATTATGTTATTATTGCATTTAATAATAAAATATTTTAAAATGAAATAGTTGTTTAGTTTTCTAATATGTTATTGTGTTTTTTTGCAGCATAATTCTAATTATTTCGATGTGAAAGCTATTATAAACTTAAAGGGATCGGTGTGTAACATATGAGAAGTGTTTGAAGTGTTTGAAGTGTTAGATGGTGTGAGACGTGAAATATTTAGAGATACAGTATTTAGTTATTTGTTGGACGTCCCTCGTTTACAAGGGGACGGATTGTTGTTCCACAAAATGTTCCTTCATCAGATACGGTCGGACGCTGTTTTATCTCCAGATTGAATAAAACGGTTATATTTTAGAGTAGCCGATACGAAATTGGTATATGGGCCGGAAGAGTTTTGTTTGATAACCGGGTTGAAATTTGCGGAGTATCCAAAAAACATCGGGAAAAAAGTGTCAAAAAAAATAGTTAGTACTAAAAAAAGATGTTTATTGCGTGAGCGGCTATTTCCGAACCATACAATTAGAAGTTGACGATGCCGATGCAGTTAGAGTATGGTTGATTTACATTTTATGTGAAGGTTTTTTGGTAAAAGAAATAAATGATCGCGTGCCACAAGATTGGTTTTTTTTGGCTGAGAATTTGGATGTTTGGAACAGACATTTTTTCTTTACTTTGATACTTTTATATTATTAATGTTAAGTTATATTATAACTAATTTTTTTTTGTTTTGTTAGTTTCGCTTGGGGTAGCTATTTATGGGATTTTACGTATGATGACCTTGAGGATACATGGAACAAGATAAATAAATATTTATCACTTCCTGAGCGTCGTCAAACTTTAAAATACACTGTCTCAGGATTTACGGCTCCAATTAGGGTATAAAAATTTACTTATATTTAAATGGTTTTATTGTTATGATAATTTTTTTAATTTTAACTTTTATTACTATAATTGTAAAAATTGTAGATATGGATATATGAGATGCTTTCGGCTGTTCGTGCGTGTGGATTTGTATTGAGAAAAAAATAGAGACATGTCTCGGATGAAACGATGGAGTGGGACAAAAAAATTGAAATGGGTTGATGTGAACAAGATTTTTTCAAAGATACAGGTTTATAAATTTTTTTTAATTATTAATAAAATTCATTATTATACTTTTATATGCAATTTTAATATGTTCTATTTTTTAGGAGGGACAACCACCAAGAAATAAAATGTCACCGAGTGATGATGAGATGAAAATCTTTTTATTATATGTCATTTCAAGAGTATGTATATGGTGAACGGAAATCAGTTCCATCCCCAGTACGGGACCATTTTAGGAGACAAGACAAATCTTCGTCTAGTATGTCGTCTAGTGGTCGCTCTCATGATAGAGGTGGGCGCAGCGGAAAACCCAACCCAGAGGAGGTGTTGAAACGGCTACATGCACTGGAGCAACATGTGTTTACGAACCGAGAACCTACAGAGGTGTTTGTTGAAGAAGTAAATAATGAAGATCTATGGAATAACATAAGTTTTGAGGAGCCTGCAGTATTCCAAACAAAATTTGATGAACGGGTTAGTTACACGCTACATTATTTTTTTTAATTTATTAACATATATTAATATTTGTGTTCATATTTTATATTTGCAAATTTAGGTTGTAGAAGATGAAGTGATGAATAAAAATAATACAAATGAATATATTTTTGGTGATATTGAAGACGACAAGGTTATTATAGATATTACATTTACGATTTTAATACTTTATTTTTAATGTTTCTTTCGTTAATAACTATAATGTGTTAATTTTAATGTAGGAGTTGGAGGAGAGGAATGAGAATGCGGGTTGTAGTAGGAACAAATTTGATGATGATGTGTTTGATATAAATGATAATGAAGCTAAAGAGGTTGTTATACTTACATTTATTTTAATATTTATTTAGTAGATTGAAACATGTTTTAATTAGAGATTTTTGCTTATTAATTTAGGTGTCGGAGGAAGATGAAATACAAATTACGGGAAATGTAGATTATTATGATGCTTATGGTTTTGATGGCAAAGAAGTTACACCCGATAAACCGAGGGCTCGAAATCCATCAAAGTATTTGTGCCCTCCGTACACCGAGGTATTCGTTTAATTTAAAAACTTATATCGTAATAATAGAATTTTTTTTATGTGAATTATTTGAAAGATAGAGATGTAAACATTTCAATATTGTTTTAGCTGCACACAACACTGAAACAAAAAAGAAGAGCAAAAAAGAAGGTTGATATGAAATCAAGAAGCCCCGTTCCTCCTCCAGCATTTGCTGTTGCTCACGACTTCTCCGTGTTGCGCCTGCAACCTTACGTAGCAGGCGGTGAGGTTGTGATCCAGAATTATTTATTTCATTCATATGACGTGCAACATTGTTTGTTTACTTTGGTGTTAGATAGAGAATTTTGGAGCGCCTTGTTTGGGCATGCACACGACGGATGGTTGGAGTCAGCGGTAAAATAATACTTAATTTATTTTTTTAAAAGTATTTTCTTTTTTAGTTATTAACAAAAGTATCATAATTTTGTGCAGCATATTACCCTTTGGTATAGAATACTGATGGAGAGACGTTTTGATAGCGACCGACATACAATAATGTCGGCAAATTTTTTTGTTTGCCATGCTTTGGAGGAAGGGCAGGATTGGAGGGCGTTTATGGCTGGTATTGCTAAATACCCCAACTTCATGGTTGTTTGGTGGGATGTCGATACGATAAACTAAATTTTATTTTTTTAAAATATTATCGTTATTGTCGTTATGTTTTGGTATTCTTATTTCTAAACAAAATTTATTTCTTTTTTATCCTTATACAGGTCCTATTACCGATTCATTCAGCCCCTAATCACTGGTTATTTGGGGAACTTCGATTGGCGAATATGGAAGCCCATATTTATGACAGTCTCGGTAGAGTGGCTTATGAAAATTTCAAGCGTGATGGAACCTTTACCAAATTTGAGGCTCGGGTGGCAAATTATTTAGACAAGATTAACTATTGGGCCCAGAGGAACATCCCAAGGATTCCATTGAATATGCAATTCATATTTGAAACAAATGTTCCCCAACAAAGTAGCATGTTCATTAAAAGTAAGGGACATTTATTAAATAGTAACAAAACACACATACAACAACAAACAACTTAACTAACGAAAAACAATTAACT
Organism: Lactuca virosa; assembly: GCF_052849685.1. Classification (NCBI taxonomy): domain Eukaryota; kingdom Viridiplantae; phylum Streptophyta; class Magnoliopsida; order Asterales; family Asteraceae; genus Lactuca; species Lactuca virosa. The sequence continues at coordinate 116,344,905 of NC_136433.1, forward strand.
TAACCAACATGCATATTAAAAATGAGGGACATTCTTTAAAAGATTCCATGCATCTAAGTGGGTAAACTCGCTACCATCATATTCAAAACGGTATAGTTCCAAAGCCACCTGTCGCAGAATGTCTTCATCCGTATTTGCATGTTCATTATCCAACTCGTTATAAATACGTTGAAATTGTTTCACCTTTATTTTCAAATCCAGAAACTTCGCTTTGACATCTCTTCTTCTTCGATATTGACTACGCCCCATTAAATGGTGAAACAAATAACAAACACGAGACCAAAATGATCCAGCGCGAACTTGTGGGGGACCCGGTGGAAAATCCTCCTCTACAGTTATAATCCAAGCTTGAACCAAAGCGACTTCCTCTTCGTTCCTCCATATATGTGGTACAGTTGAGTCCATAATTGCAAGGGTGGAAGTAATACGATACAATTAAAATGGATATTAACAACTATTTATAGCGACTCCTTATTTTCCAGGTGCAATGGCTTGTCAACTCAAGTAGCAGTGTATTGTGTTGTCATTCGACGGGGATGACTTGTCAACTCGAACAGTGATCTGTTGTGTTATAAGTATAGTACACTGCGTTCGTCAGTTAATTTTGACTATGAATTGCAGACATATTAGAAGATTGGACTGCGATTTTGTGCATAAACTACTATAAATTGACATTAAGTTAAATAAATAGTTTACTAAACAACCAATACAGCTGTTCAAATATTGTTTTTGAGATTTTACTCTCTTTGTTTCAATCAAAATGAGTTCTATATCATGGAGCAATGAAGAGTTCTTGGTTCTTACACGTGCTTATATTCATGTGTACGAGACAAGCAAGTTGAACGATCCAATGTTTTGGAGCCGTTTAACCAATATTTTCAACACTGAAAACCGAATGACTACAAGAAACGATCGTGACGAACTAGACATCTTAGCAAGATGGTATGAAATGAAAACCGAAGTTCTATTATTCAACGATCTTTATACCAAAATTGACGACACCCGTTTAAATGCTACTGAGGAGGTCATCTTGGAAGCTGCTAAGGAGGAATACAAGTCATTAAGTGAAGGGTTGGAATTCCAGTTTGAAGCCCCTTGGAATATTTTGAAATATATCCCGTTTGTTTAAAATCTATTTCAGTTTATTATGTGAGTACTAGGTTATTTTCATGTATTTCGTATGTATTGGATGCATCTCCTATGTTTGATTTCAATTAATAAATGCCCATTGCATTAGTTTTCACAATACATTAGAATACATTACTAACAAGAATTCCATGAACCATTACAAACATTACAACAATTACATGAAAAACAACGACATACTACAAACAAAGCATTAAAATAAAAAACAAGTCCATGGGTTTTTATTAACGGAAATTAGAGCGGTTTACATGAAATACTGATTATTTTTTACAACCTTCCAAACTTCCTCATATTCAAAGTCTCTGCCGTCACGCTCACAGATGTAAAAATCTGTAACAACTTCCAAGAACTCTTCTTCGTCTCGACAACGAAGTTTGGTACTTTTCGCATAATTATACGCTCGATTGAACCATGTCACTTCTTCCTTTACATCCATCCATTTCGTAACAACATCTGATTGTTCTCGTTGTTGTCCTTCTCCCATCTCATGGTTGAACAAAGCTGTTATGCGAGTCCATTCATCACCTACTAGGCAATGCGGGGGAGCAAGTAACGATACACCATGCTTAACACTTAGCCAGCATCGTGTAAGAACCAACACCTCGTTTGTCGTCCATGGCCTTTCAGAATTGGAACCAGGTACTTCATTCGAAGAACTTGCTGCATTCGACGACATTTCTAAATATGGGAGTTCATTTCATTTAGGTGATTTGGGTGTTTGGTTTTTAGATCTTAAACATCTATTTATATAAATAAATACAGGACTATGAATTACAACTTTGGCTACGAAATGGTTGCATTTGGACTACGATTTTCAGCTTTCTGCAGTGACTTATCATGTTAAACAGTCATTTATGTCTTGTCACTTAAGAGTTTGACTACGATTTGCAGGTTACTGTAGTGACTTGTCATTAATGTCTAGTCATTTAAAAGTTGGACTATGAATTAGAACTCTGACTACGAAATGGTAGCATTTAGACTAGTATGTATAAATACCACTTATAGCACCAGTTTATTATAATGTCGACTTTATTATGAGTTCCTCACACAAATTCGAAGTTTGCTCATGCAACGAAGTAGATTGTTACTACTGTGATTCGGTCGACCCTTTTTTTACACCCTCTTCAGCCGGGCCATATATGTCAGATGAAAATTTTGAAGAATTGAAGAAGGCTGAAGAACAACAAGAAGAGGACAAAGAGTCATCCCGACTTCTCACTCAACGTGGTAATGATATTGCATCGGAATGCAAACAAGCTCAAGAATGGATAGACCTCAATAAAAACAAAATCAAAGAGCATGAAGATTGGATAAAAAAATACTAAGAAGGCAATCAAAACGACTGAAAAATGGCTTGCTGAGAAGGACGAGCAGCTGATACACATTATGGTGCAAAAGGATCGTTTGGAAGACAAAATGAGAATTAGGGATGACTATATAACAATGGAGAAAGAGAAGTACCCATTGCAGTTCCCTGAGTTTAAAAATTAGTTACAAAATTGTTGTAATATTATCATGATACAGATTAGGTTGCAAAAGGATCGTTTGTTGTTTTTTTTAAATAACATGTTGTAATTGTTATAATCTGCAAACTAAATTTTATAATATAAAAGCTTCATTAATTGTTATAATCTACAAACTAAACTAAAATATGAAAGCATAGCAATGTCTTGTAAGATTTAATAAAAAAATTACAATACAAAATAAGTTAACAACTCTTCATTTCAAGGTTGTTTTATATCAAAATCAGCGTCATAGGTTTGTGAGCAACTCGCTGAACCACCAATATTAAATGCCATTTCTGCAGTAGAAATTATGTGACGTGCTCCACTACCGGACGCCCTTCCAGTACAATTGTTTCTCGTGTGTCCTAGTTGACCACATGTAGAACACTCTTTTCTAATTGGACCCTCGCCTTGGGATGGAAAGCGGTCTGTGTTTCTTGGTCTGCCTGGCTAACCTTTATCCATTATAGGTGGCTTAACAATCATCAAATCATCGGGGATATCCCATTCGGATGGCTTTGGCAAAGGATTTATTGATTCCTCATACGTTTTCCTCAATGTTTCGGTAAAGTAAGCATTTAATGCATACCTCGAGCAGTCTTGGTAATTATTCACTGTTAAACATCTTATGACATGACCACAAGGTATCCCATCAAGTTGCCAATGCCTACATGTACATGCCATATGTTGGAAATCAACAATCACATTTTGTGCCCCCTTTTTGACCTTGCATTTCGTATTTGAGATCATGCGAACATCCCACTTAGTAAAAGTTTTTTTGTTTTCTTTTACAATTTCATTGGCCCAAGGGGTAAGTATTGTTGTTGCTTCCGCTAAAAAAACAGACAAAATGAAGAAGCTAAGATCAATAACATCAAAATTAATAAAACATTAATATTAAAAATTTACTTAATACCTGCAAAGTTACGTCTTTGAAACCACCATTGTTGCATTGTTGCACGGAAAAAATCGATCAACATAAGTATTGGCACCTTACGTGCGTGTCTAGATAATGCATTTATAGACTCCGCACTGTTGGACGACATAAGATTGTATCGGTTCCCTTTAAAATGTGCCCTTGACCAAGTTTCTGGATTTATACTTTTTAAGTACTCCCATACTGGTTCTTTTTTCTTTTTCATAACATCCATGGCAGCGTCAAAAGCATCAACTGTGTACGCCCTACAAGCCTCCCAAAAAATTCCTTTAACTGTGTTACTCTTCCCGAATCTAGATACTATGTTGAAATACAAATGGACACCACATATTCCATGATGAGTGTGAGGAAAAATGTTGGCAACGGATGTTGCTATAGATGGAGACCTATAAGATATAATTGTAAGCTCCTGCATATTTCCTATGCAATCACGTAGTTTTTGAAAAAACCATGTCCAAGAATCGGTACACTCATTTTTGCATATACCATATGCAACCGGTAATATTTGGTTTTGTCCGTCCTTAGTAACTGCAAGTAACATGGTACCTTTGAACTCGCCCTTTAGGTGGGCTCCATCTACTACTAGGGTCGGTTTACAAAATTTGACAAAAGCGCGTACCTACAATACATTGTATATCTATTCAAATACACCAAAATAAAAATGAAAAAATTAATAAAATATTATAATACTAACCGAGCAACCGATTGCGATGTACAAAAACTCAAAGCGATCATCACCATCTGTTTTAATATGTGTCACCGTACCCGGATTATGTTTGACCAAATTGTGACAATACGCCAGAAGTTTGGTAAAATAATCCTCTTTCGTACCCCTTAACAACAACAATGCATATTGCTTCGCACGCCATGCCTGATGGTATGAGATATTGATATTCAATTGAGCATTCATATCATTAATAATATCTTTTCCCCGATAAACTCTACTATAGTCTTCAGCCAAAACATCAGCAAGATATTCACCTAAAACATATTTGTTTGCTTGTCGATGATTAGGTTGCAAAATTGTTGAAGAACATGTGTGTACATCAACAAATTTATTAACTTGGAAAAGTCCATCAGAATTTTTAATTGTTTTTGCTCTTAGTAACCAAGAACATTTTTTCGAAACACACACAACTTCATACCTTGATTTGGTGGATCTACTTGTCCTCGTCTGAAAACCTTCTCGAAGACATTTTTTACCAATACACCGCTTTAAAAGTTCTTTGTTCTTAAATATACTCTCACATTCAATCTTTTGAAGATTCATGTCTACCATCTGTGTTGGGATATCTTCATTAATATCAACTGGGCATGCTGGTACAGGGGGCATACCGTAAAAAAGGTTGTCGGGAAACTTAGCTTTAACTTCATCACCCAACTCATCTCTATCTGAATTGCTTTGTAGGTCGGTTATATCTAAACGTACATCAGCAACATCAACATAATCCCCGTAAACATGATTTTTTTCATTTTTTTGACTCGAATTTTTTTTCTTTTTACTTTTATCTACCACACGCCTATTCATAACTTTAACTTCTTGTTCGGCAACATCATCACAACGACCACCCACATCATTAAGATATGTACCAACATCATCATCACCAACATACTTGTAATTCTCAGGATCCACATAGTTAATAGGTGAATAACTAACATTAACATTTTCAGCAACACTGTGAAACTGAGGTACACTAGGAGTATTGAAAGTACCTATCGGATCGTTGCTCCCTTTATAGCTGCATAAATTACCATCCGACTGATTTCCACTGTGACCACCCTCATTAACCTCATCTACTTCATCAACCACCACAAACACTTTCACAGCCCTTCCTCCACTACATTTGATTACATTTATCAACATTCTAATATCCATGTCTTCAACTATAGCTATATAATAATTTAATTCAGGATGATGGAAACGAAGACTAATTCTATATTTGTCTAACAAACCAATTTTGCTTCTCACCAAAGATACAAAATCACTATAACTAATATACTCAGAAAATATCAAAGCAAATTCAGAAATACCTCCCTGTGGACATACGTATTCCAAATTTGTTTCAATAACTTCCCATCTCCCACCGGTTACAAGACAAACCAAATATTCAATCATTTTTTAGAGAGATTTTAGAGAAATTTCCTAAACAAATAACAACTAAACTGATAATTTTCTACAAAAGTTTATATATAGTAACATTATTTCGTAGTCAAACCAATTGATTTCATAGTCAAATTAAAAAAAAAAAAAAAAAAAAAAAACGCAAATTCGCAGATGGAATACAGAGCAAATCGCAGATGGACACAGTCCATCTGCGATTTTAACCCTGAAATGCCCTATATATACAAAAAAAATTAAAAAAAATTCAATCCACCTGCGAATGTACAAGTGGCTAAAGCACACTTGTGCTTTAGCCACTTGTACATTTGCAGATGGAATGTGCAAATCGCAGATGGACCATTCCCATCTGCGATTTTCATGGCCATTTTTGCAAATTCGATTTTTTTTGGCTATTTTCCGCAAAGTGATTAGGATAATTGGCTATTTTTGTCATTTTCTTGAGTTAAAAACTCGATTTAATGAAATCTTTAAACTCTCATACTCAACCCACACGTGTAATGCGGAAGATGGTGGAACCGAGGATGGAGGTGTATAGTTTAGGGTTAAATAGATGAAATACATTGTTTTCACATCGGTCGGATGTTTAGGGTTAAATAGAAAAGTGAATTGTAGTTTTGAATTAAAATTAAATTTACATGATATTTTGTGTTAAAAAAAGTATGTTGGTATGAGTTAAATAAAGCTCCATTTTTATTTTTTAAAAATAAATGTATGTTTTTGTTTTCTTTTAAAAATCAAAATACATTGTTTTTTTTCATCAAAAGTAAATTGGCATTTTATAAAAATTATGTATCACTACCATCTATGTTCTTTGTCGTCTTATTTATTCCTGCACATGTTGCCATGCGTCTTACAATTTCGTGTATTGTTTATGGTGGTTTAGAAAGAACAGATTTTAGGTAAACACGATTGATGTTGTTAATAGAAGATTTTGGTTTAATTTGGAATTTAAATGCTTTAAGTACTTGTGACGTTAAAGAAATTACGTTCAAGTGGTGTAATATAGCACCCAAAATGTTTGTGGCATTAAAAAACTGATTCCGACTCAGTTTAACCAATTAAGTGTAAAAAAATGGTAATTAAGAGTTTTTAATAGCCAATGGATTAGGAAACAATTAATTGACATTTTTCATGTTAACAGCCACATACGTTCTTTATTAATTGATTTTTCTTTGTTAAAACTCATGTTTGCATTTTTATATGTTAGATCAATGATAATTAGCAGGCTATGGTCTGTGAATTTTGTATATATCAAAATAATATGTGAAAATTTCGACATCTGATAAAAAAAAAGTTGTTGCTAATGTTCTTACCAACCATTCTTGTGACATCCCCATTTTTACGGCCAGAAAAGACCGATTTAGTTTATGCTTTTTAATAAAAATCAGAGTAACTTCTTAAGAAAAGTGTTGCGGAATTTTGTTCCCAGAAAAACATGATAAATATGTTATCAAAGCATTTCCGAAGAAATGTGTTTTATTCCTTTTAAAACCTTGGGATGTCAACGTCATCACAGAAACATAAGCATAAACGGAACTTACATTCATTTACACTAGTGATCTACATCTCTTTAATCCCTCAATGAAGTGTAGCTTTATATCGACACCTGTGATGCAAATAAACTGAGTGAGTCAGGTTGGGAAACCTGGTGAGTACATAGGGTTTTCAACCCACAATAGTAAAGTTATTATGTTTTATCATCAAACAATTAACCCAATTACCCATCCCCATTATCTTCTTTAATTCCTAGGGATCTACCCTAAGAATCATCTATCACTCATTCCTAAGGGTTTTCCTAAGGAATAGGCACGAAGTCCATCGTCGCCAAGGTTTATACAACAGACACTAAATCCATAGCTGCCAGGGTTCATCCAACGGGTGCTAAGTCCATAGCTCTCATTTATCGACAGTATTATTTGCGGGAGTCCACCTGCAATACATGTCAATGGGTTTTTAGAGTACACCGGGTGAACGTATTGTTCACAACACCTACAGGTAGCGAGCCTGCTAGTGTTCCACAGACTGTCTAGAATAGTCCATGGTTGTCATCCGTACTCTGCTAGATGACGGGGCCATCGTTTGGGTAAAGGTTTCTCTCATTTTTCACCTCTCACCCTCATCTCATAATCTATATTACCTTTTATCTCATCCTCTGACTCATCTTTCATCACACACCAACTATTTCATCTACCCATGTTTTACCCAACATATTTGTAGATATAAAATACATATACAGTTCAGATCGGAAGAAATAGTTTAGATCTATAAAGAAAATACATATACGGTTCAGATCTGAAGAAAAAGGTCTAGATTTGAAAAACAAAGTCTAAATCTTTCATCATACTTTCAAAGCATAAAATACATATACATTATAGATCTGAAGAAAAGGTCAGATATGGAAAGATAGAAGTTTAGATCTTTCATCCAGTACAGATCTCAAGTATAAATCATCCATATATCAGGTTTAGATCTGAAAAGTTCAGATCTGCAGTGAGAAAGTCTAGATCTGAAGGAAAAAGTTCAGATCTGAAAGAAAAGGGTTAGATCTGACAAAAATACATATACCATTCAGACCTGAAGAAAAGTCTTAGATCTAAAAGGAAAAAAGTTTAGATCCGAAGGAAAATCTAGATCTGAAGGAGAAAGTTCAGATCTGGAAGAAAATGTTTAGATCTAAAGGAAGAAGTTCAGATCTGAAAAGAAAGAGGTTCAGATCTTTCATCCAGCAAACATCTCAGGTAAACAGACAACATATATTTAGACACGTAGCACATATATTATATAAAATACTTCATATCCATGTGTAAGATGAAAGTGACTATGCACTCACCTGATAAGGAGTGATTCGGACAGCACTTCGCTTCTTAAAATAATCGCCTTTGACGAAACCGGGAAGTTTGCTTGAAAACCGGGCTCTACACGGGCAGAGTTTCGAACCGAAAAACTCTATTTCTCGGTACAGATCTTTCATCCAGTACAGATCTCAAGAATAAATCATCCATATATCAGGTTTAGATCTGAAAAGTTCAGATCTGCAGTGAGAAAGTCTAGATCTGAAGGAAAAAGTTCAGATCTGAAAGAAAAGGGTTAGATCTGACAAAAATACATATACCATTCAGACCTGAAGAAAAGTATTAGATCTAAAAGGAAAAAAAGTTTAGATCTGAAGGAGAAAGTTCAGATCTGGAAGAAAATGTTTAGATCTAAAGGAAGAAGTTCAGATCTGAAAAGAAAGAGGTTCTGGTCTTTCATCCAGCAAACATCTCAGGTAAACAGACAACATATATTTAGACACGTAGCACATAATTTATATAAAATACTTCATATCCATGTGTAAGATGAAACTGACTATGCACTCACCTGATAAGGAGTGATTCGGACAGCACTTCGCTTCTTAAAATAATCGCCTTTGACGAAACCGGGAAGTTTGCTTGAAAACCGGGCTCTACACGGGCAGAGTTTCGAACCGAAAAGCTCTTTTTCTCAGAGACTCCGAGCTCTCCGAGCCTTCCTTCTAGAGATAGAAAGGTTTCCTAGGCTTCTTGGGGTGTTTTGGGAGGTTTAGAGAGTGAGTAGAGAAAAGAATAAGTGGGTTTTGGTATGAAAAATGAAGGAACTCCCGGGGGGTATTTATAGGCTGAAAAAGGGGTGAACTCGTCGAGTTTCTGGCCCAACTCGTCAAGTTTCTGACCCCCAACTCGTCGAGTTGCTGGTCCAACTCGTCGAGTTGGTGCCACGTTTCGTCATCAGATTGTGCCACGTCACCCACTTCGCTGCAGCACCCTGCCGACTTCTAAACCTCATAACGTTCGCATACGAGCTCCATTTTCGACGTTCTTTATATCCACGCGTAGGTGAGGACAAGCTCTACAACTTTCCTTTTGACCCCATCGGCTAATTTTCGAACGATTTTAAATTTAAAAGTATGAGAAGATTACACTGTTAAACGACCGTGTAGAATTCACAACTTCTACATACATAATCCGTTTTCATCTGTCTTTTTATCGTTGAGCTCCTATTAACGACATATTTAATTCTCATTTAGGATGTGTTGGCCAAAAATCTATCGATCTATAATTCGAACTTAGGGATGTACACCGCTAAGTCGAAACTTCGAAAAATCATAACTTCCTCATACGAAGTCAGATTTGGGCGTTCTTTTTATGGACGCTCTCGGTTTAACATATTCTACGACTTTAGTTTAGATCGCTAAGGCTAAAAGTCGCTCTATCGTAAATTCACTATTTACGCTTCCCGGCGCCGTGTCGGTTCCGTCGCGAAACTTCGACGGGTCATAACTTCTTCGTTATAACTCGGATTTCGGCGTTCTTTATATCCCCAGAATCCTTGTTTCGACCACTACAACTTTCTTCATCGATATCGGGCTTATCTAACATTTTATTTTTGATGCTTATTTTATTATATCTTTATAAATAAGTATATAATCACATAAAAGCACATAATTCACATAATATTCAAATAATTCATCTTTATTACTTTAAAATAGGTTACAGTGGTTGACCTAGACTATTACATCAACGCATCAATGCTTAACCTCGAAACACGGGCGTTACAATTCTCTCCCCCTTAGGATGATTCCGTCCCGGAATCATGCATCAGCAAACAGATGCGGATAGCGACTCATCATGTCACTCTCCGTTTCCCAGGTGAGATTTGGCCCATTCGAATGTTTCCATCGCACAAGCACTAAGTCGACCATCTTGCGTCGCAACTTCCTCGTCTTATGTCAACAATCGTATCGGGCTCTTCTATTAGCCTCTTATTCTCATCCATCCTTAACTCTGAAATTGGAATTATGTCGGGAACTTCTCCCGTGAACTTCCTCAAATAACACACATGGAATGTGTTATGAATACCATCTAGTTCTTCGGGTAATTCGAGCTTGTAAGCTTGGTTCCCAATCCTTTGAAGAACTTTGAACGGTCCAATAAACCTTGGACTTAACTTTCCTCGTTTCCCAAATCTTATAAGTCCCTTCCACGGCAAGACTTTGAGCGAAACTGAATCCCCAATTCAAACATCATCGGTCGTCTCTTCTTATCAGCATAGCTCTTCTGACGATCCTGAGCTGCTAACATCCTTTTCCCTGATCACCTTTAACTTCTCAGCAGTCTGATGGACTATCTCGGGGACCATAAACTGCTTTTCTCCGGCTTCAAGCCAAGAAGACGGCGTACGACACTTCTGTCCGTACAAGGCTTGATAAGGTGCCATCTTAATGCTCGAATGGTAACTATTGTTGTAGGAAAACTCTACCAGAGATAAGTTTTCATCCCAGTTAATTTGGAACTCTAGGGTACACCCTCTTAGCATATCCTCCAACGTCTGAATCGTTCTTTCGCTCTGACCATCGGTTTACGGATGATAAGCTGTACTAAACACAATTTCGTACCCAATTCCTCTTGTAGACTCCTCCAAAACCTTGACGTGAAATAACTATCACGATCTGATACAATCGTTAAAGGAACACCGTGAAGTCTTACTACTTCCTTCACGTAAGCATTTGCAAGCTTATCCATAGACCATCTTTCATTGGCTGCTATGAAGTGTGCACTCTTAGTGAATCGATCAACGACCACCCAAATCAGGTCGTGACCGTCCTTTGTTCTGGGCAGCTTAGTCACAACATCCATGGTGATGTCTTCCCATTTACCCATGGGTACAGGTAAAGGTTCTAAAATCCCATATGGTTTCTGATGTTGTGCCTTAACTCTCGCACATGTTACACCATCTGCCACATACTTTGCAACATCGAGCTTCATCGTCGGCCACCAGTAGTAGGGTTTCAGATCCCTATACATTTTAGTGTTGCCATGATGAGTCGAGTACATGGTCTTGTGGGATTCTTCCATCAGAAGATCTCTTAGTCCTCCCGTTTTAGGTACCCAAATCCTATCTTGGAATACCTTTAATCCTTGACTGTTTTTACCGAACACTAACGTTTTGCCCAAACGTACCTCCTTTCGGTCATTTTTCTCTGAAGCTTCTTCCTGAGCTTTCTTGATGCTCTCCATAATCGTTGAGACAACTTCAATCCTTAATTCCCTTGGCCTTTTCCTTTCAAGGCTCACTTTTCGGCCTATAACATCAGCTACAACATTTGCTTTACCAGGGTGGTAAAGTATCTCGCAATCGTAATCCTTTAGCAACTCTAGCCAGCGTCGTTGCCTCATATTCAACTTTTTTGATCAAAGAGATACTGAAGACTCTTATGATCAGTGAAAAGCTTGCACTTCGTGCCGTAAAGATAATGCCTCCATATCTTTAGTGTAAATACTACCGCCGCCAACTCCAGATTATGAGTGGTGTATTTCTTTTCGTGTTCTTTCAATTGTCTCGATGGATATGCTATCACCTTATCCCTTTGGGTCAGAACAGAAACCAACTCCAGATGCGTCGCTACAAACTACAAAGTCTTCAATTCCGTTCTCGGAAACACCAACAAGACATGACTTGTATAATGACTCCATACGTTATCTCTTCATCCTAGGTAACAGTCGTAACTACTATGTTTCCTTCGAATGAGTATCTAACTTTTGGAATTCTTGTCTGCAGGCGGTGCTCGATCTTGCACCCGCTCCCTATCCCATGTTGAACTTTCAATTGTGACCTTCAAGTCACAATCTCGATCCTTATTGGAGACTCCTCCTTTTTTTTAACAAACTTAGGATAAGTTCTTTCCTTTGATTACCATAGTAGACCGATGGGTCATGTTCTAATGACCTCTTATCGTATGATGCAACACTTAGACTCAGGTCATTTAGAGTCAAATTCCAGAACGGAATATACCTTCCTTCATGTTTTAATGTGATATAATCACATTCTAGCATGTAGCACTTCTAGCTACAAGCTTCTTAGCTTAACAATTTTTACAATACTTCTATTGATCGCTTCGATTATCTTTCACTTCAATCTTCTGGCTTAAGTCGGATGCTACATTGATCTTGTTTCTTTGAACAACGTAACATACTCATCTTATTCAGACTCGATTTGATATGGCCACTAGGGTCGGATTAACAATCATCTTCTTAGTCATTACCGAAACGATGGTAACGAAAGATATGAACAAAACAGAGTCGATTACTAGCGTCTTGGTAACCTTGTGACCTTCCCTGATCCAAGTGCGAGTCCTGTGCTTCCGGTAGCATAGGCCTCTACCACCATTCACACCTACTCATACTCGTCCCAAGTATTGTCTCGCAGTTTTCCAAGTCACCATACAAGAAAATTCACACAACAGCTTAACACCTCAGATAGCAAAACGAAGGTATTATATTATTCCTAGAAACGATTACATAGGTGTTCAAATTCACCCTAGACTATGCCTCTAATAGGTTACATCATATGATACTACCCTCATGGCTACTACATATATTGATCTTCGGATGGAAAATCCTCACTCGTGATTCCTTGCGTTGTCACCTTCTTCGTCGAGGATTGTCTGAGATGCTCTTGCCTTCAGCTTTGGAGGCGCATTTGCTCTTACGACTTCATTTTTCCTCGGGCAGTCCTTAGAAATATGTCCTTCTTCCCTACAACCGTAGCACACCCTCTTACTAAATGTACACTCATTGGTGTAACGCCCAGTCCTTCCACATTTGAAGCAAGTCACCTCCTTTCCAGAGTGTTTATTTTTGCACTTCTCGCACTGTTTACCTTTACCTCCCCCTTTGCCAGACTTTGAGAACACATTGCTCTTGTTGGACCTTGAAGTCCCCTCAAATTTCCTATTCTTGCCAACTTTAACCTTGTTGGCGGTCCTATCGTTGATCATTTCTTCGACCGACTTAGCAACCCAAATGGTTGCCTCAAGAGTTGGTGCCTGGCGTACCGGCACCGTAAGTTCGTCCTTACTTTGTTGAAGTAAACGCCTTGTTTCTTCCATCTGTTGATCCAACATCATCCGCACCATTGCATGTACTCCTGCCATCGTGATTGGTTCAGGTGCAACTGCTACTTCTGGTGCTTTCTCAGTCACTTGTGGCTCAGGTTGTGGGTTACCGTTTCTGAGTCCGCTTCGAGTGCTCACCATGTCGATCTATACACCAAAATCAGACGTTCGGTGTGTAGTGACGAGAAATCAGATAGAAAAGATTTATTTATGATAGACGTATAAATCTCATTATCACTCCGAAAAGTTACATGCCAGTTCTAATTCCGTAATAAAACGTTTAGAAACCTGTACACATAAAATTTCCAGATCCGATCGGCAACAGACCATAGATCTGGTAGCATCATAAAGCATCATAATTCATTTAGCACATAAAGCAATATAGGGATCTTTCCTAAAATAAACTAGTGCTCGTGTGTAAAATATGGTAGACACTCATCTCACAATCATCGCTTAGCATTCCAAGTTTAAGTCTAGAAATCCTACAAATTCCTAGTTCGCTTAAACTAATGCTCTGATACCAACTGTGACATCCCCATTTTTACGGCCAGAAAAGACCGATTTAGTTTATGCTTTTTAATAAAAATCAGAGTAACTTCTTAAGAAAAGTGTTGCGGAATTTTGTTCCCAGAAAAACATGATAAATATGTTATCAAAGCATTTCCGAAGAAATGTGTTTTATTCCTTTTAAAACCTTGGGATGTCAACGTCAATACAGAAACATAAGCATAAATAGAACTTACATTCATTTACACTAGTGATCTACATCTCTTTAATCCCTCACTGAAGTGTAGCTTTATATCGACACCTGTGATGCAAATAAACTGAGTGGGTCAGGTTGGGAAACCTGGTGATTACATAGGGTTTTCAACCCACAATAGTAAAGTTATTATGTTTTATCATCAAACAATTAACCCAATTACACATCCCCATTATCTTCTTTAATTCCTAGGGATCTACCCTAAGAATCATCTATCACTCATTCCTAAGGGTTTTCCTAAGGAATAGGCACGAAGTCCATCGTCGCCAAGGTTTATACAACAGGCACTAAATCCATAGCTGCCAGGGTTCATCCAACGGGTGCTAAATCCATAGCTCTCATTTATCGACAATATTATTTGCGGGAGTCCACCTGCAATACATGTCAATGGGTTTTTAGAGTACACCGGGTGAACGTATTGTTCACAACACCTACAGGTAGCGAGCCTGCTAGTGTTCCACAGACTGTCTAGAATAGTCCATGGTTGTCATCCGTACTCTGCAAGATGACGGGGCCATCGTTTGGGTAAAGGTTTCTCTCATTTTTCACCTCTCACCCTCATCTCATAATCTATATTACCTTTTATCTCATCCTCTGACTCATCTTTCATCACACACCAACTATTTCATCTACCCATGTTTTACCCAACATATTTGTAGATATAAAATACATATACAGTTCAGATCGGAAGAAATAGTTTAGATCTGTAAAGAAAATACATATACGGTTCAGATCTGAAGAAAAAGGTCTAGATCTGAAAAACAAAGTCTTAATCTTTCAACATACTTTCAAAGCATAAAATACATATACAGTCTAGATCTGAAGAAAAGGTCAGATCTGGAAAGATAGAAGTTTAGATCTTTCATCCAGTACAGATCTCAAGTATAAATCATCCATATATCAGGTTTAGATCTGAAAAGTTCAGATCTGCAGTGAGAAAGTCTAGATCTGAAGGAAAAAGTACAGATCTGAAAGAAAAGGGTTAGATCTGACAAAAATACATATACCATTCAGACCTGAAGAGAAGTCTTAGATCTAAAAGGAAAAAAAGTTTAGATCCGAAGGAAAATCTAGATCTGAAGGAGAAAGTTCAGATCTGGAAGAAAATATTTAGATCTAAAGGAAGAAGTTCAGAACTGAAAAGAAAGAGGTTCAGATCTTTCATCCAGCAAACATCTCAGGTAAACAGACAACATATATTTAGACACGTAGCACATAATTTATATAAAATACTTCATATCTATGTGTAAGATGAAAGTGACTATGCACTCACCTGATAAGTAGTGATTCAGACAGCACTTTGCTTCTTAAAATAATCTCCTTTGACGAAACCGGGAAGTTTGCTTGAAAACCGGGATCTACACGGGCAGAGTTTCGAACCGAAAAACTCTTTTTCTCGGAGACTCCGGGCTCTCCGAGCCTTCCTTCTAGAGATAGAAAGGTTTCCTAGGCTTCTTGGGGTGTTTTGGGAGGTTTAGAGAGTGAGTAGAGAGAAGAATAAGTGGGTTTTGGTATGAAAAATGAAGGAACTCTCGGGGGGTATTTATAGGCTGAAAAAGGGGTGAATTCGTCGAGTTTCTGGCCCAACTCGTCAAGTTTCTGACCCCCAACTCGTCGAGTTGCTGGTCCAACTCGTCGAGTTGGTGCCACGTTTCGTCATCAGATTGTGCCACGTCACCCACTTCGCTGCAGCACCCTGCTGACTTCTGAACCCCATAACTTTCGCATATGAGCTCCGTTTTCGACGTTATTTATATCCACGCGTAGGTGAGGACAAGCTCTACAACTTTCCTTTTGAACCTATCGGCTAATTCTCGACCGATTTTATATTTAACAGTATGAGAAGATTACACTGTCAAACGACCGTGTAGAATTCACAACTTCTACATACAGAATCCGTTTTCATCTGTCTTTTTATCGTTGAGCTCCTATTAATGAGATATTTAATTCTCATTTAGGTTGTGTTGACCAAAAATCTATCGATCTAAAATTCGAACTTAGGGTTGTACACCGCTAAGTCGAAACTTCGAAAAATCATAACTTCCTCATACGAAGTCAGATTTGGGCGTTCTTTTTATGGACGCTCTCGGTTTAACATATTCTACGACTTTCGTTTAGATCGCTAAGGCTAAAAGTCGCTCTATCTTAAATTCACTATTTACGCTTTCCGGCGCCGTGTCGGTTCCGTCGCGAAACTTCGACGGGTCATAACTTCTTCGTTATAACTCGGATTTCGGCGTTCTTTATATCTCCAGAATCCTTGTTTCGACCACTACAGCTTTCTTCATCGATATCGGGCTTATCTAACATTTTATTTTTGACGCTTATTTTATTATATCTTTATAAATAAGTATATAATCACATAAAAACAAATAATTCATATAATATTCAAATAATTCATCTTTATTACTTTATAATAGGTTACAGTGGTTGACCTAGACTATTACTTCAACGCATCAATGCTTAACCTCGAAACACGGGCGTTACAATTCCTAACCTATTTCACACCTAAATTCCTCTATAACAATAGAAAAAAATACCTTCATTAAACTCCTTTTGACCACTCCTATGCAATTGTCTCATACTTGCGTATGAAAACATAAGGATTAAGTAAAAAAGAAACACAAATATATAATGCTTAACGAATTAAGTCCATTAACTAAAACTAAAACAACAAATTTGAATCCATGCATCACCCAAAACATAATTCTTTTAATTTTGTCCCTAAGTTTGGACTTTGTTACGAAGATTGTGCCTAATGACATATTTACCCTTTGTAAAAATTTTATTGACATTTTAATTTAAATAATTCAAACAGTTTTATATACATGGGGCCAAAGCATACGCCCACACCCACCTGCTCTCTCTCTCTCTCTCTCTCTCTCTATATATATATATATATATATATATATATATATATATATATATATATATATATATATATATATATATACCCGCGCGATGCGTAGAAACACCTATATAGTTGAAATCTTTACAAATATATGTTTTTTTAAATATAACAATAACGTTATTTTTAAATTCGATATAATAATTTGTATACTAAATTGATATAATATATTGATTATTTTGAATTATATGATAATATATACATCTATTATAACTACATAATCTCAACCGTTTGAATGACTTCTACCCGCGAGTTACTCATGAATAAAATTAAATATAATATATGGTTTAATGTTATTCATAGTTGTTATTATTAATTAATTCTTTAAAATTTATTTGTTTAATGTTTTAATTTCTATCATTATAATTATTTAAAACATCAAACATTGTTTTTTTGATTTTAAAGGTAACAATATAATCATTTATATAGAGTTATATTTAACTATTGTTATTGTAAGTTATTTTAAGCTACTTATTTGAAAACTTTTAACGATTATACAAATATCTTTAGGAAATATTTTAGTTAAATTGAGATTATAATTCAGTTTTTGCATTTAGCACTACAATTTATCACTTTTAACTATTCACGAAATAGTCATTGAGTTTTTTAAGTGGAACTGAAATTTATATTTAAGTTGACACTATAATGTTATATTTAAATTAACAATTGAAGTATTTTGTCCAAACTGTTTAAAAGTTGTAGCATTAAAGTGATAATGATTTACATACAACAACATCTTAATTTAATAAATTAAGTATAATATGTTAAAAAATAAAGACATAACTTTATAAGTAGAAGTAAAGATGTTATTTTAATATTGAAATTTAGTTTATTTATGATTACACTTTAGGTTTGATATTTATTTAACCTTATTAACCAACTTATAATTATTATTAGAAAGACACTACAATTTATCACTTTTAACTATTTACAAAATATTATTTGGGCTGTTTAAGTTAAACTAAAATTTATATTTAAGTTGATTTTGTAATGTTATATTTAAATTTATAATTTAAGTATTTTATACAAAATGTTCAAAACTTGTAGCTTTAAAATGATAATAGTTTACACCCAACAATATATTAAAACTAATAAATTAAGTATAATATGTTAGAAGTTAAAAAACATAACTTTATAAGTAGATGTAAAAATATTCTTTTAATATTAAAATTTAGTTTGTATATATTACACTTTATGTTTGATATTTATTTAATCTTATTAACCAACTTATAACCATTATTAGGAAGAAATTGAAAAGTCATGGGAGTTTCAAATGAATGTGGTGAAAGGAAAAATGCATGAGAGTTTCAAATGAATGTAGTGATAGGAAAAATGCTAGCTTTATAAGATACTAGGCGAATCCCCGCGCGTTGCGCGAGAATAGAATTATATAGTTAAAATAATAACTTTTACCAAATTATTATTTAATATTTCTACTTTGAAACAAAATGTTAGTAGTAAAGCAAACATATAGTTAACATATTAGTTTTATTAAACATTATAGTTTAATTTTTAAGTCATTGTGATATATACAATTATTTGATAATTTTATAAACCGTTTAAAATTGTGTAATTTATATATCAAATAAATGATAATATAACGGGTAACAAAACGTATGAACAAAAATATGAACTACAACTTTTAGTAACATAAAAATAGAAAAACATCTATTATAACATTTGTATTGAAAAATATATATATACAACGAATAATAAAAATATATGAAATATAAACACTATAACTTTTAATAACATAAAAACACTAAAACATATATTATAACATTTATATTAACTCTTCATATTTAAATCACAAATCTCTTCAAATACATTAATGTTTTTAATGAGCAAAACTTTACAACATTATAAAAGAAAGGAAAATAAAAATTTTTAGTGATTACTAATTAATAATCATAAGTTAAAAACTTTTGAGTTGTAACTAATAAATATATATAAATTAGAAAACTCTTGAGTTGTAGTGTGAGTTTCAAATGAATGCGGTGCTTGAAAATGTATTATTATTATTATTATTATTATTATTATTATTATTATTATTATTATTATTATATTCGTCTAAATAATTGGTTTTGATGCATCATTTTAATCCCTTCAATTATTAAACATAAAGATATTTAATTATAAATTTATAACATAAATAGGTGCATATACATGTTAAACAAATCAAATATAATATATATATATATATATATATATATATATATATATATATATATATATATATATATATATATATATATATATATATATATATATATATATATATATATATATATTCGTAAATGTCATATGTAATTCTTGTCGTAGTAATATTGATAAATTACTTTCATATGAAGAACATATCATGATAAGTCTATCATAATTACATATCAAATGTTCAAAATTATGTTATCTTTTAAATATTGTCTTTTAAATATGTTGTGTAGGATAACCCAATAAAAAAATAATAGAAAATAAACATAATCAAAATAGAAAAACTACAATCAAATAAATAAGAGCATTGGGTGGTTGAATATATAAATAAAGATGTTACATAAACATACCTTTAAATCAAAAGAAAAAAATAACATTCGTCAACTTTGCTCAAACAAAAAAACCTATATCCATTTTATGAATCTTCTTTCTTCATTTTACACCATTCAACCATACAAACTTGATGACAATTTTTCACTAACCTGCAATCAAAATATTTTTCTTGAAAAAGAAGAATCAGAAAGATATTTCAAGCAAAACATTGATGTTTGGAGAGTGACATTCAAGATTGAGTAATACACACAAATCACATATATATAAAGATTAAATGAGAAACTGAATATAAAGAAAGAATAGAAAAGCTTCATTTGTTTTGGTTAAAAGAAAAAATCATATTACAATTACCATCGATGCGACATAACCAATTTCTTCAAATCAACATATTTGGATCGTGAATGCTTCAACTATATGAAAACTTTTGAATCACAATATCTTCAAATCCTTCTTACATGTAAGATTTTATATAACACAAAAGACACAAAAGATTGACCTTTTTATAGTAAACTTTTCACTAAATGCTAATTAAACATAATATAAGTTATAAAACTTTTGAGTGTTAAATCATAATTAAGAAAACTTTTGAGTTGCATTAGTTAAAAAAGGGGGTTTCAAATGAATGTGGTTTGAGGAAGAAATTCTAGCTTTATAAGTATGTATGATATATATATATATATATATATATATATATATATATATATATATATATATCTTGTTACTACTCTTTCTGCCTGCCATATGAGACCATCCTTCAACCTTTATGCATATTACATGCCAAAGAAACTGCAACCAAAACCAAATCTCTTTTTTGCCCATATGATTTTAGTCACTGTGTCTTTGTAACTTTATTGGCCACGTAAGCATCATCACGTTCCATCTATGAATTTACAATGGTTAGAAGTGAGACATATTTGCATCAAACCATAATACTTCCTTATGAAAACTCTAATAGCCTGTGACCTTGCTATTTTCTAATAACAACAGACATAGAACCAAGACAGAAACTCAATTGCATGAAAAAAGCTATGTAAAAACCAATCAAAGATATAGAATGTAAAAAGAGCCAGGTTTGTATCATCTTATGAACTTTGAAATCCATAGACTCGAGACGAACTCCAGATCTACATAAGGAAAGTACAAAAAATTAACCAAAAGAGCATAAAGTTTTGTTAAACAAAAAGGATGAATAAATCAAGATATCGTTTAGTATACCTAGGCTAGGATAAAAAGGAAGATTTTGTTGCTATTTGAAGCATCTTTATAATTAGGGCAAGGGTTCGAAAAATCAAGGGAAAAGAGCCTCTTCAAAGCATCTTTATGCTTTCAGGCTACAAAGTTCTTGTTCCTCTCATCCTTTTCCACAATGGTACACTCTAACTCCTATTCTAAAAGAAAAAAAAACTACTAAAAAAATAAATTTTTGTAAATATTTTGTTTTACTGATTAAAACAAAGAAAATCCAAACTAAAAGAAAGTATTTAGTTACCTGATCACATAAATATCAAAATGAAAGTTGCACAATACCCTTTTGTGATTTAATCTGTCAAAATAGTTAGCGATATGCAACATGATAGCATCAACCAAATCATTGTATTTTATCTGTCAAACTACTTTCAACCTGAAATAAACATAAACAAAAACAAAAAAATCAACAATAATGATTATAATGGTAACAAATCAAAAGCAACCATAAAATTAAAACCAAGATATTATATGGTATAGTTTCAGAAAATAGCCCTTTGCCTTTCCATTCTTCCATAATTTCATTGACTTTAAATAACTGGAACACAAATCATATCGTGAAAAGGGAAGATGATGAAAGGTTGTAGGACATTGTTAACACGTTGTCGCGGGCGTAATAAACAAATAAATATTCACTGCTGGTTGCACTATTAATCTAGCATAGAAAAGCATGGTCGAATCCTCAGGGACACAACCTAACGGTCAATGCATTTTTGCGTCAGGCACATTCTAGTCAAAAAACAGAAAATATAAAAAGGGTTTTTTTTAATTAAACTAAAAACTAACAAGTGTAGTGAAAGTAATTAAACGAAAATCAATAATAAAAACGATTTCGGTTCTGCTGCGACTTTCCTAATCATGCAATCAGTTCAGATCTGATTATTCAGAATTCGTTCTATCTAAGCTGGTACTGAGAAAAACTAACAAGCTCTAGTATAATCTTTTTTACCTAAATTATTTAACCAAAACAAGATCTTTGAATTAACCGTAAATTTTTACTGTTCAATTAAACAACCGCTTAATTAAATCAAAAAAAAATTGCATTAAGTTTTGTATAAAATTCCTAGCAATACCCAATACTTCTCACAAGCTCAGAAGCGTAAACATATGATTTTTACAGTTTATATCAGAGTTAAATCCCAACATGGAACCAATATGATACTTGTTACTTTTTACCAGTTGACAAGAACAATTAATTACGGATTCTAATAACTTATTAAATGGAATGATAAAAACCCTAGCTAGGTGATCATACTAAAAGAATTTAAAACCTAACATTCATATTAAATTTCGTCCAAACAGTCATTTCATTGGACGGTTTTAGCTTGAAGCTTTCTCATTATGCATGCTATTCATAGACTACCATCACCTTTTCTTCATCACATTCATTACATTCATTGGTCATTGAGAGGATTTTAGCTTTCTAAAGTTATTTGTGGCGTTGACTGTTGACGATGGTTGACATCGACATATGATTTCAATTTCATATGTATCACGATTTTAGTTTGGTTCTTGATAAGAATTTGAGTCAATATATATTTATTTTCTACATTAGCTTGTGTTTTTAATAGATGTTTTGTTTGAATTATGATTTTATGAAACATAAAAATGGTTTTCTTTTCAACTCTATTTTTTTTTGAACGATGGGGTTAGTGGTTAGAAGTTAGTTTCACGAATTCATCAACATTTAGATTAGAACTCAAGACCTTCAATGTAAGAGACAAAGCCTTTACCAAGGAAGCTAGTCCCACAGTGGCCTTTTCAACTCCTATTAATCTTTATTATGAAAGAGACTTTTGTGTATATATATATATATATATATATATATATATATATATATATATATATATATATATATATATATTCTTTTTAAACATGAAATATCATATTTATCCAATATAATTTTAAATATCATGTTTATGTTTCATGAACTTTTAAAGTATCATATTTTTTCAAATCTTTATTTTTAAAAATTTCAAACATTTTATGATATTTTATGTTTTTTTATTTTCATCAATTGTGAAAGTATAGAAATCTTAATGGCTCCTCTCATTAACCAGTCTAGTATAACTATACATTCCAAGATTGCTATATAAGGAAAAGTGTTTCTAAGAAAAATATTGCTAGCCTAAGATATATCTTTAATAAAAAAGTACAACCAAGAAAAAAATAATGATAATCTAGTTAAATAGTCCCCCACATGCGTAACGGGAGGTTAACGGATACTAAGGTTGTCCTGAAAATCATCAAGAAGGAACGTGGAGAACTTGAACTTCGCCTTTTGCTATTTGTTCACGAACAAAATTGATGTACATGTCGATGTGCTATGTACGTTGATGTTGGACTGAGTTTTCTGATAAGTAAATTGCATGACATTATCAATGTACATGACGGTGGCTTGGGAAAGAGTACAGTGAAGTCGAGGAGCAGGTATATTAACCAACATGCTTTGGAAACCACATTTGTAATTATGCGGTAATCGACTTTTGCACTAAGGTTTTCATTTTTAGGACCATGAGTTCAAATTGTAAACAAAGAAAAACTCAATAGTGAGATCAATTTGTCATCAAATTAGGCGAATTCCTTTAGAGGATCAAATTCGCAATTTATCAGTTTTTTCGAAATTCTTTATGTTTTTTCTAAGGGTTTTTGACATATTCGTAAATTATTTACGTTATAGTCGGATAAGGGTTTACTATTTAATGACTCAATGGTTGTTTCTTTGAAAGCAAGTTTTTTTTATCATTAATAAAATTAAGGTTTCCTCAAATCTGTCAATCTTCGATATTATGCGAAATCAACGAATGTTGAGTATTGTCTTCCTATTTTTCCATGCAAAATACATCAGTTTTTGAGCGAAAATAGTAATATATAAAATTTTAGATATGATGTTAGGGTTTTGATGATAACGTCTCCAAAATGACCATTATGCACATGTTTCTTTTTTAACCATTCATCAAAACTTAAAAAAAAAACAAAAAAAACCAAAGCATAGATCGGTTTACAAATTATATATATATATATATATATATATATATATATATATATATATATATATATATATATATATATATATATATATATATATATATAGACAATTATAATGTGGATAGATAATTATTGTGCGGACGTGTGGACATTACTATACTATGAGAATTACTAAGAAAATAAGTTGTTTAATAATGCGAATATGTTCAACCTTACAAAAATATCGTCATTTTCATACATTCTCATTAATTCTTATTTATTTTTGTTCACACACATCGTTTTTCACTCATTTTCTTTCTGACAGAATACGACTCAATAAACATTCTGACAACATTCTAACACAATAAGAATAATAATAATAAATCTATAATAACCTTATAGATGATTTAATTAGTGAGAATGTGTGTTAATGACAATAGTTATGTAAGATTGAACGTATTCATATTATCAAACAACATATTTTTTTATCATTCTCACATAATAGCACTGTCCACATGTCCGCACAATAGATGTCAATCCACATTTGAACCTAGTTCTATATATATATATATATATATATATATATATATATATATATATATATATATATATATATATATATATATATATATAGACACACACATACACAATAGCTGTTTACCCGCGCTAAACGACGGGTGTTAGTACTTTTTTTTTCAGAATTTAGTTTCCAGATGTGATTAGTTCTTTTGCGCAAAGAGTTTACTACACCAAATAAACACTGTGTGTTAAAAACTTGATCCAATGAAATCTTAAAACTCTCATACTCAACCCACTCGTGTAATGCGACAGATGATGGAACCGAGGGGGGGGGGGAGAATGGGAGGGTTAAATAGTAACGTTTCCACGATAAGTTTCCTTTCATTGTTTATTTGTATTTTGGAAGTATGTTCCTTTTATAACTAAGTTTTCTCTGCTAACATAATGCTCGCTATTAAATATAATTTTTCCTCGAAAGTTTTGTTTCAGTGGATGGTGTATAGTTTCGTTTTAATGGACGAAATATAATTTTTTTCAGCGATTAGTTTCACACTGGTCGGATGTTTAGGGTTAAATAGAAAAGTGTATTGTAGTTTTGAATTAAAATCAAATTTACATGATGTTTTGTGTTAAAAATAGTATGTTGGTATGTGTTAAATAAAGCTCCTTTTTTATTTTTTTAAAATAAATGTATGTTTTTTTTTTCATTTAAAAATCAAAATACATTGTTTTTTTTTATTTCAAATGTAAATTGGTATTTTATAAAAATTATGTATCACTACCGTCTATGTTTGTTGTCGTCTTATTTATTCCTACACATGTAGCCATGCGTCTTACAATTTCATGTATTGAAGTTTATGGTGGTTTAGAAAGAACAGATTTTAGGTAAACACGATTGATGTTGTTAATATAAGATTTTGGTTTAATTTGGGATTAAAATGCTTTAAATACTTGTGATGTCAAAGAAACTATGTTCAAATGGCGTAAATAGCATCCAAAATGTTTGTGGCATTAAAAAACTGATTCCAACTAGTTTAACCAGTTAAGTGCCAAAAAATGGTAATTAAGGGTTTTTAATAATCAATGGATTAGTAAACAATTAATTGACATTTTTCATGTTAACAGCCACATGCGTTGTTGATTAATTGATTTTTCTTTTTACAACTCATGTTTGCATATTTATATGTTAGATCAATGATAATTAGCATGCTATGGTCTGGAGATTTTGTATATATTAAAATAATATGTGAAAAATTCGACATCTGATATGAAAAAGGTTGTTGTCAATGTTTTTACGGGCCATTCCTAACCTATTTCACACCTAAATTCCTCTATAACAATAAAAAAAAATCCCTTCATTGAACTTCTTTTGACCACTCCTATGCAATTGCCTCATACCTACGTATGAAAATATAAGGATTAAGTAAAAAAGAAACACAAATATATAATGCTTAACGAATTAAGTCCATTAACTAAAACGGAAACAACAAATTTGAATCCATGCATCATCGAAACCATAATTCGTGTAATTTTGTCCCTAAGTTTGGACTTTGTTACGAAGATTGTGCCTAATGACATATTTACCCTTAGTAAAAATTTTATTGACATTTTAATTTAAATAATTCAAACAATTTTATACATATGGGGCCAAAACACACGCCCACACCCACCCTCTCTCTTTCTTGTTACCATTCTTTATGTCTGCCATATGAGGCCATCCTACAACCTTTATGCATATTACATGCCAAAGAAACTGCAACCAAAAGCAAATCTCTTTTCTGCCCATATGATTTTAGTCACCGTGTCTTTGTGACTTTATTGGCCATGTAAGTATCATCACATTCCATCTATGAATTTACAATGGTTAGAAGTGAGACATATTTGCATCAAAACATAATACTTCGTTTTGAAGACTCTAATAGCTTGTGACCTTGCTATTTTCTAATAACAACAGACATAGAACCAAGACAGAAACATGATTGCATGAAAAAAGACATGTAAAAAAACAATCAAATATATATAGAATGGAAAAAGAGCTAGGTTTGTATCATCTTATGAACTTTGAACTCCATAGACTCGAGATAAACTCCAGATCTACATAAGGAGAGTAAAAAAAATAACCAAAAGAGCATTAAGTTTTGTTAAATAGAAATGATGAATATATCAAGATATCGTTTAGTATACTTGGGATAGGATAAAAAGGAAGATTTTGTTGCTATTTGAAGCATCTTTATACTTAGGGCTATGGTTCAAAAAAGAAAGGGAAAATAGCCTCTTCAAAACATCTTTATGATTGCAGGGGTACAAAGTTCTTATTCCTCTCATCCATTTCCACAATGGTACACTCCAACTCCTCTTCAAAAAGAAAAAAACTACTAAAAAATAAATATTTGTAAATTTTTTTTTCGTCTTAAAACAAAGAAAATCCAAAATAAAAGAAAGTGGTTAGTTACCTGATCACATAACTATCAAAATGAAAGTTGCAAAATACCCTTTTTGTGATTTAATTTGTCAAAACAGTTGGCATATGCAACATGACAACATCACCAAATCATTGTATTTTGTAAGTCAAACTACTTTCAACCTGAAATAAACATAAACAAAGACAAAAAAAATCGACAATTATGATTATAATGGTAACTGTAACACCCGGAAACCAGAAGGCCAATTAAGGAAAGAAAACCTCCAATCAAGAATGCAACTCGTCGAGTCCAAGGGTGAGAACTCGACGAGTAGGAATGTTGTCATGCGTGTTTTTGGAAGACCAACTCGACGAGTTGGAGGGGACCAACTCGACGAGTTGGACGGGGTTTGGGAAAACCCTAGATCCGGGATTTTTCACCCTATTTAAACACTTTATGACTTACGGTTTGGCCTCATTTCCAGCCTCCATTGTCCAAACCCTATGTCTCGAAACCCTAATACTATTGTGAGCCATTTTGAGTGTTCTTGTGGGTGCTTGAAGTTCTTGGAAGGAAGGAAAGCTTGAAGGAACAAGGAAGAGTTGCTAGATCCAGAAACCTCACTCCATTTTCGTCACTTACTGGTAATCAAGTCTCAAACTTTCCAAGTAGTTGAATAGATCTCATTCTTAGCACTTTTATGTGGTTTTTGGTCCAAATGATATGACTCTTGGGATTTGGACGTCCCAAGTGAAGACCACTTCAGATCTAGTGTCTAGAGGGGCTCTCATGGCATAAAGGTGCCAACTTTATGGCCATGGAAATCACATGCAACCTCTAAGCCTCTATTTTGGCCTTTCTTGCTCGAAATGAACATGCATGTGGATAAAGCTTGAAACTTTACGTGATCTTCTTGTCCATGGAGTCCAGATCTATGACCCCATGGTCTTTCTTGTAGTTTTGGTGATGTTTGGATTAAGACTTTGGCCTTTTTGGGTTAGGGTTTGAGCTTAATCCATTTAGGAAAGGTATTAATGGGTAAGGTTGGAAACTTTACGCTTCTAGAAGCATTTCCAGTCTAGATTCGGAGTATAGAGTGTAGATGTAAAGAATAAGGGCTTAATGCATTAAGAAAGGCTAACAGACTGAAGAACTCGACGAGTTCATAGAGGAACTCGACGAGTTGGGTCGAAGAATCCCGACTCTGTTTAAAAGGAAGAACTCGGCGAGTTGGAAGAAAACTCGACGATTTGGATTGTGATTTCACGATTCTGTGATTCACGGGAACTCTACGAGTTAAAGGGAAAACTCGACGAGTTGAGTCAACTGGTAGTGTTGACTTTGAATTTGAATTGGATGTTGACTTTGACCACGACCTTGACTTTGACCAGGGTTGACCCTTGAGGGGTTATGGAACATGGAAAGGTTATTAAGGATTGTGTTATGTAGGGGTTTGAGTAGAGCCGATCGCGGGGCAGAGACGTTTCAGCTATCATCCGACACTTGAGGTGAGTCTCCTCCAGTAGGGACGGGTCCAAGGCACCAATGCCAGCCCGTATGTATGATTGTAAGTTTTCCGGATTACGATCCGATGCCAGGTGGGGCTCGAGGAATGTTTATATGTATGATTCCGAACTAAGGTCCGATGTCGGGCGGTGCCCGAGGAATGTTTATATGTTTAGTTATACTCGTGGTCCTTGTGATACTTGTATGTGCCTGGTAGGGAGGTGAGTGTGGGCGGGAGCCCGTATCTCATCATTAGCTGAGTATGGACGAGGTTCCATATCTCATCATTAGTAGAGCAGGGGCGGGGCCCAGGATAGGCGAGGCCTTAGGACTGGAATATATAGTACTGTGTATGATTCTTTATGTGCTAGTATGATTATATGATATAGTTTGTATGTGTATAGCGGGCGAGGCCCAGAGACAGGCGGGGCCGGGAAGAAACATATATGTATACCGAGCGGGGCTCGATGCCAGGCAGGGACTGTTGCCAGGCGGGGCCCGAGGAAAGGGCGGGGGACCAATATATGTGTTATGTGTATGGTATTTGGTAGTATGGGGAATTCACTAAGCTTCATGCTTATGGTTTTCAATTTTGGTTTCTGGTACTTCCAGTTGCAGAGAGAAGAGCTCGGGATGACTGCATTGCACACACCATGATGTTTAGTGTGGGATGTTTACTCTGATGTTTTGATTTGGAAACTCTGATAATAATGTTTTGAAATACTTTGACTCATGTTTTGATGGAATGGTTTGATAACTATGGTTTTATTTAATGGTTTAAAACGAAATTTTTGGTCATGATTTTTGGGATGTTACAAGTTGGTATCAGAGCCTTAGTTTGAGGGATTCGGGCAGACTATCGGGTGTGTCTGGACTCAAACTGAGGACTTGGTATAAAATTTTCAAAAGAAAACCATTTTTATAAAAAGGATTTTGGAAAAGAGAAAAATGGTGTGGTGCATGCAATCAGCCGAGCTCAAGTAAGTTCTCCCAAATTACCCATACAAGTTTGTTATGTTATGATTATGAGAACTGTATGCCAGATTAGGGCTAAGGATCTAGGAATGATGCATTGTATGCCTGTTATATGTGTATGAGAACTGCATGCTAGTTTAGGGCTAAGGATCTAGGAAGGATGCCTTATATGCCTACTGTATGAGCTTATTGAACTGTATGCTAGTACTGATTAGTCAGTAATATGATGGACTGAGTCGGATATGCTTGATTATGGTTACTCAATGCTCGAGTGCTGCTTGCTTTGTGCTTTTAGGTGTCCTAGTTATCTTTAACTAACTAGTAAACGAATATGTTAAGTTACATATTACGAGGACTAAATAATTTACGAAGGTTAGGTTTAGCTCTATTTCGCAGCTCTCGTTTAAGTCTAACCGTTGTAGGGTAGGACCTCTTATTCGAAGAATTATCTGGTCTTAGTGATATGTAATGTTATTTGTGAGCTAGTTAGGGGAGATAGCAGGGACTTCTTATGCAGCTGATGGCGGAGAGTGGGTTGGAGATTACCCTAGGGCAAGCCTAGGATGAGATTAGCGCAGAGAGCAGTAGTAGTGAAAGGGACTTGGTGGAGTCAAGGCAGTTGTTGAGGAAAGTACGGATAGATGTGGAAGGTAGTATGGGCCCATACCACTGAAAGCAGAGGATCTGTACTCGAATCAAGAAGGGCTGATATGAATCCAGGGAACTTGTAGTGTGTGTGATCCGTCGAGTTATGATGAGTATTCTGATATTTGTTATGGCGTATTTTCAATACGGTGAGGCTACGCACTAAACCAGTTGGCAGTTCTGGCGCCGGTGAGGGATCAGGATCGGGCTCTGGAGCCGGGCAGCTTGATGATCAGATGAGAGAGTTCATTTCAGCTGAGGTTAAGCGCAATATTATTGACCAGACTCCTGTGATCTTCGGTACGGTCAAGGAGGGTATTTTGGAGATTCTGGACAAGAGGTTGGGTGCATTCCGCACCAACATGGTGGCCATGGTGGGGGCACACACATTGACATTCAGGGAGTTCAGAGCTTGTGGAGCTCCAGACTATCATGGGGCTAGGGACCCCATTGCTAGAAGTCGGTGGTTGGCAGATTTCGCCAACGCTTTTCGTACTAGCCGGTGTCCCGAGGGGGACAAGGTCCGACTCGCCTCCTGTCTTTTGAAGGACAGAGCACGTGATTGGTGGGAGGAGGTTGGACATGCTATTGGAGACGATGTCGCTATTGACGCGATGACATGGAGTGACTTCTCGGCCAGGTTCAGGGCCGAGTTTGCACTAGTGATTGAGGTGCATCAGCTGGCATGGGAGTTCTAGGACCTCCCACAGACTATGAAGACGGTGGCGGAGATCACCGCCAAGTTCAGAGAGAGGGCCCTTCTTGTTCCGCAGTATGTAGGGGACGAGGAGATGAAGAAAGCCCAATATCACAAGATGCTAAGGAGCAACATCAGGCAGTTTGTGAGCCGATCCAGCTGCAAGACGCTGGAGGATATGATCGCTCGAGCCAGGGAGAGGGAGATCGACTTGGAGGCAGAGAGGAAGAGGAAGCCAGATGAGGTTCAGACATCCGCGGGATCGGTCAAGAGGCCCAAGGTATCGGATTATAGATTGAGGGATCATCAGGGCCATAGCCATTGTGGCAGGTGCAGCAGGACGCATGAGGGTGCGTGTAGGAGTGGCAGTGGTGGTGATTCTGACTACTTTAATTGCGACCGGATCGGTCATTATAGCAGGGATTGTACTACTACCACCACCCAAGGATCAGACCTGGTGTGTTTTCATTGCAGTTAGAGGGGCCACAAGAAGGCCTTATGTCCGAGTTTGGTAGCAGTGGGACAGATGATGGCACCTGCCCTGCGACATTAAGGATCACTGACGGCCGTCGGGGCCGGGCAAAGGCGCCTGCGGTGAGGATCAGGGCTTTCCAGCTGACTACAGAGGAGGCACGAGCAACTTTCGATGTTGTAGGTGTGTATCTTTTGCTTTCCTATCAATTCTTATTTATGATTTTATTGTTATTTTTCATGTATCGGTATGAGTAAGTGTATCTTGGAATTATATTTTCTGCTTATGTTCGGATTATATGCCATCTACATACCATGAATCTTATAGTAATAGTGTGAGGTCGTCTCTTTATATAGTGGGATTCCAGGATGCAGTAGTTGTAGCAAGTGTGATTGGAACTCGGGAGGTGTTCTGTTAGTCTTCAAGAGCTGTACTGCTTTAGTATTGGTTAATTTTGGAACACTAACAGCGGTAAGTGTTGGTACCCAACAGAATTGATCATTGGATGGTAAGAAGGATTGGGAATCCTTCCAGTCTTGTGTACCGTAAGATGATAGTCGAATCTAAGTGGGGGAGAAGCGTTCAGGTACTCGGGAACAGAAGTAAGTGCGAAACTAGGACGAGTTCGCATTTCCGACAGGTAGGAAGGCGGCCCAAATGGCTGTTTGGATTGAAGAGTGTGTGAGTTGGGAGTTTGGGAAACTTCCCAACGTTTGGTTCGCGTCTTTTTGGTGTTTGTTAGCTGATGTTGTGGAATCCTCGTCAGGACGCGAGTTCAGTCATGATGTTAGGTCGTGTGTGCTCGATGAGGATCTGTTCAGTTTGGAAATCAGCAGATGACACAGTGTGGGAAGTGTTGTAAGATTGCAGGATACCTGTAGCATACACTAGCGGTCAGATGGAGGGGGGAAAGTATGGTGCAACTGCGGGGTAGCCGTAGCATTCTTCATGTGGTCAGATAGTATGAGGAAGTGTTGTTAGACTACAGAATAAGTCGTAGCATTCATAGATCTAGTCAGATAAGCTAGGCTCGGGTGAGTCAGATCGTAGGGTCGTGGACAGACCACAACGTGATAGGAATCAGGAAAGGAGAGGTCGATGGGATTCGAGGTGGAATTGGACCGGTATAGCTCTAGATAGGTGAGACCTTTGGGCAGGGCCACTCCGTAGCATGGTTTGGGTGAGACCCGTGGGCGAGGCCCGTGTGCTTATAGCAATACAGGTGGAACCTGCAGAGACCGTTGGGTCAAGGTATGGGATTGGGGATCCCAGGATTTATAGAGCCAAGAGTGGTAATGTGGGTAGAGTAGTTTTAGATAGACGAAGTTTTCTTCGGAAGTCGCCGGGAGCGACTGAGAAGGTGTTTTTTGGTTCAGCAACCGGGTGGGAATCCGGTACTCCGAATAGTTGACAGATAAGTTGGGACCAGGGTGGTCTTGATTAGTTTGGAAAGAGGACAATAGACAGCATGATGTTCAGTTAGAAGTAGTGATGTGAGGATTCTTGTGTGAGGAGTAGTTTTCTAATCGAGGATGCTAAGTCACTTACAGTTGGATTAAATAATCTTAGAGTAATTGATTTAACCCTGTTGCGTAGCTCTCGTCTGATTCTAACCGTTTCAAGGATGAATCTTCTACTCGAAGGATTATCTGAGCCTTCTGTCAAGTATAAGTATTATACAACTGGTTATGGATAGAGATTTTGTTCTGATGGTAGCATCGAGATAATCGGGGTGAGAAGTTTTATGGTTGAACAGTTATTCGATGAGGTTTTGGCACGGTAGTTTTTGGAGCATAGGCGGTCCGTCAGGGAGACAGACCATTATAGAATTCAGATCTCGGAAAGACAGAAGTAGTTCTCTGTATAACAGTAAGGATTATCCCTCATTGGGTTTGGAAGGTCTAGATAGTTGGGTTCAGTTGCCTTGGGAAGGCCATTGATTGCGCGGGATAATGGTTGTACTCCCAGGATGGCGGGTGTCAATGCCCGTGGGAAACATCAGAT
Organism: Lactuca virosa; assembly: GCF_052849685.1. Classification (NCBI taxonomy): domain Eukaryota; kingdom Viridiplantae; phylum Streptophyta; class Magnoliopsida; order Asterales; family Asteraceae; genus Lactuca; species Lactuca virosa. The sequence goes on from NC_136433.1 coordinate 116,378,168, forward strand.
AGTTCAGGGCAGGTAGGAGGAAAGTTGAGGGTGTGACACGTGAGATGTTTGCGGGGTAGGTGACTGTAGCGGACTTCGAGGAAAAAGTCCAGTTTAAGTGGGGGAGATTTGTAACACCCAGAAACCAGAAGGCCAATTAAGGAAAGACAACCTCCAATCAATAAGGCAACTCGTCAAGTCCAAGGGTGAGAACTCGACGAGTAGGAATGTTGTCAAGCGTGTTTTTGGAAGACCAACTCGACGAGTTGGAGGGGACCAAATCGACGAGTTGGACGGGGTTTTGGAAAACCCTAGATCTGGGATTTTGCACCCTATTTAAACACTTTATGACTTAGGGTTTGGCCTCATTTCCAGCCTCCATTGTCCAAACCCTAGATCTCGAAACCCTAATACTATTGTGATCCATTTTGAGTGTTCTTGTGGGTGCTTGAAGTTCTTGGAAGGAAGGAAAGCTTGAAGGAACAAGGAAGAGTTACTAGATCCAGAAACCTCACTCCATTTTCATTACTTACTGGTAATCAAGTCTCAAACTTTCCAAGTAGTTGAGTAGATCTCCTTCTTAGCACTTTTATGTGGTTTTTGGTCCAAATGATATGACTATTGGGATTTGGACGTCCCAAGTGAAGAACACTTCAGATCTAGTGTCTAGAGGGGCTCTCATGGCATAAAGGTGCCAACTTTATGGCCATGGAAGTCCCATGCAACCTCTAAGCCTCTATTTTGGCCTTTCTAGCTCGAAATGGCCATGCATGTGGATAAAGCTTGAAGCTTTACGTGATCTTCTTGTCCATGGACTCCAGATCTATGACCCCATGGTCTTTCTTGTAGTTTTGGTGATGTTTGGATTAAGACTTTGGCCTTTTTGGGTTAGGGTTTGAGCTTAATCCATTTAGGAAAGGTATTAATGGGTAAAATTGGAAACTTTACCCTTCTAGAAGCATTTCCAGTCTAGATTCAGAGTATAGAGTGTAGATCTAAAGAATAAGGGCTTAATCCTTTAAGAAAGGCTAACAGACTGAAGAACTCGACGAGTTCATAGAGGAACTCAACGAGTTGGGTCGAAGAATCCCGACTCTATTTAAAAGGAAGAACTCGGCGAATAGGAAGAAAACGCTCGCAGATTTGGGCTAGTCAATTTTAAGACAATAAGCGTCAAAAATGACTTTTTGATAGAACATATTTAGAATAATTAATATTAACCAAGTTATAGTATATGTCATAAGGGTTCCGTACGTATAAAGAACGCCGAAATCCGAGTTATAACAAAGAAGTTATGACCTGTCGAAGTTTTACGGCTAAACCGGCACGGCACCGCGTAACGTAAAAAGTGAATTTTTGATAAATTACTTTTTAGCCTTAGCGATCTAAACGAATGTCGTAGTATACGTTAAACCGAGAACATGCATAAAAAGAACGCCCAAATCTGACTTCGTATGAGGAAGTTATGATTTTTCTAAGATTTGGCATAGCCGTGCACAGCCCGGAATTCGAATTTTAGATCGATCGATTTTTTTCCAATGCAACCTAAATGAGAAATGAATATCTCATTAATAGGAGCTCAACGATAAAAAGACAGACGAAAACGGATTCCGTATGTAGAAGTTATGAATTTTACACGGTCATTTAACAGTGTAATCTTCTCATACTGTTAAATTCAAAATCGGTTGAGAGTTAGTCGATGGAATCAAAAGGAGAGTTGTAGATCTTGTCAATACCTACGCGTGGATATAAAGAAAGTCGAAAACGGAGCTCGTATACGAAAGTTACGGGGTTTAGAAGTCTGCAGGTTGTTGCTGCGAAGAAGGTGACGTGGCTGAATCTGAGCCATTGCTTTCTCCCCAAGCCTTGCCACCAGATGGAGACATGTGGCACCAACTCGACGAGTTTGAGGCCAAAACTCGACGAGTTGAGCTGTGTTTTAGCCTATAAATACCTTGCGAGATCACCTTCATTTCTCACACCAAAACCCACTTCCCTCTCACTCTAACTTCTCTCTAAACCTCCCAAAACACCCCTAAGCCCTAGGAAACTCCCCTAGCAATAGAAGAAAGCCCTGGAGCGCCCGAAGGCTCCGAAAAAAAGAGCTTTTCGGCTCAGAAGTTCTGCTCCAGCAGAGCCCGGTTTTTAGCAAAACCCGTTGTAAGTGAGATACGCCTACCCTACTTTAAATATAGCTTATATTTAAATATAATAAAGTTATTATGAACCTATAAACAAGATTTATCAGTGATTCCAAGTCGTTATATCGATTGATCTACTTACGGGGATGATGTCTAGGCTGTGATTTAGTGAGGTGTTCAAAGTGAGATTTCCAAACAGTATACTTTATATACCAAACGGACCCTACCTCCGATATGATCCTACCTGGTTGTTCCTTACTTGATAGATCATGAAAGTAGACTTTGAGTTATTGATGAATCTAGACTAATAATTAGTCGCAATAAAGGTTAGACTAAAACTTAGCGATAATAATGCTAGGTTTCGTCGAAGGAAAATAGAATCGTTAGAAGCGAAGCGCTGCCCGAGTTTGGAATCATCATTTTAATAGGTGAGCGCATAGTCCCTTTAATGAACATGATTTTAATACAAGTATTTATTGAAGTATTAAATATATGTTTATGTGTGAAATATTTGATGTTGCCTGAAATACGTGTTAAAGAGCATACTTGATAATATATGATGATTTAGGATAAAGAGTAAACCTAAATTAATTATGAGGAATATTGGGTAGTATCTTCTTATGAGTACGAGTGAGATATACACGGATAATAGAACTTTAAATTATTTCATAGATCCGGGAGCATGGATTAGACATATTCATTTGTCCCAAGTCTGAGAGTATGGATTGGGCACAGTCATTTGTCATTAATCCGGGAGCATGGATTAAGACATAGTCAGTTGTCCTTAGTCCGAGAGTATGGATAGGACATAGTTATTTGTCATTAATCCGGGAGTATGGATTTACACATAGACAATTGTCCCTAGTCCGAGAGTATGGAAGAGGCACAGTTATTGATCCGAGAGCATGGATTAGATCCGGGAGTATGGATTAAGTAAAGAGATAAATTTTATGGTCCGAGAGTATGGATAGTGTCGTTGTGAGGATCGACGGGGTGGGGTAAGAGTTGCTTTAATATGGTGAAATTGTATACTTTGTGAGTTCTAATATATATATATATATATATATATATATATATATATATATATATATATATATATATATAACATTGTGGGATTGAAATCCCTATGCACTCACCAGGTTTCCCAAACTGACCCACTCAATTTTATTTGTATCACAGGTGTCGATATGAAGCTACTTTACACTGAGAGATTTAAAAGAGATGTAGATCTCTAGTGTAAATGAATGTAAGGTCTGTTTATGCTTATGTTTCTGTATTGACAAGGACATCCCAATGTTTTAAAATAAATAAAATATATTTCTTCGGAAATTCTTTGATAACGTACTTATCATGTTTTCTGGGAACAAATTCTGCAACATATTTCTTTAAAAGATACTATGATTTTCAAAATAAAGCATAAACAAATCAGTCTTTTCTGGCAGTGAAAATGGGGATGTCATATTATCGAACATGGAAAGGTTACTAAGGATTGTTTTATGTAGGGGTTTGAGTAGAGCCGATCGCAGGGCAGAGACGTTTCAGCTATCATCCGACACTTGAGGTGAGTCTCCTCCAGTAAGGACGGGTAGAAGGCACAAATGTCAGCCCGTATGTATGATTGTATGTTTTCCGGATTACGATCTGATCCCGGGCGGGGCTCGAGGAATGTTTATATGTATGTTTCCGGACTAAGGTCCGATGTCGGGCGGTGCCCGAGGAATGTTTATATGTTTAGTTATACTCGTGGTCTTTGTGATACTTGTATGTGCCTGGTAGGGAGGTGAGTGTGGGCGAGGCCCATATCTCATCATTAGCTGAATAAGGACGGGGTTCCATATCTCATTATTAGTAGAGTAGGGGAGGGGCCCAGGATAGGCGAGGCCTTAGGACTGGAATATATAGTACTGTGTATGATTCTTTATGTGCTTGTATGATTATATGATATAGTTTATATGTGTATAGCGGGCGATGCCCAGAGACGGGCGGGGCCTAGAAGAAACAGATTTGTATACAGAGCGGGGCTCGATGCCTGGTGGGGCCTAATGCTGTGCGGTGCCTGAGGAAGGGACTGGGGACCAGTATATGTGTTATGTGTATGGTATGTGGTAGTATGTGGAACTCACTAAGCTTCATGCTTACAGTTTTCAGTTTTGGTTTCAGGTACTTCCAGTTGCAGAGAGAAGAGCTCGGGATGACTGCATTGCACACACCATGATGTTTAGCCTGGGATGTTTACTCTGATGTTTTGATTTGGAAACTCTGATAATAATGTTTTGAAATACTTTGACTCATGTTTTGATGAAATGGTTTGATAACTATAGTTTTATTTAATGGTTTAAAACGAAATTTTTGGTCATGATTTTTGGGATGTTACAGTAACAGATCAAAAGTAACCCATAAAATTAAAATGAAGATATTATATGGTGTAGTTTCAGAAAATAACCCTTTGCCTTTCCATTCTTCCACAATTTCATTGACTTTAAATAATAGGAACACAAATCATGTCGTGAAAAAGGGAAGATGATGGAAGGGTGTAGGACATTGCTAACGCGTTGTTGCGGGCGTATTAAACAAATAAATGTTCACTGCTAGTTGCACTATTAATCTAGCATAGAGAAGCAGGGTCGAATCTTCAGGGACACAACCTAACGGTCAATGCCTTTTTGCGTCAGGCACATTCTAGTCAAGAAACAGAAAATATAAAAAGGGGGTTTTTTTGAATTAAAATAAAAACTAAAAATTGTAGTGAAAGTAAATTAAACGAAAATAAATAATAAAAACAATTTCGGTTCTGCTGCGACTTTCCTAATCATGCAATCGGTTAAGATCTGATTATTCAGAATGCATTCTATCTAAGCTGATACTAAGAAAAACTAACAAGCTCTAGTATAATCTTGTTTACCTAAATTAGTTAACCAAAACAAGCTCTTTGAATTAACCTTAAATTTTTATTGTTCAATTAAACAAGCTCTTAATTAAATAAAAAAAATTGCATTAAGTTTTGTGTAAAATCCCCATCAATACCTAATACTTCTCACAAGCTCAGAAGCGTAAATATATGATTTTTACAGTTTATATCAGAGTTAAATCCCAACACTGAACCAATATGATACTTTTTACTTTTTACCAGTTGACAAGAACAATTACGGATTCTAATAACTGATTAACTGGAATGATAAAAACCCTAGCTAGGTGATCATACTAACAAGAATTTGAAACCAAACATTCATTAAGCTCAAAATTGAAAAATCTAGATAGAAACACAAAAAGAAAACCATATCTGAAAACTAATCAAATGAAAAGTATTATTCTATGTAGAACTGAAAACTAAGGTTTTAGACAGATATGATTAAAAACGAAACTAAACTAATAAAGAGAAACATTAACCGAATAATCAAGATAAACTAAACGAATGAGATGATTCGCAGTTTCAGATCCTCAGAAATCTTTGTAAGGTCTCAAAAATCGTCTTCAGAAGGGTATTATACCGTCTGGAATCGTCTAACCCTCGGATCTGATAATGGGGGTCATATTTATATGCGATATGGAAACTTTCAGAGAAAGAAACCGAAAAATGTGATTGCATATTTTGAAATACGATCGCATATTTTATGATTTTTTCCAGATTTGCCCCTCAATAATGCAGGATGCTACTTTCAACGTTTTCGGGACTTCGAGACAAAAATGCGATCGTATATTTTGGTTTTTTTCTTCAGATGACTTCCAGATGACTTATTTTGACCATGAGAAACTTTGTGGCAAAAATACGATTGCAAAAAAAAATGTGATCACTATACAATCACATTTTGGCCTATGTGACCGAATTTGTGGCCTTTTCACAAACACTAAAGTCGTCCGAAATTTTGTCTAGTTTTCATAACATTTTGAATCTCGTCTATCGGAGTTACGATTCATGAGATATGGTCAAAACACTGACAGGGGGTCAAAGCTGCTATCAACATCCTTTGGGCTTCAGATCGTAGCAATCTATCTTCGTATGATCAATTCGATCGAAATCTTCTTGATCAAAACATCTTACAAGAATTCCTCAACATCCTCCTTCAGTTCCAAATCCATTTAGGCTCCAAATATGCATCCAACTTCTCCCAAAGTACTACTCCACTCGAACTATCTGAAATTGACACAAAAATGCTAAGAGTACGGGAATTCTGATAAAAGACATGAACTGAAAATTATTTAAACAAATTACATGCAAATGTACAAAATGTGATACTAAATGATAATAAAAACTACCCTAAAAGATGCATAAAATGGAATCTATCAAATTTCCCCAAGCTTGAACCTTACTTGCCCTCAAGTAAGAAAAATGATTAAACATTATGAACAAATGGAAAGATGTAGAGGACCTAAAAAGAATTTAGAATAAAATAAAGGAACATAAAAACTTGAAATAAAAATACTTCACTCGTTTTTCTTCACATGATCAGATTCCACAACGAGGAAGCTCCAATGAAACCACTACCTAGACAACAGTCTCGATACTTTTATTGCAAATTCAGAATTCATATTTTAAGTCAAACCAAGCTTGAGCAAATAATTTTTACGACGAATTAAATTTTGTGAAAAACAGTGTATTTTTAAAAATATTTTCACAAAAATTCGTTAATAAAAACTTAGCTTGACCGACCCCTCCTTTTTTTCCAAACTCGTCCAGTAAACGTGGCAAGCTTCATTATGGACATAAAATCCAAGCTTACCCCTATGATTCCACTATCGAGGTATCAATCTCATTATACCACACATCTTCTTTGTGTTGATCAACTCTTCATATTTAACTTGCTTGCTTCTTGATTTCGAATTGAACTTGACTTGTATTTGACTTTGAATTTCAGATTTCTTCAAGTTGCTTGATGTACCATTTCTAACATATATATTGAATGGGCACGAATTTTACTTTGTGGTCCATCATATCTTCAATACATCAAAAATGATAATAAATTGTGGATATAACAAGAGTTCTCTTTAACCTCAAAAGGCGTAGAAATTATAGGGTTCAATACTTCAAGGAAAGAAAAGGGTTATCAAATCTAGGTTCTTTTTAAGGCATCTAATAAAATTATTTCTAAAACACTGTTCGTTTTTCTATCCTACACTTCCATTGTAAAAATTATCTGACTCATGTGTTGGTTCATATTTCGAAAACATTTAAAGCACTTGAAAAGATAATTCTTAAAATTGATTGTAATGAGACTGTTATTTTCAATAACTATCACACTTCATCTTAACAGAGCTATCGAATGTAAAAAGATATCCTCATCTCATGATTTTTTTTAAATCCAGAAAATAAAAAATAAATAGAAATAACTAGAAATAAAATCTTTTTGATTTTTTTTTATGAATGCAGAAAAATAAAAAGGAAAATATTTTTTGGACTTTTCGAATTTTTTATGCAAATGCAATGCAGAAAATAAAATGCAAAAAGGAAAATAAAATTTGAAAATTTTTGCCTAAAAATCAAAAAATTTAAAATTTTAAACAAAAAAATGCAAATTTTTACAATAACCCCCCCCCCCCCCCCAAGCTTAAAATGATGCATTGTCGTTAATGCTCAAAGATGAACGAACAACTCAATAAAGCATATAAAAATAAAAAGGGTGCAACTAGGAATAAATGTACCTGATAAGTTTGAAAAAATTCTGATTTTGACGATGAATGTTAATGAAAATTTTGAATTTCAGCAACTTTTTAGATCCCCTGATTTCTCCAAGCTTGCTTGGAACTGTGACTATCTCTTTATTGAAAACGTAAAAAAAAAACTAAAAACTACTCATCAGGTTGCCTCCCAGAAAGCTGCTCATTTTTAAAGTTGTTGGCTCTACTTTGCTCAACCAGATTTGCTAACTCGTGTGGTTGGGACTTCTCTGAAGTTCAATTCTCTTCCTTGTCACTCCAGATCCTTTTATGGCAAGATTGGTGGATCTAGAACTTGTCCTACAAACTGAAAAGACTTCAGATTGTCTTCAGATAGGTTTTTCAAATGATTTCCAGACTCCTTTTGTTTTTTGATCTTCCTTTTCTTTCCAGAAATCTTCTCATTGAATTCTTCAGATTCTGTTCTTTTCAAAAAAAAAAATTCAGAAACTTTCGCAGCAAAAATCATCACTTTTTCTTTAATACTTTTTTCTAGAAATCATCTTTTCTTCCTCCCCAAGCTTATCTTTTTCTGCCAGCCCCTTCTCTGATGTTTCTTCAACAAAAATTATATATTCCTTCTCCGTTTCAGTTTTATCAGCTTCTACTAATTTCTTTTCAACAACCAATTTCCCTCCTTCGATTTCCCCAAGCTTTCCCTTTTCCAGCTCTTCTGATGTGTCTAATAAATTTCTGTCTACAAATATTTCTTACACAGAGACATTAGAAAACTCACAGCAACCCTCAGATAAAAGACTGCTGGTACCCAGATAATTAACAGAAATATTATCAAAAGGAAAATTATCATCATAAATTTTAAAATTAACCACTTCCTCATCAAACTCCATTGAAATCGTGCCATTAAAAACATCTATTTTTGTTTTTGCAGTTTTCATAAATAGCCTTCCCAAAATGATAGATTTTTTATCTGATATGTTTAAATCACCCATGTCCAAAATATAAAAATCAACGGGAAAGATCAGATTATCGACTTGGAGAAGAACATCCTCAGTACACCTTTTAGGTGTACTGTCAAGTGGTTAGCCAACTTGATAATTGTCCCAGTCTTTTGTAAAGTTCCCAATTTTAATTTTTCAAAAATAGAAAAGGGAAGGACATTGACTGATGCACCTAAGTCAAGCATGGAATTTGAAAAATTAAGGTTCCCCAATTTACCAGGAACTGAGATAATCCCCGGATCCTGGCACTTTGGAGGTAAACCCTTTTGCAAAATGGCAGAAATATTTTCGCCAACTTTGATAGTTTCATTAAATTTCATTTTTTTTCTTTGAAACACATAAATCTTTCAGAAACTTAGCATATCGAGGGATATGTTGGATAACATCTAAAAGTGGAAGATTTACCTCAACCTTACGACAAATTTCTGTTGGGACTAAAACCCTAATTGTGATTTGATGAACAAGATGCGGAAAATAAGAACAAACACAAATATGAAGATTATGTCAAATGATTACTCGATTTATTCAAAACATGAGGAATAAATTACACTTTCAGCATAGACTAAAGAATCTAACACTACATAAGAAACCTCACGTGGCGGCTACATTTTGCCTCACTCTTAACCCTAATAATGAATAATACATGACTATTTATAGGGAAAAGACAAGTCTTGGGCTTTTAACCTACACTTCATCAAGGGGGCCCATTGCCATCATCCATGGAGTGCTTTGAAACCTTACAATCTCCCCCTCAAAGTATGGAATGGATGACAATGCTTTAACATCCAATACAAGCATCTAGCAAATAAAAAGATCTGCAACGAGGAATATATGAAGCAATCCACGAATCTTGATTCTTCAATAGTCTTCAAACACGGGCTCTAGGATATATAAACCAAGCACTGAAGTAATGTCTTTAAACTTCATTTTCGAATGTAATCCTAAAAAAAACTTCATGAAAACCAAACCCACCATAAAAAACCCATTTCAGAACAAAGAAACCAAATCACTTCTTGTCTTTGAAGAGCTCCCCCTCCAAGTCACAATGATCTTCAAATAAGCTAATGATATAAGCCATCAAAAAATATCATGTAACAACCCAAACTTTAAGATTCGTAATGTCACTTGATCGAGAAAATACTAGAAGTCGGAGATATAACAAGTCCTTAGCAGAGCTCGATAAAGAACTTCCGCTGTAAATGATACTTCTCTGTAAAACCTTTAGCAGAGCTCGATGAAGAACTTCCGCTGTAAAAGCTACCTTCATAATTCTACCACAAGCTTTATCAAAAAGTCACAAATCCAATTTCGAATGGCCATACCAAATTCTCCCCCGATTTATAATCAAAAATGTGATTATAAAGCCTTCAAATGGTCATGAGAATGATCTTGAATGAATAAAAACTTATCGTGCTTCCCCGTGACAAAATGATATACATAACAAAGTATAAAATCCGAAAAAGTCGTGAAAATTTGACGTTATCACGAAAAACGACTTTCCGAACCCCTGAGACTTGATGGAATCTTTATTTTTCTGTTCACGAAAAAAAATATGTGCATTAAATAATTCAAAACTGTTCACCAGCCCTTAAAATTGCAAACTTTTCGAAAAATGGGCTGAAATTGGCACTTGCTGAAAAACAGGGGATGGAATGGTAATTCTGCATCAATATACCCCTTTATTTGTAACAATTTCTAGGATTGGTCCAAAAATATCAAACTGTGAAAACAACAGGGACCAAAAGTGCCAATTCGCTGAAGTTATAGGGACCACATATGAAACATTAAAGCATCTTCTTCCCCATTTAAACACCTGATAAAAGGGATGCAGCGACTGGAACAAATGCGAGGCCCCAAAATTAATACCCGCGAATTATACTTTCGTTCCAAGTACTAGGATCGTTTGAGAGATGTGAGATGCGAATCGACCATTCGTTCCAAGTACAAGCAACCGAAACCAAGTTCGGTCCAGGTTCATTGAAACGAAACCATGTTCGGTCCGAGCACAGGTTCGCTTTCGGTCCTTACCTCTTTCGTTCCAAGCATAATCACGCGAACCCAAGTTAGATCGAGGTTCGTTCCAAGTCCGTCGATTATACCCCAAGGCGAATCTCCATTCTGAGGTTCGCTTATTGTTCTCACTCTACATTCTCTTCAAGACCTTTCGTTCCAAGTTTTAACAAGCGAACCCAAATATTCCAAACTCCGAATCAATTGGCTCCGATTGTTCGTGAAAAGGAACGCAAGCACAGACAAAAAAGCTCGAATCGTTCACAGGTGAGATGTTCGCAGTATCTCAAATTTTGACTTTTCATTTGACTGGCAATTGCGAACAGATCCACACCAATTTCATCTGAGTTCCAATCACGACTGTGAGTCCATCCAATACGAACCACACTTCCAATTTTGACTTTTCTTTCATTAACCGACAAGATCGATTATTGACAAACCCAAAAACATCTTTTCTCAGATCAATACAATCCCAAAAAAAATCGATATCCAATAAAAGAACGGATTCACAAGTTTGAACACAAAATCAAAAATCGATTTTGATAATAGTATCGTTCACAGATAACGACTCATGAATGGAAGAACAAAGATTTCAAGATACGATATTTACAGTTGGGTCGACTGGTAATAGTATCAAAACAACAATCGATTATTCAAGTGTTGACAAACAATAGCATCAGTCAATCGTTGATAGTTAATTTTGACGAACTTAGATAGATCGATCTTTCGAAAAACCATACCAAGCAGAAGTGACGCAAATGGAAGTTCTTGATATTGAATTAAAGCAAAAGGGATGGACAATGAACAGTGAGTCGGCCAAAAGATTGGGCCAGATCAAAATAAATTGTACGCACGGATCAATTGGGTCAAAACAAATAACTAAAATCGATTGATTTTTGGATTAAGCGAACAAACAGATCCATTATGAACATATGAACGAATCAGATTGAAAAAAATACCAGATGAACAGTATAAATCTCCATGAACAGTAACTTGTACAAAAATCTTGATTCCATACCGCCAAAACACCAAAATCTTCAATAACTTGTGCAGAAAATCATCAAATCAAGAACCGATACTTCAAAAATCAATAGATCTTCAAAGACCCGCTATGATACCACTTGTTGGGATTAAAACCCTAATTTTGATTTGATGAATAAGATGCGGAAAATAAGAACAAACACAAATAAAGAAGATATGTCGAATGATCACTCGATTTATTCAAAACATGAGGAATAAATTACACTTTCAGCATAGACTAAAGAATCTAACACTACATAAGAAATCTCACGTGGCGGCTACATTTTGCCTCACTCTTAACCCTAATTATGAATAATACATGACTATTTATAGGGAAAAGACAAGTCTTGGGCTTTTAACCTACACTTCATCAAGGGGCCCATTGTCATCATCCATGGAGTGCTTTGAAACCCTACAATTTCCATAATGTCTTCATCCTCTCTTTCATGCTTCATATTTCTCAATCTTGATGGAAATGGAGGTAGAGGTTTGTACTCCTTCAGATTCGGTTGGACTGGTGTTGGAGTCTCTTTTCCTTTATCTTCTTTAGCATCTTCTTCAACCAAAACCTCTTCAAACTCTTCTTCTTCTTTTTTTTTCTGATTCTTTTACATCTTCTTCTTCAACCATAACTTCTTCATAGTCTTCATCAGCTTCTTCTTCTTCTAGTTCAGAAGCACATGGGCCTCCATAATTTTTCCCACTTCTCAAGGAAGTAGCACTCACATTGTGCTTTAGATTGTTTTTAGTGTGGCCCGGTAACTTTCCTTGAGATTCCATAAGACCCATAGAAGTGGCAAGTTGAGACACCTGTTGTTCCAGATTCTTGATCGCGAGTCTACAGGCCATTGATGTGATGACGGCAGGACCGATATAGTACCGTGAGCTTATCGTTTAGTGGTTAGCAGGTGTCACGATGTATCGTGGACTAGTGGTTGTATGATTTGTATGGGTAAGACCTGATAGCCTTTTAATTGAGTGTCTTAGGTCTCGGATCATTAGCTTTCTTGGCATATTTAGGTGATATTGCATTGTGGGAGTCGGGAGACGCAGTGGCCAACTGGTTTGGATCATGTGGGCAGTTAAAGGTTGTTGGGAATAATAGTTGTGCATTAGTAGTCACTTGCAGAGTGTTTGCATTATGAACCCCGTTTGCTTGCAAGCTATTATCAGGAGTTCGGTTGCTAATGTTAGGTATCGGTTATGGAATCTCAAGTCATGAAGTTCATTGTGAATGTCTCAAGTAATTTTTCAGGTGGGGGTACACCTGAGTTGATATTGGATTTGAATGCAATGTGAGAATTCTTGGATTAACCATCCCTATGCTCGTGGGATCAGCAGGTTGGTGACGACTTGTCAGGAAGTCAAGTGCGTATTTAAGGTTGTTAGGCACAACCTCCGGATTAGGGATTGGGTGAAATTCACTACCGATATATTTTGAGTATTACTTATGCATGGTAGAGTAGTGTTCCTAGTCAGAGACTAGGGGAGGGTACAACGAATGAATGATCAGCAACCTAGGGAATAATTTATGGGGTTTAAATTGATGGGTTCATGTTTTCAGGAAGTTTCCTGCTTTGAGTGGTTATCGCTGTAATCTGAGGTCTTTTAGTTGGCAAGAGTAAGGTAGTTGTTTCAGTTTACAGGCAGAGCAGTTGTGTTTCTTTCTTTCGCTGAGGGCGGAGTGCTAAGGTTCATTATTTCGGAGGTATAAGTGCTTTCTGCGAAGATGGGGTTTGGTGGTAGGATTGGGAGGCGGTCGTCAGTATGGGATGAATCTTCGATCTTAAATGGAATGCAGGAAGTTTAGGAAGGATCGACTAGCATGGTAGAGGAAATAGTAATGAATGATTTTGAGGACGAAATCTAATTTGCGTGGGGGAGAGTTGTAACATCCTATTTCGAGAAGTTTCTTATTTTGGGATTGTGGGAAAAAATGGATCAAGAAAAGGCCTTGGGCTTCAAGGGACTAAGGTTTACTCACTATTGGATGTTGATAATATTGTTTATACAATCCAATCCCTTGGTTCTGTTATGGAATCAGAGGGTAAAACAAGGAAAAATGATGTTCCAGGTGTCTTTATGAATTTAGGATTTAATATTGGAAGGTTTTTGTAACATCCCAAAAATCATGACCGAACATTTCTTTTTAAAACACTACTAAACCATAAGTATTAAATCGTTTCAACCATAACTAAAGGGTTATATAACAAATCGGAGTATCATTTCAAAACACTTGTTCATTTTATCAGAGTAAACATCCCAGGCTAATCTTCTTGGTGTGTGCCATGCGATCATCCCGAGCTCTTCACTCCGTTACCGGAAGTACCTGAAACCAAAATTGAAAACCGTAAGCACGAAGCTTAGTGAGTTCCCCAACATACCACATACCATATACACATAACCAAGAACACATAACCACATACTGGGCCCCCGCCCGCTGCATCGGGCCTCGCCCGGCATCGGGACCCGCCCGGCATCAGGCCCCGCTCGGTATACAGATATGTCTCCCTTAGGCCCCGCCTGTCTCCGGGCCTCGCCCGCTACACACATACATACAATCAAATAGCATACTAGAATATACATAAACATACTCTAACTGTACCCTGATCTAAGGCCTCGCCTAACTTGGGCCCCGCCCCTGGTCTGCTACAGAAGTAGTGGAACCCCGTCCATACTCCTACTAGTAGTGAGATACAGGCCCCCACCCACACTCACATCCTTTCTATCACGTACCTCGCCCCTACTCTGCTAATCATCGAGATATGGAACCCCATCCATACTCATCTAGTGATGAGATACGGGACCTCGCCCACACTCACCTCCCTACCAGGCACATATAAGTATCACGTAGACAACAAGTATAATCTAACATACAACATAAGAATCTTCCTCGGGATTACCCCGGCATCAGACCCCCGGTCCGGAGACATACTATTATCTATCATACTTCGGGCTTACCCCGACATCGGACCCTCGGTCCGGAACCTATCGTACTGACACATGCAAGAATCACAAAGACCTCTAGCATCCTAACATTCCTCAGGCCTCGCCCGACATCAGGTCGTAACCTGGAATATATAACAATAATTGCCTAGGGCTAACCCCCGGGCCTTCCTTCTATACATAAACATAACCATAAACATAATGGGCTGACATTGTGGCCGTAGACCCATGCACACAGTGAGGAGACTCACCCCGCACTGCTGAAGACTAGCTGAACACTTCTGACTGCTAACCGGCAACTTCTGAACTGTTGATCCTTCGGCTTCCCAAACTATCAATACCCAAAATAACATTTAGACCACAATACCCTCAAAAGTCAACCCAGGTCAAACTTGGTCAAAGTCAACGGTCAAGGTCAACGCTCCGAGTTGACCCAACAACTCGTCGATTTGACCCACCAACTCGTCGAGTCCCACAGTCCACACAAAACTCTGGACTTCGATGCTACTCGCCGAGTTCTCCGTGAACTCGTCGAGTGCACTTTCAACACATCGGGACCCTCCTTCATCAGACTCGTTGAGTTCCCCTTTGAACTCACCGAGTCCACCTTCATAAATTAAGGAGATTGCCTTAGACTCGCCGACTTCCTTCCTTGAACTCGTCGAGTATGATGATCTTCATGTCCACTATGGACCCAGACTAACTGAGTCCCTTACCAACTCAACTCATACCCTTTTAATAAAAGGGTTTGGGGTAGAAAAACGGTCTGACGCGCTGAGTCCCACAAGTGACTCGTCGAGTCCCTCTACGTCCCAATCTATTTAGACGATTCTGAGGATCTCAAAGCATTCAGAACATAGATCTGGACCCAACCACCTCATATCCATGCAAAGCTACTGCCTTTTTCCTCCATTCATGGCCTTTTGAGCTAAAAAGGCCAAAAGAACACTTCATATGCTTGCATGGGGATTCCTATGGCATAAAG
Source organism: Lactuca virosa (assembly GCF_052849685.1). Classification (NCBI taxonomy): domain Eukaryota; kingdom Viridiplantae; phylum Streptophyta; class Magnoliopsida; order Asterales; family Asteraceae; genus Lactuca; species Lactuca virosa. The sequence continues at coordinate 116,393,860 of NC_136433.1, forward strand.
CTTGCACCTTTATGCCATAACAGCCCTTAGTGGTGCTAGATCTAAAAACACAAGCCCTTGGGACGTCCATTCCTCTCGTGCTAGGGCTCTTAGACCAAAAACCCCCAAAAGTGACAAAGAAGAGATCTACATGCATAATGATCAAGGTGGAAGATTTCTTACCAGAAAATGGAGGAGAATGCAAGAGGTTTTGGATCTACTAATCTATTCTTATATCCCCAAGGCTTCACCCTCTTCTTCAAGCTTCACCACACTCAAAAATGCTCACAAACTCATGGAAGGCACTAGGGTTTCGTTCTGGTCTTGAGAGAGAATCCAAGAGGCTGAGGAAATGAGAATGTGATGCTTAAACAGGGCACCAAGTCCCAAAATTAGGGTTTCCCAACCCAGACCAGACTCGCCGAGTCAGTCCCCCGACTCACCGAGTCGGCCACTTAATCCGCGACACGAAACTCGCTTCTACTCGTCGAGTTCTTCCCTGGACTCGACAAGTTAACTCCTTGACTTAGGGTTTTCCTTTCCTTTCTTGGTCTTCTGAATTCGGGTTGTTACAGTTTTAAGGCAGGGGAGAGTTGATAGAATTGTAGAGCTTCTCAATGCCTTTCAGTGGACATAAAGAACGTCGAAATCGAAGTTGGAATGAAGAAGTTATGACCGTTTGAAGTTACGAGGATTTTGGGCTAAGCCGAGTATCCTGGGCATATAGGGATTATGTTGGGCGTAAAGGCTCAAGTTTGATCGCGGAAGGCAACCACGTATGCTGGGCGTATATGGCATACACTGGGCATACGGATATTTGCGACAAACCCTAGTTTTTAGGGTTTGGACCTTATTTAAACACTTTATCTTTCTCTTGGATCTTCTTATCATCAACCTCCTTCCCTCTAAAGACTCCCCACGAACCCCTAGCTTGTTCTTGTGTGTTTTTGAGCCTTGGTGTTAATCTTTTGGCATTTTGGTACTCTTTGAAGAAGGAAGATCTTGGTGGTGAAGCTTTGGTTGGATTAAAGCTTAAAGATCTAGAGTCTTCATCAACTTTGCTAGCATTTGAAGGCATAAAGCTCTTATATTGATGACTCTAAGTGTTAGATCTGATTTAGGGCTTGTTTTGAGCTTAATATGGTCCCTTGAGTCATCCTTGTGAGTATGAGCTACTCTTGGAAGCTTAGAATGTTAGATCTTAGCATTTATGATGTTTTTAGGGGATAAAAAGGTCATCTTGATGGGTTTTGATGAAGCATGTAAGAGTTGGTATCCATATTATGGACTTAGATGGATAAAAACGAGTATTGGGTCCCATTAAGACATGCAAACGAGTAAAGTTGCCAACTTTACGTATTAAGAATTTATTGGCAGTAGATATGAGGTTTGGGCGTTGTGGGCTTAATGGATTAAGTCATTTGGATTGAGAAATGGGGACTGACCAGTACGTTGGGTGTACTCCAGAGTACGCTGCTTATACTGGGCTAAACATGTGTACGGTGGACGTAAGTCTGAGTATGCTGGTCGTACTCAGCAGTTGTTGACTAGTTTTGACTTTTGTGGACCTGTTGGCCTTTGGTCAACTATTGAGTAGCTTGGACTTATTGGGAGGGGGGGGGGGAAATGGTCTTTTGCCCACTCTTAGAATTGTTGAGTTGTTGTCTCGCTCGATGGGTATTATCTTAACTATTAATTAGGATAATGGTTTTTACTTGATTAGTGTACGTGGAGCTTTCTTCGCATCGAATCGTGAGCATAGTTGGTTATCGACTAGTTGAGGTGAGTTTGCTCACTATATTGTAGGACACTAGGGTATGTTATGTGTTTGTAATCTTTGTGACTCCTGTTGTATGTGTTGTATGCATTTGTGCCTGTTTGATATATATATATATATATATATATATATATATATATATATATATATATATATATATATATATATATATATATATATATATATATATATATATATATATATATATATATATATAGACACACACACACACATATGATTCGAAAGGGAAGAGCATGGCTTGATCATAATGCTTCCACCCATCTTTCAGCAATCATATGATTCTTATATTGTACTCTGATAACTGTTTTACTCTGATATACTTTTGAATGATTGAAATGGTTAAATGGTGTTTTTGGTTGACTTAAAAATGAAATTTTTACCTTATAATTTTTGGGACGTTATAGGAGATCATCCCCATTCCTACACATTTGAAGGAAGCTTGCCTATGCAAGGGTTTTTGTTCAACCCTCACATGATCAACCTTCAAATGGATTCTTAATGTTCCTCCTTACTATATTACTTCGTTTGCTCACTTATTTAATCTTTTTAACAATCAATTTTCTTGTAGCAGAACATTCGAGAAGATCACTAGTGATCTTTACCGGGTAGTTCAGGATCCTAAGGAATCCCTTAGGGATTTTTTGAACAGGTTGGGTAGGGAAGCCCTAAGTATCCCCAACATCGATATGGCAACTGCCGTAGAAGCCTTCAAAATGGGCTTAAAGAAGGACTCTGCTTTCTACGAAGACCTTATAATGACTCCATGCAAAAGAATGGACAAAGTGAGAAACAAAGCACTAAAATTCATAAGGATCGAACAAGACAAGGAGATCCAAAAAGAGGAGTAACCCACCAAGCTCCTATGATAACCCCAATAGGAAGGCCGACTCCTCGGCCCAAAGATCCTATAAGTCTAAACCTTATTCTAGACCTGATCATCATACGGTCAACGCCCTTGAAGATGAAGGGGAGGAAGAAGAATTTCCTAAGATCATTAACTATTGCTTTTCTGTGGATGTTTCAGCTTTAATATTTGCTATGCAGGATCTTGGCGACAAAGCAAGATGGCCAAGAAAGAGAGAAAAGTCCACCAACTGGAAAGATAAGTCCAAAGGGTGTGCATACCACGAGGACTTTGGTCACGTTACGGAATATTGCATAGCCCTCATGAAGGAGATCAGTTACCTACTCATCAAGGGATACTTTAAATACATCATTGGAAGAAGAAAAGAAAGATCCAAAGAACAGGATGAGGATCCTCATAAGATCCTAGAGAAACCAGGATCCCCTCATGTGGATGCCAAGGTAATCATTTTTATCTCAGGAGGATCTGACATCTGTGGTACCTCTTATTCTGCAGCAAAAAGGCATGCCAAAGTGTTGAAACAGAGAAAAAAGAAAGACCTAATAAGAATACGTAATTCACAAACGAGACGGAGTTCACCTTCGACGAAACAGATAGAGTAGACGTCCAGGATCCCCATTACGATGGACTGGCGATTACTATTTACATCGCCGACCATTTTGTTAGAAGGATCCTTGTCGAAGGAGGATCCTCGGCCAACATTATACTCCTGGATGATTTAAAAAGGATGAACATCCCAGAGTCCGAAATAGTCAAAATATCCTCAGTGCTAATAGGATTCTGTGGCGAAACAAAGCATACAGTCGGCGAAATAAAGTTGCCTATCTACATAGAGGGGGTAAACTCTATGCAACGATTTTGTGTAATTGATACATTATCCCCCTATAATGTTATATTAGGAAGGCCACGAATCCACAACATGAAGGAGGTCCCATCAACATACCATCAATGTGTAAAGATGCCCACCCCATGGGGGACAATGAAGATCACAGGTGAGCAAATAGAATCCAAGGAGTGCTACAAGACATCGATGAAGACTTCTACACTCCCACAACAAGCATAACAATTAAAGAAAAGGGCACAAGATGTACTAGAAGCCGAAGAACAAGATACAAAAGAAGTGCCCCTTGATCTTAAGGATCCCGATATGAAAGTACTCATAGGATCCTCACTGCCGGAAAACATAGAAGAAGATATAATAAAGTTCCTGAAAGAATGAAGGAAAACCTTCGCATGGAAACATGAAGACATGACAAGTATAGACAAAAATATTATAACTCACAAACTGAACATTGATCCTTCTTTCAGGCCCTTACATCAAAAAATAAGGAAGTTTGCACTCGAGAGCAATCAGATCATCCAAGAAGAAATAGAAAAACTTCTTAAAATAGGGATGATCAAGGAGGTGAAGTTCCCAAGGTGGCTAGCCAACGTGGTCGTCATACATAAGAAGAATGGTAAATGGAGAGTATGTGTGGACTATACAGATCTTAACAAGGCTTGTCCTAAGGATCCTTTCCCCCTGCCACACAAAGATTCCATGATGGATGCTATGGATGGCCATGAACCATTAATATTCATGGATGCAACAGCAGGGTTCCAAAAAATTCTAATGGAACTATTTGACCAAGAGGATACCACACTTATAACCCCAATAGGTATATATTGCTATATTGCCACGCCCTTTGGTCTTAAAAACACAGGTGCAACATACCAATGGCTAGTTAACCGGATGTTCAAGGGCAAACTGGGGGACACCATGGAAGTCTACATCGATGACATGGTGGTCAAGTCAAATAAAGTTGAAGATCACCTCAAGGATATTGAAGAAGCTTTCAACATGCTAGACGAATACAACATGAAGTCGAATCCTTCCAAATTCCATTTTGGAATGAGATCATGAAATTTCCTTGGATAAAAGGTAACAAAAAGAGGAATATAAGCAAGTATGGAGCAAATAAAGGCCATCATCGACTTAAGATCCCCATCCTCAATAAAGAATATTCAAAAACTAAAAGGAAGAGTAGCAGCCCTAAACAGGTACATCTCAAGATCCTCAGAGAGGTGTAAACCTTTCTACGACATCTTGAAGAAGAAAAAAAGGTTTGAATGGAATAAAAAGCACAAAGAAGCTTTTCAGGAGCTTAAAAATTATTTAAGTTTAGCACCCTTGTTAGTCAAACCATTAGATGGGGAACCGCTCCTTGTATACCTTTCAGTATCCTCTAACGATGTAAGTGCAATTTTAGCCAAGGATCTTAACGGGGACCAACATTCCATCTACTATGTAAGTAAAAGTCTCTTGGATCTCGAGACAAAATACTCCCATCTTGAAAAAACTAATACTTGCATTAGTAACTGCTTCCACAAAATTAAGACACTATTTTGAAGCACATACTATACATGTAAGAACTAATTACCCCATTAAGAATGTTATGCGAAAACCAGAGATGTCAGGTAGGATGGAAAAATGGTCTGTAAATCTAATCACATATGACATCAAATATGAACCGAGATCAGAAATAAAATCACAAGCACAAAAGACTTTGTGGCTGATTTTAGTGATGATCTACAACCTGAAGCAGAATTGGAAAGCAAGGAACTCCATACAAAAGAAAGCATGGGAAGATGGACACTCTTCACTGATGCAGATTCCAATTTTAGAGGAAAAGGCCTAGGGGTCATACTAAAATCGCCACTAGGGGACATCATACCCCAGGCAGTCAGCTGTGAATTCGATGCAACCAACAATGAGGAGGAATACGAAGCACTCATCATGGGATTACAGTTGGCCAAGGATCTTCAGGTATTCGTTGATTCCTTATTATTAACTAATCATTTTAATGGATTCTATGCAGTAAAAGGCGAAAGACTAGCACTGTAGTATCTTCCCTCAGGATTGGCCAATCTAGGATCTTCCCAGTGAAAAGAATACCGAGGCAAACACATTGGCCAATCTAGGATCTTCCTGCAGGATCCCGTCATAAACCAGGATCCCAACGATAGAGGATTCCTATAACCCATATACTGATCCCAGCGATAGAGGATCCCTCCAACAAAGCAGATAATCCTAATGATTATAATCGAACAATGAATTTAGCAACAATCAAAGATACTGACCCGTAATCACTTCTTCAAGATCCTAATTGTCAGGATCCCAACATCCTGGATCCTATGCAAACTTTGAAATCCTGGATCCATCCCATTATTGAGTATCTCCAAGATGGCACGATTCCAAGAGAAGACAAAAGCGATGGGGCATTCCAGATGATGGTCTCTTGCTTTAAATGATTCAAGGGAAGCTATATAGGAAATCCATGGTTGGTCCATACTTGAGATGCTTGGAAAGTCATGAAGCTACCAAAGTGTTAAAGGACATACATGAAGGAGATTGTAGTAACCATACTGGGGGCAGATCCTTATGCTCCAAAGTATTAAGGACGTGATACTACAAGCCAACGATGAAGAAATATGCCTTCTTATACGCACATAAATTTGATGCTTGTCAAAGGCATAGCAACATCCTTCATCAACCTACAGAACCATTATATCATATCAATGACAGACTATTACTCAATAATGGTAAGTTACATAAAGCTCCCGGTGGAAAGGTCTTCATGCTAGTAATGACACACTATTACTCAAAATGGATAGAGGTTGAAGCCTTTGTTCAAATACGAGACACAGAAGTAGAGGTGCACAAAAATCGGTCCTGAACCGGTCCTGGATCGGTCCTAAGTCGGTCCTTTTTCTTTCGGATCGGTCTTTTTTTGGACCGGTCGTTTTTAGACCGGTCCTGATCGATTATTGGTCGGTCCTTTTTCGATCCCATCATTTATTGGATCAGTCTTTTTTTGGACCGGTTTCGCTCTAATCTGGTCCGATACCGGTCTTTTTCGGTTCGGATTCGGATTGTTTTCGGGTTTGGTTTCGGCTTTTCCAATTTTTTTTGCTCCGATTGTCTTATCATCAAGTACACATATAAATATAATAACTTCAACATTTTTATAAATACACATATAACTCCAACATATCATTAATATATTAAACTTAAAATTTGGGTTCATAATATTACATAGAAAACTTAAAGATATTGGGTTCATAACACTGCATAAAAACTTAGAAAATGCAAATAAGTTCAAAACATTAGTGAGTATTTATAAGAAGTCAGAAAAAGTAAGAAATAGCATTTATAATTGTAGCCGTTGATGAGTAATTTAGTACTCCATTACATTATTGATTAGTTAATATAGATTAAAAAGAAAATGGGAAGGGAACTTTACTCATCCCACATCGGTTGTGTTAAAGAAAAAGCAAAGTTTGGAGCATTATAAAATGGAAAGGAAGATAGGCTCCAAACACACACACAACAAGTGACACAAAAGGATTGCTTAATCGGAGCCTCATAGGTCTGTTGCTTAAATGGGCTTCCGAGAATATTTGGATTTTCAGTTTAAACTTTTTGGAGCCTAGGATCGGTTGGACTGACTCCTGTTCAAAAATTTGACTGGTTCATTTTATGACCGGTTCATTATTGGACTGGTCTTAGGATCGGTTAAGGACTGCCACGTATGTGTTTTTAAGGACAGATTAAGGCCTTCAGTCCGGACTGCTAATGGACTGACCGATCAAGAACTAGTTCAGGACAGGTTCAGTTCATATACATTTTTTTTGGATTGGTTTAGACGGGTTCTTTTGCCCACCTCTACACAAAAGTAGTCTCGTTTATGAAATGTAATATCTTGACTAGGTTCGGGATCCCTACACAGATCATATGTGACAATGGATCCCAATTCATAAGCAAAAGGACTAGAGACTTTTGCTCGAGTTGGGGAATTAAAATGATAATGTCCACTCCTTTTCATCCTCAAGCTAATGGTCAAGCTGAATCCAATAACAAGATCATAGTTAATTTGAAGAAAATATTAGACAAAAAGAAAGGAAGATGTGCAGAAGAACTCCCTTTCGTCCTATGGGCAGATATGACCACTTCGAAAATAGCCACTGGCCAAACTCCATACGCCTTGGTGTTTGGAATAGAAGTCATGATCCTTACTGAAGTAGTGATCCTAAGAACAAGATACCAACTACATGATCAAGAGAATAACAATAGGATCCTAGCCCAGGATCTTGACACTATCGATGAACTCAGGGATCTTGCTAGGATCTGGATTGATGCTAATCAACAAAGGATCACCAAAGCATACCATAATAACATTAAAATATGAAGATTCCAATAGGTGACTTGGTCCTTAGGAAAACATTCCAAAATACCAAGGATCCTAATGCAAGTAAAATGGAACCTAAATGGGAAGGGCCATATCTCATTGATTTAAAAGCAGGAAAGGGGGCATATTGGCTAGCTACCCTTAAAGGAAACGTCTTACCTAGATCTTGGAATGTTGTACATATCAAGCATACTTCATGTAAGTTGTATTAATCATTTTCCAACAAACTCAAGGTGCATACTCTCTAGCCGTTACTTTTATTTGATTCTTTTTTATTTAATTTTTCAAAATCCATTACTCACTTAAGAATCGGAGGGACAATAGCCAAGCTAACGACCACCCCAAGCTAATGTTTGTAACGTACAAGAATGTAAGGATCCTAATAACCATGAATAGAGACTGATCATCTCTCCTACGATTAAGGGTACTTAATCCCCTCTAAGGTTTAAAGATTTAATAACCTCTTTCACACAAGATAATGTTTCCACACCTCGTTTGGACGCACGATATCTAGCTATGGGATGTGAATAAGGGGATCATTCCACGCTTTAGTGACTTGGCAACTGTATTATTTATGAACATATGTTAAGATCCTAAAGCTTAAATCTAAGGTTTATAACATTATCATGTTATCCTATGTCGGGATCCTCCCCAGTAAAATCCTAAGGTTTATAACATTATCATATTATCTTACGAGTTGGGATTTCCCCCAGTTAGTATGGGATGTTCCCCAGTTATTATTTGAAGTGGGATTTTCCCCAACAATTATAGGATTTTCTCCAGTTATTATTTGAAGTGAGATTTTCCCCAGTTATTATGGGATTTTCCCCAGTTATTATTTGAAGTGGGATTTTCCCCCGCTATTATGGGATTTTTCACAGTTGTTATCTAAAGTGGGATCTTCCCCAGTTATTTTCTAAGCAATATTTCTCTCAGTTAAAAAGCAAAGTAAGGATCTTCAAATATCTCTTAATAGGGATCCTTCTCTATGTACACTCCAAAGATCACATGCAACTAAAGGGATCATAGCTCGAGACTACTCCTAAGTCAAAAGATTGCAAAACATAAAGATCACCAAGTTTTATCTATCTTTAAAGTCATTTTTTGTACGTAATGATGAAGGGTTTATTCTCTTGAAGATCTTAACTATTTTAAGATCCCAAATCGATAACTAACTCGGGTTATTCGTATTTTAAGAGTTCTTGTAAAGGATCCTTAACATAAAATTAACTATTGCAGGTAATTAAGGATCCTAACAACCATCTGAAGATCCTTACAGATCCTACTGCTACAGTCATATCAAGCGCATCAAACATGCAAGTAAAGAGAAAGATGAAGCAACCATAACATAATGTTAAAAAGGGGTTTCCTGTCAACCCCACAAAATATATTGTTTACAAACAAAGATGTTAAATTATTGTCACTAATCAAAACTAACAATAGGCTTGATCATGCCCAACCGGGGCCTTCTCTGCCTTCTTCTTCTCTTTCTCCTCCTCCTTCTTCTTCTTTCGTCCTTCTACTTCTCTCCCTTCTCCTGTAATATCCTGACAAGTATTGAAAAGCCTACCAGTCAGTTTGGCTAGAGCCTCATGTCACCCAGTTACGTCCCAAGATCCCGCGTTCTTGATATCCTCTGCCAACTTGATTTTTTCTTCCCAAACCACCTCAGTGAAATTGATCCTGCCCTCAGCTATTACCTCTTTGATCTCTGCTGTATGCTCCTCTTCTCTTTCTACTTTCTCATTAACTGGTTTCTCCATCCTTTGTAAAATATCCTTGTTGACCGCCTCTTATTCCCTCAAAGCTTGCTCTGTATGGCTGAGCTTAGCCTTGAGATCCTCGGAAGAATGGGAGATATGATCAGCCACCTGTAAGAATCAACGGTCAGAAAACTGAGAGCATACATAAGAAAAAAGAGAGAAACCTACTAAGGTACTTACAGATTGCAAGAATGGGAGCATCTTTTTCAACGCTTCATCCACCTCGAGGTTCTCCAGGTTGAAGAATTCAATTGATTTCCTTTTTCGGGATCCTAGAGTCTTAACAGATAAATCTATGGGAGCCTTCTTGGAAAGGAGAGAAAAATTTTCTTTCTTGACCACTGGAAATGGCAGTATCAAGGTCGGCAAGAGTAAAACGTGCACCAGAATGGTTAGATTTGAATCCTAAATCATAGCAAGAATTTATTTTTATCATTTCAGGATCCTTCTTGTGAGATGAATTAAAATGAAGGATCCTTACCGGTAGCCATGATGATAATGGCAGTTGAACTTTCTTCCTGGCTAGGATGATCATGCTTGTTAGTTCTCTCAATCTCGGGCAGGGCGAGAAAATACTCAATCCTATTTTCAGTATCTTTGGTAGGAGGGACAAGCTCTTCAAACTTGAAAGCTGCAAAAAAATCAAACAAAATAAGAAGTGTGAATGTCATCATCCTTATCGTAAATATATGAAACCCAACCCTTTTTAACCCAAGGATGTGGCAAGAGATTTCCATCAGGGATAGAGTCGCATTTCACATAGAAATGCTTTCCTTTCCCAGACCCATCATTATGCTTGGATTTCAGAATGAGGGGTGTTTTATTAGTTTTGAATTTCAGAAAGAAACAAGAGTTCCCAAAGGTCGAAAGGTCATAGACATAAGCTAGTTCATTTAAATCAATACTGAGATCCATGGAGCGGTTCAGACGATCAATCCAGTAGAGGATACTCTTAACCGCTGGCATGGATTGAATATACGAGATTTTGGTAATCTCAAAAAACTCGGAAATAATCCTGGGAAAGGGGTAAGAAAGACCTGGAGTGAAATGGTACTCGGGAAAACAAACCCAAGATGAAGAGACGCAATTCGGGAGGATCCTTGCATTAAAAGCTCTAAAAAGGTACCAGGGGGAAAAGCCCCAGCAGATTTCAGGGCTTCGATATTATTGTCATCGAAAGTACAAGTTTCCTCGTAAGACAAGGCCTTCTGATTGATGAAATCATCATCAAGAACGACAATGACGTTTATACGAGAGCTAATTACCTATTTACCCATGAGTAAAGACGAAGAGAGACAAGAAGAAAAGAAACGAAGATAGTACCTTCGATGATATTCGATGAATGTCTGGAGGGAGCTAAAAGAGTAAGGCCAAAAACAGAAGACTGAACATCCTATTTATACAAGAATCATGGAGAGATAGAAGGGTGATTTGACGGATTATTGTGCCTGCTTCAACGGCTAGAAATCTATCCATTGGGATTGAAATTACCCTATCTATTAAAGTTTAAGAAACTTTATTTTCTCTTTTCATTTTAAAATTGTACCATTAAATATTTGAAATTAACTTTGATATTTCGCAGGTATAACTTGGGCGCAGTTGTTAGGGACAAGATCCTCAACCCTTTTCAGGATAACGGATCTTCACAATCTTTCAGGATCCCGAACCTTTCTTAGGATCTTGGCCGTTGTTATTATTATTTCCTAACACTCTTAACGGTCATATTTCTATTTGTTTTTATCACATATGTAGAAACGGTCAATAAGAGACTCATTCTCAACGAAGAATCACTTCAACCAGGATTAAGACCCGAGAATACCAACTCAAACAACGTACATATCTTTATTCAAAGAGGATCCCGGAAATATCAGACTTATTGTTACTTAGTCTAGACTAGAAATACACCAGTAATACACACACTAAACACACGATTAGCTCTGCTATAACACTTGTACTCGTATTATCTTCATTATTTTTGTAATTTCATATTCAAATCAATTAAAACAAGAAGGCAGGTGATCATTATTACCTCCCAAGGTTTTATGTCGGAGATCCTAAAAAGGAACAAGGGCTTTCCTTGTAACTCACTTGTCCCATTTTGATTACTATGCGATATTTGCATCGCCTAAAACACCACAAGCTCTTATAGAATTTGGTTGAATAACACTTGATCAGTTTTAGACCAAAACAATATATATATATATATATATATATATATATATATATATATATATATATATATATATATATATATATATATATATATATATATAGGCTGTGGATCATGTGAGAAACAAAACGTTCGTGAAAAATGAATCTAATGCATATTTTTTGACGAAACAAAGACATGAATCAGTAAATTATAGAAAAATAAGATAATTCACAAAAAAATCTCCGAAAAAAACGGTTCCTAGATTCATTTTTTTACATTACGAACTAAAATTGTCCGTAAAAAGAATCATCATCTGAGTCACTAAAAAATGAATCATCAAGGCACTTTGTCGGTCAATCTTTTCTAACCCATGTTATTTTTGTATTATATAATGAATCATTTATTTGTTTTGCCAAAAAACAGACAAATGGTTCCATTTTTACGTTTCTCATTAAAGTGATGTTTCTCACCTGATCTTCTATTATATATATATATATATATATATATATATATATATATATATATATATATATATATATATATATATATGTATGTATGTTAGGGCTAACATCCTCAATCCTATCCAAGATCCTGGATCTCAAAGATATTTAAGGATCCTTAAACCTATCCTGGAACATACATCAAGATCCTGAACATTGCCATTATTAATTCCTAACAAGTATACCAACTATATTTCTTGTTTATTTTTCACATGTGTAGAAATGGTCACATATGACTCATTCACAACGAAGAACCACTTCAACCAGGCTTAAAAACCAAGAATACCAAGTCAAAGCACGTTGTAAATAGCAGTTTAGCAGGATCCCAGAAATATCAGACTTTTAGTTACTTAACGTAGTCTATATATATACCTATAAAATACACACAGCAGGCACAATCTTTTGACACCTTACAAACCTAGAGCTAGGCAAACACTTGTAATCGTATTTCTATCATCATCTTTGTAGTTTTCATTCAAATGAATAAGATCATAAAAGGAAGGTGATCATTATCATCTCCCAAGTTTTTATGAAGGAGATTCTATCAAGGATCAAGGGCTTCCCTTATAAACCACTTGCGTAATTTTGTTTTAATTTCGATAACCAATTCAACAAAAACACCACAGCCTCTCATTCACCTTGGTTGATATTCATTTGATTGGTTTTTTGACCAAAACAATTTGGTGCCCACTGTGGGGTTGTGGTGTTCACAATCATTCAAGAATCATGTCTACCCAACCAATCTTATCCTCTTCCTCTATTCCTCCCATTTCCTCTAAAAATCTTCCACCACCTCTAAGCGGAGCCCCTAAGAAGACTTCTGAGGCACCAAAGAAAAACACCTCTCCGGTCACTACCCAAGGATTTCAGGATCCTCCTATAGTGATTTCCAACAACAAGCTCTTTGTTATGATGAAGAGACTAGAACGAAAAGTTACCCAGCAACAGGAGGACAACAGGATGGTGTTAAAGGAAATAGAGAGAATGAGGACAGAGCTACATGAACTACAAGAAGCAGCACCCTCGATCTTGTAGCCCAAGATCCTGAACTTTGACAATATAGGATCATTAGGAAACCACCATGAGATAGGATCATCCACACCAACACATGCTCCCATTTGGGGAAAAACTCCAAATGAGCGAGCCCATGTGATCCAGGATCCTGACGAAACGTTCATCACTCCCAACAACGCGAATTCTGGTAACTTCGTCAATAATAATACTTTAAATACTAACTCCATGGACCTTGATGCAGAAATAAGCTTGGTCATGGCCAAAGAACTTCAGCAGTTAAGGAAGATGATCTCAAGTAGGCCAGGAGTGGTCCAACCAATTCCAGAAGTATCTCCCACGAGTCACAGAATCTCGATATTTTCTCCTGCGATAGCTGATATTGAAGTCCGGAAGCACTTCCAAACTCCCAACACGAAGCCTTACGATGGAACCACATATCCTGAAGAACATGTGGCGCAATACATGGAAAGAATGGAGATCATCCCCATTCCCACACATTTGAAAGAAGCTTGTCTATGCAAGGGTTTCGGTTCAATCCTCACAGGATCAGCCTTAAAATGGCTTCTTAACGTTCCTCATTACTCTATTTCTTCATTTACTCACTTAGTTAATCTTTTTAACAATCAATTTTCTTGTAGCAGCACATTCGAAAACATCACTAGTGATCTTTACCGGTAGTTCAAGATCCTAAGGAATCCCTTACGAATTTTGTTAACAGGTTTTGTATGGAATCCCTGAGTATCCCCAACATCGACATGGAAACTTCCGTAGAAGCCTCCAAAATGGGCTTAAATAAAGACTATCCCTTCTACGAAGACCTTGTAATGACTCCATGCAAAAGAATGGACGAAGTGAGAAACAGAGCATTAAGATTCACAAGGCCTGAAGAAAACAAGGATATCCAAAAGAGGAGTAACCCACCAAACTCATATGATAACCCCAATAGGAAGGCCGACTCCTCGGTCCAAAGATCCTATCAGTACAAACCGTATTCCAAACTTGATCATCATAGGGTCAATGCCCTTGAAGATGGAAGGGAGGAAGAAAAATTCCCTAAGATCACTGACTATTGCTTTTCTATGGATGTATCACGTTTAATATTTGCCATAAAGGATCTTCGTGACAAAGAGAGATGGCCAAGACAGGGAGAAAATTCCAAATGGTATGCATATTGTTTTGGTTAAAAATCGACTAAGTGGAAATTAACCAAAGTGTATGAGAGGTTGTGGTGTTGTTGATGAATCGATTAGTGAAATTAGAACAAGATTACACGAGTGGTTTACAAGGAAAGCCCTTGATCCTTGTTAGGATCTCCGGCATAAAACCTTGGGAGGTGATAATGATCACTTGCCTTGATGATTTTATTGATTGAAATGTATGATTACAGAAAAAATAGAATGAGTATGAGTACAAGTGATAGTATTCTGCCAAGTATCGTGTGTAGTGTGATGAATACAAGTGTTTTATATAGTCAAAACCGAACAACTAGAACTCCCAAAATTCCAGGATCCTCCGAGATTACTTATAGCCATTTGCTTGACTTGGTCCTCCGGGTCTTTTGCATGGTTGTGACGACTATACGTTGAGAATGTGACTTTGACCGGTTATTTCTGCACATGTGAAAAAAACAAAAGAACATATAGCAGTTATAGATAATAATAAATAGTAGTCAGGATCCTGGAGTTTATTCAGGATCCTGAGCCTTTGAGTATCATATATATATATATATATATATATATATATATATATGATAAGGGTTTTTGAATTTCAAACCCTAACAGAGAGGATTTATTCGTTCAAAAGTCATCATAACCGGTCTAATCAATCTTTCTCTTTCTTCTGCCATTAGCATAAATAGAGGCAATCGATTAGGTCTACTCTTTTGTGCATCTTTAAGCATTCATCCAGTTGTCTTTGAAGATACATTCCTCTCTTCTTCTCTTTAGTCTTCCATTTCTTTAACAATGGGCAAGAAAATGACCTATCTGGTAAGAATATCCTTGCGTCTTTTGAAGATGATTTCGTCGATCAAAGGATCATATCATATGACGAGATATGTTCCTTCGACGAAGATGATATCGAGTCATTGAAGACAGTTGCCGCTTTCTCTAGCGAAGCTGTTTTCAAACCCTTTGATCCGAAGCGCCAACCTGACTTTGCTTCCTCGTCTTGGGTCTGCTTTCCCGGATATCCCTTTGATTTAGGTCTGAAATACCCTTTCTCTAGGATTATCCCCAAGTTCTTCAAAATCACCCAAATTTTTTACACCCAAACCATGGCCATCGTCTGGAGAATCTTGTTTTGGATCGAGAAACTGAACCAGTCCATAGGACTAGATATAGGTTTAGCTGAGTTGGCTCACGTGTATGACCTCACTACCTTTGGGAACTCCCGTTTTCTTCTTAGGCTTAAACCCCATAAAGTCCCTTTTGTTCTGAAAACGAAACATAACGACGGTGATTGGTAGGAGAAATACTTCTTTGTGAGACGTGATTCGATCCCTGGTGGGGATTCCCTACCGAAGTCTTGGGTTAAAAAGGGTAGGAATAACTTTTCTTTGTATCGAGGATCCTTGATTTCACATTTCATTACTTTGTTTGGTGTTTTACAGCTTTTAAGTTTGAAGAATTCATTCCTATTGCCGGAGATACCGAAGAGAATATATAAAAGCTTTTCACTGTTCCTGCAACTGACAGGTCCTTCAGGTTTGATTGCTCTAGTCTCCACGAAGGTTCATCCACCACCGCGTCAATGGCTACTACTAAGAACTCATGTATTCTCTGTGGTAGCTTGAAATCGATGAGGATCCTAAATTAATGAGGATCTTATGTGGCGTGCAGGATCCAAGGCTATCCATTCTAACGCTCGATTCGCTTTATCTGATCTCGAAGACGATGTGTCTAGCGGCTTGATCATAGCCAAGAGGGAGAAAGCTGCCTTGCCCCTTCCTCTTAAGAAGTCCCTCATTGATCTTACTGTGAACATATCGGGTTCCCGTAAGAGGCAGACTTCAGAAGCCACGGATCTAAGCCTTGAGAATCCTGGAGCTGAAGAGTCACTTCAAAAGTTGCTTTCTTTTTCACAAGTCGTAAGTGTTTGTGTTATATTAGTCTCTGAGTTCTATTAGTCTCTACTAACGCTATGCTTATTTCAGGTTTCTGCTCATGTTTCCTAATCAGTGGTTGCTCTGAGGATCCGAGATGAGGAGGCTGAGCGAGTTATGAAGGAACGGGAAAATGAGTGGAAGGAGACCAGTGAATATTTCCTCAAGAGGATCGAGTTGTTGATCAAGGAAAAGGCCGAGAAGGAGGAGAAGCACATCTTGGAGATTGAGGAGGTGATTCCTGACGCAAAGGTGAGCGCGGTGCTGTCTATCTGGGAGGCCAAGATCAAGTTAGTTGAGGATCTTGATAATTCAGGATCTTGGAACATAGTTGGATGGCGCGAGGCACTAGCCAAAATAACTGGCAAGCCTGCCAATGCTACTGATTATCCTGGGTCGAAGCCTGCAGAAGAGGAGAAGGGGAAGGACGTAGGCGATGGTGACCAGGCTAAGGTTTATGCCTGCAAGAAGTTAGTTTAAGTAGTTTTTGTTTTTGTTAATGATGTAAAACAATTAACTTTTTTGCTGTTGGGTTGGTGTGCAACCCCTTTTGAATAAAAGGGTTATGCTTCCTTTTCATATTTCTCTCTTGATTTTTCAGCATAACTGTTACGATACTAGGATCCTAGAATCCTGAAAAACTTGGCTCCTGCAAACAATCCTGAGGAAAAACTATTTTATTGGATCATTTCTAGTATACTTGAGTTCTGATAATCTTTATCCTAAAAAATTTAGGATCTTCAAACTTTATTTAGAGTTTTTCAAAAATAAGGATAGACGAAACCTGGTGATCTTAGGAAAATTTTGAAGTCATGAGTTCCCAGTCTTTGTATGATTCCGATACTATCATGTGAAAGGATATTTGTTTTAAAACCTTGATGGGAAGGATCTTATCAAATTTCAGGAAGGATCCTTAACCTTAGCTTGAAGAAAGTCTTTGCTATGAATCTTGTTTATTTTATGGGAAGTATCCCATCTTCAGCTAATGTCATGGCAAGCTTTCGGGAAGAATCCCAGTGTAAATAAGGAATTTCGTCAATCTAATATTATCTAATAGTAGTAGAAAAATAGCATCGGTGTCTATTACTATTAGAAGAGTTGCCTCCCCCAGATAGCCTAACCGAACAAAAACTGAAACTCTCAGGAAATAACCAACCAAAGGCTATTTGTTATGATTGGTAAGTTCTTAGCTTCATATATCGATTTATGCCTTGATAGACTCCTTGATCACCCTTGGAAAGAAGGAAAGCGTTCATCCCAGACAACTCCGCAACTACAATACGATATCCTCTCCTTAGCGTAAAGCATCCCCTTGGATTCATCCGAAATCGATTCCGATTCAACCGCAAATGCTCTTTCCAACTCCCTCAATAAACGCTAGCATGCAGCTCCCAGAGCTACCATGAGGTAAGAGCTCTCACAAAGCTTCCAAACCAGGAGGACTCACGAAGGGGTCTAGGAAAGGTAACATGTTAATGTTACAATCTTTTAGTGAATTACAGGGAAAAATCCCAAACCGTATGACAAAAATGTTATAAGCTTCATGCGTTTTCAGGGGAGGATCCCAACTTAAGATGTTGGTGCAGGATGTTGCTATGTCTTTGACAAGCGTCGCATTTCTGTGCATGGAGGAATGAGTCTTTCTTCATTTTTGGCCAATAGTATCATGTCCTTAGTTCTTTGGAACATAAGGATCTGCCCCCAGTGTGGTTGCCGCAGTCCCCTTCATGGATGTCCTTCAAGACCTCTACAGCTTCGTGATCTTCTAAACACCTGAGGTACGGTCCTGCCATAGATTTTTTATACAACTTACCTTAGATTACAATGAACCTTGATATCCCGTTCTGAATGTTCTCTCGCTTTTCTCTTCCTTAAGGATCATGCCATTTTGGAGGTATTTCATGATGGTTTGGATCCAGGATCCTAAAGTTAAGGAAGGATCTTGGATGTTGGGATCCTGACGTTGGACCGTTGAGTCGGGATCTTCGATTACGGAAACGTCGGTAGTCTCCATAAGGTCGTGGGAGTCTTTAGGTGTCATGATGGGATCCTCGATTGCCAGGATTAATATGTGGATTACAGGGATCCTGGTTTCCGGCGGGATCTTTAAGGAAGATCCTAGATTGGCTAAAGCATCCGCTTCAGCATTGTCTTCTCTAGAAATATGGTTTAGGCTGAATGTTTGAATTATGAGGCTAGGTTTTTGAGGATTTGGAGATATAGAGCTAGATTTTCTCATTTCACTAAGTGGGGTCCATTTAAATGGTTAGTTAGTAGTAAAGAATCGACGAATACCTGAAGATCCTTGATTTAAAGATCCTTGGCTAACTATAGTCCCATGATCAGCGCCTCGAATTCTGCTTCGTTGTTGGTTGCGTTGAATTCACAACTGATTCCCTGGGGTAGGATGTCCCCCTGTGACAATTTTAGTGTGATCCCCAAGCCAGTTCCTCTTTGGTTCGATGCTCCATCTATGAGTAGCGTCCACCTTCCCATGTTTTGCTCTTCTAGAAGCTGTTTGGATTCTATTTCAACTTTAGCTCTTACATCATCACTAAAGTCAGCCACAAAATCTGCTAATGCTTGGTACTTAATGGTGGATCTCGGTTCATACTTTATGTCATACGTGCTTAACTTCACAGACCATTTCGCCATTCTTCCTGACATTTCTGGTTTTCTCATAACATTCTTAATTGGATAGTTAGTTCTTACAATTATAGGGTGTGTTGCAAAATAATGTCTTAACTTAGTAGAAGTTGTTACCAATGCAAGTATAAGCTTTTCAAGATGAGAGTACTTGGTCTCAAGATCCAAGAGACTTTTACTTACGTAGTATATGGGATGTTGGTTCCCATCGATATCCTTGGCTAATACAGCGCTTACCGCGTTTGAGGATACTAAGAGGTAACGAAGGAGTGGTTCCCCATCTAATGGATCTACCGATAGAGGTGGTGAGCTTAAATATTTTTTAAGCTCTTGGAAAGAATCTTCATGTACCTGGGTCCATTCGAATCTTTTGTTCCTCTTCAAGATGTCGTAGAAAGGCTTGCATCTTTCTGATGATCTTGAGATGCTCCTTGTTAGGGCCAAGATCCTCATTCCTATCCAGGATCCCAGATTTAAACGATATCTAAGGATCCTTAAACCTATCCAGGATCACGGATCTTAAAGAAGTCTTAGGATCCCGAACATACATCAGGATCCTAAACAACGCCATTATTATTCCCTAACAAGTTTAACAACTATATTTCTTGTTTATTTGTCACATGTGCAGAAATGGTCAACATAGGACTCGTTAACAACGAAGAATCAATCCAACTAGGCTTAAGACCCGAAAATACCAAGTCAAAGCACATTTTAAATACTAGTTCAGCAGGATCCCAGAAATATCATACATTTAGTTACTCAATCTAGACTATAAATACACCTGTAAAACACACACAATGGGGACAATTCTCTCACACCTTACTCATATAGGTTTACTTTATCACTTGTAATCGTATTATCAAGATCATCTCTGTAATTCTTTCTTCAATTAATAAAATCAAACAAGACAGGTGATGATTATCACCTCCCAAGGTTTTATGTCGGAGATCCTAACAAGGACCAATGGCTTTACTTGTAAATATCTCGTGTTATTTTGTTCTCAATTCACCATTTGCATTAGTCATAACACCACAACCTCTCATGCAATTTGGTTGATATCCACTTAGTCGATTTTTGTCACAACCCCGGATCAGACGGCGGAAACGTCCGAAGGCGGGTGACTTCATTGTGCAGTATCATAACAAATATAAATGAAACAGAGCAATCCAAATGTCATACATTGAGATAACAAACTTACATTGTTTACATATTGTATTTGTCCGATAGACACTTCCTAGGTTCGACACATGTAACACAGGGTGTACGTCACTAAGCTTGGAGGGTAGTTGGAGTTTGTAGGCTACCGGACGGATCCGTGCAAGGATCTCGAATGGTCTGATGCATCGGGGATTTAGTTTACCTTTGATTTCAAATCGTGTCATCCTTCCCCGATGGAAGATCTTTAATAATACCCTGATCCCCTACTTGGGATTCCAAGGCTTTAATCTGCTATCTGCATAGCTCTTTTGTCGACTTTATGATGTTTGGAGTCGTGTTCGTATTTGGACTATCCTTTTGGTGGTTTCTTGAATAATCTCGGGTCTAGTGAGTGTGCTATTGGGCCTTTGTCCTCTTGTCAGTTGGGTGTCTCCCACCTCATCCCAACAGAGGATGATCTGCACTTCCGACCACGCAGGGCCTCGAAGGATGCAACTCCTATGCTCGAGTGGTAGTTGTTGTTATATGAGTACTCGATTAGAGGCAGGTGGGTATCCCAAACTTTTTCAATGTCCATTACACATGCTTCTCTTCGGGGTGCGGATTCTTGTTTACCTCGATCTTGTCAAGTGGGATTTCTAGAGCTTCGGTGGTCCGACACTTATGAGTGTTGAATAAATGGAATGTGAAATGTCTGAAACTGAGTTCTTAGGTTAATCGGAGGCTATGGGTTATCGGGCCTTTCTTGGCGAGGACTTTTGAATGGTCTTCTAGGGATCGGGATCCTGGTGTCCTAGAAGTAGAGTTTTCTGGGCATTAAGAGTTGGTACTATGGTCACCAAGGTTGAGTTTGCGTGTGATGTAGTTAACCTTATGAGTCTTAGATTATCGTGGGAGTTTTCTCCCTATGGTTTTCCGAGCTAATGGTAGGTCGGCCTCTGCCAGTTCCTTACTGTTGGTTGAACGAATCTCCGATTCGGGGTAGGGAGTATCGATCCTTGAGGATGGTTTTGTTTGGCTTATTCGTAGTCAGTGGTGCTTATGGTAATTTCGTCTTTCGTCCTTATGAGTTAGATAGGTGCTTCCTGTGGTTAGGGGTTGGGTCTGATGTTTCCTTTATCTATTATGTCGATCTTGTGATCAAACACTATCTGTTCTTGTGACAGTGCTAAATCGTATCGGGTGTTTGGTTATTGGGGTGGTTCCATGAGTCGAGGTGATTCTATCTCCGCTTAGCAAATGGTTGAGGTTTCCAAAGGGATTTTGGGAATCTCTGGAGGAAGGTTGGAAGCCTTTCGGATTCCCTTGATGCCTTTTGCTTCTTGATTTTCAATCTTTATTGGGGCTAGGGAAGGGCGTGGTATTTCTTACACCAGGACTTAGGTGTCTGGTTGCTAGGGATTTGTCGTTACCGGCTGAAAGAGTTTTGTTATCCGGTTGAGTAAGACGAAAGTCTATTTGCAGTGCTCGAGGGTTGTAAGGTGAAGATCAAACCTGTCCGTGCCAATTGATGACATTGGACTCCTTATTATGACAGGTGTTACGTCGATTGGGGAGTATTGGTTGTTAGGAATGACAGAGTTTTCTATGTTCATGTTCTTATCACTACTAGTTTCGTTTTTGTTGTTACCATTGGGTCTATTTTGTTCCTGCTTGCTAGGTGTTTTAGTTACACAAGGGCGCTGCCATAAGGCAAGGGAATTTGTAATCCGAATTTTGCCAGGTTTTTCTTTTATAGATGGATGTGACCTAACCGTACCTACTTAGGGTTTTTAAAAGATAATTGACTGCGGGGTTCTGTCCTAATCAATATACAGCCCAGGGACAGGAAAATAAGGCGGAATCCCACGCTCTTAGTTTGTGGGATCCTAACTATATACTAACGTTCATATGGAACCATCATGGTCCGTTCGTAAGGATCTATAGCTTCTCCATGATTTACAGGATTTTCTCTAATGAGGAATTAGTTTTTGGATTATGTTTTCAATTGACAAAACTTTTTGTGATAATTTGATGCCTAAAGTTTATCGTGGGAACATACCAAAAACTGCGGTAGCGTTCCTTGTCGTCTCTTCCTGTCTAGTTGTCATCTCTGTTGGACAATCTCTCTTGAAATGCCCTGTTGCCCCACATTTGTGACACACTGGACTTACTTCTAGGTTGAGGGTCGGAGTGACGCATGGGGCCGGGCCCTACAGTAGCGGGGGTGTGCCCCATCTTGTTGCACGTTTTGCAACGAAATTTCCGGCAGGCTCCCCGATGATGGTATTTGCACTTGTTGTAGCATGGAACGTTCCCAAGATATGATTGTCATGGTATGGGAGGAGTAGGGTTAGTAGGGGTAGGGACTGCTCCCGCTTGTTGCCATTTTGTAAGCCTCTGAGTCGAACTGCCTCCTTTTTCGTTCCCGAACTTTCGTTTCTTGTTCTTAGGTTTAGGTTTTTGAGTGCATTGGTGAGTTGTCCTTTGTTGGTTTCCTTGGTTCTTGTTACGGTTAAAATTATCGACACTACTTCCAATTTCGTTTGTGTTTTTGGCATTGAAGTATGCCATGACGGCTGCCACGGCAGCTGTTACAGTGGCTTGGAAAGTGGCGGAGTCTATTCGTAGGACCGGTGCATCGTCGGGGTACTGGTTATCTTTATGAGAAGACATGACTCTGTTGCACATGAAAAATGAGCTCGTAAGCACTCGTAGTTAATTCCAAGTGAGTCTACTCGTATAATCTTAACGTACTCGTGCTAATTGCGTCACCCTACATCCCCATGATGTAGTTATGGTAGAGAGTGGAAACATATATTGTATGACGTTAAGTCCGTCAAAATAGCACATAGTTAGCAATATAGCTAGCGGATTTGGTTGTATGGATTCTTGGAGGGTGTACTCCTCTTGGTTTACTACTACTGGTTGCGATTAAAGGCATTATGAACCTAAGGCGAGTAGTGAGGTGATCCTCTTTTATCGACATGCCGCACAAAGTGCTTGGCCATTTCACTTATACTATGAGTGCCCTTTTTGTGTTCCTTACACTGCTAAGGCTGTCGTAGCCTTGATTGCTATGAGTTCTGGTCTCCAGATGACTACTTCTTCGTTCAAAGAGTGTAGATGGTCTGCATAGTTTTCTGGTCCTACTTGTAGGTTTCGTAAAGCATTTGGAATGGTGTTCTTGTTACTTGTGGGGGATCGGATTTACATTGTTGTACACCGGGCTTTGTTTATGGTCTCCATTACTCCATGACAGAGGGTTGGAAACCGGGAGTCAATTCGGGTTACTTGTGGCCCAAACGGAGGTGATGCTTGATTCGTGAGGATGTTGGCTATCGGGGTTCGGTTCACGTCGATTGTGGATCGGATTGTCTTTTGTGGAGATGCGCCCTGAACCGGGTAGGATTTAATCACTAAGCTTGTCTTTGCGTGGGTATTGTTTTGTTTCTAGGTATGTCCATTCCAGGGGCACTTATATTGGGTGTTTATGTATCTGGGAAGAGAAGGGTGAAAGGGTCTCTGGTCTACTCCCAATTGGGTAAAGCTCGTTAAGGGTTTCCTTGGCGCTTTCATCCTTGCTGGGCTCTTAGTCGGAATCCTCCCTTTCACAATTCATCTCTTGGTATTCCTTAGGATCCACTTCTGGGTTTTCCTCATGGACTTCTTTTGGTCTCTCCTTGCCCCATCCGCAAATCATCGTGACAGGGTAGTAGAAGTCTTGGTGAGGAATTTCAACTATGTTGTTTGTGCAAGAATCGAGGTACGAGATATACGCGGAAGGTTTAGGTGTGGGAGGGGTTTATAGTATCCTAAAATACTCCTATAGTATTTTAAACTTGATGTTCGATTCTAATGTTCTCTTGTACGCATAGTTGGTAGGTTTTAGGTTTGTTGCAACACCACCATCACTCCCAAGCACATGTTGGTCATATCTCAAATAAATATAGTTGATCAGGCTATATTTATCCCAGATATGATTACATAACTGCCCAGATTTGACTGTAGTGTTCAACCTGTAGTTACTTTCGGTTTCTTCTCGTTATGATACTATGTTAGTAAATATGTATACTTTTACAAAATACTTATCTTTCTAAAGTATACTTTTAGGCAGAGTGTGTTTTAGTCCCATTGTATTTATAGTTGTATATCTTGTATGGCTAGATATACTAGTTCACTATAAACAATGCTTTGATACCAATCTGTCACACCCCCGGACCAGACGGCGGAAACGTCCGAAGGCGGGTGACTTAATTATGCAATATCATAACAATTGAATATAAATGAAACAGAGCAATCCAAACGTCATACATTGAGATAACAAACTTACATTGTTTACATATTGTATTTGTCCTTCAAATTACACAAAAGAGACATAAGCAGAAAAATTCCAAACTACAGCAAAATAGTCCTGCATCTGCGTCCCTTTTTACCTGCTTACTAGATCCCTGAGAATACAAGTCGTTTTGAAAAGCGTCAACTAAAAAGTTGGTGAGTTCATAATCATTTTTGTATAAAATGGTTTTACACTTGTTTAGAATCGTTCTCATTGTACTTTTAGAAAATCCGATATTTTCTATGAAATCGTTTGAAGTCTTGCTTTGAAAATTGTGGATATATGCATGCATGTCGTTACTTTTTGTTCATCCTTATAAGGAGTGATTTTGGAAAAGTAGTATAATTTGTAAAGGCGAGCTGTGTTCGGGAATAGTTCTTTTGAGTAGTAATCACCAATAGTTTGCAGAAAATCCCCTATTTTCAAAAAAAGAATATAATTGTAAATCTTGTTTTTCTTATCGGGTATAATTGAGTGTGCGTTCTAGTTTATCGTTATCGAATTCGTATAAAATCGTTTGCTCCAGAAAAACCTATATTTTCTGCTATAAAATATTCGTAAGTTCTGTTTCCAATTGTGTATACTTGCATGTGTGTGTGTTAGTTTATCGTTTTCAAGATCGTATACAATTGTTTTCCCCAGAAATCCTATGTTTTCTGATTTGTAAAATAGCAGTATTAAGACTCTAATACTTGTTAGGTGGAAGAAATCAACACGGCGATTGTGGACATTCCGCACAATGAAAAAGGACAGTCAACACAATAAATGCGGACCATCACTACCATGCGTAGGGCTGTCAACACAACGTGCCAAAATTTATTTATGAGGTTTTCCTTACATAAATTTTCTAGATACAATAACATATTCTAGTGAGTCGTTATAACCATACTAATATGACGGAGACCTGTTTTGGCGTTTCTCAGGCGCCCATGTTTTGCTTAAAGATATTTGTCACCCTAGACTGGCCGGTCTAGCTGTAGCGAACAGTGAAGGTGCGGGGTGTCAACCCCGTATAGATCTATACACAAATTCCCGCTCTCCCTCCAGGAGACTCTGGCTATAACTCCTTACAGGACTTTAGACGTACACTAATATTTTATATTTAGGTACTTTTGAGATTCGTCTGACTAGAATATTAACAACTTTTTGAGCAAATCGTTGAGATCCATTATTTATTAAATATATAATGATACTTGTACTTGTTGACTAGGTCTATCGTTTTCGTTTATTGGAATTAATCCACTTTGAATTACCATTATCAAAAATGACTCGGTATTAATTAAAGGTGTCATGAGTAATTCAAAACCAGGTGCATCGTTGAGAATGGCCCAATTCTTATAAAATGTTCATTATGGGCTTATATTTATGAAACATTTAAAATGCCCTTGTATATCCAAAAATTTCATTTTTGGTCCTTTAGAAATTTAGATGTTCAATGATTCTTCAAATCCATTTCGTGTTCCAAAAATAATATATATATATATATATATATATATATATATATATATATATATATATATATATATATATATATATATATATATATATATACATATGGACGAAAAATAGCCTAAGATATCAATATTTATGTAACTGAATATCTTCAAAATATTAGTTCCAATCTTTTGTTTAAACAATTTCCTTGAACAATCCTTGTGGCTTTTGGCGTAAGATTTTATGAATGATAATTCATATAAATACTAGTTTTTACTTCAAATCAACAATAGTTTGTGAAATATAGTTTAAGTTCTTGGGACTTAACCAAAATCTCGAATTTTTGGGCTTCCACAAGGAGTTTCATGAGTTTTAAACACATATATC
The DNA here is from genome assembly GCF_052849685.1 of Lactuca virosa. Taxonomy (NCBI): domain Eukaryota; kingdom Viridiplantae; phylum Streptophyta; class Magnoliopsida; order Asterales; family Asteraceae; genus Lactuca; species Lactuca virosa. Next base: position 116,420,205 of record NC_136433.1, read on the forward strand.
ACAACATGCAAAATATGGACAGTAAATAGTTACTGATTTCACAAGACCTTTGACTTGTATCCTCCCCCAAAAACAATAGAAATCTCGAAAAAGTAGGGGTATGAAGCTCACCTTGGTTTAGCTTGCTGGGTGATTTGAAGAGGTGTTAAGGAGTTTCCAAGTTCCAACACTTGGAAGGTTTGATAACTCTTTGAACTTTAGAATATCCTAAGACTATGTACCCATAATTTTTATGTGTAATTATAATGAAGTTTTAGGAATAATGTGGAGAATCTCTAGTCAGAGAAGATGAAATACTTACAAAAATCTAGAAATTTTCTTTGAAGGAATGGGACTTGAAGCTTGAATAAGTTGAGAGCACTCTTAGGAGTTCACAAGTTGAGGATATGAGAAGTGGGAAAGGGAAGAGTAGTTCACGTATCTAAATGGAGAGGATAAGGAGTGAATTGACACTTGCTTGGAGGACTGGTGGACAAACCTATTATCTATGGTTATTTTGTGTTTTACTGGGATTTACATGGGAAAATGGGGGATTTACATCACATCATAAAGTCAAACCCCCTTATCTACTTAAAATCCCTTTATAAATCTTGGGTATTATTTTATATAAATATGTTTAAAATAATCAATTTTGGCATAAAATAGGGGTTTAAGGGGTCTAAGATATGAAAAGTACGAGTTTGGTGGAATTCCCGACGTCAAAACCTCCTAAACTGAAGAAAAGGTCCGAAATGGACAAAAATCCGGAGTGTAGTCCGGCATCTGCGAGGGTCCGAAGTGCTTAGGGAGGTTTCCAGAGCCATTTAGCAAAATCCGGAGTCATTTACTCAATTCCAAAGCATTTTCTCGGATCCGGAGTCAGATGTGAAGTCCGCAGGTCCGGACCGGAGTTGCGAAGCCGGCTAGCAATTCTGAAGCGAGGCGAGGTCTTCCGAAGCAAAACCGAAGGATCCGAACGAGGGTGATTCCGGAGTGAAACCTTCCGGAGTGAAGGTGTTCTGAAGTGAGCAAGGGTATTCCGAAATCCATCAGAAGCTCCGAAGCAGTGAGGGGTTCCGGCCCAAGAGGGTTCCGGACCAAGAGGGTCCTTTTGGGTTTTCTCCTTCGGTTTTGAGCTGTTTTCGAATAAGGAATATACATACAGAGATTTGAGATACATGGAGAGATTTGGGAGAGATTTGATATTCATGGAGAGATTTGGGAGAGATTTGATATTCATGGAGAGATTTGGGAGAGATTTGAGATCCATGGAGAGATTTGGGAGAGATTTCAGATACATGGAGAGATTTGGGATACATGGAGAGATTTGGGAGAGATTTGAGATACATGGCTCATTAGGAATCATATTGTACACTATAATGTGTTAGCACAAGTCTCACAATACCCATTGCTTACGTGAGGACGGAATTTCCTAGCCAAAAATGCTAGTTGTGACAATTTTTGACCAAAATAATTTGGCACCCACCGTGGGGCCGTGGTGTTCTTAATTCTCGAAAATTATGTCTACACAACCAACTTTATCTTCTTCATTTATTCCTCCCATTTCCTTAAAAAAAATATTCCACTGCCTCCAAAAGGACCTCCTAGTTAGAGGAAGACTCTGGATACCTCTAAGAAGTACACTTCTCCGGTTATCAGCCACGAGAAGTCAGGATCCTTGAGATTCCAGGATCCTCCTGTTTCGCAAACAACGAACTCTTCTCCATGGTGAAGATGGTAAAGAAACAACTAAACCAACAACGGGAGGAAAACAAGACTACACTCAAGGAGATGGAAAGAATTAGGGATGAGATCCATAAACCCCAAGGAGTAGCACCCTCGATCTTGCAATCCAAGATCCTGAACTTTGATGATGTAGGATTCTCAGGAAATCGCTGTGAGATAGGATCTTCATGAAACCGCTGGGAGATAGGATCCTCAACACCAACACCTACTCCCACTTGGGGTGTGACTCCAAACGAGCAAGCCTGTGTGATCCAGGGTCCCGACAAAATCTTCATCACTCCCGATAACAAGGATCATGGTAACTTCGTTAATAATAATACTTTTAATACTAAATCTATGGACCTTGATGCAGGAATAAGCCCGGTCATGGACAAGGAACTTCGGTAGTTAAGGGAGATGATCTCAAGTGTACCCGGAGTAGACCAACCTATACTAGAGATATCTCCCACGAGCCACAGAATCTCAAGATTTGATCTAGAAATAGTTGAAGTCCCAAAGCGCTTCCAAACTCCCAAAATGAAGCCTTACGATGGAACCACTGATCCTGAAGAATGTGTGGCATAATACAGAGAAAGAATGGAGATCATCACCATTCCCACACATCTATAAGAAGCCTGTTTTGGTTCCACCCTCATAGGATCAGCCTTAAAATGGCTTATCATTGTTCCTCTTTATTATTTGTTTTGCTCATTTAGTTAATCATTTCAATAGTCGATTTTCTTATAACAGGACATTCAAAAGGATCACTAGTGATCTCCATTGAGTACTCCAGGATCCTAACAAATCCTTTAGAGATTTTGTAAGCAGGTTTGGCAAGGAAGAGCTGAATATTCCTAATATCAACATAGTCACTACAGTAGAAGCCTCCAAGATGTATTTAAAGAAGGATCCTCCCTTTTATGAGGATCTCGTAATGACCCCATGAAGAAAAATGACAAAGTCATAAGTAGAACATCGAGGTTCATTAGACTTGAAGAAAGTCTAATCTTTACCATGCAGGATCTTGGCGAAAAAGCAAGGTGGCCAAGGAAAGGAGAGAAATCAAGTGGCCGGAAAGACAAGTCTAAATGGTGCACATACCATGAAGATTTCAGCTACATCACTGAGGATTGTGTAGCCCTCAGAAAGGAGATTAGCTATCTCCTAAGCAAAGGACATCTCAAAGAGATCCTAGGAAAACAAAAGGAAAGATTGAAGGAAAAAGAACAAGATCTTGAGAAGATCCTGGAAAAACTAGAATCCCCTCCTTCAAACGCCAAGGTAATTAATGTTATCTTTAGGGGTTCTGATATTTATGGAACTTCTTACTCTACATAAAAAATACACGCTGAGGTATCCAAAAAAAGAGAAAGAAGAAAGACCCTGGAAGAAGACTTCGATAACACAAGGATCCGGGTGGATGAAGGATCCTCGGTGAACATCACACTCTTAGATGCTCTGACCAGGATGAACATCCCAAAATCCGAGACAATCAAAAGACCCTCAGTAGTAATGGGATTCAACGTTGAAATAAAGCATACAATTATAGAAATCAAACTACCTATCTAAATCGAAGGGGTAAACTCTATGCAATGCTTTTATGTTACTAATGCTTTGTCTTCCTACAGTGTTATATTAGGTAGCCCATAGATCCATGATATGAAAGCATTTCCATTAATGTACCCTCAATGCGTCAAAATGCCTACCCCTTGGGGGACAGTAAAGATCCTTGGAGATCAGTAGGAATCCAAAGAGTGCTATGGGACCTCAATGAAGCTTTCCTTAGTACCAAGGCAAGCATAGAAATTAAAGCAGGGGGCACGAGACGTACCAGAAGTTACCCTAAACCTTGAGGATCCTAACACCAAAGTACTCATAGGATCCTCAATACCAGAAGACATCAAAAAGGACCTAATTACATTCCTGAAAGAAAGAAGTAAAACCTTCGCATGGAAACACGAAGACAAAACATGTATATATAAGAATATTATAACTCATAAACTTAACATTGATCCTTCTTTCAGGCCCATACATCAAAATAGAAGGAAGTTGGCACCTGAAAGGAACCTGATCATTCAAGAGGAAGTGGAAAAAATTCTCAAATAGGGATGATCAAGGAAGTTAAGTTCCCAAGGTGGTTGGCCAAAGCGGCTATAGTATAGAAGAAGAATGGCTCCATGATGACGCGGCAACGAGTCATGAATTATTAAAATTCATGGATGCATCAGCGGGATTCTAACAGATCCAGATGGAACCATCCGACCAAGAGGATACGGCATTCATAACTCTAACAGGTATCTATTGTTAAACTACCATGTCGTTTGGTCTTAAAAATACAGGTGCAACATACCAAAGCCTAGTCAACAAGATGTTAAAAGAGAAACTGGGGGACACCATGGAAGTCTACATCGATGACATGGTGGTTAAGAAAGCTGAAAATCACCTCAGGGATCTTGAAGAAGCCTTCGATATACTAGACGAATACAATATGAAGTTGAGCACGTCCAAATGTCGCTTTGGAATAAAGGCGATCAAGTTCCTTGGTTACCTGATGAAGCGAGTCGTGACCAAGGATCTTCGAATGGGGAACCACTCCTCCTATACCTTTCCGTATCTTCAGATGTTGTAAGTGTTATTCTGGCCAAGGATATTTACGGCAAACAACATCCTATTTACTACGTAAGTAAAAGTCTATTGGATCATAAAACCAGGTACTATCACTTTGAAAAACTAATACTTGAACTAGTTACAACTTTTACCTAATTAAGACATTATCTTGAAACTCATACTATACATGTCAAAACTAATTATCTTATCAAGAATTTCATGAGAAATCTAGAAATGTCAGATAGAATAACTAAGTGGTCAATAAATCTCATCACATATGACATCAAATATGAGTTAGGATCCTCCAAAAAGTCATACGTACTAGCAGACTTTGTGGCTGATTTTAGTGATGATCTACAACCCAAAGCAGAATTGGAAAATCGACAACTCCAAAAAAAAGAAATCATGGGAAAATAAACGCTTTTCGCAGATGGAACTCGCAACCTTAGAGGATCAAGCCCATGGATCATACTAAAATCTCCACAGGGGGCCATCCTACCCAGGAAGTTAGTTATAAATTCAATGCAACTAACAATGAAGCAAAGTATGGAGCATTGATCATGGGGTTACAGCTGGTCAAGGATCTTAAGCTCAAGGATCTTCACTTATATTTTTTATTAATAACTAACCACTTTAATGGATCCTATGCAGTTAAAGGCGAAAGAATAGCACTATAACTTCAAATTCTTAAAAAATTAGCCTCCGGATTTGAAGCTTTTAGTCTGAATCAAGTTCCTAGAGAAGATAACGTCGAGGCAGACATATCAGTCAACTTAGGATCTTCCTTCTGGATCACGCCAAAGACCAGGATCCCAATAACCCATATAATGGTCCCGGTGATAAAAGATCTCTCCAAGAGACTAGACGACCCCGACGACCATGATCAGACGACCGACCTAGCAGCAATCGGAGATCCTAATCCTCAACCTCCTCACCAGGATCCTAATAATCAGGGTCTTGATCCTAATATTCAAGATCCTCCGCAAAGTTCAAGATCAAGGATCCACCCTATTGTGGAATATCTCCAAAATGGCACAATTCCAAAGGAAAAGAAAAGCGACAAAGCATTCAAAATGAGGATTTAACTCTTTGTGATGATCTAAGGGAAATTATATAGGAAAACCATGGCAGGTCCATATCTTAGATGTTTGGAAGATCACGAAGCTATAGAAGTTCTAAAAGACATACATGAAGCGGATTATGGCAACCACATTGGGGGCATATCCTTATGTCCTAAAGTGTTAATAACACGATACTATTGGCCAACCGTAAAGAAAGATGCATTCCTACATGATCATAAGTGTGATGCATATCTCATTGATTCAGAAGCAGGAAAGGGGGCATAGTGGCTAGCATCTTCCCAAGATCGTGGAATGTTATACACCTCAAAGTGCACTTTATGTGAGTCGATTTAGTTACATTTCATCACAACCAAGGCGAGGTACATACCTACTCCATACTCTCGTTTCTTTCCTTTGTATATTTTTATTCCAAGAATACCACTGACTTAAGCATTGTAGGGCATTATCCAAGCTAACACCCACCCCAAGATAACGTTTGCAACATGCAGAAACTCAAGGATCCTAGCCACTACGAACAGAGACTGTTCATATCTCCCCCGATTAAGGGTACTTAATCCCCTATAAGGTTTAAAGAGTTAATAACCTCTTTCATTCGTGTTTGGATTTCCACACCCCGCTTGGACGCACGATATCTTACTATGGGATGTGAGTAAGGGGATCATTTCACGATTTAGTGACTTGGCAACCCTCTTATTTCTAAACATATGTTAAGATCCTAATGTTTAAAGAGTTAATGACCTCTTTCTCACGAGTTTAGCTTTCTACACCTCGCTTGGACGCATGATATCTAACTATGGGATACGAATAAGGGGATCATTTCACAATGCAGTGGCGTGGAAACCCTCTTATATTTGAACATAAGTTAAGATCCTTAAGGTTTATAACATTTTCATGTTATCTAAAATTAGGATCTTACCCCAGAAATTACATAAGGTTTATAACATCTTCATATTATCACACGTTGGGACTTTTCCCCAGAAAATACACACGAATCATAACATTTTCATGTTATCATAAGTAGGGATCTTTCCCATGAAATATGTCACAAGTTGGGATCCTCCCCAGTATATACCATTAACATGTTATCAACTGAACTTATGGTGTTACCCAAGAATTTTGTCAAGGTTTATAACCTAAATATGTTATCCTAAGAAGGGAATTCCCCCGTATGATCTTATGATTAAGGATCCTTATCCTTAAGGATCCTCATCATTAAGGATCCTCATCGGTAAGGATCCTCATCAGTAAGAATCTTATCATCAGAAGTCAACAACGATCCTAAGTTCTTTCCTAAGTTGAGATTTATCCTCAGTAAATTCTAAGATTGAAGAACTTGTGAAGCTTAAGGAAAAACTCAAAGACAATCAGGTTCCATCTTTCCTTGTTCTTAACTTAGAAATTTTTTAAGTAAAATTAAGGATCTTAAACTTTTCAAGATCCTCAACCAATTGCTGATTTATAAACTTTCATCACTTCAGAGTCATTTACTATTTTAAATTGATATCTTTAAAGAAGTTTTAAATCACTTAGATGTACAAAAATTAGTTCGTAAAAAATTCTTTTATACTTGTTTTATTATAAAAATACATATGTTCAGATCCTGAAGTAAATTTCTAAAGTTTATAACATTATCATGTTATCTTAAGTTAGGAGTTTCCCCAGTATTACTTAAGTTGGGATTTTCCACAGTATATCTTCTGTTGGGATTCTCCCCAGTACATCTGAAGTTGGGATCTTCCCCAGTTATTATCTTAAATAGGGATCTTCCCCAGTATTATTGAAGTTGGGATTTTCCCGAGTATACCTTCGGTTGCGATCTTCCCCAATACGTCTAAAGTTGGGATTTTCCCCAGTTATTATCTAAAGTTGGGATAATCCCCAGTAATTCTTAAGTTGGGATTCTCCCCAGTAAAACTATAAACTGGGACCTTCCCCAGAGAATTCCTATGTGGAATCTTTCCCAATGTTACCTAAGTTGGGATTTTCCCCAGTGAGAGTTAAGTATTAATTTTCCCCAGTAATTTGCTAAAGTTTATAACACTGATGCGTTATCTCATGTTGGAATTTTCCCCAGAAAATGCCTAATGTGTATAACATTCTCATCTTATCATACGGTTTGGATTTTTCCCAATAGTTTACTAAGATTGGGTCACTCCCCTGAATATATGCAAGACTTGTAGCATTACCATGTTACAAACAAGAGTTTTCTCAGTTGGATTTACCTCCAAATGATTTCTAAGACGGAATCCTCCCCAGTTCACTAAGTAGAAGCTAAACAAGGATCTTCCATGATGAAATCCCAAAACAAGATTCCTCCTGATTCAAGCTTCAAGATCACGTGGAGCTAAAAGACTTACAATGCAAAACTTCTGCTAAGTCAAAAAGTCTTCAGAAGGTCAAAGCTAAACCTAAGGGTCATCAGGTTCTATCTATCCTTATTTCCTACAGTTTATCCTTATAAGAAGATAATCAAAAGCTCATCCTTTTTAACTAAGGATCCTAACGGTTTCAAAGCCCTTGGCAGATGATTTGCTTTCCTAGATTATTAAGATCCCAAGAATTCTTATAAAACCTGAACTCTTTAGGATCCTAATTGTCTAGGGGTCCTCAAGAAAACCTATTTTGATTCTGTAACCAAATCAATCACGCAAGAAAAGAGATAGACCAAAGCATCAGTATAAAAAGGAGTTACACTCCAACCCAACAAAAAAGAAAATATTGTTTTACATAACATAAAATTTAAAATTGTTTTTAAATTATCAAACTTAATTCAAGGTTTGATCACCCATAACTAGGATATACTCTGTCTCTTTCTTCTCTTCTCTACAGGATCCTGACCAACATCTACAAGCTCACCAGTCAACTTAGCAAGGGTTTCATGCCAATCTTCCACATTCTAGGATCATGCATTCTCCACATCCTCTGCCAGCTTGATCTTTACCTCTCAGTTGACCTCAACAACACCGCTATTAACCTCAAAAATCAATTCCTCGATTTCCAGCGCATGCTCCGCCTGGTCAAGCTTAACCTTTAGATCTTCGGTGGATCAAGAAACATGATCAAGCAGCTTGTAAAAGATCACAATTGCCAGAAAGAGAGCAGCTTCCTCAACGCCTCGTCTGTAACGCCCGTGTTTCTGGGCTAAGCATTAGTGATGATGTAATAGTCTAGGTCAACCATTGTAACCCATTTTAAAGTAATAAAGATGAATTACTTGAATATTATGTGAATTATGTGCTTTTGTGTGCTTATTACTTGTTTATAATAATATAATAAATAAAGGATAAAAATAAGCGTCAAAAATAAAATGTTAGATAAACCCGATATCTATGAAGAAAGTTGTATTGGTCGTGACAAGGATTCCGGAGATATAAAGAGCACCGAAATTCGAGTTATAACGAAGAAGTTATGGTCTGTCGAAGTTTCGCGACAGAACCGGCACGCCACTACGTGACGTAAATAGTGAATTTACGATAGACGACTTTTTAGCCTTAGTGATCTAAAGAAAGTCGTAGTGTTCGTTAAAACAAGAGCGTGCATAAAAAGAACGCCCAAATATGACTTCGTATGAGGAAGTTATGATTTTTCTAAGTTTCAGCTTAGCAGTATGCAGCCCAAATTTCGAATATTAGATTGAGTGGTTTTTAGCCGACACAACCTAAATGAGAATCGAAGGTCTCGTTAATAGTAGCGCAACGGTAAAAAGACAGATGAAAACTGACGTCGGATGAAGAAGTTATGAATTTTTAACGAAATTTTCATGTCCCGGCCTGTTAAAAATATAACTTTAAAAATAGAGTCAAATTACCTAACGTAGTCTAAACGAAAGTTGTAGAGTACCGTCCCGCCTACGCATATATATAAAGAACGTCGAAAACGGAGCTCGTATGCGAAAGTTACGAATTTTAGAAGTCGGAGGTGCAAATTGCGAAGCTAGATGCGAGGCTACGCCCCGCGTAGACTTCGGATGCCTCACGTACCAAGTACGCCCTACGTACACCGAAGGTACGCTCAGCGGTTTAACTTCTTCTGCGATCCGGAGCCTGCCATGATGATCCATGCGAAGACCGACACGTGCCCCTTACGCGCAGCGTACTCTGAGGCCTCGGTGTGACGCCCACAGATCCGGGCTAGTCAATTTAGAGACGATGAGCATCAAAAATGAGTTTTTGATGGAAGATTATTTAGATGGATTAATCTTAACCAAGTTTTACTATATGTTACAAAGGTTTCGTACATATAAAGAACGCCGAAATCCGAGTTATAACGAATAAGTTATGGCGCGTCGAAGTTTTACGGCAAAACCGGCACGGCACCGGGAGACGTAAATAGTGAATTTACGGTAGAAGACTTTTTAGCCTTAGTGATCTAAACAAAATTTTTAGTATACGTTAAACCGAGAACATACAAAAAAAAAAAAGAATGCCCAAATCTGACTTCGTATGAGGAAGTTATGAATTTTCTAAGATTTGGCATAGCAGTGCACGGCCCGAAACTTGAATTTTAGTTCGAGCGGTTTTTGGCCTACGCGACCTAAATGAGAGTTTTTTTTGGAAAGGGAACTTCCCTAAAGAGGGTTTCCGGGATAGCTTTCGCGCACCGACTAATCCCCCGCTGCAAACATGAGGCTTTGCCTCATGCCCTGGAGTCACTGTAGGCGAACCTCCATGGCCACAAGGGCTGAGTAGTGCTAGGATTTGAACATGGGTCAATAGGTTATCCACCATATCATCCACATGCCTTACCAAGTCACCACAACCCAAGTGGTTCCTAAATGAGAGTTGAAGATCTCATTAATAGGAACTCAACGGTAAAAAGACAGACGAAAACGGAGTCCGTATGTAGAAGTTATGAATTTTACGCGGACATTTAACAGTATAATCTCCTCCTACTGTTAAATTTAAGATCAGTCGAGAATTAGTCGACGGAGTCTAAATGAAAGTTTTAGATCTAGTTTTTACCTACGTGTGAATATAAATAATGTCGAGAGTAGAGATCGTATGTTAAAGATATGGACGAAACTTGGTCCCTACTCTTCGAGCGCGATAAATTCGATACAATTTTGTAAATCTGAGATAGAATGAGAATTAGCTGACAGTGTCTAAATGAAAGTTGTAGTACTCGTAAATACCAACGCATGGATATAAAGAACGTCAAAAATGGAGTTCGTATGAACGAGTTACAAATTATAATAGCATATTTACGTATTAAAATAAAGTATAAAGCATATATACGTACACATATATATACAAATATATATATATATCATTAGATCTATTTAAAATAGTATTATGAAGGGGTGTTTAGTCGTTTATATAACTATAAGGTCATTAAGTAATTAAGGAGGATAGTTTTTGTAAATTCAATTACTATAAATAAGAGGCTTGGGCTTTCATATTTCTTGCACCATTCTCTTGATTCAAGAGTCTTTCTCTTCTTATCCCCCGAGCATTTCGGTCCCTCGTGATTCGACTTCTCTTTCTGTAGTTTTAGTATAGTAAGGTGAGCGCTGAAGCGCTGCACGAATCTTTCTTAGAAAGATTCAGCGACGAAGTTCTGCCCCTGCAGAGCCCGACTCCTAGCTAAAACCCCCTTGTAAGTGAGTTATGCTTACCTATTTTAATATATCTTATATTTAAAATTAGTATTGTTATTATGAACTTATAATAAATATTTGAGCTATTATTATGACTTATATAAGTGTCGTTATAATATATTTTTAACTACTCGCGGTACGGGAATCTGGTTTAAAGGGCCGCATAGGGTTGTTGGATTTCAGAAGTGTTATATGCCAAAATGGTCCTGCCCTTCGGTGTTTTATGTCTGGCCCATGTCTGTACATAGTGGTTGGAAAGTATTGTTTAAACGCTTATATAATAATAATAATAATAATAATAATAATAATAATAATAATAATTAGTCACGGTAAATATTAGACTAAAATCTGGTGGTAATAATACTAGGTTTCGTCGAAGGAAATTATTTTAAAGTAAACGAAGCGTTGTCCGAGTACCGAGTCACCACCTTATAAAGTGAGTGCATAGTTACTTTCATCTTACACATAGATATGAAGTATTTTATATAAACTACGTGCTATGTGTGCATATTATCTGTATACTTGCTATCTATGCTGGATGAAAGATTTTATACAAGTTTTATATGATTTAAACTGTATATGTATTTATATCTACATAATATGTTGGGTAAAACATGGGTAGATGAAATATGAGTTGGATGATGAGTTGAGATGTGATATAGACCATGAGGTAAGGGTGAGAGGTGGACGATGTGAGAAGCCTTGTTCCCAAATGTTGGCCCAGTCATCTAGCAGAGTATGGATGACAACCACGGACTATTCTAGACAGTCCAGTGGAACACTAGCAGGCTCGCAACCTGTAGGTGTTGTGAATGATGTGTTCACCCGGTGTACTCTAAACCTTGGCGATCATGCAGACTTGGTGCCTAAACCTTGGCGATCATGCAGACTTGGTGCCAAAACCCTGGCGACAATGAGGACTTAGTGCCTGTTGTATAAACCTTGGCGACTATGCAGACTTAGTGCCTAAACCCTGGCGACTATGCGGACTTAGTGTTTGTTGTATAAATCTCGGCGACTATGCAGACTTAGTGCCTAAACCCCGGTGATGATGGACTTCGTGCCGATTCCTTAGGATGATCCTTAGGAATGAATGAACAAGAGATAGCTGATTCTTAGGGTAGATCCTTAAGAGTAAATAAGATAATGGGGATGGGTAATTGGGTTAATTGTTTGATGATTAAACATAATAATTATATTATTGTGGGTTGAAAACCCTATGTACTCACCAGGTTTCCCAACCTGACCCACTAAGTTTATTTGTATCACAGGTGTTGATATGAAGTTACTTTACACTGAAAGATTTAAAAGAGATGTAGATCACTAGTGTAAATGAATGTAAGTTCTGTTTATGCTTATGTTTCTGTACTGACGATGACATCCCAAATGTTTTAAAATGAATAAAAATACATTTCTTCGGAAATGCTTTGATAACGTATTTATCATGTTTTTCTGGGAACAAATTCCGCAAGATTTTTATTAAAATAAGTACTCTGATTTTTATAAAGCATAAACAAAATCGGTCTTTTCTAGCCGTGAAAATGGGGATGTCACAGTTGGTATCAGAGCATTAGTTTAAGCGAACTAGGAATATGGATTTATTTCTAGACTTAAACTTAGAATGCTAAGCAATGATCGTGAGGAGTGTGTCTAATAAAATTTAGGTAATACACCAGAATAGACACAAGCACTAGCTAATTTACGGAAAATGTCTAACATGATTTTATGTGCTAAATGATTTATGATGCTTTATGATGCTATCGTATGATCGGATCTGTGGTCTGTTGCCGACCGGATGTGGAAATTTTATGTGTTCAGATTTCTAAATGTTTAATTACGGTATTAGAACTGGCATGTAACTTTTCGGAGTAATAAGGAGTATTACACGTCTAAATCTTTTTTATCTATATTCTCGTCTTGATGCGCTGGACGCATGCTTCCGTGAATGTAACGCCATGGTGAAGGCTCGTAGCAAATTGAGTAAACGAAGGAAACAAAAAGGCTTATGATAGTGAATGACACCTATCAGAAGATATCGTAAGAGTGGTACCTTGCCTTTAGAGTACGTCAGGAAAGATAACAGTACGTTTAGAGGAGTACGGTACGTCCGAATTACACCTTCGATTGGCGGGATGATGAAACGATTGGCGTAATTCCTAAAGTTATCCTACCCTCTGGCATTTTCACCACCGAGTTGAAGCAGAATTGATTATTGAAGATACACATGGAAGAAATCCTAGTAGAGTCTAGGGAAAATTTTATGATTGATTGGACACATTTTTATGTGTTAAAATTGTTTTTGTGATAGTAACTTGGAAAGCTGCGAGACAATACTTGGGACGAGTATGAGTAGGTGTGAATGGTAGTAGAGGCCTATACTACTGGAAGCACAGGACTCACGCTTGGATCAGGGAAAGTCACAAGGTTACCAAGCAGCTAGTAATTGATTTCGTTTTATTCAAGTATGTCGTTACCATCGTTTCGGTAATGACTAAGAAGATGATTGTTATTCCGACCCTAGTGGTCATATCAAATTGAGTCCGACTACGCTGAGTATGTTATGTGGTTCAGAGAATCAAGTTCGATATAGCATCTGACTTAAGACAGAAGATTGAAATAAAAAGCGATCGGTAGAGGTATCGCGAAAAGTTGTTTGTAGCTAGAAATGCTACCTTTTAAGATGAGATTAGAACATGAACGAAAGTATAGTCTGTTCTAGAAGACTCTAAGAGACCTGAGTCTAAGCGTTGCAACATACGATGATAGGTCATTAGAATATGACACATCGTTCCATTGTAGTAATAAAAGAAAACTTATCTTAAGTTCGTATCCAGTGAGGATTGAGATTGTGACTTGAAGGTCATAATTTGGAGTCTAACGTGAGATAGGGAGCAAGTGCAAGATCGAGCACCGCCTGCAATCGAGAAGACCAAGAATTAGATACTCATTCGAAGGAACATAGAAGTTACGACTATTACCTAGGATAAAGAGATAACATACAGAGTCATTATACAGCCCTGTTTCGTTGATGATTCCAGGACGTAATCATCCTAAGGGGGAGATAATTGTAACGCCCGCAGATCCGGGCTAGTCAATTTAGAGACGATGAGCATCAAAAATGAGTTTTTGATGGAAGATTATTTAGATGGATTAATCTTAACCAAGTTTTAGTATATGTTACAAAGGTTCCGTACATATAAAGAACGCCGAAATCCGAGTTATAACGAAGAAGTTATGGCTCGTCGAAGTTTTACGGCAAAACCGGCGGGGCACCGGGAGACGTAAATAGTGAATTTACGGTAGAAGACTTTTTAGTCTTAGTGATCTAAACAAAATTTGTAGTATACGTTAAACTGAGAACATACAAAAAAAGAATGCCCAAATCTGACTTCGTATGAGGAAGTTATGAATTTTCTAAGATTTGGCATAGCAGTGCACGGCCCGAAACTCGAATTTTAGTTCGAGCGGTTTTTGGCCTACGCGACCTAAATGAGAGTTGAAGATCTCATTAATAGGAACTCAACGGTAAAAAGACAGACGGAAACGGAGTCCGTATGTAGAAGTTATGAATTTTACGCGGACATTTAACAGTATAATCTCCTCCTACTGTTAAATTTAAGATATGTCGAGAATTAGCTGACGGAGTCTAAATGAAAGTTTTAGATCTTGTTTTTACCTACGCATGAATATAAATAATGTCGAGAGTAGAGATCGTATGTTAAAGATATGGACGAAACTTGGTCCCTACTCTTCGAGCGCGATAAATTTGATACAATTTTGTAAATCTGAGATAGAATGAGAATTAGCTGACAGTGTCTAAATGAAAGTTGTAGTACTTGTAAATACCAATGCGTGGATATAAAGAACGTCAAAAATGGAGTTCGTATGAACGAGTTACAAATTATAATAGCATATTTACGTATTAAAATAAAGTATAAAGCATATATACGTACACATATATATACAAATGTATATATCATTAGAAAGGTATCGACGTTGCGGTTATTATAAGACTAGTGTTGAGTACTTTCGACATTAGTTTAGTACAAATATCATTAAATCTATTTAAAATAGTATTATGAAGGGGTGTTTAGTCGTTTATATAACTATAAGGTCATTAAGTAATTAACGAGGGTAGTTTTTGTAAATTCAATTACTATAAATAAGAGGCTTGGGCTCTCATATTTCTTGCACCATTCTCTTGATTCAAGAGTCTTTCTCTTCTTATCCCCCGAGCATTTCGGTCCCTCGTGATTCGACTTCTCTTTCTGTAGTTTTAGTATAGTAAGGTGAGCGCTGAAGCGCTGCACGAATCTTTCTTAGAAAGATTCAGCGACGAAGTTCTGCCCCTGCAGAGCCCGACTCCTAGCTAAAACCCCCTTGTAAGTGAGTTATGCTTACCTATTTTAATATATCTTATATTTAAAATTAGTATTGTTATTATGAACTTATAATAAATATTTGAGCTATTATTATGACTTATATAAGTGTCGTTATAATATATTTTTAACTACTCGCGGTACGGGGAATCTGGTTTAAAGGGCCGCATAGGGTTGTTGGATTTCAGAAGTGCTATATGCCAAAATGGTCCTGCCCTCCGGTGTTTTATGTCTGGCCGATGTCTGTACATAGTGGTTGGAAAGTATTGTTTAAACGCTTATATAATAATAATAATAATAATAAGACTAATAACTAGTCACGGTAAATATTAGACTAAAATCTAGTGGTAATAATACTAGGTTTCGTCGAAGGAAATTATTTTAAAGTAAACGAAGCGTTGTCCGAGTACCGAGTCACCGCCTTATAAAGTGAGTGCATAGTTACTTTCATCTTACACATAGATATGAAGTATTTTATATAAACTACGTTCTATGTGTGCATATTATCTGTATACTTGCTATCTATGCTGGATGAAGGATTTTATACAAGTTTTATATGATTTAAACTGTATATGTATTTATATCTACATAATATGTTGGGTAAAACATGGGTAGATGAAATATGAGTTGGATGATGAGTTGAGAGGTGATATAGACCATGAGGTAAGGGTGAGAGGTGGACGATGTGAGAAGCCTTGTTCCCAAATGATGGCCCCGTCATCTAGCAGAGTATGGATGACAACCACGGACTATTCTAGACAGTCCAGTGGAACACTAGCAGGCTCGCAACCTGTAGGTGTTGTGAATGATGTGTTCACCCAGTGTACTCTAAACCTTGGCGATCATGCAGACTTGGTGCCTAAACCTTGGCGATCATGCAGACTTGGTGCCAAAACCCTGGCGACAATGAGGACTTAGTGCCTGTTGTATAAACCTTGGCGACTATGCAGACTTAGTGCCTAAACCCTGGCGACTATGCGGACTTAGTGCTTGTTGTATAAATCCTGGCGACTATGCAGACTTAGTGCCTAAACCCCGGTGATGATGGACTTCGTGCCGATTCCTTAGGATGATCCTTAGGAATGAATGAACAAGAGATAGCTGATTCTTAGGGTAGATCCTTAAGAGTAAATAAGATAATGGGGATGGGTAATTGGGTTAATTGTTTGATGATTAAACATAATAATTATATTATTGTGGGTTGAAAACCCTATGTACTCAACAGGTTTCCTAACCTGACCCACTCAGTTTATTTGTATCACAGGTGTCGATATGAAGTTACTTTACACTGAGAGATTTAAAAGAGATGTAGATCACTAGTGTAAATGAATGTAAGTTCTGTTTATGCTTATGTTTCTGTATTGACGATGACATCCCAAATGTTTTAAAATGAATAAAAATACATTTCTTCGGAAATGCTTTGATAACGTATTTATCATGTTTTTCTTGGAACAAATTCCGCAAGATTTTTATTAAAAAAAGTACTCTGCTTTTTATAAAGCATAAACAAAATCGGTCTTTTCTGGCCGTGAAATGGGGGATGTCACACTCGACCTATAAAAGGGTGCGAGGGCTGCCGAGATTTTTTCTCATTTCCACCTTCTTTCTCTCACTAATTTATCTCTCTAGCCCCCTAAATCCCCCACTAAAGCCTAGGAAAAAACCCTAGCCCCCTAAGGAAGCCTCGGAGAGCCCGAAGTCTTCGAGAAAAAAAGTTTTTCGGTTTGAAACTCTGCCCGTGCAGAGCCCGGTTTTCAAGCAAACTTCCCGGTTTCGTCAAAGAAGATTATTTTAAGAAGCGAAGTGTTGTCCAAATCACTCCTTATCAGGTGAGTGTATAGTCACTTTCATCTTACACATAGATATGAAGTATTTTATATAAATTACGTGCTATGTGTATATATGTTATCTGTTTACTTGGAATCTATGTTGAACGAAAGATCTGAACCTCTTTCTTCTCAGATCTAAACTTTTTCTTTCAGATCTAAACTTTTCTTCCAGATCTGAACCCTTTTCCTTCAGATCTAGACTTTCTCACTTCAGATCTAAACTTTTCAGATCTAAATTGTATATGTATGTTTTATACTTTCAGATCTATGTTATATGAAAGATGTAAACTTTGTTTTCCAGATCTGAACTGTATATGTATTTTATGTCTACAAATATGTTGGGTAAAACATGGGTAGTTGAAATAGTTGGTGTGTGGTGAAATAAAATGATGAGAGGCCTCGATGTTGATGTTGATTCAGTCATCTAGCGGAGTATGGATGACGACCACAGACTTTTCTAGGAAGTCCAGTGGAACGCTAGCAGGCTCGCAACCTATAGGTGTTTGTGAACGATGTGTTCACCAGTGTACTCCATCCCCCCATGGTTGCCTTACGGACACTTATGGCTGAGGAATCCCCTTAGCAGTAGTTTCCATCCCGATGAAATTCCTTAGGATAGGTCCCTTATGATAGATGCTTTAGGGACGTAAAGTGAGGATAACGGGAACGGATAATCGGGTTGAATGATTGTGGAAAATAATAAACTTATTTATTGTGGGTTGAAAACCCTATATGCTCACCAGGCTCCCCGGCCTGACCCACTCAGTTTCTTGTATTACACGTAATGGCAAAAGCATAGTTGGATGACTTGACGAGAGATTATGGATTTTAGGCTAGTAGAGAATAAATGGAATGTTGTAAGGCCTATGTTGTTTTGAGGCCAGATTGTGCTTTGTGGCCTATGATATTTTTGGTTTATGCTTATGATCTGTATCGATGATTGACATCCCGAGTTTTTGTAATGTAATGAAAATACATTTCTTTAAGAAATGCTTTGATAAATTTTTATCATATTTTGTTTTGGGAACAAATTCCGCAACACCTTTTATTAAGAAGTTACTCTGATTTTTATTAAAAAGCATAAACGAAATCGGTCTTTTCTGGCCATAAAAATGAGGATGTCACATCGTCCACCCCAAGGCTCTTAGCATACTTCCTCTTTCGGGATCCTGGAGTATTGACGATCAGATTTATCAAGGTTCTCTCCGGAGGAAGAGAAGATGAGTTATTCTCCTTCTTCACCACAAGTTGGCCACCAGACATGGCGGAGTCGATATCAACAAGGGTGAACCAAGCACTAGAGTGTGTAGCATTGGATCCTAAACATAACAAAGGAACTTAATAAGCTCAGGATCCTTCATGAAAAATAAAAAATAGACAAATAAAGGAACTTTACCTTTCGACGTGGAGGCAATAGCAGATTTAACTTTCGAACCTAATGGATCTTTCAGTCTCAGGAAAAGCAAGGAAACTCCCAATCTTCTCCTTGGTATATTCAGCAGCACGGACGGGATCCTCGAACTTGAAAGTTGCATCAAAACAAATAAAACAAGGAAGTGTGAATTTTACATCATCAACGAAATAAAATAAAATCCTATCCTTTCTAACCTAATTTCTTGGCAGGAGATCACCGTCGGGGATGGATTCACGTTTCACAAAGAAATATTTCTCTTTCCAAGAACCTTCGTTTTGTTTTGATTTCAAAATAAGATGTGATTTACTAGTTTTGACTCTGAGCAGGAAAGGAAAAGACCCAAAAGTTTGGAGATCACAAACATGAGCCAACTTAGCTAAATTCCATGTTTAGATCGTTAGATTGATTCAATTGATCAACCTAAAGCAGGATCCTCCAGATCATGAGCATAGTTCGGATGGGACCAAACCTAAGTATGAGAGACGAAGTCAGGTTGGGTCTTAGCATCAAAAGGCTTGAAAATAACATTTGAAGGAAAAGCCCCGATTAACTTCAATAACTCAATGTCGTCATCACCAAGAGAATAGCTATCTTCAAAAGATAGGATCCTCTGATCGATGAATTCCTTGTCGGAAAATCAAGGATGCTCGAGCGAGAATGGAGTGCCTCTTTACCCATAATCTACAAACAAGAAAAATAAGACGAAAGGAGAAAGAAATTTACCTTCAAACCAAGGAGAGAAAAGTGATTTGACAACATAATCATATCTTTTGAACGGATACAATTCTATCTGTTAGAGTTTGAATTTCGAATCCTTTATTTCCAATTAATTAAATTATACACTTTAAATACTTGAAATCAATTCAAATATTTTGCAGGTATAATTTAGGGGCAATTGTTAGGGCCAAGATCCTCAATCCTATCCAGGATCTCGGATCTAAAAGATATCTAAGGATCCTTAAACCTATCCAGGATCCCGGATCTTAAAGGAGTCTTAGGATCCCGAACATACATCAGGATCCTGAACAACGCCATTATTATTCCCTAACAAGTTTAACGACTATATTTCTTGTTTATTTGTCACATGTGTAGAAATGGTCAACATAGGACTCGTTCACAATGAAGAATCAGTCCAACCAGGCTTAAGGCCCGGAAATACCAAGTCAAATCACGTTTTAAATACCAGTTCAGCAGGATCCCGAAAATATCATACATTTAGTTACTTAATCTAGACTATAAATACACCTGTAAAACACACACAACGGGGACAATTCTCTGACACCTTACTTATATAGGTTTACTTTATCACTTGTAATCGTATTATCAAGCTCATCTATGTAATTCTTTCTTCAATCAATAAAACCAAACAAGGCAGGTGATGATTATCACCTCCCAAGATTTTATGTCGGAGATCCAAACAAGGACCAATGGCTTTCCTTGTAAATCTCTCGTGTTATTTTGTTCTCAATTCACCATTTTCATTAGTCATAACGCCACAGCCTCTCATGCAATTTGGTTGATATCCACTTAGTCGATTTTTGACCAAAACACTCCTTTTCTCTTTCTACTTTCTCATTGACAAGTTTCTCCACCCTTTGTAAAATATCCTTGTTGACCACCTCTTGTTCCCTCAAAGCTTGATTTTTATGGATGAGCTTAGCCTTGAGATCCTCGGAAGAATGGGAGATATGATCAGCCACCTGTAAGAATCAACGGTCAGAAAACTGAGAGCAAACATAAGAAAAAAAGAGAAACCTACAAGGCTACTTACAGATTGAAAGAAGGAGAGCATCTTTTTCAACGCTTCATCCACCTCGAGGTTCTCCAGGTTGAAGAATTCAACTGATTTCCTTTTTCGGGATCCTAGAGTCTTAACAGATAAATCTATGGGAGCCTTCTTGGAAAGGAGAGATAATTTTTCTTTCTTGACCACTGGAAATGCCAGTATCAAGGTCGAAAAGAGTAAAACGTGCACCAGAACGGTTAGATTTGAATCCTAAAGCATAGCAAGAATTTTTTTTTGTCATTCCAGGATCCTTCTTGTGAGATGAATTAAAATGAAGGATCCATACCGGTAGCCATGGTGATAATGACAGTTGAACTTTCTTGCTGGCTAGGATGATCATGCTTGAATGTTCTCTCAATCTCGAGCAGGGCGAGAAAATCCTCAATCCTATTTCCAGTATCTTTGGCAGGAGGGACAAGCTCTTCAAACTTGAAAGCTGCAAAAAATCAAATAAAATAAGAAGTGTGAATGCCATGATCCTTAGCGTAAATATATGAAACCCAACCCTTTTTAACCTAAGGATGTGGCAAGAGATTTCCATCAGGGATAGAGTCGCATTTCACGAAGAAATACTTTCCTTTCCCGGACCCATCATTATGCTTAGATTTCAGAATGAGAGGTGTTTTACCAATTTTGAATTTCAGTAAGAAACGAGAGTTCCCAAAGGTCGAAAGGTCATAGACATAAGCTAGTTCGTTTAAATCAATACTGAGATCCATGGAGCGGTTCAGACGATCAATCCAATAGAGGACACTCTTAACCGCTGGCATGGATTGAATATACGAGATTTTGGTAATCTCAAAGAACTCGGAAATAACCCTGGGAAAGGGGTAAGAAAGACCTTGAGTGAAATGGTACTCGGGAAAACAGACCCAAGATGAAGAGACGCAATTCGGGATGATCCTTGCATTAAAAGCTCTAAAAAGGTGCCAGCGGGAAAAGCCCCAGCAGATTTCAGGGCTTCGATATTATTTTCATTGAAAGTACAAGTTTCCTCGTAAGACAAGGCCTTATGATTGATGAAATCATCATCAAGAACGACAATGATGTTTATACGAGAGCTAGTTACCTATTTACCCATGAGTAAAGATGAAGAAAGACAAGAAATAAAGAAACGAAGATAGTACCTTTGATGATATTCGATGAATGTCTGGAGAGAGCTAAAAGAGTAAGGCCAAAAACAGAAGACTGAACATCCTATTTATACAAGAATCATGGAGAGGTAGAAGGGTGATTTGACGGATTACTGTGCCTGCTTCAACGGCTAGAAATCTATCCATTGGGATTGAAATTACCCTATCTGTTAAAATTTAAGAATATTTATTTTCTCTTTTCATTTTAAAATCGTACCATTAAATATTTGAAATTAACTTTGATATTGCGTAGGTATAATTTGGGCACAGTTGTTAGGGCCAAGATCCTCAACCCTATTCAGGATACCGGATCTTCAAGATATTCCAGGATCCCAGACCTTTCTTAGGATCCTGGCCATTTTTATTATTATTTTCTAACACTCTTAACGGTCATATTTCTATTTCTTTTTCTCACATATGTAGAAACGGTTAATAAGAGACTCATTCTCAACGAAAAATCACTTCAACCAGGATTAAGACCCGAGAATACCAACTCAAACAACGTGCATATTTTTATTCAAAGAGGATCCCAGAAATATCAAAATTATTGTTACTTAGTCTAGACTACAAATACACCAGTAATACACACACTAAACACACGATTAGCTCTACTATTACACTTGTACTCGTATCATCTTCATTATATATGTAACTTCATATTCAAATCAATAAAAACAACAAGGCATGTGATCATTATTACCTCCCAAGGTTTTATGTCGGATATCCTAAAAATAATCAAGGGCTTTCCTTGTAACTCACTTGTCCCATTTCGATTACTATGTGATATTTGCATCGCCTAAAACACCACAAGCTCTTATAGAATTTGGTTGAATAACACTTGATCAATTTTAGACCAAAACAATATATATATATATATATATATATATATATATATATATATATATATATATATATATATATATATATATATATAGGCTTTGGATTATGTGAGAAACAAAACTTTCGTGAAAAATAAATCTAATGCATATTTTTTGACGAAACAAAGACATGAATCATTAAATTATACAAAAATAAAAGAGTATTTTCCAATAATCATCCAAACATTTAAATAAAACTCCAAGTATCATTTTTCATAAATAAGAGTGAACATCAGAAGCGGAAATCTCAACGGTGTGTGATGCAGTCATCCCGAGCTCTTCCCCTTGGATCCAGAAGTACCTGAAACATAAACTAAAATCATAAGCACAAAGCTTAGTGAGTTCCCCCAAAATACCACATAACAAACATACAATAAACATATAGTGGGCCCCGCCGGTCATCGGGCCCCGCCCGGCTTCGGACTCCGTCCGGCATCGGGCCCCGTCTGGCATCGGGCCCCGTCTGGCATCGAGCTGAGCTCGGTAAAACGGGCCCCGCCTAACATATAATAACATATATCAAAATAAACACATACACATGCAATAATCATAGAGACACATAGCATACAGATATCCATCGGGCCCCGCCCGACATTGGGCTTTAACCCGGAAAACCTATAGACACAACACATGCAAGAGTCACGAAGATAACTAGCATACCAACAGCATAATGTAAACATGGGTCGGCCTTGGTGCCTTCGACCCGCTAAGTCCGATAAGGAAACTCACCTCGAATACTGAAAGATAACTCGATAAATTCCCAGCCCCAGAAACAACTCTACTCAACCCCTAAATAGAAACAATCCCTTAGATACCTATCAATACTTTAAAACCCCTTAAAGCTCAACTTGGCCAAAGTCAAAGTCAATGCTCCGACTTGACTCAACTCGTCGAGTTATCCCACAACTTGCCGAGTTTCCATTAAGTATAGAATCGCGATATTTTGATCCAACTCGCCGAGTTTCCCTTTAACTCGTCGAGTTCCTCCTTTTTCAACAGAATCGAGACAATCCCAACCCAAATCACCGAGTTCCCTTAAGAACTCATCGAGTTCTTCGATCAGCCAACCCACTTAATGCATTAAGCCACTATTCTTCAAACCAAAGCCCTATCTTCCAGATCTAGACTGATAATACGTCTAGAAGGGTAAAGTTTCCAACATTACCCATTAAGAACCACTCCAAAGGCATTAAGCTCAAAACCTAATCCTAAAAGGCTTATATCTTAATCCAAAAACCACCATATCTTCAACATAGAACTCATGAACACAGATCTGGACCTTAAAGGCTAAAAGGTCACATAAAGTCTTCAACTTTACTCACATGCATGGCCAAATGAAGCTTAAAAGGCCAAAGCAAAGGCTTAAAGGATGCATGGAGCTCTTAGGGCCATAAAGTTGGCACCTTTATGCCATGAAATCTCCTTAAGACCCTAGATCTGAAAGCGTTTGTCCATATGGGACGCCCAACTCCCAATGACCACTTCATTTGGATGAAACCAAGCAAAAGAACACTAATATGAAGATCTAAGCAACCACAAAGCAAGGTTGATACTTTTTACTAGAAAGATGTCGAAAATGAAGCAAGGATTCTAGATCTAGCAGCTCCTTCTTGCATCTCCCAAGCTTCCCTTTCTTCCAATTGCTTCAAACACACACAACACACTAACAAATGGCTCACAAACTCTCAAAAGTGCCTTAGGGTTTCGAGGTTAGGGTTTAGGGCAATGGAGGCTAGAAATGAGGCCAACTTGTGGAGTTTAAGTTGTTTAAATAGGGTGCAAAACCCCGGAATTAGGGTTTTATTTCTTCCATCCAACTCGTCGAGTTGAGACCTCCCAACTCGTCGAGTTGGTTACTTAAAATACGCGGTCCAAATCATTTCAACACGACGAGTTCGGGGCCACCAACTCGTCGAGTTTCTCTATAAAATTGAATAAATTATAAGTTTAAATACATACCATGAACTAGGGGTGTGCAATAAACCGCACAAACCGCATAAATTGCCCGCACCGCACCAAACCGCACCGCATAACGCGGTTTAAAACACTCACGGTGCGGTTTGCGGTTTGTATTTTTGTTAAACCGCATTATGCGGTGCGGTTTGCGGTTTACGATTACTAAATTGGGGTTTAAACCGCACCGCATTGATAAAATCAATTAATGATTATATATATATATATATATATATATATATATATATATATATATATATATATATATATATATATATATATATATATATATTCGAAAATAATTTGACAGGTCCTAAATTAGTGACGTTATCTTAAGTTTTTGAAATGTAATATTAATTAATCCAAAATTTAATGGAGTGACCATTTTTTTATACACTATGTTTTCTTAACTTATGTATATTCATAAGTAGTTAATGACCACCAAATTTCTTAATGACCACTTAGTAAGCCGTTAGTGACGACAATGATAGTATTGTCATTAAATTTAATGTAAATAATTACTCAAACCGTAAAACCGCATAAACCGCCCGCACCAAACCGCACCGCATAATGCGGTTTTGAACGTTCGCGGTGCGGCTTGCGGTTTCTAAATAACTCAAACCGCATGTGCGGTGCGGTTTGCGGTTTTGGCTCTAAACCGCACCAAACCGCACCGCGCACACCCCTACCATGAACCATGCATTACAATGGGGGTAGCCCATGGTATTCTGGGTAAAGACCATGGGGTAGCCCATAGCACTTGGATATCCGACCAAGGGGGTAGCCCATGTCATTCCAGGTAAAGACCATGGGGGTAGCCCATGGCAAAGTTATGTACGTTGCATGGTATTTTGTGGTTGTATGTTATGTGATATTTTGGAAACTCACTAAGCTCTTGCTTACAGTTTATTTGGGTGTTCTCAGGTACTTCCGGTACTAAGGGGAAGGGCCCGGCTTGATGGCGCATCATTCATTCTCCAGCACTTTCCATATTTATCTATTTTGATACTCTGATATTTGATACGATATGATGTAATGGATTTTTGGGAACAAATTATGATTGTATTCCTATTTTAAAAAATGGAAAATTTTATCTGGGTTTCGGGCTGTTACAAGTTGGTATCAGAGCCTTGGTTTGAGGGATTCGGGCACACTCTCGGGTGTGTCAGAACTCAAACTGAGGAAATGGTAACCCTTTTTAAAAGAAACAAAAGTCAAGTTTTCTGAAAACGGTTTTCTTAAGTAAAAAGGGAGAGTGAAATGCACGCAATCGGCCGAGCTCAAGTAAGTGTTTCCTAAACTTTAACCATGCTTATGAATTGTAACTATTATGTTAATATGTGAAATGCATGCTAGAATAGGGCTAAGGATACCTTTAGGAGTTATGAAAATTTCCTGATTTGTGTGATGCCTTGTAGCCTAGGAGAATTCAATGCTATGAATATAATTCTTGGAATCAATGTTGATTTTGTAATTTGCTAAGTGTATACTTTCAAAGTTGTATATGTTTAGGATTGCGTATCCCTAGAATGATGGATTATGCCTCATTACTTGTTCCTTGTTTGGTTGTGGTTTTAGGGTTGAAACTTTATTTGACAGTCTATGTGATTCTATTTATGTATAACTTGCATGCATAATGCAACCTATGGTGTTGATTGAGGTTTCTGGTTCTGTGAGGATTGAGAAATCCTAGAAGAGTCTAGGATATGTGTATATGATGTGTTTTGTAGGTCATGTTTTATCTATGGTTGGTTGAATTAGAGGTATCAAGGATGGCCTTGGGGAAGGTACGGGTAGGTGTGGAAGGTAGTATTGGGCTTTACTACTAAAAGCACAGGACATGTACCCGAGACAAGGACAGACCTGGAAGCCCTAAGGAGTCCGGTGGGGAGGAATCCCTTCGAACTTCCTTATCAATTTCTTTCTATGTTGTATTTTTAGTTGAGGATGTTGATGGCTACGCGAGGAGGTTCAGTTTCAGGCTCTGGTGCAGACCCGATTAATAAGAGGTTGCGCGAACTTATCGCATCCGAGGTTACTCGCAGCATCCTTGATGCTACCCCAGTGATTTTCGGTACCGTCAAGGAAGGGATCATGGATATTATGGAGGAGCGGCTCAGGTATTTTCAAGCCGAGATCGTTGCGAGTCAGATTGGGACTCGAACTACCTCATTCCAGGAGTTCAAGGCGTATAGAGCGCCTAAGTTCTTTGGGGTTAAGGACCCCATCGCTAGTCGCCGCTGGATTGCTGACTTGGAGAGTACTCAGCCTACGACCTTTTACCCCGAGGCGGCAAAGGTAGGATTCGCGTCTTGTACGTTGAGGGATCGGGCGTGAGACTGGTGGGAGGAGGTTACCCGTGAGATTGGGACGGCGGGTGTGACAGTGATGACATGGGAGGATTTTGTGCAGAGGTTTGATCAGGAGTTTGCACCGGCCATTGAGGTGCAGCAGTTGGTGAGGGAGTTCCAGGACCTTCACCAGACTACGGAGTCTGTGGCGGAGATTACCGCCAAGTTCAGGGAGAGGGCATTAATGGTTCCGCAGTACGTTGTGGATGAGGAGATGAGGAAGACGAGATATCATGCTATGTTGAGGGATGATATCCGAGAGTTTGTGAGTTTTTTAGGGTGCAAGACCCTGAATGACATGATTGAAAAGGCCCGTGAGCAGGAAATCGAGTTGGAGCTCCGGACGAAGCGGAAACCGGAGCAGGTTCAGAAGGCAGTGACACAGGCAAAAGGTCTAAGACCTCCGATCCTCCCAGCAGAGACCATGAGGGTCGGGGCCGTTGTGCCAAGTGCGGAAAGCCGCATAATGGATCATGTCGGGTAGCAGGCTCAGTATGTTATGGTTGTGGCCAACCGGGCCACATGACCAGGGAGTGCCCCAAAAAGGGTTTGATTTGTTTCCAATATAACCAGACCGGCCATAAAAAGGACGAATGTCCGAGTTTGTTTGGGGGGGGGGCAATGGTGGCGCCTACGCCAGCCACCTTGAGGATTACCGATGGCCGCCAGGGCAAGGCAGAGGCTCCTGCGGTGAAGAGCAAAGCGTTCCAGTTGACCACTGATGAGGCCCGAGCAGCGCCGGATGTCATTACTGGTATGTGACTTATCTCTATCTTTTATTTCTTTCTTGTTATGCTGATGTTTTTATGATCTTGTATAGGGACCTTTTTGGTCAACGGATTGTGAGCTTATGTTCTTTTTTATTCGAAGGCTACCCGATCCTTTGTATCTCTTACGCTCAACAAAAAATTTTGAGATGCTCCGGGGACTTTGGATTCCCCCCTTGAGGTGGATATTATGGATGACCATACTGTGAGTGTTGCGAGGGTGTTTCGAAGATGTGTTCTGAACATGTTTAGCGTCAGGTTTCCAATCGACTTCATACCGATTCCTTGAGCGTATTGAAGGTAATCACCAGGATGGATTGGTTGGGACCCAATTGAGTCGTGATTGATTGTGAGAGGTAGTTCGTGAGGGATCGAACCCCAAGTAGGGGAGAACTGGTCATTCATAGTGAGAGAGCTTCGCATGGGCCAACTCTCTATTCAGTTTCGAGGGCTAGGAGGCTTCTCTAGCAGGGTTGTTCCAGATTTTTGGCTTACGTTTCGGATTCACGGGTTGATACCATGACAGAGTTGAGCAGGGTACTCATCGTATGAGATTTTCCCGATGTCTTTCCCGGGGAGTTGTCGGGAGTGCCTCCCGAGAGGTAGGTTGAGTTCCGGTTTGATTTGATTCCTGGTTCGGCTCCTATCGCCAAGGCGCCATATTAAACAAGTTGACGATGAAGAACCGTTAGTCACTTCCGAGGATCGATGATTTATTTGATCAGCTTCATGGTGCATCTTGGTTCGCCAAGATTGATCTTAGGTAGGGATACCATCAAATGAGGATCAGGGATGAGGATGTGCAGAAGACAGCCTTCCGGACTCGTTATGGGTATTACGAGTTCGTGGTAATGTGATTCGGGCTCACCAATGCACCAACAACGTTCATGGATCTCATGAACTGGGTTTGCAGGCCGATGTTGGATCGGTCTGTAATTGTTTTCATTAATGATATTCTGGTCTACTCCAAGACCAAGGAGCAGCATGAGCAGCATTTGTGAGAAGTGTTGGAGACCTTCAGGAGGGAGAGGCTTTAGGCCAAATTCTTCAAGTGTGAGTTTTGGTTGCGTGAGGTGCAGTTTCTAGGGCACATCATCAACCAAGAGGGTATCTTGGTGGACTCGTCCAAGATTGAGGCGGTAATGTGTTGGGAGGTTCCAAAGAACACATCGGAGATCTAGAGTTTCTTGGGCCTTAAGGGGTACTATCGTAGATTTATTCAGGACTTTTCCAAGATTGCAGTACCTTTGACCCGCTTGACGAAGAAGAATGTGACCTTTCGGTGGGGTCCAGATCAGCAATTGGCCTTCGAGACTCTCAGGCAGAGGTTGTGCGAGGCCCCGATTCTTGCGTTACCTGAGGGATTAGATGATATTGTGGTGTATTGTGACGCTTCTATTTCGGGTTTGGGTGTTATCCTTATGCAGAGAGGGCATGTGATTGCTTATGCCTCAAGGAAGTTGAACCCTCATGAGGCGAATTACCCCATGCATGATTTGAAATTGGGGGTTGTGGTGTTTGCCCTCAAGATCTGGAGGCACTATTTGTACGGGGTATGATGCACAATCTACATCGATCATAAGAGTTTGAAATATTTGATGGATCAGCCGAACTTGAATATGCGGCAGCAGAGATGGTTAGATGTGGTAAAAGATTACGATTGCGAGATTTTGTACCACCCCGGGAAGGCCAACATGGTGGATGATGCTTTGAGCCGTAAGGCAGTGTGCTCACCGATCCGAGATATTTGTTTGAGGATGACTGTTACTTCACCCGTGATGGATTTGATCAAGGAGGCTCAGGTATAAGGGTTGAAGAAATAAATTGGAAGACGGAGCGAATCAGAGGGCAGATTCCGTTATTTGTTAGAGACAGTCGGGGGTTATTGACTCAGAGTAGTAGGGTTTGGGTTCCGGAAACAGGTGGGGTGAGACAGACAATCTTGGAGGAAGCACACAAGTCCAAATTTTCTATTCATCCAGGGTCCACGAAGATGTACCGAGATTTGAGGTTGAGCTATTGGTAGCCCTGCATGAGGAGGGAAGTTGCTTGGTTTGTTGAGCGATGTTTGACTTGCAGGAAGGTCAAATCCGAACATCAAAGACCTCGCGGAAAGGTGCAGTCGTTAACCATCCCTATGTGGAAATGGGAGGAGATCACTATGTACTTCATCACCAAGTTACCCAGGACAGCGTTGGGTGTTGATTCTATATGGGTTATTGTGGATAGACTGACCAAGAGTGCACATTTTATTCCAATTTCCGAGAGCATGTCTACAGAAAAGTTAGCGGATATCTATGTTCGAGAGGTGATAGACAGGCACAGGGTGCTAGTATCTGTGGTTTCGGATCGAGATATTCATTTCACCTCCAGATTTTAGAGGAAGTTCCATAAGGAGTCAGGCACTCAACTGCATTTCAGTACAACGTACCACCCCCAAACCGACGGTCAAAGTGAACGGACGATCCAGACGCTCGAGGATATGCTTAGAGATTTTTTATTGGATTTTAGAGGGAGTTGGGATACTTACCTTCCACTAGCAGAGTTCTCCTACAATAACAATTATGTTGCTAGTATTGATCGGCCACCGTTTGAGATGTTATATGGAAGAAGGTCTAGGACCCCGGTTTGGTGGGGTGAGGTCGGTCATCGGGTCATGGGAAGAACTGAGGTAGTGCTTAAGACCACCGAGTTGATTCAACATGTACGCCACAGGCTGCGGGTCGCACAGATTCGTCAGAAGAGTTATGATGACCGACATCGTTCGTATCTCGAGTTTTAAGTGGGGGATTTTGTTTTTCTGAAGGTGTCACCTTGGAAAGGTGTCATCCAATTTTGAAAGAGGGAAACTGGGACCCTGATTCATTGGTCCATTCAGGATCTCTGCCCGGATTGGCAAGGTTGCATATCGGTTGGATCTCCCTGATGAGCTCATCTTCCATGTGTCTCAGTTGCGGAAGTGTGTAACAGATGAGGCTGCAGTTATCTCGTTAGATGATATTCAGGTGGATGAGAGCTTGAACTATGTTGAGAAGCCCATTGCAGTTCTAGACACGAAAACTAAAGCCCTTCGTTACAAAATGGTGAAGCTAATGAATGTGCAATGGCAGCACGGAGGGGCTCTGAGTGGACCTGGGAGCCGGAGGACGAAATGAGGGAGCACTACCCAGAATTGTTCGAGGCAGTAGACTTCAGGGACGAAGTCTAATTTAAGTGGGGGAGATTTGTAATATTCGAAATGCAGGTATTTATCCTTTTAACCCTTGGAATGAAATTTATTTGCAAATGAGGTCCCTACGTACGCTGGGCGTACATATGTGTACGCTTAGCGTACTAAGGTGGTTTGGACGCGGACATGCACCACGTACATGGGACGTACTAAGGCGTATGCGGGGCGTACGTGTCCTAAGATAAAAACCCTAATTTTATGGCATGAACCCTATTTACAGTGACGGAGCTTGGACATTTATTTTGGGGGGCCGAAAGTATAATATACATGAAAATCGGAGAGCAGGGGGGGCCACAGCATAAATTTTATATTTTTAGGCTAAATATGTATATAAACTAAAGTGGAAGGGCTATTTCTAACAAAAAATTCAGGGGGGGGGCACAGCCCCCTCTTGCCCTAAGCACGCTTCGTCCATGCCTATTTAAACACTCTTATGCCAATTAGACCAAACCCTAAACAGCCTCCATTGCCTCTTATCGTCCCTAAACCCTAGTTTGCAAGTGAGTGTGATTCTTGAGCATAAAAGTGACTTTGGTGGTCATTTTAGTGTGTTTTCAAGAAGGAGAAGGTGATGATCAAGTCTTGGACGTGGTTGAGCTTCTAGATCTTGCATATACTTCACCTTGGGGAAATTTTGGAGGTAAAAAGTCCAGACCTTGCTTATCCTTTTGCTAGTTTGAGTTAGAGTTTGGTAATAAGTCCATTTTTGGTCCACGGGTCCTCTCTTGTGAGTTTGAGCAACTCCAAAGGTTAGAAATGTTAGATTTGAGTTCCTTTGCCATGTTAAAAGCATAAAAAATGCTAACTTGATCGTTGTTATGGCACCATGCATGAGTTTAAGATCTTAAAGGGAGTCTTAATGGATAAAATGAGGTGTTGGGTTCCCATATGGCATGCAAAGGCATAAAGTTTCCAACTTTATGCCCTAGGACCTTTAAAATGACCAAGATATGAAATTGGACGAAGTGACTACATGAATTAAGCACTTAATGGATTTGTGTGCAAAGCAGCTTGTACGCTGGGTGTACTAGTTTGTACGCTACGCGTACTACCAAAGGACCTAGTACACTAAGCGTACTAATTATGTACGTTGGGCGTACGCTTCCAGTGAATTTTGGGCTTTCGATGTGATTTTGAGCCATTTGGGCCCTACTTAGCCTTGGGCCTGGATCTATTAGAGTATTTGGGCCGTTGAACTTGTTATTGGTCCATAGGTGGCATGGTTGGGCCTATTGGGCCTTGTGGCCCATTATTGTTTTTGGATCTTGGATGTTAGGCCCATTAAAGAAGAAAGACTTTTGGGCCTTATTGGAGGAGTTTGGACTTAGGGTTTTGGCCTATGCCTTGAGTTTGTGACTTAATTCTAATTAGGTTAACTTGTGTATATTCAGTGTGAGATTTCCGGACCGATAGCCGAGCGGTATTTTTATCAGCAGTCTGAGGTGAGTCTTCTCACTATATCAATGGTTCGAAGGCACCAATGTCTGCCCATTATCTGATATGTGAATTGGTAGTTGTTATACATCTAATTTTTTAAAGACCCTGGGGGTAGCCCGTGGCACTTGTATGAAGACCATGGTGGTAGCCCATGACACTTGGGTATCAGACCATGGGGATAGCCCATGGCATTCCAGGTAAAGACCATGGGGGTAGCCCATGCACTTGGATATCAGACCATAGGGGTAGCCCATGGCAAGTTTATGTACGATGCATGGTATTTTGTGGTTGTATGTTATATGATATTTTGGGAACTCACTAAGCTCTTGCTTACAGTTTATTTGGGTGTTTTTAGGTACTTCCGGTACTAAGGGGAAGGGCTCGGCTTGATGGCGCAACATTCACTCTCCAACACTTTCCGTATTTATCTATTTTGATACTCTGATATTTGATATGATATGATGTAACGGGTTTTTGGGAACAAATTATGATTGTATTCCTATTTTCAAAAAGGGAAAATTTTATCTGGTTTTCGGGCTATTACACCCCGCGTACAAAGTGTATGCCCAACGTACTAAGGCGCGGGCGCTCAACGTACACACACGTACGCACGGTGTACTCATCTGGTCTAATTTCCACCAAAAGCGACTTTGGGCCCCTTTTCACTCTTTATCAACTTATGGACCAAAATGCAACATACGAAAATCATAAAGCCCAAGATTAGAAGTACCTTAACATCAAGATGTTACACAAACCCATATTAAAGGCCTCTACGGCAAGGGCCATGTCAATGTTTGGTATGTTTAGAGCTTCCCTACCAAACCTGCTTACAAAGTCCCTTAAGGATTCTTTGGGATCTTGGACCACCCGGTAGAGATCACTAGTGATCCTTTCAAATATTATGCTGCATGAAAACTGATTATTAAAAAGATTAACTAAATGAGAAAAATAGGTAATAGAATAAGGAGGAACATTAAGAAGGCCTTTTATGGTTGATCCTATAAGATTCGATCCGAAGCTTTTGCATAAACAAGCTTCTTTTAAGTGTGGTGGAATGGGAATGATCTCCATTCTCTCCTTATATCGTGTGATATGTTCTTCAGGATCCGTGGTTCCATCATAAGGCTTCATGATAGGAGTTTGGAAGCGCTTAGGAACTTTTGTATCAGCTATTGAGGGGATAAATCTTGAGATCATATGACTGGTGAGGGATGCTTCCGGTATAGGTTGGACCACCCCTGGTACGTTTGAGATCATCTCTCTTAGTTGTTGGAGTTCTTTGGCTATAATTGGACTTATTCTTGCATCAAGATCCGCAGAGTTAGTATTAATAGTGTTATCATTAAAGAAGTTATTGATGTTTGTGTTATAAGGGGTATTGAAGGTCTCATCAAGATCCTGGGTCACAGGGGTTTGGATGTTTGGGATTGTTCTCCCTGTTGGGGTAGCAATGGATGTTGAATCTGCCGATTCTGGGCGTTTCCCCAGGGATCCTGCATTGTCGAAATTCAGGATCCTTGGTTGTAAGATTGAGGGTGTGGCCTCCTAAGGTCTTCGGATCTCTGCCCTTATCCTTTCCACTTTCTTAAGCATCATTATGTTGTCTTCCTGTTGCTGAGCCACCTATCGTGTCAATGTCTTCATCATGGAAAAGAGTCCGTTCTTAGAGACCGAGGCAGGAGTATTATGGGATCCCAGGGACCCTGGAGCAACCAGAGGAGTATTCTTCTTTGCTATATCGGAAGTTTTCCTCTGACCAAGGAGTCCTCTTGGAGGAGGTGGAAGATTTTTCGGACGAACATAGGGAACAAAATAAGAAGAAAGGGTTGGTTTTGTAGACATGATTTTCGAGGATTACAAACACCACACCCCCATGGTGGGCCCCAAATTGTTTTGGTCAAAAATAAGTCGAGTGAATATTAAACAAATTGTATGAGATGCTTTGGGGTTGTTGGTGAAGTGGTTAACAAAATTGGTACAAGATTACACAAGTGGTTTACAAGGAAAACCCTTGATCCTTGCTAGGATTTCCACCCAAAATTTTGGGAGGTGATAATGATCATTTGCCTTGTTTAATTGTATTGATTGTAATATGAATTACAGAGATGAAAGTAAGTAAATGAGTACAAGTATTGCAGTGAGTCTATGTGTCTATAGTGTACGAAGTACATGTGTATTTATAATCTAGTCTAAGTAACAATAAGTTCAATATTTTCGGGATCCTCTTAAATAAAAATGAACATGTTGGCTTGACTTGGTATTTCCAGGTCTTTTGCCTGGTAAAAACATTTCTTCGTTGAGAATGAGTTTTATGTTGACTAATTCTACACATGTGGGAAAAAAACTAGAAATATATCTGTTAGAAACGTTAGGACGAAATAATAGTAATGATAATGGTCAGGATCCTGAGATATATATATATATATATATATATATATATATATATATATATATATATATATATATATATATATATATATATACTAGATGTGTGTCCGCGCAAAGCAGCGGCGATAAATAGTTTTCTGGGCGAATAGTTTTGTTACGTGAAAATAATTATTAGATTTTGTTATTAGTTATTATGTAATAAGAAAAATTACCACTTTTAA
Source organism: Lactuca virosa (assembly GCF_052849685.1). NCBI lineage: Eukaryota > Viridiplantae > Streptophyta > Magnoliopsida > Asterales > Asteraceae > Lactuca > Lactuca virosa. The sequence goes on from NC_136433.1 coordinate 116,454,959, forward strand.
TTAAAATATTTATGTTTAGAACTTATATTTATATTGTATGTTTATACGTTTGATGCAAATTAATTACTATCGGCATCTAGTTTAAGAAATGTAAATTAACTTATATTGATGGATTTAATATTTTAAAATTGTTATTTTGCTCCAAATTAATTTTTTCATAGCCTTCCTTAATTCAAGTCTTTAAAGTTTTGGCAAGTATTAATGGTTTTGTTATGCATAACTAATTTGTACAAAAAGCTTTGTATCTTGTACCTCTTAAAATTAAAGATATGACTAATATGTTATATATATATATATATATATATATATATATATATATATATATATATAGAGAGAGAGAGAGAGAGAGCTAGGTTCAAATGTGGATGAACATATATTGTGTTGACGTGTGGACAGTGTTATTTTGTGAGAATGACAAACAAAATATGTTGTTTAATAATATGAATACGTTCAATCTTACATAATTATTGTCATTATCACACATTCTCACTAATTAAATCGTCTATAAGGTTATTATAGACTTTTTATTATTATTATCATTCTGTCAGAATGTTTATTGAGTCGTGTTCTGTCATAATGATAATGAGTGAAAAACGATTTGTGAGAACAAAAATGAATAAGAATTAGTGAGAATGTATGAAAATGACGATATTTTTGTAAGGTTGAACGTATTTGCATTACTAAACAATGTATTATGTTAGTAATTCTCATAGAATCGCATTGTCCACACGTCCACACAATAATTGTCCATCCACATTATAACATATATATATATATATATATATATATATATATATATATATATATATATATATATATATATATATATATATATATATATATATATATATATATAACGGCTAATTGTGATGTCACCTATCAGTGGAACAAAGAGTGTAAAAAAGACACGAGCACACATGATGGTCACTCATGGCAAGAACAATAGTGCATTATTATTCTAATCACCAATTTTAGTAGTTTATTCTTCTGAAAAAGTAATGTTTCCTTATAATTGTAAAAACTATAATACTTATATCAAAGAAACATACTCGTCGGTATAATTACAAATTTTATCTAATTGATCATGATTATAAAGTTTATAATTCTGTTTAACATTTCATAGTTTCTAATTTGTACGAGACGTATCTATAAAATCTTAGATATTGTTAATGATATCATAAAATATGATTTGACGTAAGAACTTGTTAGTGAAGTTTTTGTTTCGGTGGGGATCCTATCACGAATTCAAATGATTAATTAGCAATCCAAATATATCACGAAAAATATCGAATAATTAGTTTCATAAAATAAGTGTAAATGAAAATGCAATATAATGACTAAGATAAAGCAAATGAAAATGCAAATAAACAAACTCAAAGACTAGATCAATTAATGTGTTTCTACCACCACGGGGATGGTGTATGTCGACGAAGGAGAAATGAACGTCTTATATGTTGATCAATTCAAATCGGGGGTTATAGATCACTTATAATGTGAACAAAAGAAGGATAGAAAGAGCTTAATCTTCAAGAAAATTATATGGCAAAAACTAGGGCTTAGTATGCCCATTGGGGCCAATATAATCTCTCATGAGTTCCAAGTGATTTCATCCGATTTTCATGAGGCCAAGTTGAAACCACCTAGAACAATCAAACATGAAACAAAATGCTCCTCTCATAGATGAAACGTAGTAGCTTAGACCATCAGGTGGACAATTCTTCTCCAACTTTGTTTTTTTCCAATTTATGAAACGGTTGCGTATCATCAAAAACAACAGTTCAATCATTCATGAGCATCAACATTTTCCGCTTATATTCAAATCTCATCGATACTATTAGAACTTAGATAGGTACACTCTTTATTTTTTTTTATCGGTAACTATAATTTACGAAAAAATTTGATTGAAAACTTAGCATATATAAACTTTCCTTTATTAATTGAAAAAGGGTTCAATTCCGTCAAAAGATGAATTTGTTAAAAACGTTGAAACATAGTAAAGATGTCCTTCAAGTTGTCAATTACATTACCCCATATCTTGTTGCGTGTGTAGTCTTTGCTATCAACTTCGTTCTCTTTCGTGATTCTAACTAGTAATTACAATTAGAAATTTCAAACATTGAATTAGTTAGTATGGTAGTATTAATAACGTTTTTGTTATAAATCTGTAATCTTAATATTGTAAAATATTTATCCACAAGAGAAAAGTCTTTCCATAGAATTAGAAAGAAACGAAGAGAAAACATTCTTAAAATTCAACGATCTGTGTTAACGTTTACGCGTAGGAAGAGGGATGACTATAAATACACCCATTACCACAAATGATACATGAACACGAACACGAACACCCTTGTGGCCGCCTTTTATTACGCCTTTTTCCACTCTCCGCTTTCCACCCTCTTTTTAAATTCAATATTATTTCTAATCCCTTCATTCCAACGCCCAAATCCACTCCTCCTATCAATCTACCGATTTTCGATCCTTAATTTCACGTTTCGTTTCTTTTGTTTCGATTTCGAGATTCCCTGTCTTTTGTTGCTTTGGTGATCACTAATTAATTTATTGGATGACAACCGGTGGCGCCACCCCCATATCCACCACCGGCAGTCCACGATTCGGGGGTGTATCAGCCCACCGCCGCCGTGGCTTGGAACAAACAAACGATGTCGCGGCGGCATCCACAGACTCCGACGCTGTCAACAACAACGTAATTGGAATGGGAATGGGACACCCCATTCATCTTCATCAACAGCAACAACAGCAACAGGAAAAACACCGGCATCAGAACATCAACGACTGTATAGCGGAAGCTGCCGTTGATTGTTTTCGTAGCTACACCGCCAACCACATCCAGGTTCACCATAACAGTAACAATAATAACGTCAACCGAAAAGGGTCGATTGAGGTTCGTAATTATGGAAAGCTAGGGAACAATCTCCGGCGCACGGTGCTCGGAATTCTCATTCTTCTGGTGGGTTTAAGTGTTTTTGTTAAGTTTTCATACATGGCCGTAACCAATGTGGCGGAGATGGAGGTGGAGGTGGTTGGGAGGAGAGCTTCCAACGCCCAAATGTTGATTTTGAGGGACTATAAACGCGATATAATCAAGGCTCAAAGAGCTTTAGCAGACATTGTTTCTTCAACATCTTCCATGCCCAAAAGGGTGTATGAGAAGTCCCTTTACAATCCTGTAAGCTTGCTTATTAACCTTTCAACTTAAACCATGTATAACAACAATCAACTAATTCTCTTATTATTATTTTTTTTAATTCAGTTAAAAAATTATTTGTCAATTTATTCATTAAATTGGGGCAAATATTATTTTTTCTGTATTGACATGGTTTTATTCAAAATATCAGTAACTAAATAATCCAAACAAAATAATTTGTTATATACCTTAAAGAAAATCAAAAAATGAAATTTTATTTTAAATTGAAAAACAAAAAGAGTATATATTTATATTTCCTGATTTATCTGTTGAACAAATGATTTATTGTAGTTCTGCTTTATATACAAAAATCAAAACACAATATAGTTCTTGGGTATAAAAATGCCATACGTAGAAAAGAAAAGACAATAAAAGAAGGTTAAAAAAGTCATTTGATATTATAAAGTAATAAATTTTCCGTTACCGATTGACCCATAAAATAAGTGATGGGCAGCCAACATATTCAATTGGTGGAATGTTTTGTCATTTGTGCGTTTGACAAAACACATAAACCAAACCGCGTGAAAACCCAGCCCACGTGTATCTTTTTGTTGACCGTTGGGCAGCTGTTTACTTAAAGTACCGTTTTACCCTCGTTCCATACCAGTTTCTACTTTTGAGTCTAAAAAAATCAAGGAACAAGCAGTCAAATAACAAATAGTATAGTAGCCATTTGTAACCTCATAAATACTTGCTATTGTGTTATTTAGATCTTATTTAAGCTTATATTTTAATTACTTGTATAAATAATTTATAAATTGTAACAACTTATTTTGTTTCTTTAGGCCCCAGAAATCTGGATGAAATCAAACAGCAGTCGCTATCATCAATGCATTGCTAGACCTCGGAATCAAAGCAGTAAGTCACGATTATTTTAGGCTTTTTAGTTGTAAACAAATTATAATTTTGTATATTTACATCCGACTAAAATAGATAAACTTATATTTATTTTCAGTGATAATTATTTATTAATTTCTGGAAAGATATTCTGATTTTTTATTTTACTTTTTAGAGAGCAGCTCCATAACAAACGGATATCTTCTCGTTCATGCCAACGGCGGATTGAACCAAATGAGGACAGGGGTGAGTTCTTATCCCTCCAACTTTATTATTTTTAAAATTCTTACATGTTACAATTTTTTCTATTTTTAGTAAGGGTTAAACCAATCTTAATTATTATTATATATCTCAGATATCTACTTTTAATAAAACCAACCTTATTTATAACGTCAGATATGTGACATGGTGGCTATCGCCAAGATGATGAATGCCACTCTCGTTCTCCCATCTCTTGATCATCAATCTTTTTGGACAGATCCCAGGTAAAATCTCGATCAACTTTTACTCTATCATTCAACTTTCAATCAGAGTAAATAACTCACTAATAAGTAACTGTCTAACTGATGTCACATTTCGTTTTTCTAGTGATTTTAAGGACATTTTTGATTGGAAACATTTCATCAATGATTTGAAAGATGATGTTCATATTGTCGAGTCTTTACCACCAGAATACGAAACTCAAAAGCCATTTGACAAGGCTCCAGTTTCGTGGTCAAAGGTATATATATACATCAATATTTGAAGCCATGATATAAAAATATATTAAAAAAATAATAATAATCTAAAGTTTTATAATGTTTTAATGATTTAGGCAAGTTACTATAGAGGGGAAATGAGACAATTATTACGAAAACACAAAGTGGTGAAATTTACTCATTCCGATTCAAGGCTGGTCAACAATGGTCTCCCGTCGTCTTATCAAAAGCTCAGATGCCGTGCAAATTACCAGGCTCTTCGTTACTCAGATGAGATCGAAAGCCTCGGTAAAAAACTCGTTGCTAGACTAAGAAGCGATGATGAACCCTATATCGCTTTACATTTAAGGTATCAAAAACCCCAAGTGATTAATTTAATTTGTAACATAAAGAATGAATGAATGAATGAATTCATGCGAATTTGCAGGTATGAGAAGGATATGCTTGCATTTACAGGCTGCAGCCATAACCTAACAACAGAAGAACATCAAGAACTTGAAACAATGAGATATAATGTGAAGCATTGGAAAGAAAAAGACATCAATGGCACAGAAAAGAGACAACAGGGAGGGTGTCCAATGTCACCAAGAGAAGCTGCTTTGTTCCTAAAAGCCATGGGGTACCCCACAAACACCAAAATCTACATAGTTGCTGGTGAAATCTACGGTAATAAAAGCATGGATGCCTTCAGAAGCGAGTACCCAAACGTCTTTTCACATTCTACCCTTGCAACCCCAGAAGAGTTAACCACCCTTAAACATTTTCAAAACCGGTTAGCCGCCCTCGACTACATCGTTGCACTTAAAAGCGATGTGTTTGCTTATTCATATGATGGGAACATGGCTAAGGCGGTTCAAGGGCACCGCCGGTTCGAGGGTTTCTTGAAAACGATTAGCCCTGACCGGTTAAACTTTGTCAGATTGATTGATCAGTTTGACAAAGGTGAGATTTCTTGGGAACTGTTTTGTTCCCAAGTAAAGCTCATTCATAAGGACAGGATCGGTGCACCTTACAAAAGGAGGCCTGGTCCGTCTCCGAAATTGGAAGAGAGTTTTTATGCCAACCCTTTTCCCGGGTGTATTTGTGGTGTTTCAAAGAAGAAAAGCAGTCATGTACTGCCCGAACAAAAACCGGGCAGTGGGAATTCGCTTCGGTCACCTAAATAATCATTTTTTGGTGTCGGTTGTACAGTAATTAACACGCGTATAGAGGGTAGCCCCGTGACATATGATTAAACGTTGAAATTTTTTGAAAAAACGTAGATTTTAGGAACAAGGCGAATACGGGTTTGGACAGAGATGAGTAGCTTATTTTTTTTTTTGCTTACGTTGTTTTACAATTTAAAAGGTATTAAGAGTATTGCACATTCATTTTGCTATTTTTTTCTTTTGCGAAACTTGTTCTACAATGTTGGGAACATAAAGAATTAAAGATGGTTTTAATTTGTTAATGAGAGAAAAAAGAAGGACACGATGCCATTAGGCTTAAGGACCAGTGTTAGGACGATGACTCGGGACCGGTTCTTTAATGCATCTCTTGTCATTGTTTTGCTACATGTCAAATGACATTGACCCCACGACAATGGACTAAACCAGGTACAGAGGTCCCTCCAAGAGTCTACCCATCCATCTTCATCTCTTTTGTTTTGGATTAGACTGTGACTAATATCAACTGCACAAAAATTACAGTATTTTGTCAAATCTAAAAAGATCAAATAACTGTATGACATGACAAAATATGACAATCTTATATGTTGCAACCGATGTGGTAATATAAAAAATTGTTGTTTTTTGTCCCGTACAAAAAAAAATGGAATATGAACCATTCCACGATAGTTTAGGTAATAATTTTTTCTCTAATTACTAAATTATTGACTTTTGTGTTAAAAAGATCACTATATTAACATTTTTATGCCACTCTGGATACTATGCTTACAGTTTTTATGCTAAGAAACACCCTAACTTGCAAAGAAATTAGTTTGTAACCCAAATTAACAAAAATATGAAATTGGTTGTCAATTAGAATTAGCCCATTTAAATAATGTAAAGTGCGTACTTTCCAGATCAGAAGCAGCACTTTGTATCTCTGGTTATCAAGTAAGAAACAAGTTACATGTTAAAGCTAATAAAACACAAAAAGCATTCACTATTCAAATGCCACTAAAACACTATCTTGGATTTCTTTATGTGATTTGAGGCCAACATCTCAATTAGATTCTTTTTTAAATGAAAAAAGAAAACAATATGCTACCAAAAAAAAACCCATCATCATCTTGTGCATAACATAATTAGAATTTAGAAACAAAACAAACACTAGATTCAGAAGATTTAATAACTGAAATTTAGTAACACGATAACAACAAACAGTTACAAGATCACCACAAGCAAAATCCATTTACAATTCACAAGAAATATGGAATAACATCTAAACAACTAGTGAAATGCTTCTTTCTTACCTATTGCTTCTCATTTGATGAGGATTTATTAAGAACCACATGTTTCATAGCATAATCTTCAGGGGCAATCGGCCGTCTTTTTGCAAATATTGTCCACATAAACATACCAATAAAGCTTCCTAATGCTCCTAATCCGATTCCAAGTATGAGGGCAGAAAGAATCCTCATAACACAATCACTTTTCTTATGAATCTTGATCTCATTTTCTTCCCTTTCTTTGAAAACCATAGGATCCAAAGGTTCAGAATGCATCCAATCTGGTGATTGCCTTGTTTTAAAGCTCCATGAATACAGATTACAGAGTTGTGAAGAGTTCCCATTTGATGAAGTTAACCCCACGAAAAAACCCTCATTTCCAGGCCAGATTTTAGCCAAATCAATTCGATGGAATAACAACGGGTCAACAGGACGGGTTTCACCATATCTATTCAATCTAACCTCCAATCGCCTTGAACTTGATTGGTAATCGATCCAAACTTGCAATCGATTACCACTTTTGAGTCCCAAATTGACGGAAGATAAGTTCATTGCTTTCAACGACACAAAACTAGATAAATCGATCCCGATATGATTCTCATTCATATCACCATACTTATCGTCCATCGATGTGTCAAATTCGACACTTAAGAACTTGAAATTATCCCCATTTGGCAACCCGAATGACCCATTATCGTCGAACAGATCCACGGGATACCCATCTGAAAACACAACAAAAGCTAAACCATCTCCATTTTTCGAGTCCGGCGAAATTGAAAACGAGAAGTATGTGGAGAGCGACACCAATTTCTCGGGGATTCCGCCATAGAACTTGATGGGGTTTTTGTAAATCACTCGACCAGCACTAGAAACTGATGGAGCAGTGAGTTGTAGAGAAGAACCATCGTTAACAGCTTTTGCATCACCATAAAGTGCAAGAACAGACTCAAAACTTGAATTCCAACCAAAATTCTTGAAAGAAAAAGACGAATTGGTGTCTGCGAGTAGGGATTCGAAGGAAAGGGTCAACAAAAAGAGGATTATGAAGTACCTTGAGCTGGGAAATGCGGCCATGCTTGTAAATGAAAATTTTTCTTGTTTCTGAACTTTAAAACGGAATATATGAAGAACCCATTGAGGAATTAATGCTAGGGTTTGAGGATTGAGGATGATAAACTTGTGGGGAATGGTAGAGAGAGAGAGAGAGAGAGAGAGAGAGAGAGATTGGAGGTTGTGAAAATTAAATATGGGGATTTATTTGAGTGGGTTCTGCTACTGCAGGGGTCTCTGATTCTCTCTCACTTTTTGTTCAGTGGTTGCTGACTTGGGAGTAGAAGAATAAAAGGGTGGTGGGGTGGAATCTTTTTACTACAATGTCCTCACCTTTCTTTTATTTACACTTTGCTACCTCCAATCTCACTTTCCTTTCATTTAAGACCACCTCCGAATTCGGCAAATCTTTAAAACATATCGAATCCTCTTTTTGTTTTTCTCTCTTTCTAAAAAAGAATAGAAATAAAGGTTGGCAGATGTTTAATTTAGTTCATAGATACAAAAGACAGAATTAATATTCAAAGGTAAAATATGTTTCTTATTTGAATGGTTAAAAGACAACATTTATATACAATATATTGGAATTAGTTGTAAAAGAATATCAAAGGTCATGGAGGGACAAAAGAATCTTCGTTGATTCTCATACCTTAGTTGTTGTAGTTGTTACGAAGATATGTATTTACATACATCTTTCTAATTCAATATGATAGTTCTTTACTTGGTTCATGTTATCATGTACATATACATATCTTTGGATGTGTATTTTCAGTTAAATATAGTGTAGTGTCTCAAAAAAAGAGATAACAACATTAATTAAGTGATCATCACTATATTCTAACTTTTTATACAAAAAAATATTTAATTTTTTATGTTCATAAAATACATATCACATATGATACAAGTACATAAAGTACCATCTATAGTTTTATCCTTATACCCATTGTATTTGTAGATCAAATGAATTTATTCACCATCAAATGTAAAAATTAAATTTAAAAAAAATATATATCTATAAACAGCAACTCTTTGTAAGTATTACCGTAAAATGAGTTGATTACAATAAAATTTACTTTACCGGGTTTTTTGTAAATACGGAAAGTGAAGTGGCATATGTGCAAAAACTGTAACTCTGTAGGGGACAGCTGTTACTAGGATACGTAGAATAAATTGAAAACTTTACTTTTTCCCTTTATTTCACGTGAATTTTCCATTTAAAATTGTTAATTGTTGTTGGAAGAAAACGAAAGGAGCACAAAAGAATATGTGGGTGGTCGGATGCATAGGTTTACTACACATGAAATTAACTAATTGTATTTTTCTTTTGAGTAAATTATACGAATAGCCCTCGTGTATTTGTCAAAAAATACATTTACTTTTTATTTTCAAAAACAAACTGGATGGTCATTCATAACATAAAATGTTGCATGGTTAGTCTCTAACAACGTGATCATATTATCCTTTTTATTTATTTTTTAAATTTCTAATTAGCTTTATCTATTAAGAAACATTTTAATTAAATTAGTGGGTCTCATTTAATTCCTCTCTCTTCATTTGACTCCAATTCTCACGGACCCTTTTCCATTGTCGTCCCCGTTAGGGTGGCCAACCCTTTTTTATATTGGTGATTTTAGTGTTATAAACATATTTTTGTGTAATTATTATTAATAATGAAATAGGTCGAACTCCATTTATTAACCGAGTTTGAAGGTGTGGGGTGCACACTTGGTGTAATAAATGTGAACTCAGGAATATGGGGGTCCGAAGGCAGTGCCCCTGGGTGCGGGGTTCCAAGAGGCTGCAACCCCTTGGCGGTGGTGTAGGTATCGATTGTGTCCAATAACTACCATGTTTTGGCGTCATATTTGGTTTAACCGATTCTAACCACTTTTTCCTCTAGTATAAGAACTTTTCTCTGGTTTCGGTAAAAGGGTTGAACATTCATATACTTGAACTTATATCATGATTTCTCTATCTCTCAAGAACACATCAAGCAAGGTATTTTGTGTTTTCAATCTGATTTAGGCTTGTAATTCAGATTGGTTTATTCTTAGATTATCCCACTTCTGAATTCATGTACCCCAGGTAAAAGGGATGAATTACAAATTTCAGAAAGTGTTTGATAAACACGATTCTTGAATCTATCTAAGTCTATATTTATTGTTATTTTGATCCCTTTATTTTCTAACATTTCATCGCCTTCAATCCAACTATACAAAACCCTCCCCAAAAAAGCTTCAAATTTGCAGACAATATGGAGATGGAGATGGCGAATATCGATCCAATAGGAATAGACGGAGTTTGTATGACCTAAAACGTCTGGCCACACATGAAAGTTGAAGCAACAATTATGTGATTCCAATCGCCGCCTCGATCTCGTCGATATGTACTCACCCCCTTATCCCTACGCCTGGATCGGGTGGTTACTCTTCAATGAACCTTCAACGATGGAAACCACCTCCTTATATCTATCTATCTATCTATTTATCTATCTATCTATCTATCTATCCATCTCTCTCTCTCTCTCTCTCTCTCTACGTCCGCCACCTTGGCACCATCATCACTGCGTTAACCCTAGGCACCTCTTATTTTTTCGACGAGAGGTAGTGGATCTGCACTCCGACGAAAGGCTAGTAGAGAAATAACCCTTTTACCATCTACTCCTTCCACAGCCAGGAAACCTGCAACTCTGGTTGTCTTCTCCTCCATGACCTTGGTTGTCTTCTCCTCCCTGACCTTCTAAATTACCTTTTAGATATGCACTCTGCAATGGTGGTTTCTTGTTGTCTGATTCGTTTAAATTATTTTGAACCTTAAAAGGGTCTTCATTAGAATGACTGGAATGAAGAAGAATCCCTACTGAAACAATACCAATCCATTCCACTTTTTGGATCTCATCAAAGTGTTCTAAACTATGCATGTTACTATCATTAGCAAACATAACAATTCCATATGGTTTCTCTTTTATCGCAACTCTAAATCGTTAAGAATTACATCTATTAAATTTTGATCTTGGATTTGAATTCAAAAATAATATGTTATGATAACCTTAAAGCTTACAATCATATCTTGGATTCCAACTTGTAACGAGCATTCCAGAAAATGGGCTATGTAAACATCCTAAAAGTTTAAGACTTGGTTCTGAAATTAATAAAGTAAATAAATGAAAGATGAACTAAATAAATAAATTATTATGGAATAATCATATCATTAATTGATATGCAGTTTAGAAATTTAGAAGTGAAAATTATAACATCTTAAAAGTTAAAGGGTCATTTGTGAGAATCGGGTGAGACCTAGGTTTGACAAGAGATTTTACCAACTTAATAACTTGGACTAAGTTTGTGAAGATTAGGATCGAGAGGTACCAATTTGGAATTTAATTAGAGATTCTAGTTAGTTTGGAGTTATTTTGAAAGAGCTTTTGTAAGGAAGGACCAAAAGTCGCAAGTTGGGAAAGTTTAAAGCTAGTTAATCGGTCTTCTCTCCCATTTTCTTGGAAAGAACGTGATTGAGAGAAATGGAGAGGGAAATGGCGATTTCTATGAAGCAAAGGAAGATTTAGAGTCATTGTTGAGGAATCAAGCTAGGAATTGAAGATATGAAGCAACATCAAACTTGAGAGGTATAATTTCTCATCCTCTAACTCTATATTTCGAATTCAAGGTTTGGGTAAATCCAAAATGTTGAAATTAGTTTGATTCCTTGATTCGGGTTTTGGTTTCTAACCTCCCCTGAGTTGTTTTGATGATCCCAATCTCAATCCAATCATCGCATTGATGGATTTGAGGATTTAGGTGAAAACCCTCATGAACCCTAGAAATTCAAATTGGGGACTTCATGTTTATATGTTAGATTGGTGTAACATCTTGATTTCCAGGTATTTCATTTTTTACCATTGATTTGAGTATGGTTTACAAATTTAGTCCCCATGGGAATTTTCATAAATTTTGGGCAATACTTGCATACGATGGGCGTACGTTTCGTACGCTGGGCATACGTGGCCAGGGTGTAAACCCTAAATTTTAGGGTTTGGACCTTATTTAAGCATCCTTATAGTCCCATACCATTCCTTAACTCCAGCCTCCATCCCTATTTTGAAACCCTAAAGTGTGTGAATGTGTTTTGAAGCTTGGAGAGTCATTTTGGTGCCATTTTGGTGCTCTTGGTGGTGAAGGAGGAACCTTGAAGTTGTGGTGCTTCACTCAAGACTTTGGATCCAACAACTTCTCTCTTTTTGCATCTTCTGGAGGTATAAAGCCCAACCTTGATGAATATTTCATTAAGATCTAGTTTTAGCTTAAAGTTGGCACCTTTTTGTCCCAAATATTGATCATGGTGAGTATGGCATACTCCAGGACCTTTGAGTTGTCCTTTAAGATGTTTTGGGGTGTGATGAGTCATAAAAATATGATCTTGGACATTAGTTTCTTTCTATGCATGATTTAGGTTGTCTTAATGGGTCAAGAAGCTAGGGTTTTTGATGTTGAGGTCTTATCAGCCATGTAAAACCGTAAAGTTGGAAACTTTATGGTTAAGAACACCTTTTAAGGGCTAGATCTGTATTTTGGACAAAAGAGCTTAAGGATTAAACTATTAATAGGTTGAATGGGTGGAAACCGCGTATGTTGGGCGTACCAAAGGGTATGTGTTGCGCATATGTGGTCAGCCCCTCGATGTTGGCCAACCATGTAGTATGCCCCGCGTACGTGTTGAGTACACCCAGCGTACTCACCAAGTTGACCTGGTTGTCTCGGTTAACTTTGACCTGGATTTTGACCAAAGTTTGACCTAGGGGTATTTTGGGTATTTGATCTGTATTTTAAGTTTCGGTAACTGTATTTATAAAGGTGAGTGGTAGAGTTGATTTCAGAGTTACGTGTTGTTTCAGCTTCTCATCTGTCTGTAAGGTGAGTTTTTTCAGTGTATCCATGGGTCGAATGCACCAATATCGGCCCATTGTTGTGTTATTTAGGATGATAGTTGTTATGTGGCTTATATGTGTTTGTATGATGGGTTGAAATAGACCCCAAGGTAGGGCCCATTATCATATGTTTGGGTTGAAATAGACCCCAGGGCGGGGCCAATTATCATACATTTGGGATGAAAGATACCCCAGGGCGAGGCCCTAGGTCGGGGGCCACATCTGTTGATCGGGTTGAAATACACCCGAGGGTGAGGCGCCAGGGCGAGGCCCATATATGTATATCGGGTTGGATTATACCCTAGGGATAAACCTATTTGTATGTTTTGGTATGTGGTACTTTGGGGAACTCACTAAGATTTGTGCTTACAGTTTATGTCCACTGGTTTCAGGTACTTCCGATTTGAAAGGGAATGGACCGGCGTGATGGCACATCATCCTCCCATCATGATTTCTGCATTTTGATATTATACTCTGATGTTTTAGATATTATATTTGGTGTTGGATTTTGAAACAATTAATGAATGAACTGATAGTCTTTCAATGAAAATTTTTATCACTATTTTTGGGCTTTTACAAGTTGGTATCAGAGCCTTGGTTTGAGGGATTCGGGCACACTTTCGGGTGTGTCAGAACTCAAACTGAGGAAATGATAATCTTTTTAAAGAAAAACAAAATTGAATCTCTAAAAATATTTTTACTAAGTAAAAAGGGTGTGATGCGTGCAATTAGTCGCGCTGAAGTATGTAGTTCCCAAAATTACCCATACATATATGTTATGATGCTTAATATGAGAATTGCATGCTAGCATAGGGCTAAGGATGCTTTCAAGAATCAAATGATAGAATTACCTGACTTGGGTGATGCCTTATATCCTAGGGGAATTTGATGTTATGTATTACTTGGAATTGATATTAGCTTAGTTAATTGCTAAGTGTATGATTTCAAAGTTATATACGACTAGAATCATATAGCCCTAGAATGATTTATTTGACCTTATTTCTTGTTCCTTGTTTGGTTGTGGACTTAGGGTGAAATCATCATTTGACAGTCTATATGATTCCATTTGTGTATAACTTGCATGCATAAGGCAACTAGCGGTGTTGATTGAGGTTCTCGATTTTGCGAGCGGTAGGAGTTGAGGATTCCTAGGAAAGCCTAGGACATGTATGTTGTTTAAAAAAGGATTGGTATATGGTTATAGTGTGGTGACTTAGAGGAATTAGGACGGCTCTTGAGGAAGGTACAGATGGGTGTGAGAGGTAGTATTGTGCCCATACTACTGGAAGCATAGGATATGTACGTGAGACAATGGCAGACCTGGAGACTCTAAGGAGAACTGTTTAGTGAGATTTTCCTCGAGTCTTATGTTGATTGTTGTTAAGTTTATGTTTCAATTTGAGTATGCTGATAACTACTCGAGGAGGTTCTGGCTCTTCAGGTACTGGCTCGGGCACAAAACCGATCGATAAGAGGCTACGTGAGTTCATTGCGGCTGAGGTCAGTTTTGTAAAAATCGGCCTACTCGGTCGAGTACTCGGGCGAGTACTCGGAATCGGCACTCCACCAAGGTGATTTTTGTGAACTCGGCAAAAAACTCGGATTAAGTCAAACTCGGTCAACCTCGGTCAATATCTCTCTAACTCGGGCCTACTCGGTCTTACTCGGTCCTACTCGATCAAACTCGGTCAAACTCGGTCAACTCGGTCAACTCGATCAAACTTGGTCAAAGGGTCAAAATTGTCATAAAAAGAGAAAAAAAATCAAGAATTTCAAGATTAATATGTATAATACACTTAATGATTTATTATTTAACACACACACATGTAATTATTACTATATATAAATATTAAATTTTCAGTAATTATTCACGAAGTGAGACAATTGTGAGTATTTCAGGTTTTATGTATTCACATGTATCTAATTTTGTTATATATTTCACTCAAATTATGATTTTAACTTATGATTTTGACATATAAAATTTTCTTAAAAATATTTCTACACGAATTACCGAATCCGAGTACTCCCTGTGTACTCCCGAGTACTCCCGCTTACTCGCTACTCGGTAGTCGGCCGAGCAGGTACCGAGTAGCGAGTTCTGCAACCTTGGCTGAGGTTACTCGCGGTATCTTAGATGCTACTCCTGTGATGTTCGATACCATCAAGGAGGGGATTATGGATTTGATGGATGAGAGGCTCATGTCTTTTCGAGCCGAGATTGTTGCGGGTCAGATAGGAGCTTGAACTCCCTCATTTTAGGAGTTCAAGGCATGTGGAGCTCCTGAGTTCTTTAGGGATAAGGACCCCATCGCTAGCCGACACTGGATCACTGACATGGAGAATGCTCAGAGGACGAGTTTTTGCCCTGAGGGGGAAAAGGTGGGATTTTCATCCTGCCTGTTGAGGGACTAAGCACAAGACTGGTGGGATGAGGTTGGCCGAGCTGTAGGGTCAGCGGCAGTGGCAATTATGACCTGGAAGGATTTTGTTTCGAGGTTCTAGAGGGAGTTTGCAAGAGCTATCAAGGTGAAGCAACTGGTGAGGGAGTTCCAGGACCTTCCACAGACTACTGAGACTGTGGCGGAGATTACCGCTAAATTCAGGGAGAAGGCTATGTTGGTTCCGCAGTACGCTGCAGATGAGGAGATGAAGAAGATGAGATACCGTGATATGTTGAGAGATGATATCAGGGAGTTTGTGAGCTTCTCGGGGTGCAAGACCCTGAATGCTATGATTGAGAAGGCCCGTGAGCAGGAGATCGAGTTGGATCTGCAGACGAAGCAAAAGTCGAAGCAGGTGCAAATAATGGTGGGCCATGCTAAGAGGCCCAAGACTTCCAATTCACGCACCAGAGGCCCGAGGGGCCGGAGCTGTTACAGTAAGTATGGCAAGCCGCACAGTAGGGCGTGTGGATTGGCAGATTCAGAATGTTTCAATTGTGGTCAGTCGGGCCACACGAGTAGGGACCGCCCCAGGAGTGCTCTGATTTGCTTCCATTGCAATCAGACTGGCCATAAAAATGTTGATTGTATGATATTGTCAGAAGGAGTAATGGTGGCGCCTGCGCCATCCACCTTGAGGATTACTGATGGCCTCCAAGGCAAGGCGGAGTGTAGCATTCCAACATCAGGTATTATTATTGCTTTTTATTTTATGAGAAAGTGCACAATTGGTCCCTTGAGAAGAAAAGCTTGCACTTTGGTCGTACGTTGGGCGTACTCTTAGGTACGTGCAACGTACTCATGTATTTTGGAATGCGGATAATCCACTACTATGTTGGGCGTATGTGTGGTACGTCGGGCGTACTAGCCCAGACTCCAAACCCTAATCTTAAGGTTTGCCCCTATTTAAGCAACAATATATCCCCAATTGATCATCCTTATCATCCACCCTTCCCTTCTCAAACCCTAATTCCAAGTTTGAGTTGCTCGTGTGAGTTTTGTGAGCTTATTGAGAGTTGTTGGTGCATTTTTTTAAGAAGGAGTCAAGAGAAGAAGGAGTGAGTGCTTGCAAGCTTGTAGATCCAGGAACCTTTCCTCATGGTGCATCATTTTCACGTATAAAGTTTATACCTTGATAAGTTTTCCATTAGATCTACTTGGTTGAAGTTTTATGAGCTTTTGTCCCCAAGATTGAACCTTTGTGAGTTTGGAGCACTCCAAGGAATAAATGTTGTCCTTTCATGCATTTTAGGACCTGTAGATTCATAAAAAAATGGTTGTTTGATCATTCCATTTGGCTCATGCATGAGTAAAGTTTCTTAGAGTGTGTTAGAAGTTAAAGATTGTTACATTGGGTCCTTCCTAGCCATGCAAAGCTTAAAGCCGATGACTTTATGGGTTAAGACATCTTAGAATAGTCATATATGACGTTAGGTTAGTTGTCTTAAGGGATTAAGACACAAAGATGGTGAAAGTAGAAGCAGACGGAGTACGTCCGACGTACTCCTGGCTATGCCCCGCATAGCCAGTTCTGCCCCTGATGGGTTCTGATTGCGTTGTAAGCCCCGCGTAAGGAAGTGTACACCCAGCGTACGCACTGGGCAGTTGACTTTTGTTGACTTTTGACTTTGGTCAAGATTTAGGGTTTTGGACCATGAGAAGGGCAAAATAGTATTTTTGCCCTTAGAGGATTTAGTTGTGGGATTTGGAATCGCGGGTTGAATTTTAGACCTTAATTATTAATTACGGTTAATTATTTTGTTGATTAGGCAGAGTCTAGTTCTGGCAGTTCTGGTGTGAGATTTAGTTATCGTCAGTATCAGGTGAGTCTCCTCACTTATTATCAACTGTTTGGTAGAATAGATGTATCTGTGATGACCAACTGGGTCTAGCTGTTATTATTATGTTATGTTTTTGTACATGACTAAGACTTTTGATAGTCTCCAGGGTTGCTGATAACCCATAAGACGTGTTGTTAACCCACTGGGACTGTTGATAGTCCCGAGGGTTGCTAATAACCCATAGTTATTTATTTATGTTGTGCTATATGTGGTATCTTGGGGAACTCACTAAGCTTCGTGCTTACAGTTGTTGATTTATATGTGGCAGGTACTTCTGAGGACCACGGGAAGGGGAATGTCTGATTGTACACACTCGCTAGAAGATTTACTACTGGGAAACCTTGATTTCTGGTAACTAATAATGAAACCTTGATTTCTGGTAACTAATAATGAAAAATTTTGGTCTATAATTTGTGGTGTTACAAATTGGTATCAGAGCCCTGGTTTGAGGGATTTGGATGAACCTCAGGGTGATTCCAAACTCAAACTAAGGATCTGTAAATTTTTATAACAACTTAACCGAGAAATGAAGATTTTACCGGAGAAAAACCTAGTGAAGCAGTGTGTACAATCGACCAGCGCTCGAGCGGTAGTTTCCCAAAATACCCCAATTTTTAATATGAGTAGTGCAGAGCTGATATTTTATGAGCCGAAAGAATTGCATGCTAGTTAGTGTTAGGCTAAGGAATCCTGCAGGAATGGTGTTATAATGCTGTCTGACATTTAGCCTAGGAGTTCATTCTTATGAGATTAAATCTGTCACTATTATTTGTTTAGTGAATGCTATATGATTGTAAATAGTTAGGATTTTATAGCCTTAGAATGCCTGATTTAACCTTTCTTCTTGTTCCTTGTTTGGTTGTGGATTTGAGGTATTATGTACAATTGGCATGCGTGGAGCAAATGGCGAGGACAACAGAAATCTTGTGAGGAAGAGCACTGCAGGAGAGCAGTCTAGAGTTAGTGTCTAGATGCTTAGTCATGGTTCTAAGGAACCAGCAGGGCGAGTCCATACCTGATTTGAGGAAGTAGGGTCCTTGTGACTTAGGGTCTTGAGGGGACGACTTGAGACAAATACGGGTAGTGTGGAAAGTAGTATTGGGCCCATACTACCAGAAGCATTGGATCCGTACGTGGCTCGAGGAGGAACCTCAAGGAACTAAGGAGCTTGTAGGAGTGTGTGGGTGTCGATATGTGCGCTTTAGCCTGATTTATGATGATTTTCTTGTGTGTTTCAGTATGGTGGTTACTCGCGGTTTAGGCTCCAGCGACCCCGAGAGGCCGAGTGCCAGCAATGATGAGATTTGCAGGACGTGTTTCAGTATGGTGCTTACCAGAGATGTTTGGGTCTGTCAAGACCATGCTAATTGAGACTTTAGACAAGCGCTATGATGCTTTCACTGAGGATGTTGTTATCGCAGCCACCGTAGTTGTTGTTGTTGCGAGACCACAAGGGGGTTACTCGTTGTGGTATCGAGAGTTCAACAACATGAAGCCACCCGAGTTTGATGGGACCCAGGATCCGGTTGCTTCTATGAGATGAATCTATGATGTTGAGGGATGTTTTTATATCAGCTCCTGTCCGAAGAATCTGAGGTTTCGCTTCACGTTGAACCTACTTCGCTTGGGAGCGAAGGACTGGTGGAAGTTTGTGACAACTGATTACACTATTGTAGAGCATACTGCAGTGACTTGGGAGTGGTTTACTGAGATGTTTAGGGATGAGTTTGTACCCGTGGTTGAGCGGGAAAGGTTGGCCCAAGAATTCCTATCTCTCAAGCAGAAGATAGAGACAATGACTGACATCACCATGATGTTTCATGAGAGGTCCTTATTTTTCCCTGAGTAGGTGTCCACGGAGCAGGCCCGTGTGAGTCAGTATTTGAGTATTCTGAGGAGAGATATCAATGAATTTGTGGCGAACACCACATATCGTACATTGGCTGAGCTGCAGACCAATTCCAGGAGGAGAGAGATTGAGCTGGAGACCCAGGCTAGAGAGGAGAGGGAGACTCAGCGGAGAGATAGGAGGCCAGTACAGTCGCAGTCGGCGACTAAGTGGCCCAAGCCCGCTGATCAGAGAGCAAAAGGCTAGAATGGCCGCACTTGCGGAAAGTGCAGAAAAGGACACGAGGGACCTTGTCGGACAGGATTGACTTGCTACATGTGTGGCAAGGAGGGGAATTTGGCTAGGGATTACCCCAAGGGATTTCAGCTTTGCTTCAATTGCAACCATACAGGTCACATGAGGGCGGAGTTTCCTCAGATTGCATTTAGGGCGGTTCAGACTCCGACCCCCGCGACCATGCGTATCACTGATGGCTGATAGGGGAAGGTCGAGGCACCGAGGGCTCGAGGGAGAGCATTTCAGTTGACAGAAGAGGAGGCCCGTGCAGCTCCAGATGTCATGGCTGGTATGTGTGCTTTATATTTTTGATGATTATTTATGTTGCTTATATTATATCATTGTGTAGGTACTTTTCTTGTGAATTATGTTCCTGTGCTTGTGTTGTTTGACTTGGGTGCGAGTCGATCGTTTGTGTCGTCGTCATTTTGTCGCGGTTTTATCATTACGCGAGAGACCTTGAGCAGGCCCTTGATAGTCTTGATACCTAATGAGCATCCAGTCTTTGCTACTGAAATTTACCGGGGTTATCTATTAGAGATCTTCAGCGTTGGTTATCCGATAGATCTTATCCTTGTCATGATAGGAGATGTTTGTGTAATCATGGGTATGGATTGGTTGAGCCGGTTTGGGGCTCTGATTGACTGTGAGCGTCAGTTGGTGATGGTTCGAGACCCTAGTAGGGGAGTGCTGACTATATACAGCGAGGGCACTAGGTCAGTATCAACTTTCTATTCTGTCGCTAGGGCAAGACATAGTTTGGAGCATGGGTGTATGGGTTATCTGGCATATGTAGTGGATACTAGGTTTGAGGAGAAGGGATCGACCTCTATTTCTGATGTTCTGTTGATACATAATTTCCCCAATGTTTTTCCCGAGGAGTTACTGGGTGTGCCTCCTGCGAGGCTAGTAAAGTTTCGGATCGATTTGATTATGGGTGCGGCGTCGATCGCCAAGGCACCGTACCGCCTTGCACCTCCTGAGATGCAGGAGTTATCCTCTCAGTTGCAGAAGCTATTAGGAAAATGGTTTATTCGGCCGAGCAGTTCTCCTTGGGAGCACCGATCCTTTTTGTCAGGAAGAATGATGGTTCACACTGGATGTGCATCGATTATCGGGAGTTGAAAAAATTGACGGTGAAAAACCGTTACCCATTGCCTAGGATTGATGATCTTTTTGACCAGCTTTAGGGGGAATTTTGGTTTTCCAAGATCAATTTGAGGTCCGTCTATCATCAGAAGAGGGTGCGAGAGGAGGATATTTAGAAGACGGCCTTCCGAACTCGCTATGGGCATTACGAGTGCGTGGTGATGCCTTTTGGGATCACCAATGCACCGACGACGTTCATGGATCTCATGAACCGGGCGTGCAGGCCTATATTGGATCGATCGGTGATCGTCTTCATCGATGACATTCTGGTCTATTCGAAGACCGGAGAACAGCACAATGAGAATTTACATGAGGTTCTTCGGGTTTTGAGGATGGAGAGGCTTTACACCAAATTCTCCAAGTGTGAATTTTGGTTATGCAAGCTTCAGTTTTTGGGATACCTCGTCGATCAGAACGGTATCTTGGTTGACCCAGCCAAGTTAGAGGTGGTGATGTAGTAGGAAGTGTCGGGATCTCTATCTGAGATTCGGAGCTTCCGAGTCGGATTGGCAGGATATTATCGGAGATTCATTAGAGACTTCTCCAAGATTGTTGATCCTCTCACCAGGTTGCCAAGGAAGGATGTTGTTTTTAGTTGGGGGTCTGAGCAGCAGACATCATTTGAGACTCTTCGCCAAAGATTGTGTGAGGCGCCTGTACTTGCCTTCCCTGAGGGAGTTGAGGACTTTCTAGTCTACTGTGATGCATCCATCGCAGGGTTGGGTTTTGTGTTGATGTAGAGGAGGCAAGTGATAGCATACGATTAGAGGCAGTTGAAGCCTCACGAAGCGAAGTATCCCACACATGATTTGGAGTAGGGGCGGTGGTTTTCGCCCTCAAGATTTGGCGCCACTATCTATATGGTGTTTGTTGTACCATCTACACAGACCATAAAAGCCTGAGATATCTTATGGATCAACCTAACCTGAATATGAGGCAAAAGAGGTGGTTGGATGTAGTGAAAGACTATGATTGTGAAATTATGTATCATCCGGGTAAGTACAATGTGGTAGCCAACGCCTTGAGCCGGAGGGCGGTGAGTGCCCCGATTCGGGATGTGTGCATGAGGATGACTGTGATGACTCTAGTTTTAGAGATTATCAATGAAGCACAGTCGGAGGCTATGAAAGAAGAAAATCGGAAAACTGAGCAAGTGATCGGCCAGATTTCAGCCTTTGATATTGATGGACTTGGGCTTTTGACCCTTCATGGGAAGGTATGGGTACCGTATGCGGGTGGGTCCAGACGAATTTTGATGGAAGAGGCCAACAAATTGAGATTTTCCATTCATTCAGGGGCTGCCAAGATGTATCTCGACCTGAAGCATAGTTATTGGTGGCCATGTATGAAGAGAGATGTGGCCTAGTTTGTAGAGCGATGTTTGACCTGCTGGAAGGTCAAGGTCGAGCACCAGTCCCCTCATGGAAAACTGCAGCCCTTAGAGGTTCCCTTATGGAAGTGGGAGCAGATCACTATGGATTTTATTACGAAATTGCCAAAGACTGCGAGGGGTGTTGATACCATATGGTTGATAGTGGATCGTCAGACGCTCGAGGATATGTTGTGTGCCTGTGTCATCGATTTTTGTGGGAGTTGGGACTCCTATCTCCCGTTGACAAAGTT
The DNA here is from genome assembly GCF_052849685.1 of Lactuca virosa. Taxonomy (NCBI): domain Eukaryota; kingdom Viridiplantae; phylum Streptophyta; class Magnoliopsida; order Asterales; family Asteraceae; genus Lactuca; species Lactuca virosa. The sequence continues at coordinate 116,477,283 of NC_136433.1, forward strand.
TTCTTATAACAACAGCCACCATGCCAGTATCGGCATGCCACTCTTCGAACTTCTGTATGGAAGGAGATGTCGGACCCCTATTGTGTTGGGGCGAGGTTGGTCAGAGGTTCATGGGGAGCATGGAAGTAGTGCTCAAGACAACTGAACTTATACAACAGGTTAGACAGAGATTGTTGACGGCTCAGAGCTGCCAGAAGAGTTATGCGGATAGGCGGCGATTTGAGCTAGAGTTTCAGGTGGGGGATTTAGTGCTTCTGAAGGTGTCACCCTAGAAGGGTGTTATCCGCTTCAAGAAGCGGAGCAAGCTGGGCCCCAGGTTTATTGGCCCTTTCAGATTTTTGGCCAGTGTGGGCAGGATGGCTTACTGGTTGGAGCTATCGGAGGAGTTGAGTCAAATTCATGACACCTTCCATGTTTCCCAGCTGAGGAAGTGTATAGCTGATGAGGCAACCGTGGTCCCTTTGGAGGACGTTCAGATCGACGATCGTCTGAACTATGTTGAGAAGCATGTGGCAATTTTGGATCGGAAAGTGAATACCTTGAGTAGAAAGGTAGTAAAATTGGTCAAAGTCCAGTGGTAGCACCGGAAGGGATCGGAGTGGACGTGGGAACCCGAGTCCGAAATACGTGAGCACTATCCTGAGTTGTTTCCTGAGGATGACTTGGAGAGTGAAGTATGATTCTAGTAGGGGAGAATTGTGACATCCCAACATCAGGTATTATTATTATTGCTTTTTATTTTATGAGCAAGTGCGCAATTGGTCCCTTGAGAAGAAAAGCTTGCACTTTGATCATACGTTGGGCGTACTCTTGGGTACGTGCAGCGTACTCATGTATTTTGGAACGCGGATGATCCGCTGGTACGCTGGGCGTACTAGCCCAGACTCCAAACCCTAATCTTAAGGGTTGCCCCATATTTAAGAAACATTATATCCCTATTTGATCATCCTTATCAGACACCCTTCCCTTCTCAAACCCTAATTCCGAGTTTGAGTTGCTTGTGTGAGTTTTGTGAGCTTATTGAGTGTTGTTGGTCCATTTTGTTGAAGGAGTCAAGAGAAGAAGGAGTGAGTGCTTGCTAGCTTGTAGATCCATGAACCTTTCCTCTTGGTGCATCATTTTCATGTATAAAGTTTATACATTGATAAGTTTTCCATTAGATCTACGTGGTTGAAGTTTTATGAACTTTTGTTCCCAAGATTGGACCTTTGTGAGTTTGGAGTACTTCAGGGAATTGTATCTGTCCTTTCATGCATTTTAGGATCTGTATATTCATAAAAATGGTTGCTTAATCATTCCCTCTGGCTCATGCATGAGTAAAGTAGCTTAAAGTGTGTTAGAAGTTATAGATTGTTGCAATGGGTCCTTCCTAGCCATGCAATGGCTTAAATCCAATGACTTTATGGGTTAAGAGATCTTAGAATAGTCAGATCTCAGGTTGGGTTAGTTATCTTAAGGGATTAAGACACAAAATTGGTGAAAGTAGGAGCAGATGGAGTACGTCGGGCGTACTCCTGGATACGCCCCGTATTGCCGGTTCCCCGATGGTTTCTGATTGCGTTATAGCCCCCACATAAGGAAGTGTACGCCCAACGTACGTGCTGGGAAGTTGACTTTCGTTGACTTTTGACTTTGGTCGAGATTTAGGGTTTTGGAGCATGAGAAGGGCAAAATAGTATCTTTGCCCTTAGAGGATTTAGCTTTGGGATTTGGATTCACGAGTTGAATTTTATACCTTAATAATTAATTAGGGTTAATTATTTTATTGATTAGGCGGAGTCTAGTTCCGACAGTTCTGGTGTGAAATTTACTTGTCGTCAGTATCAGGTGAGTCTCCTCACTTATTCTCACCTGTGTGGTAGAATAGTTGTATTTGTGATGACCAGCTGAGTCTATGTCCTGCGTACGAGGTCAACCACTCAGTTCACCTAGTTGGTTTGACCAGTTGACTTTGACCAAGTTTGACCTTGAAGGTATTTTGGGTAGTTTTGGATTTTCATGGAAATTGGTTATTTGGTGGGAATAGGAGTCGGTTAGAGAGCTGAGATTCGAAGTCGATACCTCATCAGCTTCTCTTCAGTTTGCGAGGTGAGTTTTCCTCACTGTACTTTCAGGTCAAAGGAACCAAGGCTGGCCCATTGGATTTTTATCCTGGTTTATCGTATGTTGGTATGTTGTAGTGAGATGTTAGATCTGTATCCTGGTATATAGGATGTTGCTAAGCTTAGTGATCTGTAAGATCTTTTTTATTGTATGTTGACTAGTTATATGTATGCTTATCTGTTGTGTATATCTCGACATGGTTTATGTGTGGTTGGGTTGAGGAGGACCAGTATAGACTGAAGGTCAAGAGACCCAAGGCGTCCTGGATAGACTGCAGGCCCCAGAGGCATACCAGTTAGGCCAAAGGCCTGGAGAACGTTCTAGATATATTGAAGGCCCAGTGAGGCGTACCAGTCATGTTGAAGGTTATGTGAGCGTACCAGAAACACTGTAGGTCAGTGGGGCGTTCCAGTCAGGATAAAGGCTCTATATGCATGATGTTTGTTATTATGATTATGCGTTGTGTTGGTACATTGGGGGAACTCACTAAGGGTTGGCTTACAGTTTTGGGTTATGTTTCGGGTACTTCAGATGATCACGGGAAGGAAAATGTGTGACCGTACACATCCTCATGTTTTTAACTTATGATTTTGGGAGACTCTGATGTTGAACATGTTTTGAAAACTATGATTGTAAACAATTTGTGAAATTAGTTGGTTTTAAAAAGTTTAAATTTATCATGGTTTGTATGGATGTTACAAAGGGCTAGGCCCATTGCGTGTTATGTAGGTGCTTACAGTCTTTGTGTCTTTTGTATTTGTATGATTGGGTTGGGCCCATTGGTTTGGCAGGGCTAGGCCTATTATTGTGGGTTGGGCCTAACATGCGGGTTGTGCCCAATGTGAGGGCTAGGCCCAATGGTATGTATGATATGCGGTATTTTGGGGAACTCACTAACCTTTGTGCTTGCGGTTTTTATGGTTATGGTTTCAAGTACTTCCGGTTTGAAAGGAAGGGCACGACATGATCGCATCGCACCCACCCATGTTTCCACATAGTGATGATTTTGGGATTGTACTCTGATGATTATTATATTAAGAAATACTTTTAAATGATTGAATAAAAGATACTTGGTGTTTTGATTGTATTAAAAATGAAATTTTTACCTTACAATTTTTGGGACGTTACACTGTATCATGTTTAAGTCAAGGCCTCCCATCTTCTATCTCATCTTTTATCTCTCATCATCTATATCGTCGTTTATCTACCCATTTCTACCCAATATATTTATAGATATAAAAATACATATACAGTTTGAATCAAGTAAACCATGTATAAATCGTTCATTTAGTACAGATATCAGGAACACAGATAATAGGCACATATATCATGTAATTATCTTAAATATTTCATATCTATGTGTAAGATTAAAGTAACTATGCACTCACTTGTTAAAGTCATGACTTGAAACTCGGATAACTCTTCGATTCTAGCATATGACTTTTCTTTTGACGTAACATAGTATCATTATCACTAAGTCTTAATCTAATATTCTATGTGACTGAAAATAGTCTAGACCTATCAATCGTTCCAATGAATACCGATAGTTCTATCAAATAAGGATCAACCATGTAGGATAGTTGGGAGGCAAGACCATTTCAGCGTATAGTCTTTCTGAAATCCAACAACCAAGCCAACGTGACCATTCTAGACATCTCTCCCGTAAGTAGATCAATCAGTATTATAACTTGGAATTATTGATAGTTCGTATTTATAAATTCATAACAATGACTATGAATTTAAATATAAACCACATTAAAATAAAATAGAGTGTAATTTAACTTCCAGGGATTCCCTAGACAAAAGTCTGGAAATTGCATTGGCAGAACTCCGGGCTGATAGCTACTAGATATCAGGCTCTTAGGGACCTCAAAACATGCCAAAATATCCGAAGTACTAAGATAATCTCGGACCAAAAGAAGTTGAATTCAGTAAAGACTTGTAGAGGATATGTGGGGAAAGTTACGAGCATTTAAAAACTATTTATAGGTTGAAATACGGGCATGCGCACCGTGCAAGGGCAGGTGCGCATCATGCACCTGCTTGGGTGCTAATCCTCCTCTCTCAACGCGACACATGGTGGAATTTGGTCGGGGCATCGTGGTAGCGTTTAGAAGGATGTGCGTGAGGCGCACACGTGCGCAATGACTTTCAAATTTTCAAAATTGTGTAACTTCTTCATACGTGCTCCGTTTTGACGTTCTTTATATACATGCGTAGCTATCAACGATATCTACAACTTCATTTAGACATTGTCGTCTAATTTTGACTTTATTTATTTTACACAGACTTAGACTATTAAATCCCATATAAAATGCATAACTCTCTCATCCGGCCTCCATTTCTGACAATCTTGTTATTATTGAACTCCTATTATCGAGATCTTCGATTATTGTTTAGATCGTTTTGGCTAAAATACACCCATCTAAAATTCGATTTATGAGTTGTATACTACTACGCTGAATCTTAGAAAAATCATAAATTCCTCTAATGAAGGCAGATTTTGACGTTCTCTATATGTACACCCTCGGTTTAATGAAAATTACGCATTTCGTTTAGATCACCAAGGCTAAAAGTAACCTAACAAAAATTTACTTTTTACGACGCGTGTTGCCATATCGGGTCGAATTGTGAATCTTCAATTGCTCATAACTTCTTCGTTCTAAGTCCAATTTAGGCGTTCCTTATATTTCCGGAATCCTTCTTACGACTACTGCAACTTTCATCAAGTATATTTGGCTTAATTATTAATCTATTTTAGACGTGTGTTTTATTCTTATTTTATTATATCGCTACGAACACGCATACTACAAATAATTACACATAGAACACATAACGCTCAAAAACTTTTCTTTATTTATTTCATATAAAGGTTTCAATCGTTCACCTAACTATTACATCATCTAATTAATGCCTAGTGGGAAATGCGAGCATTACCAACAGTCTTATTGAGATTCTTATGGTGAAATTATTTCATATGAATTTAATTATTTTTTGGTGGTTACTTTATGGCTATCTACACAAATCTTGGATGGTGGTAGAGCTTTTTTGATGGTTCGTTTTGGCCTTGATCCGTTAAGAAAATTCTCTCATGCCTTTGTTAACATCCATTATTCTAATCATGTAACGTCCTAAAATTTAAGACCAAAATTTTCAATTTAATAATAATAAAACCATCATCCAAAACATGTTTATAAAACCATAAAAGAAAATCATAGTATGTCAATAATCATCCATGTACATCAAATCAACAAAATGTGGAACACCGTGGTGTGTGCGATGCGATCATCTCGTGCCCTTCCCCTTCGATCTGGAAGTACCTAAAACATAAACTGAAAACTATAAACACGAAGCTTAGTGAGTTCCCCAAAAAACACTACTAGTAAAACAGCTTTTTACGACGCGCAATGTGTGTCGTAAAACGGACGACGCGCAAATGTGTGTCAAGGAAGGCCCTGTCATAACGAGAGACGACACTCTTTTGCGCGTCGTCTATTTACAACGCGCATTTACGACGCGCGTTTACGACACACATTGCGTATCAAGGAAGACCCTGTCATAAAGGAAGATGACACGCATTTGCGTGTCGTAACCTTACTACGCGCATTTACGACTCGCATTGCGTATCATTAAAGCCCCTGTCAAGAAAGGCCATGTCATAAATGAAGATGACACACATTTTTGCGTATCATAATTTTAAATGTTTAAAAAAATATTATTTATAGATTTACTAATTTTCAAATTAAATTTGTATTTAATGTCTCATAATAGAAAATAAAATACCATATACAAAAAATACAATCCATTGCATAAAATTTAATGTCATACAAATAATCGTTCAATGGAAAGATAAAACAAATCAATAGAAGGTGTAACAAAAATTTACAAAGTAATTAGATGCAAGAAATATAAAAAAATATATCCTCAAATTCTTTGCAAAGTCTAATCTCCATGTCAGCTCTTCAACTCACTTCTCCAGTTTGTCCTTAGCTTCTCTAAGGGCTCCAGCATTTCTTGCATCCTGTGACAACATATTATAATTTTTTAATTACTATTTATTCTTATAATTTAAAGCATTTAGATAAAATTGTATTATATAATACTTAGATTTTTTTTATAGAAAATCCACTCACCAGCTTCAACATTCTTAATTCTTTCCTTGCTACCTTTGATCTCCATAGACATTGAAGTGTAAGATTTTCTTTCTGCTTATTCACCCTTGTTTCTAATCATTTTTTAAATACTTTACAAACATAATTCATCCATAGTACCTGAACTATAGTTGCAGCCTTCTTCTTCTTCTTCTTCTGAACTCATCTCTTGTAGCCACTGCTCTAAGCCTAGTATGAATAGATACAACAGCTCCTTAAAAAACATACTTGATTTGCTCATTGGTTCCACAAGAATAAGAAACAATAATCACAAACCTAATATAGCCCATGCAAATTGTGTTCTAGTGGCTTTCTGAACCTACTAGCACTAGATTTTTCTAAAACAATTATTATGAATTGAAAACAACAAATTTTGACCAATAGTGACTCTTTATTTACAAAACCAAATAAATGAAAGTATAAGATGATTACCTGTTTCTTTAGTAACTTCCAGGCTTCCAACAAGTTTTTTATGAATGTCAGCCATGTCACTCAAAACACCCAATTCCATATCCTTCAGGTACCTGCATCAGAAACAAACTCCATAAAATGAAACACATTCTTTTTTTAGAACGACACTATATTAATATAAAAACCATATAGATCAAACAAAATAGGCCCAAACAACCTTCAAAACAGCTCCAGGGGTAAAAATGCCATAAATGGCAAGAGACAGTAGGGTGCCATTTATGAATTGGGAAATAAACACATCACTGAGAGCACCAGCAGCAGCTATCCCAGCAAAAGCCACCTCCAACTATAACTAAACAGACCAATGTTTCGGTTCAATTTTGTGATAAGATGCACGATTGAAATAATAGTGATTTTTTCATCTTCTCAAGTTCAATTCGTTACATAGGCTTGTAATGTCTGGAACTATACCTCCTCCATGTCCATGATTTTGGTAGCTCCTTGTAATCCCATCACCAGCAAGATCATTAAGTAACTGTGCAGGATCTTTAGCTCCACCATGTTGCAGTAACTTTGTTCTAATACCAGTATCAGTCTCTAATGACAATGGATCCTCCTTGCATACTCTTTCCCATATGGTTGATGCACCTGTAATCAGGCACAACCAATTAATGTCAATAAAATCAACATTGGATCCAATATGGCATTCACCAGGTTTCCAGCAATTGTAAAAATGTAATAATGTCAATATGCAAACGAAATGTTATCATGGACTCAAGTTAATATAATAGAATCTAATAAAAGTTATCTTTTTGAAAAAATATAGGAATAAATTTGATGAATAATTATACAAAATATCATACAAAATCTAGGATTTATACCATTGTAATTATAATCCAAAATGTGTAGTTAGCATTAGAATCTAAACCCGTCAATATAATGGTTACAGAACAGAAAAACACAAGAATTCGGCATGGATTCTCATTGACATTGGCATTCCTCTCGTTTTCATATGTTTTGGCTACCGAGTATGTAATGGAAGGGACCAAGTAAAAGCTTCAAGTGGTATTTCATTCATGGGATTGGAAGTTGATGGATAATTGGAATTGGAATCCTCTTTAGTTTCCATTATCTCTTCAAAATAATTTCCTCACACTTTCTACAATATCTTATATGTAGAGAAATAAAACAATAAATGAGAGCTTAACACACCTTTAAAACAATAAACTCTATAATTACTCATTTCTATCAGTTTTCCTCTAATTCAATCATGTTTACTACCTTATTTTAATTTAACTTCAGATAAACCATATTCAATTCCCCATTAAAAAAAAGCAACATTGTATTGATGGGTTCACAATTGGGTTCACCTCCCAAACAACAACAGTAGATGGGTTCACAATTGGGACTCCTGCCACATGTAAAGCTCCTGAATCTGTCACGATTGCATGAGCTACCATAATCCCACTAGGCCCAGCTCCCAATAGGCCTTTGCTTGTGCAAAACCATTAAGATGTGCCACTTTGATTCAGTGGCCATTCAAACCAGTGGAGCTGAATAGATCCATATGAGAAAACAGAACATACACACAGAAAATTTGGCCATCCAGTTGGAGCTTGAGGTTGTTGTGAGAGAAATGAAAGGCAATGGTAAGACAGAATATTCTGTAGAGTATTTGAAGGGAAATGGTAAGACAGAATATACTGTAGAGATACACAAACAATATGTATTGGAATCCAAAATGGTGGATTTGCGTTAGAACTACAAGAAGGAGAATAAATCTTAGAATGAAATGTATTAAGTATTAACCACAAAGTGCATGAAACATAGAGTATTTGGATTTTACGGCAGTGTAAAGCTATAAAGGGGCTGGCCTTGGGGGCCAGTTTGTTTAGTGGCAAGAGTCTGCCCAAGCATCTTTCCTATGGGAACAATAAAACAGAGATTACATTTTTTTGTATTAAAAAGTAGTAAAAAAATTAGCGAATTTGTGTCTGCCGTCTCTTCAGCCAGGTTAATTTTGACAATGTGAACTCCACCCTGAAGACCATTTGTGAACTTTCTTAGACCTCGTCCACCAGCAAGAATTTGGCTCTTAACCACCAACTAAATTAAAAGAAATTAATGCTGATTATATAAACCCACAAACAGGTCACATGATATTTTTTCTTAAACAAAAAGGAATTTGTGTGAGAACTTACCTCCTTTTCGTTGGGAAATGTTGTTTGTATGGCCTTTCAAACTTCCTCAAGAGAAGAAACAACAACACCTTCTGGAGCATTAATACCATATTTTCCCATCAGTTCAGCTCCCTGATTGCAGAATTTTTTATGAGTCAATGAGTAAAAAAAATGCATAACACCAGTCCTTATAGTCGGTTACAACACTGAGATAAAGATTGGAAACATCAAAACAATCGCTAATATCATAGATTTTGATTCGATGAAAGGAATTCTATCAGGAATATTTCTTCATTCGATGAAAGGAATGGAAAATATATATCGGACCTAGGGCTTGTAAGGATGACAAAAAATCACGAGTAACAAACGTTGTGAGGGATTAGAAGTCGTAATGCCATAAATCACCGACTTTAGGATAGAAGTAGCTAGAGTAGGTATGACACTAGGGAGGGTCAGCGGTGGAGTGTTGGCGATGCTAGGTGGAGGTGGGTTTGTCTCAAGGAAAGTGGGTTGGAAGCGGGAAAGAAAGTGTGTGATGAGAGGGGAAACCGGGTAGAGCAAAGAAGAAATCTGGCGATGATCGTTATCATTGTCGTCGCGAGGCATTTGATCACGATAGCAAGAGCAATTTTGCTATGAAGACGAAGGCCCTAGGGCTTTTTCTTGCTAATTGGAAGAGGCGGGGGGTTTTAATTTTTGGGATCCAATAAGCGGGTGAAATCTCGCCTTAAAACGCGTGTTTCATTAAAAAATTATAAAGCGACACACTTAGATGACACATATTTTATGAAAGGCGCCCTCCGCATTTCCATTTTTTTTTCTTTTCTGACACTAATTTTAGGGCACGCACAAATGCGTGTCCTCTATCCTTCAAATTTTTCAAAACTAACATTATTTTTTAGGGCACGCACAAAATGTGTGTCCTCTATCAGCGCGTGTCATTGTTTGCGTGTCATTAAAGGGTTGTTTTCTAGTAGTGAAACCTCATACCATACATATCAAACATACAATGGGTCATGCCCAACAACCATCAGGCCCCGCCCGGCATCGAGCCCCGCTTGGAACAGATTTGTCAATAATATGAGATGGGCCCCGCCTCATCACATTCATCATGCCCCGCCTGGCATCGGGCCCTGCCCATCATTCATACAGACACATACAACACATGCAAGAATCCCTAAGACAAATAGCATACAATACACTCATCAGGCCCCGCCTGGCATCGGCCCCTCCAGGTATACGTATCACATAATACACATGCAAGAGTCACACAGACAACTAGAATCTTGATCATAATAAATCATGGGTTGGCATTGGTGCCTTCGACCCGCTAAACACCTGAGGAGACTCACCTCAAGCTGCTGAAAATCAGATAAATACTCAGACTGCTGCTCCGGAAAAATCCTTGCGCTAATCAATCAAATAAAACCCCAATTAATAATTGGGCAATAATGTAACGCTTGGTTCCTGCCATTGGAAGAAGGAAAAGCTTGAAGACTCAAGAAGGAGCTTATAGATCCAGAATCCTTGCCTCATCCACGACACTTTTCCGGGGATTGAGTTGGGTTGATATTCGGAGCCGGGGACTGTTCAGATACTTTCAGTTTTTGAGGTGAGTTACCTTCCCGGTATAAGTGGGTCTAAGGCACCAATGCCGACCCACTAGTAGTTGTTTACAGTAGATATGATTGTCTTTATGATAATAGTCTGTTTTTCCACAATCTGTTGAGATTTATGTGCTTTTATGCTATGTTATTACGTGGTAGTGGTAGGGGTGAAGTAGACCCCGTAACCGGTCGAAAGAGACCGAAGGGGTAGGCCAACACCCGGATATGCTAGGCAGTATGTGATTACGTGCTTATATGCTAGGATATTATGTGGTAGTGATAGGGGTGAAATAGACCCCGTAACCAGTTGAAAGAAACCGAAGGGGTAGGCCAGCATCCAAATATGCTAGGTAGTTACCGGTTGAAAGAGACCAAAGGGGTAGGCCAACACCCTGATATGCTAGGTAGTTACCGGTTGAAAGAGATCGAAGGGGTAGGCCAGCACCCTGATATGCTAGGCAGTACCGATTGAAAGAGACCGAATGGGTAGGACAACACCCGGATATGCTAGGCAGTATGTTTATTCTATGGTATGTGGTATGACGGGGGAACTCACTAAGCTTCGTGCTTATGGTTTTCAGTTTTGGTTTTAGGTACTTCTACTTCGAAAGGAAAGGAGTCGGCATGATCGCAGCACATCACACTATGATGTTGTGTTCTTATGACATGTTTTGATTATTGAGATATTGGATTTGATAATGATATGGGATGACACTATTGATGTTTTCAGACTACTGGTTTTTATAATTACGTAATCAAAAATGAATTTTTTGGCCATGAATTTTGGGATGTTACAAGTTTGGTATCAGAGCCTTGGTTTGAGGGATTCGGACACACCTTCGGGGGTGTCTGGACTTAAATCGATGGTTTGAGAGATTTTTACATGAAAAATAATTTTCTAAAACTAAAATTAAGGGCTTTTATAAAGAACAAGGAGTGTGATGCGTGCAATCGGCCGGGCTCAAGTAGGTTTTTCGCAAGATACCCATACATGTTATGTTATGATATGAAGTGTGAATATGTGAACTGCATGCTAGATTACGGTTAAGGATCAATGTAACGTCGTAAATTCCAAAACAATTTTTCACTTTTAAAAATATAATTTCATTCATAAATATTATCAATCTCCATATATCACATATCAAATCCATAAAATTCATCCCAAGATCTCAATACATAAAAACTCCACAAGTGTGTACTGATCATGCCGGCGCCTTCCCGCGATCCTAACGGGTACCTGAAACACATAACACAAAACACTGTAAGCATAAATGCTTAGTGAGTTCCCCAAAATACCACATATAACACATATTAGCCACTCGAGGCTGTAACTCTGTGGGCCCTCTGGCCCTAACTCTGTGGACCCTCTGGTCCTAACTCTGTGGACCTTCCGGTCCTAACTCTGTAAACTCTGGAGTACATACTGTTGGATTAATGTCTAAGTCCATAACTATATTTGGTATGTACTTGACCCGACCCGGCATGGTCCATTTGGGTTGCACTTCACCGGCACAATTTATATGGATAGTCTTTTGAGAATAGTATATTTATGATTTATATTAATATATTATAAGTTCTAATATATTAATATGGAATCATATTATTTAATTAGTATTGATCAAGAATTAATTTAGAATTAATTAAGTGATCAAAAAGAACTAATTAAATATGGACTCTTATATATATGGAATGGGCCAAGTTCATTTAGGCTGGGCTAAGCTTTCATGGATGGTCCATGGAGCTTTTAACCCATGGATCCTATGTAAATGAAAGGTCATGGGTATTAGGGTTTACATGGATGTAACCCTAATCCTTCATAATATATAAAGGGGTCCTTGGCTCACAAAATTGGACAAGTGTGTGAAAATAAGAGTGGGCCGATTTTAGTGTGCATACATATTCTCTCAAGTTCTTCCAAGGTGTTTTGGTGATTTGTGATTCCATTTGAGGCTTCCACATTATTGGGGCTAAGATCTTAAAGCTTGAAGACATCAAGCTACATCAAAAGGTATGTCATCTAACTAGAACTTTGTAGTATAGGTGCTTCATAATATGCTAGTTAGGATGAAACCTTGGAATATTTAATATTTGCATATATAATAGAGAAAACATAGATCCAAGGTTTATAGGGTTGCATGTACACCATAGGAGTGTTAGAATGCTCAAAACCCAACAGTGGTATCAGAACCAGGTTGTTTTCTGTTATATTGATGCAAATGTTTTATTTTCAAGTTGAAAAAAAGAAAAAAAAACATGACGTTTGTTAAATTTTAAGATAATTACTTGTTGTGTGAAAAAACTAATTATTTGTAAAATTTGAATCATTTGCTATATGAGTTGAATTAGGTCAAATTTAGTAAAAGATAAAATGATATGATTATTTTATTAGTTTTAAAAGTTTGATCTAAATGTTTTAAGGAGTTACAAATTTTGTCATAAAATTTTGGAGCTCAAAAGTTTTTTTTAAAGTTGTGATCTTAAGTGTTTTGAAACCTCCATAAGTTATGGATATGAAAGTTTTTTTTTTAAAAAAATTGATTTAAAGTTTTTATGGAGTTACAAAATTTGGTGTTAATGTTTTAAAGAATTCCATAACTTGTTCTTAACTTATGGAGCATGAAAAGTTTCATCATAAAACAAGTATTTAACTCCATAAGTTATGGAATCCAAAGCTTTTCAAGAGTTACAAAACTTGCCCTCAAGTTTTGGAATTTGGAAAAAGCTTTTTATGAAAAAAAAATTGAATTCTAAAACTCTTGGGTTCATAACTTAAACAATTTATTAAATGGTTTTAATTTTGAATTTAATAATTGGAATTATGATGTTTTATTGAATAATTCAAATTAACTCTTATGGACTTTATTAATAGTTAATTAAAGCGTTTAATTAAAAGAGTATTATTAAATTCATAAATAAAGATATGGTTTGAGTTTAATTAAATTAAAAGTTTAATTTAATTAATAGATTAAACCACCAAGTATTTTAAATGTCTAAAATACACCCTTATACTATTATAATATTAAAAGTTTAATATATTATATGTATAAGAGCAAGTCGTCTTACCAATAGTAGGCATCATTCACGAAGCCGGTCTATAAGGGGGGTATAAGGTTACTGCCTATAAAATGGCAGTTTAATGGGTGTCTACTCTCACCCACCGCTTCCTTGACCGGTGGAGGGTCGTTAGCCGAACGGGTAGGACAAGGACTATAATTCTCGCTTCATTAAAAGTATTAATGATAAATACTAAGTAACTAAACTCTTAATAATACCCAATCTTAGTTACTTAGGAAAATGTGAATTTGGTGCTAACCCATGAAATTACACTTTGCACTTTGCTTAAGTCAGTTAGTGGAGCGTGTGTGGTTAACCGGCACACTAGCTTGATTTAACAAGGTAGGCAAAGGGTAACTTAATGTTTATCATAGTATCGATGGAGCGTGTGTGGTTAACCGGCACATCGATTGAGGGGTAAATATTAAGGGTACCAAGTATATTTGCATGGTTATTCACACCTTGTTTTGTGATCCTCAGCATCCCAGTCACAAAACCTGAAGGGCACACTCGAGATTGAAATATGCCTTTGAAAAGTTCAATGAATCTCAAAAGAATCTAGGAGTTTCAAAACCAATTAAAACCTAATAATACATTTCGTTTATCTTGGTGAAAATTGGTGAATCGTCATTCACCTACCTTCAAATATTTTATAGCTTGGATTACGGCATCCCTCTTCCAAGTTATAAAATAGTTTGTTGGGTCCTAGCCTTAATATATCATATTGGGTGTTATATTAAGGATTTAAATCAACTTTACGTGAATTTCTCCCATTGTTGATGTCTGGTTTAGACAACAATGATCTTCCCAAACCAAGCTTTCCTAATGAATATGACTTCCCGAGTTTGGCTCATGGAAGTCATACTTCTCTTCCTCCACCTCCTCCAATTATTCTCCCTAACCCACAAGTTCAAGGTCACTCAAGCCCTAATGGCAAGCAAGGTCTATGTGTGATCACATCTTAGAGATGAAGTCATATATTGAGAAGCAGGGAGAGTTGGGTGTCAAAGTCTTGAGAAAGTTGGATGTTCAATCACTTTCTAAGTCATATAGTGAGTTCCTTTGGGACTACTATGAAACAGACTATGACATGAACCTTAATGATCATATCTATTTGCTTGGTGCTGCTGAATCAGCAATGATTTGGAGCGCTAGTAAAACAAATTTGATTAGAATATCAACTTCCAAAAAAAAAAAAAAAAAAAAAAAAAAAAAAACGTTATGGACAGTGACAATGGTGACACTGGAAATCCAGAAAAAGCATTCTCTTCCCAATGGAAAGGGATTGGCCATAGTCAACCCGGTTGACCAAATGGTAAAGAGAAAGGCTAAGTCTGAGATAGTCCCATTACCAAAGGGTCCATATGTTTATTTTGCCAAAGGAAGGGGCGTTGATTGCAAAGCTGCCAAATTTACCTAAGGATGTTAAAGTCAATAAGTTTGACTCTACATCAGGTAGAGCCCATTATCTAACTCTGTTAAGTTCTATTCTGAGATCCTCATTACATGATGTGGCTGGGTCACATGTTGATGTTTTAAGAATCAAAGAATAGAGAGAAATCTTAAAGGAAGTATATGCTGATTCTGATCGCGAAGGTGGATTTCGATCGCATCAGAATTTTGAGCAGTTGCTTAAGAAGTTATGATATATTGCTAAGGAATAGATAACAACAATTTTCCATGTGGATTGTAAGGATAAGTTTTTCCGCAAAGTTTTAAAATAAAAGAAAATTGTTTAATTTTATTTATTTGAAGTATCCTTACAATGACATTTGTGGAAAATTGTTGCTTATATGATTCCACTGACAGCAATATTGGAAAATGGATTTGATTCTTTCATTTGTGGTAGTGTCTAAATTTACCAAATCAGGAAAGTTCCTCATCACCCAAGTTTCAATTGGACCGAAACTTGGAATCATGCAAGTTGAATAGTATGATGAATGAGAACTTTCAAGCATTGGAAAATCAAGACTAATTACTTGTTCACATGGATGTGTGAGTCAAGTGAAGGACTAAAGGGATCGAGTACACATTCTTGTGCACTGGTCATGTCCACCACAAAGCTCGTTAAGACTATTTGATTTACTAAAGTTTAGTAAATATGGTTATACTTACAAGTTTAAGTATAATTCTGAAACATTAGAAAAGTCTCAATGTATGGCAGAACGAATGGGAAGAATCAAATTAGGCAGAAAGATAAAAGTTTCTCAAATCTGAAAAGATGGGAGAGTACTTTAGTATCATGTTTGTGATCATCTTAATGATTTAGAAATCATATCACTATTAGTCCTCTAAAGGTCATCTTAGTGCATTCTTATGACTAAGAAGAGGAGTCATGAATTGTTGAAATGGTTAGATCAGGAAGATGAGTCATACTTCGTTCCAAAACAATTCTTAGAGTCATACTCCAAGATTGTAACTTGAGTGACATATCTTAAAGAAAGGTTTAAAACACTTGTCAAATGTAAGAGTAAAAGTGTCCTACTCTTGTACATTTGAAATTGGTAAGTTGTGATGTTTTGGATAAAACAAAGACCAACTAAGGCCAATTGTGTGAAGTGTTTGTCTTGATAAAGAATCCGCACTATCTCTTGAATATTTGGCAAGATAGTCTTATATGTCAAGAGGATAGTGGGAGTCTTAAAGATCCTAAAAAGAATTTCAAGAACTAATCAAGAATAAAACCTGAGGTTCTTCACTAGCACACGACTTGAGGTTTATAACCTATCGTGTTGACATATTTTGTGCCCATTCCAGTTAAAGTTGGCTTTGGATAGGAGTTCTGAAAGTTCTCAATTGGTTGCATAACAACTTGGAAGCAATGGCAGGCCCTGTACTGCCAGGTGGCAAGAAGTTAAGATTGCATAAGTTCAGTCCATATGAGTTTGGATTTGTCATTATCCTTGTCTTGTGACTATGTTTTTGACGATTCACATGGATAAGAACACATACACCATAAAATCTAAGGGTCATAAGGTTTCTCTCCGATTCATGAAAATGATGGCGAGGAAACACTTCCACCAAGTAGATTTGAAGCAGATGGCAAAAGGTCTAAACAATTGAGACTATGATTACGGCATCCCTTTTCATAGTTCTGAAATTGTTTAGACACACATGCATGCTATCTAAGGAAGGGTGTATGATTTTGATAAAGTTTTATCAAAGCATCTCGTATCAGGAATCTGAACTTTGGTAAGAAAGTCAATAAAGTATTGATTTCTAGAAGTCCAGCTGATTTCTGAGTATATGTCAAAGCTAGTGGGAGCATATAGGAGTTCTGAAAGTTATCAATTGGTTGCATAACAACTTGGAAGCAATGGCAGGCCCTGTACTGCCAGGTGGCAAGAAGTTAAGATTGCATAAGTTCAGTCCATATGAGTTTGGATTTGTCATTATCCTTGTCTTGTGACTATGTTTTTGACGATTCACATGGATAAGAACACATACACCATAAAATCTAAAGGTCATAAGGTTTCTCTCCGATTCATGAAAATGATGGTGAGGAAACACTTCCACCAAGTAGATTTGAAGCAGATGGCAAAAGGTCTAAACAATTGAGACTATGATTACGGTATCCCTTTTCATAGTTCTGAAATTGTTTAGACACACATGCATGATATCTAAGGAAAGGTGTATGATTTTGATAAAGTTTTATCAAAGCATCTCGTATCAGAAATCTGAACTTTGGTAAGAAAGTCAATAAAGTATTGATTTCTAGAAGTCCAGCTGATTTCTGAGTACATGTCAAAGCTAGTGGGAACATAAGTGTTATGCTAATAATCATCATGTTAGTGGGAGCATGATAATTATTGTTAGTGTTGCAAGTTAGCAATGTTAATTATAGAAAACAAAAGTTTCAATTCGTGAGGCTGCAGGGATTGAAAAAGTTGTTTGCTATAATTAAGGGAGAGGATATACTTCATTTCAGTTGTAAAGGCTTAGATTGAGACCTTAATCATCTTTAGTCAAGAATATATATATGAATTTCATGTTGGATTGGTTCAACTTAAGGAAATTCTATATATTGCGTTCTCAAAATTCGATTATGATTACGGCATCCCTCTTCATAGTCAAATTTTGAAAACATGGCAAATAAAAATATTGTAGCAAAAGACTGGTCTAGAATCATGTCTTTATGTGAGACATCATGAATCGTGTACCATTTGCTTTGGGTACAGGATCGATTGCATGTGTTATAATATTTGTCATTTCTAAATTTTTCCAATTGCCCAGAGGCATTAAGAAGGGAAAAGGTCTAGAATTGGATATGACTAAAATGATTAAGCAATTGTCGAGGACAATCTGAGGTTTACCAAAGATTGGTTGCTCAAGGACAGTTGGAAGTATACTGTTTAATATTGGAAGGACCATATTGACATAGTCTGAAAAGAGGCAACTCTTGTTCAGAAGCGGTAGTCAAAATGGGAATATTGAGTTGTCTTCATAGGTGGAAGCAATCTGTGAAAGGTTAAAGAAACTTAATGCAAGAAGCATGTTCAAAGCAATGCGCTTTGAGTTTGAGACATCGTTTCCATGGAATTGATCTCCATTAGGATACTCTGTAATGATTGTTGCCAAACCTTTGTGGCTTTGTGCATAATCATTACAAGAGGAACATTGCATATAAGTTTAAAATCTAAACAAATTTCGATAAATGATAGGAATTTGGAATTCTTACATTTAAGACAAGGATTTGGGAGTGTGAAAAGAGAATCATTGAAATTATGTTCGATTGATCTAGTTCACAAAGAAAAGGATCATAGACAAACATAGAGTTCATACTTGGTGTATGGCAAAGCTATTGTTTAAGAAAAACATAGTGTACATGCTTGGAGCATGGGACAACTAGTGTTTTTAATTCAAGTATAAAGTTGATAAAACCGAAACAATGAATAATGAGTAATCAGTATGGTGATAAATAAAAATGTTTATTTATATTCATAGGGTTTGATACCATATTTGATTCATTTATTCTTGTGTTTCACTTTGCATGTTTTGACTTCCATAATAACTAAGTCGCTCTTCCTGAATGATTAAGTTATTCAAACCATCCACAGTCGGTCATATGTTGGAAGTAGATATGAATCAAGACTGTCATGGGTTGGTTTGTAGAGGTCCAAGTTGGTGGACAAAGTGGTGCTACAACACTCATGAGTGCTCATAAGTTCTGAGTATTGGATTCAACCCACGCTCATTTGAATCACTTCATGGATTTTATCACGAGTGATCATGAGACGATAATATCTTATATTCTTAAAACCTAGAGATATGAGTTGTTACTATGAGTTGGTTATACATTGATTGCACGAAAACGCATTGGTAACTCGATGTTATAAAACGTGCCTTTGTGTATGATTCAACAAGTAGTAGAACAAGCCATATGAGTCGAAGTTTATCCATTCCTTTTACCTTCGGGATAAAAGCGATATCTGTGGGCCCCTTGATGATTTAGCGATGACACATGTGAGTGCTTGGCCAAGCCAGGACTGATTTGATTTGTTCAATCAGTCAGTCATCATAAATCAAAAATCGGGAAACAACAAATGGACAGAGAGAATGATTATAATCCATGTCTCAGTCCATATGATATCTAGAATGGAGGAATATATGATCCCTTATTTAATGGACAAGTCATTGACAAGGTCAGAGTTCGACAGCGGCTTTAAGAGCTACGATTGCCAGTTAGGTTTTGAAGTCATACTCAATAATAGTTTTAGACTTATCCAAGTGGGAGACTGTTGGATTAATGTCTAAGTCCATAACTATATTTGGTATGTACTTGACCCGACCCGGCATGGTCCATTTGGGTTGCACTTCACCGGCACAATTTATATGGATAGTCTTTTGAGAATAGTATATTTATGATTTATATTAATATATTATAAGTTCTAATATATTAATATGGAATCATATTATTTAATTAGTATTGATCAAGAATTAATTTAGAATTAATTAAGTGATCAAAAAGAACTAATTAAATATGGGCTCTTATATATATGGAATGGGCCAAGTTCATTTAGGTTGGGCTAAGCTTTCATGGATGGTCCATGGAGCTTTTAACCCATGGATCCTATGTAAATGAAAGGTCATGGGTATTAGGGTTTACATGGATGTAACCCTAATCCTCCATAATATATAAAGGGGTCCTTGGCTCACAAAATTGGACAAGTGTGTGAAAATAAGAGTGGGCCGATTTTAGTGTGCATACATATTCTCTCAAGTTCTTCCAAGGTGTTTTGATGATTTGTGATTCCATTTGAGGCTTCCATACTATTGGGGCTAAGCTCTTAAAGCTTGAAGACATCAAGCTACATCAAAAGGTATGTCATCTAACTAGAACTTTGTAGTATAGGTGCTTCATAATATGCTAGTTAGGATGAAACCTTGGAATATTTAATATTTGCATGTATAATAGAGAAAACATAGATCCAAGGTTTATAGGGTTGCATGTACACCATAGGAGTGTTAGAATGCTCAAAACCCAACACATACAGCATAAATCAAATAGAAACAATGCAGTGCAACACATCACATACATAACACGCGATATACTCTGTCACATAACTATAATTACCACTCAAGGTAAAGTATAGTGAGAAGACTCACCTCGGGTGTCTCGAATAATCTCGCACACGAAAACACTGATCTAGCCCCCGCCTAATCACATAAACAGTACTCTCAAATAAATAATGGCTCTCAAAGGCTAGATTAAAATCCATTCCTACAATCCCACAGAAGGGTAAAAGACCATTTTACCCCTCCCTGACCCAAAAGTCCAAATGTTGACCAAAACCCTAAAAGTCAACGAAAGTCAACAGGAGGCAGTACGCGACGCGTACCATCTCTGTACGCAGGGCGTACGCCGGCAATCAATAATCGGGGTCTCAACCCCTTACGCTGCGCGTTCTGAGAGTTACGCCCAACGTAAGTCTCAGTTTCAGCCTTTCTTGGATTTTGGTCTTAAACGGTTAAGACATAAACTCAAACTCCAGATCTGACTTCTCTAAGACCACCTAATCCATAAAGTCGAGACCTTTAAGCCTTTGCATGGCTGTAAAGGTCCCTAATCACTCTAACACCTTTCCTTCTTCCTCATAAAGTCTAGATCTCATGCATGGCTCAATATTCACGTCCAAGATTGGATTTTTATGAACATACAACTCATATTACCCTAAAGTATGGCAGATCTAGGACAATGGAGACCATTTGCTCATAAAGTCTCCACCTTGGGACCAAAAACCCTAAAAATTGGTCCAAGAAGCACAAATCACAAATAACAAGGAAAGCTTTGAGCTTTTTACCTCAGAAAGAAGCTCCAACCTCTGTAGAACTCGGATCTACTCTTGTCCACCAACTTCTAGCTCCTAAAATGGCCTCCACTTCTCCTTCACCACCTTGAAATAGCACTTTGAAGCTTAGACACACACACACACAAGCTAGGAACGAAGGGTAGCTCTCTGTTAGGGTTTCACTCTCTGAAATGGTGGCTGAGGATAAGGCCTTAACATTCCTTTTATAGTGTACAAGCCACAAATTAGGGTTTGCATCTGGGCCCGCTACGCCCAGCGTAACCCTGGGTACGCCCAGCGTACCTAGGCAAGTCCGCGTCCAATTTAAGCGCATGAGTACGCGCAACGTACTCTTCAGTACGCCCAACGTACTCATTTGCCTTAATATTTCAATTAGGGATTAACTTGAAAATCTTGGAAAAGGAGAAGGATTTAAGAGACGCACCTGAATTTCGGGATGTTACAATTCTCTCCCACTAGAACCAGACTTCGCCCTCGAAGTCTCATGCCGCAAATAACTTCGGATGCTGCTCCCACATCTCTGACTCCGGCTCCCAAGTCAGCTCGGACCCTCTCCGATGTTGCCACTGGACCTGAACCAGAGGCACCTCCTTGTTCCTCAGAACCTTGATCTTCCGGTCCAAGATCGCGATCGGTCTCTCAACATAATTCAGACTTGCATCCACCTGAATATCCTCCAGCGGCACCACTGCCGACTCGTCGGCTATACACTTCCTCAGCTGAGACACGTGGAAGGTATCATGAATCTGGCTCAACTCCGCAGGTAGCTCCAAACCATATGCTACCCTGCCCACCCTCGCGGTCACCCTGAACGGACCAATGTACCGGGGCCCCAGCTTGCCCCTCTTCCTGAATCGGATCACCCCTTTCCAAGGAGATACCTTCAGGAGTACGAAGTCTCCCACCTGGAACTCAAGCTCGGACCGTCGCCTATCCGCATAACTCTTCTGGCGACTCTGAGCTATCAACAACCTCTGCCTGACCTGCTGTATCTGCTCTGTCATCTGAACCACTAACTCAGTGCTACCCAACACTCACTGCCCGACCTCTCCCCAGCAGATGGGAGTCCGACACCTCCTCCCATACAACAACTCAAAGGGAGGCATACTGATACTCGAATGGTGGCTGTTGTTATAAGAAAACTCAGCCAACGGCAGATACGTGTCCCAACTTCCTCCGAAGTCCAACACACATGCCCTAAGCATGTCCTCGAGCG
Organism: Lactuca virosa; assembly: GCF_052849685.1. Lineage (NCBI taxonomy): Eukaryota > Viridiplantae > Streptophyta > Magnoliopsida > Asterales > Asteraceae > Lactuca > Lactuca virosa. The sequence goes on from NC_136433.1 coordinate 116,499,315, forward strand.
TCTGAATCGTCCGCTCGCTCTGACCGTCCGTCTGTGGGTGGTATGCGGTACTGAAATGCAGCCTCGTACCCAACTCCTCATGGAATTTATTCCAAAACCTGGAAGTGAAATGCACATCTCGGTCCGACACGATCGAGATCGGTACTCCATGCCGCGATACCACCTCTCTCACATACAACTCTGCCAACCTCTCAGCAGAAGAGCTCTCACTGATAGCAAGAAAATGAACGCTCTTCGTCAGCCGGTCAACGATCACCCAAATTGCATCGACACCTCTTGCAGTCTTCGGCAATTTGGTGATAAAATCCATGGAAATATGTTCCCACTTCCACTGGCGAATCTCAAGTGGCTGCAACTTGCCATGCGGTTGCTGGTGCTCGACCGTAACCCTGCGACAGGTCAAGCACCTCTCCACAAACCACGCAACATCCCTCTTCATACAGGGCCACCAATAGTCTCTCTTCAGGTCTAAATGCAGCTATCTGATTGAGAATTGTATTCATGGATAGGAAACGTCTTTGGTAACTCAAGGCGACCTAGGAGGAAAGTACGGATAGAGATGGAACGTAGTATGGGTCCGTACTACTGAAAGAAGAGGATATGTACTTGACTCTTGGAGATCTGCGGAGAACCAAGGGTGGCAGAGTGTGAGACCTCTTGATGATTATGTTGGGTTTTGAGCATTCTAACACTCCTATGGTGTACATGCAACCCTATAAACCTTGGATCTATGTTTTCTCTATTATATATGCAAATATTAACTATTCCAAGGTTTCATCCTAACTACCATATTATGAAGCACCTATACTACAAAGTTCTAGTTAGATGACATACCTTTTGATGTAGCTTGATGTCTTCAAGCTTTAAGAGCTTAGCCCCAATAGTGTGGAAGCCTCAAATGGAATCACAAATCACCAAAACACCTTGGAAGAACTTGAGAGAATATGTATGCACACTAAAATCGGCCCACTCTTATTTTCACACACTTGTGCCAATTTTGTGAGCCAAGGACCCCTTTATATATTATGGAGGATTAGGGTTACATCCATGTAAACCCTAATACCCATGACCTTTCATTTACATAGGATCCATGGGTTAAAAGCTCCATGGACCATCCATGAAAGCTTAGCCCAACCTAAATGAACTTGGCCCATTCCATATATATAAGAGTCCATATTTAATTAGTTCATTTTGATCACTTAATTAATTCTAAATTAATTCTTGATCAATACTAATTAAATAATATGATTCAATATTAATATATTAGAACTTATAATATATTAATATAAATCATAAATATACTATTCTCAAAAGACTATCCATATAAATTGTGCCGGTGAAGTGCAACCCAAATGGACCATGCCGGGTCGGGTTAAGTACATACCAAATATAGTTATGGACTTAGACATTAATCCAACAGTCTCCCACTTGGATAAGTCTAAAACTATTATTGAGTATGACTTCAAAACCTAACTGGCAATCGTAGCTCTTAAAGCCGCTGTCGAACTCTGACCTTGTCAATGACTTGTCCATTAGATAAGGGATCATATATTCCTCCATTCTAGATATCATTGTTGGGTTATGAGCATTCTAACACTCCTAAGTGTACATGCAACCCTAAATACCTTGGATCTATGTTTTCTCTATTATACATACAATTATGAACATCCAAGGTATTATCCTAATCTAGCATACAAAATAATAAATATAACAAGATAGAATACATACCTCTTTGATGTAGAATGTCTTTATGAAGCTTGAGTGCCTAGTGCCCCAAGTGTGACACCTCAAATGGTTCACACAACACCAAATACACTTGGAATAACTTGAGAGAAACTTGAACACTCCTTGAAATCGTCTAGCCCTCACACTCACACATTAGTGCACGATTTCTTGAGCCATGGGATTCTTTTATATGGTGGCTATTAGGGTTACACCATGTAACTCATAACTTTACCCATTCCTTATGCTCCATGGATTTTAACCTCCATGGAGTATCCATGGGTCACCCCATGGACTTAGTCCAACATAAGGAATCTTGGATCACAAGCCCACATATATAAGAATGAATGATTTACACAATCAACCCATATATTTAATTAGTCTCCTTTTGATCACTTAATTAATTCCAAATTAATTCTTGATCAATAATAATTAAATAACCTTATTAATATATTAGAACTTATAATATATTAACCAACCTTAAGTGTTATTTCTCTCATTATAGTCTATCCAAATGCATGATGCCATGCAACCCAAATGGACCATGTCGGGTCGGGTCAAGTCTTACCAATTATAGTTATGGACTTAGACATTAATCCAACAGTCTCCCACTTAGATAAGTCTAAAACTATTATTGCGTATGACTTCAGGAACCAATCAGCAATCATAGCTCTCAAAAGCTTCTGTCGAACTCTGACCTTGTCGATGAACTCTGACCTTTGTCAATGACTTGTACATTAGATAAGGGATCATATATTCCTCCATTCTAGATATCATATGGACTGAGACATGGATTATCAATCATTCTCTCTGTCCATTTGTTGTTTCCCGATTTCCGATTCATGATGACTGACTGATTGAACAAATCAAATCAGCCCTGGCTTGGCCAAGCACTCACATGTATCATCTTTAAATCATCGAGGGGCCCACAGATATCGCTTTTATCCCGAAGGTAAAAGGAATGGATAAACTTCGACTCATATGGCTTGTTCTACTACTTGTTGAATCATACACAAATGCACGTTTTATAACATCGAGTTACCAATGCGTTGTCGTGCAATCAATGTATAACCAACTCATAGTAACAACTCATATCTCTAGGTTTGAAGAATATAAGATATTATCGTCTCATGATCACTCGTGATAAAATCCATGAAGTGATTCAAATGAGCGCGGGTTGAATCCAATACTCAGAACTTATGAGCACTCATGAGTGTTGTAGCACCACTTTTGTCCACCAACTTGGACCTCTACAAACCAACCCATGACAGTCTTGATTCATATCTACTTCCAACATATGACCGACTGTGGATGGTTTGAATAACTTAATCATTCAGGAAGAGCGACTTAGTTATTCTGGAAGTCAAAACATGCAAAGTGAAACACAAGAATAAATGAATCAAATATGGTATCAAACCTTATGAATATAAATAAACACTTTTATTTATCACCATACTGATTACTCATTATTCATTGTTTCGGTTTTATCAACTTTATACTTGAATTTAAAACAATAGTTGTCCCATGCTCCAAGCATGTACACTATGTTTTCTAAACACTAGTCATGCCATACACCAAGTATGCATACCATGTTTGTCTATGATCTTTACTTTGTAAAATAGATCAATTGAACATCACTCCAATGATCCTCTTTTCACAGTCCCAAATCCTTAATGCAAATGCAAGAATTCCAAATTCATGCCATTTACTGAAATCTGTTAGATTCTAAACTTATATGCATTGATCCTCTTAATGATTATGCACGAAGTCAGAAAGACTTGACCACAATCATTACAGAGCATTCCAAAGGAGATCGGCTCCTTGGAAACATCCTTCTTTCATTAAGTTTCCTAATCTTACACAGATTGAATAATTTCTAACTTTGAAACATTTCCATATTCCATTTTGACTATCACTTCTGAACAAGAGTTGCCTCCTTACAGATTATGTCAATATGGTCCTTCCAGAATTAACATTATACTTCCAACTGTCCTTGAGCAACCAATCTTTGGTAAACCTTAGATTGTCCTCGACAATTGCTTAATCATTTTAGTCATATCCAATTCTAGACCTTTTCCCTTCATAATGCCCCAGGCATTTGGAAAATTTTAGAAAGGATGAATATAGCACATGTAATCGATCCTATATCCGAAGCATATGGGACACGATTCATGATGTCTCACATAAAGACTAAACCAGTCTTTTGCTATAATATTTCCATTTCAATTTGCCAAGTTCTCAAAATTCAGATTATGAAAAGGGATGCCGTAATCATAATCGAATTTTAGAACGCAAATAATGGACCCATATATAGAATTTCCTTATGTTGAGCCATTCCAACATGAAATTCATATATATATCCTTGATTAAATACGATTAAAATCTCAATCTAAGCTTTTAGAATTGAAATGAAGTATAATTTCCTCTCCCTTAATTATAGCAAAACAACTTTTTCAACCCCTGCAACCTCACGAATTGAAACTTTTGTTTTCTATAATTAACATTGCTAACTTGCAACCTTTGTCATAATTATCATGCTCCCACTAACATGATGATTATTAGCATAACACTTATGCTCCCACTAGCTTTGACATGTACTCAGAAATCAGTTGACTTTCTTACCAAAGTTCAGATTTCTGATACATGATTGTTTTGATAAAACTTTATCAAAATCATACACCTCTCTTAGATAGCTCACATGTGTGTCTAAACAATTTTAGAACTATGAAAAGGGATGCCGTAATCATAGTCTCAATTGTTTAGACCTTTGCCACTTCTCACAAGTCCATGTTAGTGTGCCGGTAAACCACACACGCTCCACTAACGACTTTGAGAATGCAAATATCACAATTGCTATCTAGCTAAAATCTACTTAGTGAAAGTGTTTCCTCACCATCATTTTCATGAATCGGAGAGAAACCTTATGACACTTAGATTTAATAGTGTATGTTTTCTTATCCATGTGAATTTGTCAAAACCATAATCACAAGACAAGGTTAGTGACAAATCCAAACTCATATTGATTAAACTTGTGCAATCTTAAATTCTTGCCATTTGGCAGCTCAGGTGCCTGCCATTGCTTCCAAGTAGTTGTGCAACCAATTGAGAACTCTCAGAACTCCTATGCAAAGCCAACTTGAATAGGCACAAAAATTTCAACACGATAGGTTATAAACCTCAAGTCGTGTGCTAGTGAAGGACTTTAGGTTTTATTCTTGATTAAGTCTTGAAACTTTCAAGAGCTTTAAGACTCCCACTGTCCTCTTGACATATAAGACTCCCTTGTCAAATATTCAAGAGATAGTGCGGATTCTTTATCAAGACTAACACTTTACACAATTGGCCTAAGTTGTTCTCTGAATTATCCAAAACATCACAACTTACCAATTTCAAATGTACAAGAGTAGATAACCTTTTACTCTTACATTTGACTAGTGTTAACAAACCCTCTTTAAGATATGTCACTCAAGTTACAATCTTGGAGTATGACTCTAAGAATTGTTTTGGAACGAAGTATGAATCATCTTTTTGATTTAACCATTTCAACAATTCATGACTCCTCTTCTTGACTTTAGAGGACCAATTGTGATATGGTATCTTAATCATTAAGATGATCATAAACATGATACTAAAGTACTCTCCCATCTTTTCAGATTTGAGAAACTTTTATCTTTCTGCCATACTTTGATTCTTCTTATTCGTTCTGTCTCACATTGAAACTTCTCCAATGCTACAGACTTATACTTAAACTTATAAGTATAACCATATTTACTGAACTTAAGTAAATCATGACAAATAGTCTTCTTGATCTTTTGTGGTGGACTTGACCAGTGCACAAGAATGTGTACTCGATCCCTTAGTCCTTTCCTTATTCACATAAGGAATTAGTCTTAATTTTCCAAGCTGAAAGTTCTCATTCATCATACTATACAACTTGCATGATTCCAAGTTTCGGTCCAATTGAACCTTGGGTGATGAGAATCTTTCCTTATTTGGTAATATTAGACACTACCACAACCGAAAGAATCAAATCCATTTTTCCAATATTGATATCAATGGAATCTTATAAGCAACAACTTTTCACAAATGCCATTGTAAGGATACTTAAAATAAATAAAATCAAAACCTTTTTCTTTTATTTTAAAACTTTGCGGAAAAACGTATCCTTACAATCCATATGAAAACCTTGTTGTTATCTATTCCTAAGCAATATAAATATCATAACTCTTAAGTAATAGCCCAAAATTCTGATCACCGAACCATGCGATTGAAATCCATCTTCGCGATCAGAATCAGCACGTACTTAATAGAGTTAGACAATGGACTTTACCTGAAGTAGAGCCAAACTTATTGACTTTAACATCCTTAGGTAAATTTGGCAGCTTCGTAACCAATGCCCCTTCCTTTGCCAATAGTTACCTATGGCTCCTTGATAATGGGACTATCTCAGACTTCGCCTCTCTCTTTACCATTGGGTCAACAGAGTTGACTATGGCCGATCCCTTTCCATTGGGAAGAGAGAGTTTTACTGGATATCCAATGGCATCATTGTCAATGTCCATAGCGTTTTAGGAAGTTGATCTTAGCAAATAGATAAGATCATTAAGGGTCTTGTCTTAGTCTGTTTCATAGGATTCCCAAAAGAACTCACTATGTGACTTAGAAAGTAGTTGAGCCACCAACTTTCTCAAGACTTTGACACCCAACTCTCCCGGCTTGTCAATATGTGACTACATCTCCAAGATGTGATCACACCTAGACCTTGCCTTGCCAATAGGGCTTGAGTGACCTTAAACTTTTTAGGAACTTGTGGGTTAGGGAGAATAATTGGAGGAGGTGAAAGAAGTATGATATCCATGGGACATCATCTTCATTTAGGAAAGCTTGTTTCAAGAGATTTGGGAAGATCATAAATGTCTAGACCAGACATCTTTTTGGGAGATATTCAAGATAGTTGATTTAAAGTCCTTAATATGACACCCAATATGAAATATTAAGGCTAGGACCCAACAAACTATTTTATAACTTAGAAGAGGGATGCTGTAATCCAAGCTATAAAATATTTGAAGGTAGGTGAATGACGATTCACCAATTTCCACCATGAAAAACGAAATAATTTATTAGGTTTTAATTGGATTTGAAAGTCCTAGATCTTTGAGATTCATTGAACTGTTCAAAGGCATGTTTCAATCTCGAGTGTGCCCTTCAGGTATTGTGACTGGGATGCCGAGGATCACAAAACAAGGTGTGAATAACCATGCAAATATACTTGGTACCCTTAATATTTACCCCTTAATCAGTGTGCCGGTTAACCACACACGCTCCACCGATACTATGATAAATATTAAGTTACCCTTTGCCTACCTTGTTAAGTTCAGGTTAGTGTGCCGGTTAACCACACACGCTCCACTAACAACTTAAGCAAAGTGCAAAGTGTAATTTCATGGGTTAGCACCAAATTCACATTTTCCTAAGTAACTAAGATTGGGTATTAATAAGAGTTTAGTTACTTAGTATTTATCATTAATACTTTTAATGAAAGGAGAATTATAGTCCTTGTCCTACCCGTTCGGCTAACGACCCTCCACCAGTCAAGGAAGCGGTGGGTGAGAGTGGACACCCATTAAACTGCCATTTTATAGGCAGTAACCTTATACCCCCCTTATAGACCGGCTTCGTGAATGAGGCCTACTAACGGTAAGACTGACTTTACTCTTATACATATATATAAATATTATTAACTTATAATATTATAAAGTATAAGGGTTGAATTTTAACTTTTAAAATTCTAAGGGCTAACTTGGAATTAAAGTATTCATAAGTGAAAACTTTTCAAATTCCAAAACTTGAGGGCAAGTTTTGAAACTATTCAAAACTAATTAATTCCATAACTTATGAGTTTAAAGTAGTTTTAATTAAAAAAAAAAACTCTTCAAGTTCCATAACTTGAGGACAAGTTATGGAAGACTTTAAACTAATTAATAAAAAAAATAACTTTTTTTTTATTGTAACTTATGGAACTAATTAAGGTTACACTTTTTTTTTTAATTTAATGAAGAGACTCTTCATTTTGTAACCTTTGCCAACTTTTATGAGTTTTATGATTCTTAAATGTGACTTTTCATATAACTTGAGGACAAGTTACAAAAACACACTTTGGAATCAACTCTTAGATTAAAATGGATTGAAAACAACTATTTCACACAACTTTTCTATTAATATAAGAACCTCATAAGAACAAGATAATTCAAATCATCAATCTTCAAGAAATTAGCATGTACATACAAACTAATACAAATCTTGAAATTATGACAATTATCTTAGAAATTGGATTAGCATGAACATTACCACATCAAAAACAATATTATAAGTCCAAAAACATCTTAGGGTAATGTTCCTAGTCCAATTCCAGCCAAAACAATCGAATATATGCATCCAACTCGATTTTTCAGCTACTTTTGCAAGTATAACAAGAAAACAAGCCTAGTCTCTGATACCACTGTTGGGTTATGAGCATTCTAACACTCCTAAGTGTACATGCAACCCTAAATACCTTGGATCTATGTTTTCTCTATTATACATACAATTATGAACATCCAAGGTATTATCCTAATCTAGCATACAAAATAATAAATATAACAAGATAGAATACATACCTCTTTGATGTAGAATGTCTTCATGAAGCTTGAGTGCCTAGTGCCCCAAGTGTGACACCTCAAATGGTTCACACAACACCAAATACACTTGGAATAACTTGAGAGAAACTTGAACACTCCTTGAAATCGTCTAGCCCTCACACTCACACATTAGTGCACGATTTCTTGAGCCATGGGATTCTTTTATATGGTGGCTATTAGGGTTACACCATGTAACTCATAACTTTACCCATTCCTTATGCTCCATGGATTTTAACCTCCATGGAGTATCCATGGGTCACCCCATGGACTTTGTCCAACATAAGGAATCTTGGATCACAAGCCCACATATATAAGAATGAATGATTTACACAATCAACCCATATATTTAATTAGTCTCCTTTTGATCACTTAATTAATTCCAAATTAATTCTTGATCAATACTAATTAAATAACCTTATTAATATATTAGAACTTATAATATATTAACCAACCTTAAGTGTTATTTCTCTCATTATAGTCTATCCAAATGCATGATGCCATGCAACCCAAATGGACCATGTCGGGTCGGGTCAAGTCTTACCAATTATAGTTATGGACTTAGACATTAATCCAACAATCATATGGACTGAGACATGGATTATAATCATTCTCTCTGTCCATATGTTGTTTCCCGATTTTCGATTTATGATGACTGACTGATTGAACAAATCAAATCAGTCCTGGCTTGGCCAAGCACTCACATGTGTCATCGCTAAATCATCGAGGGGCCCACAGATATCGCTTTTATCCCGAAGGTAAAAGGAATGGATAAACTTCGACTCATATGGCTTGTTCTACTACTTGTTGAATCATACACAAAGGCACGTTTTATAACATCGAGTTACCAATGCGTTTTCGTGCAATCAATGTATAACCAACTCATAGTAACAACTCATATCTCTAGGTTTGAAGAATATAAGACATTATCGTCTCATGATCACTCGTGATAAAATCCATGAAGTGATTCAAATGAGCGCGGGTTGAATCCAATACTCAGAACTTATGAGCACTCATGAGTGTTGTAGCACCGCTTTATCCACCAACTTGGACCTCTACAAACCAACCCATGACAGTCGTGATTCATATCTACTTCCAACATATGACCGACTGTGGATGGTTTAAATAACTTAATCATTCAGGAAGAGCGACTTAGTTATTCTGGAAGTCAAAACATGCAAAGTGAAACACAAGAATAAATGAATCAAATATGGTATCAAACCCTATGAATATAAATAAACACTTTTATTTATCACCATACTGATTACTCATTATTCATTGTTTCGGTTTTATCAACTTTATACTTGAATTAAAAACACTAGTTGTCCCATGCTCCAAGCATGTACACTATGTTTTTCTTAAACAATAGCTTTGCCATACACCAAGTATGCACTCTATGTTTGTCTATGATCCTTACTTTGTGAAATAAACCAATTGAACATAATTTCAATGATTGTAATTGCACACTCCCAAATCCTTATCGAAAAATGTGAGAATTTCAAATTCCTATCATTTATCGAAATCTGTTTAGATTTTAAACTTATATGCACTGACCCTCCTGTAATGAATATGTACAAAGTCACAAAGACTTGTCAACAATCATTATAAGGTATTCCAATGGAGATCAACTCCATGGAAACTAAGTCTCATATTCAAAGTGCATTGCTTTGTACATGCTTCTTACATTAAGTTTTCTAATCTTACACAGATAACTTCCACCTATGGAGACAACTCCATATTCTCATTTTGACTATCACTTCTGAATAAGAGATGCCTCTTTTCAGAATATGTCAATATGGTCCTTCCAAAATTAGCACTATACTTCCAACTGTCCCTGAGCAACCAATCTTTGGTAAACCTCAGATTGTCATCGACAATTGCTTAATCATTTTAGTCATATCCAATTCTAGACCTTTTCCCTTCTTAATGCCTCTGGGCATTTGGAAAAAATTTAGAAATGACAAATATTATAGCACATGCAATCGATCCTGTACCCAAAGCAAATGGTACACGATTCATGATGTCTCACATAAAAACATGATTCTAGACCAGTCTTTTGCTACAATATTTTTATTTGCCATGTTTTCAAAATTTGACTATGAAGAGGGATGCCGTAATCATAATCGAATTTTGAGAACGCAATATATAGAATTTCCTTAAGTTGAACCAATCCAACATGAAATTCATATATATATTCTTGACTAAAGATGATTAAGGTCTCCATCTAAGCCTTTAGAACTGAAATGAAGTATATCCTCTCCCTTAATTATAGCAAAACAACTTTTTCAATCCCTGCAGCCTCACGAATTGAAACTTTTGTTTTCTATAATTAACATTGCTAACTTGCAACACTAACAATAATTATCATGCTCCCACTAACATGATGATTATTAGCATAACACTTATGCTCCCACTAGCTTTGACATGTACTCAGAAATCAGCTGGACTTCTAGAAATCAATACTTTATTGACTTTCTTACCAAAGTTCATATTTCTGATACGAGATGCTTTGATAAAACTTTATCAAAATCATACACTTTTCCTTAGATAACATGCATGTGTGTCTAAACAATTTCAGAACTATGAAAAGGGATGTCGTAATCATAGTCTCAATTGTTTAGACCTTTTGCCATCTGCTTCAAATCTACTTGGTGGAAGTGTTTCCTCACCATCATTTTCATGAATCGGAGAGAAACCTTATGACCCTTAGATTTTATGGTGTATGTGTTCTTATCCATGTGAATCGTCAAAACCATAGTCACAAGGCAAGGATAATGACAAATCCAAACTCATATGGAATGAACTTATGCAATCTTAACTTCTTGTCACCTGGCAGTACAGGGCCTGCCATTGCTTCCAAGTTGTTATGCAACCAATTGAGAACTTTCAGAACTCCTATGCAAAGCCAACTTTAACTGGAATGGGCACAGAATATGTCAACACGATAGGTTATAAACCTCAAGTCGTGTGCTAGTGAAGAACCTCAGGTTTTATTCTTGATTAGTTCTTGAAATTCTTTTTAGGATCTTTAAGACTCCCACTATCCTCTTGACATATAAGACTATCTTGCCAAATATTCAAGAGATAGTGCGGATTCTTTATCAAGACAAACACTTCACACAATTGGCCTTAGTTGGTCTTTGTTTTATCCAAAACATCACAACTTACCAATTTCAAATGTACAAGAGTAGGACACTTTTACTCTTACATTTGACAAGTGTTTTAAACCTTTCTTTAAGATATGTCACTCAAGTTACAATCTTGGAGTATGACTCTAAGAATTGTTTTGGAACGAAGTATGACTCATCTTCCTGATCTAACCATTTCAACAATTCATGACTCCTCTTCTTAGTCATAAGAATGCACTAAGATGACCTTTAGAGGACTAATAGTGATATGATTTCTAAATCATTAAGATGATCACAAACATGATACTAAAGTACTCTCCCATCTTTTTAGATTTGAGAAACTTTTATCTTTCTGCCTAATTTGATTCTTCCCATTCGTTCTGCCATACATTGAGACTTTTCCAATGTTTCAGAATTATACTTAAACTTGTAAGTATAACCATATTTACTAAACTTTAGTAAATCAAATAGTCTTAACGAGCTTTGTGGTGGACATGACCAGTGCACAAGAATGTGTACTCGATCCCTTTAGTCCTTCACTTGACTCACACATCCATGTGAACAAGTAATTAGTCTTGATTTTCCAATGCTTGAAAGTTCTCATTCATCATACTATTTAACTTGCATGATTCCAAGTTTCGGTCCAATTGAAACTTGGGCGATGAGGAACTTTCCTGATTTGGTAAATTTAGACACTACCACAAATGAAAGAATCAAATCCATTTTCCAATATTGCTGTCAGTGGAATCATATAAGCAACAATTTTCCACAAATGTCATTGTAAGGATACTTCAAATAAATAAAATTAAACAATTTTATTTTATTTTAAAACTTTGCGGAAAAACTTATCCTTACAATCCACATGGAAAATTGTTGTTATCTATTCCTTAGCAATATATCATAACTTCTTAAGCAACTGCTCAAAATTCTGATGCGATCGAAATCCACCTTCGCGATCAGAATCAGCATATACTTCCTTTAAGATTTCTCTCTATTCTTTGATTCTTAAAACATCAACATGTGACCCAGTCACATCATGTAATGAGGATCTCAGAATAGAACTTAACAGAGTTAGATAATGGGCTCTACCTGATGTAGATTCAAACTTATTGACTTTAACATCCTTAGGTAAATTTGGCAGCTTTGCAATCAACGCCCCTTCCTTCGGCAAAATAAACATATGGACCCTTTGGTAATGGGACTATCTCAGACTTAGCCTTTCTCTTTACCATTTGGTCAACCGGGTTGACTATGGCCAATCCCTTTCCATTGGGAAGAGAATGCTTTTTCTGGATTTCCAATGTCACCATTGTCACTGTCCATAAAGTTTTTGGGAAGTTGATCTTCTAATCAAATTTGCTTTACTATCGTTCCAAATCATTGCTGATTCAGCAGCACCAAGCAAATAGATATGATCATTAAGGTTCATGTCATAGTCTGTTTCATAGTAGTCCCAAAGGAACTCACTATGTGACTTAGAAAGTGATTGAACATCCAACTTTCTCAAGACTTTGACACCCAACTCTCCCGGCTTGTCAATATGTGACTTCATCTCTAAGATGTGATCACACATAGACCTTGCTTGCCATTAGGGCTTGAGTGACCTTGAACTTGTGGGTTAGGGAGAATAATTGGAGGAGGTGGAGGAAGAGAAGTATGACTTCCATGAGCCAAACTCGGGAAGTCATATTCATTAGGAAAGCTTGGTTTGGGAAGATCATTGTTGTCTAAACCAGACATCAACAATGGGAGAAATCCACGTAAAGTTGATTTAAGTCCTTTATATAACACCCAATATGATATATTAAGGCTAGGACCCAACAAAATATTTTATAACTTGGAAGAGGGATGTCGTAATCCAAGCTATAAAATATTTGAAGGTAGGTGAATGACGATTCACCGATTTCCACCAAGATAAACGAAATGTATTATTAGGTTTTAATTGGTTTTGAAACTCCTAGATTCTTTTGAGATTCATTGAACTTTTCAATGGCATGTTTCAATCTCGAGTGTGCCCTTCAGGTTTTGTGACTGGGATGCCGAGGATCACAAAACAAGGTGTGAAGTAACCATGCAAATATACTTGGTACCCTTAATATTTACCCCTCAATCGATGTGTCGGTTAACCACACACGCTCCAACGATACTATGATAAACATTAAGTTACCCTTTGCCTACCTTGTTAAGTCCAGGTTAGTGTGTCGGTTAACCACACACGCTCCACTAACAGCTTAAACAAAGTGCAAAGTGTAATTTCATGGATTAGCACCTTATTCACATTTTCCTAAGTAACTAAGATTGGGAATTTATAAGTGTTTAGTTACTTAGTATTTATCATTATACTTATAATGAAGGGAGAATTATAGTCCTTGTCCTACCTGTTCGGCTAACGACCCTCCACCGGTCAAGGAAGCGGTGTGTGAGAGTGGACACCCATTAAACTGCCATTTTATAGGCAGTAACCTTATACCCCTCTTATAGACCGGCTTCGTGAATGAGGTCTACTAATGGTAAGACGACTTGCTCTTATACATATAATATATTAAACTTTTAATATTATAATAGTATAAGGGTGTATTTTAGACATTTAAAATACTTGGTGGTTTAATCTATTAATTAAACTAGACTTTTAATTTAATTAAACTCAAACCATATATTTATGGATTAATAATACTCTTTTAATTAAACGCTTTAATTAACTATTAATAAAGTCCATAAGAGTTAATTTGAACTATTCAACAAAACATCATAATTCCAATTATTAAACTCAAAATTAAAACCATTTAATTAATTGTTTAAGTTATGAACCCAAGAGTTTTAGAATTCAATTCTTTTTTTCATAAAAAACTTTTCTCAAATTCCAAAATTTGAGGGCAAGTTTTGTAATTCTTGAAAACCTTTGGATTTCATAACTTATGGAATTAATGGTGTTTTATGATGAAACTTTCCATGTTCCATAACTTAAGAACAAGTTATGGAATTCTTTAAAACATTAACACCAAATTTTGTAACTCCATAAAACTTTGAATCAATTTTTTTTTAAAAAAAACTTTCATATCCATAACTTATGGAAGTTTCAAAAACCCTTAAGATCACAACTTTAAAAAAAAACTTTTGAGCTCCAAAATTTTATGACAAAATATGTAACTCCTTAAAACATTTAGATCAAACTGTTAAAACTAATAAAATAATCATATCATTTTATCTTTTACTAAATTTGACCTAATTCAACTCATATAACAAATGATTCAAATTTTACAAATAATTCGTTTTTCATAAAACAAGTAATTATCTTAAAATTTGACAAACGTCATGTTTTTTTTTCCTTTTTTTTCCAACTTGAAAATAAAACATTTGCATCAATATAACAGAAAACAACCCATGGCTCTGATACCACTGTTGGGTTTTAAGCATTCTAACACTCATATGGTGTACATGCAACCCTATAAACCTTGGATCTATGTTTTCTCTATTATACATGCAAATATTAACTATTCCAAGGTTTCATCCTAACTACCATATTATGAAGCACCTACACTACAAAGTTCTAGTTAGATGACATACCTTTTGATGTAGCTTGATGTCTTCAAGCTTTAAGAGCTTAGCCCCAATAGTGTGGAAGCCTAAAATGGAATCACAAATCACCAAAACACCTTGGAAGAACTTGAGAGAATATGTATGCACACTAAAATCGGCCCACTCTTATTTTCACACACTTGTGCCAATTTTGTGAGCCAAGGACCCCTTTATATATTATGGAGGATTAGGGTTACATCCATGTAAACCCTAATACCCATGACCTTTCATTTACATAGGATCCATGGGTTAAAAGCTCCATGGACCATCCATGAAAGCTTAGCCCAACCTAAATGAACTTGGCCCATTCCATATATATAAGAGTCCATATTTAATTAGTTCTTTTTGATCACTTAATTAATTCTAAATTAATTCTTGATCAATACTAATTAAATAATATGATTCCATATTAATATATTAGAACTTATAATATATTAATATAAATCATAAATATACTATTCTCAAAAGACTATCCATATAAATTGTGCCGGTGAAGTGCAACCCAAATGGACCATGTCGGGTCGGGTCAAGTACATACCAAATATAGTTATGGACTTAGACATTAATCCAATAGATTATGTATGACCTGACGATTGTGTGGCTTGTTTCAGATGGTGGTGACACGTCATGGAGCAAGGGGCTCAGGGTCTGGGTCTGGTTCGGGTACAGGTTCCGAGCCAGTTGATGATGAATTGCGTGAGTTCATAGCATCTGAGATTACAAGAGGCATCCTTGAGTCAACCCCGGTGATTTTCGGGTCGATCAAGGAGGGTATCATTGAGCTGATGGAGGATCACCTTAGGGCATTCAGGAGTGACATGGCACCTGGCCATTCGGGGACTCGTACGCTACACTTCAAGGATTTCAGGGGATGTGGAGCACCAGACTTCTGCGGGGTGAAAGACCCCATTGTGGCTAGGCAATGGATCACGGATATTGAGTCTGCACAGGTGACGAGCTTTTGCCCTGAGGGGTCGAAGGTCAGATTCGTTGTTGTGTGTTTGAAGGAGCGAGCTGGAGACTGGTGGGAGGCAGTCGGTGATACTTTGGGAGCCCCAGTCATTGAGGCCATGACCTGGTCGGATTTTGTGTCCATGTTTCAGTAGGAGTTTGCGCCAGCTGTGGAGGTTCAACAACTAGCCAGCGAGTTTTTGGATATAAGACAGACTACTGACACAGTGGCGAAGATTACCGCCAAGTTCAGGGAGAGGGCCTTGTTGGTGCCCGCAGTACGCAGGTGATGAGGAGATGAAGAAAACCTGGTACCATGATATGTTGAGAGCTGACATTCAGAAGTATGTCAGCTATTCGGCGTGCCCGACTCTGGATGATATGATAGCTAGGGCACGAGAGATGGAGATTGATATAGAGCACCTTAGGAAGAGGAAGGCAGAGACTGGGCAGACGACTGGGGTTTCGGTGAAGAAACCCAAGGGATTCGACTCGAGGTCGAAGGGCCAGCAGGGCCAGAGCCGCTGTAGGAAATGTGGCAAGACGCATGAGGGAGTTTGTAGAGTAAGGGGATCGGGTTGCTATAAGTGCGGCAAGTTGGGGCACTTTAGCAGGGATTATACTGCCCCTACCCCCACCATTCAGACATCACATATGCTTTGTTTTCACTACAATCAGTGAGGCCATAAAAAGGCCAACTGCCCGAGATTGGTATCACGAGCGCCAGTGGTTGCGCTAGCTCCATCGACCCTGCGGATCACAGATGGCTACCAGGGCAAGTCAGATGCTCCTGTGGTGAGGAGTCGAGCCTTCCAGCTGACCTCCGAGGAGGCGCGTGTCGCACCAGATGTTGTGACTGGATCGTTCCATGTGAACGGTATCCCAGTGCTGGTATTATTTGACTCGGGGGCTACCCGATCCTTTGTATCGCTCGCGCTTAGCAGGCGATTTCTTGAGCTCCAGGGGAGCTGGACTGTCCCCTTGATGTAGAGATTGCGGATGATAGGACCGTTCGAGTCGCGAAGGTTCATCGGGGATGTACACTTTAGTTGTTCGATGAGCAGTATTTCGTGGATTTAGTCCCTATTCCCCTGCGTGGTAAATAGGTTATCGTGGGTATGGACTGGTTGAGCCCCAATGGGGCAATGATCGACTGCGAGTGGCAAGTAGTGCGATGTAGGACCCCAAGTGGGGGAGGGTTGGTGATTTAGGGCGAGAAGCAGCAAGGTGGACCGACTTTGTGTTCAACAGCGAGGGTGAGACGCTACCTTCAGCGGGGTTGCGCATTTTATGTCACCTATGTCATGGATACCCGGGAGAAGGGTAAGGCGACCGTACATGATGTACCGATCGTACGGGAGTACCCGGACATGTTCCCAGAGGATTTGAATGGGGTACCTCCGGAGAGGCAGGTAGAGTTCAGGATTGACCTAGTTCCTGGTGCGGCTCCGATAGCCAAGGCACCATATCGGTTGGCTCCTCCCGAGATGCAGGAGTTACTTACACAGCTGCAGGAGCTGTTAGACAAGGGATTTATCAGGCCGAGCAGTTCACCATGGGGAGCCCCGATTCTGTTTGTGAAGAAGAAGGACGGGTCACATCGGATGTGTATAGATTACCGGGCTCACCAATGCTCCTGCCACATTCATGGATCTCATGAACCGCGTATGCAGACCTATGCTGGATCGTTCTGTGATAGTCTTTATTGATGACATATTGGTCTACTCCATGACGCAGGAGAAATACGAGGAGCACCTGAGGGAGGTGCTGGAGACGTTGAGGAGGGAGATACTTTTCGCCAAGTTCTCTAAGTGCGAGTTTTGGTTGCGCGAGGTGCAGTTTCTGGGGCACCTCGTCAACCAGAACGATATACTGGTCGATCCGGCCAAGGTAGAGGCCGTGATGAGATGAGAGGTTCCAAGGTCTCCATCCGAGATTCGGAGTTTTCTTGGTATGGCGGATTACTATCGAAGATTCATCCAGGATTTCTCCAAGATTGTTTTTCCACTGACCCGACTGACCAAGAAGTCGGTGACATTTCGATGGGGGCCTGAGCAGAGGTATCTTTCGAGAGTTTGAGGCAGAAGTTGTGTGAGGCACCGGTATTGACTCTGCCAGAGGGCGTTGAGGATTTCATAGTGTACTGTGACGCGTCTATCACGGGCTTAGGCGCAATTTTGATGCAGAGCGGGCGCGTCATCGCTTACGCTTCGAGGCAGATGAAGCCTCACGACGCGAATTACCCGACGCACGACCTGGAGTTGGGGGACAATTGTTTTTGCCCTCAAGATTTTGCGACACTACCTCTATGGGGTCCTCTGTACTATCTACACAGACCACAAGATCCTGAGGTACTTGATGGATTAGCCAAATCTGAACATGAGGCAGCGACGTTGGTTGGATGTGGTAAAGGATTATGATTGCGGGATACTCTACCACCCGAGGAAGGCCAATATGGTGGTCGATGCACACAGCCGCAAGGCGGTCGCGACTCCGATTCGGGATATATGCCTGAGGATGACAGTGATTACTCTGCTACTGGAGCAAATTCGGGAGGCTCAGGTCGAGTGTATGAAGGAGGAGCACCGAAAGTGTGAGCGGATCATAGGTCAAGTGACTTCATTCGACTATGATAGCTGTGGGTTGTTGACCCTGCATCGGAGGGTCTAGGTTCCTTACTGGGACAGTGTACGCCAGGTTCTGATGGAGGAGGCTCACAAGTCGAGATTCCCCATTCATCCTGGGGCGACGAAGATGTATCGGGATCTTCGCCCTGATTATTGGTGGCCCTGCATGAAGCGGGATATAGCTTGGTTTGTGGAGCGGTGCTTGACTTGCAGGAAAGTCAAGGCCGAGCACCAGCGACCTCACGGCAAGACGCAGCCGTTGGAGATTCCTATGTGGAAATGGGAAGACATCACTATGTATTTCATCACAAAGCTTCCCAGGACAGCACGTGGAGTGGATTCTATTTGGGTCATCGTGGATCGGTTGACAAGGAGTGCACATTTTATCCCGATCTAGGAGAGTATATTGTTGTATTAGGTGTCTAAGTCAATAACTATAATTGGTATGTACTTGACCCGATAGTAGCATAGTCCTTTTGAGTTGCCTTCACCGGAGCAATTTGATAGGATGGATTTTTGAGAAAGAGGTTATTTGTGATTTATTAATATATTATATGAATAATAATTTAATTGAGAAATCATATTATTTAATTGGTATTGATCAAGAATTAATTTGGAATTAATTTAGTGATCAAAAGAGACTGATATGAATTATTGGAATACTTAAAAGCTTAAGTAAATTAGGGTTTTATGTAAGAAACCCTAAGGATTCCACATTATAAATTGAACCCCTAGCCTTCTCAAAATCGGCCAATTATTTCCAAGGTGAAACCCTAGCCGATTTTGGTGCTTCCTAACCTCTCTCTCATAAGCCTCCTTTTGTTTTTGGTGTTTGTGACTTATTAGAGGTATCACATTTGAGGTACTAAGCTTTTGAAAGTCCAAGAACTACAAGCTACAACAAAGAG
Source organism: Lactuca virosa (assembly GCF_052849685.1). Lineage (NCBI taxonomy): Eukaryota > Viridiplantae > Streptophyta > Magnoliopsida > Asterales > Asteraceae > Lactuca > Lactuca virosa. Next base: position 116,518,901 of record NC_136433.1, read on the forward strand.
GTATTCATCTAACTAGTTTTTATGTTGTAAATCTCCAATTGTATGCTAGCTAGGGTTTATGCTTTGGATAAAAATGAAATTGCATGTATAACTTGAGAAAACTTAGATCCAAAGCATTTAGGGTTGTATGTGCACCATAGGATTGTTATAGTGCTCAAAACCAATCATTGGTATCAGAGCCAGGTTGTGTTCTGTTATATCGATGCAATTGTATTGTTTTCAAAGCTGAAAAAATTTCAATTTTAGCCTCTGACTGCTGGACTCGACGAGTCCCATGAGGGAACTCGACGAGTTGGTCCAACTCGATGAGTCAATGCCATATACTCAACGAGTTGGATCATCTGTTGGCAGATTTTTTGAGTTTTTGGCCAGATTTGGATTATGATCATTACCACAAACTGTTTTGACTGATAAAATTCGATTTTTCTGATAAGGTAATGATTATCCTCATCCAATTGAATGATGATTGTCAAATTTTAATATAATTACTTAATTTTGTGAAAAATTAATTATTTGTAGAATTTGATTTGAATCATCTTGCTATATGAAATTAGATTAGGTCAATTTTGTGATATAATTAATTATATGATTAATTTAATTGTTTTCAAATTGATCCAAGAGTTTTGAAAAGGTTCAAAATTTGCCCTCAAGTTTTGGAATTTAAAAATTGATTAAAAGATTTTAATTTTGAAATATTTAAATTCTAAACCCTAGAGTTTTAAAAGTGTAAAATTCAACCCTTATACTATTATAATATTAAAAGCTTAATACTTATATATATGTATAAGACAGTTAGTCTTACCGTTAGTAGGCCTCATTCACAAAGCTGCTCTATAAGGGGGGTATAAGGAAATTGTCTATAAAATGGCGATTGAATGGGTGTCCACTCTCACCCACCGCTCCCTTGACTAGTGGAGGGTCGTTAGCCGAACGGGTAGGATAGGACATTAATTCTCATTAAAAAGTATAATGATAATTATAAAAGTAACTAAATGTTTTTTATAAATTCCCAATCTTAGTTACTTTAGGAAAAATGTGAAAATGGTGCTATTCCATGAAATTGCACTTTGCACCTTGCCAAGTCATTAGTGGAGCGTGTGTGGTTTACCGGCACACTAATTTGGACTAACAAGGGTGGCAAAGGGTAGCTCAATGTTTGTCATAGATCAATGGAGCGTGTTTGGTTAATCGGCACATTGATTAGGTGATAAATAACATCGAGAGTACCAAGCACATTTGCATGGTTACTCACACCTTGTTTGTGATCATCGGTATCCCAATCACAAACTTGAAGGGCATAATCGAGATTAAACATGTCATTGAAAGGTTCAATGAGTCTCAAATATCTAGGAATTTCATAAAACTTAATTCTTTTAAGTTTTGGTTTTGGGTGGTGAAAATTGGTAAATCGTCATTTACCTCCCTTCACATAATTTGCAATTAGATTACGGCATCCCTTTTCTAAGTTGTGAATTATTGTGTTTGGGTCCTATCCTTCATATTTCATTTGGGTGTTATATTAAGAAATTTCTATCTAATGAAACTTGTCTTTCTTTTTCAGATGTCTACCTCGAACAACGCTTCAAACTCAAACTCTTTTGGCTCTTTCTCCCTCATGAACTTATGTGGGAGGGTCATTTTCAATGGGTCGAATTTCAATGACTGGATTCGAAACATTCGCATGGCCATTCGATACGAGGAAAATGAATATGTCCTCGACAAAGAGCTAAAGGAGATTGATGAAGAAACTGCTACTCCCGAGCAACTGGCTGAGTATAGGGATCATGAGAAGGACGTGACAAAGGTGTCGTGCATCATGCTAGCCACTATGACTTCTGAGCTTCAGAAGTCCTACGAGGACTTCTGGCCTTTCGAGATGCACCAAGACTTGATGGAAAGGTACCATGAGAGTGCTCGACAAGAAAGGTATGAAATCATTGCCTCCATGATAACAACAAAAAATGAAGGATAGAGAGTCCATCACGGCCCACTTGCAAAAGATGCAAAGATATGTGGACCGCTTGCTAAAGTTGAATGTCAATTTTAACGAAGAGTTGGCTATTGACATTATCCTACACTCTTTACCTTCTTGTTATGATCAGTTCCGAATGACTTATCATATGAACAAAGAGGAAGTAACTCTAAGAAAGCTTCAAGGCCTTCTGAGAACTGCTAAAAGTAGTTTAAAAGGCAAGTCTGTTTTAACCACTCCTACTGTTGCTGCCCCAGTCCTGGCAATTGGACATGGTAAAGGGAAGAAAAGGAAATTAAGCTCCTTCAAATAATCACAAGGGAAAGTCTCGTGATGGATCCTCTTCTAGTGGGTCTAAAGGTGGTTCTGCTACTCCCTCATCCAATCCAAAGGAAGCAGAGTGCTTCCATTGTCATGAAAAAGGGCATTGGAAACGAAGTTGCCCTAAATACTTGCAGGACATTAAGGATGGGAAGATAAAACCCACCTTCGCATGTATTTACACTATTCAATCTAACAACTCATCACATGCTAGTTCTTGGGTCCTTGATACAGGATGTGGTTTTCACCTTTGTTCTGATTTGCAGGGTCTAAAAAGAAGTAGGGATGTGGAGCACGGGAAGATGAACTTGGTCATGGGGAACAGGAAAGTGTCGCCTGTCACCAAGATTGGAGTTTATTCTTTACTGCTTAGTAATGGGTTAGGGCTAGATTTGAACAATTGTTGCTACTCGTCAGATATGGCGAGAAACATTATTTCTTTTCATGGTTTGTATAAACAAGGTTTTAGATTTTCATTTAATAATGAAATTGGTTCTATTGATGCTTTTTATAATGATAAATTTTATTTTGAAGCATTGCCTTGTAATGGTATATATGAAACTGTGATGGTTGTAGACAACTTAGGAAATAATGTATTGCATATTGATTCGTCTAATCGGTTGGACAAAGCATGCTTGTGGCATTGTCGTCTTGGACATGTCAACAAGAAACGCATAGCCCAACTCCAAAAGGATGGAGTGTTGGAGTCATTTGACTTAAATTCGGATGACACGTGCGAATCTTGTTTGCTTGGAAAGATGACCAAGTCACCTTTCACTGGTACTTGTGAAAGAGGTGAGGGTTTGTTGGATCTCATACACACCGATGTATGTGGGCCCTTCAGATCCGCCACAAGGGATGCTAACCGCTTCTATGTAACCTTTACCGACGATTACAGCCGATATGGATATATCTACTTAATCAAGCACAAGTCGGAAACCTTTGAAAAGTTCAAAGAGTTTAAGAAAGAAGTGGAGAATCAATTGGGCAGGAAGATAAAGATGCCTCGGTCCAATCGAGGTGGTGAGTATCTTAGTATTGAGTTCCACGACTATCTTAAGGAATGTGGAATTGTTTCACAATTGACGCCACCTAGGACACCACAGCTAAATGGTGTGGCTGAGAGGCGCAATCGAACCTTGTTGGACATGGTTCGTTCCATGATGAGTCAAGATTCGTTACCTATCTTATTATGGGGGTATGCCTTAGAGACTACCACCCATATCCTTAATCTAGTCCCAACTAAGAAGGTTGCCAAAACACCTCACGAAATGTGGACAGGGAAGGTTCCCTCGTTAGCGCATATCAAGGTTTGGGGTTGCGAGGTTTTCGTAAAACGAGAGACTCACGACAAGCTCGAACCTCGTAGTGAGCGTTGTATTTTCTTCGGCTACCCACAGAATCCTTCGGATATTTGTTCTATAGACCTAGTTAGAACCTGGTCTTCGTAGCGCGAAGGGGTGTATTTAGTGAAAGAGAACTCATATGCCAAGAGGATAGTGGGAGGCAAATTGACCTTAAAGAGCTTTAAGATTTAAGCGATGAAGGAACCTCTAACACTAGCACTCAACCTGAGGATGAGACTCCTGTTGAAACAGTTGACCAGTCCTTACCTCTGATACGTTTCAGTAGAGTTAGTGTTCCACCTGTGTTATATGGTTTTCATATAACAAGTGAAGGTGATATGTTTATCAGTGATAGCACACTGGTAAATTTGGATGAACCTAACAACTACAAGGAAGCCATGGTGGGCCAAGAGTCTTCGAAGTGGAAAGAGGCGATGGACAACGAGATTCAGTCTATGTATGAAAATCAAGTTTGGAACTTGTTTTACAATTTACCAGGTCGTAAGACGTTCGGGTGCAAGTGGATCTTCAAGAAGAAGACCGACATGGATGGGAAAGTACACACATATAGGGCGCGATTGGTTGCAAAGGGATTTACTCAAACTCCTGGAGTTGACTATGACGAGACCTTCTCACCAGTAGCGAATATCAAGTCTATAAGGGTTATGCTAGCCATAGTTGCGTTTCATGATTATGAAATATGGCAGATGGATGTCAAAACCGTTTTCCTTAATGGGAAGTTGGTTGAAGATGTTTACATGAATCAGCCAAAGGGTTTTGTAGATGCGAAGTACCCTAATAGAGTGTGTAAGCTTGAGAAATCCATTTATGGATTAAAGCAAGCATCTCGCAGATGGAATCTTTATTTCTATGAGAAAGTCAAAGAGTTTGGTTTTTCGAGAAACGAGGATGAGTCCTGCGTATATGTCAAGGCTAGTGGGAGTATAATTAGCTTTTTGGTATTGTATGTGGATGACATACTATTCATAGGAAACGACGTTCCAACCTTGCAGGAAGTTAAGTCCTGGCTTGGGAAGTGTTTCGCTATGAAGGACCTCGAGGAAGCTGCTTACATTCTACGGATAAGGATATTGAGAAATAGGAGTAAAAGACTAATAGGACTTATTCAAAGTACCTACTTGGACAAGGTATTGAAACGTTTCAACATGGAGAATTCCAAGAAAGGAGAATTGTCTATCTAGAGCAATAACAAACTGAGTAAGACTCAGAGTCCGAGTACCGATGCCGAAATAGCAGAAAATGAGTCGAGTACCATATGCTTCCACCGTTGGCTCGATCATGTATGCTATGACATGTACTCGCCCTGATGTAGCTTTTGCTTTGAGCATGGTTAGTCGATATCAAGGGAATCCTAGTAGAACTCGTTGGATAGCAGTAAAGAACATTCTTAAGTACCTGCGGAGGACTAAGGACTGGGTACTTACCCTCGGTGGGAGTGATGACTTGAGAGTGACAGGGTATAGTGACGCCAACTTTCAGACCGACAGAGATAATTTCCGCTCTCAGTCGGGCTGGGTATTTACCCTAAATGGAGGAGCAGTAACATGGAAAAGTTCCAAACATGAGACTGTAGCTGATTCAACGTGCGAATCAGAGTACATAGTGGCAAGCAGAGCGTCGAAGGAGGCAATATGGCTAAAGAACTTCATCGGAGACCTTGGAGTTGTACCAGCTATAAAGGAGTCTATGGAGATTTTCTGTGACAACGAGGATGCAGTCGCCTTAACCAAGGAACCGAGGGATCATGGCAGATCCAGGAACATCGATATAAAATATCACTTCATAAGACATCGAGTAGAAGAGGTACTCCTCGTAGTGAAGAGGGTATCGTCAAAGGATAACCCAGCAGATCCCCTTACGAAGGGACTGCGTAGGGTTAAGCATTTGTAGCATGCTAAGAGCATTGGCCTAAGTGACGATATTAGTTTTAGTGATTAGATAGGCAGTTAGAAACTTGTAATAAATAAATGTAATTGACATTTGATGATTAAATAAAAGGGTTTTATTTATAAGTAAAGTTTATTGTCTCCTGTCAATTGTTTATTTTATGTTTCACTTTTTGCATGTTTTGACTTCCAGAATAATATGATTATTCGAACTATCCACAGTCGATCATACTTTGGAAGTAGGTTATGAAATTAGACTGTCATGAATTGGCTTGTAGATTGTCTAAGGTGTTTAGACATAGCAAAAGTTTGCTACAACGTTCATGAGTGCTCCTGAAATAAGATTTGAGTATTGGATTAAACCCACGCTCACATGAATCACTTCATGGAATTTATCACGAGTGATTGTGAGATGATAATATCGCATAGTCTTCAAACCAAGATATATGAGTTGTTGATTACAAGTTGGTTGTGCATTGATAGTACGAAAACGCATCAGTAACTTGATGTTATAAAACGTATTGTTAGTACAAGCATATAAGTCGAAGTTTATCTGTTCCTTTTATCCTAAGAGGATTAAAAGCGATATCTTGGGCCCCTCGATGATTTTGTTTTGACTTATGTGTCGGGCCCTGTCAGGACTCAATTGATGTGTTCAATTAAGTTTTATGTCAAACAAATCAAAAATCGGGAAACAAACTGTTGGAAATGAGTATGACTTTATTCCATGTCTTTTTCCACACGATATCTTGAAGAACATAGGATTATATGATCACTTATCTAAAGGACGAGTCATTGACTAGATTAGAGTTGGAAAGTGGCTTTTGAGAGCTACGGTTGCTAATCGGATTTTGAAGTTGCATTGGCAGTTATAGTTATTAGACTTATCCAAGTGGGAGACTGTTGGATTAGGTGTCTAAGCCCATAACTATAATTGGTATGTACTTGACCCGATAGTAGCATAGACCTTTTGGGTTGCCTTCACCGGAGCAATTTGATAGGATGGATTTTTGAGAAAGAGGTTATTTGTGATTTGTTAATATATTATATGAATAATATATCAATTGAGAAATCATATTATTTAATTGGTATTGATCAAGAATTAATTTAGTGATCAAAAGAGACTGATTAAATTTATAGGGACTGATTAGGTAAATCAGTAATACTTATATTTTGGGCTAATGATCCATATTGATTAGGGATGGACTAAATCTATGTGAGAGTCGATAAAGATTTAGTTCAAAGGGCCTGTCATCAGGGCCTGTCATCAGGGCCGGTCCATTGTTTTTTGCTACCCAGGGCGAGATAAGAATTTTTATGCCCTTAAATATAAAAAATTTAGAAAAACATAAATATAGTAAATTTTAATAGATGTCCAAGGACTTTCACATTTGTATGCTTCATTCAGTAACATTTTCTTTAAAATTTGTAACTCAATAAATAAACCAATTCCATCAATATCACATTCTTCACCACTTGTCAAGTTGGACTCAAAATTTAAACAACATTTTTTTAATTTATCATCATCTAAAGAAACTAATTTGGAACCATCAAATAAAAAACCAAATATAGATTCAAAATATTGCATTTGTTCAAATCTACTTTTCAATTGAACAAGAGCCATATCTACTATAACAATAAAATAATCTCTTTTAAATGCTTCTTGAGAATATTGATGTTCTCTTTCAGTATTCACCATTTACTAGTGAATCAGCATCTCTATATACTTGTCCATTATCACTTTCTATAGATAATTTTTTTTAAACCTTTTCTTATTTGAGCAACCTTCACAGTTGTCAAATATCAGAACAAAGAAGCCTTTTGAATCTTGATTCACATCACAAAAACAAGAAACAAAAACACAAAAAGTTTACAAAATCGAAATTACATAAATTAAAATGAAACAATAAAATTGAAATCAGAAGAAGAGTAGAAAGAACTCACCTAAATAGAAAAAAAAATCAAAATCACAGTGCTTTTTCGTTTTCCAGCTTTCACCTTTTAATACGCCTTCTGATTTCAACCTTAAACAGAGAAGAAATCAAATCTTAAATCGAAATCAAATAGATAGAAACACATAAACAGATATAATGAAACACATAATTAGAAGACAAGTATAGAACTCACAAAAATTTTAAAAAAAACGAAAATCAGACTATCCTTTTTCGATTTCCAGCTTTCAGATATACCTTCAAGCCTCCTGATTATGTATTCACATCACAAAATCAACCATTGAACCAATCACTTAATCAGATACAATGAATATATGATGATTGATGTCGGGAATTTTAGAAAGAAATAAGAAACAGACAAAAGAAAAAAAAAAGAACTCACCAATTTAAGTCTTCTTCCATTTTCCTCTTGCTTCAGGCAGATAAAAATCGAACCCAAATCAAGCACAGTAACTATGAATCGTTGATACAACTCGGAATGAAGGAAAAAAATCGAATTTAATCGAATGGAATTAAGAATCGAATGGTTGCAGCAGTAGTCGATTTACACAAATTGGGAATAAGATAGAGAGAGATATAGAATAAGAAACGGAGAAAGAGGAATAGAAATCGGACCACAAACGAATAGTTCGGCGATTAAAAGTCTCGATCTCCACGATTTTCAAGGGTTCCCGTTAGAAATTTGACGATTGAAGTTCTCAAGAGTATCTTGGCGCTCACGAAGTTACTTCCCGCTTCCGTCTTCAGCTCCTCGTTTAGACACTCCTCGTTTCTTCTTGGACTGTTGCTGCTGGACTTAACTACTGGGCAAAGTTCTAAAATATATATATAATATAACTTGTTGAAGAAATATTATGCCCCCTTATTTTTGATGCCCTGGGCCTAAGCCCAACTCGCCCATGTATTGGGTCGAGCCTGCCTGTCATATGGATTATTGGAATACTTAAAGGATTAAGTAAATTAGGGTTTTATGTAAGAAACCCTAAGGATTCCACACTATAAATTGAACCCCTAGCCTTCCCAAAATCGGCCAATTATTTCCAAGGTGAAACCCTAGCCGATTATGGTGCTTCCTAACCTCTCTCTCATAAGCCTCCTTTTGCTTTTGGTGTTTGTGACTTATTAGAGGTATCACATTTGAGGTGCTAATCTTTTGAAAGTCCAAGAACTACAAGCTACAACAAAGAGGTATTCATCTAACTAGTTTTTATGTTGTAAATCTCCAATTGTATGCTAGCTAGGGTTTATGCTTTGGATAAAAATGAAATTGCAAGTATAACTTGAGAAAACTTAGATCCAAAGCATTTAGGGTTGTATGTGCACCATAGGATTGTTATAGTGCTCAAAACCCATCATATATCGGCTGAGAAGCTAGCCGAGATCTATGTCCGCAAGGTGGTGGCACGTCATGGGGTGCTAGTTTCGGTTGTGTCTGACCGAGATGTTCGCTTCACTTCTAGATTCTGGAATCGGTTTCACGACGAGATTGGTACTCGTCTTCACTTCAATACAGCTTTGCACCCTCAGACGGATGGGCAGAGTGAGAGGACGATTCAGACTCTGGAGGATATGCTACGCGCATGTGTATTAGATTTTGGTGGGAGTTGGGATACGTATCTTCCGTTAGCGGAATTTTCGTATAACAACAGTTATTACGCTAGCATAGACCGAACTCCCTTCGAGATGCTCTACGGGAGGAAATGTAGGACCCCAAACTGTTGGGGAGAGTTCGGTCAGAGAGTTATGGGTAGTACCGAAGTGGTACTCAAGACTACTGAGATGATCCAGCAGGTCCGGAGCAGGCTCCAGACTGCTCAGAGTCGACAAAAGAGCTATGCCAACAAGTGTCGGTCGAACCTGGAGTTTCAGGTGGGGGATATGGTTCTCCTGAAGTTGTCACCTTGGAAAGGTGTCATCCGGTTCAGGAAGTGGGGAAAACTGGGCCCCATGTTCATTGAACCGTTCAGGGTTTTGGCTCGGGTGGGCCGGGTTGCGTATCGACTGGATCTGCCAGCTGAGCTTAGTCAGACCCACAACACTTGGAAAGGTGTCATCCGGTTCAGGAAGCGGGGCAAAGGGGTAGGCCAGCACCCGGATATGCTAGGCAGTATGTTTATTATATGGTATGTGGTATGATGGGGGAACTCACTAAGCTTCGTCCTTACGGTTTTCAGTTTTGGCTTCAGGTACTTCTACTTCGAAAGGAAAGGAGCCGGCATGATCGCATCGCATCACACTATGATTTTCCGCACATGAGACCTTTGGGAGATTATACTATGATGTTGTGTTCTTATGACATATTTTGATTATTGAGATATTGGTTTTGATTATGATATGGGATGACACTATTGATGTTTTAAGACTACTGGTTTTTATAATTACGTAATCAAAAATGAAATTTTTGGCCATGAATTTTGGGATGTTACACATAAACCATAACTTATGAATCTCATTCATTTGTCCAACTCCCAGGGTAAAACACCATTTTACCCTTTCCTCACTTGGCCCAATAACCGAGGCCCAACCCAATGGATCCAAAAGCCTAATATGGCCCAAAGCCCATGGGCATAAATCCAAGAAGGCCCAAAGCCTAATAACATCCCAAAGTCAGAAAGAATATTGGCCCAACAAGGCCTAAAACCCTAATAGACCAAATATTGCCCAAATCGCAAAAGTCAACAAAATTCAAAGTTGTTGAGTACGCCCAGTGTACTCAGACTTACGCCTCGTGTACGCCTCCTTTGGCCAATACGCGTTGCGTACGAGCTGGGTACACCTCGCATACTCACAACATGCACAACTTCGCCATTAAGAGCTTAATTGGTTAAGTCATTATGTCCAATTCTCAGATCTGATCCTAAATAGTGTCTTAACACGTAAAGTTGGCAACTTTACACCCTTTCATGACTTAATGGGGCCCAAAACTCAAAAAGAACCTTAATAATAACTCTAACTCATTCATGGTCCAAGATAACTCATCAAGATTGCATTTTTATGAACAAGGGACCTCAAAAATACCAAGATCTACCATCCCTAGATTATGGAGTAGCTCATACTCTCAAGCATGGCTTAAAGGACCATAAAAAGCATAAAAGCAAGCCCTAACTAGATCTAACCAAAAGATTCATCAAGTTAAGAGCTTTATACCTCAAATAGCTTGCAAAGTTGATGAAGATTCTGGATCTTCAAACTCCAAGTCCACTAAAGCTTCACCACCAAGCTTCACCTCCTTCAAAGGATCCAAAAATACCACAAGATCACAACAATGACTCACAAACACTCAAATGAAGGCCAGGGTTTCGTTCTTAGGGTTTTGAGATGTGGATGTTGGTCATACGAAACTCCAAAGGCAACTTAAGGTGTTTAAATAGGGCGCAAACCTTAAAAATTAGGGTTTGTCTCAGTCGAACATACCCCCCACATACTCCTACGTACGCCCCGCGTATGTGGGTGCTTCTATGATAAACTTATGAGCCAGTACGCCCAGCATACTCCGCTAGGGACCCTTTTGCAAAGATATTTAAATGAAAGGCTTAAAAGAAAAACCTGAAATGTAGTGTTACAAATCAACTCCATGCCCAACTACTTTTATCAAATTGTTGGCTTTTAGGAGATGTTAAGGTTGAATGATGTGGGTGAAAGGTGGAGGCATGGTGACTGAGACTAGGGTGTGTATGAAGCGGTTTGTTTCGGTTATTGGTCAAAACCGAACCATAACCATTACAATTGGTTAATATATTTTGATAACCATTTGGTAGCGGTTAATATTGGTTTTGGTTAACGGTTTTAGTCGGTTAATGGTTATGGTTAGTGGTTAATATCGGTTAACCATAATGGTCCAAGATGACTTAAAATAAAAATTCTTTTCTATAAAAAAATTGAAAAACATAAAGTCCATTGTTATAAAAAATGAATGATTGTGTATATACAATTGTGTTGATAGAAGATTACATTTCCTATCTAATTCCAAATAATTACCCTTTAATTTTTCAATTCCTAATATAAATACATATTATATATTTAATATTATCTTGTATTAAAAACATTTATTAATATTATTAGTTCGGTTCGTTTATAGTGGTTCGGTGTTAGATAAAAACCATAACCTAACCATATGTATTCGGTTAATAAAAATTAGAAACTGCTCCACATCTTTTAGTAATGGATCGGTTAAAATGGTTTGGTTATATCAGTTAATTTGGTTATGGTTCGATTTTTCGGCTTACATGCTCACTCCTGACTGAGACCGTACCCAGGAACACGACACCATGGCTACGGTTTAGGGTGAAGGATGGGAGGGTGCGGTGACCCCCCCCCCCCCTCTTGTTGTGATTGGCTAAAGATTAATGTAATGTAATTTTGTATGTTTTGAATATTTTTTAATTACCAACGGCTAGAACATTGAATATATATATATATATATATATATATATATATATATATATATATATATATATATATATATATATATATATAACTTTATCTCTCTATAAATACCAAACACATCCAACATATTTTTTACACCAATTTCTATACTTTCTCTCAAAAACTCATTCAACCACAATGTCATCATCGTCGTCTAGTTCATCCGATTTGACGGTTCAAGAAGATGAAATCATTATCGGTTCCTTCATGGCAAAAAATAGTGGCGTATTTCCAAAACTGACAAGCTCAAAGTTCACATTCATGTTTTCCAACGAGAAGACCTTCGTTGAAAAGAAACCGCAAAGTCAGGCACAATCATCTTATACAAGACTATTTCGCTGATGACTTCGTGTATGTTAAAAAGTTATGATGGAGGTTCTAGATGAGGAAAAAGTTATTTTTTACGTATTGTTGGCGATTTGGAAGGGAGATTTCCATATTTTCAATTGAAGTGGGATGTGAGTGGTAGAAATTATATTTATTCAATTAAAAAATGCACAGTCACAATTCGTTGTTTAGCATACGACATGGAGAACGATATTTACACAAACCAATGATCATTGATGTCCACCATTTGTACACGGTGCATGAAAGTAAGCATGTGTTCTAAAGAATGTTAGGAAGAATCGATTGCATGTAGTGGTCTTGGTCATTGTGCCCCTATGGATGATGTGGTCAATACATGTGATGCGATCATAGAGAGCCGACGATTATTCTAGAAGCAGTCGTTACACATGATCTTTTTGATGGATTTTCTAGGTTACAAGATAAAGATTTTCATAACGGATGTTCACACATAAACTCTTATGAGCACACGCAACCAAAAACTTCTATGGCATTTTCACTATTATGGCAACATACTTTATGAAACAACTATTGACCTACTAAAATCGAAAATACAAGGATAAGAATCATACCTTTAACAAAAAACAGTTGATGCTAATAACTCTCTTAAAGATATCCTTGGAAATACTAGCTCCAATAATGTGGTAGCCTCTAATGTGTCACATCCAAAACCCTAGGAAACCCTATAACCAATGTTTATGAGAGAGGATAGAGGGATAAAACTGATTTATCTTTTAAAGGGGATAGGGATCGGTTTTGCTAAGGGTTGTAACCTTTTATATAGATGTCATATAACCCTGAAACCTTAGATTTGAATAATAAATTAATAATATGTTAACCTGATTCAAATCTTGTTTACTTATTTGATCCAGGAAGCTTCTAGAACCCTTCCTAAGCTCACCAAAATGTCTATATGTAGGAGGGTTCTACAATTTTCTTCCTTGTTTAACTATTGAACAATTGCAATTCAACCCTTGCTCATTTTATTAATTCTAATTAACCCAAAATTAATTCCAATTAATTATGATTAATTATTAATTAATTATTATTATTTCCAATTAATATATTAATCATATAATATATATTAATATATCATTTTATCTCTCTTAATATCAATTCAAGCTATTTCATGGTTATGAGGGAAATCCAAAAAGGACTTCACTGTTATTCTTTACGATTATACCAATTTAGTTAATACCTTAGATACCTTAATTCAACAGTCTCTCATTTGGATAAGTCACATACTGGAATTGCAAGTACAACTTTGAATAACCAGTAAGGCGTGCTTTCCAAAGACACTGCTAAACTCTGATCAAATCAGATGTCAGCCCTAAGATAAGTGTTGTGACCCTTTATATAGCTTCCAGATAACCATGGAACCTTTTATTTGAATAATAAAATAATAATATTTTAACTATATTCAAATCTGGTTTCCTTATCTGATCCAGGAGGCTTCCAGAACCCTTCCTAAGCTCACCAAAATCGTCCATATGTAGGAGGGTTCTAGAATTTCTTTCCTTGTTCAACTATTGAACAATTGCAATTTAAGCCTTTCACCTTTTCTTAATTCTAATTAAACCAAAATTAATTCCAATTAATTATTATTATTTCTAATTAATATATTAATCATATATTATATTAATAAATCATTTTATCTCTCTCTTAATATCAATCCAAGTTATTTCTTGGTTATGAAGGCAATCGAAAAAGGACTTTACTTTTATTGTTTAGGATTATACCAATTTAGTTAAGACCTTAGACACCTTAATCCAATAGTCTCCCACTTGGATAAGTCGCCAACTACAATTGCAAGTATAACTTTGAATAACCAGTAAAGTGTGCTTTCCAAAGACACTGCTAAACTCTGATCAAATCAGACATCATCCCTAAGATAAGTGATCAATTAACCCTTCATTCTTCATGATATCTTATGGAGATGAGACATGGATATGAACCAATCTCATGATCCAATATTTTGTTTCTCGATTTCTTGATTTGTGATGATGTCATTAGACTACGAAATGAACATATCAATTTAGTCCCGACTGGGTCCAGTAATATAATGTCAACATCAAATCACCAACGGGCCCAAAGATATCACTTTTCCTTAATATAAAAAAAATGAACTTTGACTACATAATCATATCTTTAACAAATCATATCACACATGGAATTACATTTTATAACATCCAGTTATAGATGCGTTGATGCAAAACCAATGCATAACAGATTCGCAAACTACGACCTATATATCTCTGTTTTAAGAATAAATATATTATCATCTTAAAATTACTCGTGATTGAATCATTAAAGTAATATCTAAACATGGGTTTAAGCAATACTCAAAATCCGTATTTTCTAAGTATTCATGAATATTGCAACAATTCCTATGCAATGTCCAATCACCATGCATAATCTACAAATATTCCATGACAATATTAAATCAATACCTACTCCTTAAAGTATGACCGACTGTGGTATTTCGAATAAATTAATATTTAGGAAGTAAAACATGCAAAGTGAAACACAAGAATAATTAATTGACTATAACATCATACTCTTCGAACATAAATAAATCTATATTACTTAATCACCATTCATTTACAATTTATTATTGTTACATTTGTTTCAAAACTATCAACTAATTACCAAAATCTAGAATCTAATATCATCTCTTAGCCCAATGCTCCTAGCATTCTCGAAGTTCTTAATCTTGCTCAAACCCTTTGTGAGAGGATCAACAGGATTATCTTTTGATGATAAACGATTATCCATGTATTTTCCTTCTTCAACTTGATGCCATATATATATATATATATATATATATATATATAATGGTATTTTCTGTCGATGTGCCTTGATCTACCATGACCCTTTAGTTTTTATGTCAAAGCAGCCACATCTTCATTATCGCAGAAAAACTCCACGGTTCTTGGATTGATGGAACAACTCCAAGATCACCAATGAAATTCTTTAACCATTGTACTCTAATTCACAAGTACAACTGGCCATCGTTTGCTTCTTGGAACTCTTCCAAGTTATTGCTCCACCATTGAATAGAAAAACCCAGCCTGTGAATAACTATTATCCCAATCTGTTTGAAAACTGGCGTCACTATAACCACTCACTTTAACTTCATATTTGCCACCAAAAACTAAGACCATATCTTTTGTTTTTTGAAAATACTTAAGTATGTTCTTTACTGTTTTCTAGTTAGTCGCGCCAGAAATTCCCTGATATCTGCTAACCATGCTGAAAGCATAAGTCACATCAGGTCGAGTACACGTCATAGCATACATGATCGATCCTATAGCCGAAGCATATGAGAGTTGACTCATTACATCTATTTCTTTATCAGTACTGGGACATTGAGCCTTGCTCAATTTGACACTATGATGCATGGGTAAATCCCTTTCTTGGAATTCTACATATAGAAGCGTTTCAATATTTTATCCAAATAAGTACTTTGGCTAAGCCCAAGCAAACATCTCTGCCTATCTTTGTAAATCCTTATTCCAATAATGTATGTTGCCTCTCCGATATCCTTCATAGTGAAACATTTCCCAAGCCAATACTTCACATCTTACAAAATTGGAACATTGTTTCCTATAAGGAGTTTGTCATCGACATACAAAACTAGAAAGGTCACTACACTCCCACTAGCTTTGACATACACGCAAAACTCATCCTCACTTCTAGAAAATCCAAAATCTTTAACCTTTTCATGGAAGCAAAGTTTCCAACTACGAGATGCTTATTTAATTCCATAGATAGACTTCTCAACCTTACACACCTTATTAGGGAATTTGGCATGTTCAAAACCTTCTGGTTGAGACATGTAAAGTAGCTATGGAAAACATTACCCTAATTGATTTGATCTTGGCAACTGGTGAAAAGGTCTCATGATAGTTAACACCTTGGGTTTGAGTAAATCCCTTTACCACCAACATTTCCTTAAATGTTTGTATATTACCATCCATGTCAGTCTTCTTCTTGATGATCCATTTACACCCCACTGTATTTCGACTAGGTGGGTAATCAACCAAAGTCCACACTTGGTTATCGTACATAGACTGGATCTCGCTATCCATTGCCTCTTTTTGATTTGCGGTCACAGGGTCTGACATTTCTTCCTTGTAGTTAGTTGGCTCATCCAATTTTACTAGTGTGTTATCACTGATAAACATATCCCCGTCCTCTGTTATATGGAAACCATAAAATAAGGGTGACATGATAACTCTACCGGATCGATGAAGAGGTAACGAATTATCAATGGGCTCAGCAGGTTCATCCTCAGCTTGAGAGCTAGTTCCATCTAAGGTTCCTTCATTGAATGGCTCTTGAATTTACTCAAGATCAATTATACTCCTAGTATCCTCTTTGGATATGAGCTCTCTCTCATAAAATACTCTTATTTGATATATAAAGACCACATTATCAAATTGTCTGTAGAACAAGTATCCAAATGAATTTTGTGGATAACCAATAAAAATACACCTTTCAACTCTGGCTTCTAGTTTGTCTTGGGTCTCGCAACGTATAAGAGCCTCACAACTCCATACCTTGATACGTGCAAGCGAGGGAGGTTTCCCTATCCACATCTCATGAGGCATTTTGGCAACCTTCTTGGTAGGAACAAAATTGAGGATATGGGTTGTTGCTCTAAGGTATACCCCCTGAACGATATAGGGGTCAAAGTTCGACTTATCATGGAAAGAACCATGTCGAGCAAGGTTCGATTTCTCATCTCAGCTCAACCATTAAGTTTTGGTATCATAGGAGGTGTCAATCGTGAAATGATTCCACATTCATTTAGATAGTCAATGAACTCGATACTTAGATAATATCCACTTCTATCAGATCAGATCATCTTTATCTTTTTGCCCAATTGATTCTCTACCTCGTGCTAAACTCTTTGAACTTTTCAAAAGTTTTTGATTTATGTTTGATTAAATAAATATAGCCATATCTACTATAATCATCAGTAAACATCATGTGGTAGCTATTTTCATTCCTTGTGGCGGATCTAAAAGTACCATATACATCGGTATGGACGAGGTCTAACAATCCTTCACCTCTTTCACAAGTACCAGTGAAAGGTGACTTTGTCATCTTGCCTAATAGAAAAGATCCATATTCATCATCTGACTTTAGGTAAAATGATTTTGGGTGATGCATTCCTTAGTTTGATTCTAGGATCACACGAGTGTTCTTGTAGTTCGCTCAAACCAAGGCTCTGATACCAACTTGTTACGTCCCGAATTCTAAAGGTAAAATTTTCATATTTATTTATTTAAAATATAAGTCTTACAAAAAGTTACAATTCATTATTATATAAAAGAGTATCTTAGCGGAAGTCTATAAAACTTTATTGATGCTTCGATGTTGATATAGTCATGCGTGAGCTTTTCCACGGTCTGATGAACAACCAGCAAAGCAGTTATTCAACAATTGTAAGTCGAGGCTTAGTGAATTACCTCAAAATATTCCATACCACAATACATATACAATGCAAAAATATAGTTGGTTCACCCCTCGGCCTTCAGCATATAGCTGGTCCGCCCATTTTGCCTACAGCATATAGATAGTCCGCACCTTGGCCTTTAACATGAAGCTAGTCTGCCCGATTCTATTGGCCTTCAGCATGAGGCCAATACGCCCTCAACTCCATATATAATAACATACACATATAACAACAGTCCACATTATAGGCAACTACCATCCTAGTCTAATTGCCTAAGTGCTTACTACAAGGTAACTATATCCTAACATACAGATGATACATATTGCAGTATACAATATAGTAAGAAGAACTCACCTTGACAGATTCTCGGAGGATTAACAGTTAACCAAACAATTTAGCTGACGACTAACACTTCGATGAGGATTAACCTATATTAATATAGTTTATTTTATGGTAATCTTGGTAAAGTAGGCTAGACCTATCACTAATCCCAATAAATACCGATAGTTCTATCAAATAAGGATCAACCAGACATGACAGTTGGGAGGCATGACCATTTCGACGTATGGCCTTTCTGAAATCCAACAACCAAGCCAACATGACCATTCTAGTCGTCTCTCCCATAAGTAGATCAATCAGTATAACGACTAAAATTACTGATAATTCTTAATTATAGATTCCTAGTAACGATTTATAACTATAATTATAAATTACACGGAGGTAGAGTAAGGGTAGCTCACTTACAGAGTACTATTGATTAGAACTGGGATCTAAGCGGACATAATACTAACTCGGGGATTTCTACAAGAAGGTTACAACTTGTTGAGCACTTAGGGGTGTTGCATAGCTTCGTCTTAGGCCAAAAACGAAGGAAAAGGGGGCTAAAATAGGGTAGAACTCGAGAGAATCGACTGAAGGGGTGAGGAAATAGCAGGAGAGACTAATTGTTATTTATAGGACGAATTGGAGGCAGGTGTGTCACGCACCATATAGGTACGCCTTGCCTCTGGTCGGAACAGTATGATGTGGAAAAATGTTGGCCTGACACGTGGCACAAAGTGAGTGGGGTTGTGTGTTCTTGTCGGGGGTGCCGCACTCCTAGTCTACGCGCATACCGTTTTTCAGATTTTCAAAATTATTTATCTTCTTCATACAAGCTCCGTTTTGTATATCCGCAGAAAGTTCTCGACGAGATCTACAACTTTCATTTAGATTCCTTCGGCTAATTTTGACTTTAGTTTTTCACACAGACTTAGACAGTTAAAGCCCGTATAAAATGCATAACTTTCTTATCCGGAGTCTGTTTTCGACTATCTTTATATCGTTGAACTCCTATGAACGAGATCTTCATTTTTTGTTTAGATTGTGTTGGCTAAAAATTGACCGATCTAAAATTCGATTTTAAGTTGTACACTGTTATGACAAATCTTAGAAAAATCATAACTTCCTCTAATGAAGTCAGATTTAGACGTTCTCTATATCCACACTCTTGGTTTAATGGCTACTACGACTTTCGTTTAGATTTCTTAAGCTAAAAAGCAATCCATCAAAAATTTATATTTTATGATACGATCAATCATAACGGTTTAATCGTGAAACTTCGAAAAAGTATAACTTCTTCATATGAAGTCATATTTACACGTTTTATATATCTACGAAAATCATATCGACATTTCCTACGTGTCTATGATGATTATTTTGGCTTAAGAATAATATATCTTTTTCGTATTTTATTACAATATATAGTTGTAGTAAAAATAGGGTGTTACATTTTCACTATTATAGCAATATACTTTATGAAACAACTATTGACCTACTAAAATTGAAAATACAAGGATAAGAATCATACATTTAGCAAAAAACAATTGGTGCGAATAACTCACTTGAAGATCTCCTTGAAAATACAAGGATAAGAATCATACCTTTATGCTTTATCAAAACATCCAATGTTGTATAAAGACAATTGTTTAATAATTTATGATTAATAATTACGATTTTTATAGTCTCTATATTATTTACTTTGTTAACCCTATAGTAGAGAATAATAAATTTTTTTAATTTTAAATAAGAATGATAGTCTCAAAATAAAACTTTCAATGTTGTTTATAAATAAGTTTTTACAAATTTATAAACAATGTATAGACTTTTTGTATCATCTTTTACTTAATTATTAAATAAATCACACTTAATTCATCATATTAGTTTATAATTTATTGTATTGTGTCTATGCATGTTTATTACATTAACATCATTAATATCTCATATATCAATGTCATATTTATAATTTATTGTGTTTTTTTTCATTAAATTGAAATGTATATTGTATTGTACAAACTCTTACTTTTATAAAAGGTGATAGAGAATATACATTACAGCCCCACCTAAGCTTAGGTACTAAACCTCTAAAATATGTTGTTTTAAGTAGCTAAATATACCCGGTTTGGTTTCACTTGGTAAATATATCATCCTCCATAACATTTCTTTCTTTCATTATCGTTTTAGCATCTCTGTTTTCTTTCCTCAATTATCATTTATTACTTCACCCAAGTGAACATTACTAAACCCTAAACCCTAAATTTAAACCCTAAACCCTAAACCTAAACCCTAACATAAATCCTAAACCCTAACATAAATCCTAAACCCTAAACCCTAAACCTAAACCCTAAACCCTAAACCTTAAACCTAAACCTAAACCCTAAACCGTAAACCCTAAACCCTAAACCCTATTGTGTCGATCTTGAATTTACATCTTGAAGTATTAATCGTGAATCCATTAACCGTAATCTTTATATAGTAAAACAATGTATTGTCAAGAGGTTTAATACCTAAGTTTAGGTGGGGCTGTAATGTATATTTCATTTTCCCTTTATAAAATATATAAATATATTAAATGTAAATTGGATATCATAACTGTGTGTAAGTTAATTTTTAAAGAAAATAATAAAATTACTGATAAAACTTATATCTTTTTAAAATAATATTTTTTTATAATTATTTAATTAGTTATTACGATTTCAAAATTATAAAATATTTTTTTATAAATATCAATCAAAGTTTCTACGAATTTAAAGCTATTCACAATAATATGTTACATAATATGTTAGACTCTCTTGTATCCACCAATGAATATTTCCCTCGATTCATTTATGTCACGTAAGTTACACGTGAAAGCATTCATACTTTTAATTGCTATTATTATTTTTTACACTTATCCTTCAAATAGTGTATTTTATTCGGTCTATTTCTTTTCTAAATTGTACAAAATATATTCTATCGTTTCCTTGTTTAGTTTGCACTTTGCATGTTAACGTATCTTTGAAAATCACAATGTTATTACTATGACGATTTATATTATCAAATTTTCAACGGTAAATATACATTTAAGTACCCACTTGTAAGATGTTAGAGAAAGAAAAAGAACCGGTACAAAGTGAACGACTAGAGAAACCAACAAGACTATGTAGTCAAACTAGACAAGACCATGATAGAGAAAAAAAAAACGAACTATACACGGTCTACGACTGGCATTTGAATAATCTGAAACCAACACCTACAATTTGTTAAAAATCTAACGTCTAAGACATATTTAAGCTAAAAAAAAAATAAAAAATTATGAACTTTTTTTTTTGAAATATCTGTATATGCACATTCGAATATGCATCAAATATATATATATGCATATTAATTTTTTATTTTCTATTTTTGTATTTTTTTTGACGTTTTAAAACTTCAATTTCTTAAAACATTGATGTTAGAGTCTCATTGTTGTGTTGATTTAAAAAAAATGAAAAACAAAAATACAAAATGTGAATATATATATATATATATATATATATATATATATATATATATATATATATATATATATCTTATATCATATTATAAAACATATTAGTCATATTTTAAATTTTAGAATGTATAATTTACAAAGCTTTTTATACAAATAAGTTATGCTTAAATAATTCATTAATATTTGCCAAAAGTTTAAAGACTTGAATTAAGGAAAATAATAAAGAAATTCAATTTGGAGCAAAATAAAAATTTTAAAATATTAAATTCATGTATATAAATTTATTTATAGACATTAATATTAATTAATTACATCATTAATAAAAACAGACAATATAAAAATATAAGGTATAAACATAAATATTTTATTTAAAAGTTGTAATTTTTTATTACATAACAACTAATAATAAAATATTAAAATCTAATAATTATTTCCCCGTAAGAAACTATTCACCAAAAAAGCTATTTATCGGCGTCGTTTTGCGTGGACAGACATCTACTATATATATATATATATATATATATATATATATATATATATATATATATATATACTAGTTTATAACCCGTGGGAAACACGGTTATGGAATTAATTAAACTTTTATAATACAAATTTATAATTATTAATCAGTTATTTTAAATAAGTCATTTTAAATAAATTATTAATTAAGAGATATATCAAAATTTTAAATTTATTATAACTTCAAATTTAACATATAATTAGATAATATAAATTTGAATTTTGAAATGATTTGTCTAATATATCTAAATGACACATGACATAATATTAATAAGAATTGTATTATAGTGACACTTGGCAAAAGGAGATTAAAACTATTCATTTATTATAGTGACACTTGGCAAAAGGAGATTAAAACATGACATAATATATATATATATATATATATATATATATATATATATATATATATATATATATATATATATATATATATATATATAGGCTTAGGTTATTGTGTTCCTGTAAAATTGATTCTGAGCTAATCATTTAGGGTAAATTAAGTAACTGTTTTTATTAATTAACTAAATAAAAATAAGCATTTTAATGACATTCCGTAAAAGAAAATTGGCATGAAGGCGTAGTATAGTACATTAGCATCACCTTTAGAATAAGGAATTGATTGTATCTTTGGAAACTAAATAACACATTCCCCATTATCTCGCAAACATTCAAATCAATCAGAAACCAAATCGAAGTCTTATTTCCTTGTGTCGTCCATAAAATCAGAAGATTTAGTGGAGGTGAAGACTGATTAATGAACCCTAAAAGACGTAGAAGGAGACATCAGTGTCATTCGGTGAGTTTTAACATGAGCAACATATGAAGAATGATTTATGCTTCTATGGTGGATTTTATTTAATTTGATTGTGTTATTTTTTTAAACTTCCTTAAGAAATCAACATTTGAAAGTAAATGATTTTTATTTGAATGTTTGTTTCTAAAATAAGATGTAGTAAAATATTATATTCTTGTAGAATATGTGAAATGTTATTCTAACAGAATGACAGTAGGATGTGATATTTTGTGTTGTTTATGGTAAATACAGGCAAAATGTGTTATCTGATTAAAATAAAAAAATATATATTCTTATAGATGTTATAATAATAGTAAATATATACGTGTATTCTGAAAGAATAATAGATGTTTTGTATTAGCATTGTAGTATGACTGGCTTATTGTGTCAAAATATAATAGTATGTTTGAGTATAATGATGCTAGTCTGTTGTAGAAATATTCTAGAATGTAGTAATATAAAGCATTTTCATTTGTATAATGTGTTGCTATTCTTATAGAATAGTATATAAATGTTATAATGAAAGTAATATGTAATTGTATTCTAAGAGAACAATAGATGTTATGTATTATCATTTCACTATTAATAGTTTATTCTATCAGAATAATATTTATATTATATTTCAAAATGTTGTTTGTTGTATTTGGTTTTAGTCATTATATGATTACATTGGAATATATTTTAATATGCATTATGTTCTTTATCAGGAGTAGTACAACAACAACAAGTGGAACGAGAAATAAGGACAAAGGTATGATGAGAGTAATCAGGAAATGGAGATTGTGGAGTTTGGGAACATTGGAATTGAGTCGAATGGGGTACTGGCTTTGGAATACGATTATGAAGAAGAAAATTACAACGAACACTGGTAATGCTAATGGGAATGAGAATCATGATTACTGAGGAATTGAGAGGATTGGGAATAAGAAGAGAAAAGTCAAGAATCTTGAGAATAAAGAATGGGGGTTTGTAGCAAACCAATTGAAATTACTCCCGGAAATGGAAGCTCGATTTGAGCAACGTGAGTAGGAAAAAGAGCGAGAGCGGAATCGGAATGAGTTATTCTGACGGAAACAATATGAAGAAAGGAGGAAACAACAGAATCAAGAATGGGAAGCGATGGAGAAGGGGAGGGAAGAAAGGATGAGATGGGGAGATGAGGAGGTGGCACGGGAAAGAGAATGGGAGGAGAGGATAATCAAGAGAAGGTCGGAATAGAATCGGAGAATTGATGAGATGTTCAGTCAACATAAAGTGGAAATGACACATATTCATGGAAGGATTCTAGAAGAACAACAGAATGTTACAAGTCAATTTCTTGGGATTATTTCACAATGGAATGGTTCAGATAATATGAGTGCTAGTAATCACTATTTGTCGCAAATGATGCAAAATTTGCAACATGTTGGGGACATGGTTGATGGTAATGATGTTAGAGTTGAATGGGCATAATCAAGATGATCAATTTATTGTTAATGGATGATCAAATTTCAATAGTTTAGATATTGTTATATATATTCTTTTTCTGTTATAGAAATGTTTTGATTTGAGATAACCATAATTTCTAATTTCAAATCCGTTGTTTCTAGTATTACCATTTCACTATGAATAGTTTATTCTATCAGAATAATATTTATATTATATTTCAAAATGATGTTTGTTGTATTTGAATTTAGTCATTATTTGATTACATTATAATATATTCTAATATGTATTATGTTCTTTATCATTAGTACAACACCGACAAGAAGTGGAACGAGAAATAAGGACAAATATATGATATTTTCATAAAATCATTCTTGAATCCCCGGTTGAAGAATAAAAACATTATAATATATTCTTATATATCCGAACTAAAATACAAATTCATACATATTCTTACAGACTAATAGCCTTATACATTTAATATAGTTATACATATTCTAAAAAATAGCAAAAAAATTGAATAAAATTATTAAAAAATAACAACATTCTTAAACTGTGAGTGTGATCAATCTTTGATTCATTCTTCAAGTTATTCCTATCAGGTCTTCAACCCATTCTTTCATCCATTCCTATCACAAATACAACAAAAACTAAGAATGGTTAAAAACATGTTACTTACAATTCCTATCACTATATACATTCTGGCAGAATACATAGAATATGACAAAATACATAGAATACATTCTGGAAGAATACATAGAATACATTATGACAGAATACATAGGCTAGTTATAGCTTTAATTGCCACTATAAAGAATTAAAAGCATGTTACTTGCAACTTGCAATCGTATTTCTAGATGATGAAACTTAACACACCAAAAATTACAATGTAACAATCTTGAAATTTTTGTACAATAGAAAAAATAGTAAAATTTAACAAACCATTCTTACAACAATGATATTTTATGAGAATGCTCTTGAAAGAATGCTCATCTACTTCTTGGTTTGTTTAATCTTAATTTCTGCCCACCATTATTGTTTCAAGTAACCTTGCTACATAATGCATACCACATGGTCGGATTCTAACCACATCTTGGTAGAATATACTTATTCTTGAACTCGATTCCAAGTCTATCTCTTGTATGTGTTTCCATGGGAAGAATATCACCCCTTCCTTATTCTAAAAGAATATTAGTTTACCTCATTCTAAAAGAATATGCTAAAAATTCGATTCTAAAAGAATATTGCCCACACTTTCTTTGCTTGTGTTCCTTTAATAGTTTACCTATAAGTTACAAATCAACAACACAATTACTAACTCAATTTTCATGAAATAAGGTAACCTAAATTAATTTCATGTCTATTCTTTTAGTTAGGCATGTCGAAATTATATATCCATATGATGCGATAATTGAACCAAACAATATTAGTGCACTTTACATAAACATAAATTGAAAATTGAACCAAACATAATTGAAAGGTAAACAACTATTTGAAAAAGTAAAAATAAAAGCATTCCTCAAAATATAAGAACTATCTAAATGTATTAACAATTCACTTAGGAACCTACAGAAGAGTTTTTAATGGAGAAGTGATCAAATACAAAGTAAATCTTCATTTAGGCATTTAGTCGAACACTTGATGATAAAAAAAGTCTCAGATAAATAAAAACACTTTCTGTTCAATCAGATACTTGTAAGGACCTAACTCTTCTGAGAATCTTATATTATTATCAGCAAATAAATGGTTTAACTAAAATCTATCAGAAGAGAAGCAAGATTAGAATGTAATATTGGATTAGTTTAAAAAGTGTACCTTATGATTTTTGGTGCATTCACTCTGCACCAAACGAACAAATTGAATATGGGTGGGTATGGTCTGCAACGAGTGAAGGAAAAGGGTGGGTTCTGATCTTCTTGAGATATATGTAGGTTTCGAGCACACCAGCCAACTCACCAGGTGGAGATCGGTCCTCTTCCTTTTAATCGATTTTCATGTCTGGATGAGGAAACAAGATGAACAGAGAATTCGGGAATAAAAATTAGAAAGGAAGCGATTACATGTAGCTATGTCTCTTTCTATGTGTCTTTTGATTTCAATTTGTTGCATGCAATGGTGGATTATGGTAGGAAAAAGCTCATGTGAAGCAGCCGACTCCTTGATTTCTTTTTCTTTTGTGGTCGATGTACCACTAGGTGAAGAAGAAAGAACCATTGTGTGATAAAATAGAGAAACTAGGTCAACATATTTACTTTGTTTCCATATTTACAGGGATTTCATTAAATGATCACATTAATTGAAGGTGTAAACAAACCAAAATACCCTTATTGATTTAATCAATTATTTAATTTTTTGCTAATTTGTGATTGGTTCATTCATGCACACAATAGTTGTTAGAAACATTTGAATCTATCTCTCTTTCTCTCTCTCTCTCTCTCTCTATATATATATATATATATATATATATATATATATATATATATATAATTTTATATTTAATAGCCGTGCTTATTAGGTATGTTTTTGCAAACTATAATGATTAACTGCGAAATTTTAATAAAAAATTAACTTGCCATATATCATCTTTTTGGAGTATCAGTTCAAAATTTTATCTTTTATGCTTACGTTGACACGTGACAGTCTCACAACTTTTCTTTATTAATTTAGTTTTTAAAATTCAAATAAATTAAGATATATATTAGATTTAAAATTTAAATTTTGAAATAAATTATATGGTAACTAATTTGAAATAAATTATATTTCTATTTTTCATCATATTTTAGTATTTTAGTATTGTATGATTATATTTTTTTTTAGATTTTGTCAATGTAATTTGATTTTCTAAGTTGTCAACCCGTGTAATACACGAGTTTCTAATGTAGTATATATATATATATATATATATATATATATATATATATATATATATATACCGGTTCCGGCGGTTACCCAGCGAATAGCGGTTCTGAAAAAATGAGAACCGGAAGCGGAACCACTTATGGCGGTTTCAATACCGAAACCGGCGGTTCTGGTTCCGAAAGCGGGTAACTGATTCCGATGTTCACCCCTACTTTTGACTAGGTGTGAATTGTCTGTGTGTTTGTACAATCTATCCCCTATTTTCAGTTCAAGATTTGGCGGCGAACCAAGAAGAAAGTTTTACAAGTCTTCTCACCCTCTTTCGCTCTCTCTTTTGCATTTGTTTCTCCTGGTCGTTGTAGTAGGGTAAAGATGGTTATTGTAAGAAAAACAGCAATGTTGCGACGAAAATCACAATTAAAAGTTCTTGGGCTACGAATTGGGTGTCAAGACTAATAAAATTATTTGTTTCTAGGAAATCCAAGACTATACACTAAAGTCCCAGTATTTTTAACGTTTTGACAATAAAATCTTTAACTTTATTTTATTGACATTAAAGTCCTAATTACCGTTCAACTAGCAAAAAAAGGGTAAGAATGTCAAAAATTGTCGATAGTTAAGACTTACCATCAAAAAAATAAAGTTTAAGACTTTCTTGTTAAATCGTTGAAAATATTGAAATTTTAGTTTATATATCCCTAAATTATATATAATAGTGTATAAAATTGTTTATCTATGTCGATTAATATTTTTCTATTTTAATGTAAACATATTAAAAATATCTATTAAAACTAGGGATAATGTCATAAAAAGCCTTAAGTTTGGCAGAAAATGTCGGTTTTACCCTTCGGCAGATTTTTTGTTCGTTTATACCGCAAACTTGTCATTTTTTTGTCGGTTTTGCCCTTTTTACCTGCAATAGCAGGTTTCCAGGTTACCATGAATTATTTTTTTACGAAAAAACCCTTAAGTTTACAAATATTTTGCAAAAAAACCCTTAAGATTATAAACATATAAATTATAAATATATATTCAAAATTTGATAAAAAACTAAATAGTTTTCTACTGAAACATATTTTTAGCTTTACGTACGGTAAATTTTATATTGGTTCGATATAAAGTTTTTATATTTAAATTTTAAAAAAGTTACCTAGTTTTATCAAAATTTGAATATATTTATTAATTAATACTTAAATTTTTCAAAGAAACATTAAAAAAACGTCTGTTAGCTAATAATTAACTATGTTAAAACAGTTAAACATATGAATAATATGACATTAGTTACATTCAATTAATTTTTTAAAAAGGAAAATAAAAATATTTTATATGTTTAAAATGTTTGTATTTTAGAAATAATAAACTATCATATTTTTTTATAAAAGTAAATATATTTATATAATAAATTAGACAAATATATTTATATTTTATACGTTTAAAATGTTTATGTTTATTTTTGATGTTTAAAATGTTTATAATATTTTTATAAAAAATATATGATAATATTATTATGTATTTTAACATATAAAAAATATGATACATTATTATTTCTGAAATACAAACCTTTTAAACATATAAAATATTTTTTTTCCTTTTAAAAAAATTAATTGAATGTAATTGATGTCATATTATTCATATGTTTAACTATTTTAGCATACTTAATTATTAACTATCAGACGTTTTTTAGTTTTGCTTTGAAAAGTTGAAGTATTAATTAAGAAATATATTCAAATTTTAATAAAACTATGTAACTTTTTTAAAATTTAAATATAAAAGGTTTATATCAAACCAATATAAAATTTACCGTATGTAAAGCTAAAAATATATTTCAATTTTGGTTTCATAATATAAGTTCAATAAAACTTATATTAGTTTTGATATAAACTTTTGACATTTAATTTTTAAAAAAATTATTTAGTTTTATCAAAATTTGAATATATATTTATATTTTATACGTTTATAATCTTAAGGGTTTTTTTGCAAAATATTTGTAAACTTAAGGGTTTTTTCGCAAAAAATAATTCATGGTAACCTGGAAACCTGCTATTGCAGGTAAAAAGGGCAAAACCGGCAAAAAAATGACAAGTTTGCGGTATAAACGAACAAAAAATCTGCCGAAGGGTAAAACCGACATTTTCTGCCAAACTTAAGGCTTTTTATAACATTATCCCTTAAAACTAATAAACCGTAATAAATTAATAAACATCTTCGATAAACACTCAAATACCCTTTTTGTTTTCAAAGTTTCTTTCTTTTAATTCAAGCTTTTTCTTGTTTTACATCAATCAGTCATAGATTTTTCGAAGTATATATTACTTTCGTGTTTTAAGATAAACTCATTTATTAAATAACATTTTAATTTACTTCCATAAACACATTTAATGTTTTAATTTTTGTCATTTTTAAAAAATTAATCTTTTTATTAGATATTCAATTATATTTTATTCTTCACCCAATATTAAATATATGAAAACTAGGGATGAACGTGGGACGGAACCGGTACCGACCCGTACCGTTCCCGATTTCCCAAAAACCGAATTTTATCGAAAGTCAATCCCGAGTACTGAACCGAATTAACATCACCGGTACCGGGAATGGTACCGGTTTTCGGTACTAGTACCGGTACCGGTTCCCGATTTCCCGAAAATCGAATTTCATCGAAAGTCAATCCCGAGTACCGAACCGAATTAACATCACCGGTACCGGGAATGGTACCGGTTTTCGATACTAGTACCGGTACCGGTGGTACCGAATCCCGAATTTCATGTATTTTGAGTACCGAGTATCGTCCCATATTTTCAAATTCGGTACGGTTCGGTACTGGTACCGGTACGGGATCGGGATTTGGGAAAAACTATTCATCCCTAATGAAAACATAGCCACAACTTAGATAAATAAACTTTATGAAAGATTTTCAATTGATGGACATAAATTATTCATAATTATTCAGTTTTTTAAACTAATAAAAATCAAAAACTAAACTTTTTTACTTTAAGAAAAAATTGAATATAAACTAAAAGCCCCTTTTTTAAGGACCGACTTATTTATAGTTGAATATCGCAATCTTCTTTTTTTTATTTTTATTTAAAAAAAAACATCATAAATGCTCCCTGTGGTTTCTCTCGATCTGAAGTTTAGTCCTCAGGGTTTAAAATTTTCATAGATGATCCCTGTGGTTTTCCTTGATCTGAAGTTGAAACATCCCAAAAATACGGTCCAATTTTTTTTTGTTTTAGAATCATTTAAGAAAACCATAATTCATCAGCAACATAATAAAATCACAAGTCATGTATTCCCAAAACATCATATCAAGATACTGTATCAAAACCATGTGTCAAAACATCAGAGTCTAAAACATCCCATACTATAAAATGTGGGGTGTGTCATGCAGTCATCCTTAGCTCTTCCCCTTGCTAGTGGAAGTACCTGAAACCAAAATTGAAAACTGTAAGAAAGAAGCTTAGTGAGTCTCCCAAATCTACCACATACCATACACGTAACATGTAACTAGGAGATACAGGCCCCGCCCACTCTCATGGAGATTCGGGCCCCGCCCACACTCCACTATCTAGGAGATTCGGGCCCCGCCCACACTCCGTTGTCTAGGAGATTCGGGGCCCGCCCACACTCTGTTGTCTAGGAGATTTGGGCCCCACCCACACTCCGCTACTAACATGCATACAAGTATCACACAGATAACAAGTATATCTATTCCTATCAAGCAGTCACATATTTATACTCAAATAATACTACGAGATTCGGGCCCCGCCCACACTCTGCTACTATGAGGTTCGGGCCCCGCCCACACTCAGCTACTAACATATCACATAAACGGGTCGGCCTTGGTGCCGTAGACACGTTCCTACTGAAGGAAACTCACCTCGTAAAGCTAACTGCTGAAATCTCGAGTAAGGAATCTCCGACGGCTGCTCCAACGACTCCCCGGCTATTAATATCACAATAACACTTAGTCAAAACCTAATAATCCTCCTTAGGGTAAAATGACCATTTTACCCCTGGTCAAAGTCAACGCTTTGGTGAAAGTCAACCTTCTGGTTGACCCAACTCGTCGAGTTGCTCCATCAACTCGTCGAGTCCTAGAATCCTGAATCGCGATCTAACTCGTCGAGTCTCCCCCTGACTCGCTGAGTTCCCAGGCTACTCATAGTCGCGAGTTCTACCTTAAGCTAAAACGGGACAACACAATCCAACTCGTCGAGTTCCACTATGGACTCGACGAGTTCCTCTGTCTGTTTGGCCATCTTAACAGATTAAGCCTCTACTTTCCAAATCCAAGGTCCATACTTCCTCTACACACTGTAAATGCCCCTTTAAGGGTAAAGTTTCCAACTTTACCCGCTAATAATCCTCCTTAATGATTTTAGTTAAAACCCTAGTTCATTAAGACGTAGATCTTTGTCCACAAGCCTTATTACTCCAACCCAAAGCATGAAAATCAAGATCTAGGCCCTAGACACCCAATGAACACGTAAAGTCTCGGACTTTACTTCCATGCATGGCCTTTT
The DNA here is from genome assembly GCF_052849685.1 of Lactuca virosa. NCBI lineage: Eukaryota > Viridiplantae > Streptophyta > Magnoliopsida > Asterales > Asteraceae > Lactuca > Lactuca virosa. The sequence continues at coordinate 116,550,545 of NC_136433.1, forward strand.
GGGGCTTAAAAGGCCATAATAACGTCCTTAAGGCTTGCATGGGGCTCCAATGGCATAAAGTTTGCACCTTTATACCTTAACAACCCTTAATGATTCTAGATCTGCAAGGTAAGCCACTTGGGACGTCCATGTCCCAAAGATCTAGATTCTTGAACCAAAACTCTCATAAAATGGAACTAAAGAGATCTAATGAACTAATAGTCAAACTAGAGACTTGATTACCAGAAAGTGATGAGGATGGAAGGAAATCTTTGGATCTATTATCTTCTCCTTGAACCTTCTAGCTCCTTCTTCTTCTTCTTCTAGCTTCAAGAAAACACAAAATCACTCAAGAATGGCTCTCACACTCACAAAATGCTCTAGGGTTTCGAGGATTAGGGTTTGGGACTTGAAGGCTGTAAATGAGGCCAAAAGGTAGGGATTAAGATGCTTAAATAGGGTGCAAAACCACGAAATTAGGGTTTCACTCTGGCAGATCTACTCGCCGAGTCGAGGGCTCTCGACTCGTCGAGTAGATAGCTTAAAACCCGCATCCAAGACTCGTTTCTACTCGCCGAGTCTAGGGCTTCCAACTCGTCAAGTAGCTCTATAAAAATGAATAATTTACAAATAAAAGCATAGCAGAAACCAGGCGTTACAGAAGTTTAGTCCTTAGGGTTTAAATTTTTCATAGATGATCCCTGTGATTTCAAAACTTTTGACGATTGGTCCTTATTGCTAACTCCGTCATCTTTTGTTCGTTAACTGAAGGACATTTTCGTCATTTCACTACCTCATGGACCATTTATGAAGTTTTTCGTTATTAAAAAAAATAAAAAAGTAAAAATAATTATTAAATAAAAGACTCCCACCCTCTCTCTCTATAAATTCGTAATCGAAGATAACCTGAAGCCTTATTGGTCCAATTCTGCTCGTGATCTCTCTTTTCCCTATCCAAAAAATCCTTTTAGTATAACATCGTACTCCATAGATCTCATAAACTCTCTTCCAACATCATCTTCACAATTAATATAATCACAAGCGATCGGCGACGAACACAGCCTCCATTGCTTCAATTTTTTCCGATGAGTCATGGCGAAGGAAGTTTCAACCAAGGGCAGAAGGTAACATTAGGGTTCAAGCTACGATTTGGTAGAGATCCCATAAAGTTATTATCAGATGCATCAAGAAAAGTCAAAACAGGTAGTGAATATAATGTATCTGGAAAATCACCTGTGAAGTTGTTGTTGCGAATCATCATTCTCTTTAAATTCTTCAAATTCCCAAATTCCGAGGGGGCAGTTCCAGAAAGCGAATTTTAACTCAGATCAAGGACAATCAAACTAGCCAGATTCCTGAGTTGAGTGGGGATTGAACAAGTAAGTGAGTTTTTGGATAAATAAAGAATTGAAAGATGTGATAACAGACTCAAAGTAGATGGAATTGTACCATTAAGAGTGTCACTAAGATTAGACAAATTGTCGATACTAGAAGGAATAGCACCAGAGATTTCACAAGAACTAAGATGAAGAAACTTAAGGGTTTGAAGATGAAGCCCTAACCAATTCGGTATTGAACCTGGAAGTGAGAATCCTGGGGCATTAAACGAAATCAATTTGGTGAAATTGGAAAGAGCATCAACTGAAAATTTAGGGTTTCGACTCCTAAGTGGGGTTCTCGTAAACGCTCAAATATGGATCCCAACATCATGACCACCTTGACATAGAACACCAATCTAAGCTAAGCATGGGTCGGGTTTTATAGGTCATTCTATGGCTCTTAAACCTAATGATGCTCTGAGTTAGATCAGAGCAGCCCGTTCTGCGTTTGAATTCAACGGGAGAAACTGGTGGTGATGTTGAAATGTACTTCGGAAGAACAACAAGAAGAACAGTAAAAGCAAATTACACTTCATTATTATGATCTCAACCAAATGTTTTAAAAACCGGGTTTTTAGTTGGCCCGGTGTGATGACCGGTTCACGGGTCAACCGGTTGAACCCCCGGTTTATGATATTTTTCTATTTTTATATATTTTTACTTTCCTGTATAATACGTAAACATATAAAACCAATAATTTGATGTCCACAAAGTTTAAACATTGAAAAACATTGAAGAAACCGCAAACGACTCGTTGTTTTGGCGTTCTCTACTTGTATCCAACTATCCAAGCCCTATTAAAACGGGTCAATCCGGTTTTAACCGGTTCGACATAAGCGGTCGAACCGTGGTTTAGGGAAACCCGGCCAGTTCGATCTGGTCCGTATTTTTACAAAAAACCGTTCTCAATTGACCCGCCTTCTACCCCGGGTCACGGTTCAACCGGTTGAACCGACCGGGTCGACCCAGGTTTTAAAACATTGATCTCAACTAAACAAGCATTTGTTTGTTCATCTACATTAACCTTTTTCTTGAATGTAATACACGTATAAACGGAAAAATTGAGTAGCGAAATTAGCGATTCTCCATGATTATACTCCCAAACACATTGCTCTTACCTTGAATTATTCGAAATACAATTTTAATCTTCGATTCTACTGCGAAGATTGGAAGAACCAACAATCGCTTCATTGTTTCTATCGTCAACAAAAATGAGAGTTTTGGGACCCTTTTATATTAAATAATTATTTTATCTTTTTTATTTTTTTAAAATAATGAAAAACTTTATAAATGGTCCCTGAGGTAGTGAAATGACGAAAATGTCTTGGACAAAAGATGACGGAGTTAGCAACAAGAACCAATCGTCAAAATTTTTAAAAGCATAGAGATCATCTATGAAAATTTTAAATCCTGGAGACAACTTCAAATCTGAAAAAACCACATGGACCGTTTATGATGTTTTTTTTTTCTATGTATCGATGTAGGAATAATCATGTTAAACTTGATATAATATAATCTGACATCTTTACTTTATATATAATTACTCACGTTTTTGTTTTTGTCTTTTTATATATTTTAGATTTTTATTAGTGTGGCTGTATAAATTATATTTCAGTGGTGTAAAAACAATAAGTTTTTTTAGAAAATTACAGACTGCAAACCACATTTGCACACCTTGTAGTAGAAGAGGTGGATCAATCGTCTGTAACCTAAAAAAAATTGTTTGTTATTTAACGTTTGTATGCTGCTAAAATAAACTAAAATATAAATAAACTGATTTTTATAAACTTAAAAGAGTTTTTCAATAACTTTATGATTTTTTTTTATAAATAGTTAACAAATCTAGATCAAGTTTTATTTATTATTGTATAAAAAATAAAAATAAAATGGTACGAATAACATATATATTTGATAAAAACTAACAAGCTTTTGTCACAAATTTATATCTAAAAAATGTAACTAGACATTAAAGAATTGAACACATAAAATTTATGGAAATAAACTTCGATGTCAAAATCAAAATTTTCATTTTACTTTTATTCAAGTAAATCAAATAAAAACTAACCATAAATATTTTTCCAATGAAATGGATGACGCTTCATTAAATATTTACCTATATAATAGCTCAAACAACCATTGTAATTAAATATTTATTTATAAATTTGTTATAAAAGTCATGGTTGTGTTATCGAACCATTTTCCTTTAAGTATTGTCACTTTTTTTTCCAGATTGTTTATCTTATATAATGTTGGAATAAATATAAGTTTTGATTTAAAAAAAAATAAAGATATATGTGTTTTTTAGAATAAAAGATGATCGGAGAGGTTATAAGATTCTAGTCTACATATGTGCCAAGAAGATGGCACACATACCTTTTTAGGTTTACGATCTTCTGAAAAACAAACAGTCCGCGAAGGCTAATGTGTACGCGTGGTTTGCGCGACAAAGACAAAATAGACCAAGAAGATGTGTAGATAAAAAATAAACACCACCTATATATCATTATGAAGCTCTCACATTAGAAAACACAATCCATTAATGATTAACTGTATGTACAACATATATACGTATTTAAATGTGTCCAAAGCTAAGTAAACATATATAAATTTTATTAATTTCCAACAGATAATTCTTACATCTCGTATAATTATAAATTATAAAAAATACCAGTGAATTATAAGGTTATAAGGAGACTTGTTAAATACATGAACAACTATCCCATCACCCTCTTGAACATTGAGTGTAGGTCCTGGTCCTGGTAGGCTATTATCACTTGTCTTTTACACAATCGGTTTACAGTCAAAATTTTCACCTATAACTGTTATAAATATCACTTGTTAATACAATTTTTTAAATTCGAATAAACGTCCGATCAAAATTAGATCATGTAAATGTGCTTTTGTTATAAGAAGAGTTGAATATTATGAATGACTTCATGTAAATGTTTTTTTCTTCATGAGTTGAACCATTAGTCCGTTGTTTAGATGATCTAATTTCGATCGAACGTTTATTTGAATTTAAAAAATTATATTAACAAGTGAAATTTATAACAATTATAGGTGAAAAATTTGACTGTAAACCGATTGTGTGAAAGACAAGTGATAACAGCTATCAACGAAAGCCTACCAGGACCAGCACTGAATGTTCAAGAGGGTGATGGGATATTTGTTCATTTATTTAACAAGTCTCCTTTTATATATATATATATATATATATATATATATATATATATATATATATATATATATATATATATATATATATATATATATATATATATATATTTCTTTACTCTTATTTTCAAATAATATCTAGCTATTTTATTTAATATAGGCATGGGATATTTCAGAGGTCGACACCATGGGCTGATGGACCTAGCTCCATCACTCGGTGCCCGATCATGCCGGGGAATAGCTACACTTATCGGTTCAACATCACCGGCCAAGAAGGAACACTTTGGTGGCACGCCCATGTACAATGGCTTCGGGCAACTGTCTATGGGGCATTAGTCATCCGACCAAGAGGTGGACAAGAATACCCTTTTTCCTAAGCCCTTTCCAGAAGATATAATCATCATTGGTACATTTTAGTTATTTTATTTTATGTATCATATATTATATATGGTGAAATGAGTAGTTTTTATCTAAATTTACTTATGGATATATGTTTTAGGAGAATGGTGGAATGCTAACCCCATTGATGTAGAGAAGGCTACCTTAGCCACCGGTGGCGTAGCTAACAAGTCTATCGCTTACACCATCAATGGGTGGCCCGGGGATTTATATTCTTGTCCTTCAAGAAGTAAGTCGATTAATCATTAATCGGTATTTATTTTATAAAGAGTTAAATCATTTGTTTAATTGTATTTCAAATACACACACTTTGGAAGTTGTGCAAGGGAAAACATATCTGTTACGCATAATCAACGCCGCCCTCAACACCCAAATGTTTTTAAAGATAGCCAACCACAGCATGACTATAGTGGCGGCGGACGCAGCCTACACAAACCCATATCCTACATATGTTATTGTAGTGGGTCCCGGTCAAACAACTGATGTCCTATTGACCACTAACCAGTCACTGGGATCCTATTACATGGCTGTCCGTGCGTACATTAGTGGAACCGGTCGCACTTTCAACAACAGCACCACCACCGCAATCCTTACCTACCGGAACACCACCACCATGCCGCTGCCACTTCTCCCGGACATGCCGCCTTTCAACGACACCCCAATCGCATTTAAGTTTATGAGCAATCTAACATGCCTCATAACAAGCCCGTTTTGGCACCCTGTATCACAGAAAGTAGATGAAAACATGTTTATTACGATAGGGCTAGGGATATCACCATGTGCAAGTGGAACAAAATCAACAAACCAAACTTGTGCAGGGGCGTAGCCAATATAGGGCAAGAGTGGGCATCGGCTCACCCACACAAAATTAAAGTTACATATATATGGTATGTATAATATATATTTTTGTTAAATAAAAGGAATTAGGGTTGTGATATGACCTATTTCATTCAAAACTTGAAATTAATAGAAGAGAATACATTGTTGTCTATGTCGATTAGACTACATTTTAGATTATTTTAATGATGTAAGACAACATCGTGTGCAACTTAAATATAGGGATGAGAATTTGGCTGGAAAACCCGAACCGAACCGAATTAGGCCCGAATAAGCAATTCAATTCGGGTTTCGGGTATCTATATTATGCTTATTTGGTTCTCGGGTTATTCGGTTCGGGTTATCCAAATAAGAGCTTATCCGGTTCTAAATACCCGACCCGAATAAGCATTCCTCCTCCCCTTTTCTGATCGACAGAAATCAAAATCACAATTCTCACTTCTCTCCTCGTCGTTCATAGCAGAAAAAAAAACCTATGCTCGTTATCGTCATTTCAAATGGACCAATCTTCTCATATATTTTCAAACTCGAAATCACTTCTGTCGATCCTTCCTCATGTTTCAAACTTTCAAAAACCAACCATTCCTACTGTCTCTAAGGATTCACGAATTCCTACTTTGTCTAGTCATGGAAAATTGGGCTACAACTCAAGAAACTCAAATAATAAATTAATTCTCATTATGTTAATCTACTATGTAAATGTTATTCTTTCAATGTGTTATTGTGTTATGTTAGTCTTTGAATGTTTTATGTTGATGTATAAAAGCACATTGTTATTCTATTATTCGGGTTATAAAATCCTAATACGGATTATTCGATTTTTTTCGGTTATATTAGGTCATTAATCATCTTGTACATGTTATTCGGGTAATAACCGAACTGAACCCGATTAATACATGAACCGAACCGAACCGGTATTGGTTAATCGGTTCGGTTTTCGGTTCATACAATTACCCTTATTCGGTTTTCGGGTTATTCAGGTTCGGGTCGGTTCCGACCTGAATAGCATCCTTACTTAAATAAACAATTTAGTTAAGAATGCATATATATATATATATATATATATATATATATATATATATATATATATATATATATATAGTTATATTTTATTATCGTTTGAAGAATTTTGTCTCTCGTTCAAATTTTGTATATTATTTAGTTTACCCTAAAACAAAATCCTAGCTATGCCACTGAACTTGTGGAGGCCCACTCGGGCAGCGCTTTTCCGATAGCATGAACAACCACTCCTTCGTGCTTCCGACCAAATTGTCAATCTTGGAAGCTCATTTCTTTAACGTTAGTGGGATCTATACGCCGGACTTCCCTAATGAACCACCGGTGAAATTCGATTACACCAACGTCAACAATAGTTTGAATCAAGCCCTTCTGAATACACCCAAATCAACGAGCGTGAAGAAACTAAAGTATAATTCGACGGTGGAGATTGTGTTTCACAACACTGCATTGATCGGATATACCCAAGTCAACCATCCCGTACACTTGCATGGATATAACTTCTTCGTGTTGGCTCAAGGTTTTGGCAACTATGACCCCGTCAAAGACAGGAAAAAGTTTAATCTTGTGAACCCACAACAACGGAATACTATCGGTGTGCCTGTCGGCGGTTGGGTGGTCATGAGATTTCGAGCAAATAATCCAGGTAAAATATAAACTTTCCGGCCGAAATTAGTTGTGCCTTTTCACTTTTTAGTCATTTATATATTCGTTTTTACAATTTACAGGTGTATGGATCATGCACTGTCATCTGGATGTACACTTGGGTTTGGGTTTTGCCACCGCGTTTGTGGTTGAAAACGGAGGGACAGAGGACTCGACGGTGCCACCGCCACCGGCGGACTTGCCAAAGTGCTAGAAGAAAACTGAAAACGTCCGTCTTTAATCTTATTATGTGTGTGTGTGGGTGTTTGTGCAGTTATTATATAGAATAAAAGTTGATCCTTGTATCGATAACGTTTGACTTGAAGCAACGGCAATCTTATAAGTTTGAAACACGTAAAGGAAAATAAAAAATTTTGGTATTAGTTTTTCATATTTAAGCCAAATACTTCTCCAATTTTTCCACTTCGTCTACGCTTCCAATGTATAGAGGAACTCGTTGATGAATCTGCAAATAGAAAGTAAAAATTTGGTGAGTGTTTGACTAATTGAAAAGTCAAAGTAAACATGTGTACATTGTTCTACGATTTACGAACCTCAGTCGGCTGGATGTCAAGTACTCGTTGATGCCCATCGGAGCCCTTTCCGCCGGCCTGTTCAACCAAGTAACTCATCGGAGCACACTCATACAAGAGTCTAAGCTTCCCGTTCTTGCTCTTTTTGTCCCGAGGGTACCCGTAAATTCCTCCGTACAAAAGCGTCCGATGGAAATCACCAACCAAGCTACCGATATACCTAGCGGAGTAAGGTTTTCCGGTAGGACCAGGGTCCTTTAGGTCATCCATGTATTTCTTGAGCTTATCATCCCATAGTTGATAGTTTCCTTCGTTAAACGAGTAAATCTTACCCGATTTTGGGATTTGGATCTTTTCTTGAGTCAGAACAAACTCACCATACATTGGGTCTAATGTGAATGAATAAACGCCGGTTCCTATGGAGAGCACGAAGATGACGGAGCTTGAGTACATGCAGTAACCGGCTGCCAGAAGGTTGGTTCCGGGCTGGCATACGTTCACGATGCACCTCTGTTCCTCGGTGTCCAGCTGCATATACAAGAATTAATTTCTATTGTTAGTTTCAAACATCTATTTTCACTTCAAGAGCCAACATTCTGCGTTTGATTGGAATCTGTTTGAGCTTAAAAGTCAAGTTGATCGGGAAGTTACCGTGGAGTTATCGTCAAGATCAGGGAGACACTCGTCGTTTGGACTGTAGATTCCGAAAATAGAACCAGTTGAAACAGCAGCATCAATGTTGGATGATCCATCAAGAGGATCAAACACCACAATGTAGTTGCCGGAGTAACTCTCTTCCACCGCCACAGGCACATCCTCCTCCTCCGATGCAATGATCCCAGTTCTTCCACTCGATCTCAAACAATTCGAAAACACCTGTTGAATCCACCACATTTTTCAACTAGTTAACACCCAACTCTTTTTTCCAATTCAATTAGAAATGGATGAATGTATCACTAAATGAAGTATCCGATTGGGTATCATATAATTATTTCATCATTTCATGCAAGATTTGAAGAACTGTTCATTTGTGAAAATTCGCAACACCCTGTTTTCCCAAAGTGACGCAAAATAAATAAATAAATAAATAAAAGTCACTGTAATCTTCTTCCAGTTAAAACTCAAGCAAAAATTTACTCTACTTATTATATAATTTTTGTCTAAATGTATTGGGATCAATTTGAGATATGATTTGCGAAAAAGTACAGTACTAGTGACAGTGACGTAACAAACCTCATTGGAGATGACATCGAGCTTCTTCTGATCCTCTCCCTGAATATTAACAGCTCCCTGAACTCCGGTCATGTTGGAGATGCTGGCTCGCTGCACCAAAGATGCGATCTGTTTACAAGCCATTGAAATGCTGGACAAGACGATGGTAAGTTCAGCATCGATGATTCCAGATTGCTCTTGTTTCAACAACCAGGTTGTCAATGTCATTATCTGATAAGAACTCGTCTTCTTTACGGACGCCGCCTCTGCTGCCACCGCCATGCACCGTACTCCTCCTGTGGTGGTGGCGGCACCACCACCGGCGACCGGAAGCTTTCTCTTGGAGCATGAAAAGAGGGCGGTTTTGAGAGGGGATAGGCGTGAAGTTGAGTGGGAACTGGAGAAGTGAAGGAGGTTTGAAGATGTTGTTGCTGCCATGGCTGCGTTCAGAAGGCAAAGATTTGTGTTTTTTTTTTTATTTTGTAAAGTATTTTTATTAAAAGTTTAGATTGGGATATGGAAATGTGAGGCTGGTGAAGGGGTGTATGAAGATGGGACCCAGCTATCTACCACTCATTTGTGATCCTTGTATAATAGAAATATTCTTTGAATATTAGAATCAACAATTGGGCCTTCAATCGGGCCAAAAAAGATAATTATATATGTGTAGTTAGAAAGAAAATGTGCAAGTAAATGTGTGTCCAGTGTCCACAATTCGTATTCTTTCAAATTGTCTTAAAGGCCTATCATTATCATATATGGAACTTGTTTAAGCGAGAAATTCGAAGCCCATCTATGAAGAAGTTGTTTAGGAGAAACTAATCACGGAGAAGTATATAAGCTCAATAACGCTCAAGTTTACGTCGCATTGTGTTCAATTGAAAAATCCAAACAATTTGGATACGCTTACGACTTACCTTAGATGAACTGCATAGCAACTCTTAATACATGAACATAGAATGTTTCTTATCTTTGGCATAAGCGTTTTGTCACATCCAATAATCATATGGTAAATGGGATGCCTTTAATTAAAGAATTGACAAACATACATGGGAAACAACACATGGAGTTATAAATATTATAAATTAACTTTCCTAATATTTCATTGAACTTTGTAGAGTTCAATGCATTGTAGGATAAAGTTTCATGAAATGTAAAACGATGGCGCAACAATCCATTGAATTTTATAGAGTTTAGTGCATTGTAGATGTTTTTACTTAAATAACTACTAATAATCGGGGAAACATTCCTAAATAATAGTGTGACTTGATAACCAAATAATGAACTCCTAATTTGGATAGGAATTTATTCACAAAAAACTTATCCAATGATAATTTTGGAAACGTTTCCTTAACAGAAAATAACACAAAAACAACAACAAACCCTGGATATCCTATTGAGATAGGGTAGGGGAGTTAGTCAAGTTTGTAAAACAAAATTGCAAAATCAGTTTAATCAAACACCTCTTTGATTAATTGGAAAAATAACTCAAAAACCAATTATGTTTTTCTGCATAATATCATGCCTCGATATCTATACATATATATACTCCTAAAACTACTGACTTGTAGAATTAGATCACAATTAGGAAACTAGAAACCGACTTGTTTATGATTTCCTAAAAACTAGGCTGGTCTCCAAGTCCTACTCGACTTAGGATTCCAACAATCACCCCCGAATCTCTAAGTCCTTCTAGAGAATTCTTCAACCCCGTTTCGTTTTTTAAAAATCGGATTCATCGCTGTCGTCACGTTCCGAAAAATCACCTTCTCGTAATTTTTGGAGTCGTTCCGGACATTCAGACGCAAAGTGACCCGTTTTGTCACACCGAAAACAAATCACCTTAGGTCGGTCTTTTTCCCTATTTTTCCGATTTTTGTCGCAACAGCAATTACATTTTTTGCAATTGGGTTGAGATAAATCAGAATTGGACTGTTTAATGGGCCGATTACTTTGAGAAACACTATTATTTCCTTTGGGCCCACCTGACCCACATGACCCTCCAGATCCGGATCCACTTGACCTGTTAGTCCCATTAAACTCATTCGATCCTTTCCACTTTCCCTTCGTTCCCGACGAGTTACCCCCACCAACCGACGAGCCTTCTTCAAACGTCGATTTCACAAATAGCACCTTTGATTGATCGCTCCCATTGGTATCCTCTTCCCTTACTCTTTCCTCGTAGGCCTTTAATCGTCCAACCACATCCTCGAAACCCACCGTCTTCAGATCAAGAACTTGCTCAAGGGAGGCCACGATGTGGATGTATTTTCTTGGCAACGACTTGAGAAATTTCTTCACCATCTTTGATTCTTTAATCGTTTCACCTAGTGCTGCCGATTGTGACGAGATTCCGGACAGTTTTCCGGCGAAACTATCGATTGTTTCTGAATCGTTCATCCTGAGCCGATCGAACTCGGCACTTAGGGTTTGAAGACGGGCCTCCTTCACCCTATCAACCCCTACATAACGAGCCTTGATCGATTCCCACAGAACCTTTGAAGACTCGACATCGCCAATTTGCATTATCAAGCTTTCTGGAATTGCCTGGTAAAGCAACCCCATAGCAAGGTAATCTTTCTCCTCGGTCTTCTCTGTTCCTGGATCGATCACTGTCCAAGCCTTGTGAATCTTTAATACCACTTTCATTCTTATTGACCATACCGTGTAATTCGTTGAGTTCAGCATAGGACACGCTACAGTGGTTGACCCAACTTCCTTCACTCTCACCGGAGGGGGCCCTGCACCATCTTCACCATCCGACATGTTGACCTAGCTTGTCAACAGGTAACAAAATCGATCTCACAGCCTTCGATTCCTTGGCTTTGATACCAATTCAAGTTTGTAAAACAAAATTGCAAAAACAGTTTAATCAAACACCTCTTTGATTAATTGGAAAAATAACTCAAAAACCAATTATGTTTTTCTGCATAATATCATGCCTCGATATCTATACATATATATACTCCTAAAACTGCCGACTTGTAGAATTAGATCACAATTAGGAAACTAGAAACCGACTTGTTTATGATTTCCTAAAAACTAGGTTGGTCTCCAAGTCCTACTCGACTTAGGATTCCAATAGTTAGATGTCGACAGTCGTGCTTCCATATGGGGTAAAAGGACTGCGTCGAATAGATGACCTCCGACATACGCAACTGACGACATGTAAAAAAAACAAACATTTAGTGTAAATTAGAGCATAAATACATAAAGATTAAAAAAAATCAAATTAGGGTCTCCAACTCCAATAACCTAGAAAATAGGTAAGACAACAGGAAGTAAGTAAAATGTGAGCAGTAAAACAATAGATGAATAAACAATTATGCAAAGATAAGATCACAAAATATATGTCAAACTGCTGATCATGAAACAAAACATACACAGGAGCAAGGCTACCCGTCTACTATGATGTTTAGTCTTAACACACTCCTATTTGAGGTCATGTTATCGGAATGAGAAAACCCCTCCACATCAAGCCTAACGCTCTCATCCAATTTGAAGTGATGTCCTCAGAAAGATAAAATAACTCACATAAACAAAATTTCTGCCAAAGTGTTGCCAAAAAAAGGATGGAATCAAATTATACTTCAACAAACTCCACCCTTAGACGAATTCCGTATTTAGAAAAAGTAACATTCAAACCTTCATAAGGAATAAGTTTGAAAAAGTACCAGAAGTGCCAAAAGCCACTAAGAACTTAAACTTGAATGCTAAAATACCTTATGGTATCAAATGTGCAAAAATACCTTACAATATTGACTTTGATGAATTTTTTTGCATCTGTAGCAAGGTGGGATACAATATGAATGATACTAGCACCTATTGTACGAAGTGAAGCACATTCCATCCTAGTTTAAACTTTTTTGTAGCAATAACTCCTCATGGGCATGAGAGCCATATACAATTGATATTTTCCCGAAATAAAGTGAAATAAGCAATTAGTTAACAACTTGGAACATGAAAATGCTAATAAAGAAATTCAAAGTTCATAACTCATAATACAACTTGGGTACTCTACAATCTAAAAAACAAAATGAATACATCAACACCTATTCATAAAATACTATGAAAAACACAACCACCCAAATTCAAAGTTCCTTAAAGATACAAATTAGGGTTCTTTTTGCCATCGTTGACTTTCCACATCACCAAAGAAAAGTCAACATATCAAGTCATAATTGCTGAATAGAAACTTTGTTTCATCAACTAAGCACCATCTAATACGTCCACGTGTACATTATCACTTTCTTCATTCACCTTCCCGTTTGCTTGACTTCTTGACCTCTGTATCACCAACATTATAAAAGTCAATCACTTAACTAAAATAAAAAACAAAAATAATTTCAACAAACTTTAATGTTTATAAATATAAATTCATAATACCCGATCTACAGGATCACCAGAGTTTCCATTCACAAGTTTAGTCCCTTCTTCTTTCATTCTGCCATCCTTGCTCAAAGGTAACACAAGTCCACCTAGACTTCGATCAGGCAGCTCTGAAAATAATATTAGAATTAATAAATTCATAAACATGATAATAAAAAGAATTAGATACAATACAAGAATATATTTGTTTATGTTATACTAACCTGGTAACTTGTGATCAACAAAGAACACAACCAAATTAACTGTGTACCTGTGGTAACAAATTTATAAACTTAGTACATGACGAAATTAATAAAAAAAAAATGTGATGAAGATATATAAAAGGTTTAATGAAGTGTTATTTTACCATGCCACAATGACATCAACTGTGTAATGCTTACGAGATGCAATTATTAATAAACTCTGAACCACGGCTATTAGCCAAGCACACTGTTTTATAAATCTACAAGAAAGAAACAATAAAGAATTTAAAAAAAAAAATAGTTATAATGTTGATATTTGATAAAGTTAAGTTAAGTTTTAAACATTACCTCCGGGAACCATATTTTTGATATGTTCTAACAAATACCAGAGAAAAGATCATATGAGATGAGAATATCAAATCACCACAACCATAAAGAACACCCCGGGGAACTGCAAGTTTAGATAATATTTATAGAAAAAAAAAAAAATATATATATATATATATATATATATATATATATATATACTTTTTAACCAAAAAAAAGGGAGAAAGAATAAAACTTACTAATTACAAAAACTTCAAGAAGATTATCTGGACGAGGCAGTGTTGCAAGACGTGAGCCCTGAAATTTGGCAAGATAAATTTCAAACATATGAGTGAAATTTAATACTCAATTTTGAGTGTACTTTTTAAATATTTTAATGATTAGTAAACAAATAAAGTAAATAAAATACAATACAAGTTAAATAATAAATACCTCACGGCAATGGTAGTTTGGGCCAGGCAGTATAGTTGAATAAAATGTAATGATACGAAGAAATTGACAAGCCTGCAAAAGTTAAGAAAAAAAGATTAAACATCTCAAGTTTATTACACAAAAAAGAAATAATAATAATAAGAGTTTATTGTGAAACTGTGTATATGTATATATGAAGGTACAGAAGGCCACTTACAACTAGAAACGCGAGGACTCTGACCCAAATAAGAACTGTGTATATTTTTTTGCTTTTGAATATGAAAGGATGGAAAGTCCACTGGACAAGAAGAAAAGTCAAACAGTACAAAAGATGAGGACAAAATGTACATAACAATCATAAATGCAAAGTAATTAGAGCTTACAAAACATTAAATGGAAAGAATAATTACCAGGACAAAGGAAAGGAAGACAAAGGTGAATACTGTCTCACTGACATATGCTCTTTCCTGCCCAAGTTCCTTCACGAAAAATAAACATAATTATAAAAAAAAATATGATCATTAGCACTTTAGAGACATTCAGAATGTGTTTTATGAATAAAGAAAGATCAGAGCTTTGAGTTATACATACAGGAAGAAGTAAGAACCCGGAGTCTTGTAGAATTGGTCCAGGATGATGAAAATAATGAACTGATCGAGCTGCCAGCCCATGAATGTACTGAAAAAAGTTGTTCCAAAATGAAATATAATAAGAATATTGTGTTGCTATGAGAGTTAAGCAAATAGAACAGAGTGAAATACTGGAAGATTTAGCTATCAATATATCACCAATACTGCAACATCATTGGTGAATATGGTAAGCACCTTTTGAAATTTAATTGGCCAGAAAAGTGGGAATTAATGGAGTAAAAAACAACTTTTCAAATCCAAACAGTTTTTAAAGTAAAAAGATGCTGTCATCCTTGCATAAGATCACTGATAAAGCCTTCACTCAAGGAAGAAAAAAGCTGATTTGAGTAAAAGGGTCCAGATTATTATATCGTTCATCTCTACTCTGAACTTGATCTATGGATCAAGATGCCTCAACAGAACTGGAGATAACAAGAACAACGAGATTAAGATGAAAAAAAAAAAACCTGGCAAATTAAACCGCCGAGAATATACTTCCAATTCTCCAGAAGAAGGTTGATTTCAGTTGTAGTTTCTGCACATATTCTTTTCCAAAGCTTTTCAAAAGAAAAAAAAATCAACAACAATGGAAAATTAAAGTTAGATTAACGAATTACTTGTTCTAAAAGGAATGATTATAGGAAATTACAGTGTAAAAGAAATCATACCTTGGAAGCCTCGCGACCAATGTAAAGCGACATCGTATGAGTGTGTGACAGCCAATGCCATATTACATCATAAACCTAACAGTTAACGACGACATCGCTCTTCACAAAATCAACAAAAACCAACCTTTATTTCTTCTAAATCCTAAATCGATATATCAAATCTTCCAAAGTCGGTTTTAATTTTTGAGTCGTACGATTAGCAAATCAATTCGTAAATCCCTTGAAATCGAGACAAATACGGTGAATTTCACAGCAAATCAGACTTTTCAAAAGATCGAACAAAATCGGAAAACAGAGATCGAAGAAATAATATTAAAATACTTAGAACTCGAGAATCAAAAGTTCGATTTCACTGATGGCTGCTCACGAAGAAAATTCTTTATATGATTTCGCTGAAACGCGAGTTGAACACGGAGCGACCGTTGAGAGAGAAGAAAGTGATTAAAAAGGGGGCTTTGGTTTTACGGCAGGCCATTAAACAGCCCTCAACTTTATAAATATTTCATTTTTCAACCCTCAAATTCTGAAATTAACATAAAGACCCTTTTTACAACCCTCTTTTGAGTTCAACTTAACGAGAGAAAAAAAAAAAGGTGAAAATGAGAATAAAATAAAAGAAATTGGTGTATCCGAGTTTCATTAAAATAAATAAGTGGAAGAAAATGGAATAACCACTTTCTTTCCTAACTTTACTTCCGATTTAGAAGGATTTGAAGAGAAATAGCAAAATATTTAATTTTCCTTTCATTTCTCTCCAACTAGAAATACAAAAGACAAATTTCTTTTCATTTCTTTTCTATTCTTTTCTCTCCTTACTTTTTTTACTTTTCTTTGCTAAAACTTGAAAACTATATATAGGGTGCAAACTAGCGAGCCTGGTGTTTCAATTCATAACAAAAATATTTGTTTTAATTTCATTTATTTGAGTTTATTAAGATGCATGAGGATTGAATGGTATATCAATTTGGTCTTAAAATATACATTTTTGATGAAGACCGAATTATAAAGTTCAATGGTCCATATCAAATTTTAATCTAGTTTATACTGCTTTTTTCAATAATATGAAACCAAAATCAATTTGGATTTAATTGATCGAATTGAATCAAATCGGTCCATTAAAATAAAAACCTCTAGTTATAAAGATATGTAGTGATGATACATGTTTCTAAAATATATGTAGGTACAATTGATGTTTACACAAAATAAGAAACTTAAAACATAGCCAACCAACGTAAGAATTATGTTCTTACAGTGACTTCTTATATTTCTAAACAAGATCATGTCATCCTAAAACCTATTTTCGATGAGTACTCAGATTTCTAAATAGAAAAAAGTCAATCAATGTAATGGCAAACATACCATGAGTCGTGTGATATACTAATTTAACAAAAAGAATCTTATAAACATGATCTCTAACCCAATCCAGTTCACTTCCTTAATTTACCGTATGGAACTATATCGAAAATGCAAGACGCGAATAGTGTAAGTTATATATTTCCTTGAGCAGTATCATTTGCTTTGTTTCGGTTTCATCATAATATATTTGCATACATTTTATGTAAACAATATAATAATGTCAGTCTTACATTCCAACGACAATAATATTTTATTTAACATAAATAATACAAGTTGTATCTATAAGTATTTTATTACATAAGCACGAAATAAAGTCATCAACCATCAATACATTTATCGTATAGGTTGTTGTACTTGTTTGTGTCTTTCTTACAGTCATCTTATGTACAAACTTAAAGATCTAGTATGTTCAAGAGTCATATTAAAGTGATATTGTTAATTAACATATGATACTAATTGGTCATACTAACAACAACTTGATACAATTGATTATTTATTATAAATTAATTTTAATAAATATTCAGTAAACACTTATAAACACTTACAATTAATTGGAAATTATTTATTTCATGTAAATATTAGTTTTTATTAGCAAGTAACATAATATATCATATTGTATGACTTATTAAGTCATGTACATTATTTTTTGGACTAGAAATACTCTTTTGTCTTTTAGCTAAAAGTTAAATTTTATATTTTATAAAGAGTTATAAGAATTTTACAAACTTCTCTTCTCTTTATATATATATATATATATATATATATATATATATATATATATATATATATATATATATATAAAGATTAGTTAGTTTCTAAGAAACAAGACATGATATTTTGAATATTATAAGGGAAAGTAAGCATGGCTTAAGAGTCATGAGAGACATGTAGACTTTAGGGTATGAAGTGCTTAAAGTGTTAAGAACTCTTGGGTAATGACTTAGCTATATGAAGGCTTTTATTCATTCATTTTTTTACTCACCAAAACCGTAGCTCCCTCATACTCTCTCATATTCTCTCTTGCAAATAAGTGTTAGAAGATTACTTGCTTGCATTTTTCTCTCTTTAACTCATATTTTGATATGGACTTAAAGCTTAAGAGTTTTCTTACAAAGACTAGCATCTTTACATCAAGTTGAGTTATTATTGGTGTCTCAAAGGTTCCACATTCTCTATCAACTTCCAAGCCTCCCAAGAGGACCCAAAGAACTACAAAAGTTGTTATTTTATTCATCTTCTTCTTTGGTTCTTGTCTTTCTTTCCAAACTTTGCAAGAAGATCCATGGTTGGTTATAAACTTGTTTTATGTTATTAAAAAAATCAAAGTCTTCCGTTTCTAAATCTCTTGTTTTTTACACTAATTTTTAAATAAAAACCAAACAATTGGTATCAGAGCCACCTTGCAAGTTTGGTTAGATTTTATGATTTTTGGAAATCTTAGTTTTTGGAGAATATGGATAACTTGTTTTTGTATAAAAATAAGTTCATACATATTTTCTTTGACAACTTCTTAATTTTTATTTTATATGACAAAAGCTTACATGCAATTTTTGTCACTTAAAGTTGTCTTAGTAAAACAAATGTTGTTTTATGTTTATATGTATTTTAGAGTACATAAACAAGCATTGGACCATTTGTGTAATATCCCAAAATTAGAGACCAAAAATTTCATTTTTAATTAAGTTATTATAAAACCATAAGTAATAAAACATCCATAATAACATCTCATGTCAAGAACCAAAGTAGAAATAATCAAAACATGTTATCATAAAACAATATCAGAGTGTAATCCCCAATATCTCATGTGCGGAAATATAGTGTGATGCGTCGCGATCGAGCCGACTCCTTTCCTTTGAAAACGAAGTACCTGAAACCAAAACTGAAAACCGTAAGCACAAAGCTTAGTGAGTTCCCCCATCATACCACATACCATACAGTACACATACTATCAGGCATATCCGGGTGCCCGACTTACCCCTTCGGTCCTACCGACAGGATGCTGTCGAGCATATCTGGGCGTTGGCCTCCCTTCGGTCTATTTCAATCGGATAACTGCCTAGCATATTTGGGTGTTGGCCTCCCCTTCGGTCTATTTCAACCGGATAACTGTCTAGCCTATCTGGGTGCTGGCCTCCCCTTCTGTCTATTTCAACCGGATAACGAGGACTATTTCACCCCTACCACTACCACATAAGTACTAGCATATAAACATATACATATACTGCCTAGCATATCTGGGTGCTAGCCTACCCCTTCGGCCCTATCGACCGGATGCGGGACTATTCCCTACTGTCACTATCACATAACATCATACCATGCTAGCACATAAAACATAACATAACATGCCAGACAATTATCACAAAGGCAATCATCCAATCAATCAACTCCTACTAGTGGGCCGACATTGTGGCCTTAGACCCACTTCTACTGGAAGGTAACTCACCTCACACTGTTGAAGTCCCGTTGAACCAACCCCAGCTGCTGGATGACAGGTTCCCGAGCTGTCAACATCAAAATAACACCCAATTAATAATTGGGTTCCAACACATAACTATAAGTCCATGCTTGGGGTAAAAGACTGCTTTACCCCAATCTTAGCTTGATCCAAGCCCAAGGCCCAATCCAAAGGCCCAACATTCAACTATGAGTCAAAGCCCAACATATGGCCCAATTTTCCAAATTGGGCCCAAAACTTTACATGGCCTTATTCTAAAGCCTAACCAAAAAGTCCAGTCCAAACATTTGGCATTTCTAATGGCCCAATATCATATAATCATAAGGGCCCAAACTATGGCCCGTCTATGGCCCAATTTTCCAAATTGGGCCCCAACCCCCTACATGGGCCTTACCTTAAAGCCCATTAAGTTATTCTAGTCCATTTGATTGTTCTTGGATGGCCTAATATTGGCCCAATCACCAAATCCCAATAGAAAGGCCCAACTCAAGGCCCAATTAAAAATTAGGGTTTCTTACATGAAATGATGATTAGGCTTAAGTGTTCCTACTTAACCCATTAATGACTTAATCCATCAAGTCCAATATTGCTTTAGGTTGATTGCAAATTATTATTAATTAATATATTAAGTTTAGTGAATAATTCAAGTGCGGGTCCCGATCAAATTCCCAAAATTAGGGTTTCACATGAAATGACAACTAGGGTTAAGTGTTTCTCACTTAACCCATTAAGGACTTAATCCATTAAGTCCATCACTCTTCTAAATAAATCATATGGTGTGATTAGGCTTAATACACAATTCCATTTCAAATGGCCCAAATGTGGGTCCCGATAAGTCCAAGCCCATAAATCCAATATTAGGGTTTTCTAAACCCTAATTAGGGTTTCCAACCCCATCTTAGCCCAATAGGCCCAATAGCTAGGTATTTTGATCAATTAAGGTTCATTAGGCCCATTAGGGTTTTATTCCCTTGTCCAAACATCCCAAATGAGTCACGACACAAACGAGGCACACCGCCACCCGACACGGCGGCCGGTGGCGGCAGAAGGCGGCAGCCACCACCCTACGGTGGTGGTTTGAGCATCTTTCCATTATTCTTCTTTCTAGTTACATTTTACAATGCTAAACTCCAATAATCACACACACACACACACACACACACACTAATACAAATACATATAGACAACAACCTAGTGGCCGGCGGTGGCACGTGGTGGTGGTGGCCTTCTTGGTTTTCCAGCCACACAAAACTCACACACATTCACTTCATAATATACTCCATCGGAAAAATAAACCCAACACCAACCTATGGTGGGCGGCGACGACAGAAGGTAGAAGGACTGGCGGCAGGCGGCGGTGATTTGCGATGACAGCAGCTCCTCGGCGACAGTCTGCAACGGCTGAAGTAGCGACTCGAGTAACAGAATCGACCCATGCAGCGGCGGTGCTCGTAACTGAGAAACGGAGACCACCGTGAACGAAGCCACGCCGGCAGCAAGAAATAAAGAAGAGAGGTGGCGTGAGATGGCGGACAACGGCAACTATATCTTCACCGTCTCAGCGCAACAGGGCAGCAAATCTCGGTGGACCCTGTCGTTCATGGTGTCGCCGGCAGCAATGAAACTTCGACGAAGCAGCAACGTCTGGAGGCAGTCTTCCTCCCTTATTCGGCCTCCGATGTTGACGGTGACGAGGGCTACCCGATGATGCTAGGCGGCCGGAAAAACGAACGAAGTAGATGATGGCGGCACCGGATCGGAGATGAATAAGGAGGTGAATTGTGGCGGCTGGAGAGAGGTGGGGTGACGGCTGCAACATAAGGGGGTTTTAGGGTTAGGGTTTGACCGATAATGAGGTTATATACCCGGTTATGAGCATCTATCCCATAATCACATTAACAACCCCTCAATCCTAATTCATTTCAAATTCAGTCAGTAATTTACCCTTTAAACCCCATCTTCTGAAATCCTTACAAATAAGGTTTGGAATTTACCAACCAGCCCCTAAGCTTCCAAAATCTCTTCAATTGAGTCCCAATAATTCACCAATTAGTCCCTTCCTTCATAAATATTCACGAAACTAACCCGAAACTTACATTTTAATCCTCGACTTCTAAAAATATCTACATAATAAATCCCGGATAATCCAATTTATAACATTTGGCTCCCAGAACCAACATCTCACCGAACATTATGAATTTTAGGGCTACTACTCTTTCATAAATTTTATCTATTTATCTATTAAATAAACAGGGTGTTACAACTCTCCCCCACTTAAATTAGATTTTGTCCTCGAAATCATTCCTTACCATTTGTTACACGCCCAACCACTCTAGTGACATGGTCACCATCCTGGGCACCTCCTAGCCTTTCCAAGGCAACCCAAATCATCCCTCGCAAGGTTCTAAAACTAGAAAATAAACGAACCCTTGCAGCAAACACATCTAAGAAGTCTGAAATCTGCGATCTCGAGGTGGTCTGAATCCCTGACAGACCACTCATACTGAATCATCATCGACGAATCCAGTCTGTTTATCCCACAACTGTCTACTCAACTTCTGATAGCTCGAGGTTCTCACTATAAAACAGGATCACAGGCCTAATTATCCCTGCAGATCACTTATACTTGGTCAAGACTCAGTTAATCTCGATGTGAGTGACTTGTCACTTCCCGGCCAACCAGCTATTCCGTTCGTACTTGCAACCTAAAACACAAATACTAATACTGCCCAAACGCTAAAACTACCTGAAGCGCTAAACTGCCTGAAATAGCATGCTACCACACGACTGCTTTCTAAAATATACCGAGACATGCCTGGTCTCAATTCGTTCTCCAATCATCTGAAATATCGGGTCCCAACCCGATTACGGAGCCAAAAGAGTCACACGCAGTCGCTCCATGCAACTTCTGAACGAAATCCTTGTCTGTCAATAGTTGTTATTAGTTATCATGCCATTGAGGCTCTAATAAACTTCTGATCTAACTGATCGGGTCCATACATCGAGTCCTGACGTCACCGAAATCCACGACTAAAAGTGATTGCTACCTGACCAATGGTAGACTTATATCACAAATGGCCTCATACGGTCCATTGCTTTCCTGACCTCATAATTGTAGTGGCGTTCCTACAGTCTTATCACTGGCTCAGCCAGATCTAATCCATCTGGGAAATTCTGAAATCCATTCCGTGGATTTCCATATCTTTATTGTTACACCCGAACTGGTGGGTACTCCTGTTCCTTCCGCGTCCTAACAACGCGCTCATGATAGCTACCAACCTAGCGAGTGCTACGGCTACACCCGCAGACTTACAACACTTTCCATACTATCTGATCGCTAGTGAATGCTACGGCTACCCTCGCAGTCTTACAACATTTTCCATACCGGTCAAACACGCACTCGACCTTGTTGGATTAATGTCTAAGTCCATAACTATATTTGGTATGTACTTGACCCGACCCGGCATGGTCCATTTGGGTTGCACTTCACCGGCACAATTTATATGGATAGTCTTTTGAGAATAGTATATTTATGATTTATATTAATATATTATAAGTTCTAATATATTAATATGGAATCATATTATTTAATTAGTATTGATCAAGAATTAATTTAGAATTAATTAAGTGATCAAAAAGAACTAATTAAATATGGACTCTTATATATATGGAATGGGCCAAGTTCATTTAGGTTGGGCTAAGCTTTCATGGAGCTTTTAACCCATGGATCCTATGTAAATGAAAGGTCATGGGTATTAGGGTTTACATGGATGTAACCCTAATCCTCCATAATATATAAAGGGGTCCTTGGCTCACAAAATTGGCACAAGTGTGTGAAAATAAGAGTGGGCCGATTTTAGTGTGCATACATATTCTCTCAAGTTCTTCCAAGGTGTTTTGGTGATTTGTGATTCCATTTGAGGCTTCCACACTATTGGGGCTAAGCTCTTAAAGCTTGAAGACATCAAGCTACATCAAAAGGTATGTCATCTAACTAGAACTTTGTAGTATAGGTGCTTCATAATATGCTAGTTAGGATGAAACCTTGGAATAGTTAATATTTGCATGTATAATAGAGAAAACATAGATCCAAGGTTTATAGGGTTGCATGTACACCATAGGAGTGTTAGAATGCTCAAAACCCAACAGTGGTATTAGAGCCATGGGTTGTTTTCTGTTATATTGATGCAAATGTTTTATTTTCAAGTTGAAAAAAAAAAGGAAAAAAAAACATGACGTTTGTCAAATTTTAAGATAATTACTTGTTTTTGTGAAAAACTAATTATTTGTAAAATTTGAATCATTTGCTATATGAGTTGAATTAGGTCAAATTTAGTAAAAGATAAAATGATATGATTATTTTATTAGTTTTAAAAGTTTGATCTAAAGAGTTTTTTGAAACCTCCATAAGTTATGGATATGAAAAGGGTTTTAAAAAAAATTGATTCAAAGTTTTTTATGGAGTTACAAAACTTGGTCTTAATGTTTTAAAGAATTCCATAACTTGTTCTTAA
Organism: Lactuca virosa; assembly: GCF_052849685.1. Taxonomy (NCBI): domain Eukaryota; kingdom Viridiplantae; phylum Streptophyta; class Magnoliopsida; order Asterales; family Asteraceae; genus Lactuca; species Lactuca virosa. The sequence goes on from NC_136433.1 coordinate 116,574,651, forward strand.
GTTATGGAACATGAAAAGTTTCATCATAAAACAAGTATTTAACTCCATAAGTTATGGAATCCAAAAGTTTTCAAGAGTTACAAAACTTGCCCTCAACTTTTGGAATTTGGAAAAAGTTTTTTATGATAAAAAAAAAGAATTGAATTCTAAAACTCTTGGGTTCATAACTTAAACAATTAATTAAATGGTTTTAATTTTGAATTTAATAATTGGAATTATGATGTTTTTTCTGAATAATTCAATTAACTCTTATGGACTTTATTAATAGATAATTAAAGTGTTTAATTAAAAGAGAATTAATAATTCCATAATGACATGGTTTAAATTTAATTAAATTAAGAGTATAGTTTAATTAATAGATTAAACCACCAAGTATTTTAAATGTCTAAAATACACCCTTATACTATTATAATATTAAAAGTTTAATATATTATATGTATAAGAGCAAGTCGTCTTACCATTAGTAGGCATCATTCACGAAGCCGGTCTATAAGGGGGGTATAAGGTTACTGCCTATAAAATGGCAGTTTAATGGGTGTTCACTCTCACCCACCGCTTCCTTGACTGGTGGAGGGTCGTTAGCCGAACAGGTAGGACAAGGACTATAATTCTCCCTTCATTATAAGTATAATGATAAATACTAAGTAACTAAACACTTATAAACTCCCAATCTTAGTTACTTAGGAAAATGTGAATAAGGTGCTAATCCATGAAATTACACTTTGCACTTTGTTTAAGCTGTTAGTGGAGCGTGTGTGGTTAACCGGCACACTAACCTGGACTTAACAAGGTAGGCAAAGGGTAACTTAATGTTTATCATAGTATCGTTGGAGCGTGTATGGTTAACCGACACATCGATTGAGGGGTAAATATTAAGGGTACCAAGTATATTTGCATGGTTACTTCACGCCTTGTTTTGTGATCCTCGGCATCCCAGTCACAAAACCTGAAGGGCACACTCGAGATTGAAACATGCCATTGAAAAGTTCAATGAATCTCAAAAGAATCTAGGAGTTTCAAAACCAATTAAAACCTAATAATACATTTCGTTTATCTTGGTGGAAATTGGTGAATCGTCATTCACCTACCTTCAAATATTTTATAGCTTGGATTACGGCATCCCTCTTCCAAGTTATAAAATAGTTTGTTGGGTCCTAGCCTTAATATATCATATTGGGTGTTATATTAAGGACTTAAATCAACTTTACGTGAATTTCTCTCATTGTTGATGTCTGGTTTAGACAACAATGATCTTCCCAAACCAAGCTTTCCTAATGAATATGACTTCCCGAGTTTGGCTCATGGAAGTCATACTTCTCTTCCTCCACCTCCTCCAATTTTTCTCCCTAACCCACAAGTTCAAGGTCACTCAAGCCCTAATGGCAAGCAAGGTCTATGTGTGATCACATCTTAGAGATGAAGTCACATATTGACAAGCCGGGAGAGTTGGGTGTCAAAGTCTTGAGAAAGTTGGATGTTCAATCACTTTCTAAGTCACATGAACCTTAATGATCATATCTATTTGCTTGGTGCTGCTGAATCAGCAATGATTTGGAACGATAGTAAAGCAAATTTGATTAGAAGATCAACTTCCCAAAAACTTTATGGACAGTGACAATGGTGACACTGGAAATCCAGAAAAAGCATTCTCTTCCCAATGGAAAGGGATTGGCCATAGTCAACCCGGTTGACCAAATGGTAAAGAGAAAGGCTAAGTCTGAGATAGTCTCATTACCAAAGGGTCCATATGTTTATTTTGCCAAAGGAAGGGGCGTTGATTGCAAAGCTGCCAAATTTACCTAATGATGTTAAAGTCAATAAGTTTGATTCTACATCAGGTAGAGCCCATTATCTAACTCTGTTAAGTTCTATTCTGAGATCCTCATTACATGACGTGACTGGGTCACATGTTGATGTTTTAAGAATCAAAGAATAGAGAGAAATCTTAAAGGAAGTATATGCTGATTCTGATCGCGAAGGTGGATTTCGATCGCATCAGAATTTTGAGCAGTTGCTTAAGAAGTTATGATATATTGCTAAGGAATAGATAACAACAATTTTCCATGTGGATTGTAAGGATAAGTTTTTCCGCAAAGTTTTAAAATAAAAGAAAATTGTTTAATTTTATTTATTTGAAGTATCCTTACAATGGCATTTGTGGAAAATTGTTGCTTATATGATTCCACTGACAGCAATATTGGAAAATGGATTTGATTCTTTCATTTGTGGTAGTGTCTAAATTTACCAAATCAGGAAAGTTCCTCATCGCCCAAGTTTCAATTGGACCGAAACTTGGAATCATGCAAGTTGAATAGTATGATGAATGAGAACTTTCAAGCATTGGAAAATCAAGACTAATTACTTGTTCACATGGATGTGTGAGTCAAGTGAAGGACTAAAGGGATCGAGTACACATTCTTGTGCACTGGTCATGTCCACCACAAAGCTCGTTAAGACTATTTGATTTACTAAAGTTTAGTAAATATGGTTATACTTACAAGTTTAAGTATAATTCTGAAACATTGGAAAAGTCTCAATGTATGGCAGAACGAATGGGAAGAATCAAATTAGGCAGAAAGATAAAAGTTTCTCAAATATGAAAAGATGGGAGAGTACTTTAGTATCATGTTTGTGATCATCTTAATGATTTAGAAATCATATCACAATTAGTCCTCTAAAGGTCATCTTAGTGCATTCTTATGACTAAGAAGAGGAGTCATGAATTGTTGAAATGGTTAGATCAGGAAGATGAGTCATACTTCGTTCCAAAACAATTCTTAGAGTCATACTCCAAGATTGTAACTTGAGTGACATATCTTAAAGAAAGGTTTAAAACACTTGTCAAATGTAAGAGTAAAAGTGTCCTACTCTTGTACATTTGAAATTGGTAAGTTGTGATGTTTTGGATAAAACAAAGACCAACTAAGGCCAATTGTGTGAAGTGTTTGTCTTGATAAAGAATCTGTACTATCTCTTGAATATTTGGCAAGATAGTCTTATATGTCAAGAGGATAGTGGGAGTCTTAAAGATCCTAAAAAGAATTTCAAGAACTAATCAAGAATAAAACCTGAGGTTCTTCACTAGCACACGACTTGAGGTTTATAACCTATCGTGTTGACATATTCTGTGCCCATTCCAGTTAAAGTTGGCTTTGCATAGGAGTTCTAAAAGTTCTCAATTGGTTGCATAACAACTTGGAAGCAATGGCAGGCCCTGTACTGCCAGGTGGCAAGAAGTTAAGATTGCATAAGTTCAGTCCATATGAGTTTGGATTTGTCATTATCCTTGTCTTGTGACTATGGTTTCGACGATTCACATGGATAAGAACACATACACCATAAAATCTAAGGGTCATAAGGTTTCTCTCCGATTCATGAAAATGATGGTGAGGAAACACTTCCACCAAGTAGATTTGAAGCAGATGGCAAAAGGTCTAAACAATTGAGACTATGATTACGACATCCCTTTTCATAGTTCTGAAATTGTTTAGACACACATGCATGCTATCTAAGGAAAGGTGTATGATTTCGATAAAGTTTTATCAAAGCATCTCGTATCAGAAATCTGAACTTTGGTAAGAAAGTCAATAAAGTATTGATTTCTAGAAGTCCAGCTGATTTCTGAGTACATGTCAAAGCTAGTGGGAGCATATGTGTTATGCTAATAATCATCATGTTAGTGGGAGCATGATAATTATTGTTAGTGTTGCAAGTTAGCAATGTTAATTATAGAAAACAAAAGTTTCAATTCGTGAGGCTGCAGGGATTGAAAAAGTTGTTTTGCTATAATTAAGGGAGAGGATATACTTCATTTCAGTTCTAAAGGCTTAGATTGAGACCTTAATCATCTTTAGTCAAGAATATATATATGAATTTCATGTTGGATTGGTTCAACTTAAGGAAATTCTATATATTGCGTTCTCAAAATTCGATTATGATTACGGCATCCCTCTTCATAGTCAAATTTTGAAAACATGGCAAATAAAAATATTGTAGCAAAAGACTGGTCTAGAATCATGTCTTTATGTGAGACATCATGAATCGTGTACCATTTGATTTGGGTACAGGATCGATTGCATGTGCTATAATATTTGTCATTTCTAAATTTTTCCAAATGCCCAGAGGCATTAAGAAGGGAAAAGGTCTAGAATTGGATATGACTAAAATGATTAAGCAATTGTCGAGGACAATCTGAGGTTTACCAAAGATTGGTTGCTCAGGGACAGTTGGAAGTATAGTGCTAATTTTAGAAGGACCATATTGACATATTCTGAAAAGAGGCATCTCTTATTCAGAAGTGATAGTCAAAATGAGAATATGGAGTTGTCTCCATAGGTGGAAGTTATCTGTGTAAGATTAGAAAACTTAATGCAAGAAGCATGTCCAAAGCAATGTACTTTGAATATGAGACTTAGTTTCCATGGAGTTGATCTCCATTGGAATACCTTATAATGACTGTTGACAAGTCTTTGTGACTTTGTACATATTCATTACAGGAGGGTCAGTGCATATAAGTTTAAAATCTAAACAGATTTCGATAAATGATAGGAATTTGAAATTCTCACATTTTTCGATAAGGATTTGGGAGTGTGAAATTAGAATCATTGAAATTATGTTCAATTGGTTTATTTCACAAAGTATCATAGACAAACATAGAGTGCATACTTGGTGTATGGCAAAGCTATTGTTTAAGAAAAACATAGTGTATATGCTTGGAGCATGGGACAACTAGTGTTTTTAATTCAAGTATAAAGTTGATAAAACCAAAACAATGAATAATGAGTAATCAGTATGGTGATAAATAAAAGTGTTTATTTATATTCATAGGGTTTGATACCATATTTGATTCATTTATTCTTGTGTTTCACTTTGCATGTTTTGACTTCCAGAATAACTAAGTCGCTCTTCCTGAATGATTAAGTTATTCAAACCATCCACAGTCGGTCATATATTGGAAGTAGATATGAATCAAGACTGTCATGGGTTGGTTTGTAGAGGTCCAAGTTGGTGGACAAAGTGGTGCTACAGCACTCATGAGTGCTCATAAGTTCTGAGTATTGGATTCAACCCGCGCTCATTTGAATCACTTCATGGATTTTATCACGAGTGATCATGAGACGATAATATCTTATACTCTTCAAACCTAGAGATATGAGTTGTTACTATGAGTTGGTTATACATTGATTGCACGAAAACGCATTTGGTAACTCGATGTTATAAAACGTGCCTTTGTGTATGATTCAACAAGTAGTAGAACAAGCCATATGAGTCGAAGTTTATCCATTCCTTTTACCTTCGGGATAAAAGCGATATCTGTGGGCCCCTCGATGATTTAGCGATGACACATGTGAGTGCTTGGCTAAGAGCTACGATTGACAAGGTCAGAGTTCGACAGCGGCTTTAAGAGCTACGATTGCCAATTAGGTTTTGAAGTCATACTCAATAATAGTTTTAGACTTATCCAAGTGGGAGACTGTTGAATTAATGTCTAAGTCCATAACTATATTTGGTATGTACTTGACCCGACCCGGCATGGTCCATTTGGGTTGCACTTCACCGGCACAATTTATATGGATAGTCTTTTGAGAATAGTATATTTATGATTTATATTAATATATTATAAGTTCTAATATATTAATATGGAATCATATTATTTAATTAGTATTGATCAAGAATTAATTTAGAATTAATTAAGTGATCAAAAGGAACTAATTAAATATGGACTCTTATATATATGGAATGGGCCAAGTTCATTTAGGTTGGGCTAAGCTTTCATGGAGCTTTTAACCCATGGATCCTATGTAAATGAAAGGTCATGGGTATTAGGGTTTACATGGATGTAACCCTAATCCTCCATAATATATAAAGGGGTCCTTGGCTCACAAAATTGGCACAAGTGTGTGAAAATAAGAGTGGGCCGATTTTAGTGTGCATACATATTCTCTCAAGTTCTTCCAAGGTGTTTTGGTGATTTGTGATTCCATTTGAGGCTTCCACACTATTGGGGCTAAGCTCTTAAAGCTTGAAGACATCAAGCTACATCAAAAGGTATGTCATCTAACTAGAACTTTGTAGTATAGGTGCTTCATAATATGCTAGTTAGGATGAAACCTTGGAATAGTTAATATTTGCATGTATAATAGAGAAAACATAGATCCAAGGTTTATAGGGTTGCATGTACACCATAGGAGTGTTAGAATGCTCAAAACCCAACAGACCTAACACACAACTAAACTTGAGTCCCAACCGGAGCTCTAACCCGATTCCCGAAACCTGCTATTTGAGAGTCTCAAAGGCTGTCTGCTGCTCAGGCCCCCAACGAAGGCCACCGACTTCTTGGTCAGTCGGTTCAAGGGAACTGCAATCTCGGAGAAGTCTTGTATAAATCTCCGGTAATAAGCCGCTAGACCCAGGAAACTTCGAATCTCAGTTGTAGACCTCGGAATCTCCCACTGCATCTCGGCCTCTATCTTGGCCGGATCGACCAGAATACTCTTCTGGTTGACAAGGTACCCAAGAGATTGCACCTCGCGCAACCAGAACTCACATTTGGAGAACTTTACAGAAAGTCTCTCCCCCACTTAGATTCGACTAAGTCTTCACGGTACGTAAGAATTGAAGGATTCCCAATCCTTCTTACTTGCTAATAATACACTGCCGACAATCTGAGCTTACCAATGCTAACGATCAATTACCAGTCAAACCTTAAGATCGGCCCATCCTCTGAAATCTCAAAGAGTACTCTTTAAATCTGGTCCAGTCTGACACCTTAGTCCATCTACCATTCTGTCAACTGAAGGCCTTAATCCTCACTCTGGCTGACTAATCCTCATTCCCACTTCCAACCTTGTAGCACCACTGAACTCTAACCGAACACAGCCCATACGAAAATATAATTCTCTTGAACATCCAATGACCAACCACTTATGCATATAACACCCGCAACTGACATTACCATCTTCACGCTACCGGTCCTTTCCTAGAAACAGTAGTGCCTTGAACTCCCAAGTTCTTCTGTAGACAGCTAACGACCATACCCTAAACAATGATAGAACCACTGAACTCTGACTTCACTGGAGAACTATCGCTCTAATCCTGACTCAATATTCTCTGAATAACACTCCTACAAAGAACCCGAAAAAGATCCGGGATGAGAACAGTACATACGGAATCCACTCCGCAAGATACATCCGTCTGTAGGTTCATCAAGGACTTTTCGGCATGCAGGATGGCATATATGATCCTTAATAACCCAGAAACTAACAGAAAACCGACCCGAGATCCGACTTATCCAAACTCACTCACAATTCCAAAGCGATACGCATTCCCAACATCCATCTAGCAGTAGTAGAAGATGACATACCCGCAACATCTGGAGGAATCCTGATCACCTTCTGCTGACATAACCGACCCCGCTACACTGTAGCAGCCTAAACCCTTGGAGCAACAAACTCCCTTGTGCACTTTCTTGTACGTGATGCACTGACTCCGGCCCTGCTGGCCTTTCACCCGATGATCAGAAATCATGGGTCTCTTCCCGGGACCCTCTACTATACGCTCCTAGCACGACCCTCTCTTCCCAGGGCGCTCCAAACCAATCTCGCATCTACAAACTCTTGGAAGTCATATCCTTCAGGGTCTGATACCCTGTCACACTCACTAGCTCACTTGTCAATGGCCAAGCTGCAACAACTGGAACATCCTCTGTCCCCAAACCGGGTCACAAACTCCTCCCAGAAGCTTCTTAGATTCTCCAAGACTCTCACTGATTCGAGTATGGATCCTATGCTTTCAGTAGTACGGGCCCAATACTACCTTCCACACCCATCCATACTTTCCTCAGCAATCATCCTGAATCCTCCAAGTCACTTCCTCAAACTGGTACACCCAAGTCTTACTGAACCTCACTACTAACTCACTGGGACATATCCTAGGCTTTCCTAGGTTCCTGTACCCACCCAGTCCTCAACTGCTAAAGGATTACCAGTAATGTCAACTAGCTACCTCATGAATATAGCCACACGCAACAGAGATCAGATAATCCTTTGAGTAAAAGACCCATCCTTAGAACGGTTGGACTCAAACAAGAGCCGCGCAATAGGGTCAAATCTATCACTCTGAGATTATCCAGCCTGTGCTACATGTGACTTAGCATATTCACTTAATAGCTAGCTCACATTACTAAGAATCCTACAAAGCACAAAGCAAGCAGCATTCAGACAATGGAAAATCTAACCATCATATTCCAATCAAACCATTCTATCCACTAATCAGGAATCTGTACATGCAATTCAAAGGCTCATACAATCAGACATAACCTAAACAGGTTATCCTATCACTGATTGATCAGTACTAGCATACAAGTCTACAAGCACATATAATAGGCATATAAGGCATCCTCCTAGATCCTTAGCCCTAATCTAGCATGCAGTTATCATAATCATATCATAACATAACATATCACAACATGTATAGGTATCTTGGGGAAAACTTACTTGAGCTCGGCTGATTGCACACATCACACACTTCGTTCTTTCAAAGTTCTTTTTTCTTTTCAAACTCCTTTTATAAAATGATTTTACTTTTGAAAAATTTTCATACCAAACCCTTAGTTTGAGTCCAGACACACCCGAAAGTATGTGCGAATCCCTCAAACCAAGGCTCTGATACCAACTTGTAACATCCAAAAATTAGAGACCAAAAATTTCGTTTTTAATTAAGTTATTATAAAACCATAAGTAATAAAACATCCATAATAACATCTCATGTCAAGAACCAAAGTAGAAATAATCAAAACATGTTATCATAAAACAATATCAGAGTGTAATCCCCAAGATCTCATGTGCGGAAATATAGTGTGATACCACATACCATACAGTACACATACTATTAGGCATATCCGGGTGCCCGACTTACCCCTTCGGTCCTACCAACCGGATATTGTTGAGCATATCTGGGTGCTGGCCTCCCCTTCGGTCTATTTCAACCGGATAACTGCCTAGCATATCTGGGTGCTGGCCTCCCCTTCGGTCTATTTCAACCGGATAATTGCCTAGCATATCTGGGTGTTGGCCTCCCCTTCAGTCTATTTCAACCGGATGACGAGGACTATTTCACCCCTACCACTACCACATAAGTACTAGCATATAAGCATATACATATACTGCCTAGCATATCTAGGTGCTAGCCTACCCCTTCGGCCCTATCGACTGGATGCGGGACTATTCCCTACCGTCACTATCACATAACATCATCCCATGCTAGCACATAAAACATAACATAACATTTCAAACAATTATCACAAAGATAATCAGCCAATCAATCAACTACTACTAGTGGGCCGGCATTGTGGCCTTAGTGTAACGCCCGCAGATTCGGGCTAGTCAATTTAGAGACAATAAACATCAAAAATGAGTTTTGATGGAAGATTATTTAGAAGGAGTAATCTTAACCAAATGGTAGTATATGTTACAAGGGTTCCATACATATAAAGAACGTCGGAATCCGAGTTATAACGAAGAAGTTATGGCCCGTCGAAGTTTTTCGGCAAAACCGGCATGGCACCGGGAGACGTAAATAGTGAATTTACGATGGAGGACTTTTTAGCCTTAGAAATCTAAGCAAAAATTTGTAGTATACGTTAAACCGAGAACATACAAAAAAAAAGAACGCCCAAATCTGACTTCGTATGAGGAAGTTATGAATTTTCTAAGATTTGGCATAGCAGTGCACGACCCGAAACTCGAATTTTAGATCGAGAGGTTTTTGGCCAACGCGACCTAAATGAGAATTAAAGATCTCATTAATAGGAACTCAACGGTAAAATGACAGACGAAAACGGAATCTGTATGTAGAAGTTATGAGTTTTACGCGGACATTTAACAATATAATCTCCTCGTACTGTTAAATTTAAGATCAGTCGAGAATTAGCCAACGAAGTTAAAATGAAAGTTGTAGATCTTGTTTTTACCTACGTGTGGATATAAAGAACGTCGAAAACGGAGCTCGTATGCGAAAGTTACGGGGTTTAGAAGTCGGCAGAGTGCTGCTGCAAAAAGGGTGACGTGGCACAATCTTGGCCATTGCTTTCTCCCTAAGGCTTGCCACTAGATGGTGACATGTGGCACTAATTTCAGCCATATTTCACCCTATAAATACAACCCCTTCCACCCTCATTTCTTCACACCTCCACCCTTCTCTCTCTACTCTCTCTCTAAACCTCCCAAAACTCCCCTAGCGCTAGAAGAACGCCTCGGAGCGCTCGACGGCTCCGAGAAGAAGAGCTTTCAGCTCGGAAGTTCTGCCCCTGCAGAGCGCGGCTTCTAGCCAAACCCCCTCGTAGGTAAGATACGCCTACCCAATTTTTAATATAGCTTTTATTTAAATATAGTAACGTTATTAGGACCTTATAATAATTATTTGAGCTATTATTACGGGTTATATAAGTGTCGTTTTAATATCTTTTTAACCACTCGCGGTACGGGGAATCCGGTTTGAAGGGCCGCCTGTGTTGTTGGATTTCAGAAGTGCTATATGCCAAAATGATCATGCTCTCGGGTGTTTCATGTCTGACCCATGTCTGTACATAGTGGGCGAAGAGTATTGTTTAAACGCTTATATAAGAGTAATAATAGTTAGACTATTAATTAGTCTCGTTGAACATTAGATTAAACTCTAGTGGAAATGATACTAGGTTTTGTCAACGGAAATTCGTTTTAAAGTAAACGAAGTGCTGTCCGAGTACCGAGTCACCACCATTGCAGGTGAGTGCATAGTTACTTTCATCTTACACATAGATATGAAGTATTTTATATAAATTACGTGGTATGTGTGCATATTATTTGAATACTTGCTTTCTATGCTGGATGAACGATTTTATACATGTTTTAAATAATTTAAAATGTATATGTATTTTACATCTACGAATATGTTGGGTAAAACATGGGTAGAGGAATGATGAGAGATGAAAGATGATATGAGTGAACATTGGCAGCTATAGACTTAGTGCCTAACAAATAACATCGACAACTATGGACTTAGTGCCTATAGAATAAACATTGGTAGCTATGGACTTAGTACCTGTTAAATAAACGTTGGTAGCTATGGATTTAGTACCTATTAGCTGACCACCGGTAGCTATGGATTTAGTACCCGATGAATGAACTTTAGCAGCTATGGAATTAGTTCTTTACGAACAAGCATTGCTAGCTATGGACTTAGTGCCTATCATATAAACCCTGGAAGCAATGGGCTTCGAAATGAACGAATGCAGGATAGATGATTCTTAGGGTAGATCCTTAAGAGTAAGGAAGATAATGGGGATGGGTAATTGGGTTGTTTGTTTGATGTTTAAACATAATAATTAAATTATTGTGGGTTGAATACCCTATGTACTCACCAGGTTTCCCACCCTGACCCACTCAAGCTTATTTGTATCATAGGTGTCGATATGAAGCTACTTTACACTGAGGGATTTAAAAGAGATGTAGATCACTAGTGTAAATGAATGTAAGTTCTGTTTATGCTTATGTTTCTGTATTGACGATGACATCCCAAATGTTTTAAAATGGATAAAAATACATTTCTTCGGAAATGCTTTGATAACGTATTTATCATGTTTTTATGGGAACAAATTCCGCAACATTTTTATTAAAAGAGGTACTCTGATTTTTATAAAGCATAAACAAAATTTGTCTTTTCTGGCCGTGAAAAAATGGAGATGTCACAGTTGGTATCAGAGCATTAATTTAAACGAACTAGGAATAATGATTTATTTCTAGACTTAAACTTAGAATGCTAAGCGATGATCGTGAGGAATGTGTCTAATATATTTTAGGAAGTACGCCTGAATAGACATAAGCACTAGCTTAATTAGGGAAGATGCCTAAGATGCTTTTATGTGCTTAATAATTTGTGATGCTATATGCTGTCGTTTGATCGGATCTATGGTCTGTTGCCGACCGGATCTGGAAATTTTATGTGTTCAGATTTCTAAACGTTTAATTACGATATTAGAACTGACATATAATTTTTCGAGGTAATAAGGAGGAATACGCGTCTAAACCTTCCTCTATCTTTATTCTCGTCTCAATACACCAAACGATTGCTTTGGTGTACATAACATCATGGTGACGACTCGTAGCGAATCAAATAAATGGAGGAAATTATAAGGCTTACGATAGTGAATGATACCTATCGGAAGATATCGTAAGAGTGGTATCTTGCTTTTAGAATACGTTTGATAAAATAACGTTATGTATAGAGGAGTATGGTACGTACGAATGTACACATTTGATTGGCAGGATGATAGAACGATGGTGTAATTCCTAAAGTTGTCCTATCGTCTGATGTTTCCATCACCAACCGAGTTGAAGCAGAAGTGTTGTTGAAGATATGCATGGAAGAAGTCCTAGTAGAGTCTAGGGAAATATTTATGATTATTTGGACACATTCGTATATGTTAAATTGTTTTGTGCTTTTAAGAAATAAGAACTTGGGGACTGCGAGACAATACTTGGGACGAGTATGAGTAGGTGTGAATGGTAGTAGAGGCCTATACTACCGGAAGCACATGACTCACGCTTGGATCAGGGAAAGTCACAAGGTTACCAAGGAGCTAGTAAAGGATTTCGTTTTATTCAAGTATGTCGTTACCATCATTTCGGTAATGACTAAGAAGATGATTGTTATTCCGACCCTAGTGGTCATATCAAATTGAGTCCGACTACGCTGAGTATGTTATGTGGTTCAGAGAATCAAGTTCGATGTAGCATCTGACTTCAGAAGGAATATTGAAATAAAAAGCGATCAGTAGAGGTATCGCGAAAAGTTGCTTGTAGCTAGAAATGCTACCTTTTAAGATGAGATTAGAACATGAACGAAAGTATAGTTTGTTCTGGAAGACTCTAAGAAACCTGAGTCTAAGCGTTGCAACATACGATGATAGGTCATTAGAATATGACAAATCATTCCGTTGTAGTAATAATAATAAAAACTTATCTTAAGTTCATATCCAGTGAGCATCGAGATTGTGACTTGAAGGTCATAATTTGGAGTCTAACGTGAGATAGGGAGCAAGTGCAAGATCGAGCATGGCCTGCAGTCGAGAAGTCCAAGAATTAGATACTCATTCGAAGGAACATATAAGTTACGCTTATTACCTAGGATAAAGAGATAACGTACGGAGTCATTATACAACCCTGTTTCGATGATGATTTCGGGACGTAATCATCCTAAGGGGGAGATAATTGTAACGCCCGCAGATTCGGACTAGTCGATTTAGAGACAATAAGCATCAAAAATGAGTTTTGATGGAAAATTATTTAGAAGGAGTAATCTTAACCAAATGGTAGTATATTTTACAAGGGTTCCGTACATATAAAGAACGCCGGAATCCGAGTTATAACGAAGAAGTTATGGCCCGTCGAAGTTTTTCGGCAAAACCGACATGGCACCGGGAGACGTAAATAGTGAATTTACGATGGAGGACTTTTTAGCCTTAGAAATCTAAGCAAAAATTTGTAGTATACGTTAAACCGAGAACATACAAAAAAAGAACACCCAAATCTGACTTCGTATGAGGAAGTTATGAATTTTCTAAGATTTGGCATAGCAGTGCACGACCCAAAACTCGAATTTTAGATCGAGCGGTTTTTGGCCAACGCGACCTAAATGAGAATTAAATATCTCATTAATAGGAACTCAACGGTAAAATGACAGACGAAAACGAAGTCCGTATGTAGAAGTTATGAATTTTACGCGGACATTTAACAATATAATCTCCTCGTACAGTTAAATTTAAAATCGGTCGAGAATTAGCCGACTGAGTCAAAATGAAAGTTGTAGATCTTGTTTTTACCTACGCGTGGATATAAAGAACGTCGAAAACGGAGCTCGTATGCGAAAGTTACGGGGTTTTGAAGTCGGCAGAGTGCTGCTGCAAAAAGGGTGACGTGGCATAATCTTGGCCATTGCTTTCTCCCCAAGGCTTGCCACTAGATGGTGACATGTGGCACTAATTTCAGCCATATTTCACCCTATAAATACAACCCCTTCCACCCTCATTTCTTCACACCTCCACCCTTCTCTCTCTACTCTCTCTCTAAACCTCCCAAAACTCCCCTAGCGCTAGAAGAACGCCTCGGAGCGCTCGACGGCTCCGAGAAGAAGAGCTTTCAGCTCGGAAGTTCTGCCCCTGCAGAGCGCGGCTTCTAGCCAAACCCCCTCGTAGGTAAGATACGCCTACCCAATTTTTAATATAGCTTTTATTTAAATATAGTAACGTTATTAGGACCTTATAATAATTATTTGAGCTATTATTACGGGTTATATAAGTGTCGTTTTAATATCTTTTTAACCACTCGCGGTACGGGGAATCCGGTTTGAAGGGCCGCCTGGGTTTTTGGATTTCAGAAGTGCTATATGCCAAAATGATCCTGCCCTCGGGTGTTTCATGTCTGACCCATGTCTATACATTGTGGGTGAAGAGTATTGTTTAAACGCTTATATAATAGTAATAATAGTTAGACTATTAATTAGTGTCGTTGAACATTAGACTAAACTCTAGTGGAAATGATACTAGGTTTTGTCAACGGAAATTCGTTTTAAAGTAAACGAAGTGCTGTCCGAGTACCGAGTCACCACCATTGCAGGTGAGTGCATAGTTACTTTCATCTTACACATAGATATGAAGTATTTTATATAAATTACGTGGTATGTGTGCATATTATTTGAATACTTGCTTTCTATGCTGGATGAACGATTTTATACATGTTTTAAATAATTTAAAATGTATATGTATTTTACATCTACGAATATGTTGGGTAAAACATGGGTAGATGAATGATGAGAGATGAAAGATGATATGAGTGAACATTGGCAGCTATAGACTTAGTGCCTAACAAATAACATCGGTAGCTATGGACTTAGTGCCTATAGAATAAACATTGGTAGCTATGGACTTAGTACCTGTTAAATAAACGTTGGTAGCGATGGATTTAGTACCTATTAGCTGAACACCGGTAGCTATGGATTTAGTACCCGATGAATGAACTTTAGAAGTTATGGAATTAGTGCTTTACGAACAAGCATTGGCAAGTATGGACTTAGTGCCTATCATATAAACCCTGGAAGCAATGGGCTTTGAAATGAATGAATATAAATAAAACTCTTATTATTTAATCGCCATATTAATTAGACTTTATTCATTGTAGAATGTTTCGAGTAATCAACTAAACACTTGAATTAAACATCATTCATGCCATGTTATAAACATGCATATTATGTCTCTCTATGGTCTTTCCTTTGTGAACAAATTAATTGGACACTATTCCAATGATGCTCATTTAACAATTTCAAAATCTTGTTTCTACTACATGGGTTAGAGTTCAACCTTACATGTAATATCCTTTTATGATGTCAAGGCTTCAAAGTCACAAAGACTTTGCCAATGATATCACAAAATATTCCATTGGAACTTTGTTAGTAAAAACAATTTCATGGTAACGAAGTATCAAGTTCAAGGTATACTCCTTGAATACCTTCCTTGCATTAAGGTTCCTAACTCACAAGTAGATACTAATCATCAACTCCCATTATGGAAAAATTTCCATATTCCCATATGACTATCTATTCTGGATAGGAATCACCTCCACCCAAAATTATGTCAATATGGTCTGTCCATTACAATACTATACTTCAAACTGTCCACGAGCAACCAATCCTTTGGTATAACCTCAGAATGTTCTTGACAGCTGTTCAACAACTTTAGTCACATCAAGTTCTAGTCCTTTTTCCTCTCAATGCAGAAGGCATTTGGAAAATTTAGAACAATTTAATATTATAGCATATGCAATCTATCCTATATTCGAAGCATATGGGACTCAATCCATAATTTCTTACATAAAGACTTGATGCCTGATCAGTCTCTTGATATAATATTTCCATGTATCGAATTTCCTATGTTGAATCATTTCAACACGATATTCGTATATGCCCACGACTAAGTTCTTTCAAACCTTTTAATCTAAACTTTTAGATTTGAAATGAAGTATGAGTGTCCTCTCCCCTAAGCTTATCATAGTGAAACAATTCCAAATTTTGCAACTTGCAAATTTGAAAACTTTGTTTCCTACGAATAGTATTGCCAACTTGCAACACTTAGCATAAAAATTATGGTCCCAATAGCACAACAATTATGCTCCCATTTTCATAACAATTATGCTCCCACTATCTTTGACATATACCCAGAAATCAACTGGACTTATAAAAATCAATACTATTGACTTTCTTACTGAAGTACAGATTTCTGATGCTTCGATAAGTCTCCATCTAGACTTCTCAAGCTTATACACCTTTCATTAGATAGCACATGTGTGTGTGTGTGTTTAATCCTTTCAAAACTTATAATTATATGTCCTGAACGGTCAAACCATTTCTTGTCATTTCTCATAATTCGAACTATGAAAAGGGATGTCGTAATCATATGCGAATTTGAGAACGCAATTATCACAACTGCTAACCATAATGATATTAATCAGATTTAAAATCTACTAGCGATAGTGTTTCCTCATAATCATTTTCATGAATTAGAGCGAAACCTTTTGCCACTTAGATTTTATGGTGTATGTGTTCCCATTCATGTGAATCTATCATTACCAATCTACAATCATAAGATAAAGTTGAGGACAAAACCAAAATAAAATTTATTTTTCCTTTCATGGACTGAACTTTGCTCATTCTTAATTTCTTGCCTTCTGGTAGCACAAAGGCCTACCAATGCTTCCAAGTTGTTAAGCAGTTCACCCATATTGATCAATGTACTTTCACTGACCAATGTGCTCTGCCTTTTTCAGTCAAATGAGAACCACAAAAGTCATAAGTATTGCCAACTCAACTAGAATATGCACAAAAAACAAGAATGTGTCAACTTAACACGATAGGTTATCAACCTCAGGTCGTGAGCTAGTGATAACTAAAAGGTTTATTCTTGATTGACTCCTAAAACTCTTTAAGATCAATAAGACTCCAGCTGACTTCTTGACATATAAGTTTTTCTCTCAAGGAACAATCCTTGACAAGCAAAAACACATATTCAAAAGTTAGTGTGGATTCTCGACAAGAAACACTTCATGGAATTGGCCTTAGTTTATCCTTTGTTTTAACCAAAACATCACAACTTCCAATTCCAATGTGCTAGAGTAAGAAAAATTATTACTCCACATTTCATGAGGTGTTATAAACCTAATTAGTACAAGCTTCAAGATACGATTTATAGTTATTAAAGTATGACTCTAAAATTTTAATTGGATACGAAGTATGACTCATCTCTCGATTGAACCATTTCAATAATATCTCATTCCTCTTCTCAGTCAAAACAATTGTACTAAGATGTTCTTCGAAGATCAACAGTGATATGGTTACACAATCATTAAGATGATCATAAAACATGATACAAAAGTAATCTCCTTTCCTTTCAGATTGGAGAAATCTTTATCTTTTTGCCTAACGGATTCTTCTTATTCGTTCTGTCACTCTTTGAAACTTTCCAAAGTATCAGAATTATTCTTAATCTTATAAAAACAACCATATTTACTGAAAGCATCAGTAAATCATGACGAATAGACTTATCGTCCTTTGTGGTGGATCTAAATAGTCCACATCAATGTGTACTAGATCCTTTAGTCCTTCATTTGACTCACATAAACATGTGATCAACGAATTAGTCATCATCTTCTAGCGATCAAGGTTCTCATACATCACACAATTCGAATTGTATGACTCCAAGTTTCTGTCCAATTGAAACTTGGGTGATGAGAATTCCTTTTCACTTGGTCAATCATGACATTACCACAAATGATATAATTAAGAATCAAATCCATATTTAACATTGCTAGAAATGTAACCACCAATTTTCATAAATGCCATTGCAAGGAAATATAAAGTAACTAGATAAATCAAAAATTCACTTTTATTGATAATAAGAGGAAAAAATTTGTCCTTACAACGCAAAAATATGAAAACAATGTTTTTAGACATTTCCTCAGCAAACTATTATCATAACTCCAAAGAGTAGCTTCTAAAATCTGATCATTGAACCATGTGACCGAAATCCATCTCTCTCAATCAGATTCAACTCATTCTTCTTAAGATTCCTTCTTTCTATTAGATCCTACAAAACATCAAAATGTGATCATCACATCATGTATTAAGAATCTATGAATAGGAACTTTTAAAATAATGGAGTTAGATAATGGATGTACATGAAGTGAAGTCATACGACTTCACTTTATCATCTCTAAGGTAGTTCATGTAGTCAGGGCAGCTTCGTAACTAATGCCCTTTCAATTGGCCATAGAAACATATGGACCATTCAGGAGGAGCACATGGGACTAGCTTAGAACCATCATTTCTCTTTAGCATATGGTCAAACGGTTTGATCTTGGTCGACCCCTTTCCATTGGGAAGAGAAACATTTTCTGGACTACTAGTGTTGTCATTGTCAATGTCCATGGAAATTTTGGAGACAGATCCTTCAAACATTTTTGCTTGACTTGTGCTTTTAGGCATTTCTGCTTCAACAACAATCGACACATATGTTAGATCAATTAAGTTCACATCGTGGTCCCTCACATAGTAGTCTTTGATGAACTGACTATATGATTCGGGAAGCGAAAGTAGAACCAAGTCAATGGCCATCTCCCTTGGGAAAACGACACCCTACATCCCCAATCTGTCAATGTGCAATTTCATTTTCAGAACATGCGCACACACAAACTTTCCATCTTGATGTTTACATGCCAACAGGGCTTGAGTGACTTCGTATTTTTCAGTTTGAAGAAAACATGACTTGGGGAGATTCACTGGAGGAGGAGGATGAAGAGTTGAAGAAGCATGATCTCGAGTTCCACCATTGCTCGAAAAAGGGAACATTCTTTCACCTTGATCAATATGTGGAATATCGTCTTCAGATATAGGAAAAACATTTCCAAAAGAACTAGGAAGACCATTGTTGTCTAAACTTGAAATCTTTAATAGGAGAAAAGAGAATTCAAGTTAGTTGATTTTAATCTGTAACATACACGTTTTGAAATCGTGTTTTAAGTAAATAATATTATGAAATATTATGTGATATTGAGTATTGAGTTCTAACAAATAGTTTTTACTAGAAATGAAGTAAAACTATGTTTAGAATCACTCGGAAAATATTGGAAGTCTTATGAGATTCCAATTAAAAGTTAAAATATCAAAATTTAACGAAAATATAAAATTTGAAATAAGTAAAATTTTATTATTCAAAGTTGTAGATAATTTCATTAGAAGCATTTAGGCGAAAACCTCATCGAAATTCGAGTTATAACGAAGAAGTTATGACTAATCGAAGATCTGCGACAAAACCGGCACGGCGCCGAATGACGTAAAAAGTGAGTTTTTGATAAACTACTTTTTAGCCTTGGTGATCTAAATGAAAGTCTTAGTATTTGTTAAACCGCTAATTTTGATAAAAAGAACGCCAAAATCTGACTTCGTATGAGAAAGTTATGATTTTTCTAAGTTTCAGCTTAGCAGTAGACAGCTAAAAAACTCAAATTTTAGATCGAGTGATTTTTGGCCGACACAACCTAAACGAGAATCGAAGGTCTTGTCAATAGTAGTACAACGGTAAAAAGACGGGCGAAAACGGACATCGGATGAAGAAGTTATGAATTTTTAACGGACTTTTCTGTCCCGGTCTGTTAAAAATAATAATATTAAAAATAAATCAAAATTATCCGACGATGTCTAAACGAAAGTTGTAGAGCATAATTTTCCCTACGCGTGCATATAAAGAACGTCAAAAACGGAGCTCGTATGCGAAAGTTATGGATTTTAGAAGTTCGGGGCTCAAAAATCGAGAAATCCTTGAAAACCGAGAAGAATCGCAGGGCTCAGCTTCGGCCACGTCGCCCTTCTCGCATGCAGACGCGTGTGCGAGCCGGAAAACCAAGCGATGCGAGGTCCAATAGCCTTCCGATGCGTGCCACCTCCGTGTCAAGTCCGAAACGCCCCAGCTGCCCCCTCGCATCCGAACCTCCCTGCTGCTGCCGCGTGTCCGAGCTTCGCTGCAACCTGGCCCTTCCCTCTTGCTTCGGATCCGAGGCTCGCACCTATATAAGGGGTGCGAGACCTCCCGGGTAAATGCTAGAAAATGTCTCTTTTTCACCCCTAAACTTATATTTCTACTATTTCAACTTCCCCTGAAGCCCCGGGATTATTTCCAACGCCCGAAACACGCCCCGAAGTTCCCGAGAAGCCCGAAAAATTTATCTTTTCGGTTTGAAGCCCAGCCCTCGCCGGGCCCGGTTTTCAAGAAAACTCCTGGTTTTCAAAGAAGAAAGCTAATTATAGTAACGAAGTGCTGCCCAAATTAGTATTTTAACCCCCGGTTATTTCACGGTGAGTTCAATACATAGGAACAATTGTATGTTATGTGTTATATGTGCTATGTGCTTTTCAGTGTTATTATTCCGGGTTATTTTCCCGTGCTATTTTTATTTCTGCTATTTATGATAGCAAAGTTATACCTTTGACCATGTGATCAGTGAAAGGACTTAGATTCACGGTGGTACTGGTGCGTAGCCTCTGGCCATGTAGAGCATGTCTCCGTAAGAGAATGACTTCTATTCTATGGCATTGGCAGATGGTTAGACAGGGCTATAAGCCTGAAATCTACCGAAATGTTTAAATCAGAAAGTGTATGTCTTCTGTGCCATTTGGGCCGAAGCTTTATTGATCGTATATCTTCGTATCAAATCATTGATTGATATGGAAAGTTTGTCACATGATTCACATATGCCTTTGTTGTTCCTTAATCCTCTTTGCTTCTGCCATATTAAAGTATATATATATATATATATATATATATATATATATAGCATAACGTTATATTGTATCTATTGTTGAACTCACTAAGCGTCACCGCTTACCCCTCTCAATGTTTAACAATTGCAAACAATAAGCAACCGGTATAGTTATATACTGATAGAAGATTTTGAATAGTTTGAAACTATTGTATATAGTAATCATGTATGTATAACTTATAGTATCCTGGGAAGTTATGTAACATATAAAATTTGTGATAGTCGGTTTGTATCCAGTCTTATGTAAACAAGTTATCAATGTAAAATATTGTTTTTATGAATATGCAAGTAGCATGTTTTGGAGTAAGAATTGTCGAGTCTGAAAGTTTGGGTCTTTCAGAAATACGAAAGTTTAGAAAGGGATTGTTTCAATCATGGTATCAGAGCAGTGGTTTAAGTGAACTAAATTCCACGGATTGGTATTTAGACTTAAACTATTGGAAGTTCAATATATGAATTGAATCATTGTAAGTATATGGATACAAACTTTAGGAAAGACTTAAGTAGAGTATTAGGTAAGGATAAACCCTAATATATTCTAAAATACAATGTTACTCCATATTGCAAAGCAATGGCTGAACAAGTGGCTAGCCATACCGCTGAGGTGGGTGTAGGTCCTCAACCTGATGAAGTAAATACTCCAGTATCTCCTCGTGAGGAGCGACTATTGGGTAAACTTACTGGTATTATTCGGCAGACTTTCGAAGAACACAAAAAGAATGGTGATAAAGGAAAAGAGAAAGCCACTGGAGAATCTTCAAAAGGAGAGGTGAAGCGTCCCTCGTTCAAAGATTTCAAGAGTAGTGGTGCTACGAAATTTTCCGGTGTTCTTAATCCCATTGCTGTTCTTACCTGGATCCAGAACACAGAGAAAGTGTTTCGTATTTCTCATGTGGATAATGAAGACAAGGCTAATTATGCTTCTGCAATGCTCATCGGAGAAGCCTTGGTCTGGTGGGAAGCAACATATGAAGCTCTCAACGGGTTTGACCAGGAGAATTTATCCTGGGAAAAGTTCAAAACCCGTTTGCTAGAGAAGTATTGTCCTCTAGACATGAGGAGGAGATTGGAGAATGAATTCCTCGAGCTTAAATAGGGAGGAATGACTGTGAATGAGTATGAAACTCAGTTTAATCAAAGAGCAAGGTTTGCTACAAAGTATATTCCAACTGAAGACGAGAAAATTCAGTTATTCATGGAGGGACTACGGCACGAAATTCACGATTTCGTTGCCAATCGGGAAGTACTGTCATTCGATAAAGCTGTTGAGTATGCTCGAAGACGCGAGCATGACTTAGAAATACGTGGTGCCACTTTTACTGTTCCGAAGCATCCACGTACTGAAAGAACTGTTCATGTTCCCTCTTTTCTACCAGCTCAATCCGTTCGGACTGAACCTGGTAATCAAGTGCAAACTCAAAATGCCCCTCGTGGCCGCGGCAGATCACAATCTTTTATATTCAATCGCCTTCATGTCGCATTTGTGGAAGGAATCATCCGGGCCAATGCAAAATAGACAAGGAATCCATTGTCTGTTATGGATGTGGAGAAACGGGTCACATAAAGCCAGTTTGCCCAAGGAAGGATGTTACTTGTTATGCATGTGGTATTACTGGCCACAAGAAGCGTTTTTGCCCTACTCTTACTAGTCAGATGACGGGAAGTCAAGCTTCTGTTCAACAACCGGCGAGAAGTCAGGCTCCTGTTCAACAATCAAAGGGTACTCCAACTAAAAAGGAGGAGGTTCCAAAAGCTAAGGGTCATGCATTCCAGTTCACCACAGAAGAGGCACGCGAGAACCCGAATGTTGTGACGGGTACATTTCTTGTTAACTCTAGACCTGCTCACATCTTATTTGATTCTGGTGCCTCAGATTCTTTTGTGTCTCATGAATTTGCGCATTCTTTTCAAATTGCTTGCTATGCACTCGCGCAACCATTTCATGTAGATACTGCGGGAAATATATCATTACTAAATTCCACGGATTGGTATTTAGACTTAACGTTTAATCTATTTTTTTTAAATTAACCCGTATAATATACGGGTCTCACACCTAGTGATTTAATAATTATCTATTAATTAAACATTTAATTAATTTATTAAATTAATTTTAGGATTATCCATTAAATTAATCAACATAATTTAACCTAGTCCACTCCCCTAATTATTTTCGAAAATATGGGAGAGATCCACAAAATCTAGCAAATATCTAGTTAAGCAAGTAAGAAGATAATTACCAAAAATAAGAAATCTCTATCATATCTTTTATTTTCGAAAATATGGAAGCGATCAAACAAAATCTTGCAATTATCTAGTTAATCAAATAAGGAGATAATTGCCAAAATTAAGAAATCCCTACCAAAACCCTAATTTCCAAAATTTGGCAAATCTTGGGGAGGAAGGCAAGGATTTCAAATCCTTGCCATAATTTCAAAAAATCATAGGGTTAGGAAACCCTAAAATTGAAATCTTGTAGGCCAAGGGAAGGGTTACAACGCTTTTCCAAATTTTCGAAATCTAGGGTTAGGAAACCCTAAATTGTGAAAACCCTAAGTCCAAAGGGTTTAATTGTCATAAACCTTAATTGATCAAGTTCAACCAATTACAATAAAATTCAATTGAAAACAAGCCAAGTCTCTGATACCACTGATGGGGTTTTAGCAAAACAAACAATCTTATGTGTGCATGCAACCCTAATATTCTTGGATCTATGTTTTCTCTAATAGAACATACAAGTATTGAACATCAAAAGGAAAAACCTAGGAAGCCTATATTATTTTCGAAATTAACTTCTAGGGTTAGTAAACATACCTCGGATTGTTATATAGTAATAACAATTCAAATCCTTAGTGTTGTTGAAGCTTCGAGAGCAAACACCACAAATTTCGTGCCTCTAATGGTTCACACCTAACACTAACAAGAGAATGAGAGAGGAGAGAGAATGAGAAGAATTGGGAATTTCAGTTATCCTTCTTAGGGTTTAAATTAGCCAAAATCAGGAGGGGTATAGCCCTTTATATAGTTGTGTTAGCTTAGAGCCAAAGCTAGGGTTTTAAGGAGGAAACCCTAATTCCTTAGTTTAAGGCCTAAGAAGCCCAAGAAATCCATCCAATAGGACCTTGGACGAAATTTCTAGGGACTTCCTAGAAGATTTTGTCTAACCCATCTAAGAGGGTTCTATAGCCCAATTCTACAACTATCAATAAAATGCCAAACAACCCGTGCACTTTTAATTAATTCATTTAATCCCAAAATTAAGTCCAAATTAATTTCTGATTAAATATTAATTAAATAATATGATTTCTAATTAATATATTATTTTCATAATTCATTAATATATCATTTATTTCAATTTATTAATCAAATAATAAATTCAACTTCTCTCTCCAAAAGACATCTTGTCTAGTTGCTAGTTTTGAGGGCAACTCAAAAGGACTGTGCTACTATCAATTCAAGTATATACCAATTATAGTTATGGGCTTAGACACCTAATCCAACATATCTTTCACAAATTTTGCATTTTTATGAACAAAGGACCTCCATGGAGCTAAGATATAACATCCATTGCTTCTGGAGTAGATCAAAAGCTCAACTTTAACTAAAAAGACTCAAAAATGCATAAATAACACCATAGAATAGATCTAGCACAGATGACCATCAAGGTGAGAGATTTTTACGTCAAAAGGCTTGAAAATGTGAAGGTAACTCTGGATCTACAAGCTCAAGCTATTCCTCTAAATGCTCATCTTCTTCTTCTTCACCACAAAACACCAACAAACTCACTTTCAATCTCAAATCTCACCAAATGCACTTAGGGTGAAAACCCTAAAAATTAGGGTTTGCCCAAACCATGCGTACGCCCAGTGTACATAGGTGAAGTTCGCGACCAGCAAAGAGCTATTACGCTAAGCGTACTCATAGAGTACGCCTTGCGTACTAGCCAAGGACCAAAATGAAAAGAATTTTTGCAATAAGGGCTAAAAGGAAACTTGCCACATTACTAGTGTTACACAAGCTTCTAATCGATCTTCTGCAACACCAAGCTTTCAAGTACGTTCTTGGCCTTCAAAAGTCGACACAAGCTCCATCAAAAGTTAAGTTTTCGAAGGAATATGTCTTCTATTTATATTTTTCCCAAAGTCTGTCCACCACGACGGGGTAAGTCTGTAACATCTGAAATCCTGAAGAGAAATTGTTGAGAATAACTCTAATTCTAGGTCAACTCGACGAGTTGGAGGTACCAACTTGTCATGTTGAAGATGGGCGGATCGCGAAGGTTTAATGAACCAACTCGACGAGTTGGGGAGCCTCAAATCGACGAGTTAGCAGCTGGGAAGGAAACCCTAATTTTTAGGGTCTTGCACCCTATTTAAGATCCTTAAGTCCTTTTGATGGCCTCCTTATCAGCCTCTATTGTTGTCCAAACCCTAAAACGAGTTGTACCCTCCATTGTCAAGATTTTGGAGCCTTTGAAGGAAGTTTGGTGTTCTCTTTGGTGCATTGTGAAGGAATTTGAAGATCTTGAAGTTTCTAGCTTGGGGAAGGAAGTCTTGGATCCAGAATCACTCCATTTCTTGCAGTCATTCTAAGGTATCAAGTTCATACCTTGACTTGTAGATGATTAGATTTCCTTGTTTTGGGTTTTGTTGTGTTTTTGCCTCCTTTTTGGGGATGATGAGGTAGTGAAGTCATTTGAGGGATTGTCCCTTCAGATCTGAGTTGGTTTTGGTACCTTTAAGCTTAAAGGTGCAAACTTTATGAGGATTTTGGTGTCATGCATGCATTAAGTCATCATTAAGTCCTTTCCAAGATTAAGAGCTTCATTTAGACATGCATGAACGTAAAGTTGGCAACTTTACATGGTTTTCCAGCTCAAGCAAATCAGATCTATGATTTCGAGTCATGTCCTTGTGGATTAAGTGCTTAATGTATTAAGAGGTGGGTTTCTGGTGAACTCGGCGAGTTTGTTGGATAACCTCGACAAGTTGGATCCGTTTTCCCTAAAATTTTCAGAATGATAGAGTAACTCGACGAGGTGGTGGGTCAACTCGGCGAGTTGACTTGGTTTATCCCGATCTGTGCAGATTGATGGAGAAACTCGACGAGTTGGGTCAACTTGGACCGTTGACTTTGACTTTCGATTTATGTCTTTGAGCAAGTTTGTCCCAAGGGGTTCTAGATGGTAATCTGAATTGTAATAAGGAAAATTATGGGCTTAGGATAAGGCCCATATGGGGTTGGGCCCAATTTGGAAAATTAGGCCATTAGTGGGCCTTTGTGGATCTTTTGGTTTTGGGCCTCAGTTTTGGTGCATGTTGGGTGAGGGGTAAAATTATCATTTTACCCCAAGTATAGATTATGGATTCTAGCATGGAACCCAATTGCTAATTGGGTGTGTTGTTGGTATTGATAGCTCGGGAAGCCGGCAGGGCAGCAACTAGGGATTTCTTTCGGAGAGCTTCTGCATTCGAGGTGAGTTTTCTCACTGTACTGCGGGCCGAAGGCACCAATGTCGGCCCTTGGATTGACATCCTGTTGTGCATGTTATGATATAGTGATATGGTAGATCAGTATCCTAGTAGTTAGGATGATGTTATGCTTTGTGATCTGTAAGATCTGTTTATTGGTTTGTTAGTTGGTTAATAGTATGGTTATATTTATTATGTGCACATGATTGGTTGGTGGCTGAGGTTTCACTGCTTTGTGCGTAAGCTAACAGGCCGGGGCATTCCAACCCGATGGTTGAGGGCCTAGGGTATTCCATCCCGAGGATGATTGGACCCATAATATGTTGTCATTCCAACCCGATGGTTGAGGGGCCTGGGGTATTCCAGCCCGATGATTGATTGGGCCCATAGTAGTTGGCATTCCAACCCGATGGTTAAGGGGCATGCGGTATTCCAACCCGATGGTTGATTGGGCCCATAGTATGTTGTTATTATATTTTGTGTTATTTGTTATGTGTTGGTACTTTGGGGGAAACTCACTAAGCTTTGTGCTTACATATTTGGTTTATGGTTTCAGGTACTTCAGTGGATCGTAGCAAGGTGAAGGCGTGACCGTACACATCCTTGTGTTTCAGACTTATGATTTCTAGGAAACTCTGATAATAAGAATGTTTTGAAAACTATATTGAAAGAGATTATGATTTTCAAATAATGTTTTGGAAATAAAAAATTTTTGTAAACACTTCTATAGAAAAAGGGTTGTTTTGAAAAGTTTAAATTATATGAAATTTTTGGATGTTACAAAGTCCACCACGTCGTGGTATTTGGATTAATCACGTAATCCGCAAGTCTTTGAGGTTCGACGGGAAATTTCAAAACGCCACGTCGTGGTGATGTAACCACGACATGGTAAGGAGATTTTTCTTTGTTTTTAGCCTTGATACAAGTTCCTAGCTTCCAGCTTCCTTTTTGCTCCCGAGCATGTCTTTTGCTTCTACATCACACATAGAATAGATTATGTATATTTTGTTCTATAATAAGCATAAAAATGACTAAAAATATTAAGATATGATGTAATATATATATATATATATATATATATATATATATATATATATATATATATGCACATATCAGGTATAAGTGTTCCAAGGTGAGTGTACTCACCTTAAGTCCTAAGCTTGCAACACCAAAAATCTTCTAGTTGTGGACTATTCTATTTCCAGTTCCAAAATTCCCAAATAAAACACCTAGTATCATTACAAGGTGTCAAAATACTATAATACTCTTCTATTGGTCAACTTAACATTTTAAGCTCAAAATACCCCAAAATCATCTAAAGTGAAATTAGGATGCCAAAAGAGACCAAATGAGTGACCTAGGATCAACACATGAAGATCACAAAGGATAAGATGAAACAATCAAGAAATGTGTGGTTACTAGTGAACATGAAAACATAAAATTTTGGGTGTATTTCTCATTTAGCCAACCAACTTTCATTCAGGCTTCAAAACAAATTCAATGATCCCAAAAACTTAAAATACTTGTTTAAATACTTCAAATGACATAGTAAATGATCCTCAAGTGGTTCATATCCTTGACATAACTTTAAAACGCCTAGACTTTTTATAAAAGTCATTTTAAAGGCCAAAGAGCATCAAAACTTTAAAGTTTAAAGAATCGTTTCAAAAGACAATTTATTTGATTCCATACTTATAATAAATGCTCCAAAACCATATCATAGAGGAATAAGGATGGTATGAAACTTAAAACTTGAAACATAACCCATCACCAAAATCCAATATTCTTATAAAGTTTAAACCATTAATTCTCAATTATGACACTAGATAGATAAATTGTTATACAAATCATCAAGGATGATAGAATGGCATATGGATACAAAACTAAGATCAATACATGAATTAAAACTTGGAACATAGTTCCACAATCATCAAGATTAGGAATTCCAATTTCAAGTAAGGTGTTGCAAAAATATCTTTGTCAAATGGATCATAGATTGGCATAGAATACATAATCTAAGCATAACATCAAACTCATATCATTGTTTGAAACCATGGAACTTGATCTAAAAAACCTAAGGTTTGAAAATACCCAAACCATCACATGAAATCTAAACTTGAATCAAACACTATAAATTTCACCATGAATCATGAATTAACAAATGGATCATAGATTTGAAAGAACATAAGCAATCTAATCACAAATTCAAGCTTATATCATTACTTGGTATACCATTTTAATATTTGAAGATATAGGGTTTTAGAAACCAACCAAACCACATCAAAACTCACAAATCTCCAAACTATTAATTAGTTGGAGCTTAAAGTTGGATCAAGGAAAAGAATCACATCAATTATTTCACAATAACAACTCGATTTGAGCATGATTTTGGATTTCACCATTGATGGTTAAGGAAACTCATCAAAACAACTCCAATTTTAAAAATCTCAGAACCATTCGTTGGTTGGAGCTTGGATATGGATTAAGGAAATGAACTACATCATTAATCTCATATAAACATCGCCAATGGAGTATGAAATTCGGATTTACCATTTCATCAAAACACTAATTCGAATTTGGAGAAAATAGGAAAAGGAACTGCCTGTTATGCGATATCATGGAAGGATTGGATTAAAGATTTATCAAGCAATTTCAATCACCAAAACATCAGAGATTAAGTGGGGAAAATCGATTATAGAGGTGGAAGGGAAGCTAGAATCGAGTGGGGAGGAATGAGTAAGAACAAAAGGCAACCAACAACGTTAATATGGATTAGACCTACACACGTCCCAAGGGGTGCGACGCGTTCCATGATTTTGGCACAATTGGCAGTTTTGGTCCCCCTCTCTAATTCCCTTTCATTATCGGTCCCTAACTTGGCTAAAAACTTAAAAACATTTATTTTTACTCTACAGTTGGTCCTTCACCATCATAACTCATGCTAACCTAGTCCGGGATGCTTCTTTGGTCAAACCCTCGGGTCAAACACAAGTTTCACTAAATTGTCACTATTAGTCCTTTTTTTTTTACAAAAGTCTTATCTAACACCAAATCATCTATCATGTATTTATTTAAATTAACGACCAAGTTATTATTATATTATTCTAAAACATTCATTTCATTTATTCATTTATTGCACATCAATTTGTTTTATTTGAATTTAAGAAAAAATTTAATTTTACCAAAATGCCCAAATGCTTTTAGCTATAAAAACATAATGTTACACCCAAGCTCTCTCTAAAAGTTATGACCATTTTCAAATATAGTTTAGCACAATCTCTCTTTATATTCACATTTGGCTTTTGTGGTTGAGATTTTGCATTTTCTCAGCCACTTTTTCTCAATACAAATAAATTGTTAGTTTAGTTAGTAGAGATATAATAATAAACTATTTAAGGGTGACTTTTATATATATATATATATATATATATATATATATATATATATATATATATATATATATATATATATATATATATATTACAAGAAACATTTCTAATTCTAAGAGTTCATGTAATACAACTATTATATGAAAATAATACTACATCACTACAAAAATACATCATATCCAACTATGAAATACATGTTGAATACCAAAATAACAACCCATTTTGGAAATGTTATTTGGATTTTGGTTTTCATTTTCATTTTGGGCAATGTTTTCATGTTCTTAACATAACTACGTAACCAAATACGATCGAATAACCTATGGACAACAAAATATATTTGAGATACCTATTATAATAAATAAAAATTTACGCATTCCGGAAATATTCTTTGAATTACGAGCTATGCTTTGCATTTCGAACACTTTTGTTTTCCAAGTTTTGAACAACAAAATATGGAGAATAAAAAGTAGGTAATTAATATAGTTCACGGTAATTTTCTTCAAATGAGAATCCATACTTTGTTTCTTCACCGTAATTTCTTAGAATCCATACTTTGTTTCGAAATCATTGAGAGAATCTGAATTTATATTTCGGGAAACGGACATGTCATATTCTCTTTTATAAAATAGGGACTAACAATGGATTGAAACTTATTGTCAACCAAAGGGCTTCTAGCCCAAACGGTATCAACGGACTCAAAAATATCTATTTTAGATTAAAGATAATTTTATAAATAATAAATTTTTTTGTTATTCTTTTATAATTATTAAAACATGTAGTTAATTTTATAAGTATTAGTCCTTAATGTATCCACATGATTTAAAACATTTATCCTTGTCAATAACTAATCCAAACTCTATTTTCGTTATTTATTGGTCCATGCATAATTCAACATATTAATTGGATCTACTGTCTTTTATTAATTAGGATCGATCACAATATGCGATAGATATCGTTCGAATCCGGTCTTTCTTATCATCCTTATTTTAATCGACAACAAATCAGTTTATTATACAAAAATACAAATTTCATTGCATAACATACAAAGCAGTAGATCACTACGGTTCTAAAATTCATTATATATTAAAAAAATGAAGATTAACCGAAAACATAGAATGAAAAGCACAACTATTGCGTCGTGAATTATATTAGTTAGATGGTTAATCCAAATAATAATGGGGTCTGAAAAGGAAAATGTATCATACATCAGGTGCCAAATCTGTAAACACGATAATACGTTAGGGGATAATCGCGTAACTACTTTTTTTCCATTTTTAAACTGTTTGGGCGGAGCATCGAATGTCACGTTCACGGGCATCCATACTTACAGCCGACCACCCTCATCTTTTCATCGTCTTTAAAAATATCCAAAATCCTTAATTATAACAAAATTGCAAGATTGATCATCCTTTTCTATCCAATCAGATTGGTCCACGTGGACGGTCAAAACTAGGTGATTAAAAAATATTTTAAAACTTGTGGATTTGTTTATCAATGCTGGAAGCATGGAAAGGCACATGGCATCATGCAGTTGCTTTTTGGCATGTCTGTCCTTTGATTTATTAATTCGGTTATGATGTTTATTTGTGTTATCGATTTGGAAAGAGAAAAAAGTTCAGTTTTATAACGACTTTTTGGCTGTATAGAATAAGTTGGTTTATGTCAGATGTAGCTTAGCTTCTGAAACAGATTTATAAAGTTTATATATATATTTTTACGAATATATTCATATTTGAGAAGTAAATTAAAAAAGAATCCAAAAGAAAATCAAAAGAAAACTGACTTTTCGTGTATAGTTTGGCGGGCCGGTTGAATTCGTTGGGACCTGGCCAGCGGTCGTTGATGCCAACGACTGGACCATATGCCACCACAACTTGTCTTGGCGTCAAGATTTATGTCTTTTGAAATTAATGTATGTTAAATTCTTTATGTATAATATATTTTAATTTTTATCCCAAAATAATTATTTTACACTACTCTTGCTAAAAAGATTATGAAAATATCTAGTTAAAACATCATTTTTGTAAAAAAAAAAAAACAAAATTTCACAAAAGTGATAGGATTTTTTTTAACAACAAAGACACTCACTTTTTTACGTCTAAACCATTTATTTTGTCTTCATCAAAACTTGAAACTTCAACCAAGAACATCTTTTATTACGAACATATGATAATACTTAGTTATAAGACTTCGGTGATGGAATGATTCTATTTTTTTTTTATGCATTCATTCAATTAAACATGTAGGGGTCAACTATGGTGCATCTAATAATGAAGATATAAATAATAGCACCCAAAGTGATACCATCTGTAATGCGAGCCGCTGATAAAGTAATTATGTGGAAAAAAACTATATTTCACAAAATGTCCATTTCTTAAAATAGGCTATTATTTTATAATTTTTGTTTTAATGGTAATAGAGTTATGATAGAACCACAAAAGGTGATGACATAAGTAATAATTCTTTTCCCCCGGTTACTTTTAAGAATAGATCTTGTGTCAAATAAAATATCATTTGAAATCATATGTATCTTGATCCTTGAACGTTAGAACTAAGTATAAGAATGTAAATGTATAGAGATCCTATTTTATATTTTAATACATCAAGTCTTGTTAAACATGATAAAGAACATGGAAGATTGGATGTCCCTACACCAAATTATCGATCTTAAAGCGCAATGCAATTAAATAACATATAATTTAAGACGATGTAATTGGATTTTGCATCATTTTAGAACTTTAGATAATAACCACAATAACTATAATTTGACTTAAATGCATTAAATAACAATATTTTGGTGAATTTTCCCTAAGTATAACAAACTCATGTTACTTTTTAATAAATTATTTACAATATATAGATCGAGAAGATCGTAAGAGAAAAATCTTCATCAATAGTCTAGAATCTAAAAAAAATGTTGCTAAAAAATGCAAATGAATACGTCGTGATTCTTGTAATTAATATTTCATTTGATATGGATCAAATTATTGTGATAATTGATTACATGAGACGACAAAAATACACGATACGAAATTAAATTGAGACGAAACTGAAATTTGAATTTGTGTTCGTATCGTGTTCATGTCAAGTATAAAAAACACGATGTTGTGTCGTGTCGTGTCCATGTTCAAATTTCAACACGTAATTGACATGATTTAGCATTTGTTTGTTGTGTTTTTCGTGTTATGAATGATTAAATATTAATGTAAGTCCACAATCTGCTTGTGTATCAATCAGATCCGTTTGATGGTGCGGAATCTCAATCAAACGGATGATGCCAGATCAAAATAGAAGAGAAAGAGGAGAAGAATAACTTGAATTTTCAATGTATTAATGATATGATTGAAGTTCCTTACACAAGATTCACTTTCTCTCTCTAGAATACACCTTAGAATACACACACTTAAGCTCCTTTTTCTCTCTCTAACTGTTCCTTCCTCACACCCCTCACCCTATATATATACATGAGAAACATGGGTCGTAAGTGGGTTTACGACCGTAAACACCTCCCTAGCCGTAAACCTGACCGTAAACTCATAAAACATTACATAAAAATACAGTTGCCTAGAAAAGCAAAGTATAAACCATAATTTTGACCCAACAATCTCCCCCTTGGTTTATAGCTTTCTTTTCTTAATTGACCCAACAAGCTCCCCCTAAAAAGTAGCTGGTTTTTCTTGTCAATCTTCATCGAGAGCTTGGCTTCAGCATTAATCTTCAAATTCTTCAC
The DNA here is from genome assembly GCF_052849685.1 of Lactuca virosa. Lineage (NCBI taxonomy): Eukaryota > Viridiplantae > Streptophyta > Magnoliopsida > Asterales > Asteraceae > Lactuca > Lactuca virosa. Next base: position 116,608,135 of record NC_136433.1, read on the forward strand.
AACTTCAAGATGAACTTGATGAATCTTCAATGAATGAATTCATCTTGAGCAGTTGGGATTTTCTTCAGAATTTGACATAGAACGCACATTGGGTGAGGAGGCTTCTTGAAAAGATTCTGAAAGATAGCGCTTTCAGCTTGAGAATCTTCAGAGAGAACATCAGAGAGAACAAATCTTCTGGATCACTTCAGCAGGATCAAGATAGCAGCAGACTGATTGAGGAGGCTTCAATGCAATCCGTCACCTAATCTTCAAGTGCAGCTTCACCTTGCTTCTGGGGTTGAAAGATTGAATGTCGAAAGAATAATCTTCATTTCTTGTTCCTTCGAATGAGAATTCTTCGATGATCACGGATGAAACTTTGGCTTAGAAATCTTCGACACAAACTCCATGAGTTTCATCTTCACCTGAATTCACTTTTCAAGACAAAACAAAACTAAAAGAAAATTTAGCACACAATATTTTTGGGTTTTTCATATTTTCTGAAAAAAATAAAACAGAAACAAAAATATTTTTGGATTTTTGATTTTCTTGAAAAATATTTTTGGATTTTTGATTTTCTTGAACAAGAAATAAAACAGAATATAACACTATTTTTTTTTATTTTTCTGATTTTTGTTTGTTTTTTTTAATGTTTTTAATTCTCCCCCTAAATTTGTGCATAGAGAAAAACTATGAACAAATTTAACAAAAACAAAAATATTTGGGATCAAAGTTGTCAAGCAATCCAATATCGTTTATCAGCACACTCCTGCATGTCTAGATCTGGTCAATCACCGGTATTGTGGTCCACTTAAACACAAAGTATGTTGACAATTTGGACAGATTATAAGTGACAAGACATTGTGATATATATTCCTAAATGGACATTTAGCTAACGACGACCAAGGATATTGTTGTCCACTTAAATTAAGCAGCAAAATCTACAGACAACCTATTAAATGGTTCAATTTTAGATGTACTAGAACGTGTTTCCCACTTCCTGATATACCCCGGTAATCAAGAACTTCCAAAGAACTCCTTACTTTAGGTGAGTATTCAATCATTAAGAAAGAAGTCAGATATAGAAGTGCATATGTTGTATCCCAGGTCGGATGTCTTCCAATCACACAGAGGGAACAACATATGACTAACAGAGATAGAGGGATTGAGATATAGAATGTTGCATATGCTGTGTCCCAGGTCGGATCTTCTGATCACGCAGAGGGGACAACATATGGCTAACAGATAGAAAGAATTTCATAGATAAGGAGGTGCGTAGAATTAGAGTTACATATGTTGCAATCCAGGTCGGATATGTTCCAATCACGCAAAGGAAGCAACATATGACTGACAGATAGAAAGCAAGAAAATAATTTCCTACAGACCTACTTTATCAGAACCCCCCAGTTGCCCTATCAATACCGGAATTAAGGACATAAGTCCATACATCAAGGAAATGTTGAGCCACAGTTCTAGATAATTAACTTTTAGTGTATCTCGCAGGTTCCCATGTTTATCTCACTACTCAATCTACCCGAGCGACGTATGGTCAGTCCAAATGAAACTATCTAAGTCTATATTGTCTAGTCCTTTCATGGTCAATCAATGTCTAGTCCATTTGAATCCTTTGTGCCTACCAGCACATTGAATACAAAGTCTAGACAATTCGGCTTTAGTGCATTACACGAATTGCATATTGCCCTTTAACACTAGACTTCATATCACTTCCCAATAATAACTACTAACGAAAAACTATTAAGAAAATGAAAATTTGTCTTTAAAACGAATCAGAGTAAGATAAACTCAGGAGTATAGAGAAGAAAACGCAAACCGTAATTCACCGATTGAATTTGCATCCAGAAGGTCTGAGAACAACACGCATAATCTCAGAACAGATCCGAAAATTCTTCATGTCATTAAGCACTAACCCCATTTGTGATCCCTTCCTTTCTTCCTTTCTCGTAAAAGGACACATACTCTCAAACAAAGATCTGAATGTTGTACAGTTGAGAGATGTCCCCTATCATGTGCCTGGAACAGCCACTACCAACAAACTTAAGTCTGATGATATGCCTCCATAGCTGCTCCGACACAGAGCGGGATTAGTTGGTCTTTGGAACTCAGTCCATTTTGAAACTGGGTTGACCTTTTTCATCCTTGCACGGTACTCTCTCCCATGACATATCCTGTTTATCACAAACAGAAGATGAAGAAATATTAGAATCCTTAGAAGATTTGGGAGAGTGAGCCTTTGGAACCCATTTATAGTTGGGTTTAACCCATTTCTTTTTCGATCTGATGGGTGGCTCAGTACTTGCTTTTGATCTTGATGTCGGCCGTTGAGATGACTTTGACCTAACCGGTCTTTGTTTCACTGGAGCATCTCTTGGATTGGGCTTCTTGGCCGACATTCCCTTCTTGCCCTTGGGATTCGGATTCTTGGCCTTGTGGGTTTGATTCTTGGCCTTCTGTGCGTTCCAGTCACCATTGTCTGAACGTGACCTTGAGGGGTTTCTTTTGGAGTATCTCCCTCTTGGCGCGTTCTGCCACCCTTGTGCATAGTAGGGAACGTATGCGGGATTAGGACAATTTCTGGCAATGTGTCCAGGTGTTCCACAGTGAAAACATGTCTTTTTCTTCACTGTGAAGTTGTTTCTTCCTGTCCCTGGTGGCGTATCCTTGCATTGTCTCTTATTGTTCCCACAAGCACAATTACAACAGGCACTCTGTTTCACTTGAATTGGTGGCCTGTATTTCTCAACAGCAGGTTGATCAGAAGCAGCTGAGTTCGAAGCAACAGATTCAGAGTTCAAGGAGATGTTGGTTTGTTTAATGGTGTTCTCCTTGTTCTCATCCTCTGCTACTTTACTATCAGACACACTCTCTTTAGCTGCTTGCTTGGATTGGCTTAGTGGTTGATCTGCATAGGAAGTAGAAACATTAGTACTTTCAATATTAATAATTCCTCCTGAAACAAAACCAGCTGGTTTGCCATAAACCATGAATGGTTCGTTGGCAATCTCCTCTTTAGTCAAAGGGTGATACTGATATGTGTGATTGAAAGGAGGAGGCACTTCACCATACCCTAAACCCTTTGATTGATTATGTTTAAAGTGCATGCAATGGTTTATCATGTTGGCAACTACTTCGCTTGACACATCAAATTTTCTAAAATCAAAATCTGCATTTTCAAATTTGCTTTTTAATGTGTCAAGCTCAGCAATTAATTCAGCAAGTTGTCTCTTAACATAGTCATAATTTTCACATTTATTGCAATAGTCTTCCTGAATCCTCCTAAAGTCTTTGGTTTTTGCTTCTAATTCAGCCTTTAGGGGTTTCTGACTTTCTGTCCTTTCCTGAGTTGATATCCTTCGTATTTTAGGTCCTCGACTTCCCTTTTTAGCAAATCATTATGTTCACGAAGAAGTTTAATCGTAGCTTCACATGATTGAGAGCATGAAACTTCATTGACCGAGATGTTTGCGGAACTCATTGTTTTTCCACACTTCAAAGCGTCAAGTTCTTCAGTTACAGCAGCAAGACTTAGACGATTGAGATCTTTTGTCTTCTTGATGACAGCCACGTTCATATCCCACGATTTCGGAAGTGAATTCAACAGCTTTTTGTTCCGATTTAGTTAAGAAGATCCCAGCTATATTCATCTCAGTAGTAAGTATAGTAAATCGCTGCAACTGAGCTTCCAGGGTTTCTCCAGGGATATAATTGAACATGTTGAACTTTTGTCTTAACATATCCTGACGACTCTCTTTCATGTCTTCAATTCCCTCGTAGACCTCAAAAACCATTAAAAGCACAACTAGAAGCCAAAATCAAACTTAAAAGTCAAACTTAAATTTAAAAATGCCCTTTAACTATAAACCTCAAAAGTCAACCTTAAAAGTCAAATTTAAAAAAGTCAAACTCAAAAGTCAAACTTAAAATTCAAACTTAAAAGTCAAACCGAAAAGCAGAATTTGAAAATTTAAAAGTTTAAAAGAGAAAGTCAAAATTTAAAGTCAAAGGACAAGTTTTAAAAGTCAAAGTCAAAATTTTAAGTAAAAAGTCAAAAATAAAAGTCAAAAATTAAAAACTATAATTTTTTTTTGGTGAAAAAGTAATTTAAAAATAAAAGAAATTGAATTTTTGGGGTTAAAAGTGTCAAATTGGCGAAATTAGAATCGACTGGGAGTGGTTTTGAATTAAATTTCGAAGGAATGTTCCATCTAGCAAACTAGATTAGCTGGTAAGGCGCGTCGTTGAGTATAGAGGAGGCCCGGGTTCGATCCCTTGCACCTCCAAAAATCCGTTCCCCCCCCCTTGTTTTTAAATGTGCAATGCGAGGACTCCACGAAGCGAAGCGAGGACGAGGTGCGAACTTCGGACACTATGCGAGGCTGACTACGAATCTGAGGCGAGGACCGCAAACGTCGACCGTACACGTGCGATGCTGCTGCTAGCCGTGAATTCCGAGCCGTACACGTGCGATGCTGACCGTAAACCTCGGACCGCAAACCGAGGGCCGTAATCTCGGACCGTAAACTCCGAGGCCGTAAACCCTGGCCGCAAACTTCGGAAACCCTAGCTGCTGACCGTACACGCCGCCACCCCCTCGTTGGTTACGACCAAAAACAACGTTTTTTCGACTTTGAAGCTCCAATACTCGATCAAAAACCCCTTTTTATCAAAAACACGAAGAACAAACCCCCCCTAATTTTCAGAGATCTATCCAAAAACGCAGAAATCTTCCAAAAATAAGGTCAAATAAGCTCCAGATCTGACAAAATTGACTGATACAACCAAGCTCTGATACCAATTGTAAGTCCACAATCTGCTTGTGTATCAATCAGATCCGTTTGATGGTGCGGAATCCCAATCAAACGGATGATGCCAGATCAAAATAGAAGAGAAGGAGGAGAAGAATAACTTGAATCTTCAATGTATTGATGATATGATTGAAGTTCCTTACACAAGATTCACTTTCTCTCTCTATAAAACACCTTAGAATACACACACTTAAGCTCCTTTTTCTCTCTCTAACTGTTCCTTCCTCACACCCCTCACCCTATATATATACATGAGAAACATGGGCCGTAAGTGGGTTTACGGCCGTAAACACCTCCCTGGCCGTAAACCTGACCGTAAACTCATAAAACATTACAGAAAAATACAGTTGCCTAGAAAAGCAAAGTATAAACCATAATTTTGACCCAAAAATTAATTAATTAAATTAATTGTTTTTTATGTTATCTTTGTCATGTCTTGTTATGTTTGTCGTTTTTTAATTGGTTCGTTTTCGTGTTAGTTAAAAAAACATGACATCGTGTTGTGTCGTTGTAACACCCGTTGCCAAGTATTTTTCATTCCAGCCCTTGCGTTTCTTTTAAGTTTGCATATCAGGTCCTTACGTTGGGCGTACAAGGGGTATGTTGGGCGTAAGTCAACCAGCTTTTGGGACGGGTCAAAATGTGAGTAAGTTAGGCGTATAAGGCGTACGTCGGGCGTAATCGGGTTGTTTCCAAACCCTAATCCTTTGGGTGTGACCACTATTTAAGCAACATAAACCCTCTTGGACCTTCTCATGACCAGCCTCCATATTCCCAAACCCTAAAATCGAACCCTAGCTTGTGTTGAGAGTTTTGAAGCTTGAAAAGTTATTCTTGTGTGTTTGGTGTTAGAAGGAAGATCTTTCAAGTGGAGGTGGTGCATTATATCTTGTAGATCCAGAAACTTCATCTCTTTGTGCACCTTTTCAAGGTATAAAGTTCAAATCTTGGAGCTTTCTTAGTTAGATCTTGCTTAGCTTTGAATTTTGGTTCTTTTGTCCCAAAGCTTGGATCTTTGTGAGTATGGAGTACTCTAGAGATATTATGTTGTCCTTTCAGACATTCTATGATGTCAAAAGTCATAAAAATGTTAGCTTAACCATTTCCTTTCTTCTATGCATGAGATATGGGGCTTTAATGAAGTAAAAAGTCAGGGTTTTTGGGTTTTAGCTCCTTGTAGCCATGCAAAAGCTTAAAGTCATATACTTTATGGATTAGGACGTTCTTTAAGGGCTAGATCTGAGTTTGGGATGAAAGTCTTAATGATTAAGACGTTATTATGGTAGTTATTGAGACCAGTTTACGTACGATGAGCGTACGCCTGGCTACGCCCCGTGTAGCCAGATGTGAGCCCGACGGACCCAACTTACACCCAGGGTAGGGTTGATTACGCCGAGCGTACTGACCGAAGGTTGACTTATGTTGACATTCGTTGACTTTGACCACTTGTGCCTTAGATGGATTGTGAGGGGTTTTGTAAGTAAATCGGTCTTTTCATTGAGTATGGACTAGTATTGAATTTGTAACATCCCAATGATGAGGTATTTTCAATTTTAACCCTAAGTATGGAAGAATATTGCATTTTGACCCGTGGGTTTGAGAAAGATTGCAAAGAATGGCCCATAGTGGCATTTTGGTAATTTTGGCCAGGGATTAGTACGATGAGCGTACGTTGTGTACACTAAGCATACTGGGGCAGACCCTAGTACGCTGGGCAACACCACGTACGCATGGAGTACGTGGTAAGTCCCCAAACCCTAATTTTTAGGGTTTTTTTTCCATATTTAAGCATCATTATCTCTCATTTCTCATTCCCTCATCAGCCCTCATATGAGAAAAATGACCCCCAAGCTAACCCTAAGTGAGAAGAGTGCATCTTGAGCTTATCTTTGTGTTTTGTGACATTATTGAAGAAGAAGAATATAGTGAGAAGAGCTTGGAACTTGGAAGCAACTTGGATATAAAATTATTTCCTTGCTAGCAACCTCCAGGAGGTAAAAAGTTCATAACTTGATCACCCTATCTTGTAGATCTAGCCATTTCTTCACTTAGGTCACTTTTGGTCCCAACTATGGTGATTCTTGAGCATGACATGATCTTAACCAAATAAGTCATCCTTTAAGACCTTATGATGGGTCTTGAGTCATAAAAATGTGGTCTTGATGCTTAGTTTTTCTCCATGCATGCTCTAGAAGGTCTTAAGGCATTAAGATGTTGGGATTTTGTGTATTAAGCACTTAATGGACATGCAAAGTCATAAAGTTGGAGAAATTATGACTCTTAGTGTAACGACCCAATTTTCAAAAGAAAATTTTCATTTTTAATTATCCAAAACACATTTCCATCTTCCACGAAAACTAGTTACAATTGTTTTCAAAACCATATCAAATACAACTTTATTTCAAAATATCAGAGTGTCCCGTAAAATGCCCGAGTGAGAGTGCACGCCGCACCATCAAGCCTTGCCCTTGCCCTTGGGCTCAGATGTACCTGAAACAAATCCAAAAACTATAAGCTAATGCTTAGTGAGTCCCCTAGAGCATACCCCACACACAATCCACATATCACATATAATATTAGCTATAAAGCTACACATATCACATAAGCCATGCATACAACATATAAGGTAGCCATGGAAACCCTCCAGGGTCTTACACCTAGTGTCACGGGAACCCCCACGTGGTCTTATCTGTCATGGGAACCCCCACATGGTCTTCCTGCCTTGGGAACCCCCACAAGGTCTTCACTACCATACAAGACATAATGCAAACTATACAAGCAGATATACTAGGATGCCATAGAAACCCTCCAATGTCTTATACCAAATGCCACGGGAACCCCCACGTGGTCTTCCATGAAAATGTCATATTATCATATCGCATAATCAATCAACAATCTGCATCACATAAAATGGGTTGGCCTTGGTGCCTTAGACCCATTAGTATGGTGAGAAGACTCAACTCTGTCCGAAGAATCCGAAAGCTGCTCTCCTAACAGTCTGTAACCACCCGCACTGAATAATGATAACATTATTTAATGTTAGGATCAAACCCCATCTAAGTGGAGAACCCGAATCCCCAAGTCCCTCCACAATGGCCCAAAAGTCCTCCTTAATTAATGGGCCCAAAGTCCATATCCAAAATCATTAATGGGCCTCATGGCCCAATAAATCCTAACCATAATATCCATGGCCCAAAACAGATAAACTGACCCACTAACCCCAAAACGTGACCAGTCCCAATGACTAATTGAGGCTCAAAGGCTTACAAGCCCAAAACAAGTTCAAATCCATCTGTTGTGCGTACGCCTAGCGTAACACCATGGTACGCGCAGCGTACTGAGTCCCTGGGCCGTACGCCAATCTCTATGGAAATTGTGAGGCGTCTATTTGTGTCAGGGGCCCCAGATATGTAACTGCTCAAGATATCATCTTACCGCCTTATGTAGAAATCCTCGATAATACACAGCATATAGCTAGCTTGACGGAACCCATTGAGTTGGTTATTGGATTACAGATAGAGAATAATCGCGGATATCTTATGTTGCGTACGCTAAGTTACGCCCAACGTACTAACAGATTAAGCACTTTTTCCATTAAGTGCTTAATACTCGATTTTCTCACGTCTAATAGTCAGATCTAAGCGCATTAAGACGTCCTAGGGCATAAAGTTGGCAAGTTTATGCCTGTGCATGTCTCATATGTTCCCAACAACCCATTAAGACCTTTCCAAGGGTCTTAATCCATGCATGAGGTTAAACCACCCATCAAGACTTCATTTTTATGCCATGAATGGACCAAAGGACCTCAGATCTAACATTTTCAGCCAGTGGAGTTGCTCAACTCTCAAGAGGAGGTCCAAAACCACCAAAAATGGACCATAAAGAAAACCCTAACTAGATTTAAAGAATAAGAAGGCAAGATAAGAGCTTTATACCTCCAGAAGCTCCTCAAGGTGAACTAGATGCAGATTCTTGAAGCCTAAAGCCACTCCAAGCTTGCTTTAGCAACTCCTCCTTCTTGAATGGACACTAAAATGGCCACAAATGCACTCATTAAGCTCAAAACACACTCTCAAATGATTCTAGGGTTTTTAGGGATGTTTGAAGGTGAGGGAGGCTGGCTAGGGTAGAGCTCAAATGAGATAAGGATGCTTATATAGGTCTTAAGTCCAGAATATTAGGGTTTGTACACCTGTCACGTACGCCCCACATACTTTTGGTACGCCCAGCGTACATGCTGGCCCTCCGCGTTCATTTACTCGTGGTACGCTAAGCGTACTCATGAGGTACGCCCAGCATACTCAAAGGGGCTTAATATGAAAAACTTAATAACTTCAAGGGATTTTGTGGTAATACCTGAATTGGAGTGTTACACTTAGTGGTATTTTAGCCTTGGATCTGAAGTTTGGACGTGAGAGCTTAATGCATTAAGCTCTTATTGAGAAAAGAAGATTCTGAGCGTACGTCGTGCGTACCCCAGCGTACGCCGCACGTACGTAGTCAATCTCCTGAATCCGCTCAAGGCAGGATTACACCCATCGTAGGAGTTGAGTATGCCTCGCATACTCAGCTGAGTGGACCAAGTGGACTCGTTGACCCGTTGACTTTGACTTTGACTTTTACCAGGGTTGAACAAGTTTGACTTAAGGGTATTTTGGGTATTTTGAGCTATAGTTAAGCCATGGTTTCTATCTGTTGAATAGGTGACCTGTAGAGCCGGTATTTGGAGCAGTATCTTGTTCAGCTATTCGTCAGACTGTGATGTGAGTTTCCTCACTGTTCTTGTGAGTCGAAGGCACCAATTGTATCACTTGGTTTTTTTGTGTTCTTCAGTTTAGACCCTTGGGGGTTGGAAGGTTTTGCGGATTTGGTCCCTAGGGGGAAAATTGTCAACTTCGGGGAAGTTGGAGTACGCTAGGCGTACTCCTTGTACGTTGGGCGTACTCATGCAGGTGGATCACAGAGCTCATCCATGTACGTTGGGCGTACGTGGAGTATGCTTAGCGTACATGAGCAATTTAAACCCTAATTTTAGAGCTTGTACCTTATATAAGCCATAAGATAGCCTCTTTTTGCCTTATTTAACCAGCCTCCATACCCTTGAAAACCCTAATTCGTTCCATAGCCTTTGTGTGGTGCTTTTGAGCTCTTGTGGAGCTTTTGTGGGGGATTTTGTGCATCTTGAGGGGAAAGAATAAGCTAGAAGACTCATTCTTTGTAGTAGGTCCTTGAGATCCAACTTTAGCACCTTCATTTCGTGGCTTTCAAGGTTTAAAGTTCAAAGCGTGTCATCTTATTTCATGGATCTATTATTTGACTTGTTTTTTGTCATTTAGGTCCCTTTGGTTGGTGGTTGTAAGCTAAGGTCGTTTTTGGAGCTTATCCTTGTAGATATGGTCATAGTATGGGTTTCTTAATCATAAAGGTGCAAACTTTGTGGTGGTTTTGGATCTCATGCATGTATTAAGTCATTTATTCAGCTCTTTTGAGATCTAAGGCCCCATTAAGCCATGCATGCACATAACGTTGACAACTTTAGGTGATAAACCATCTTAAGGAAGTCATATATGAGTTTGGGTTGAAGTCTTAATGGGTTAAGAGCTGAAAATGGGAAGTTGGTCAAAATGGTGGTGTACGTTGGGTATACAAGCATGTACGCTGCGCATACAAGCCCTCAAGCGTGTACGCTGAGCGTACAAGCTGAGTACGTCCCGCGTACTCAACAGAGTGGGCTTCGGTCGTTTTGGGGTCTTGGTTTTGGGCCATGTTGGTCTTTGGTTGTCTTGGGCCTTGTTGGGCCATCTAAATTCTATTATTGGGTTGTTGATATTTTATTGGACTTTCTTGAGTGAAGGCCTATGAAAGGGATTGAGCCTAATTCGGAAAATTGGTCCATATTTGGGCTTGGGGATATTAGTGTAGATTTTGGGCTTTTGGATAATTGGTTTGGGCCAAGTTCGAAAAAAGGGTAAAAAAGTATTTTACCCTAATTTGGACCCTTAGTGTGAGTCGGGATCCAATTATTAATTGGATGTTATTTTGTGATTGATAGCGCGAGGATTTTAGCGGATCTGCAGTCAGAAAGTTATTTGTGGGTTTCAACTGTCTGAGGTGAGTCTCCTCACTGTACTATGGGTCTAAGGCACCAATGTCGTCCCATTGGCTTATTAATTATTGAAAGACCAAGGGGTGGCCCTTGGCACTGTATGAGAGACCCGGAATTGGCTCCTGGCAATATTTATGCAAGACCAGGGTTCGGACCCTGGCAGTTAAGTAATTTATTAGTTTAGATTGTATGATTGTTGTCTTTGTGATGCTTGCGTGGAAGACCAGGAGGTGGCTCTTGGAATTTGTCTGTAAGACCCAGGGTAGTGGCCCCCGGCTTGGCAAGGAAAGACCATGATATGGCTCATGGCATAATGACAAGACTATGGCTAGCACATAGCATTCTCTATTGTATGTATGGTATGTGGAATTTTGGGGAACTCACTAAGCTTTGTGCTTATAGTTTATTGTTATCGTTTCAGGTACTTCTGGTTCGAAAGGGAAGGGCCCGACTTGATCGCAATGCGTACACCCATGTTTTTCCGCAACCTTGTGATTTTGGGATTGTACTCTGGTAACTCTTTTATTATGAAACACTTCTAAATGTTTGAGTAAAAAATAAATGGGTGTTTTGATTATATTAAAAATGAAAATTTTACCTTGAAATTTTGGGGTGTTACACCAAGGCCGACCCCTTTTGGTTATGTATCCTGGTGTCTAGGATGTTGTTATACAGTAGTAATCAGTAGAGTTTCCTGTTAGACTGTTAAATGGTTATATGATTATCTGTTATTGGTTATATGTTAATTGTTATGTGCATGTTGACATGGTATGGTGGGGTTGAGACTGTACTGCTTTATGTTGTAAGTCAATAGATCGGGGGTATTCCAACCGTAAAATTGTGGTCCAAGGCATTCCAACCAGAAGATTGTGGGTCGGGGGTAATACAACCAGGAGGTTGTAGACCCGTTATGTATTGGGCATTCCAACCGTAAGGTTGTGGGCCAGGGGTAATCCAACCAAGAGGTTGTGGACCCGTTATCTGTTTGATTATATATTTGTATGGTGGTACTTTGGGGGAACTCACTAAGCTTTGGCTTACAGTTTTAGTTTGTGGTTTCAGGTACTTCCGAGGATCGTGGGAAGGCGAAGGTGTCATCGTACATAACTTCCTGTTTTGTCACTAGATAATGGCGAAAAACTCTGATTTGAAATAATAGTTTGAAAACAATGACTATTTTGTAAACAATGATGATGAATGGTTGCTTTTTGAAAATTTTAAAATTTTGTGATTTTTGAGTGTTACAAGTTGGCATCGGTGCCTGGGTTTGAGAGAATTGGATGAGCATTCGTGTGAATCCAGACTCAAACTAGGGAACTGTAAAAGTTTTTAAACTGATTTTTTAAAAAATTGTTTTTAAATGTAAACAAGGAAGGATGCGATGTGTACGATCAGCCGGAGTAAGAAAATATACCCCAAATTACCCATACTGTTATTTTCTATTATTTTTATGATAGAACAACATTCTAGTAATAGGCTAGGGATCTTTAGGAATTGCATGATAGAATTTCTTGATAATTGATGCCTGATAGCCTAGGGTTTCTTTCTTGTATGGAATTGACATCATTACTGTAGTTGCTTAGTGTATGCATCATAGTTGTACAAAACTAAGATTTTATAGCCTGGGAATGTTTGATTTAGCCTTATTTCGTGTTCTTGTTTGATGAAGGGCTTAGGGTAGAATCGGGTATTTGACTGTCTATAGGGTCCAATGTTATGTATGATTAGCATACACGAGTGTTGCAGGGTTGGTGGAACTTTCATGGATGAGTTATGTCGGGACAGCCGACCAGTTGAAGGATGTCTAGCCTTTCTATAGGAAGTGAGAATATGATATATGCATATTCTAGTGTGTGTTGTTAGGGTCGTTGTGATGATCCTCTGAGACAAATATGTTGGATTAATGTCTAAGTCCATAACTATATTTGGTATGTACTTGACCCGACCCGGCATGGTCCATTTGGGTTGCACTTCACCGACACAATTTATATGGATAGTCTTTTGAGAATAGTATATTTATGATTTATATTAATATATTATAAGTTCTAATATATTAATATATAATCATATTATTTAATTAGTATTGATCAAGAATTAATTTATAATTAATTAAGTGATCAAAAGGAACTAATTAAATATGGACTCTTAGATATATATATGTGTAGTGGGCCAAGTTCATTTAGGTTGGGCTAAATCTTCATGGATAGTCCATGGAGCTTTAACCCATGGATCCTAGGAAATGAAAGGTCATGGGTATTAGGGTTTAACCCTAATCCTCCACACTATATAAAGGGTCTTATGGTTCATGAAATTATGCTAGTGGCTAGTGTGGATACACTAAAGAGGGCAATAACCGATTTCATAGTGTGAGCCAAGTATCCATATTCTCTAAAGGCTTTCCAAGGTGTTTTGGTGATTTGTGATTCCACTTGAGGCTTCCACACTATTGGGGCTAAGCTCTTAAAGCTTGAAGACATCAAGCTACATCAAAAGGTATGTCATCTAACTAGAACTTTGTAGTATAGGTGCTTCATAATATGCTAGTTAGGATGAAACCTTGGAATATTTAATATTTGCATGTATAATAGAGAAAACATAGATCCAAGGTTTATAGGGTTGCATGTACACCATAGGAGTGTTAGAATGCTCAAAACCTAACAGTAGTATCAGAGCCATGGGTTGTTTTCTGTTATATTGATGCAAATGTATTTTTTTCAAGTTGAAGGAAAAAAAAAGAAAAAAAAGCATGAAGTTTGTCAAATTTTATGATAATTACTTGATTTTATGAAAAACTAATTATTTATAAAATTTGAGTCACTTTACTACAAGAGTTGAATTAGGTCAATTTATTAAAAGATAGAATGATATGATTATTTTATTTTATTTGTTTTAAAAGTTTGATCTAAATGGTTTTAAGGAGTTACAAATTTTGTCATAAAATTTTGGAACTCAAAAGTTTTTTTTAAGTTATGATGTTAAGAGTTTTGAAACTTCCATAAGTTATGGATGTGAAATGTCTCATTTATTAACTCTTTAGGTTATGAATTCCAAGAGTCTTCAAAGGATAATTGTCAAAGTTTCAAGATTTGTATTAGTTTATATGATTATCTAATTTCTTGAAAATTGTTGATGTGAATTATCTTTACTTATGAGTTTAATCTAGATCATAGAAAAATTATTTGATTATTGTGTTAATTGGAATATTTGATCTTAATGGTTTTTATGAACTCCATAACTTGTCCTCAAGTTATGGAAAGTGAAGAGTTTTTCTTTTTAAAGTGTCATTAAGTCTCATAGGTTATGAAAATAGAAGAGTCACTATTTTTAATGTCATCATTAAATGATTTAATGTCTTCCATAACTTGTCCTCAAGTTATGGAACTTGAATTTTTTTTTCATTAAACCTTAACTAAACTCATAAGTTATGAAATGAAAAGTTTTGAATAGTTTCAAAAACTTGCCCTCAAGTTTTGGAATTTGTAAAGTTTTCACTTATGAATATTTTAATTCCAAGTTAAGCCCTTAGAATTTTAAAAGTTAAAATTCAACCCTTATACTTTATAATATTATAAGTTAATAATATTTATATATATAAGAGTAAAGTCGTCTTACCATTAGTAGGCCTCATTCACGAAGCCGATCTATATGGGGGTATAAGGTTACTGCCTATAAAATGGCAGTTTAATGGGTGTCCGCTCTCACCCACCGCTTCCTTGACCGGTGGAGGGTCGTTAGCCGAACGTGTAGGACAAGGACTATAATTCTCCCTTCATTAATGATAAATACTAAGTAACTAAACTGTTATTAATACCCAATCTTAGTTACTTAGGAAAATGTGAATAAGGTGCTAATCCATGAAATTACACTTTGCACTTTGTTTAAGCTGTTAGTGGAGCGTGTGTGGTTAACCGACACACTAACCTGGACTTAACAAGGTAGGCAAAGGGTAACTTAATGTTTATCATAGTATCGTTGGAGCGTGTGTGGTTAACCGGCACATCGATTGAGGGGTAAATATTAAGGGTACCAAGTATATTTGCATGGTTACTTCACACCTTGTTTTGTGATCCTCGGCATCCCAGTCACAAAACCTGAAGGGCACACTCGAGATTGAAACATGCCATTGAAAAGTTCAATGAATCTCAAAAGATCTAGGAGTTTCAAATCCAAGTAAAAAACCTAATTAAATACATTTCGTTTATCTTGGTGGAAATTGGTGAATCGTCATTCACCTACCTTCAAATATTTTATAGCTTGGATTACGGCATCCCTCTTCCAAGTTATAAAATAGTTTGTTGGGTCCTAGCCTTAATATATCATATTGGGTGTTATATTAAGGACTTAAATCAACTTTACGTGAATTTCTCCCATTGTTGATGTCTGGTTTAGACAACAATGATCTTCCCAAACCAAGCTTTCCTAATGAATATGACTTCCCGAGTATGGCTCATGGAAGTCATACTTCTCTTCCTCCACCTCCTCCAATTTTTCTCCCTAACCCACAAGTTCAAGGTCACTCAAGCCCTAATGGCAAGCAAGGTCTATGTGTGATCACATCTTAGAGATGAAGTCACATATTGACAAGCCGGGAGAGTTGGGTGTCAAAGTCTTGAGAAAGTTGGATGTTTAATCACTTTCTAAGTCACATAGTGAGTTCCTGTGGGACTACTATGATACAGACTATGACATGAACCTTAATGATCATATCTATTTGCTTGGTGCTGCTGAATCAGCAATGATTTGGAACGATAGTGAAACAAATTTGATTAGAAGATCAACTTCCCAAAAACTTTATGGACAGTGACAATGGTGACACTGGAAATCCAGAAAAAGCATTCTCTTCTCAATGGAAAGGGATTGGCCATAGTCAACCCGGTTGACCAAATGGTAAAGAGAAAGGCTAAGTCTGAGATAGTCCCATTACCAAAGGGTCCATATGTTTATGTTGCCAAAGGAAGGGGCGTTGATTGCAAAGCTGCCAAATTTACCTAAGGATGTTAAAGTCAATAAGTTTGACTCTACATCAGGTAGAGCCCATTATCTAACTCTGTTAAGTTCTATTATGAGATCCTCATTACATGATGTGACTGGGTCACATGTTGATGTTTTAAGAATCAAAGAATAGAGAGAAATCTTAAAGGAAGTATATGCTGATTCTGATCACGAAGGTGGATTTCGATCGCATCAGAATTTTGAGCAGTTGCTTAAGAAGTTATGATATATTTCTAAGGAATAGATAACAACAATTTTCCATGTGGATTGTAAGGATAAGTTTTTCCGCAAAGTTTTAAAATAAAATAAAATTGTTTAATTTTATTTATTTGAAGTATCCTTACAATGGCATTTGTGGAAAATTGTTGCTTATATGATTCCACTGACAGCAATATTGGAAAATGGATTTGATTCTTTCATTTGTGGTAGTGTCTAAATTTACCAAATCAGGAAAGTTCCTCATCGCCCAAGTTTCAATTGGACCGAAACTTGGAATCATGCAAGTTGAATAGTATGATGAATGAGAACTTTCAAGCATTGGAAAATCAAGACTAATTACTTGTTCACATGGATGTGTGAGTCAAGTGAAGGACTAAAGGGATCGAGTACACATTCTTGTACACTGGTCATGTCCACCACAAAGCTCGTTAAGACTATTTGATTTACTAAAGTTTAGTAAATATGGTTATACTTACAAGTTTAAGTATAATTCTGAAACATTGGAAAAGTCTCAATGTATGGCAGAACGAATGGGAAGAATCAAATTAGGCAGAAAGATAAAAGTTTCTCAAATCTAAAAAGATGGGAGAGTACTTTAGTATCATGTTTGTGATCATCTTAATGATTTAGAAATCATATCACAATTAGTCCTCTAAAGGTCATCTTAGTGCATTTTATGACTAAGAAGAGGAGTCATGAATTGTTGAAATGGTTAGATCAGGAAGATGAGTCATACTTCGTTCCAAAACAATTCTTAGAGTCATACTCCAAGATTGTAACTTGAGTGACATATCTTAAAGAAAGGTTTAAAACACTTGAGTAAAAGTGTCATACTCTTGTACATTTGAAATTGGTAAGTTGTGATGTTTTGGATAAAACAAAGACCAAATAAGGCCAATTGTGTGAAGTGTTTGTCTTCATAAATAATCCTCACTATCTCTTGAATATTTGGCAAGATAGTCTTATATGTCAAGAGGATAGTGGGAGTCTTAAAGATCCTAAAAAGAATTTCAAGAACTAATCAAGAATAAAACCTGAGGTTCTTCACTAGCACACGACTTGATGTTTATAACCTATCGTGTTGACATATTCTGTGCCCATTCCAGTTAAAGTTGGATTTGCATAGGAGTTCTGAAAGTTCTCAATTGGTTGCATAACAACTTGGAAGCAATGGCAGGCCCTGTAATGCCAGGTGGCAAGAAGTTAAGATTGCATAAGTTCAGTCCATATGAGTTTGGATTTGTCATTATCCTTGTCTTGTGACTATGGTTTTGACGATTCACATGGATAAGAACACATACACAATAAAATCTAAGGGTCATAAGGTTTCTCTCCGATTCATGAAAATGATGGTGAGGAAACACTTCCACCAAGTAGATTTGAAGCAGATGGCAAAAGGTCTAAACAATTGAGACTATGATTACGGCATCCCTTTTCATAGTTCTGAAATTGTTTAGACACACATGCATGCTATCTAAGGAAAGGTGTATGATTTTGATAAAGTTTTATCAAAGCATCTCGTATCAGAAATCTGAACTTTGGTAAGAAAGTCAATAAAGTATTGATTTCTAGAAGTCCAGCTGATTTCTGAGTATATGTCAAAGCTAGTGGGAGCATAAGTGTTATGCTAATAATCATCATGTTAATGGGAGCATGATAATTATTGTTAGTGTTGCAAGTTAGCAATGTTAATTATAGAAAACAAAAGTTTCAATTCGTGAGGCTGCAGGGATTGAAAAAGTTGTTTTGCTATAATTAAGGGAGAGGATATACTTCATTTCAGTTCTAAAGGCTTAGATTGAGACCTTAATCATCCTTAGTCAAGAATATATATATGAATTTCATGTTGGATTGGTTCAACTTAAGGAAATTCTATATATTGCGTTCTCAAAATTCGATTATGATTACGGCATCCCTCTTCATAGTCAAATTTTGAAAACATGGCAAATAAAAAATATTGTAGCAAAAGACTGGTCTAGAATCATGTCTTTATGTGAGACATCATGAATCGTGTACCATTGGCTTTGGGTACAGGATCGATTGCATGTTCTATAATATTTGTCATTTCTAAATTTTTCCAAATGCCCAGAGGCATTAAGAAGGGAAAAGGTCTAGAATTGGATATGACTAAAATGATTAAGCAATTGTCGAGGACAATCTGAGGTTTACCAAAGATTGGTTGCTCAGGGACAGTTGGAAGTATAGTGCTAATTTTGGAAGGACCATATTGACATATTCTGAAAAGAGGCATCTCTTATTCAGAAGTGATAGTCAAAATGAGAATATGGAGTTGTCTCCATAGGTGGAAGTTATCTGTGTAAGATTAGAAAACTTAATGCAAGAAGCATGTCCAAAGCAATGTACTTTGAATATGAGATTTAGTTTCCATGGAGTTGATCTCCATTGGAATACCTTATAATGACTGTTGACAAGTCTTTGTGACTTTGTACATATTCATTACAGGAGGGTCAGTGCATATAAGTTTAAAATCTAAACAGATTTCGATAAATGATAGGAATTTGAAATTCTCACATTTTTCGATAAAGATTTGGGAGTGTGAAATTAGAATCATTGAAATTATGTTCAATTGGTTTATTTCACAAAGTAAGGATCATAGACAAACATAGAGTGCATACTTGGTGTATGGCAAAGCTATTGTTTAAGAAAAACATATTGTACATGCTTGGAGCATGGGACAACTAGTGTTTTTAATTCAAGTATAAAGTTGATAAAACCGAAACAATGAATAATGAGTAATCAGTATGGTGATAAATAAAAGTGTTTATTTATATTCATAGGGTTTGATACCATATTTGATTCATTTATTCTTGTGTTTAACTTTGCATGTTTTGACTTCCAGAATAACTAAGTCGCTCTTCCTGAATGATTAAGTTATTCAAACCATCCACAGTCGGTCATATGTTGGAAGTAGATATGAATCAAGACTGTCATGGGTTGGTTTGTAGAGGTCCAAGTTGGTGGACAAAGTGGTGCTACAACACTCATGAGTGCTCATAAGTTCTGAGTATTGGATTCAACCCGCGCTCATTTGAATCACTTCATGGATTTTATCACGAGTGATCATGAGACGATAATATCTTATATTCTTCAAACCTAGAGATATGAGTTGTTACTATGAGTTGGTTATACATTGATTGCACGAAAACGCATTTGGTAACTCGATGTTATAAAACGTGCCTTTGTGTATGATTCAACAAGTAGTAGAACAAGCCATATGAGTCGAAGTTTATCCATTCCTTTTACCTTCGGGATAAAAGCGATATTTGTGGGCCCCTCGATGATTTAGCGATGACACATGTGAGTGCTTGGCTAAGCCAGGAATGATTTGATTTGTTCAATCTGTCAGTCATCATAAATCGAAAATCGGGAAACAACAAATGGACAGAGAGAATGATTATAATCCATGTCTCAGTCCATATGATATCTAGAATGGAGGAATATATGATCCCTTATCTAATGGACAAGTCATTGACAGAGGTCAGAGTTCATTGACAAGATCAGAGTTCGACAGCGGCTTTAAGAGCTACGATTGCCAGTTGGTTTTTGAAGTCATACTCAATAATAGTTTTAGACTTATCCAAGTGGGAGACTGTTGGATTAATGTCTAAGTCCATAACTATATTTGGTATGTACTTGACCCGACCCGGCATGGTCCATTTGGGTTGCACTTCACCGACACAATTTATATGGATAGTCTTTTGAGAATAGTATATTTATGATTTATATTAATATATTATAAGTTCTAATATATTAATATATAATCATATTATTTAATTAGTATTGATCAAGAATTAATTTATAATTAATTAAGTGATCAAAAGGAACTAATTAAATATGGACTCTTAGATATATATATATGTGTAGTGGGCCAAGTTTATTTAGGTTGGGCTAAGTCTTCATGGATAGTCCATGGAGCTTTAACCCATGGATCCTAGGAAATGAAAGGTCATGGGTATTAGGGTTTAACCCTAATCCTCCACACTATATAAAGGGTCTTATGGTTCATGAAATTATGCTAGTGGCTAGTGTGGATACACTAAAGAGGGCAATAACCGATTTCATAGTGTGAGCCAAGTATCCATATTCTCTAAAGGCTTTCCAAGGTGTTTTGGTGATTTGTGATTCCACTTGAGGCTTCCACACTATTGGGGCTAAGCTCTTAAAGCTTGAAGACATCAAGCTACATCAAAAGGTATGTCATCTAACTAGAACTTTGTAGTATAGGTGCTTCATAATATGCTAGTTAGGATGAAACCTTGGAATATTTAATATTTGCATGTATAATAGAGAAAACATATATCCAAGGTTTATAGGGTTGCATGTACACCATAGGAGTGTTAGAATGCTCAAAACCTAACAAAATACTGGTAGGTGCGGAAGGTAGTATGGGTCCGTACTACTGGAAGCACAGGACCTGTACGTGTAGCAGGGAAGTCACAACCCCTAGGGTTTTGTTTTTGGGAATAGCTCATATGGTATGTTATACGCCTCATCTGATATTTTCTGGTTTATCTTCAGTATGGTGGATACGAGGCGATTTGAGTCAGAAGCTGGATCGGGTGGCCAGGATAGGCCAGGGTTGACTGAGGACCAGGTTAGGGAGATGATTCATGTTGAGGCTGTTTCTATTGTCTGGGGGTAGATACCGAAGTTGTTTGGGTCTATCAAGACCACCATGATGGAGTTCTTCGATGACCGATACGTTGTACTTTCTGAGGCTGTTGCTACTGTGGCTATTGTTGCTGCGGGGATTGGCACAGGGAGAGCCTTCCAGTACCGGGACTTCGACAATAGAAGACCCCGATGTTTGATGGGGTTCAGGATCCGATTATTGTTATGAGGTGGTTGTCATATGTTGAGGGATGTTTCTTTACTCGTTCCTGCCCAACTCACTAGAAGGTCAACTACGCTCTGACCCTTCTTCGGTCTAGAGAGAAGGATTGGTAGAGATTGGTGACTAGCTCGTACACTCTGAAGCAAAGTGTTGTCGTGACTTGGGAGCAGTTCTATGAGATGTTCCACTCGAGATATGTTCCATTGTTGGAGCGGGAGAGGGTGGATCAGGAGTATTTAGATCTGAGGTAGGGGACTGAGTTGGCGGCTGAGATCACCAAGATGTTTACAGAGAGGGATATGTTTTGTCCTGAGTTTGCTGCTTCTGAGAAAGCTCAGATGACCCGGTACTTGAGCATGCTCAATAAAGATATTCTTCAGTTCATATCCACACATCGCTATGGTACACTTGTGGAGTTGCAGGAGGGCGCTAGGAGGCAGGAGATCAAGATGGAGCTCCAGGTGTGAGAGCGAAGGTAGGCTCCAATTCAAACACAACATGTGACGAAGAGGTTCAAGCTTGCTGATTCGAGGTCTGGAGGGCAGAGGGGCCGCACTTGTGGTAAGTTCGACAGGGTTCATGAGGGAATTTGTCTATCTTCACCTGGTTTCCACAAATATGGCAAGGAGGGACATTATGCCAAGTACTGTCGTTAGCGGGATCCAGTACCGAGCACCAAGATTTGCTATCACTGTGACCAGCTGGTCCATATGAAGTCCCAATGCCCTTTTCTTACTGCTAGACCGGTGCAGGCTCCTACGTCGGCTACTCTGGGATCACTAATGGGAGCCATGGCAGGGAGGAGCCCCCGAGGGCTCGAGGTCTCACTTTTCAGCTCATGACAGAGGAGGGCAGGGCGGTGCCAGACGTTGTTACTGGTATGTTTCTATTTATCTTTCTTTCGATTATTTTATGGTATGCTTATGTTTATGTTTCTAATAGGTACATTATTAGTGAACTCTTTTCCTGCTCTTGTGTTATTCGACTCGGGCGCGGGTCGGTCCTTTGTGTCTCGGTCTTTTAGTAGGCATTTTGACATTCCCTTAGCAAGTTGGAGTGTCCGTTGTGAGTTTCTATTGCCATCAAACATGGGATCTCTGCATCCAGAGTGTATCAAGATTGTTTCTTGGAGGTTTTCGGGGTGCCTTATCTAATTGATTTGATTCCCATCCCCATGGGGGATGTATGCGTGATAGTGGGGATGGATTGGCTGAGCAAGTTTGGTACTATGATTGATTGCGAGTGTTAGCGAGTAGTAGTTCGAACCCCAAGTAAGGGATAATTGGTTATCAATTGAGAGGGTACCAGGGTTGGATAAGGGTTTTGTTCGGCGGCCAGGGCTCGACAGTATATTCAGCATGGGTGTGTGGGTTATCTTTCCTATGTGGTTGATACTCGGGGTGGGGAGCAGGTCTCAGTTTCAGATGTGCCAGTTTCCAGGGAATTTGATGATGTGTTTCCGGAGGAGTTACCCGGTGTGCCTCCCGAGAGGCAGGTTGAGTTCAGGGTTGACCTAGTGTCAGGTTCGGTTCCGATTTCCAAGGCCTCATACCGTTTAGCACCGCCCCAGATGCAAGAGTTATCCCCTCAACTTCAGGAACTCCTAGGCAAGCAGTTCATCAGACCAAGCAATTCGTCATGGGGATCACTAATATTGTTCATTAAGAAGAAGGATGGTTCACACCGGATGTGCATTGATTACTGGGAGTTGAACAAGTTGACGGTGAAGAACCGATATCCCCTCCGCAGATTGACGACTTTTTTGATGAGGGTGAGAGAAGAGGATGTGGAGAAGACAACGTTTCGGACTAGTTATGGGCATTATGAGTTCGTAGTGATGCCATTTGGGATCACCAATGCGCCTACGGTGTTTATGGATTTGATGAATTAGGTGTGCAGGCTGATGCTCGACCGATCTGTCATTGTGTTTATTGATGATATATTGTTGTATTCCAAGACTAGAGAGCAGCACGAGGAGCACCTCTGAGAGATTTTGGGAGTGTTGAGGCGGGAACGAATGTATGCCAAGTTCTCGCAGTGTGAGTTTTTGTTATGAGAGGTCCAGTTCCTGGGAAATCTCGCTAACTAAAATGGGATTTTGGTCGATCCGGCCAAGATTGAGGCTGTGATGCAGTGGGAGGTTCTGGAATCTCCCTCAGAGATCAGGAGTTTCTTAGGTTTGGCAGGATATTATCGGAGGTTTATCCAGGATTTCTCCAAGATCATCATACCCCTCACTCGTCTGAAAAGGAAAGGAGTGGATTTCCGATGGGGCCCTGAGCAGCAGACGACATTTGAGACACTACGACAGAGGTTATGTGAGGCCCCAGTATTGACCCTTCTGGAGGGTGTCGAGGATTTCGTGGTATTTTGTGATGCATACATCACTGGTTTGGGGGTAGTTCTTATGCAGAGGGGACGAGTGGTTGCATATGCTTCTCGGCAGTTGAAGCTGCATGAGGCACCTTATCCTACTCATGACCTGGAGTTGGGGGCAGTGGTATTTTCCCTCAAAATTTGGAGACATTATCTATATGGGTTCCGTTGTACCGTTTACACGGATCACAAGATTTGCGATATCTTATCGATTAGTCAAACCTGAACATGAGGCAACACAAGTAGATGGATGTGGTCAAGGATTATGACTGCGAGATCCTTTACCATCCGGGTAAAGCGAATGTGATCGCGGATGCATTGAGCCGCAAGTCAGTTGGATCTTGGGGATATGTGTATGAGGATATCTATTGATTCTCCACTTCTGGATTTGATCAGAGGGGTACATGTAGAGGGAGTCAAAAAGGAGAATTAGAAACAGGAGAGGATCAGGGGCGAGATCAATAGATTTGTCACTGATATTCGGGGATTGTTGACCCGGTGTGGATGAGTTTGGGTTCCGATTTCTGGTGGGATCAGGCAGATGGTTTTGGAGGAGGCTCATAAGTCTTGCTTTTCAATACACCCACGAGCCACCAAGATGTGTCGGGATTTAAGACTAAGTTACCAGTGGTCGTGTATGAAGAGGGAGATAGCCTGGTATGTTAAGAGGTGCTTGACATGTAGGATGGTCAAGGACGAGCATCAGAGGCCGCATGGAAAGCTGCAACCTTTGGAGGTACCCATGTAGAAGTGGGAACAGATCACCATGGATTTTATCACCAAGCTACCGAAGATTGCCAAGGGTTTTGATGCTATATAGGTCATCGTGATCGATTGACCAAGAGTGCCCACTTTTTTTCCATCCGGGAGAGCTCATCGGCCGAAAAGTTGGTCGATCTGTATGTCCGGGAGATTTTTCCTCGTCATGGGGTTCCGGTCTCCATTGTATCAGACCGAGATGTTTGGTTCACCTCCCGATTCTGGCAGAAGTTCCACGAGAAACTGGGTACGAGGCTACATTTCAGCATTGCTTATCATTCGTAGACCGATGGCTAGAGTGAGCGGACCATCCAAACATTTTAGGATATGTTCTAGGATTGTGTCATAGATTTTGGTGACAGTTGGGATTCCTACCTACCTCTTGCAGAGTTTTCCTACAACAACAGCTATCACTCCAGCATTGGTGTCCCGCCTTTTGAGCTTTTGTATGGTCGGAAATGTCGTACCCCAGTTTGTTGGGGAGAGGTTTGTCACAGAGTCATGGGGAGTACTGAAGTAGTCCTCTAGACCATAAAGCTTATCTAACAGATCAGGCAGAGGCTGCAGACAGCTCAGAGTCGGCAGAAGAGTTATGCCGACCGGTGCCGGTCAGAGTTGGAATTTCAGGTCGGCGATATGGTACTACTGAAGGTCTCACCCTGTAAGGGTGTGATACACTTCAGGAAGAGGGGAAAATTGGGTCCTTGGTATATTAGGTTGTTCCATGTGATCGCTAGAGTAGGCAGGGTGGCCTACCGGTTGGATTTACTGAGTGAGCTCAACCATATCCACAAAACTTTCCATGATTCGCAGTTACGGAAGTGCGTGTTAGACGACGAGTCAGTGGTCCCTTTGGATAAAATTCATGTTGATGAGTGGTTTATTTATGAGTAAGGTGTTACTATCTTGTGTTGATTGTTTACTATGTTTCAATTTTGCATGTTTTTACTTCCAGAATAATTATTTATGAGTAGGCAGGGTGGCCTACCGGCAGATCCCCTCACGAAGGGACTGAGCAGGGTTAAGCATTTACAGCATGCGAAGCGCATTGGGCTGAAGGATGATATTAGTTTCAATAATTAGATTCCTAAAACTTGTAAAATGTAATTGACATTTGATGATAAATAAAAGTTGTTATTTATTTATGAGTAAGGTGTTACTATCTTGTGTTGATTGTTTACTATGTTTCAATTTTGCATGTTTTTACTTCCAGAATAATTATGTTATTATTCAAACCATCCACAGTCAGTCAAACTTTGGAAGTAAGTATTGATTTAAGACTGTCATGAATTTGGCTTGTATGATTTGTCTAAAAGTGCTTTGGACAATGCAATGGTTGCTACAACATTCATGAGTACTCATAAGGGCTGAGTATTGGATCCAACCCACGCTCACTTGCATCACTTCATGGAATTTATCTCGAGTGATCGTGAGACGGTAATATCATATAAATCTTCAAACCAAGAGATATGAGTTGTTGACTATGAGTTGGTTATTCATTGATTGTACGAAAACGCATTGGTAACTCGATGTTATAAAACGTGCCTTTGTGAATAATTCAACAAGTAGTTAGTACAAGCATATCAGTCGAAGTTTATCTATTCCTTCTAGAAATAGAAGCGATATCTGGGCCCCTCGATGATTTGGTTTTGACCTATGTACCGGGCCCGGTCAGAACCTAATTGATGTGTTCAATTTAGTTCTATGTCGAAACAAATCAGAGATCGAGAAACAAATGCTGGACAATAAGTAAGACCATGTTCCATGTGTTTGTCCGACTGATATCATGAGAACAGAGGATTATATGATCACTTATCTTAAATGGCGTATCATCATCATCTCAGTTCCGAGAGACTTTGAAAGAGCTACGATTGCTAGTCGGATTTTGAAGTCATATTCGCGAATATAGTTATTAGACTTATCCAAGTGGGAGACTGTTGGATATAGTGTCTAAGTCCATAACTTTATTTGGTATGTACTTGACCCGACCCGACATGGTCCATTTGGGTTGCATGGCATTGCAATACTTGGATAGACTAAATGAGAGAATAAGGCACTTAGGATTATTAATATATTATAAGTTCTAATATATTAATAATAGTATTATTTAATTAGTATTGATCAAGTATTAATCTAGGATTAATTTGGTGATCAAAGTGAGACTAATTAAATATATAGGGTTGATTATGAAAATCATCAATTCTTTTATGGTGGATTAATGATCCATGGTTTATGGGTTATGGATGTAACCATATGGAGCTCCATGGATAGTCCATGGGAGTTACAAATCCATGGGTCATGGGAAATCAAGAGTCATGACAATTAAGGGCATTCATGTGTAAACCCTAATTGTGACAACACTATAAAAGGAACCCTATGGCTAGCAAAATCATGACCTAGTGGACCTAGTGTTACTAGAGAGGGCATAACCGATTTTGAGTGCTAGAAATATTCTCTCAAGTTATTCCAAGTCTTGTGGTGTTGTGTGAAGCATTTGAGGCACAACATTTGGGGTGCTAGGCTCACAAAGTCTTGAAGGAATCCAAGCAACAACAAGGTATGTATTTCTACTAGTTTTATGTTTTGTGTAATCCCCATGCCATGCTAGTTAGGAAATAACCTTGGAAATGAAATTTGCATGTATATAGAGAAAACATAGATTCAAGGTTATTAGGGTTGCATGTACACTTAGGAAGTGTTAGAATGCTCAAAACCCATCAGTGGTATCAGAGCCTATGATTGTTTTCTGTATACTTGATGCAAAACTGCATAAAAATCGAAAAATCTGCATTCTGACGACTGGACTCGCCGAGTCCATGGGGAGGACTCGCCGAGTCCATGAACAAATTCATTCTACTCGCCGAGTAGATTAATGCACTCGGCGAGTAGGAGCGTGCTGGGCAGTTTTTTCGAGTTTTGTTGCTGAAAATGGATTAAGATCATTATCCCAATTTGTTTTGGACTTGTAAAATCTGTTTTTCAAAATGATAATGATTATGTTAACCCATTTTTGCATGACTTTTATCAATTTTCAAGTATTGTATATAGTTATATGATTTCTTGAAATTGCTTGACATGAATTTGTGTTCTTATGAGTTTTTAGAAGATCATAGGAATTATGTGTAACCACCATGTGTGTTTAATTCATGATCTTAATGGCTATGATGGTGTCCATAACTTGTCCTCAAGTTATGGATAACCAAAAGTCACTTCTTTTAATTGTGATTAAAGAACTAAAGAGGTTTCATAAAATGAAGAGTCTTCATTTTATGAACCATTAAAACTCATAAGTTACAAATTGAAGAGACTTGGAATAGTTTCAAATCTTGCCCTCAAGTTTTGGAATTTGAAAAGTCTTACACTTTAATACTTTAATTCCAAATTAAACCTTAGATTTTTAAAAAGTTTAAAAATCAACACTTATACTATTATTATAATTTTATTATATAGATATGTATAAGAATATGTCATTCTTACCGTTAGTAGGCCTCATTCACGAAGCCGGTCTATAAGGGGGGTATAAGGTTGTTGCCTATAAAATGGTGACTTAATGGGTGTCCACTCTCACCCACCGCTTCCTTGATCGGTGGATGGTCGTTAGCCGAACGGGTAGGATACGACTTTAAATACTCGTTAAAAGTATAATGAATTATAAAGTAACTATACATTATAAATTCCCAATCTTAGTTACTTTAGGAAAATGTGAAATTGGTGCTAGCCCATAAAATTACACTTTGTACCTTACCAAGTCGTTAGTGGAGCGTGTGTGGTTAACCGGCACACTAACATGGACTAGTAAGAGTGGCAAAGGGTAACTTGACTTTATTATAGATCGGTGGAGCGTGTGTGGTTAACCGGCACATCGATTAGGTAATATTGTTGAGGGTACCAAGTCAATTTGTATGGTTATTCACACCTTGTTTGTGATCCTCGGCATCCCAGTCACAAACTTGAGAGGGCACAATCGAGATTCAAACATGCCATTGAAAAGTTCAATGTATCTCAAAAGATCTAGGAGTTTCAAAACCAATAAAACCTAATAATAAAATATTTCGTTCTTATGGTGGAAATTGGTAAATCGTCATTTACCTACCTTCAAATATTTTATAGTATGGATTACGGCATCCCTCTTCCAACTATAAATAGTTTGTTGGATCCTAGCCTTAATATTTCATTTGGGTGAATTATTAAGGATTCCTAATCTAATGAAACTTGTCTTTCTTTCCTTTCAGATGTCTTCCAACAATGCTTCTGGCTCAAACCCAACAGGCTCCTTTTCCCTTATGAACTTGTGTGGTAAAGTCATCTTTGATGGATCCAATTTCAATGAGTGGATCAGAAACATCAGAATGATTACCCGCTATGAGGACAAAGAATATGTCCTCGATAGGGAGCTTAAGGTTGTGAATGAAGCCACTGCTACTCCTGAAGAGTTTGCGGAGTTTGTTGCACATGAAAAGGATGCTACTAAAGTAGCATGCATCATGATGGCCACCATGACTCCTGAACTTCAAAAATCCTATGAAGATTTCTACCCCTATGAGATGCACCTGGATCTGATGGATAGGTACCATCAGAGCGCGCGTCAGGAGAGGTATGAAATCATCTCCTCCATGATAACCGCAAGGATGAAGGATGGTGAACCCATCACCGGTCACTTGCAGAAGATGCAAAGGTTCGTTGACCGGTTGCTGAAGCTAAATGTTGACTTTCCTGAGGAAATGGCGATTGACATCATTCTCCATTCCTTACCTCCAAGTTATGATCAGTTTCGTATGACTTATCATATGAACAAGGAGGAAGTCACACTTAGCAAACTTCAAGGACTCTTAAGGACAGCTGAAAATGGCCTTAAGGGTAAAGCGGTTGCTACTTCTACTCCTTCAACAGCCCCTGTTCTGGCTATTGGGCAGGGAAAGGGTAAGAAGAGGAAAAGCCCTTCGAAGGGTACCAAGGGTAAGACTCTTGATGGTTCCTCTTCAAGTGGGACAAAGAAAGGTCCCATTACTCCTTCTTCAAACCCAAAGGAAGCACAATGCTTCTATTGCCAGGATAAGGGACACTTCAAGCGAAGCTGCCCTAAATATCTGCAAGATCTAAAGGATGGGAAGGTTAAACCCACCCATACAGGTATTTACACAATATTGTCTAACAACTCATCTAATGCTAATTCTTGGGTGCTTGATACAGGTTGTGGTATTCACATCTGTACTGATTTGCAGGCACTAAGAAGAAGTGAGCAAGTGGAGCACGGGAAGATAAACTTAGTCATGGGCAACAGGAAAGCATCACCTGTTACCAAGATAGGAGTTTATTCTTTATTGCTTAATAATGGGTTAATGTTAGATTTGAATAAGTGTTGTTACTCGCCCAAAATGGCGAGAAATATGATTTCCTTTCATGGCTTGTACAAACAAGGTTTTACATTTTCATTTGATAATAAAAATGGTGCTATTAATGTTTATTACAATGATGTATTTTACTTTAAAGCATTACCTTGTGATGGTGTATATGAAGCCGTGAATGTTGTAGACAATCTAGGAAATAATGTGTTGTATATTGATTCTTCAGATAGCTTGGATAAAGCATCCTTGTGGCATTGTCGTCTTGGACATGTTAACAAGAAGCGCATAGGCCAACTCCAAAAGGCTGGAGTCTTGGAATCATTTGACCTCAAGTCAGATGATAGTTGCGAGTCTTGTTTACTTGGCAAAATGACAAAGTCACCCTTCACAGGTACTTGTGATAGGGGTTAAGGTTTGTTAGACCTTGTACACACGGATGTGTGTGGGCCCTTCAGAGTTGCTACAAGGGATGCTAATCGCTATTATGTGACTTTTACTGATGATTACAGTAGATATGGATATATTTACTTAATCAAGCATAAGTCAGAAACCTTTGAAAAGTTCAAAGAGTTTAAGCAGGAAGTTGAGAATCAATTGGGCAGGAACATCAAGATGCTCCGATCCGATCGAGGAGGAGAGTATCTTAGCATTGAGTTCCTTGACTATCTTAAGGAATGTGGGATTGTCTCACAATTGACACCTCCCAGAACACCACAGTTGAATGGTGTAGCTGAGAGGCGCAATCGAACCTTGTTGGATATGGTTCGTTCCATGATGAGTCGAGCTTCGTTACCAATCTCGTTTTGGGGGTATGCCTTAGAGACTGCCGCCCATATCCTTAATCTAGTCCCTACTAAAAAGGTTGCCAAAACACCTCACGAGATGTGGACTGGGAAAGTTCCCAATTTGGACCACATCAAGATTTGGGGTTGTGAAGCTTTCGTGAGGCGTGAGACTCATGATAAGCTTGAACCTCGAAGTGAGAGGTGTATTTTCATCGGCTACCCACAGAGATCCTTTGGTTACCTCTTCTACAGACCCAGTGATAATGTGGTCTTTGTAGCAAGAAGAGGAGTCTTTCGTGAGAGAGAATTCATAAGCCAAGGGGACAGTGGGAGGCAAATTGACCTTGAAGAGCTTCAAGAGTCAAGTGGTGAAGGAACCTCAAATGCTATCGACCAACCTGAGGAGGAAACTCCTGTTGATCCGATAGATGAGTCTGTACCTCCAAGACGTTCCACTAGGGTGAGGAACACACCTGATTTTTATTATGGTTATCACATCACCACTGAAGGTGATACATTTATTAGTGATAGTACACTAATAGATTTGGATGAACCTAATAATTACAGGGAAGCCATGGCAGGCCCTGAGTCTGCTAAATGGAAGGAGGCTATGGACAGCAAGATTCAGTCCATGTATGACAATCAAGTTTGGAACTTGGTTGACAATGTACCAAGTCGTAAGACAGTTGGGTGCAAATGGATCTTCAAGAAGAAGACCGACATGGATGGAAAGGTACATACTTACAAAGCGCGACTGGTTGCGAAGGGCTTTACTCAAACTCCGGGAGTTGACTATGATGAGACCTTCTCACCAGTAGCTAAGATTAAGTCTATTAGAGTATTGTTAGCCATAGCTGCATTTCATGATTAAGAAATATGGCAAATGGATGTCAAAACCGCTTTCCTTAATGGAAAGTTGGCTGAGGATGTTTACATGGCTCAACCAGAGGGTTTTGTATATACAAGATACCCTAATAGAGTGTGTAAGCTTGATAAATCCATTTATGGATTGAAACAAGCATCTCGTAGATGGAATCTTTGCTTTGATGAGAAAGTCAAAGAGTTTGGCTTTTCTAGGAGTGAGGATGAGCTTTATGTGTATGTCAGGGCTAGTGGGAGCATAGTTAGCTTCTTGGTGTTGTATGTGGATGACATACTTCTCATAGGAAACGACGTCCCAACCTTGCAGGAGGTTAAGTCCTGGCTTGGAAAGTGTTTCGCTATGAAGGACCTTGGGGAAGCTGCCTATATCCTAGGGATAAGGATATTAAGAGATAGGAGTAAGAGACTAATTGGACTTAGTCAAAGTACTTATGTGGATAAGGTACTGAAGAGGTTCAGTATGCAAGAATCCAAGAAAGGAGAATTACCAATCCAGAGTAATGCCAAGCTGAGTAAGACTCAGAGTCCGAGTACAGAGGCTGAGATAGCTGAAATGAGTCATATACCATATGCTTCCGCTGTGGGCTCGATCATGTATGCTATGACTTGTACTCGCCCTGATGTGGCCTTTGCTTTGAGCATGGTCAGTAGATATCAAGGGAACCCTGGCAAGGCACACTGGACAGCGGTAAAGAACATTCTCAAGTATCTGCGGAGGACTAAGGATTGGGTCCTTACCCTCGGAGGCAGTGATGACTTGAGAGTGGAAGGATATAGCGATGCTAGCTTCCAGACTGATAGGGATAATTTCCGCTCTCAGTTAGGCTGGGTCTTTATCCTAAATGGAGGGGCAATTACTTGGAAAAGTTCCAAGCAGGAGACAGTAGTTGATTCTACTTGTGAATCAGAGTACATAGCAGCAAGTGAAGCAGCTAAGGAGGCGATATGGCTAAAGAACTTCATCGGAGACCTTGGAGTTGTACCAGCTATAAAGGAGCCAATGGAAATTTTCTGTGACAGCGAAAGTGCGGTTGCTTTGGCTAAGGAACCAAGAGATCACGAGAGATCTAGGCACATTGACAGAAAATATCATTTCATCAGACATCGAATAGAAGAAGGACTCCTCTTGGCTAAGAGGGTATCATCAGATGAGAACCCGGCAGATCCCCTCACGAAGGGACTGAGCAGGGTTAAGCATTTACAGCATGCGAAGCGCATTGGGCTGAAGGATGATATTAGTTTCAATAATTAGATTCCTAAAACTTGTAAAATGTAATTGACATTTGATGATAAATAAAAGTTGTTATTTATTTATGAGTAAGGTGTTACTATCTTGTGTTGATTGTTTACTATGTTTCAATTTTGCATGTTTTTACTTCCAGAATAATTATGTTATTATTCAAACCATCCACAGTCAGTCAAACTTTGGAAGTAAGTATTGATTTAAGACTGTCATGAATTTGGCTTGTATGATTTGTCTAAAAGTGCTTTGGACAATGCAATGGTTGCTACAACATTCATGAGTACTCATAAGGGCTGAGTATTGGATCCAACTCACGCTCACTTGCATCACTTCATGGAATTTATCTCGAGTGATCGTGAGACGGTAATATCATATAAATCTTCAAACCAAGAGATATGAGTTGTTGACTATGAGTTGGTTATTCATTGATTGTACGAAAACGCATTGGTAACTCGATGTTATAAAACGTGCCTTTGTGAATAATTCAACAAGTAGTTAGTACAAGCATATCAGTCGAAGTTTATCTATTCCTTCTAGAAATAGAAGCGATATCTGGGCCCCTCGATGATTTGGTTTTGACCTATGTACCGGGCCCGGTCAGAACCTAATTGATGTGTTCAATTTAGTTCTATGTCGAAACAAATCAGAGATCGAGAAACAAATGCTGGACAATAAGTAAGACCATGTTCCATGTGTTTGTCCGACTGATATCATGAGAACAGAGGATTATATGATCACTTATCTTAAATGGCGTATCATCATCATCTCAGTTCCGAGAGACTTTGAAAGAGCTACGATTGCTAGTCGGATTTTGAAGTCATATTCGCGAATATAGTTATTAGACTTATCCAAGTGGGAGACTGTTGGATATAGTGTCTAAGTCCATAACTTTATTTGGTATGTACTTGACCCGACCCGGCATGGTCCATTTGGGTTGCATGGCATTGCAATACTTGGATAGACTAAATGAGAGAATAAGGCACTTAGGATTATTAATATATTATAAGTTCTAATATATTAATAATAGTATTATTTAATTAGTATTGATCAAGTATTAATCTAGGATTAATTTGGTGATCAAAGTGAGACTAATTAAATATATAGGGTTGATTATGAAAATCATCAATTCTTTTATGGTGGATTAATGATCCATGGTTTATGGGTTATGGATGTAACCATATGGAGCTCCATGGATAGTCCATGGGAGTTACAAATCCATGGGTCATGGGAAATCAAGAGTCATGACAATTAAGGGCATTCATGTGTAAACCCTAATTGTGACAACACTATAAAAGGAACCCTATGGCTAGCAAAATCATGACCTAGTGGACCTAGTGTTACTAGAGAGGGCATAACCGATTTTGAGTGCTAGAAATATTCTCTCAAGTTATTCCAAGTCTTGTGGTGTTGTGTGAAGCATTTGAGGCACAACATTTGGGGTGCTAGGCTCACAAAGTCTTGAAGGAATCCAAGCAACAACAAGGTATGTATTTCTACTAGTTTTATGTTTTGTGTAATCCCCATGCCATGCTAGTTAGGAAATAACCTTGGAAATGAAATTTGCATGTATATAGAGAAAACATAGATTCAAGGTTATTAGGGTTGCATGTACACTTAGGAAGTGTTAGAATGCTCAAAACCCATCAGTGGTATCAGAGCCTATGATTGTTTTCTGTATACTTGATGCAAAACTGCATAAAAATCGAAAAATCTGCATTCTGACGACTGGACTCGCCGAGTCCATGGGGAGGACTCGCCGAGTCCATGAACAAATTCATTCTACTCGCCGAGTAGATTAATGCACTCGGCGAGTAGGAGCGTGCTGGGCAGTTTTTTCGAGTTTTGTTGCTGAAAATGGATTAAGATCATTATCCCAATTTGTTTTGGACTTGTAAAATCTGTTTTTCAAAATGATAATGATTATGTTAACCCATTTTTGCATGACTTTTATCAATTTTCAAGTATTGTATATAGTTATATGATTTCTTGAAATTGCTTGACATGAATTTGTGTTCTTATGAGTTTTTAGAAGATCATAGGAATTATGTGTAACCACCATGTGTGTTTAATTCATGATCTTAATGGCTATGATGGTGTCCATAACTTGTCCTCAAGTTATGGATAACCAAAAGTCACTTCTTTTAATTGTGATTAAAGAACTAAAGAGGTTTCATAAAATGAAGAGTCTTCATTTTATGAACCATTAAAACTCATAAGTTACAAATTGAAGAGACTTGGAATAGTTTCAAATCTTGCCCTCAAGTTTTGGAATTTGAAAAGTCTTACACTTTAATACTTTAATTCCAAATTAAACCTTAGATTTTTAAAAAGTTTAAAAATCAACACTTATACTATTATTATAATTTTATTATATAGATATGTATAAGAATATGTCATTCTTACCGTTAGTAGGCCTCATTCACGAAGCCGGTCTATAAGGGGGGTATAAGGTTGTTGCCTATAAAATGGTGACTTAATGGGTGTCCACTCTCACCCACCGCTTCCTTGATCGGTGGATGGTCGTTAGCCGAACGGGTAGGATACGACTTTAAATACTCGTTAAAAGTATAATGAATTATAAAGTAACTATACATTATAAATTCCCAATCTTAGTTACTTTAGGAAAATGTGAAATTGGTGCTAGCCCATAAAATTACACTTTGTACCTTACCAAGTCGTTAGTGGAGCGTGTGTGGTTAACCGGCACACTAACATGGACTAGTAAGAGTGGCAAAGGGTAACTTGACTTTATTATAGATCGGTGGAGCGTGTGTGGTTAACCGGCACATCGATTAGGTAATATTGTTGAGGGTACCAAGTCAATTTGTATGGTTATTCACACCTTGTTTGTGATCCTCGGCATCCCAGTCACAAACTTGAGAGGGCACAATCGAGATTCAAACATGCCATTGAAAAGTTCAATGTATCTCAAAAGATCTAGGAGTTTCAAAACCAATAAAACCTAATAATAAAATATTTCGTTCTTATGGTGGAAATTGGTAAATCGTCATTTACCTACCTTCAAATATTTTATAGTATGGATTACGGCATCCCTCTTCCAACTATAAATAGTTTGTTGGATCCTAGCCTTAATATTTCATTTGGGTGAATTATTAAGGATTCCTAATCTAATGAAACTTGTCTTTCTTTCCTTTCAGATGTCTTCCAACAATGCTTCTGGCTCAAACCCAACAGGCTCCTTTTCCCTTATGAACTTGTGTGGTAAAGTCATCTTTGATGGATCCAATTTCAATGAGTGGATCAGAAACATCAGAATGATTACCCGCTATGAGGACAAAGAATATGTCCTCGATAGGGAGCTTAAGGTTGTGAATGAAGCCACTGCTACTCCTGAAGAGTTTGCGGAGTTTGTTGCACATGAAAAGGATGCTACTAAAGTAGCATGCATCATGATGGCCACCATGACTCCTGAACTTCAAAAATCCTATGAAGATTTCTACCCCTATGAGATGCACCTGGATCTGATGGATAGGTACCATCAGAGCGCGCGTCAGGAGAGGTATGAAATCATCTCCTCCATGATAACCGCAAGGATGAAGGATGGTGAACCCATCACCGGTCACTTGCAGAAGATGCAAAGGTTCGTTGACCGGTTGCTGAAGCTAAATGTTGACTTTCCTGAGGAAATGGCGATTGACATCATTCTCCATTCCTTACCTCCAAGTTATGATCAGTTTCGTATGACTTATCATATGAACAAGGAGGAAGTCACACTTAGCAAACTTCAAGGACTCTTAAGGACAGCTGAAAATGGCCTTAAGGGTAAAGCGGTTGCTACTTCTACTCCTTCAACAGCCCCTGTTCTGGCTATTGGGCAGGGAAAGGGTAAGAAGAGGAAAAGCCCTTCGAAGGGTACCAAGGGTAAGACTCTTGATGGTTCCTCTTCAAGTGGGACAAAGAAAGGTCCCATTACTCCTTCTTCAAACCCAAAGGAAGCACAATGCTTCTATTGCCAGGATAAGGGACACTTCAAGCGAAGCTGCCCTAAATATCTGCAAGATCTAAAGGATGGGAAGGTTAAACCCACCCATACAGGTATTTACACAATATTGTCTAACAACTCATCTAATGCTAATTCTTGGGTGCTTGATACAGGTTGTGGTATTCACATCTGTACTGATTTGCAGGCACTAAGAAGAAGTGAGCAAGTGGAGCACGGGAAGATAAACTTAGTCATGGGCAACAGGAAAGCATCACCTGTTACCAAGATAGGAGTTTATTCTTTATTGCTTAATAATGGGTTAATGTTAGATTTGAATAAGTGTTGTTACTCGCCCAAAATGGCGAGAAATATGATTTCCTTTCATGGCTTGTACAAACAAGGTTTTACATTTTCATTTGATAATAAAAATGGTGCTATTAATGTTTATTACAATGATGTATTTTACTTTAAAGCATTACCTTGTGATGGTGTATATGAAGCCGTGAATGTTGTAGACAATCTAGGAAATAATGTGTTGTATATTGATTCTTCAGATAGCTTGGATAAAGCATCCTTGTGGCATTGTCGTCTTGGACATGTTAACAAGAAGCGCATAGGCCAACTCCAAAAGGCTGGAGTCTTGGAATCATTTGACCTCAAGTCAGATGATAGTTGCGAGTCTTGTTTACTTGGCAAAATGACAAAGTCACCCTTCACAGGTACTTGTGATAGGGGTGAAGGTTTGTTAGACCTTGTACACACGGATGTGTGTGGGCCCTTCAGAGTTGCTACAAGGGATGCTAATCGCTATTATGTGACTTTTACTGATGATTACAGTAGATATGGATATATTTACTTAATCAAGCATAAGTCAGAAACCTTTGAAAAGTTCAAAGAGTTTAAGCAGGAAGTTGAGAATCAATTGGGCAGGAACATCAAGATGCTCCGATCCGATCGAGGAGGAGAGTATCTTAGCATTGAGTTCCTTGACTATCTTAAGGAATGTGGGATTGTCTCACAATTGACACCTCCCAGAACACCACAGTTGAATGGTGTAGCTGAGAGGCGCAATCGAACCTTGTTGGATATGGTTCGTTCCATGATGAGTCGAGCTTCGTTACCAATCTCTTTTTGGGGGTATGCCTTAGAGACTGCCGCCCATATCCTTAATCTAGTCCCTACTAAAAAGGTTGCCAAAACACCTCACGAGATGTGGACTGGGAAAGTTCCCAATTTGGACCACATCAAGATTTGGGGTTGTGAAGCTTTCGTGAGGCGTGAGACTCATGATAAGCTTGAACCTCGAAGTGAGAGGTGTATTTTCATCGGCTACCCACAGAGATCCTTTGGTTACCTCTTCTACAGACCCAGTGATAATGTGGTCTTTGTAGCAAGAAGAGGAGTCTTTCGTGAGAGAGAATTCATA
This sequence comes from Lactuca virosa, assembly GCF_052849685.1. NCBI lineage: Eukaryota > Viridiplantae > Streptophyta > Magnoliopsida > Asterales > Asteraceae > Lactuca > Lactuca virosa. The sequence goes on from NC_136433.1 coordinate 116,645,871, forward strand.
AGCCAAGGGGACAGTGGGAGGCAAATTGACCTTGAAGAGCTTCAAGAGTCAAGTGGTGAAGGAACCTCAAATGCTATCGACCAACCTGAGGAGGAAACTCCTGTTGATCCGATAGATGAGTCTGTACCTCCAAGACGTTCCACTAGGGTGAGGAACACACCTGATTTTTATTATGGTTATCACATCACCACTGAAGGTGATACATTTATTAGTGATAGTACACTAATAGATTTGGATGAACCTAATAATTACAGGGAAGCCATGGCAGGCCCTGAGTCTGCTAAATGGAAGGAGGCTATGGACAGCAAGATTCAGTCCATGTATGACAATCAAGTTTGGAACTTGGTTGACAATGTACCAAGTCGTAAGACAGTTGGGTGCAAATGGATCTTCAAGAAGAAGACCGACATGGATGGAAAGGTACATACTTACAAAGCGCGACTGGTTGCGAAGGGCTTTACTCAAACTCCGGGAGTTGACTATGATGAGACCTTCTCACCAGTAGCTAAGATTAAGTCTATTAGAGTATTGTTAGCCATAGCTGCATTTCATGATTAAGAAATATGGCAAATGGATGTCAAAACCGCTTTCCTTAATGGAAAGTTGGCTGAGGATGTTTACATGGCTCAACCAGAGGGTTTTGTATATACAAGATACCCTAATAGAGTGTGTAAGCTTGATAAATCCATTTATGGATTGAAACAAGCATCTCGTAGATGGAATCTTTGCTTTGATGAGAAAGTCAAAGAGTTTGGCTTTTCTAGGAGTGAGGATGAGCTTTATGTGTATGTCAGGGCTAGTGGGAGCATAGTTAGCTTCTTGGTGTTGTATGTGGATGACATACTTCTCATAGGAAACGACGTCCCAACCTTGCAGGAGGTTAAGTCCTGGCTTGGGAAGTGTTTCGCTATGAAGGACCTTGGGGAAGCTGCCTATATCCTAGGGATAAGGATATTAAGAGATAGGAGTAAGAGACTAATTGGACTTAGTCAAAGTACTTATGTGGATAAGGTACTGAAGAGGTTCAGTATGCAAGAATCCAAGAAAGGAGAATTACCAATCCAGAGTAATGCCAAGCTGAGTAAGACTCAGAGTCCGAGTACAGAGGCTGAGATAGCTGAAATGAGTCATATACCATATGCTTCCGCTGTGGGCTCGATCATGTATGCTATGACTTGTACTCGCCCTGATGTGGCCTTTGCTTTGAGCATGGTCAGTAGATATCAAGGGAACCCTGGCAAGGCACACTGGACAGCGGTAAAGAACATTCTCAAGTATCTGCGGAGGACTAAGGATTGGGTCCTTACCCTCGGAGGCAGTGATGACTTGAGAGTGGAAGGATATAGCGATGCTAGCTTCCAGACTGATAGGGATAATTTCCGCTCTCAGTTAGGCTGGGTCTTTATCCTAAATGGAGGGGCAATTACTTGGAAAAGTTCCAAGCAGGAGACAGTAGTTGATTCTACTTGTGAATCAGAGTACATAGCAGCAAGTGAAGCAGCTAAGGAGGCGATATGGCTAAAGAACTTCATCGGAGACCTTGGAGTTGTACCAGCTATAAAGGAGCCAATGGAAATTTTCTGTGACAGCGAAAGTGCGGTTGCTTTGGCTAAGGAACCAAGAGATCACGGGAGATCTAGGCACATTGACAGAAAATATCATTTCATCAGACATCGAATAGAAGAAGGACTCCTCTTGGCTAAGAGGGTATCATCAGATGAGAACCCGGCAGATCCCCTCACGAAGGGACTGAGCAGGGTTAAGCATTTACAGCATGCGAAGCGCATTGGGCTGAAGGATGATATTAGTTTCAATAATTAGATTCCTAAAACTTGTAAAATGTAATTGACATTTGATGATAAATAAAAGTTGTTATTTATTTATGAGTAAGGTGTTACTATCTTGTGTTGATTGTTTACTATGTTTCAATTTTGCATGTTTTTACTTCCAGAATAATTATGTTATTATTCAAACCATCCACAGTCAGTCAAACTTTGGAAGTAAGTATTGATTTAAGACTGTCATGAATTTGGCTTGTATGATTTGTCTAAAAGTGCTTTGGACAATGCAATGGTTGCTACAACATTCATGAGTACTCATAAGGGCTGAGTATTGGATCCAACTCACGCTCACTTGCATCACTTCATGGAATTTATCTCGAGTGATCGTGAGACGGTAATATCATATAAATCTTCAAACCAAGAGATATGAGTTGTTGACTATGAGTTGGTTATTCATTGATTGTACGAAAACGCATTGGTAACTCGATGTTATAAAACGTGCCTTTGTGAATAATTCAACAAGTAGTTAGTACAAGCATATCAGTCGAAGTTTATCTATTCCTTCTAGAAATAGAAGCGATATCTGGGCCCCTCGATGATTTGGTTTTGACCTATGTACCGGGCCCGGTCAGAACCTAATTGATGTGTTCAATTTAGTTCTATGTCGAAACAAATCAGAGATCGAGAAACAAATGCTGGACAATAAGTAAGACCATGTTCCATGTGTTTGTCCGACTGATATCATGAGAACAGAGGATTATATGATCACTTATCTTAAATGGCGTATCATCATCATCTCAGTTCCGAGAGACTTTGAAAGAGCTACGATTGCTAGTCGGATTTTGAAGTCATATTCGCGAATATAGTTATTAGACTTATCCAAGTGGGAGACTGTTGGATATAGTGTCTAAGTCCATAACTTTATTTGGTATGTACTTGACCCGACCCGGCATGGTCCATTTGGGTTGCATGGCATTGCAATACTTGGATAGACTAAATGAGAGAATAAGGCACTTAGGATTATTAATATATTATAAGTTCTAATATATTAATAATAGTATTATTTAATTAGTATTGATCAAGTATTAATCTAGGATTAATTTGGTGATCAAAGTGAGACTAATTAAATATATAGGGTTGATTATGAAAATCATCAATTCTTTTATGGTGGATTAATGATCCATGGTTTATGGGTTATGGATGTAACCATATGGAGCTCCATGGATAGTCCATGGGAGTTACAAATCCATGGGTCATGGGAAATCAAGAGTCATGACAATTAAGGGCATTCATGTGTAAACCCTAATTGTGACAACACTATAAAAGGAACCCTATGGCTAGCAAAATCATGACCTAGTGGACCTAGTGTTACTAGAGAGGGCATAACCGATTTTGAGTGCTAGAAATATTCTCTCAAGTTATTCCAAGTCTTGTGGTGTTGTGTGAAGCATTTGAGGCACAACATTTGGGGTGCTAGGCTCACAAAGTCTTGAAGGAATCCAAGCAACAACAAGGTATGTATTTCTACTAGTTTTATGTTTTGTGTAATCCCCATGCCATGCTAGTTAGGAAATAACCTTGGAAATGAAATTTGCATGTATATAGAGAAAACATAGATTCAAGGTTATTAGGGTTGCATGTACACTTAGGAAGTGTTAGAATGCTCAAAACCCATCAGTGGTATCAGAGCCTATGATTGTTTTCTGTATACTTGATGCAAAACTGCATAAAAATCGAAAAATCTGCATTCTGACGACTGGACTCGCCGAGTCCATGGGGAGGACTCGCCGAGTCCATGAACAAATTCATTCTACTCGCCGAGTAGATTAATGCACTCGGCGAGTAGGAGCGTGCTGGGCAGTTTTTTCGAGTTTTGTTGCTGAAAATGGATTAAGATCATTATCCCAATTTGTTTTGGACTTGTAAAATCTGTTTTTCAAAATGATAATGATTATGTTAACCCATTTTTGCATGACTTTTATCAATTTTCAAGTATTGTATATAGTTATATGATTTCTTGAAATTGCTTGACATGAATTTGTGTTCTTATGAGTTTTTAGAAGATCATAGGAATTATGTGTAACCACCATGTGTGTTTAATTCATGATCTTAATGGCTATGATGGTGTCCATAACTTGTCCTCAAGTTATGGATAACCAAAAGTCACTTCTTTTAATTGTGATTAAAGAACTAAAGAGGTTTCATAAAATGAAGAGTCTTCATTTTATGAACCATTAAAACTCATAAGTTACAAATTGAAGAGACTTGGAATAGTTTCAAATCTTGCCCTCAAGTTTTGGAATTTGAAAAGTCTTACACTTTAATACTTTAATTCCAAATTAAACCTTAGATTTTTAAAAAGTTTAAAAATCAACACTTATACTATTATTATAATTTTATTATATAGATATGTATAAGAATATGTCATTCTTACCGTTAGTAGGCCTCATTCACGAAGCCGGTCTATAAGGGGGGTATAAGGTTGTTGCCTATAAAATGGTGACTTAATGGGTGTCCACTCTCACCCACCGCTTCCTTGATCGGTGGATGGTCGTTAGCCGAACGGGTAGGATACGACTTTAAATACTCGTTAAAAGTATAATGAATTATAAAGTAACTATACATTATAAATTCCCAATCTTAGTTACTTTAGGAAAATGTGAAATTGGTGCTAGCCCATAAAATTACACTTTGTACCTTACCAAGTCGTTAGTGGAGCGTGTGTGGTTAACCGGCACACTAACATGGACTAGTAAGAGTGGCAAAGGGTAACTTGACTTTATTATAGATCGGTGGAGCGTGTGTGGTTAACCGGCACATCGATTAGGTAATATTGTTGAGGGTACCAAGTCAATTTGTATGGTTATTCACACCTTGTTTGTGATCCTCGGCATCCCAGTCACAAACTTGAGAGGGCACAATCGAGATTCAAACATGCCATTGAAAAGTTCAATGTATCTCAAAAGATCTAGGAGTTTCAAAACCAATAAAACCTAATAATAAAATATTTCGTTCTTATGGTGGAAATTGGTAAATCGTCATTTACCTACCTTCAAATATTTTATAGTATGGATTACGGCATCCCTCTTCCAACTATAAATAGTTTGTTGGATCCTAGCCTTAATATTTCATTTGGGTGAATTATTAAGGATTCCTAATCTAATGAAACTTGTCTTTCTTTCCTTTCAGATGTCTTCCAACAATGCTTCTGGCTCAAACCCAACAGGCTCCTTTTCCCTTATGAACTTGTGTGGTAAAGTCATCTTTGATGGATCCAATTTCAATGAGTGGATCAGAAACATCAGAATGATTACCCGCTATGAGGACAAAGAATATGTCCTCGATAGGGAGCTTAAGGTTGTGAATGAAGCCACTGCTACTCCTGAAGAGTTTGCGGAGTTTGTTGCACATGAAAAGGATGCTACTAAAGTAGCATGCATCATGATGGCCACCATGACTCCTGAACTTCAAAAATCCTATGAAGATTTCTACCCCTATGAGATGCACCTGGATCTGATGGATAGGTACCATCAGAGCGCGCGTCAGGAGAGGTATGAAATCATCTCCTCCATGATAACCGCAAGGATGAAGGATGGTGAACCCATCACCGGTCACTTGCAGAAGATGCAAAGGTTCGTTGACCGGTTGCTGAAGCTAAATGTTGACTTTCCTGAGGAAATGGCGATTGACATCATTCTCCATTCCTTACCTCCAAGTTATGATCAGTTTCGTATGACTTATCATATGAACAAGGAGGAAGTCACACTTAGCAAACTTCAAGGACTCTTAAGGACAGCTGAAAATGGCCTTAAGGGTAAAGCGGTTGCTACTTCTACTCCTTCAACAGCCCCTGTTCTGGCTATTGGGCAGGGAAAGGGTAAGAAGAGGAAAAGCCCTTCGAAGGGTACCAAGGGTAAGACTCTTGATGGTTCCTCTTCAAGTGGGACAAAGAAAGGTCCCATTACTCCTTCTTCAAACCCAAAGGAAGCACAATGCTTCTATTGCCAGGATAAGGGACACTTCAAGCGAAGCTGCCCTAAATATCTGCAAGATCTAAAGGATGGGAAGGTTAAACCCACCCATACAGGTATTTACACAATATTGTCTAACAACTCATCTAATGCTAATTCTTGGGTGCTTGATACAGGTTGTGGTATTCACATCTGTACTGATTTGCAGGCACTAAGAAGAAGTGAGCAAGTGGAGCACGGGAAGATAAACTTAGTCATGGGCAACAGGAAAGCATCACCTGTTACCAAGATAGGAGTTTATTCTTTATTGCTTAATAATGGGTTAATGTTAGATTTGAATAAGTGTTGTTACTCGCCCAAAATGGCGAGAAATATGATTTCCTTTCATGGCTTGTACAAACAAGGTTTTACATTTTCATTTGATAATAAAAATGGTGCTATTAATGTTTATTACAATGATGTATTTTACTTTAAAGCATTACCTTGTGATGGTGTATATGAAGCCGTGAATGTTGTAGACAATCTAGGAAATAATGTGTTGTATATTGATTCTTCAGATAGCTTGGATAAAGCATCCTTGTGGCATTGTCGTCTTGGACATGTTAACAAGAAGCGCATAGGCCAACTCCAAAAGGCTGGAGTCTTGGAATCATTTGACCTCAAGTCAGATGATAGTTGCGAGTCTTGTTTACTTGGCAAAATGACAAAGTCACCCTTCACAGGTACTTGTGATAGGGGTGAAGGTTTGTTAGACCTTGTACACACGGATGTGTGTGGGCCCTTCAGAGTTGCTACAAGGGATGCTAATCGCTATTATGTGACTTTTACTGATGATTACAGTAGATATGGATATATTTACTTAATCAAGCATAAGTCAGAAACCTTTGAAAAGTTCAAAGAGTTTAAGCAGGAAGTTGAGAATCAATTGGGCAGGAACATCAAGATGCTCCGATCCGATCGAGGAGGAGAGTATCTTAGCATTGAGTTCCTTGACTATCTTAAGGAATGTGGGATTGTCTCACAATTGACACCTCCCAGAACACCACAGTTGAATGGTGTAGCTGAGAGGCGCAATCGAACCTTGTTGGATATGGTTCGTTCCATGATGAGTCGAGCTTCGTTACCAATCTCTTTTTGGGGGTATGCCTTAGAGACTGCCGCCCATATCCTTAATCTAGTCCCTACTAAAAAGGTTGCCAAAACACCTCACGAGATGTGGACTGGGAAAGTTCCCAATTTGGACCACATCAAGATTTGGGGTTGTGAAGCTTTCGTGAGGCGTGAGACTCATGATAAGCTTGAACCTCGAAGTGAGAGGTGTATTTTCATCGGCTACCCACAGAGATCCTTTGGTTACCTCTTCTACAGACCCAGTGATAATGTGGTCTTTGTAGCAAGAAGAGGAGTCTTTCGTGAGAGAGAATTCATAAGCCAAGGGGACAGTGGGAGGCAAATTGACCTTGAAGAGCTTCAAGAGTCAAGTGGTGAAGGAACCTCAAATGCTATCGACCAACCTGAGGAGGAAACTCCTGTTGATCCGATAGATGAGTCTGTACCTCCAAGACGTTCCACTAGGGTGAGGAACACACCTGATTTTTATTATGGTTATCACATCACCACTGAAGGTGATACATTTATTAGTGATAGTACACTAATAGATTTGGATGAACCTAATAATTACAGGGAAGCCATGGCAGGCCCTGAGTCTGCTAAATGGAAGGAGGCTATGGACAGCAAGATTCAGTCCATGTATGACAATCAAGTTTGGAACTTGGTTGACAATGTACCAAGTCGTAAGACAGTTGGGTGCAAATGGATCTTCAAGAAGAAGACCGACATGGATGGAAAGGTACATACTTACAAAGCGCGACTGGTTGCGAAGGGCTTTACTCAAACTCCGGGAGTTGACTATGATGAGACCTTCTCACCAGTAGCTAAGATTAAGTCTATTAGAGTATTGTTAGCCATAGCTGCATTTCATGATTATGAAATATGGCAAATGGATGTCAAAACCGCTTTCCTTAATGGAAAGTTGGCTGAGGATGTTTACATGGCTCAACCAGAGGGTTTTGTATATACAAGATACCCTAATAGAGTGTGTAAGCTTGATAAATCCATTTATGGATTGAAACAAGCATCTCGTAGATGGAATCTTTGCTTTGATGAGAAAGTCAAAGAGTTTGGCTTTTCTAGGAGTGAGGATGAGCTTTATGTGTATGTCAGGGCTAGTGGGAGCATAGTTAGCTTCTTGGTGTTGTATGTGGATGACATACTTCTCATAGGAAACGACGTCCCAACCTTGCAGGAGGTTAAGTCCTGGCTTGGGAAGTGTTTCGCTATGAAGGACCTTGGGGAAGCTGCCTATATCCTAGGGATAAGGATATTAAGAGATAGGAGTAAGAGACTAATTGGACTTAGTCAAAGTACTTATGTGGATAAGGTACTGAAGAGGTTCAGTATGCAAGAATCCAAGAAAGGAGAATTACCAATCCAGAGTAATGCCAAGCTGAGTAAGACTCAGAGTCCGAGTACAGAGGCTGAGATAGCTGAAATGAGTCATATACCATATGCTTCCGCTGTGGGCTCGATCATGTATGCTATGACTTGTACTCGCCCTGATGTGGCCTTTGCTTTGAGCATGGTCAGTAGATATCAAGGGAACCCTGGCAAGGCACACTGGACAGCGGTAAAGAACATTCTCAAGTATCTGCGGAGGACTAAGGATTGGGTCCTTACCCTCGGAGGCAGTGATGACTTGAGAGTGGAAGGATATAGCGATGCTAGCTTCCAGACTGATAGGGATAATTTCCGCTCTCAGTTAGGCTGGGTCTTTATCCTAAATGGAGGGGCAATTACTTGGAAAAGTTCCAAGCAGGAGACAGTAGTTGATTCTACTTGTGAATCAGAGTACATAGCAGCAAGTGAAGCAGCTAAGGAGGCGATATGGCTAAAGAACTTCATCGGAGACCTTGGAGTTGTACCAGCTATAAAGGAGCCAATGGAAATTTTCTGTGACAGCGAAAGTGCGGTTGCTTTGGCTAAGGAACCAAGAGATCACGGGAGATCTAGGCACATTGACAGAAAATATCATTTCATCAGACATCGAATAGAAGAAGGACTCCTCTTGGCTAAGAGGGTATCATCAGATGAGAACCCGGCAGATCCCCTCACGAAGGGACTGAGCAGGGTTAAGCATTTACAGCATGCGAAGCGCATTGGGCTGAAGGATGATATTAGTTTCAATAATTAGATTCCTAAAACTTGTAAAATGTAATTGACATTTGATGATAAATAAAAGTTGTTATTTATTTATGAGTAAGGTGTTACTATCTTGTGTTAATTGTTTACTATGTTTCAATTTTGCATGTTTTTACTTCCAGAATAATTATGTTATTATTCAAACCATCCACAGTCAGTCAAACTTTGGAAGTAAGTATTGATTTAAGACTGTCATGAATTTGGCTTGTATGATTTGTCTAAAAGTGCTTTGGACAATGCAATGGTTGCTACAACATTCATGAGTACTCATAAGGGCTGAGTATTGGATCCAACTCACGCTCACTTGCATCACTTCATGGAATTTATCTCGAGTGATCGTGAGACGGTAATATCATATAAATCTTCAAACCAAGAGATATGAGTTGTTGACTATGAGTTGGTTATTCATTGATTGTACGAAAACGCATTGGTAACTCGATGTTATAAAACGTGCCTTTGTGAATAATTCAACAAGTAGTTAGTACAAGCATATCAGTCGAAGTTTATCTATTCCTTCTAGAAATAGAAGCGATATCTGGGCCCCTCGATGATTTGGTTTTGACCTATGTACCGGGCCCGGTCAGAACCTAATTGATGTGTTCAATTTAGTTCTATGTCGAAACAAATCAGAGATCGAGAAACAAATGCTGGACAATAAGTAAGACCATGTTCCATGTGTTTGTCCGACTGATATCATGAGAACAGAGGATTATATGATCACTTATCTTAAATGGCGTATCATCATCATCTCAGTTCCGAGAGACTTTGAAAGAGCTACGATTGCTAGTCGGATTTTGAAGTCATATTCGCGAATATAGTTATTAGACTTATCCAAGTGGGAGACTGTTGGATATAGTGTCTAAGTCCATAACTTTATTTGGTATGTACTTGACCCGACCCGGCATGGTCCATTTGGGTTGCATGGCATTGCAATACTTGGATAGACTAAATGAGAGAATAAGGCACTTAGGATTATTAATATATTATAAGTTCTAATATATTAATAATAGTATTATTTAATTAGTATTGATCAAGTATTAATCTAGGATTAATTTGGTGATCAAAGTGAGACTAATTAAATATATAGGGTTGATTATGAAAATCATCAATTCTTTTATGGTGGATTAATGATCCATGGTTTATGGGTTATGGATGTAACCATATGGAGCTCCATGGATAGTCCATGGGAGTTACAAATCCATGGGTCATGGGAAATCAAGAGTCATGACAATTAAGGGCATTCATGTGTAAACCCTAATTGTGACAACACTATAAAAGGAACCCTATGGCTAGCAAAATCATGACCTAGTGGACCTAGTGTTACTAGAGAGGGCATAACCGATTTTGAGTGCTAGAAATATTCTCTCAAGTTATTCCAAGTCTTGTGGTGTTGTGTGAAGCATTTGAGGCACAACATTTGGGGTGCTAGGCTCACAAAGTCTTGAAGGAATCCAAGCAACAACAAGGTATGTATTTCTACTAGTTTTATGTTTTGTGTAATCCCCATGCCATGCTAGTTAGGAAATAACCTTGGAAATGAAATTTGCATGTATATAGAGAAAACATAGATTCAAGGTTATTAGGGTTGCATGTACACTTAGGAAGTGTTAGAATGCTCAAAACCCATCAGTGGTATCAGAGCCTATGATTGTTTTCTGTATACTTGATGCAAAACTGCATAAAAATCGAAAAATCTGCATTCTGACGACTGGACTCGCCGAGTCCATGGGGAGGACTCGCCGAGTCCATGAACAAATTCATTCTACTCGCCGAGTAGATTAATGCACTCGGCGAGTAGGAGCGTGCTGGGCAGTTTTTTCGAGTTTTGTTGCTGAAAATGGATTAAGATCATTATCCCAATTTGTTTTGGACTTGTAAAATCTGTTTTTCAAAATGATAATGATTATGTTAACCCATTTTTGCATGACTTTTATCAATTTTCAAGTATTGTATATAGTTATATGATTTCTTGAAATTGCTTGACATGAATTTGTGTTCTTATGAGTTTTTAGAAGATCATAGGAATTATGTGTAACCACCATGTGTGTTTAATTCATGATCTTAATGGCTATGATGGTGTCCATAACTTGTCCTCAAGTTATGGATAACCAAAAGTCACTTCTTTTAATTGTGATTAAAGAACTAAAGAGGTTTCATAAAATGAAGAGTCTTCATTTTATGAACCATTAAAACTCATAAGTTACAAATTGAAGAGACTTGGAATAGTTTCAAATCTTGCCCTCAAGTTTTGGAATTTGAAAAGTCTTACACTTTAATACTTTAATTCCAAATTAAACCTTAGATTTTTAAAAAGTTTAAAAATCAACACTTATACTATTATTATAATTTTATTATATAGATATGTATAAGAATATGTCATTCTTACCGTTAGTAGGCCTCATTCACGAAGCCGGTCTATAAGGGGGGTATAAGGTTGTTGCCTATAAAATGGTGACTTAATGGGTGTCCACTCTCACCCACCGCTTCCTTGATCGGTGGATGGTCGTTAGCCGAACGGGTAGGATACGACTTTAAATACTCGTTAAAAGTATAATGAATTATAAAGTAACTATACATTATAAATTCCCAATCTTAGTTACTTTAGGAAAATGTGAAATTGGTGCTAGCCCATAAAATTACACTTTGTACCTTACCAAGTCGTTAGTGGAGCGTGTGTGGTTAACCGGCACACTAACATGGACTAGTAAGAGTGGCAAAGGGTAACTTGACTTTATTATAGATCGGTGGAGCGTGTGTGGTTAACCGGCACATCGATTAGGTAATATTGTTGAGGGTACCAAGTCAATTTGTATGGTTATTCACACCTTGTTTGTGATCCTCGGCATCCCAGTCACAAACTTGAGAGGGCACAATCGAGATTCAAACATGCCATTGAAAAGTTCAATGTATCTCAAAAGATCTAGGAGTTTCAAAACCAATAAAACCTAATAATAAAATATTTCGTTCTTATGGTGGAAATTGGTAAATCGTCATTTACCTACCTTCAAATATTTTATAGTATGGATTACGGCATCCCTCTTCCAACTATAAATAGTTTGTTGGATCCTAGCCTTAATATTTCATTTGGGTGAATTATTAAGGATTCCTAATCTAATGAAACTTGTCTTTCTTTCCTTTCAGATGTCTTCCAACAATGCTTCTGGCTCAAACCCAACAGGCTCCTTTTCCCTTATGAACTTGTGTGGTAAAGTCATCTTTGATGGATCCAATTTCAATGAGTGGATCAGAAACATCAGAATGATTACCCGCTATGAGGACAAAGAATATGTCCTCGATAGGGAGCTTAAGGTTGTGAATGAAGCCACTGCTACTCCTGAAGAGTTTGCGGAGTTTGTTGCACATGAAAAGGATGCTACTAAAGTAGCATGCATCATGATGGCCACCATGACTCCTGAACTTCAAAAATCCTATGAAGATTTCTACCCCTATGAGATGCACCTGGATCTGATGGATAGGTACCATCAGAGCGCGCGTCAGGAGAGGTATGAAATCATCTCCTCCATGATAACCGCAAGGATGAAGGATGGTGAACCCATCACCGGTCACTTGCAGAAGATGCAAAGGTTCGTTGACCGGTTGCTGAAGCTAAATGTTGACTTTCCTGAGGAAATGGCGATTGACATCATTCTCCATTCCTTACCTCCAAGTTATGATCAGTTTCGTATGACTTATCATATGAACAAGGAGGAAGTCACACTTAGCAAACTTCAAGGACTCTTAAGGACAGCTGAAAATGGCCTTAAGGGTAAAGCGGTTGCTACTTCTACTCCTTCAACAGCCCCTGTTCTGGCTATTGGGCAGGGAAAGGGTAAGAAGAGGAAAAGCCCTTCGAAGGGTACCAAGGGTAAGACTCTTGATGGTTCCTCTTCAAGTGGGACAAAGAAAGGTCCCATTACTCCTTCTTCAAACCCAAAGGAAGCACAATGCTTCTATTGCCAGGATAAGGGACACTTCAAGCGAAGCTGCCCTAAATATCTGCAAGATCTAAAGGATGGGAAGGTTAAACCCACCCATACAGGTATTTACACAATATTGTCTAACAACTCATCTAATGCTAATTCTTGGGTGCTTGATACAGGTTGTGGTATTCACATCTGTACTGATTTGCAGGCACTAAGAAGAAGTGAGCAAGTGGAGCACGGGAAGATAAACTTAGTCATGGGCAACAGGAAAGCATCACCTGTTACCAAGATAGGAGTTTATTCTTTATTGCTTAATAATGGGTTAATGTTAGATTTGAATAAGTGTTGTTACTCGCCCAAAATGGCGAGAAATATGATTTCCTTTCATGGCTTGTACAAACAAGGTTTTACATTTTCATTTGATAATAAAAATGGTGCTATTAATGTTTATTACAATGATGTATTTTACTTTAAAGCATTACCTTGTGATGGTGTATATGAAGCCGTGAATGTTGTAGACAATCTAGGAAATAATGTGTTGTATATTGATTCTTCAGATAGCTTGGATAAAGCATCCTTGTGGCATTGTCGTCTTGGACATGTTAACAAGAAGCGCATAGGCCAACTCCAAAAGGCTGGAGTCTTGGAATCATTTGACCTCAAGTCAGATGATAGTTGCGAGTCTTGTTTACTTGGCAAAATGACAAAGTCACCCTTCACAGGTACTTGTGATAGGGGTGAAGGTTTGTTAGACCTTGTACACACGGATG